>NC_090352.1:11475419-12720419 GCF_035084215.1 Heptranchias perlo | reverse complement strand
TGTCTCGCTCTGTGTGTGTGTGTGTGTCTCGCTCTGTGTGTGTGTGTGTGTGTGTGTGTCTCGCTCTGTGTGTGTGTGTCTCGCTCTGTGTGTGTGTGTGTGTCTCGCTCTGTGTGTGTGTGCGTGTGTGTGTCTCGCTCTGTGTGTGTGTGTCTCGCTCTGTGTGTGTGTGTGTCTCGCTCTGTGTGTCTGTCGCTATGTGTGTGTGTGTGTGTCTCGCTCTGTGTGTGTATGTGTGTGTGTCTCGCTCTGTGTGTGTGTGTGTGTGTGTCTCGCTCTGTGTGTGTGTGTGTGTGTCTCGCTCTGTGTGTGTGCGTGTCTCGCTCTGTGTGTGTGTCGCTATGTGTGTGTGTGTTTGTCGCTCTGTGTGTGTGTGTGTTTGTCTCGCTCTGTGTGTGTGTGTGTGTGTGTCTCGCTCTGTCTGTGTGTGTGTGTGTGTGTCTCGCTGTGTGTGTGTGTCTCGCTCTGTGTGTGTGTGTGTCTCGCTCTGTGTGTGTGTGTGTGTGTGTGTGTGTCTCGCTCTGTGTGTGTGTGTCTCGCTCTGTGTGTGTGTGTGTGTCTCGCTCTGTGTGTGTGTGCGTGTGTGTGTCTCGCTCTGTGTGTGTGTCTCGCTCTGTGTGTGTGTGTGTCTCGCTCTGTGTGTGTGTCGCTATGTGTGTGTGTGTGTGTGTGTCTCGCTCTGTGTGTGTATGTGTGTGTGTCTCGCTCTGTGTGTGTATGTGTGTGTGTCTCGCTCTGTGTGTGTGTGTGTCTCGCTCTGTGTGTGTGTGTGTCTCGCTCTGTGTGTGTGTGTGTGTGTCTCGCTCTGTGTGTGTGCGTGTCTCGCTCTGTGTGTGTGTGTGTTTGTCTCGCTCTGTGTGTGTGTGTGTGTGTGTGTGTGTGTGTGTGTCTCTCGCTCTGTGTGTGTGTGTGTCTCGCTCTGTGTGTGTGTGTGTGTGTGTGTGTGTGTCTCGCTCTGTGTGTGTGTGTCTCGCTCTGTGTGTGTGTGTGTGTGTGTGTGTCTCGCTCTGTTTGTGTGTGTCTCGCTCTGTGTGTGTGTGTGTCTCGCTCTGTGTGTGTGTGTGTGTCTCGCTCTGTTTGTGTGTGTGTTTGTCTCGCTCTGTGTGTGTGTGTGTGTGTGTGTGTGTGTCTCGCTGTGTGTGTGTGTCTCGCTCTGTGTGTGTGTGTGTGTCTCGCTCTGTGTGTGTGTGTGTCTCGCTGTGTGTGTGTGTCTCGCTCTGTGTGTGTGTGTGTGTGTGTGTGTCTCGCTCTGTTTGTGTGTGTCTCGCTCTGTGTGTGTGTGTGTCTCGCTCTGTGTGTGTGTGTGTGTCTCGCTCTGTTTGTGTGTGTGTTTGTCTCGCTCTGTGTGTGTGTGTGTGTGTGTCTCGCTCTGTGTGTGTGTGTGTGTCTCGCTCTGTGTGTGTGTGTGTGTGTGTGTGTGTGTCTCGCTCTGTGTGAGTGTGTCTCGCTCTGTGTGTGTGTGTGTGTCTCGCTCTGTGTGTGTGTGCGTGTGTGTGTCTCGCTCTGTGTGTGTGTGTGTCTCGCTCTGTGTGTGTGTGTGTGCGTGTCTCGCTGTGTGTGTGCGTGTCTCGCTCTGTGTGTGTGTGTGTCTCGCTCTGTGTGTGTCGCTATGTGTGTGTGTGTTTGTCGCTCTGTGTGTGTGTTTGTCTCGCTCTGTGTGTGTGTGTGTGTGTCTCGCTCTGTGTGCGTGTGTGTGTGTGTGTGTCTCGCTGTGTGTGTGTGTGTCTCGCTCTGTGTGTGTGTGAGTGTGTCTCGCTCTGTGTGTGTGTGTGTGTGTGTGTGTGTGTGTCTCGCTCTGTGTGTGTGTGTGTGTGTGTGTGTGTCTCGCTCTGTGTGTGTGTGTGTGTGTGTGTGTCTCGCTCTGTGTGTGTGTGTCTCGCTCTGTGTGTGTGTGTGTGTCTCGCTCTGTGTGTGTGTGTGTGTCTCGCTCTGTTTGTGTGTGTGTTTGTCTCGCTCTGTGTGTGTGTGTGTGTGTGTGTCTCGCTGTGTGTGTGTGTCTCGCTGTGTGTGTGTGTCTCGCTCTGTGTGTGTGTGTGTGTCTCGCTGTGTGTGTGTGTCTCGCTCTGTGTGTGTGTGTGTGTCTCGCTCTGTGTGTGTGTGTGTGTGTGTCTCGCTCTGTGTGAGTGTGTCTCGCTCTGTGTGTGTGTGTGTGTGTCTCGCTCTGTGTGTGTGTGCGTGTGTGTGTCTCGCTCTGTGTGTGTGTGTGTCTCGCTCTGTGTGTGTGTGTGTGTGTCTCGCTGTGTGTGTGCGTGTCTCGCTCTGTGTGTGTGTGTGTCTCGCTCTGTGTGTGTCGCTATGTGTGTGTGTGTTTGTCGCTCTGTGTGTGTGTGTGTGTGTGTGTGTGTGTCTCGCTGTGTGTGTGTGTCTCGCTCTGTGTGTGTGTGTGTGTCTCGCTCTGTGTGTGTGTGTGTGTGTGTGTGTCTCGCTCTGTGTGTGTGTGTCTCGCTCTGTGTGTGTGTGTGTGTGTCTCGCTCTGTGTGTGTGTGCGTGTGTGTGTCTCGCTCTGTGTGTGTGTGTCTCGCTCTGTGTGTGTGTGTGTCTCGCTCTGTGTGTGTGTCGCTATGTGTGTGTGTGTGTGTCTCGCTCTGTGTGTGTATGTGTGTGTGTCTCGCTCTGTGTGTGTGTGTCTCGCTGTGTGTGTGTGTGTGTGTGTCTCGCTCTGTGTGTGTGCGTGTCTCGCTCTGTGTGTGTCGCTATGTGTGTGTGTGTTTGTCGCTCTGTGTGTGTGTGTGTTTGTCTCGCTCTGTGTGTGTGTGTGTGTGTGTCTCGCTCTGTCTGTGTGTGTGTGTGTGTGTGTGTGTCTCGCTGTGTGTGTGTGTCTCGCTCTGTGTGTATGTGTGTGTCTCGCTCTGTGTGTGTGTGTGTGTGTGTGTGTGTGTGTGTCTCGCTCTGTGAGTGTGTGTCTCGCTCTGTGTGTGTGTGTGTGTCTCGCTCTGTGTGTGTGTGCGTGTGTGTGTCTCGCTCTGTGTGTGTGTGTCTCGCTCTGTGTGTGTGTGTGTCTCGCTCTGTGTGTGTGTCGCTATGTGTGTGTGTGTGTGTGTGTCTCGCTCTGTGTGTGTATGTGTGTGTGTCTCGCTCTGTGTGTGTATGTGTGTGTGTCTCGCTCTGTGTGTGTGTGTGTGTGTCTCGCTCTGTGTGTGTGTGTGTGTGTCTCGCTCTGTGTGTGTGCGTGTCTCGCTCTGTGTGTGTGTCGCTATGTGTGTGTGTGTTTGTCGCTCTGTGTGTGTGTGTGTTTGTCTCGCTCTGTGTGTGTGTGTGTGTGTCTCGCTCTGTGTGTGTGTGTGTGTGTGTGTGTGTGTGTGTCTCGCTCTGTGTGTGTGTGTGTCTCGCTCTGTGTGTGTGTGTGTGTGTGTGTGTCTCGCTCTGTGTGTGTGTGTGTGTCTCGCTCTGTGTGTGTGTGTGTGTGTGTCTGGCTCTGTGTGTGTGTGTCTCGCTCTGTGTGTGTGTGTGTGTGTGTGTGTGTCTCGCTCTGTTTGTGTGTGTCTCGCTCTGTGTGTGTGTGTGTCTCGCTCTGTGTGTGTGTGTGTGTCTCGCTCTGTTTGTGTGTGTGTTTGTCTCGCTGTGTGTGTGTGTGTGTGTGTGTGTGTGTGTGTGTGTCTCGCTGTGTGTGTGTGTCTCGCTCTGTGTGTGTGTGTGTGTCTCGCTCTGTGTGTGTGTCTCGCTCTGTGTGTGTGTGTGTGTGTGTGTGTGTGTCTCGCTCTGTTTGTGTGTGTCTCGCTCTGTGTGTGTGTGTGTCTCGCTCTGTGTGTGTGTGTGTGTCTCGCTCTGTTTGTGTGTGTGTTTGTCTCGCTCTGTGTGTGTGTGTGTGTGTGTGTCTCGCTGTGTGTGTGTGTCTCGCTCTGTGTGTGTGTGTGTGTGTCTCGCTGTGTGTGTGTGTCTCGCTCTGTGTGTGTGTGTGTGTCTCGCTCTGTGTGTGTGTGTGTGTGTGTGTGTCTCGCTCTGTGTGTGTGTGTGTGTCTCGCTCTGTGTGTGTGTGCGTGTGTGTGTCTCGCTCTGTGTGTGTGTGTGTCTCGCTCTGTGTGTGTGTGTGTGTGTGTGTGTCTCGCTGTGTGTGTGCGTGTCTCGCTCTGTGTGTGTGTGTGTCTCGCTCTGTGTGTGTCGCTATGTGTGTGTGTGTTTGTCGCTCTGTGTGTGTGTGTGTGTGTGTGTGTGTTTGTCTCGCTCTGTGTGTGTGTGTGTGTCTCGCTCTGTGTGTGTGTGTGTGTGTGTGTGTCTCGCTGTGTGTGTGTGTGTCTCGCTCTGTGTGTGTGTGAGTGTGTCTCGCTCTGTGTGTGTGTGTGTGTGTGTGTGTGTGTGTCTCGCTCTGTGTGTGTGTGTGTGTGTGTGTGTGTCTCGCTCTGTGTGTGTGTGTGTGTGTGTGTGTGTGTCTCGCTCTGTGTGTGTGTGTCTCGCTCTGTGTGTGTGTGTGTGTGTCTCGCTCTGTGTGTGTGTGTCTCGCTCTGTTTGTGTGTGTGTTTGTCTCGCTCTGTGTGTGTGTGTGTGTGTGTGTGTGTCTCGCTCTGTGTGTGTGTGTGTGTGCGTGTCTCGCTCTGTGTGTGTGTGCGTGTGTGTGTGTCTCGCTCTGTGTGTGTGTGTGTCTCGCTCTGTGTGTGTGTGTGTGTGTGTGTGTGTGTCTCGCTGTGTGTGTGCGTGTCTCGCTCTGTGTGTGTGCGTGTCTCGCTCTGTGTGTGTGCGTGTCTCGCTCTGTGTGTGTGCGTGTCTCGCTCTGTGTGTGTGCGTGTCTCGCTGTGTGTGTGCGTGTCTCGCTGTGTGTGTGTGCGTGTCTCGCTGTGTGTGTGCGTGTCTCGCTCTGTGTGTGTGCGTGTCTCGCTCTGTGTGTGTGTGTGTGTGTGTGTGTGTGTGTGTGTGTCTCGCTGTGTGTGTGTGTGTGTGTGTGTGTCTCGCTCTGTGTGTGTGTGTGTGTGTGTGTGTGTGTCTCGCTGTGTGTGTGTGTGTGTGTGTCTCGCTCTGTGTGTGTGTGTCTCGCTGTGTGTGTGTATGTGTCTCGCTCTGTGTGTGTGTGTATGTGTCTCGCTCTGTGTGTGTGTGTGTGTGTGCGTGTGTTTGTGTGTGTGTGTGTGTCTCGCTCTGTGTGTGTGTGTCTCGCTCTGTGTGTGTGTGTGTGTGTGTGTGTGTCTCGCTGTATGTGTGTGTGTCTCGCTCTGTGTGTGTGTGTGTGTGTGTGTGTGTGTGTCTCGCTGTGTGTGTGTGTTTCGCTGTGTGTGTGTGTGTCTCGCTGTGTGTGTGTGTGTGTCTCGCTCTGTGTGTGTGTGTGTGTGTGTGTCTCGCTCTGTGTGTGTGCGTGTCTCGCTGTGTGTGTGCGTGTCTCGCTGTGTGTGTGTGCGTGTCTCGCTCTGTGTGTGTTTGTGTGTGTGTGTGTGTGTGTGTCTCGCTCTGTGTGTGTGTGTCTCGCTCTGTGTGTGTGTGTGTGTGTGTGTCTCGCTCTGTGTGTGTGTGTGTGTGTGTGTCTGGCTGTGTGTGTGTGTGTGTGTGTGTGTCTGGCTGTGTGTGTGTGTCTCGCTATGTGTGTGTGTGTGTGTGTGTGTGTGTCTCGCTCTGTGTGTGTGCGTGTCTCGCTCTGTGTGTGTGTGTGTGTGTCTCGCTATGTGTGTGTGTGTGTGTGTGTGTGTCTCGCTCTCTTTGTGTGTGTCTCGCTCTCTTTGTGTGTGTCTCGCTCTGTGTGTGTGTGTGTCTCGCTCTGTGTGTGTTTGTGTGTGTGTGTGTGTGTGTCTCGCTCTGTGTGTGTTTGTGTGTGTGTGTGTGTGTGTGTCTCGCTCTGTGTGTGTGTGTGTGTCTCGCTCTGTGTGTGTGTGTGTGTGTGTGTCTCGCTCTGTGTGTGTATGTGTGTGTGTCTCGCTCTGTGTGTGTGTGTGTGTGTGTGTGTGTGTGTGTGTCTCGCTCTGTGTGTGTGTGTGTGTGTGTGTGTGTGTGTGTGTGTGTGTCTCGCTCTGTGTGTGTGTGTGTGTGTGTGTCTCGCTCTGTGTGTGTGTGTGTGTGTGTCTCGCTCTGTGTGTGTGTGTGTGTGTGTCTCGCTCTGTGTGTGTGTGTGTCTCGCTCTGTGTGTGTGCGTGTCTCGCTCTGTGTGTGTGCGTGTCTCGCTCTGTGTGTGTGTGTGTCTCGCTGTGTGTGTGCGTGTCTCGCTGTGTGTGTGTGTGTCTCGCTCTGTGTGTGTGTGTGTCTCGCTCTGTGTGTGTGTGTGTGTGTCTCGCTCTGTTTGTGTTTGTGTTTGTCTCGCTCTGTGTGTGTGTGTGTGTGTCTCGCTGTGTGTGTGTGTCTCGCTCTGTGTGTGTGTGTGCGTGTCTCGCTCTGTGTGTGTGTGCGTGTGTGTGTCTCGCTCTGTGTGTGTGTGTGTCTCGCTCTGTGTGTGTGTGTGTCTCGCTCTGTGTGTGTGTGTGTGTGTGTCTCGCTGTGTGTGTGCGTGTCTCGCTCTGTGTGTGTGCGTGTCTCGCTCTGTGTGTGTGCGTGTCTCGCTCTGTGTGTGTGTGTGTCTCGCTGTGTGTGTGCGTGTCTCGCTGTGTGTGTGTGCGTGTCTCGCTGTGTGTGTGCGTGTCTCGCTCTGTGTGTGTGCGTGTCTCGCTCTGTGTGTGTGTGTGTGTGTGTGTGTGTGTGTGTGTGTCTCGCTCTGTGTGTGTGTGTGTGTGTGTGTGTGTGTGTCTCGCTGTGTGTGTGTGTGTGTGTCTCGCTCTGTGTGTGTGTGTCTCGCTCTGTGTGTGTGTGTCTCGCTGTGTGTGTGTATGTGTCTCGCTCTGTGTGTGTGTGTATGTGTCTCGCTCTGTGTGTGTGTGTGTGTGTGTGTGCGTGTGTTTGTGTGTGTGTGTGTGTCTCGCTGTGTGTGTGTGTCTCGCTCTGTGTGTGTGTGTGTGTGTCTCGCTGTATGTGTGTGTGTCTCGCTCTGTGTGTGTGTGTGTGTGTGTGTCTCGCTGTGTGTGTGTGTTTCGCTGTGTGTGTGTGTGTCTCGCTGTGTGTGTGTGTGTGTGTCTCGCTGTGTGTGTGTGTGTGTGTGTGTCTCGCTCTGTGTGTGTGTGTGTGTGTGTGTGTGTCTCGCTCTGTGTGTGTGCGTGTCTCGCTGTGTGTGTGCGTGTCTCGCTGTGTGTGTGTGTGCGTGTCTCGCTTTGTGTGTGTGTGTGTGTGTGTGTGTGTCTCGCTCTGTGTGTGTGTGTGTGTGTGTCTCGCTCTGTGTGTGTGTGTGTGTGTCTCACTCTGTGTGTGTGTGTGTGTGTGTCTGGCTGTGTGTGTGTGTCTCGCTATGTGTGTGTGTGTATGTGTGTGTGTCTCGCTCTGTGTGTGTGCGTGTCTCGCTCTGTGTGTGTGTGTGTGTGTGTGTGTGTGTGTGTCTCGCTATGTGTGTGTGTGTGTGTGTGTGTCTCGCTCTCTTTGTGTGTGTCTCGCTCTCTTTGTGTGTGTCTCGCTCTGTGTGTGTGTGTGTGTGTGTCTCGCTCTGTGTGTGTGTGTGTGTCTCGCTATGTGTGTGTGTGTGTGTGTCTCGCTCTGTGTGTGTGCGTGTCTCGCTCTGTGTGTGTGTGTGTGTGTGTGTGTGTGTGTGTGTGTGTCTCGCTATGTGTGTGTGTGTGTGTGTCTCGCTCTCTTTGTGTGTGTCTCGCTCTCTTTGTGTGTGTCTCGCTCTCTGTGTGTGTGTGTCTCGCTCTGCGTGTGTGTGTGTGTGTGTGTGTCTCGCTCTGTGTGTGTGTGTGTGTGTGTGTGTGTGTCTCGCTATGTGTGTGTGTGTGTGTGTCTCGCTCTCTTTGTGTGTGTCTCGCTCTCTTTGTGTGTGTCTCGCTCTCTGTGTGTGTGTGTCTCGCTCTGCGTGTGTGTGTGTGTGTGTGTGTCTCGCTCTGTGTGTGTGTGTGTCTCGCTCTGTGTGTGTGTGTGTGTGTGTCTCGCTCTGTGTGCGTGTGTGTCTCGCTCTGTGTGCGTGTGTGTCTCGCTCTGTGTGTGTGTCTGTGTGTGTGTCTCGCTCTGTGTGTGTGTCTGTGTGTGTGTCTCGCTCTGTGTGTGTGTGTGTGTGTGTGTCTCGATCTGTGTGTGTGTGTGTGTGTGTGTGTCTCGATCTGTGTGTGTGTGTGTGTGTGTGTGTCTCGCTCTGTGTGTGTGTGTCTCGCTGTGTGTGTGTGTGTGTCTCGCTCTCTGTGTGTGTGTGTGTGTGTCTCGCTCTGTGTGTGTGTCTGAGTGTGTGTCTCGCTCTGTGTGTGTGTGTCTGTGTGTGTCTCGATCTGTGTGTGTGTGTGTGTCTCGATCTGTGTGTGTGTGTGTCTCGATCTGTGTGTGTGTGTGTGTGTCTCGATCTGTGTGTGTGTGCGTGTGTGTGTCTCGATCTGTGTGTGTGTGCGTGTGTGTGTGTGTGTCTCGCTCTGTGTGTGTGTGTGTCTCGCTGTGTGTGTGTGTGTGTCTCGCTCTGTGTGTGTGTGTGTGTGTGTGTGTGTGTCTCGCTCTGTGTGTGTGTGTGTGTGTGTGTGTGTGTGTGTGTCTCGCTGTGTGTGTGTGTGTGTCTCGCTGTGTGTGTGTGTGTGTGTGTCTCGCTCTGTGTGTGTGTGTGAGTCTCGCTCTGTGTGTGTGTGTGTGTGTGCGTGTCTCGCTCTGTGTGTGTGTGTGTGTGCGTGTCTCGCTCTGTGTGTGTGTGCGTGCGTGTGTGTGTCTCGCTCTGTATGTGTGTGTGTGTGTGTGTGTGTGTCTCGCTCTGTGTGTGTGTGTGTGTGTGTGTGTGTGTGTCTCACTGTGTGTGTGTGTCTCGCTCTGTGTGTGTGTGTGCGTGTCTCGCTCTGTGTGTGTGTGCGTGTGTGTGTCTCGCTCTGTGTGTGTGTGTGTCTCGCTCTGTGTGTGTGTGTGTCTCGCTCTGTGTGTGTGTGTGTGTGTGTGTGTGTGTGTGTGTCTCGCTGTGTGTGTGCGTGTCTCGCTCTGTGTGTGTGCGTGTCTCGCTCTGTGTGTGTGCGTGTCTCGCTCTGTGTGTGTGTGTGTCTCGCTGTGTGTGTGCGTGTCTCGCTGTGTGTGTGTGCGTGTCTCGCTGTGTGTGTGCGTGTCTCGCTCTGTGTGTGTGCGTGTCTTGCTCTGTGTGTGTGTGTGTGTCTCGCTGTGTGTGTGTGTGTGTGTGTGTGTGTCTCGCTCTCTGTGTGTGTGTGTGTGTGTGTGTGTCTCGTTGTGTGTGTGTGTGTGTGTCTCGCTCTGTGTGTGTGTGTCTCGCTCTGTGTGTGTGTGTCTCGCTGTGTGTGTGTATGTGTCTCGCTCTGTGTGTGTGTGTATGTGTCTCGCTCTGTGTGTGTGTGTGTGCGTGTGCTTGTGTTTGTGTGTGTGTGTGTGTCTCGCTGTGTGTGTGTGTCTCGCTCTGTGTGTGTGTGTCTCGCTCTGTGTGTGTGTGTGTGTGTGTGTCTCGCTGTATGTGTGTGTGTCTCGCTCTGTGTGTGTGTGTGTGTGTGTGTGTGTCTCGCTGTGTGTGTGTGTTTCGCTCTGTGTGTGTGTGTCTCGCTGTGTGTGTGTGTGTGTGTCTCGCTGTGTGTGTGTGTGTGTGTGTGTCTCGCTCTGTGTGTGTGTGTGTGTGTGTGTGTGTGTCTCGCTCTGTGTGTGTGCGTGTCTCGCTGTGTGTGTGCGTGTCTCGCTGTGTGTGTGTGTGCGTGTCTCGCTTTGTGTGTGTGTGTGTGTGTGTGTGTGTCTCGCTCTGTGTGTGTGTGTGTGTGTGTCTCGCTCTGTGTGTGTGTGTGTGTCTCGCTCTGTGTGTGTGTGTGTGTGTGTCTGGCTGTGTGTGTGTGTCTCGCTATGTGTGTGTGTGTGTGTGTGTGTGTCTCGCTCTGTGTGTGTGCGTGTCTCGCTCTGTGTGTGTGTGTGTGTGTGTCTCGCTATGTGTGTGTGTGTGTGTGTGTCTCGCTCTCTTTGTGTGTGTCTCGCTCTCTTTGTGTGTGTCTCGCTCTGTGTGTGTGTGTGTGTGTCTCGCTCTGTGTGTGTGTGTGTGTCTCGCTATGTGTGTGTGTGTGTGTGTGTGTGTCTCGCTCTGTGTGTGTGCGTGTCTCGCTCTGTGTGTGTGTGTGTGTGTGTGTGTGTCTCGCTATGTGTGTGTGTGTGTGTGTCTCGCTCTCTTTGTGTGTGTCTCGCTCTCTTTGTGTGTGTCTCGCTCTCTGTGTGTGTGTGTCTCGCTCTGCGTGTGTGTGTGTGTGTGTGTGTGTCTCGCTCTGTGTGTGTGTGTGTGTGTGTGTCTCGCTCTGTGTGCGTGTGTGTCTCGCTCTGTGTGCGTGTGTGTCTCGCTCTGTGTGTGTGTCTGTGTGTGTGTCTCGCTCTGTGTGTGTGTCTGTGTGTGTGTCTCGCTCTGTGTGTGTGTGTGTGTGTGTCTCGATCTGTGTGTGTGTGTGTGTGTGTGTGTGTGTCTCGATCTGTGTGTGTGTGTGTGTGTCTCGCTCTGTGTGTGTGTGTCTCGCTGTGTGTGTGTGTGTGTCTCGCTCTCTGTGTGTGTGTGTGTGTGTCTCGCTCTGTGTGTGTGTCTGTGTGTGTGTCTCGCTCTGTGTGTGTGTGTCTGTGTGTGTCTCGATCTGTGTGTGTGTGTGTGTCTCGATCTGTGTGTGTGTGTGTCTCGATCTGTGTGTGTGTGTGTGTCTCGATCTGTGTGTGTGTGCGTGTGTGTGTCTCGATCTGTGTGTGTGTGCGTGTGTGTGTGTGTGTCTCGCTCTGTGTGTGTGTGTGTCTCGCTGTGTGTGTGTGTGTGTCTCGCTCTGTGTGTGTGTGTGTGTGTGTGTGTGTCTCGCTCTGTGTGTGTGTGTGTGTGTGTGTGTGTGTGTGTCTCGCTGTGTGTGTGTGTGTGTCTCGCTGTGTGTGTGTGTGTGTGTGTGTGTCTCGCTCTGTGTGTGTGTGTGAGTCTCGCTCTGTGTGTGTGTGTGTGTGTGCGTGTCTCGCTCTGTGTGTGTGTGTGTGTGCGTGTCTCGCTCTGTGTGTGTGTGCGTGCGTGTGTGTGTCTCGCTCTGTATGTGTGTGTGTGTGTGTGTGCGTGTCTCGCTGTGTGTGTGTGTGTCTCGCTCTGTGTGTGTGTCTCGCTGTGTGTGTGTGTCTCGCTCTGTGTGTGTGTGTGTCTCGCTCTGTGTGTGTGTGTGTCTCGCTCTGTGTGTGTGTGTGTCTCGCTCTGTGTGTGTGTGTGTGTGTGTGTGTCTCGCTCTGTGTGTGTGTGTGTGTGTGTGTGTGTCTCGCTCTGTGTGTGTGTGTGTGTGTGTGTGTGTCTCGCTGTGTGTGTGTGTGTCTCGCTGTGTGTGTGTGTGTCTCACTCTGTGTGTGTGTGTCTCGCTGTGTGTGTGTGTCTCGCTGTGTGTGTGTGTGTGTGTGTTTCTCGCTCTGTGTGTGTGTGTGTGTGTTTCTCCCTCTGTGTGTGTGTGTGTGTGTGTGTGTTTCTCGCTCTGTGTGTGTGTGTGTGTGTTTCTCGCTCTGTGTGTGTGTGTGTGTGTGTTTCTCGCTCTGTGTGTGTGTGTGTGTGTGTGTGTGTTTCTCGCTGTGTGTGTGTGTGTGTGTGTGTCTCGCTCTGTGTGTGTGTCTGTGTGTGTGTCTCGCTCTGTGTGTGTGTGTGTGTGTGTCTCGATCTGTGTGTGTGTGTGTGTCTCGATCTGTGTGTGTGTGTGTGTCTCGATCTGTGTGTGTGTGCGTGTGTGTGTCTCGCTGTGTGTGTGTGTGTGTGTGTCTCGCTCTGTGTGTGTGTGTGTGTGTGTGTCTCGCTGTGTGTGTGTGTGTGTGTGTCTCGCTCTGTGTGTGTGTGTGTGTGTGTGTGTGTGTGTCTCGCTCTGTGTGTGTGTGTGTGTGTGTGTGTGTGTCTCGCTGTGTGTGTGTCTCGCTGTCTGTGTGTGTGCGTGTGTCTCGCTCTGTGTGTGTGTGTGAGTCTCGCTCTGTGTGTGTGTGTGTGTGTGTGTGTGTGTCTCGCTGTCTGTGTGTGTGCGTGTCTCGCTCTGTGTGTGTGTGTGTGTGCGTGTCTCGCTCTGTGTGTGTGTGTGTGTGTGTGCGTGCGTGTGTGTGTCTCGCTCTGTATGTGTGTGTGTGTGTGCGTGTCTCGCTGTGTGTGTGTGTGTCTCGCTGTGTGTGTGTGTCTCGGTCTGTGTGTGTGTGTGTGTGTGTGTTTCTCGCTCTGTGTGTGTGTGTGTGTGTGTGTGTTTCTCGCTCTGTGTGTGTGTGTGTGTGTGTGTGTGTTTCTCGCTCTGTGTGTGTGTGTGTGTGTGTTTCTCGCTGTGTGTGTGTGTGTGTGTGTGTGTTTCTCGCTGTGTGTGTGTGTGTGTGTGTGTGTGTGTGTCTCGCTCTGTGTGTGTGTGTGTGTGTGTTTCTCGCTCTGTGTGTGTGTGTGTGTGTGTGTGTTTCTCGCTCTGTGTGTGTGTGTGTGTTTCTCGCTGTGTGTGTGTGTGTGTGTGTCTCGCTCTGTGTGTGTGTGTGTGTGTGTGTCTCGCTCTGTGTGTGTGTGTGTGTGTGTCTCGCTCTGTGTGTGTGTGTGTGTCTCGCTCTGTGTGTGTGTGTGTGTGTGTGTGTGTGTGTCTCGCTGTGTGTGTGTGTGTGTGTGTCTCGCTCTGTGTGTGTGTGTGTGTGTGTGTGTGTGTGTCTCGCTCTGTGTGTGTGTGTGTGTGTGTGTGTGTGTGTGTCTCGCTGTGTGTGTGTGTGTGTCTCGCTGTCTGTGTGTGTGTGTGTGTCTCGCTCTGTGTGTGTGTGTGAGTCTCGCTCTGTGTGTGTGTGTGTGTGTGTGTGTGTGTCTCGCTGTCTGTGTGTGTGCGTGTCTCGCTCTGTGTGTGTGTGTGTGTGTGCGTGTCTCGCTCTGTGTGTGTGTGTGTGTGTGCGTGCGTGTGTGTGTCTCGCTCTGTATGTGTGTGTGTGTGTGCGTGTCTCGCTGTGTGTGTGTGTGTCTCGCTCTGTGTGTGTGTGTCTCGCTGTGTGTGTGTGTCTCGCTCTGTGTGTGTGTGTGTCTCGCTCTGTGTGTGTGTGTCTCGCTCTGTGTGTGTGTGTGTCTCGCTCTGTGTGTGTGTGTGTGTGTGTGTGTTTCTCGCTCTGTGTGTGTGTGTGTGTGTGTGTGTGTTTCTCGCTCTGTGTGTGTGTGTGTGTGTTTCTCGCTCTGTGTGTGTGTGTGTGTGTGTTTCTCGCTGTGTGTGTGTGTGTGTGTGTGTGTTTCTCGCTGTGTGTGTGTGTGTGTGTGTGTGTGTGTGTCTCGCTCTGTGTGTGTGTGTGTGTGTGTGTTTCTCGCTCTGTGTGTGTGTGTGTGTGTGTGTGTGTTTCTCGCTCTGTGTGTGTGTGTGTTTCTCGCTGTGTGTGTGTGTGTGTGTGTGTGTGTCTCGCTCTGTGTGTGTGTGTGTGTGTCTCGCTCTGTGTGTGTGTGTGTGTCTCGCGCTCTGTGTGTGTGTGTGTGTGTGTGTGTGTCTCGCTCTGTGTGTGTGTGTGTGTGTGTCTCGCTCTGTGTGTGTGTGTGTGTGTGTGTGTGTGTCTCGCTCTGTGTGTGTGTGTGTGTGTGTGTCTCGCTCTGTGTGTGTGTGTGTGTGTGTGTGTGTCTCGCTCTGTGTGTGTGTGTGTCTCGCTCTGTGTGTGTGTGTGTGTGTGTGTCTCGCTCTGTGTGTGTGTGTGTGTGTGTGTGTGTGTGTGTGTCTCGCTCTGTGTGTGTGTCTCGCTCTGTGTGTGTGTGTCTCGCTCTGTGTGTGTGTGTGTGTGTGTGTCTCGCTCTGTGTGTGTGTGTGTGTGTGTGTCTCGCTCTGTGTGTGTGTGTGTGTGTGTGTGTGTGTGTGTCTCGCTCTGTGTGTGTGTGTGTGTGTGTGTGTGTCTCGCTCTGTGTGTGTGTGTCTCGCTCTGTGTGTGTGTGTGTGTGTGTGTGTGTGTGTGTGTGTGTCTGTGTGTCTCGCTCTGTGTGTGTGTGTGTCTCGCTCTGTGTGTGTGTGTGTCTCGCTCTGTGTGTGTGTGTCTCGCTCTGTGTGTGTGTGTGTGTGTGTGTGTGTGTCTCGCTCTGTGTGTGTGTGTGTGTGTGTGTCTCGCTCTGTGTGTGTGTGTGTGTGTGTGTGTGTCTCGCTCTGTGTGTGTGTGTGTCTCGCTCTGTGTGTGTGTGTGTCTCGCTCTGTGTGTGTGTGTGTGTGTGTGTCTCGCTCTGTGTGTGTGTTTGTGTGTGTGTCTCGCTCTGTGTGTGTGTGTGTGTGTGTGTGTGTGTCTCGCTCTGTGTGTGTGTGTGTGTCTCGCTCTGTGTGTGTGTGTCTCGCTCTGTGTGTGTGTGTGTGTGTCTCGCTCTGTGTGTGTGTGTGTCTCGCTCTGTGTGTGTTTGTGTCTCGCTCTGTGTGTGTGTGTGTGTGTCTCGCTCTGTGTGTGTGTGTGTGTGTGTGTCTCGCTCTGTGTGTGTGTGTGTGTGTGTGTGTGTCTCGCTCTGTGTGTGTGTGTGTGTGTCTCGCTCTGTGTGTGTGTGTGTGTGTCTCGCTCTGTGTGTGTGTGTGTGTGTGTGTGTGTGTCTCGCTCTGTGTGTGTGTGTGTGTGTCTCGCTCTGTGTGTGTGTGTGTGTGTGTCTCGCTCTGTGTGGGTGTGTGTGTGTGTCTCGCTCTGTGTGTGTGTGTGTGTGTGTGTGTGTCTCGCTCTGTGTGTGTGTGTGTGTGTGTGTGTCTCGCTCTGTGTGTGTGTGTGTGTGTGTCTCGCTCTGCGTGTGTGTGTGTGTGTGTGTGTGTCTCGCTCTGTGTGTGTGTGTGTCTCGCTCTGTGTGTGTGTGTGTGTGTGTCTCGCTCTGTGTGTGTGTGTGTGTGTGTGTGTGTCTCGCTCTGTGTGTGTGTGTGTGTGTGTGTGTGTGTCTCGCTGTGTGTGTGTGTGTGTGTGTCTCGCTCTGTGTGTGTGTGTGTTTGTGTCTCGCTGTGTGTGTGTGTGTGTGTCTCGCTCTGTGTGTGTGTGTGTGTGTGTCTCGCTGTGTGTGTGTGTGTGTGTGTGTCTCGCTCTGTGTGTGTGTGTGTGTGTCTCGCTCTGTGTGTGTGTGTGTGTGTCTCGCTCTGTGTGTGTGTGTGTGTGTGTCTCGCTCTGTGTGTGTGTTTGTGTGTGTGTGTGTGTGTGTGTCTCGCTCTGTGTGTGTGTGTGTCTCGCTCTGTGTGTGTGTGTGTCTCGCTCTGTGTGTGTGTGTGTGTGTCTCGCTCTGTGTGTGTGTGTGTCTCGCTCTGTGTGTGTGTGTGTGTGTGTCTCGCTCTGTGTGTGTGTGTGTGTGTGTCTCGCTCTGTGTGTGTGTGTGTCTCGCTCTGTGTGTGTGTGTGTGTGTGTGTGTGTGTGTCTCGCTCTGTGTGTGTGTGTGTGTGTGTGTGTGTCTCGCTCTGTGTGTGTGTGTGTGTGTCTCGCTCTGTGTGTGTGTGTGTGTGTGTCTCGCTCTGTGTGTGTGTGTGTGTCTCGCTCCGTGTGTGTGTGTGTCTCGCTCTGTGTGTGTGTGTGTGTGTCTCGCTCTGTGTGTGTGTGTGTGTGTCTCGCTCTGTGTGTGTGTGTGTGTGTGTCTCGCTCTGTGTGTGTGTGTGTGTCTCGCTCTGTGTGTGTGTGTGTGTGTGTGTGTGTCTCGCTCTGTGTGTGTCTCGCTCTGTGTGTGTGTGTGTGTCTCGCTCTGTGTGTGTGTGTGTGTGTGTGTGTCTCGCTCTGTGTGTGTGTGTGTGTCTCGCTCTGTGTGTGTGTGTGTGTGTCTCGCTCTGTGTGTGTGTGTGTGTGTGTGTGTGTGTGTCTCGCTCTGTGTGTGTGTGTGTGTGTGTCTCGCTCTGTGTGTGTGTGTGTCTCGCTCTGTGTGTGTGTGTGTGTGTGTGTGTCTCGCTCTGTGTGTGTGTGTGTGTGTGTCTCGCTCTGTGTGTGTGTGTGTGTGTGTGTGTCTCGCTCTGTGTGTGTGTGTCTCGCTCTGTGTGTGTGTGTGTGTGTCTCGCTCTGTGTGTGTGTGTGTGTGTGTGTGTGTGTCTCGCTCTGTGTGTGTGTGTGTGTGTCTGTGTCTCGCTCTGTGTGTGTGTGTGTCTCGCTCTGTGTGTGTGTGTGTCTCGCTCTGTGTGTGTGTGTGTGTCTCGCTCTGTGTGTGTGTGTGTCTCGCTCTGTGTGTGTGTGTGTGTGTGTGTGTGTGTGTCTCGCTCTATGTGTGTGTGTGTGTGTGTGTGTGTGTCTCGCTCTGTGTGTGTGTGTGTGTGTGTGTGTGTGTGTCTCGCTCTGTGTGTGTGTGTGTGTGTGTGTGTGTGTGTCTCGCTCTGTGTGTGTGTGTGTGTGTGTGTGTGTGTGTGTCTCGCTCTGTGTGTGTGTGTGTCTCGCTCTGTGTGTGTGTGTGTCTCGCTCTGTGTGTGTGTGTGTGTGTGTGTGTCTCGCTCTGTGTGTGTGTGTGTGTGTGTGTGTCTCGCTCTGTGTGTGTGTGTGTGTGTGTGTGTGTCTCGCTCTGTGTGTGTGTGTGTGTGTGTGTGTGTGTCTCGCTCTGTGTGTGTGTGTCTCGCTCTGTGTGTGTGTGTCTCGCTCTGTGTGTGTGTGTGTCTCGCTCTGTGTGTGTGTGTGTCTCGCTCTGTGTGTGTGTGTGTGTGTGTGTGTGTCTCGCTCTGTGTGTGTGTGTGTGTGTGTGTGTGTGTCTCGCTCTGTGTGTGTGTGTGTGTGTGTGTCTCGCTCTGTGTGAGTGTGTGTCTCGCTCTGTGTGTGTGTGTGTGTGTGTCTCGCTCTGTGTGTGTGTGTGTGTGTGTGTGTGTGTGTCTCGCTCTGTGTGTGTGTGTGTCTCGCTCTGTGTGTGTGTGTGTGTGTGTGTCTCGCTCTGTGTGTGTGTGTGTGTGTCTCGCTCTGTGTGTGTGTCTCGCTCTGTGTGTGTGTGTGTGTCTCGCTCTGTGTGTGTGTGTGTCTCGCTCTGTGTGTGTGTGTGTGTGTGTGTGTGTCTCGCTCTGTGTGTGTGTGTGTGTGTGTGTGTCTCGCTCTGTGTGTGTGTGTGTGTCTCGCTCTGTGTGTGTGTGTGTGTGTGTGTCTCGCTCTGTGTGTGTGTGTGTGTGTGTGTGTCTCGCTCTGTGTGTGTGTGTGTGTGTGTCTCGCTCTGTGTGTGTGTGTGTGTCTCGCTCTGTGTGTGTGTGTGTGTGTGTGTGTGTGTGTGTCTCGCTCTGTGTGTGTGTGTGTGTGTCTCGCTCTGTGTGTGTGTGTGTCTCGCTCTGTGTGTGTGTGTGTGTGTGTGTGTCTCGCTCTGTGTGTGTGTGTGTGTGTGTCTCGCTCTGTGTGTGTGTGTGTGTCTCGCTCTGTGTGTGTGTGTGTGTGTGTGTGTGTCTCGCTCTGTGTGTGTGTGTGTGTGTGTGTGTGTGTGTGTCTCGCTCTGTGTGTGTGTGTGTGTGTCTCGCTCTGTGTGTGTGTGTGTGTGTCTCGCTCTGTGTGTGTGTGTGTGTGTGTCTCGCTCTGTGTGTGTGTGTGTGTGTGTCTCGCTCTGTGTGTGTGTGTGTGTCTCGCTCTGTGTGTGTGTGTGTGTGTCTCGCTCTGTGTGTGTGTGTGTGTGTGTCTCGCTCTGTGTGTGTGTGTGTGTGTCTCGCTCTGTGTGTGTGTGTGTGTGTCTCGCTCTGTGTGTGTGTGTCTCGCTCTGTGTGTGTGTGTGTGTGTGTCTCGCTGTGTGTGTGTGTGTCTCGCTGTGTGTGTGTGTGTGTGTCTCGCTCTGTGTGTGTGTGTGTGTGTGTGTGTGTGTCTCGCTCTGTGTGTGTGTGTGTGTGTGTCTCGCTGTGTGTGTGTGTGTGTGTCTCGCTCTGTGTGTGTGTGTGTGTGTCTCGCTGTGTGTGTGTGTGTCTCGCTGTGTGTGTGTGTGTGTGTGTGTCTCGCTGTGTGTGTGTGTGTGTGTGTGTGTCTCGCTCTGTGTGTGTGTGTGTCTCGCTGTGTGTGTGTGTGTGTGTGTCTCGCTCTGTGTGTGTGTGTGTCTCGCTCTGTGTGTGTGTGTGTCTCGCTCTGTGTGTGTGTGTGTGTGTGTCTCGCTCTGTGTGTGTGTGTGTCTCGCTCTGTGTGTGTGTGTGTGTCTCGCTCTGTGTGTGTGTGTGTCTCGCTCTGTGTGTGTGTGTCTCGCTCTGTGTGTGTGTGTGTGTGTGTGTGTGTGTGTGTCTCGCTCTGTGTGTGTGTGTGTGTGTGTGTGTCTCGCTCTGTGTGTGTGTGTGTCTCGCTCTGTGTGTGTGTGTGTGTGTCTCGCTCTGTGTGTGTGTGTGTGTCTCGCTCTGTGTGTGTGTGTGTGTGTGTGTCTCGCTCTGTGTGTGTGTGTGTGTCTCGCTCTGTGTGTGTGTGTGTGTGTGTGTGTGTCTCGCTCTGTGTGTGTGTGTGTGTCTCGCTCTGTGTGTGTGTGTGTGTGTGTCTCGCTCTGTGTGTGTGTGTGTGTGTCTCGCTCTGTGTGTGTGTGTGTGTGTGTGTCTCGCTCTGTGTGTGTGTGTGTGTGTGTGTCTCGCTCTGTGTGTGTGTGTGTGTGTCTCGCTCTGTGTGTGTGTGTGTGTCTCGCTCTGTGTGTGTGTGTGTGTGTGTGTGTCTCGCTCTGTGTGTGTGTGTGTGTGTGTCTCGCTCTGTGTGTGTGTGTGTGTGTGTGTGTCTCGCTCTGTGTGTGTGTGTGTGTGTGTGTGTGTGTCTCGCTCTGTGTGTGTGTGTGTGTGTGTCTCGCTCTGTGTGTGTGTGTGTCTCGCTCTGTGTGTGTGTGTGTGTGTGTCTCGCTGTGTGTGTGTGTGTGTCTCGCGCTGTGTGTGTGTGTGTGTGTGTGTGTCTCGCTCTGTGTGTGTGTGTGTGTGTGTCTCGCTGTGTGTGTGTGTCTCGCTCTGTGTGTGTGTGTGTGTGTGTGTGTGTGTGACTCGCTGTGTGTGTGTGTGTGTGTGTCTCGCTCTGTGTGTGTGTGTGTGTCTCGCTCTGTGTGTGTGTGTGTGTGTGTCTCGCTCTGTGTGTGTGTGTGTGTCTCGCTCTGTGTGTGTGTGTGTGTGTGTGTGTGTGTGTCTCGCTCTGTGTGTGTCTCGCTCTGTGTGTGTGTGTGTGTGTCTCGCTCTGTGTGTGTGTGTGTGTGTGTGTGTGTCTCGCTCTGTGTGTGTGTGTGTGTGTCTCGCTCTGTGTGTGTGTGTGTGTGTCTCGCTCTGTGTGTGTGTGTGTGTGTCTCGCTCTGTGTGTGTGTGTGTGTGTGTGTGTGTCTCGCTCTGTGTGTGTGTGTGTGTGTGTGTGTGTGTGTCTCGCTCTGTGTGTGTGTGTGTCTCGCTCTGTGTGTGTGTGTGTGTGTCTCGCTCTGTGTGTGTGTGTGTGTGTGTGTCTCGCTCTGTGTGTGTGTGTGTCTCGCTCTGTGTGTGTGTGTGTGTGTGTGTCTCGCTCTGTGTGTGTGTGTGTGTGTGTGTGTGTCTCGCTCTGTGTGTGTGTGTGTGTGTGTGTCTCGCTCTGTGTGTGTGTCTGTGTCTCGCTCTGTGTGTGTGTGTGTGTGTGTGTGTGTCTCGCTCTGTGTGTGTGTGTGTCTCGCTCTGTGTGTGTGTGTGTGTCTCGCTCTGTGTGTGTGTGTGTCTCGCTCTGTGTGTGTGTGTGTGTGTGTGTGTGTCTCGCTCTGTGTGTGTGTGTGTGTGTGTGTGTCTCGCTCTGTGTGTGTGTGTGTGTGTGTGTGTCTCGCTCTGTGTGTGTGTGTGTGTGTGTGTGTCTCGCTCTGTGTGTGTGTGTGTGTGTGTGTGTGTGTGTCTCGCTCTGTGTGTGTGTGTGTCTCGCTCTGTGTGTGTGTGTGTGTGTGTGTCTCGCTCTGTGTGTGTGTGTGTGTGTCTCGCTCTGTGTGTGTGTGTGTGTGTGTGTGTGTGTGTCTCGCTCTGTGTGTGTGTGTCTCGCTCTGTGTGTGTGTGTCTCGCTCTGTGTGTGTGTGTGTCTCGCTCTGTGTGTGTGTGTGTCTCGCTCTGTGTGTGTGTGTGTGTGTGTGTGTGTCTCGCTCTGTGTGTGTGTGTGTGTGTGTGTGTGTCTCGCTCTGTGTGTGTGTGTGTGTGTCTCGCTCTGTGTGTGTGTGTGTGTCTCGCTCTGTGTGTGTGTGTGTGTCTCGCTCTGTGTGTGTGTGTGTGTGTGTGTGTCTCGCTCTGTGTGTGTGTGTGTGTGTCTCGCTCTGTGTGTGTGTGTCTCGCTCTGTGTGTGTGTGTGTGTGTGTGTGTCTCGCTCTGTGTGTGTGTGTGTGTGTGTCTCGCTCTGTGTGTGTGTGTGTGTGTGTCTCGCTCTGTGTGTGTGTGTGTGTGTCTCGCTCTGTGTGTGTGTGTGTGTGTCTCGCTCTGTGTGTGTGTGTGTGTCTCGCTCTGTGTGTGTGTGTGTGTCTCGCTCTGTGTGTGTGTGTGTGTGTGTCTCGCTCTGTGTGTGTGTGTGTGTGTGTGTGTCTCGCTCTGTGTGTGTGTGTGTGTGTGTGTCTCGCTCTGTGTGTGTGTGTGTGTGTCTCGCTCTGTGTGTGTGTGTGTGTGTGTGTGTGTCTCGCTCTGTGTGTGTGTGTGTGTGTCTCGCTCTGTGTGTGTGTGTGTCTCGCTCTGTGTGTGTGTGTGTGTGTCTCGCTCTGTGTGTGTGTGTGTGTGTGTGTCTCGCTCTGTGTGTGTGTGTGTCTCGCTCTGTGTGTGTGTGTGTGTGTGTGTCTCGCTCTGTGTGTGTGTGTGTGTGTGTGTGTCTCGCTCTGTGTGTGTGTGTGTGTCTCGCTCTGTGTGTGTGTGTGTGTGTGTCTCGCTCTGTGTGTGTGTGTGTGTGTCTCGCTCTGTGTGTGTGTGTGTGTGTCTCGCTCTGTGTGTGTGTGTGTGTGTGTCTCGCTCTGTGTGTGTGTGTGTGTGTGTCTCGCTCTGTGTGTGTGTGTGTGTGTCTCGCTCTGTGTGTGTGTGTGTGTGTGTGTCTCGCTCTGTGTGTGTGTGTGTGTGTGTGTCTCGCTCTGTGTGTGTGTGTGTGTGTCTCGCTCTGTGTGTGTGTGTGTGTGTGTGTCTCGCTCTGTGTGTGTGTGTGTGTGTGTGTGTCTCGCTCTGTGTGTGTGTGTGTGTGTCTCGCTCTGTGTGTGTGTGTGTGTGTGTGTGTCTCGCTGTGTGTGTGTGTGTGTGTCTCGCTCTGTGTGTGTGTGTGTGTGTGTCTCGCTGTGTGTGTGTGTGTGTGTCTCGCTCTGTGTGTGTGTGTGTGTGTCTCGCTGTGTGTGTGTGTGTGTGTGTCTCGCTCTGTGTGTGTGTGTGTGTGTGTGTGTCTCGCTCTGTGTGTGTGTGTCTGTGTGTGTCTCGCTGTGTGTGTGTGTGTGTGTGTCTCGCTCTGTGTGTGTGTGTGTCTCGCTCTGTGTGTGTGTGTGTCTCGCTCTGTGTGTGTGTGTGTGTGTGTCTCGCTCTGTGTGTGTGTGTGTCTCGCTCTGTGTGTGTGTGTGTGTGTGTCTCGCTCTGTGTGTGTGTGTGTCTCGCTCTGTGTGTGTGTGTGTGTGTGTGTGTGTCTCGCTCTGTGTGTGTGTGTGTGTGTCTCGCTCTGTGTGTGTGTGTGTGTCTCGCTCTGTGTGTGTGTGTGTGTGTGTCTCGCTCTGTGTGTGTGTGTGTGTGTCTCGCTCTGTGTGTGTGTGTGTGTGTCTCGCTCTGTGTGTGTGTGTGTGTGTGTCTCGCTCTGTGTGTGTGTGTGTGTGTCTCGCTCTGTGTGTGTGTGTGTGTGTGTGTCTCGCTCTGTGTGTGTGTGTGTGTCTCGCTCTGTGTGTGTGTGTGTGTGTGTGTGTGTCTCGCTCTGTGTGTGTGTGTGTGTGTGTGTGTGTCTCGCTCTGTGTGTGTGTGTGTGTGTCTCGCTCTGTGTGTGTGTGTGTGTCTCGCTCTGTGTGTGTGTGTGTGTGTCTCGCTCTGTGTGTGTGTGTGTGTCTCGCTCTGTGTGTGTGTGTGTGTGTGTGTCTCGCTCTGTGTGTGTGTGTGTGTGTGTCTCGCTCTGTGTGTGTGTGTGTGTGTGTCTCGCTCTGTGTGTGTGTGTGTGTGTCTCGCTCTGTGTGTGTGTGTGTCTCGCTCTGTGTGTGTGTGAGTGTGTGTCTCGCTGTGTGTGTGTGTGTGTGTGTGTCTCGCTCTGTGTGTGTGTGTGTGTGTGTGTGTCTCTCGCTGTGTGTGTGTGTCTCGCTCTGTGTGTGTGTGTGTGTGTGTGTCTCGCTGTGTGTGTGTGTGTGAGTCTCGCTCTGTGTGTGTGTGTGTGTCTCGCTGTGTGTGTGTGTGTGTGTGTGTCTCGCTCTGTGTGTGTGTGTGTGTGTGTGTGTGTCTCGCTCTGTGTGTGTGTGTGTGTGTGTCTCGCTCTGTGTGTGTGTGTGTGTGTGTGTGTGTCTCGCTCTGTGTGTGTGTGTGTGTGTGTGTGTGTCTCGCTGTGTGTGTGTGTGTGTGTGTCTCGCTCTGTGTGTGTGTGTGTGTGTCTCGCTCTGTGTGTGTGTGTGTGTGTGTCTCGCTCTGTGTGTGTGTGTGTGTGTGTGTCTCGCTCTGTGTGTGTGTGTGTCTCGCTCTGTGTGTGTGTGTGTGTGTGTGTGTGTGTGTGTCTCGCTGTGTGTGTGTGTGTGTGTGTGTGTCTCGCTCTGTGTGTGTGTGTGTGTGTGTGTCTCGCTCTGTGTGTGTGTTTGTGTCTCGCTCTGTGTGTGTGTGTGTGTGTGTGTGTGTCTCGCTGTGTGTGTGTGTGTGTCTCGCTCTGTGTGTGTGTGTGTGTCTCGCTGTGTGTGTGTGTGTGTGTCTCGCTCTGTGTGTGTGTGTGTGTCTCGCTCTGTGTGTGTGTGTGTGTCTCGCTGTGTGTGTGTGTGTCTCGCTGTGTGTGTGTGTGTGTGTCTCGCTCTGTGTGTGTGTGTGTCTCGCTCTGTGTGTGTGTGTGTGTGTGTGTGTCTCGCTCTGTGTGTGTGTGTGTGTGTCTCGCTCTGTGTGTGTGTGTCTCGCTCTGTGTGTGTGTGTGTGTGTGTGTGTGTCTCGCTCTGTGTGTGTGTGTGTGTGTGTCTCGCTGTGTGTGTGTGTGTGTCTCGCTCTGTGTGTGTGTGTGTGTCTCGCTGTGTGTGTGTGTGTCTCGCTCTGTGTGTGTGTGTGTGTCTCGCTGTGTGTGTGTGTGTCTCGCTGTGTGTGTGTGTGTGTCTCGCTCTGTGTGTGTGTGTGTCTCGCTGTGTGTGTGTGTGTGTCTCGCTCTGTGTGTGTGTGTGTGTGTCTCGCTGTGTGTGTGTGTGTGTCTCGCTCTGTGTGTGTGTGTGTGTGTCTCGCTCTATCCCCCTTGGCCTTGCGCTCTCCTCGCCCTCACTTTGCGCTCCCTTTGCAGTCCCCTCTCTCCGTCCCTCCCCTCTCTCCTTCCCTCCCCTCTCTCCGTCCCTCCCCTCTCTCCTTCCCTCCCCTCTCTCCGTCCCTCCCCTCTCTCCTTCCCTCCCCTCTCTCCTTCCCTCCCCTCTCTCCGTCCCTCCCCTCTCTCCGTCCCTCCCCTCTCTCCTTCCCTCCCCTCTCTCCGTCCCTCCCCTCTCTCCTTCCCTCCCCTCTCTCCGTCCCTCCCCTCTCTCCTTCCCTCCCCTCTCTCCGTCCCTCCCCTCTCTCCTTCCCTCCCCTCTCTCCGTCCCTCCCCTCTCTCCTTCCCTCCCCTCTCTCCGTCCCTCCCCTCTCTCCTTCCCTCCCCTCATGCCCCCACCCGCCATCCTCAGCAGTGACAGATTGTGGAGGTATCCAGAAGAGAGTTGATGCAACCTTCCAGTCGAACATCTGCGAACGAGGCGATTGCAGTGTTAAAGGTTTTGGCACAGGTTATTTGCACGCTGTCCTGCAGGATTTGGTTATTGTTTTATGTTCCATTACAAGGCCTCTTGGACTGGGAGAGAATGTCGAGCTGTAGTGGCAGACTCGCTGTCACCACCAATTATTGCCTTAATTCTAATAGCTGCGCTTTTTAAAAAAAAATAATTCTGCAGAGTAAGACTTGAGGTGGCCATTCCATGTTGCTAGCTTCTAATGAGATGATGCATTAAACCATTTCCTTAAACGGCACATTTTTTTGCCTACTTTTATTGATACCAAACTAGCTTTTAGTGTTTCTTTCATTCCTGTGCCAAAGTGCTATTTGCCTGGAGCTGTCAGTTCAATAATAATAGGAATGGACCAGGCAGACTCTTCCCACAGTCGATCCTGCTTGGCTAGCGACTAACTCTAATCTCTCCTAATTGCACACAGTTGTGTTCCCATTGGTTTTGTTGGTGTAAATTTCTATATTGACCAATAAAACTGTGCACATCCCCACTGCTGCAAACTACACATGGGCAGTAGGTAAAATTTTGCCACCAAGATTTCCTGAGACAAGTCAAGCTCAGGTACAGTTTTCAGCAGAAACGATCCAACTGCCCAGCAAGGTAGAGCAGATCCATCACAAAATCCACTTTTCTAACTCTGTGCCTAACTAGGGCCAAGAAAGAGTTCCTCCTCTCCCACCAACCCCACCCTGCAACCTTTTCCCTTCTGCTCTTGGAGAAGGTGGGGCTCGGTTTACTAGGTGTGTCTCCACTACCTCCCTCAAGTAGCTATTCTTCATTTGTGAGTTCACATAGCGAGCAGCAGCAGGCTATTTGACCATGATGAGCATCACAGTTGAACCCAATCAGTGAATGCACACAGAGGTGCGCTTTCCAGTCAGGGCTGGGGTTCGTAGTGCAACCCCTAGATGATTATAACACTTCTGCCCTGGGACATCAAGGCCAATTGTAGTGCTGTCCTGCCTGCCAGTAAGTAACTTGATATAGATGAAGCATCAACCTGGAGACGGTCCTGCTCTGCATAACTCAGTTCCACACTGGACTGTGCATTTATCAACAGAGCCCATGGGAAGTCGACAGACTTCACCCATTGGCAGAAGGGTCGAGAACCAGAGGACACAGATTTAAGGTGATTGCCTCTGTTTCTTTTACCGATGTGAGGAAAATCTTTTTTTACGCAGCGAGTAGTTATGATCTGGAATGCGCTGCCTGGAAGGGCGGTGGAAGCAGATTCCAGCATGGCTTTCAAAAAGGAATTGGATAAATATTTGAAGGGAAAAAATTTTCAGGACTACGGGGAAAGAGCGGGGGAATGGGACTAATTGGATTGTTCTTACACAAGCTCGATGGGCCGAATGGCCGTCTTCTGTGCTGTAACGATTCTATGATTTACGGATCAAAATGTCTTGCAGTGTCAATTGACAGTGTAAACTGGTCAGGGGAAGAAGTGGGAAATTGGCATTGATTGGAGGTCGTGCTCAAATATTTTTTAAAAAACCTTTTGAGCTCGGCCTTGTGGACTACTGAAGCATAGCAAAGCTGAGGAAAATGCTGCTAATACTGTAACTAAGTGAAACTTGTTTAAAAAAACAAGTTGATTACAATGAAGAAAAACAGGACCCAATAGTAAAGCTGCTGGCCCATCTGGACAAGTCAGAATTGCTACGAATTGCAGAAAACAAGAGATTTTTTTCTTGCTGATTAGATCAAGGCATCAAATCTTGAATGAGGTTCACGTTTCTTAAATTACGAACTTAAAATCGTGATCCACGCACTGCATTTGTTTTGAAGCCACCATGTTAGTTGTTCCCTGCTGATTGTCATGACTGGAACATCGGGTCACTGTAGAAAGAAGTTTACTTTCATGAAGGGATTTGCATCCAGAGCTGTGACTGCTACTGTTGCCATCAGCTCCATGATGTACAACTGAGTTGATGCTGAATTCTAGATTTTTTTATGGAAGACTGAGCATTTGAGGCAGCCTTCTGGCAATAAGCTGGTAAGAGCAGTCTGGAACCAGGCACCTGTTCAGGGGAGATCCTTCACTGGCTTTATCATCAGAGACAGAGCGACTGAGCATTTGGTCAAGTATGAGCTGATCAAAGAGTCAGCATGGATCTGTGAAGGGTAGGTCATGTCTGACTAATCTAGTTGAATTTTTGGACTTCCAGAAGGCATTTGATAAGGTTCCGTACAAGAGATTATTCGCAAAAATAATAGTGCATGGTAATGGAAGTAAACTGGTGACATGGGTTAGTAATTGGTTGGGAGGTAGTAAACAGTACAGATAAAGGAAACGTTCTCTGATTGGTGGGATGTGGTGTTCCCCAGGGATCTGTACTGGGGCCTTGGCTTTTCATCATATATATTAATCACTTGGATGAAGGAATCGAGAGTTGTATATCCAAATCTGCCAATGACACTAAGTTAGGCACAGTAAGTTGTGTAGATGGGAACAGGCAGTTACAAAGGGACAAAGACAGCCTAATTGAGTGGGCCAAACTATGGCAAATGGAGTTCAATGTGGGGAAGTGTGAGGTCATCCACTTTGGATCTGAGAAAGATAAATCGGAATATAGTCTGAATAGTGAGAAACTAAGTGCTGTGGTGGAACAAGGGGATTTGGGTGTCTGTGTGCACAGATCACTAAAAACTAGTGAACGGGCACAAAAAGTAATCAAATGGGCTGATGGAATGTTGGCATTTTTCTCAAGCAGTTTGGAATACAAAAGCAAGGAAGTGATGCTTCAGTTGTACAGCCTTGGTCAGACCACATCTGGAGTACTGGGTTCAGTTTTGGGCATTGAACTGCAGCAAAGATATATTGGCCTTGGAGGGGGTACAGTGCAGATTCACCAGAATATCGCCAAGGCTTAAAGGGTTAAATTATGAGGACAGATTGCCTAAACTTGTCTTGTGTTCCCTTAAGTTTTGACGGTTGAGGGGTGATCTAATTGAGGTGTTTAAAAAGATAAACGGAATCAATAGGGAGGATAGAGGGGAACCATTTCCTCGAGTGGGGAAATCGAGAACAAGGTGGTTTAATCTTAAAATTAGAGCTGGGCCATTTCGGAGTGAAATCAAGAAACACTTTTTCACACAGAGTAGTGGAAATTTGCACCTCTCTTCCCCCAAAACGCTGTGGATGCTGGGACAATTTAAATTTTCAAGACTCGGATAGATGGACATATTTCTGCTCGGTGAAGATATCAAGGGAGCAAAGGCAAGTAAATAGGGTCACGGTACAGATCAGCCATGATCTCATTGAATGGCGGAGCAGGCTGGAGGGGCTGAATGGCCGACTCCTGTTCTTATGTTTAACTGTGATTTCTCTCAATTGAGAAAAATCCTGACAAACCAGGCAAACCAATCACGTAGACATAAGTAAACATGAAGATGCCAGGTTGTCATGACACAAAGAACTGAACGTTTAGGGGTTAGAAATTGGTCTGTGTTCTGCCCATTTTTTGGGTGCAAAACATAGCAAATTCACAGTGAGACGGATTGTTCCCATTCTGTGCGGGCGTTGGCCACTGCTAAATTTGTTGCGCCCATTTTTTGAGCGGCCGCCTAAAAACAAGCGTTAGGCCACTTGACCCCTCTACAAAATTTATTACCGAGGATTCTTCAGTGACCCCCCGCGGCTGGCAACTGAAGGGAAGTGTTCCTTTATTTTTTTTTGAAGAGAAAACCTTGTCTTGGAGCCAGGAGGAGTAGGATTGCTCCCCCCGAATCCACAGTCCTCGCGATCGGCCCCTTCCCATTGCACCGACCCCCCCCCTCCTGGGACTTACCTGAGGGCCAAGGCAGGTGGCCCCAAATTGATTCTTCTCGTGGGGCAAGCTGTCTGTGGAGGTGCGACCAAAATCTACCCCTTTCTCTCTACTGAACCTTGAATATTTTCTGTAGGATTCTTGTATTCCAACCAATTCTTAAGTGCTACCAGTTGGTCTCCTAACCCATATGTGAGCTTCCTGTACCACAAAAGATGTTCTATCTTACTCTAAATAGTGAACACCTGATTGTACATATAGCAGTGTGAGCAACTTTGGGCTTATGCTGGTGTGTGTCTCAAGTCTCCTCCAGAATAGCCCAAAGCTACCTTCCCTGGCCTTTGAGTTGATACTGTATGTGACTGGCTGGTGCTTTGGACTTGGATCAATGCTGGGAATAGCCCCAACCAGCTCCTGCTAATCTGTCTGAAATGGAGCTTTTTAAACTGGGCTCCTAGGTATATCTGTGTGGAGAATTGACAGAAGCCATGCGACCTTGCAACAATTATTTTCAGTGAAGCAAGCATTCATACTAAGTCCTGCTTCACAACTTCACATTTCTGGGACAGGTGCAGTATCGGGAGGCAAGATAAACATTTTTGCTTTTTACTTTGCAGTCACGAGTAAAGGATTCGTGGTCCCATCGTGAATTCAGACATCGGCATTTATCCGAGGCAAACCGACCAGAGGAATTTCTGACTGAACATTAGCCAATGCATGGCTTAATCAAACCTAAATGTAACCACGACTCCCCCATTCCAAAGCTCCCTCCTGCTGTTTTGGAAGAGCTTGAGGGGTGGAGAGCACAGTACAGTGGAGCTCAGGGTCTCACTGATTGAATGTGATCCCACATCGACCCTATACCCAGCGCGTCGGAACATCAAAACAAATTCCACCTCGACAGCTTGACGTGCACTCGGTCCCTGAGACACTTTGACTGCTTTTCCCACGATGCCCACTGTCGTCTCCATAGCAACCTAAATTTGTTTATCTGGGGAGAGGATTTTGAGTGACATTTCCTCTTTTTTTTGATAGTTTTTGGTCTCGTTCCTCTCCTGTTTCTGCTTTTATCCGGACGCTGTAGCTTTGTGTTGCTGAGGACGTTCTCTGTGGGACACCTGCTGGGTTTATTTACTCTGCTGAACACGTTTGACACCGAACAAAAAACAATACTTCATGGCATATAACAAAAATAAACAAGTGCCTAACTTTACTAACATAACAAGTGACCTGCTATTGTGAACTATGAAACAGTAGCCTGGACCTTTTTCAAAGGCTGTAAAAGATCTCATTCCAACTGCCATATAAACCAAGACAAATAGGATGCTATCTTTTTGAAAGGCCTGTTTTATTGGCTTATCCTGCCCCGGGATTTGGAGTGAGGCCTTCACACACCTGTGACTGGTTGTAAAGTTATCTGTTAATTGCAGAACAAACATGTGCAGTCAGCTCATAATGATGATAACAAAAGAAAATAATGGATTTCGGGGGAAGGGCTGGCATGTTGACTCGGCCTCAGCAGGTGAGCACTCTCCTTTATGACCTGACTTTCACTGAGCCAGTTCCACCTGCAGGCATTACCTCTGGAAACCTGCAGCTGCTTCCATTCAGTGTTGCGAACTGGCCACTCAATGAACAGGCATGCACCTTCACTGTTAAAGGGATTGCAAGGATAGGGTTCTTGGCTGGAGTTAACCTACAGCTCAGATATATAACTTACTGTGTCTTAATACTACCATTTTCTAATTGATGGGTAGCGGTTTTGCCCGTGACTCCGAAGTGGACGAAAGCCTCGAGGTATAACGTGAAGTCTTGCATTGCTTCAGCTTCGCACTGGGTACAGTGTGCGTAAATTCATCGATACTGTGCTCTCAGCAGGGAGCTGCGCTCGAGATGGTTCGGGGGTGGTGGGGTCGCCTTATCTCCAATCTGTGCTCCCTTTGGGTTTGGCTCTCTGTTGGGAGTACGGAATCAGTGAATGTATCCTCCTTTCTCTAGCCGCTGCGTACAGGCTCTCCAGCTGGCATCTTGTAAGCGTCTGAATAATTTTGTGTCTGGGAGCCCATCCTCTCCTAGGCTTTCTCTCGACATCAAATAGTAACCCACTGGCACATAGAACACTGTGCGCGCATACGCAGGCTTCTTTGTCGCTGAGTTCAGTGAAAGGCACAGCTGCCAGTGTAACTCAGCTGTGCATCATGGCAGCTGTGCATCACACTCTGTAAGTACCGGCCTAAGACTCGTATCTGTAGAATAATGCCACCCTCAAACAAGGAATGTTAAACCTCACCAGAAAGACTTCATCACATAAACAATAGATAGTTCACTTGGAGTCCTTAGCACTGGAGGCCAATGCGTGCATGTCAGCCATGACTCTGGTAACGCTCTTGTCTCTGAGTCAGAGGTTGTGGGTTCAAGTCCCACTCCAGAGACTTGAGCACACAATCTAGGCTGACACTCCAGTGCAGTACTGAGGGAGTGCGGCACTGTCAAAGGTGCCGTCTTTTGGCTGAGACGTTCAACCGAGGCCTCGTCTACCCTCAGGTGGACGTTAAAGATCCCATGGCACTATTTCAAAGAAGAGCAGGGGAGTTCTCCCTGGTGTCCTGGCCAATATTTATCCGTCAACCAACATCACTAAAACAGATTTTCTGGTCATTATCACATTGCTGTTTGTGGGACCTTGCTGTGCACAAATTGGCTGCCGCATTTCCTACATTACAACAGTGACTACACTTCAAAAGTACTTAATTGGCTGCAAAGCGCTTTGGGGTCGTGAAAGGTGCGATATAAATGCAAGTCTTTCTTTTACGTACAGGACTGTATTCATATATAGGATATTGAAAAGCAATGAAATGATAATGAATCTGTAGAAGATGTTTATTAGGTCATCCCATTATAGAAAGGATGTTGGAACTATGGAAAAAATAAATTCCCTAGACCAGGGATGAGGGGATCTATAGTTATAATGAAAACTAGGGCTGTGTTAGAAGGATTTTTTTTCATGCAAATAGTTAATAGGATATGGGATATATTATAGTAAGTGACTATTGAAACTAAATCAATCATGACATTTAAGAGGGAATTAGATAAACACTTGAAGATGAAAAATATAAAATCGTACAGGGAAATGGAATTGTGGCCAGCTCAGATGTTGAACTGGCACCGACACAGACAGAATGGGCGAAATGGCCTCCTCCTGTGCTGAAATTTCAATGATTCTATGCCTGCTTCTATTTGAAGTAGTTCTGCATGGTATAAACTTGCTGTAAAATTATTGTGCTTTCAGGAGCATTACCAATTTGCATGCAGGTATGTGCCTAAAGCCTTGTGCTGAGCAGTGCCCTTTGTTCTTTTCTTTGGTTGTTAGCAGCAGCTCACTCTTCCATACCAGAGAACAAGTCCTAAGCCTGTTACCAGGATGGGATCTGCTACAGTCCCAGTATTCGTACAGCAGCATTTCCTCGGAATTTTTACTGTTTCTCAAGTGTAGTTTAGTCTACAAAGTTCTTGCACTTCAAAATGGCGCCACTTAGAGCAGGGGCCGTGGTGGCCCAAGATGCTCAGTCCGATTCTGCTTGACGCTACCTCGGTCACCAGCCAAGCCCAGCTCCCAGCTGTAAAATTTTGTCAAGTAGCTTAGACTAGTAACTGAATTTTATGATATCTGTTTTTCATTGTTTAAAATTCTCATCCTTGTGTTCAAATCCTTCCATGGTCTCGCCCCTTCCGATCTCTGTAACCTCCTTCAGCCCTACAATCTTCAGAGATCTCTGCGCTCCTCCAATTCTTGCTTCTTGCACATCCCCAATTTCCTTCGACCCCACCATTGGCAGTCGTTCCTTCAGCTGCCTAGGCCCTAAGCTCTGGAATTCCCTCCCTAAACCACTCTACCTCTCTTTCTTCCTTTAAGACGCTCCTTCAATCCTACCTCTTTGACCAAGCTTTTGGTCACCTGTCCTAATATCTTCTTAATGTGGTTTGGTGTCACATTTTGTCTGATTACACTCCTGTGCAGTACATTGGGAGGTTTTATTGCATTAAAAGCGTTATATAAATGCAAGTTGCTGTTGTTATTGTTGTCTTCTGACTGAAACGTGCTCTAAATGCAGCAGGAGGACTCCATGCAGCCAACTCATTTCACAAAGATGATCTTGACTACAAGGAAGCCCTCTGGTCAGATAAGGAATGAAGGGCAGAGAGTATTTGCAAAATTGTACTTACAGGTGATGCACGTTGCACACTGATTGGCCCAAAAGGTACGAAACCTGTCAAGGGCCTTGAGGCCCACACAGCTTCCTTGAGCAACAATGGTAATTTGGCCCAAACCATAGATTTGGCCTCTGGTCTGAGATAAATCATGTCAGTTCTGTTTGAATGACTACAGTTTTCAAGACCCAATGTGGAGAGGCGGAGGGGAATTGATGGTGTAGGAGGTAAATGTAGGCCTTTCACCTCTAGAACCTGATTTTAAATCCAAACCCCACTGCTGGGATCAAACTCTGGATGCCAAGGTCCAATGTGAAATGAGTTTGATTGGTCTGAATTAATTTCCTTGTGGACATTAGAACATAAGAAATAGGAGCAGGAATAGGCCACACGGCCCGTAGAACCTGCTCTGCCATTCAATCAGATCATGGTTGATCTTTGACCTCAACTCCACTTTCCTGCCAGATCCCCATATCCCTTGATTTCCCTCGAGTCCAGAAATCTCTCTATCTCAGCCTTGAATATATTCAATGACTCAGCATCCACCGCCCTCTGGGGTAGAGAATTCCAAAGATTCACAACCCTCTGAGTGAAGAAATTCCTCCTCGTCTCAGACTTGAATGACCGACCCCTTATCCTGACATAGGCCAATGGCTCCAAACTACCCCTAATCTCGCACTAAATTGGCAAACTCAGTCAGAGAGGCCATGGGCTGGGTGGGAAGTGGAAAAATATCTCAGTGGTGCAATTGGGGTGCTCTTCTGAGAGTTGGGGCTGAAGCGCATTGTTGGGGCAGAATGGAGGGAGCTTTAATGTAAATATTCCATTCTTACACTCTGATCAACACATAATTTACAGAAGAAAATCAGCAATAAATATATTTACACAGCTGCAAAAGGATAGCTCAGCAATCATTCACTGCAATAACACAGAGAGTGAAACAGTAATTTATCTATGATTGCTGTCATAAACCTGCCATTTTCAGGTGCTTTACCATCTTTTACTCTTGCGAAGTGGAATCAAAATGGACCAGATGCCATTTGTATCTGTCCGGCAACTCGCATCAAGTTGGAGAACAAATTTCTCATCCATACAGAGCCCTGAAGCTGAATATTTTCACTCTTACTGTGAAAGGAGCAGCACTGAGTCCAAAAAACAAAAGGAATTCCATAATTCCTACTCGGGCTTTTCAAGATGGTGAACTGGCTTGTAAGGAAAAGGGCACGAGGTGGTTGATGTAACACGATGGGTTGAAGGAGTGTTATCTCTGTTACTGGGTAGGATGTTAAGAACACGTCAAGTGTGACAGTTGGTGTGCCACAGAGTCGGGTTATGGTGATTGGCCCTCTGGTTTTGAACGGAACGGTCTGTTTTCAGAAGTGGCCTCCTGCTAATTTTGACAATTCCAAACCGACGGGCCAAAGACTGGCTTTTGACTGCAGCATTTATTAAAATCCAACTGTGAATAGGTCAAGCAGACACATACAGTGCATACCACAAAACACTTCATTAAATTCCCTGTCCTTGCTCGGGTTTGGTCAGGTGAAAGCTGGCAGGCATGGAGTGGGAACGATATGACGCCAGGTGGGCTGTCCAGTGAAAGCAAAACCCATCCTGTGCGGAAAGGGAGAGTCAGAGATTGGTTCAGTCTTTTAGCATCTGGCTGAAGAATCTCATCCTTAGTACAGGTCTTCTGTCGGGGAACGAGTCCTGGTGCTGAGCTATCTATACACCAGCATTCAAAAGCATAAAGGGCTCAGGTTTAGAGCTCCCATTCTTAACCCGGTCCAAAACTGAACAGGGGCAGGCTGGGAGCGCAATAGGGTAAGAGTAGGATTGTGGCTTGAGTCCTTTTTGTATTTTTATTCATGAAAATTCATTGAGAATCTTAATAATTAATACCTCCACCTCTAAATACATAGAATGAAATAGGAAAAACCTGCCTTGTGTGTTAATATGAGCTCGTATTTATATAGCACCTTGCACCTTGCCACCTCTCTCAGCAACATCCCAAAACGCTTCACATACAATGAAGTACTTTATGGTGCAGTCACTTTTTATATAGGCAAACAAGATCCCACAAACAGCAATGAGATGTAATCTGTTTTTGTTGGGATTAGTTGAGGGAGGAATGTTGGCCAGAACATCAGGAGAACTTCCCAATCTTCTCTTCAGCAGTGCCATGGGATTTATAATGTCCACCTAAACCATCAGAACAGGCAGATATCTGATCTGAAGGATTGCACCTCCAACAAGGCTGTACGACCTCAATACTGTACGACCTTCTGACACAAAGTTGGGAGTGCTACTGATGGAGCCAAGCCTTTACAAATTTAATGTCTTACCTTAGATACCTTCTTGGTTCAATGGTATCAGACACTCCTGTAGGAGGATCCCAGGCCTGTCAATGTGAGTTGACTCACATTGCCCAATATCTACTTATATCGTAGTGTAACTCAGGGGATATAACCCCTTATGATCTGAACTGGACGTTGAGGCTTTCACATGTGCCTTCACGTACTTCTTCAATCTTTATGGAGACAGATCGAGGAAACACCTGTTAAAACGAGTCCAGATACGAATCGTTAAGCTGTTTTATTTCACAGCAAGTGAACATACAGAACAACAGGTATGATTGGAATCACTTAGTTAATCAGCACAACTTGTCTTCCTGCTATAATATAAAAATAATAGACATCAGTGGGTCATTTTGCTCAATGTAAACAAAATAACTGGTAGCTACTGTCCTGCATTTCTCCATCTGTACCTGGACAAAGCCTAATGGAGAAATGCAGTCTGCGTCCCTGTTCCAGTCTGTGTCCCTGTTCCAGTCTGTGTCCCTGTTCCAGTCTGTGTCCCTGTTCCAGTCCCTGTCCCTGTTCCAGTCCGTGTCCCTGTTCCAGTCTGTGTCCCTGTTCCAGTCTGTGTCCCTGTTCCAGTCTGTGTCCCTGTTCCAGTCTACGTCCCTGTCCCTGTTCCAGTCTGTGTCCCTGTTCCAGTCTGTGTCCCTGTTCCAGTCTGTGTCCCTGTTCCAGTCTGTGTCCCTGTTCCAGTCTCAGTCTGTGTCCCTGTTCCAGTCTACGTCCCTGTTCCAGTCTACGTCCCTGTTCCAGTCTACGTCCCTGTTCCAGTCTACATCCCTGTTCCAGTCTGTGTCCCTGTTCCAGTCTACGTCCCTGTTCTAGTCTGTGTCCCTGTTCCAGTCTGTGTGTCTGTCCTATTGGTACTGAACTCTGTATAAAAGTAGGTGACATGTCAGATTTCGTATATGAAGGTGGAATGTGGGGCCTGTCTGTGCAGGATCCAGTCTAAGTGCACATTCCCAGTGTGTATAACCAATGTCTGAGTCGACTTGCCCACTTCCATGTGCTAACATAACTAATTGCCTGTTCAACACACAGCACTTCAGCAGGTTGGGCCATACATAAAACCAGTGATAAATTATAATGTCAGTCACTACTCCCCTGACAGAGCTGCCCAGTTAGACGCTGAGCCGTACAGACCAGGATGTGCTGAGTTAGTTGATCTGGACTGGGGCATGTTCTCTGTTCTCTCAAATGAAGGATGGCCATTGGGTGGGGTCTCGGCGGTCTGCAGCCACCCCTCAGGAACCGCACACTGAGTCATGGAAAGAGGGGATAACATTGGGAGAAAAAGAATTAGTTGATATCAGATCAGGTGACAAACCTAGTGACTGTTATAAGTGGGCCAGCTCAGTGGGTTATTCAAGTTAATGGAGTGTAGTAGAATTACAATCCCAAGCAGTGCCTTACCTGAAGGCTACAACTCCCTACACCACAGACTGATGAGATGTAGGTCTATTGTTTTAATAGGGCTCATTGACCTTGCTGGGTGCTGGGATCGCACTGCCTCCTAACAATGTCCTTTTGCTGGAGAGCAAGAAAAGGAGAGGGATGAGCACTGGATTCCAGCTCAGTCAACATCCAACAACCAGGCAGGCCCTGAATCGCACCGTGCAGTAAATAAAGCACGGTGAAGGGAAGGTGGGCCACTGCTTGACCTGATCTTGGTTACAACTACCCTATTAGAGTTGATAGGACAGGTAGCTTTGGTGTCTTTGTGTAAACAATAATGCAGTCACTCACAGGCTCTCAGACATCTGGCGAGGCCTTCCACCCCAACAAATGACCACCATGATTTCCCCCCATCATTGCCCTGATTCACCCACCTGAAGCCTGGCCTGACACATGCAGATGACGGTGAAGGGGGTGTGGTATAGTTGTCCATAGGATTTGCCTGGCTTACTGCCCATTTACCACCCATGGAAATCACCGCTACAATAAAGGAGCAGTGTCCTAGAGGTGGGAAAGAATCACGGTGAACAGATCTCTACAATGTGATCTCTTACTGTGTGAACAGATCTCTACAAATAGATCGCTTACAGTGTGAACAGGTCTCTACAATGGGCTATCTTGCAGTGTGAACAGATCTCTACAATTAGATCTCTTACAATGTGAACAGATCACCACAATGTGATCACCTACAGTGTGAACAGATCACCACAATGTGATTGCTTACAGTTAGAACAGATCTCTACAATGTGATCTCTTAATGTGAACAGATCTCTACAATGTAATCACTTATATGTGTGAACAAATCATCACAATGTGATCGATTGCAATGTGAACAGATCCCTACAATGTGATCGATTACATATGAACAGATCTCAATGGGATCTCTTTCAGTGTGAACTGGTCTCTACAATACGATCGCCCAAAATGTCTGCATAGATCTTTGCAATCTATTGCTTTCGATTGTAGGTCATTGTTACATTATTGATGGCTCTATCGATGAAGAGAATGATCTAAAGATTTCGACACTCTGAAGCTGATCCTGGTATTTCAGTACAGCTGCAGGATGCTTTGCTAACAGGGGAGGTCACTGTCTGTCTGAAAGGTCATCTTAGAATGAGAGCTCGGTGTGAATATTTTAAACATTCCCAACTCTCAGCCAGTGTATGTTTAACAGGATCCCAGTCCAACTGATGGCCCTTTTGACGGACCTTGAAGAATTGTCACCTCCTCCGGGAAGGTTCAAGTCATTCAGCTCAGGGGCATCTGAGAATAATGTAGGGTTTTCTGTCTCTATTGCTTGCCTGTAGTTTGCTTAACGGGCTTTGAACCGACTTGTTCAAGTGCACTGTTACGGGTAACACCGCCCCTTTAATGGGAAACACGTGCTTTGTTCCAATTTTTCCCTCAGCTGAGGGAGAGCAGCCAAATAAGGGGGCAGATGGACAGAAGGTGTAGTCACAATTCCCCCATGCATTGAGTTCACGCATAATGGTAAAAGGGAAATCAAACAAAAAGTAATCAATCCCTTCCCCAGCATGGCTGACCTCATGACTTCCTAGCAACCACTCACAGGGCAATAGAGGCCTGGGAGTGAGTCAGCTGCACATCTCTCAACCAGGGCACTATGAACAAGGCATGGAGCAGAAAATGGGAGAAAATTAATGCAATTTGTGAATAGAAAATGATGGTAAAGCATCCCCACTGGCTCAGGGATAAATGCACACCCGATAGGGCATTGAGTCATATAGAGCAGAAAGTTTCCATGGCTGATCTCCGCTCTGTACTGTTAGCACCTCTCGGCTGGGGGTTGCTAGGTTACAATATACCCCTTGGCTGGGGTTGCTAGGTTACAATGTATCCCTCAGCTGGGGTTGCTAGGTTACAATGTACCCCTTGGCTGGGGTCGCTAAGTTACAACTGTACCCCTTTGCAGCAGGCGCTAAGTTACAACTGTACCTTTCGCCTGTAGTCACGAGGTTACAACTGTACTCCTTAGCTGGGGTCGCTAAGTTACATCTGTACCCCTCAGCTGGGGTCACGAGGTTAAAACTGTACCCCTCGGCTGGGGTCGCTAAGTTACATCTGTACCCCTCGGCTGGGGTCACGAGGTTAAAACTGTACCCCTCAGCTGGGGTCACGAGGTTAAAACTGTACCCCTCGGCTGGGGTCACGAGGTTAAAACTGTACCCTCAGCTGGGGTCACGAGGTTAAAACTGTACCCCTCGGCTGGGGTCGCTAAGTTACATCTGTACCCCTCGGCTGGGGTCACGAGGTTAAAACTGTACCCCTCAGCTGGGGTCACGAGGTTAAAACTGTACCCCTCGGCTGGGGTCACGAGGTTAAAACTGTACCCCTCGGCTGGGGTCACGAGGTTAAAACTGTACCCCTCGGCTGGGGTCACGAGGTTAAAACTGTACCCCTCGGCTGGGGTCACGAGGTTAAAACTGTACCCCTCGGCTGGGGTCACGAGGTTAAAACTGTACCCCTCGGCTGGGGTCACGAGGTTAAAACTGTACCCCTCGGCTGGGGTCACGAGGTTAAAACTGTACCCCTCGGCTGGGGTCACGAGGTTAAAACTGTACCCCTCGGCTGGGGTCACGAGGTTAAAACTGTACCCCTCGGCTGGGGTCACGAGGTTAAAACTGTACCCTCAGCTGGGGTCACGAGGTTAAAACTGTACCCCTCGGCTGGGGTCACGAGGTTAAAACTGTACCCTCAGCTGGGGTCACGAGGTTAAAACTGTACCCCTCGGCTGGGGTCACGAGGTTAAAACTGTACCCCTCGGCTGGGGTCACGAGGTTAAAACTGTACCCCTCGGCTGGGGTCACGAGGTTAAAACTGCACCCCTCGGCTGGGGTCACGAGGTTAAAACTGCACCCCTCGGCTGGGGTCACGAGGTTAAAACTGCACCCCTCGGCTGGGGTCACGAGGTTAAAACTGTACCCCTCGGCTGGGGTCACGAGGTTAAAACTGCACCCCTCGGCTGGGGTCACGAGGTTAAAACTGTACCCCTCGGCTGGGGTCACGAGGTTAAAACTGTACCCCTCGGCTGGGGTCACGAGGTTACAACTGTACCCCTCGGCTGGGGTCACGAGGTTAAAACTGTACCCCTCGGCTGGGGTCACGAGGTTAAAACTGTACCCCTCGGCTGGGGTCACGAGGTTAAAACTGTACCCCTCGGCTGGGGTCACGAGGTTAAAACTGTACCCTCAGCTGGGGTCACGAGGTTAAAACTGTACCCCTCGGCTGGGGTCACGAGGTTAAAACTGTACCCTCAGCTGGGGTCACGAGGTTAAAACTGTACCCCTCGGCTGGGGTCACGAGGTTAAAACTGTACCCCTCGGCTGGGGTCACGAGGTTAAAACTGTACCCCTCGGCTGGGGTCACGAGGTTAAAACTGTACCCCTCGGCTGGGGTCACGAGGTTAAAACTGCACCCCTCGGCTGGGGTCACGAGGTTAAAACTGCACCCCTCGGCTGGGGTCACGAGGTTAAAACTGTACCCCTCGGCTGGGGTCACGAGGTTAAAACTGCACCCCTCGGCTGGGGTCACGAGGTTAAAACTGTACCCCTCGGCTGGGGTCACGAGGTTAAAACTGTACCCTTCAGCTGGGGTCACGAGGTTACAACTGTACCCCTCGGCTGGGGTCACGAGGTTAAAACTGTACCCCTCGGCTGGGGTCACGAGGTTAAAACTGTACCCCTCGGCTGGGGTCACGAGGTTAAAACTGTACCCCTCGGCTGGGGTCACGAGGTTAAAACTGTACCCCTCTTGTGGAAAAATCCTGTGTGAGGACAGGATGAGACTTCACTGAAATGGTGAGCCAGCGCTCACTATCCAGTCTCACACATGAGGAACTGCCACTTGGGTGATGTGTTGAAGGGCTGGGGGCACCTTGGAATCAAAACTTAGCAAGAGTCGGGCGAGGAGGGGAGAAAATTGGGAAATTAAAGAAACGATTGCAAGAAAGGGACATTTTGCTTGTTCGACCTATTCTTACTGTGAGCCTCCTGCAGCAGTGGGCTCCCGGGCCTTATCATAGAATCATAGAAAGGTTACAGCAAAGAAGGAGGCCATTCGGTCCGTTGAGTCCGCGCCAACTCTGTGCAAGAGCAATCCAGCTAGTCCCACCCCCCCTCCCCCCCCCACCCCATCCCCGTAGCCCTGCAAATGTTTTCCTTTGAAGTACTTATCAAGTTCTCTTTTGAAGGCCATGATTGAATCTGCCTCCACCACCCCCTCAGGCAGTGCATTCCAGATCCTAACCACTCGCTGTGTAAAAAAGTTTTTCCTCATGTCGCCTTTGGTTCTTTTGCCAATCGCCTTAAATCTGTGTCCTCTGGTTCTTGACCCTTCTGCCAATGGGAACAGTTTCTCTCTATCTATTTTGTCTAGACCCTTCATGAATTTAAATACCTCTATCAAATCTCCTCTCAATCTTCTCTGTTCCAAGGAGAACAACCCCAGCTTCTCCAGTCTATTCACGTAACTAAAGTCCCTCATCCCTGGAATCATTCCAGTAAATCTCTTCTGCACCCTCTCTAAGGCCTTCACATCTTTCCTGAAGTGCAGTGCCCAGAACTGGACACAATACTCCAGTTGTGGTCAAACCAGTGTTTTATAAAGGTTCATCATAACTTATTTGCTTTTGTACTCTATACCTCTATTTATAAAGCCCAGGATCCCGTATGCTTTCTTAACTGCTTTCTCAACCTGCCTTGCCACTTTCAATGATTTGTGCACATATGCCCCCAGATCTCTCTGTTCCTGTACCCCTTTTAGAGTTGTGCCCTCTAGTTTATGTTGCCTCTCCCCGTTCTTCCTACCGAAATGTATCACTTCGCATTTTTCTGTGTTAAATTTCATCTACCATATGTCCACCCATTTCACCAGCCTGTCTATATCTTCGTGAAATCTATCACTATCCTCCTCACTGCTCACTACACTTCCAAGTTTTGTGTCATCTGCAAATTTTGAAATTGTGCCCTGTACACCCAAGTCCAAGTCATTAATATATATCAAGAAAAGCAGTGGTCCCAGCACTGACCCCTGGGGAACACCATTGTACACCTCCTTCCAGTCCGAAAAATAACTGTTCACCGCTACTCTCTGTTTCCTGTCCCTTAGCCAATTTTGTATCCATGTTGCTACTGCCCCCTTTATTCCATGGGCTTCAATCTTGATGATAAGCCTATTATGCGGCACTTTATCAAACGCCTTTTGAAAGTCCATATACACCACATCAACTGCATTTTCCTCATCTACCCTCTCTGTTACCTCATCAAAAAACTCTATCAAGTTAGCTAAACATGATTTGCCTTTAACAAATCTGTGCTGGCTTTCCCTAATCAATCCACACTCGTCCAAGTGACTGCTAATTCTGTCCCGGGCTATTGTTTCTAAAAGTTTCCCCACCACTGAGGTTAAACTGACTGGCCTATAGTTGCTGGGTTTATCCTTACACCCTTTTTTGAACAAGGGTGTAACATTTGCAATTTTCCAGTCCTCAGTCCTCTGGCACCAACCCCATATCTAAGGATCTTTGGAAGATCATGACCACTACGTCTGCAATTTCCACCCTTACTTCCCTCAGCAACCAAGGATGCATCCCATGCCATCTGGGTGACTTATCTACTTAACGTACTGGCCTTTCTAGTACCTCCTCTTTATCAATTTTTAGCCCATCCAATATCTCAACTACATCTTCCTTTACTGAGACTCTGACAGCATCTTCTTCCTTGGTAAAGACAGATGCAAAGTACTCGGCCATGCCCACTGCCTCCATGAGTCGATCTCCTTTTTGGTCCCTAATCGACCCTCCTCTTACTACCCGTTTACTGTTTACGTGTCTATAGAAGACTTTTGTATTCCCTTTTATGTTCGCTGCAGATAAAGAGTCTCTCTCAGTGCTTACACATGGTGAGCACCAGCACTCTGCCTCTAATGAAAGCCGTGTGAGGCTGCATGTGGTAAGCATTACATGGCAACTGCAAATCCGGAACATTCCCACCAGATCCGCCAAATGAATCCAGCTTCTAATAAATCTTTGTTCAGATCCCGCCTCCCCGCCCCCTCCACGCACTCTTGCTGTTAATGCCTGTGCAGGCACAGTCTGTGTGATTTATTACCTCAGGTCACTGCCCCCTGTTCAGCTCCTGTAATCATTTCAACACACCGTAGATTTTTTTTTTTAAATCAAAAAAGGGGGATTTTTCCCAGATATTGGGACCAGACAGTGGTGACTTGTAAATCCCAGTTTCAGGGTGTGTGGATGTAACAGTCTGACAGCCAATGGACATTTTTACACACTAACGGGCAAGGGTTAAAAGGACAGTCCCTTTCTTTAATGCACAGCAGGTTAAAGAGCCACACCATCCCCTTTATGCACAACATATGGCCACATACAGCACACGGTCCAACACACATCAGCAACCGGCCTTACTTATTAATTATTGGGTCAGATTATGTACTGCATGTTGACAAAGTGTTTGTGGTTTCAGGAGCACTATGTTAATGAAAATCCTGCTGTGGAGGCGGGGTCAAGGATTACCCTGTCCCCTTGGGTCCAGCCCTGACCTACCCTGCACCGCCCTCAGTGCCTAATGCTCCTGCTGATGGGGCCAAAACCATTCTTTAATGTGGCTACTTTTGCCCAGCTCTGCCATAACCCAGTTTCAGTCCCAAAGTGTCGAAAGTCAGTTTTAAGCAAAGCAGGTTGGGACAGGGGAAATCAATTAATTTGTGAGCTATGACCATCCAATATAACGGACTCTGTAATCGCTACCTGTCCAGCTCCCTCGATGAGTTTGCTCGTCCTGTTGCTGTCAGACTTCAGGATCTTTGACAACTCTGCCACGTTTCAACATGCCAGTTGTTGGCCTGGCTCATTTAAAGCAGGATCACATTGACTTTCAGTTAGTGGGCACAGTGGTAGCACTCTCACCCGAGTCAGAAAGGCATAGGTTCAAGTCCTTCTCCAGAGACTTGAGCACACAATCTGGGCTGACATTCCAATGCAGTACTAAGGGAGTGCTGCACTGTCAAAGGTGCCATCTTTCAGATGAGACATTAAACCGAGGCCTCTACTGCCCTCTCAGAAGAAGAAGAGCAGGAGAGTTATCCCCGGTGTTCTGACCAATATTTATCCCTTAATCAATAGCACTGACACAGATTATCTGGTCATTTATCTCATTGCTGTTAGTGGGACCTTGCTTTGTGCAAATTGGCTGCTGTGTTTCCACATTACAAAAGTAACTACATTTTAAAAGTACTTCATTGGCTGTAAGGAGCTTTGGGACGTCCTGAGGTCGTGAAAGACATTATATGAATGTAATTCTTTCTTTCAATTGGCTAAAAGAAACAGGCTTTGAAACTGATTTTCACTCTGACTGTGGCAGGTCTTCCAGCTTAAATCTGGAATGGGTAAATGCACCTTGTGATGCAGAACTCACAACATCCAGACGGCAAGTCCCGGGTTCAATCCTCTGGTCTGCGCTGAGGTGGGAATGGAAGCCTAACAAATGGCCTCAGCATCCCAAGGCTAAGTAAGGGAAAACTCCGCTAGAGTCCCTGGACTTGATCCCCATCCAGCGATCTCTGCTGGAAAATGTGAGCATCCGTATGTGGGGTGAGCACAAGATTGGATTCGGTTGTGATTCCCTCTGCAGTCGAATATCCTGCTAACACTTACTGTCTAGGTTGATATATGAAGACAGGTCATTTGAGCGAGATATAAAGAGGGCACCCAGCGCTCATGGGACTGTCCATCAGTGTGAGGAGGGGAAAATATTGGAAAAGAACAAGGTTAGCAGAATCCTCAATAAATAAATGTAATTTCTTTCTTTATAATATAATCATTCTTTAACAAAAAATGATAGTTGCTTCTCTGTTGTTATTTAAATTGAGCTCTGATCCCTAGTCAGCAGGCTGAGTGAGTCCATCCGTCCAGTCCCTGCTGGTCTGCTGGGTGGGTGGTCTATATGTTGTGGATTCGTGCCCAGTAGATATTGCACGAGAATTCTCCAAACTCCTCTCTTACCAAACTCCTTTCAGCTGCAAAACGAAAGGGTTTGGAGGGGAGTGGGGTGGGAGGGGGGGGGGGCTGTCAATCAACCCAGGTCCCAGAAGTGAAGGATCAGTGTTGTAAGTGAGTCTGCCACCCACTTCCTGACAGGCTGACGTCTTGTAAAATGCTCCTTAGCACATTGTCCAGGTTAGATTGTCCATTACTGAAATACATCTGGCTTTCAGCATCTCCAAGGCCTTGTAAAGACCTCATACTGTGAGCCTGCAGATCACACTAACCCATGGGAAAGAGAGTGAGGAAATACCATCAGGCCCATCCATGCTCACCGTCCCCATTAGATGATGCACCACCCTCCCCAATTACTAGTGACAGGGTAAAACAGAGACAAAAAACAGCACCAGGAAAGCTGGGTCCTCAACAAACTTAATGTATCATAGAATCATAGAAATTTACAGAAGGAGGCCATTCAGCCCATCGTGTCTGTGCCGGCCAAAATAGAGCCACCCAGCCTAATCCGACTTTCCAGCTCTTGGTCCGTAGCCCTGTAGGTTACAGCACTTCAAGTACATATCCAAGTACCTTGTAATGTGATGAGGGTTTCTGCCTCTACCACCCTTTCAGGCAGTGAGCTCCAGACCCCCACCACACTCTGGGTGAAAAGTTTTTTCCTCAACTCCCCTCCAATCCTTCCACCAATTACTTTAAATCTATGCCCCCTGGTTATTGACCCCTCTGCTAAGGGAAATAGGTCCTTCCTATCCACTCTATCTAGGCCCCTCATAATTTTATACACCTCAATTAAATCTCCCCTCAGCCTCCTCTGTTCCAAAGAGAACAACCCCAGCCTATCCAATCTTTCCTCATAGCTAAAATTCTCCAGTCCTGGAAACTTCCTCGTAAACCTCCTCTGTACCCTCTCTAGTGTAATCACATCTTTCCTGTAATGTGGTGACCAGAACTGTGAGGGAAAAAAACTTTGGGAAATCCCTCCTCAATTCTCTGAGGCAATTAAGCAAGCTCCAAGAGACTATGCTTACCCATCACTAGACATAGTTAACTAAACCTCCCCATGTATATCCCGTGTCCTTGAGAATATCAGTAACAGATGGTTATCTGATCTGCTGATAACCTGCTTCAGTTATCCTGTCCGGTGAAGTTACAAAGACATTACATTGAGGGAGCATTTACACTACAAGTCTAGCCTTGATATGAACCGCTTTCTGCTTTGCACTGATGTTAGACATGTGTAGTGTAAATCCAGAGTTAAAGCCCAAAATGACTCCGGAGCAAACCAGGTTAAGACTCCCTTCAGGACACTTCGTTCCAATGTCTGGCTGGGCCATGGCTCAGGCCTTAGGTTGGGTTTCCAGTATAACTGCAGCAACTGTCCAAAGTGAAGCTGCCAGCAGTATAAAATGCAGTTTATTTAAGGAGACATTGTCCTTATTACAGGGAGGGAGTTAGCTGCGATACCACATAATATAACCACACGTTTTGATGTGAATCGCATCATCACATTGGAGTGTTAGCCCAAATATTTTAAAAACAAACTTGTTTTGTGGGTGGACTTTTGTAAAGGTGAATGATGGTAGTGGTGCAGAATTGACATTTTCCAATTTGTCCACAGAGCATGACGCACTGACTACCTCATCAGGTGCAGGATCAAAATGACACAGAGTAAAGCTCCCTCTACACTGCACCAACAACATGCTTTAGCCCCATCCTTGGCGTGCCATTTGTCCATTTCCCACTGCAGCCATCCTCTGATCTCCCTGGTTGGAGATTGCCACTTTAATGGTGAATTAGGACAGTTTTGTGCTTTGGCCCCATGTCTACTAGAGCCTGGACTGAGACTGCATCTTACAGCCAGTAAAGAGGAGTCTGAGACCCAGGCCCCACAGATGAAAGGCCAGTGTCTAACCCAATCATCAAGTGCTATTTGTTGATTTTATTCAGAAAAGATAATGCATTTGTACATTTTGTGAAATCACTGTGTCGATATGTCACATTATACTAGCCTTGATATAAAGTGTTTTCTGCTTTGAGATTTTTGACTATTTGCCCAAGGAGGAATCCTGAGTAAATACATATTTAAGTTGTTGCTATTAAGTTAAATTCAGCACTCGAGGGGTTAAGTTCACACACTACACGGGCTGTCTGGGAAATCATATTTAACCGAATAGCTGGGTCCAGACAAAGTGTGTGAACAGGATAGGGTTTCTCACAAACCACATCAGTTTGTGATAATCTAGCGACATTCACATATAAAGGGCTCACTTCCCTCTTCCCACTCTCCAGGGCCAGCGCAGGACTTATGTGGCTGCCCTGACACCGCTAATTATCTTGGCCCAGTTTCCTGGGTCAGGGGTCATTATACATTCATGGCAGGCTCCGAGGTCTTCAGTAAGTAAGTGCTGAGGGGCGAAATGAAGGCCAAGGAGGCTGCTACTGGCCCTCTCCCTCCATCAGGAGACTTTGGGCCCTTCCTGCCACTACCCCCTGGACTACTGTTAGGCTTCACCTGGCTGACTCAGACAGCAGCAGGAACAGGGTGGACAAGGGAGAAATGGGCCAGGAAGCTTAGCCCTAGCCCCCCCCCCACCATCCGCCGTTCCCTGTTGGAAGGCAGGGAAGGAGCGTTCCTAGCAACGGTCCCAGTGGGAGCAGAAGCAGAGAAGTTCAGATCAGGGCATCTGCCCCATTTTGCTCCTTTTCTGCCACTAACACTGCCCAATTTCGAGTAGAAGAACATAGGAAAATCCAGTCCATAATGTTGGAGTGGCCCGAATCATGAGCTCAGTGGGGAGGGGGGTTGTGTAAACTGCCAGTGGACCCACACCTTGGACAGCGGTGGCGGGTTTGACTGGCAGCTCCATTGACCAATCCCTCACATGGAGAGCTGGGGGATGGTGAGAGACTTTTGGCTTCTGGTCTAGCTGGAACACAAGTCAGTTAGTAGAAATTTGGAGTCGAAAACAAGTCACAGAGGGAGAGAAATCACTTCCTAAGGTTAGAGCCAACTGATTTGAGGGATTTTGGTGTTTGGAAAGTGAGTTTATCATGTTAGTCGCGGTACAGTAGCAATGCTTTGTTATTTTTTATATTACAAGGAGCATTATGACATACATTGAATTTCACTGAAAACTGTATTATGTTTGTTCATATATTACATGTAAAATAAACCAGCTTATTGGTTTAGTTGGCTTTGTCTCACTAGAGTGTTCATCAGTCTGCCTTCTGAAAAATAGGAGAAACACACATAAGGGCATATGTGAGATCGCAGTATCTAGTTTACACAACAGAGGGTTTCATTATTATGCCCCCGGTCATGCTATTGTATAACTAGATATTGGACAGTGAAGGTGCACTCCTGGTTGTAAGGCAGGTGAGGTCCGCTATGGTTCACAGTCTCAATTGCTATTCAGTGACCTCCGCTCAAAAACTGCACTTGTAGGTGAGAACAGGATTGAACTCGGTTATGATGCTCTCCATGGTCGAATAACCTGATGACGTTCACAGTCCAGGCTTGTACATGAAGAATGGCCACGTGGGCTGCTGGCATGTAGGAATATCATGAAAACTGTAGCATAGAAAGAGACCATTTGACCCATCGTGCTTGTGCTAGTGCTAGCTCTTCAACTAGAGCTGTCTGCTCTAATCCCCTTTCCCTGCTGTTTCCCAGAATACATTTTGCTCGGCCTCACGCTGCCAGCACATATTGGTTAATTATTCAATAAGGGCCTGGCTGCGTGAGGGGAGGAGGGAAGGAAACTAGAATGAATTCCGCCAAGTGGTCAGCTCCAGGCTTCCCCTGACCAGCTGCTTTAAATCTAAAGAAGACAAGGATGCCAACAGTAAATGTACCAATACCACCGTTTATAGGATTCAGGATAGTGTGGGAATATGAATGAATCCACTTCCCCTTTAAGGAGAAGTTGGGATGGAAGTTTACAGCTCCGGAGTAAACAGCTCAAATCCTTAGGGATTAGCAGGGATTTACGGATACAGCTTGTTTGTGGTTGAAGTCGAGGATCTCTGAATTAACACGTTCAACCGACTGACTGGGAAACATCTGTTAAACACCAATTGTCGCAGAGGTGATGAAATTTGTCCTGTCACCTGGCCACAGAGTAACTCCATTAGCAAATGTCCCTGCTGCCGTTTAGAATCATTACGTTCTTCGCTCCTTATGTGAGGGGGAGGCGGGGGGAGAGGAAAAGGCCCCAGTTTGGTCATGCGGCCCGCATTTTATAAAAGCAAATTATACTTGGTGCGGAGTCTAGGGTATTTATCGTAGGAACGCTAGATGCTCTCTGGTCTCTATAGCAACAACAACAATGTGCATTTATGTCACGCTTTCAATGAATAAAAATGTTCCAAGACATTTCGAAGAGGAGAGAAAGAGAGGAGAGCAATCCTTTATAGGGAGTTAAAAGGGATGACTGAAAGCTTGGTCCAATAGATGGGTCTTGAGATGGGCTTTCAAAGGTGGGAGAGGCGCAGAGGGGCCTGCGGAGAGAGAACCCAAAGAGCAGGCCTAAGGCGGTCGTAGGCTCTGCCACTCTGCCAGTGCCAAGGAAGCATCTGGAGTTCCCAAAAGCAGAGCAGGCAGGAAGATGTGTCTCAGGCTCTTTGGGGTTAATTGCATCTGTGCATCCAAACACTCAGATAGCACTGATGAGGGAGGGTCTTTTCAGCCTGGGTGGGGGGAGGGGGGGCCGCAGGCTTCAATATGTGGAGGGTGCATGTACAGTGGAATCTGCTGTAGTGGCCATGCAGAGGGAAAGCTGAAATTTCAGATGCCAAAACCAATTTGTACAAAATATGCAGGATTTCCTTTGGTTGCAATGATTTATTTGGAGCTGGGATCTTGTGATGGGTTGCAGGGCTGCTCGATGCTGACAGCCACTTTAAACAGCTGATTTCCCTCTCCGCTCCTTTCATCCTCTCCGATTATTTAGTCAAATTCATTTAAGAGCTGATTTTCTGAATGTGAACTAACTGGGATGGTGGCTTGCATTGGGAATGCATATTGGGAAATTGCAGAAGCACGAGCTGGCACTTTAAAACAGCTGAGCAGTATCCTGCTCTGAGTGCCAGTCAGGGATTAAATGAATTTGGATGAATAACTGAGAGAAGATGAGATGAGATTTGAAATCAGTTGTTTAAAGTGCCGGGTAGCACTGAGCATCATAACACATGGGAATCCGCTACTGGCCAAGTAACATAGAATTACATAGAAACTACAGCACAGAAACAGGCCAATCAGCCCGACTGGTCTGTGTCAGTCTTTATGCTCCACGCGAGCCCACCCTACTTCATCTAACCCTAGTGGATCAGTATAAGCAGATTCCCCTGTATCCCTTTGTTTAGTGGTGATGGTATTGCTGTTGAAGGGAGCCCTGAATTGGGCTGCAGAGATGTAAAATAAGCAACGAGGTGGGGTGACTCAGGCCACGCAGGAAACTCCCTGGAGAGCAGTCTTATTTCTGTGTAGCACCAGAGGCACAGCACAGCTGGCAAGGATAAAGCACCTCTTCCAGCAACGCAGCTTGCTGCAGGCGGCCATCTTGTCTGCTCACTCAGGCCAGTTTGTGCGTTGCGGAAGTCTGTGGCTTGAAATGTGTGCAGTTACTTCTCCCTCGCCACTGGTGCTCCTGCAACGTGAACGAGGGAGGTTTCAGAGCGCAGAGAGTCAACACAAGCAGAACCAGTGTCTTATGTACCAGATAAAGTGGGTATGAGTTCCCCGGCAGTGTACTGGGTTAGAATGATTTGTCCTTTAACGTAGTGAAGCGTCCCAAGGTGCTTCACAGGAGCGTTAACAGACAAAATTTGATCTCAAGCCACATAAGGAGATAATAGGACAGGTGATCAAACGCTTGGTCAAAGAGATAAGTTTTAAGGGGTGTCTTAAGGCAGGAGCAAGAGGTGGAGTGGTGGAGAGGTTTCGGGATGGAATTCCAGAGCTTAGGGCCTAGATGGCTGAAGGCACATCTGCCAATGGTGGAGCGAAGGAAAGCACCCAAATTCCCAGGTATCCAGAGGGGGAGGTCTGTACACACTGCATTCATTCCCATTCTAACTTTTTCCCTTCCTTCATTTCTTGTTATTTTATGCTGTTTCCCATCTCTTTTTTTGTACTTTTTTTTCTCTCTTCACCCCTGCCTGGCTGTGGGGAGCTTCTAACAGGCCAGTGGGACAATGAAAAGGAACGGATGGGGAAATGGAGCGAGGATCTCTGCAGGCTGTTCTTGCAAAGCTCTGAATGACTCTGAAATGCTGCGATCAGTCTGCCTGTTGACCACACTATAGAGTGGACTTAGCATAGCAGTTGAGCGTCCAGAACAAAGACCTTGCATTTATATAGCACCTTTCACAACCTTAGGACTTCCAAGCCAATTAAGTACTTTTGAAGTATAATCATTGTTGTAATGGAACACAATCTGCACGGTCCCACAAACATCAATGAGATAAATGACCAGATAATCTGTTTTAGTGACGTTGCATGAGGGATAAATATTGGCCAGGACACTGGGAGAATTCCCTGCTCTTCTTCAAATAGTGCCTTGGGATCTTTTACACCCACCTGAGAGGACAGACAGGGCCTCAGTTTAACGTCTCATCAGAAAGATGGCACCTTTGACAGTGCAGCATTCCCTCAGTACTGCACTGAAGTGTCAGCCTGGATTATGTGATGAGGTCTCTGGAGTGGGACCTGAACCCACAAACTTCTGACTCAGAGGCTAGTCTGCTATCACTGAGCCATGGCTAACACCTAACAGCTTTACAATGGGGGAAAGGAGTGATATCGGACAGCTTTAACTTGTCTTGGGCTGGCTTTGAGATGGTGGCAGAGCCGTCAGCTGCCTTGGTCTATTCTCTGGAACTCGTCACCGTTCTCTCCACCATAAATACCTATCTCTTCAACCAAGCTTGTGGCCAGCCCTCCTAATCTCCCTCTTTCATTTCCTCAAACCTGTCTGCAAAGTACCTTGGCACAGTTCTTTATGATAAAGGCACTATATAAATGGAAGTTGTTGTTGTTAGGCCATCCCAGGATGGACTTAAGGTTATTTAAAAATATATCTTGGGTCATTTCAGGATCCATTTAGCATGGCTTATTTTGTTTTTGGGATGGCTTTAAGGTGGATTTAGAATCCTTCAGAAGAGATTTAGAAAGTTTTAGTACAACTTTAAGATTGCTTTACGAGAGTACTAAGATTGCTTTAGGGTTCACTGTGCTGGCTACTGTATTCTCTTTGCTTGGTGCTGTCATCCATTTAATTGTTGCCGATTATTCACCACTGTCTCACTTACGGTCTGCTGACTTCAGCCTCTGGTAAATATTTACCGAGCTCTGTTTGATCAAGTCAGGTTTAATCACTGGCCTTTGACAGTGGGGTTATCTGTCTGAGTGACTAGCCCGCTATGGTCATCCCTCAAAACAGCTTTTGCCGCCTCATCATTCCTAGGGACAGTCTCAAAACATCCTCGCAGTACCAGAAACGTACAGTGTTTGAAGGTTTTAATCCAAATATGGTTGTGGGCAATTTGCAAAACTGGAGTTTCATTTTTAAGTCTTTGGCTTTCTTTTAAGTCAAGCAACACAAACTAAGTGATATCACAGCTGGGAAATTGCTCCATTCCTAGTTTGGACACCCAGGGGCTGAATCTCCATCGAGGTTCTCTCGCTCACCCACCATAACTTTGGCCAAAGAGCCTCAGAAACAACACATCTGCAAGACAACGCCTCCGGCAGTGCAGCACTCCCTCAGTACTGCACTGAAGTGTCAGCCTGGATTATGTGCTCAAATCTTTGGAGTGGGGCTTGAACCTACAGCCTTCTGACTTCGGAGGTGAGAGTGCTACCATTGAGTCAAGGCTGACACCCTAGGTTAGGTATAGTGTTCAGCTCTCCCTAATTAACACTGCAAAGGTTGGGTACAGCTAGGTATAGAGCCAGAGTAGGAAGGTCCCAAGTTGGATCCCAGACCTCCTCCTCCTCCTGTTGTTGTTGTTGTTGTTGTTGTTGTTGTTGTTCCTCTTCTTCTTCTTCTTCTCCATTGTCCCTTCAAACGATCTAGAAATATATGTAATGCAAAGTTTTGTTACTGGGATCGATAATATGGTGTGTCTTCTTAATGTATCAGATATGTTTAAACCCTCCATTCAACAACAACAACTTGCATTTATATGACGTCTTTAACGTAACAAAACGTCCCAAGGCACTTCACAGGAGCGTTATCAGATAAAATTTGACACCGAGCCACATAAGGAGATATTAGGACATGTGACCAAAAGCTTGGTCAAAGAGATAGGTTTTAAGTATCGTCTTAAAGGAGGAGAGAGAGACAGAGAGGCGGAGAGGTTCAGGGAGGTAATTCCAGAGCTTAGGGCCTGGGCAGCTGAAGGCACGGCCGCCAGTGATGGTGTGATTAAAATCGGGGATGCACATCAGGCAATGATTGGAGTGCAGAAACTTTGGAGAGCTGGAGGAGGCTACAGAGATAGGGAGGGGCAAGTCCGCTGAGGGATTTGAAAACAAGGATGAGAATTTGTGATAATCCAGATAGTATGATGAATATAATGGCCCTAAATATCTGCTGGGGAGGGTCATCTCTGTGTTTGTTCCAGGTTGTGCCCACTGGGAGCCTCTGGCAATGACCAGGAGTATGCTGGTCGGAGGTAGGTTCCCTTCTTTATAGATGTGGGAGTGGGAAGAGAAGCCATTGCAGGAGATTCTCTGGTTACGACTGGATAAGTCAGAGTGGAACTAAGCGAGGGCAGTCCCACTCAGCTGCACAACTGATGAGAGGGCTGGAGGAGGATGGTGTGGTTAACCATGTCAAATAGAGGGGTATGCTGACATGGTTAGATGAAGTAGGGAGGGAGGAGGCTCGTGTGGAGCATAAACACTGCCATGGACCTGTCGGGCTGAATGGCTTGTTTCTGTGCTGTACATTCTCTGTAATTCTATGTATTTCTATGTAAATGCTGCAGAGAGGTCGAGAAAGATGAGGAGGGATAGTTCACCACAATCAGTCATATAGGATGTCATTTGTGACTTTGATAAGGGCCGTTTCAGTACTGTGGTGGGGGGAAACCTAATGGGAGAGGTTCAAACATGGAGCTGGGGGAAAGATGAGTGAGGTGACAACACGTTCAAGGACTTTGGAGAGCGTAAGGGTTTTAGTGGAGGTGAGGGGGTGATTGAGCAGGTCGGTAGCTGCTGAAGTATCGTGACGAATGGGCCAAAGTTTAGACCATTGCCACCCCACCAGAGCAGGTGGCAGTAGTGTCACCACCAGTACAGGGGCAGCAGTGTCACCACCAGTACAGGGGCAGTAGTGTCACCGCCAGTACAGGGGCAGCAGTGTCACCACCAGTACAGGGGGCAGTAGTGTCACCGCCAGTACAGGGGCAGCAGTGTCACCACCAGTACAGGGGCAGTAGTGTCACCACCAGTACAGGGGCAGTAGTGTCACCACCAGTACAGGGGCAGTAGTGTCACCACCAGTACAGGGGCAGTAGTGTCACCAGCAGTACAGGGGCAGCAGTGTCACCCCCAGTACAGGGGCACCAGTTTCACCACCAGTACAGGGGCAGCAGTGTCACCAGCAATGTTCCAGTTGTGAGCTGAGTTTTTTTTATTCGTTCACGGGATGTGGGCGTTACTGGCGAGGCCGGCATTTATTGCCCATCCCTAATTGCCCTCGAGAAGGTGGTGGTGAGCCGCCTTCTTGAACCGCTGCAGTCCTTGTGGTGAAGGTTCTCCCACAGTGCTGTTAGGAAGGGAGTTCCAGGATTTTGACCCAGCGACGATGAAGGAACAGCGATATATTTCCAAGTCAGGATGGTGTGTGACTTGGAGGGGAACGTGCAGGTGACGTTGTTCCCATGTGCCTGCTGCCCTTGTCCTTCTAGGTGGTAGATGTCGCGGGTCTGAGAGGCTGTCGAAGAAGCCTTGGCGAGTTGCTGCAGTGCATCCTGTGGATGGTACACACTACAGCCACAGTGCGCCGGTGGTGAAGGGAGTGAATGTTTAGGACGGTGGATGGGGTGCTTTGTCAGCAGCCAGAAACAAAGACTGCGGCGGCAAGTTTCAAAGGGAAATGCATGGGCAGTTTTTGGCACCAGTGCCTTGTAAATGGGGCACGTTCCACAACAATGGGAACCCCGGTGCATCACCACTGCACTGTATAAATGAGGCAGGTTCCATAACAGCATGACCACTACTCGAAGCAAAACCAAAATACTGCAGATGCTGGAAATCTGAACTAAAAACTGAAAATGCTGGAATCGTTCAGCAGGCCAGGCAGCATCTGTGGGGAGAGAAACAGAATTAACATTTCAGGTCGATGACTGTTCTGCAATGTATAGGGACAGGCGGCAGGGGTCTAAAGGCAAATACATACGTATCTCCAGAGCCTGCTTTGTACGGAGCCACTTCCTATGTGTGCAGACGTAGCCATTAACAAGGCTTTGATCTGATGTTGCTGACACACCAGCCAGTAAGGAGAAATCATAAACAGACCTGAAACCCGCTCTGGTGGAGTGGAACAGACCCAGGCTTTTGTCTCTTTGTATGAGCAGAGAGACACGCTCACCCCAAGCTGTCTCTGACACCTTTTCTTTCAACCTTCAATCAATCAGTCTTTATTAAAGGGCAGTGTCTTCACGAAAAAGTGTTTGGCAAACTTTTTTCTTTGTTCAGTGAGTAGGAAGAACCAGAAGAGTTGTTTGTCATGACGACAATGCAGATATGTGTGATTTCTATCTTTGCGTTGAGTGTCTGGAAGCAAATGGTAAAAAGGTTTGCAACTTCTTCATGGTTCTGCATTTGCAAACCACTTTTCATCATAGGAACAATGAAAATCAAGATCTACACACGAACAAGGACGGACAGGAAATGACCCTCTGGTCCAACCAGCCTGTCCCATGCCTTGTGCATCACAATATATACACTCCCCACCCAACCCGAAAGCCATGTGATCTCCTGGGAGAAGCGAAAAACCAGATAAAAACCCAGGTCGGTTAGTGGGGAGAATTCCTCTTTGACCCCCTTAGGCGATCAAAACTTGTCCAGGAGATCACTCTGGTCCTGATTAACATTACCAGGTACCTATCTTTTGTACAAGGTGATCTCTGCCCCAGCCAGAAACAGGTCCAGCTCCCGCTTGAAGGAATTTGGCGAATCGGCGTTCACAGTATGAGCCGGCAGCCTGTTCCAGAGGTCCAGTACTCTCTGGGAAAAGAATCACCTCCTGGCATCTAACCTAGTTCTGGCTTTACATCATTTTGTGAGCCCTGGCCCTCCCGAACCTATTTAGTTGGAACAAACCGTCTACACAAACACAATCTATTCTCTTCATCATCTTATACACCTCGATCAACTCACTCCTAAGTCTACACTTCTCTGAAGTGTAGAGTCCCAGCTCTTTAAATCTATCTTGATAAGTCAGATGATTTAAACTGGGAATTAGTCAAGTGGCCCTCCTCTGCACCCCTTCCAAAGCCTCAATATCACCCACCAGACCAAAACTGGACACAGTATTCCAATTGAGGCCTGACCAAGGTCTTATACAAGGACAAAATAGTATGCTTTGTCTAATAGTTAATTGTCTTATAAATACACTCTGGGGCCTTATTCGATCTAGTTATTGCTTCACGGCATTGATCATGAACCTTTAGCGATCTATGCACTAGAACATCCAGATTTCTTTCATTCTTTCAGAATTCAGGAGGACATAGACATATTGGTGAAATGGGCAGACACGTGGCAGGTGAAATTTAATGCAGAGAAGTGTGAAGTGATGCATTTTGGAAGGAAAAATTAGGAGAGGCAATATAAACGAAATGGTATAATTTTAAAGGGGGTGCAGGAACAGAGAGACCTGAGGGTGTACGTACACAAATCTTTGAAGCTGGCAGGACAAGTTGATAAAACTGTTAAAAAAGCATATGGGATCCATGGCTTTATTAATAGAAGCATGGAGTACAAAAGCAAGGAAGTTATGGTAAACCTTTCTAAAACACTGGTTAGGCCCCAGGTGGGTATTGTGTCCAATTCTGGACATCACACTTTAGAAAGGATATCAAGGCCTTGGAGAGGGTACAGAGGAGATTTACTAGAATGGTACCAGGGATGAGGGACTTCACTTATGTGGAGAGACTGGAGAAGCTGGGGTTGTTCTCCTTAGAGCTGAGAAGATTAAGGGGAGATTTAATAGAGGTGTTCAAAATTATGAGGGGTTTTGATAGAGTAGATAGAGAGAAACTTTTCCAGTGGCAGGAGGATTGGTAACCAGAGGACACAGATTTAAGATAATTGGCAAAAAGGCCAGGGGGGGAGATGAGGAGAATTTTTTTTACTCAGTGAGTTGTTATGACCTGGAATGCACTGCCTGAAAGGGTGATGGAAGCAGATTCAATAGTAACTTTCAAAAGGGAATTGGATAAATACTCAAAAAGGAAAAATTTGCAGGTCTACGGGGAAAGTGCAGGGGAGTGGGACTAATTAGTAGCTTTTTCAGAGAGCTGTCACAGACACGATTGGCCGAATGGCCTCCTGTGCTGTATTATTCTATGATTCACCATCGGCTTTAGTTCTTTTCCCTGAAGGGCACACACATGTTCAGCATTCGACCTGCCCACACACATAACAGTGCACTTTTCTAAGTTAAACATCGTTTGCCAGTCACGAGCCCAATCCCCCAGCGCGGCTAGATCTGCCTGTAGTAGAGCATTATCTACAGTCCTGAGTCTTGTGCATATCTTGTTATTATCTGCAAACTTGTAGATCGTTCCCCCAACACCTACACCTCATTAATAAAAATAGTAAACAGCAACGGTCCTAACACCGATCCCTGCGGGACACCACTGGTGACCGATCTCCAAGCAGATCCAAATCCAACTACAACCACTTTCTGTCTATGAGTTTTCAGCCAGTTCTCAATCCAGTGCAGCCACTAATACCTCAGGCTTCGATCTTGTGGAGAAGCCTCTTGTGCGGTATCAAAAGTTTTTTGGAAATCTAGGTAGACAATGTCTATCGGTTTCCCTCATCCACTATCTTGATGACTTCTGCAAAAAATACAGTGAAATTAGTAAGCCAAGACCTCCTTTCTCTGAAGCTATATTGGGTGTCCCTGATCTGGTCTTCTCTGTCTAAGTATTCATATATTACATCCCTAACGATTCCCTCGAGGTGAGGACAGGATTGGGTTTGCTGGTGATTCCCCTCATGGTAGGATATCCAGTTGATACTCAATGTCTAGACTCACACTTGGAGAATAGCTACTTGGACGAGATAGCAGACTGAGGAATCTTACTCCAGCAAGGAGGAAGGAAGTACATTTGCCGGTTTGGGGGGAGGGTGGGGGGGGGTTGGGGGGTGGGAGGGGGTGGACCCACTGTGTATTTAAGGGCCACTTTAAAATTTGCACACAAGGGAAATCCAGTCTTAGCCAATTACAATAAACCTTCAGTGTTTTGGGAAGTTTGATCTAAACCCTGATACTGTACATGAAAGTTTGCTGGTCGGAAACTGGAGAAAGACTGTTTAACTCTGATGGCTGTTTCTGCTTTGGGTCCATTCAGTACGTTACATTCTGGGTGGTCTGTGGGAAAATAACGACTTACACACGGACTCTCTCTGGGTTTTTCAACTAAAATGAACCTTTTACCGTCTCAGACTATTAGCCCCTCAACTCCAAATGCAAGCAGGCTAGAAATCTCTGCACAATCAGGGCAGCCAGCAACTCAGTACCTCAGCTAGGAAGCACTCCAAAGGACAGGCTGTGAGATTTACATGGGGTCCGTGTTGCTGGGATGGAGGGGGGATAAGGAGACCTGTGTTTCCATTAGCTGATAATACTTAAAGGGACACATGGAGGGGCGCGATTTTCAACTGCCGCCCACCTGTTCCCTGATGAAAATATGAGTGTTAGGACCATGAAAATTGGGTCGTGACCTCGTCCGTCCGTTCAGCGCTGGAAATGCGCTCAATGTCACCTGGCATTTTCAGTTGGGCACTTTTTCGGTGTCCAGTGCATCCACCTGAAACTGGATACCATTGTGGTTGGAGGAGAAAGAGCAACAGGCAACCGTCCGCAGACCTGCGGCAGCAGGGAGAAGAGACAGAAGTGGGCGAGCTTGCAGGAGACTAGAGTGTACAGGCCGAGAAGTTCATACATGTAGTTTGGCAACGAGCAGTGTGTCAGGAGGCTCTGCTTTACTAGTGAGGCCCTCACTGAGCTCTGTCACTTGCTGCAACACCAACTACAGCCCAGCATCACATCATGTTCATCCTTGCCTGTGGCTCTGAAAATGACTGTGGTTGTGAATTTTTATCCTTTGTTCCAGGCTGCAGCAGGTGACATTAGCAACATTAGTCAATCAGCTGTACCTGCCTGTATCAAGCAGGTGACGGATGTGCTGTTCACCAGAAGCAACAACTTCATCTCCTTCCCTATAGAGTCTACGAAGCAGAGAGGCAGGACACTGGGCTTCGCCAGCATTGCAAGCTTCCCTCAGGTGCCTGGTATCAATGACTGCAGTATTTCAGAGGTAAGGGAGTCCAAGGCCTGATATAGAAGGTAAGAAGGTTCATGTCTAAGCCATTAGGTCACGTATTACATGGCAGTGAGTTTAGATAGTGTACCATGTGACAGTGAGTCTCGTTAGTGTACCATGTGACAGTGAGGTTAGATAGTGTACCATGTGACAGTGAGTCTAGTTAGTGTACCATGTGACAGTGAGGTTAGATAGTGTACCATGTGACAGTGAGTCTAGTTAGTGTACCTTGTTACAGTGAGGTTAGATAGTGTACCATGTGACAGTGAGTCTAGTTAGTGTACCATGTGACAGTGAGGTTAGATAGTGTACCATGTGACAGTGAGTCTAGTTAGTGTACCTTGTTACAGTGAGGTTAGATAGTGTACCATGTGACAGTGAGTCTAGTTAGTGTACCATGTGACAGTGAGGTTAGAGAGTGTACCATGTGACAGTGAGTCTGGTTAGTGTACCATGTGACAGTGAGGTTAGAGAGTGTACCATGTGACAGTGAGTCTAGTTAGCGTACCATGTGACAGTGAGGTTAGATAGTGTACCATGTGACAGTGAGTCTAGTTAGTGTACCATGTGACAGTGAGTTTAGATAGTGTACCATGTGACAGTGAGTCTAGTTAGTGTACCATGTGACAGTGAGGTTAGATAGTGTACCATGTGACAGTGAGTCTAGTTAGTGTACCTTGTTACAGTGAGGTTAGATAGTGTACCATGTGACAGTGAGGTTAGAGAGTGTACCATGTGACAGTGAGTCTGGTTAGTGTACCATGTGACAGTGAGGTTAGAGAGTGTACCATGTGACAGTGAGTCTAGTTAGCGTACCATGTGACAGTGAGGTTAGATAGTGTACCATGTGACAGTGAGTCTAGTTAGTGTACCATGTGACAGTGAGTTTAGATAGTGTACCATGTGACAGTGAGTCTAGTTAGTGTACCTTGTTACAGTGAGGTTAGATAGTGTACCATGTGACAGTGAGTCAAGTTAGTGTACCATGTGACAGTGAGTCAAGTTAGTGTACCATGTGACAGTGAGGTTAGATAGTATACCATGTGACAGTGAGGTTAGATAGTGTACCTTGTTACAGTGAGGTTAGATAGTGTACCATGTGACAGTGAGTCTAGTTAGTGTACCATGTGACAGTGAGTCTAGTTAGTGTACCATGTGACAGTGAGGTTAGATAGTGTACCATGTGACAGTGAGACTCATTGGTGTACCTCGTTACAGTGAGTCTAGATGGTGTACTTCATTACAGTGAGACTCGATAGTGCACCATATGACAGTGAGACTCAATAGTGTACCTCGTTACAGTGAGACTCAATAGTGTACCTCGTTACAGTGAGACTCGATAGTGTACCTCGTTACAGTGAGACTCAATAGTGTACCTCGTTACAGTGAGACTCAATAGTGTACCTCGTTACAGTGAGACTCGATAGTGTACCTCGTAACAGTGAGGTTAGATGATGTACCATGTGACAGTGAGGTTAGACAGTGTACCTCGTTACAGTGAGACTCGATAGTGGACCTTGTTACAGTGAGACTCGATAGTGTACCTCGTTACAGTGAGGTTAGATAGTGTACCATTTGACAGTGAGACGCGATAGTGTACCTTGTTACAGTGAGGTTAGATAGTGTACCATTTGACAGTGAGACTCAATAGTGTACCTTGTTACAGTGAGGTTAGATAGTGTACAATGTGACAGTGAGACTCGATAGTGTATCATATGACAGTGAGGTTAGATAGTGTACCATTTGACAGTGAGACTTGATAGTGTACCTCGTTACAGTGAGACTCGATAATGTACCTCATTACAGTGAGGTTAGACAGTGTACCATATGAAGTGCACTTGTGACCAACAAACCAACCAGCGATTGGCAATGATGGTGACCATGGGAAGCTTGTACCCACAGTGTCTCACCCACGCACCTGCTGGAAGAATCGTCTTGCCCACACCACCCATTCTCCTGTGGAGCCTAGGATAAGATTATCTGGTGCACAGGCCTCCCCAGCCTCCCAGCTGCAGTAGGGCACCTACCGTATTCAGACTGTCCATTTGTCCAAGCTGGAAAAGGTACATGGTGGAGTCAAGGACAGCATGGAATACGGGAAGGGAAGCAGTCATCTTAAAAATAAATCCCAGCGCCTCACACAGCTCCTTATCAAAACCAGGAAATGAGTTTCCTTTTTATAGATATCATTCTGTCTTCAAATCCCACAGTGCCTTTGAGTATGAGGATGTGCGGAGGAGCTGACAGGAGCAAGACTGTGATATATATACGTACTAAAAAATACATCCTTATTCTGTGAATTAAAAATCCCAAGTAGTGGGCAGCAAAATAGAGTCTGACTTGTTAAAACAATCTCCACAAAACTAACGAGGCTCCACATCTGGAAGAGATTTAGCCCAAATATCTGCATGGACTCATTGTAAAAGACCATTTGAATTTAATTTTGAAAGGAACCACTAAGAGGGTGTACTACATTAAGTACACAGATAAAACAGGAAGGAGCACTCAACACTAATTGCAGAGTAGGCCTTTGGGTCTTTTTAAGGCCGTGTTGAAGGCAACCAGCCATCCTGTGGACAGGAAAAGAGCAGTAAACCCCAATCCATCACACCAGTGACAAACAGCATATCTGAAAAAGTCACTATCAATGGGTTGGCAATAGGGACACTTCCTGTCTCTGGTACAAGATTGGGCAAATCCTAAGATAAAGCTAAAAACATAACTGATTTCACATCCAGTGAAAGCAAAGACTCCTTAGCCCAGATCGCAACCCAAATGCCACTTACTTTTTGATTTGCAAAGAAAAAAAGCCAAGTTGTCCTCAATGAGTTTAATGAAGCACCAAACCATCCATACTATCTGGTCCTTGATGAAGTAACGGAGAGGGTTGAGGAGGGTCGTGTGGTTGATGTTGTGTATATGGACTTTCAAAAGGCATTTGATGAAGTACCATATAATAGCCTTGTTAGCACCATTAAAGCCCATGGGATTAAAGGGACAATGGCAGGGAGTATTGGTGAATGGTTGATACAAAATTGGCTAGGGACAGAAAGCAGAGTAGTGGTGAATGGTTGTTTTTCAGACTGGAGGGAAGTATACAGTGGTGTTCCCCAAGGCTCAGTATTAGGACCACTGCTCTTTCTGATATATATTAATGACCTGGACTTGGTCATTACCCATAGAGGGTTTAATTTCAAAGTTTCCAGTAAACAATGAGGAGGATAGTAACAGACTTCAGGAGGACATAGACAGATTGGTGAAATGGGCAGACACATGGCAGATGAAATTTAACGCAGGGAAGTGTGAAGTGATACATTTTGATAGGAAGAATGAGGAGAGGCAATATAAACCAAATGGTACAATTTTAAAGGGGGTGCAGGAACAGAGAAACCTGGGGGTGCACATGCACAAAACTTTGAAGGTGGCAGGACAAGCTGAGAAGGCAGATAAAAAAGCATATGGGATCCTGGGCTTTATTAATAGAGGCATAGAATACAAAAGCAAGGAAGTTATGCTAAACCTTTATAAAACACTGATTAGGCCGCAGCTGGAGTATTGTGTTCAATTCTGGGCACCACGCTTTAGGAGCGATGTCAAGGCCTTAGACAGAATGCAGAAGAGATTTACTCGAATGGTACCAGCGATGAGCGACTTCAGTTGTGTGGAGAGACCAGAGACCTGGGGTTGTTCTCCTTAGAGGAGAGAAGGTTAAGGGGAGATTTGATAGAGGTGTTCAAAATCATGAACGGTTTTGATAGAGTAAATAAGGAGAAACTGTTTCTACTGGCAGAAGGGTCGGTAACCAGAGGTCACAGATTTAAGGTGATCGGCAAAAGAGCCCAAGGTGACATGAGGAAACATTTTTTTATGCAGCAAGTTGTAATGATCTGGAATGCACTGCCTTAAAGAACGGTGGAAGCAGAGTCAATAGTAACTTTCAAAAGGGAATTGGATAAATACATTAAGGGAAAAGATTTACAGGGCTATGGGGAAAGAGCAGGGGAATGGGACTAATTGGATAGCTCTTTCAAAGAGCTGGCATAGTCCCAATGGGCCAAATGGCCTCCTCTTGCGCTGTACCTACTATGATACCATGATACTATGATATCAGGAGGTCCCAGTTTTGGTTCCTGGTCTGCAGTGAGTTAGCTGATCTCAGTCAGTGTGACGATGGGATGTATGACTGCCTCAGTGCCCCCTAGTTTGGGAAGGCATAGATGAGCCAGGGTTCCCACCCTTGATGGCTATCCAGTGACCCCTGCTAGAAAGTGTTTTCTGGCATCATATGATCGGCAGATTATGGAAAATTTTAGAACTGATGATCGGTGAAAGAAAATGTGGTGATCAAAAATTCAACATAGCAGTGGGTTAGAATGTATACAGTTCGATCAACATTGGAGCTCATGTGATTGGTCCACTGTAATAAGGCTCTCTTGATACTGCTAGGTTGCACACTAAGTAAGACAATTTCAGTCAACACCAGGTGTGGTTATTATGGGATGGTGTATACTTTTTCTTTTAAGATGAGGGATGTTGGCACTGGGAGTGGAACCCATTTCATTTTGAGTTGTGGGCACACGGTGTCAGCATCAAGCCCGCCCATATCAAGTATCACATGGGTTAGACACAGAGTAATGTCCACTTTACACAATCCCTTTAATGTGCTTCAGTCCCATCCTCAGAAGAACGTGGGGCCTTTCCAAGTGAAATTGTCAATTAAGTGCCCATTCATGCTGAATTAGGGTAGTCTAGTGTTATGAACCAACACTCATTAGATTACCACTCCTTTGTGGTTGGCAGACAGAGGATATTTGAATCCATCATTTTGACCTGGATTTGACCTCAGGTCTCAGAGATGATGAAGAGTTTTGCTGTCACTCTGGAAGCTCCAGTTGAACAGGTATGCAGCGTGTCCTTGTTATATCTGTTGTATTTGAGGGGATGAGGTGCCTCACTGGGTTCATGTATTAACCTTCCACCTACAGGATTTTGGTTTTGACTGCAGTCAGACTGATGTAAAGTTCAATATACACAGCAATATACCAGGATATCACTAAAGGAGTCCACAAAACTCGAGGCAAGTCAACAGATAATTAAAAATGTCTCACAGTTCAAAACTTCAGTTCCGGTTTCTGTATCAGTGAAAACCTCCAAGCAAGTTTCACCGATGGCCTAGTGCAGGGTATCCAATCTGCAGCTCCGAACCCAGGGAATCCAGCCCATGAAGCCCAGGCAATTGGTGCTTATATTTCTTATTAGCTGGTTTGTCTTCATTATAACATTCTGTTACCCCCTGCCCTCATTATATGATTCTCAGTTATAACACTCTCTCTGTTACCCCCTACCCTCATATAATGCCCTCTGTTATAACACTCTCTCTGTTACCCCCTACCCTCATATAATGCCCTCTGTTATAACACTCTCTCTGTTACCCCCTACCCTCATATAATGCCCTCTGTTATAACACTCTCTCTGTTACCCCCTACCCTCATATAATGCCCTCTGTTATAACACTCTCTCTGTTACCCCCTACCCTCATATAATGCCCTCTGTTATAACACTCTCTCTGTTACCCCCTACCCTCATATAATGCCCTCTGTTATAACACTCTCTCTGTTACCCCCTACCCTCATATAATGCCCTCTGTTATAACACTCTCTCTGTTACCCCCTGCCCTCATATAATGCCCTCTGTTATAACACTCTCTCTGTTACCATACACCAATCTCATTATACAGCTCTTGGTTATAACACTTTTTGTTGTACCCCACCCTCATTATAAGGTTCTCAGTTATAACACCCTCTTAATCCACACCCCACTCTTGTTATATAGCTCTCAGTGATAACTCACCCTTTGTTCCATCACACCATCACATTAGTGGTTTAGAGAAAATTTGGAAGGAGAACTTTATCAGCGATGAGCTCTTTCTTATTCCGTGAAGGGACAGCTTGGCTTCTCTGCCCTCCTATTTTGCTAACTCCATCCAGGTCTGTGAGGGTGGACAGATGAAACAAAGATCTTTCCCTGCCCTTGTAAAAGTTCCTTTCTCTTCTTTGTTAGAGGGCTGTTTTGCTGTTTGTGTGTTAAACTCAAAGATAATGCCTCTGTGTCCCTAACCAATAAATGCCTACTTCTTCCATTGATGTGCCATTACGTGGCTTAACTTTCACAGTCCAGTTAATGGAGACTTTTAAAGAGCCCAATTAAAGTCCTGTCAGTGGAAGAATGCTCATCCTCAGCATTCTTTAGCGACTTTAGCCTTGATTTAATGCCCAGTTTTCTCTCCTCCCATCCTGAAGGTTTTCAGTCGATGCTGGCAGCCCTCAGCTATCTGGTTATGGTGGTCATTTTTCATCTGGGACTCTAGACAACGAGTGTTGCAGGCTACTTAACCATGGAGGACATCACACCCGGGCAATGGTCCTGTCCTCACCTAATGTCTCCACATGTGCACTTTGCAGCAGAAGTCACTGGGCAGCACCATAAGTGGAGATCCTGGCTGATATTTCCCCTCCCAGCCCAGATTCACCTTGTCTCTATACTCAAAGTATGATGTGGAGATGCTGGTGATGGACTGGGGTTGACAATTGTAAACAATTTTACAACACCAAGTTATAGTCCAACAATTTTATTTGAAAATCACAAGCTTTCGGAGGCTTCCTCCTTCCTCAGGTGAATGTCAAGAAATCCTCGAACCTTTCGCATTTATAAATCACAGAACAATACCTGGTGATTACAGATAATCTTTCCAACTGCTCGTTGCCAAGGCAATCAAAGTGTTCAGACAGAGAGGTGTTACCTACAGGACCACCGAATATACAAACAACCAAAAAAAAAACAGAGAGAGAGAGGCAGAAACATAGAAACATCTGGAAGGAAGAGAAAGACAGCAAATGACCCGTTATATTAAAAACAGATAACTTTTGTTCGCTGGTGGGGTTACGTGTAGCGTGACATGAACCCAAGATCCCGGTTGAGGCCGTCCTCATGGGTGCGGAACTTGGCTATCAATTTCTGCTCGACGATTTTGCGTTGTCGTGTGTCTCGAAGGCCACCTTGGAGAACGCTTACCTGAAGGTCGGTGGCTGAATGTCCTTGACTGCTGAAGTGTTCCCCGACTGGGAGGGAACCCTCCTGTCTGGTGATTGTTGCGCGGTGTCCGTTCATACGTTGTTGCAGTGTCGGCATGGTCTCGCCAATGTACCATGCTCTGGGGCATCCTTTCCTGCAACGTATGAGGTAGACAACGTTGGCCGAGTCACAGGAGTATGAACCATGTACCTGGTGGGTGGTGTCCTCTCATGTGATGGTGGTATCTGTGTCGATGATCTGGCATGTCTTGCAGAGGTTACCGTGGCAGGGTTGTGTGGTGTCGTGGACGCTGTTCTCCTGAAAGCTAGGTAATTTGCTGCGAACAAGAGCAGGAAGCTTGAGAAACTCGGCATCACCACCAGCATCGACCAAGTTTCCCCTGGTACCACGGTTGCAACCACAGGGAAGTCTATCGTCAATTTGTCCGACCACACCCTTCAACCAGACGAAATCGAAGTTCTCAGCCGAGGGCTCAATTTCTGCCCCACTACCAAAATGGACCCCATTAGTCTCGCGGTGGACACAGAGGAATTCATCAGGAGAATGAGGCTCCGGGAATTCTTCCACAAACCCCAAGATTTCAGCAGCGAACCCAATGAGACAATCAACAATCCGCGGTACAGCAACCGAAGAGGAAAGAGTCAAACTGGACTCCTCCGGAGGGTCGCTGCCCTCAGCTTGACATGTATGCTCAAGCTGTCAGGAAATGCGTCAATGCCAGAATCATCAGCCGCACTCACAAGACAGTCCAGAATGTCACCCGAGCACAACGCAACACCATCGACACTCTCAAGACCAACCGCAACATCGTCATCAAACCAGCGGACAAAGGAGGAGCCATTGTCATACAGAACAGAACGGACTATTGCAAAGAAGCATACCGACAACTGGACAACCAGGAACACTACAGACGGTTACCCGCAGATCCGACCAAAGAACACACCCACCAGCTCAACAAACTGATCAAGACCTTCGATCCAGACCTTCAAAGCATCCTACGTGCTCTCATCCCGCGTGGGAGACTTCTACTGCCTCCCAAAGATACACAAAGCCAACACACCCGGACGTCCTATCGTATCAGGCAATGGAACCCTGTGTGAGAACCTCTCTGGATATGTCGAGGGCATCCTGAAACCCATCATACAGGGAACCCCCAGCTTCTGTAGCGACACTACAGACTTCCTACAAAAACTCAGTACCCACGGACCAGTTGAACCAGGAACACTTCTCACCACGATGGACGTCTCGGCACTCTACACCAGTATCCCCCACGATGACGGCATCGCTGCCACAGCATCAATACTCAACACCAACAACAGCCAATTTCCAGACGCCATCCTACAACTCATCCGCTTCATCCTGGATCACAATGTCTTCACCTTCGATAACCAGTTCTTTACCCAAACACACGGAACAGCCATGGGGACGAAATACGCACCCCAATACGCCAACATTTTCATGCACAAGTTCGAGCAGGATTTCTTCACTGCACAGGACCTCCAACCAACGCTATACACCAGATACATCAACGACATTTTCTTCCTATGGACCCACGGTGAAGAATCACTAAAGAGACTACACGATAACATCAACAAGTTCCATCCCACCATCAAGCTCACCATGGACTACTCCTCAGAATCAGTTTCTTACTTGGACACACGAATCTCCATCAAAGACGGGCACCTCAGCACCTCACTCTACCGCAAGCCCACGGACAACCTCACGATGCTCCACTTTTCCAGCTTCCACCCTAATCACGTCAAAGAGGCCATCCCCAATGGACAGGCCCTGCGAATACACAGGGTCTGCTCAGACGAGGAGGAACGCGATGGACACCTACAGACGCTGAAAGACGCCCTCGTAAGAACGGGATATGACGCTCGACTCATCGATCGACAGTTCCGACGGGCCACAGCGAAAAATCGCATAGACATCCTCAGAAGACTAACACGGGACGCAACCAACAGAGTACCCTTCGTCGTCCAGTACTTCCCCAGAGCGGAGAAACTAGGCCATGTTCTCCGCAGCCTTCAACATGTCATCAATGACGACGAACACCTCGCTATGGCATCCCCACACCTCCACTACTCGCCTTTAAACAGCCACCCAACCTCAAACAGACCATCGTTCGCAGCAAATTACCCAGCTTTCAGGAGAATAGCGTCCACGACACCACACAACCCTGCCACGGTAACCTCTGCAAGACATGCCAGATCATCGACACAGATACCACCATCACACGAGAGGACACCACCCACCAGGTACATGGTTCATACTCCTGTGACTCGGCCAATGTTGTCTACCTCATACGTTGCAGGAAAGGATGCCCCAGAGCATGGTACATTGGCGAGACCATGCAGACACTGCAACAATGGATGAACGGACACCGCGCAACAATCGCCAGACAAGAGGGTTCCCTCCCAGTCGGGGAACACTTCAGCAGTCAAGGACATTCAGCCACCGACCTTCGGGTAAGCGTACTCCAAGGCGGCCTTCGAGACACACGACAACGCAAAATCGTCGAGCAGAAATTGATAGCCAAGTTCCGCACCCATGAGGATGGCCTCAACCGGGATCTTGGGTTCATGTCACGCTACACGTAACCCCACCAGCGAACAAAAGTTATCTGTTTTTAATATAACAGGTCATTTGCTGTCTTTCTCTTCCTTCCAGATGTTTCTATGTTTCTGCCTCTCTCTCTCTCTCTTTTTTTTTGGTTGTTTGTATATTCGGTGGTCCTGTAGGTAACACCTCTCTGTCTGAACACTTTGATTGCCTTGGCAACGGGCAGTTGGAAAGATTATCTGTAATCACCAGGTATTGTTCTGTGATTTATAAATGCGAAAGGTTCGAGGATTTCTTGACATTCACCTGAGGAAGGAGGAAGCCTCCGAAAGCTTGTGATTTTCAAATAAAATTGTTGGACTATAACTTGGTGTTGTAAAATTGTTTACTCAAAGTATAAGTAATTTCAATGCCTAGTAAGCCTTGGTGCTTGTTATCCTGCTTCCAAAGTGGTGGCAGTGTTAGAGAGAGCAGGTGAGTGATTGCACTCATGTCGGATTATGATGGGAGGCCCATAGGTTTCTAGAATTATGTTAAAGCACAAAGCCGCTCTTTGGCCCAACAATTCAATTTAACAACTTTTTTCCCTATGGGAGACACCTCGTCTAATTCCACTCTCCTACTCACTCCCCATAGTCCTTTATCATTCTTCTTTTTCAAGTAGATATCAAATTCCCTTTTTAAACAACTTCTGCACTCTGCTTTAACAATGATTTATGGCAGAGAGTTGGACAGTTTTAACTATCTCCATGTGAAGAAAGATGGGTTCATTTTCACAATCCTCAACGCCAGTGATTTTCCAAATCTCAAACTATGTTGCTGTGTAAGAATGTAGTAACATAGTAACACGGTAATGTTTTCGGCAGGAGAAGAGTATTAGTCCACCTAGCCTACCCTTCCAAACCTCCCATCAGGTCCCACCAGGACCCAACCTGGAACTAGTAGCATTTCCACTTTTCTAACAGGACTTCATCCAGTCCATTTTAAACCCTGTCATTGTTTTCTCTTCCAATACCCCCCACTCCCACCCATCCCAGTAACCTGTTCCACAATCATCTTCATACTAAAAAACAAAGTTGCATACATTTCCTATTTTCCTTTATTTCCTACTCCTCAAATTCTGTGTCTGACTGAAGAATTTTCCTGGTTGTAAATTCTCCACACAGTCTTAAAAACTCTATCAAATCTCCCCTTATCCTCCGTTTGTCCAGAGAGTAAGGTCCCAGGGTAGGCAATCTTTGATTAGCATGGAACTATCATTAGGAGGAAGGAATAATCACTGGGAGAGCCACCCAGAGTTCATCTTCCTTTATCTGCCAATATATTTTCCTTTCCTCACCTCTTCTCTCCTGAAAGCATTGACTCCTTGCTGGGGTATGGTTCCTGGGGCCCTATTTGCCTTCTGGTACCCTGTCCAAAAGGCTGGTGTTGAGATATGAGTGCTCCTCCGGGGCTCGCAAAAATGATCTGGGCCTCTGCCAGCCCGGGATCCCCACCCTCCGCGATCGTGAAGCTCCTCCCCCGCAATTTACCTCGCTGGCAGCCACCCTAGCCCGATCTTGAGACCTCAATCTGGCGAGCTGCATTGTGACGCCTGTTTGCCACCCTGCAGCTCGCCTGACAGTTTTATACAAGGCTTGGGCCTCATAATCACGGGGGCCTCTTCACCGTTGGTACGGGCGGCCGACCAACTTGCTCTACCGGTAGTTCACCCAAAAGTCAAAATAGACCCCCTGGTCTGTGCTGCCTGAGCTGATCTCATTGTCGAGTCAGCAGTGGAGATTGCCACAATTCGCCTTAGCATCCCTGGGCTAGGGAACCAATAAATCAACTCCAATCACTCTTGCTAGTAGTGTACATGTGTCAATGTCGGATGGTTGAATATCCTGCCAACACTCATTATCTAAGCTCACACATGAAAATGGGCACATTGGGTGGGGTACTGGAGGTGGGCCTATGGAACTGGAATCCTACCCCTTCAGGAGAGACAATATGAGTGGAAAACCCCAGTGGTGTATAATAGGAAACCTCTGCAAAAGGAAATCACTGAATAGTCAGCCTACACCTTTATTGTGGTCTCGGTCTATCACGGATTGGGCTGGGAGCGTAAATTGCCTGGTGTGACTAATCTCACCACAACAGGCTGGCCTGGGTGTCACGCATCATTTGCCTTTACTACCATTTGGCATTGTCATGGATGAGGTAGGTGGGGGTGGCTGCAAGAGGCACTAATACTCTCTCCCCACCCCTAATCCATCATGTCTACCTGACAGGGAGAGAATGTAGATTCTAATGGGCCTCAATGTGTAAGAGTTTGGAATGAAGCAGGCAAAACAGTCCTTAATGTCAATGTGCTGGAGTGTGTATGAAGAAAGCAGATGGCCTAGTGTGTTGGATTGTTGTGTCGGTGTGAACGGGCAGTCAGGGCCTAATTTACTGCTGGAGACCTGAGAAGACTTTTGATAGGATGGAGACCTGAACAAGTTTTGAAAACATTTCTGGGTATTCAGGGGGTGCTTTATGCTCCAGAGGCTTTGAGTCATCACAAACCAACATTCATTTTGTTTGATACACAATATAGCAGAAAACTGAGTAACAAGATGTGTGTATATTAAAAACTACTGGTGATGGTTAAAAGTAATGGTGTCACATTTGAAGGTCTGGTGATGTATATATAGGAACATAGGAACAGGAGTAGGCCATTCAGCCCCTCGTGCCTGCTCCGCCATTTGATAAGATCATGGCTGATCTGTGATCTAACTCCATATACCTGCCTTTGGCCCATATCCCTTAATACCTTTGGTTGCCAAAAAGCTATCTATCTCAGATTTAAATTTAGCAATTGAGCTAGTATCAATTGCCGTTTGCGGAAGAGTTCCAAACTTCTACAACCCTTTGTGTGTAGAAATGTTTTCTAATCTCGCTCCTGAAAGGTCTGGCTCTAATTTTTAGACTGTGCCCCCTACTCCTAAAATCCCCAACCAGCGGAAATAGTTTCTCTCTATATGAAGAAGGAAGATGGGTAACAGCATTTCTCACACTCCCAACCCCTGGGGGGAGAATAGAGAAGAGCGAGAATGTGGCCAGCCTTTGGTCAGTCCCAGCCTATTAATCTCTGTAATCACTCCGGGTCAGTTATTCCTTGTAATCACTTCCGAGACTCTGTATTTAATGGTGCAGTAGTGAAACGGAATAATTATTTGGGTCTCTTTCGATAGTCTAGCGATAATGTGTTGGACTACCTGTAATGAGTTGAGAGAAAAATGGAGTGAGATACTGGTTTGAGGAATAGGAACTGGGACATTCTTGGTTTGCATTATTCTGCTTCGTTGTTGCATAAGAACAGTAATGTCATTTGGCAAGGTGCCTATTCTACTCTCCCGAACCAATAATAAGTCCCAAGATCATTATGGACGATGAAGGCCATTCAGCCCACCTGAGCTTGTCCATCCAGAATGGCCCTCAAGTCCCCTATTGCAGCATCCTATTGTTTCTTAAACAATTCCAAGGTTTTCGCCTCCACTATCCTATACAGGATCCCATTCCAAGTGGTGATCATTCTTTGTGTGAAGAAGAACTTCCTGTTATCAGTCATAAATTTGTCTTTTACTAGTTTAGGTGTCAGTCTTGGCTCAGTGGTAGCACTCCTCTGAGTCAGAAGATTGTGAATTCAAACGCTCCTGCAGAGACTTGAGCACAAAATCTAGGCCGACACTTCAGTGCAGTACTGAGGGAGTGCTGCACTGTTGGAGGCACTTTCTTTCAGATGAGATGCTAAACTAAGGCCCTGTCTGTTCTCTCAGGTAGATGTAAAAGATCTTATGACACCATTCAAAGAATAGCAGGGGAGTTCTCCCGGTGTCCTGGCCAATATTTATCCCTCAACCGACATCACTAAAACAGATTATCTGGTCATTATCTCATGACTGTTTGTGGGAGCTTGCTTTGTACAAATTGGCTGCCGTGTTTCCTACACTATAACAGAGATTACACTTCAGAAGTACTTCATTGACTGTAAAGTTCTGAGGTTGTGAAAGGCGCTATATAAAAAAATGCAAGTTTTTCTTTCTACAAGACTGGGATCATCCTTGTGGCTCTTTGCCACACGGCCTTCAGGGCTTGAATATCTCCTTGTATCTCAGTGGCCAGAACTGGACACAGTATTCAAGGTCGAGTCTGACCTGTGCTGTTTGAGCATGACTTTCGCCGACTTGTATTCGACTGTTTTGGCTGTATAGTTCAACATTGTATTGGCTTTGTTGATTGCTGCTCTTTTTGAGATGTTGAGACTCCTGGATCTCTTTTAACTTCATCTTTAGCTATTTCAACACCATTCATGGAGTGCGTGTGTTGTTCATTTTTCCTTCCTATGTACGGTACTTTACACTTGTCTGTTTACAACTCTTTACATCCTCTTCTGCTTGAAGCAGTTCTGCAATGTGCCAGGGAACCAGGGCTCTGGAATGCATCCCATTTGTATTTCAGGACAGGCCCTGCAGCAACAACAGCAACGGGGAAAGAAGTGGACATCTGCGAGACTCCACATGTGCAGTCATTTTAAAGTTATGACTTTTCTGACCACATACTTCATAGAAAACCTCAGGGAATCTTTATCCCCTGCCGGCCTGCACAGGCAGATGGAGCACTCAGTCTGTGCTTGGCCAGTGAACATGGCAGCCAGAGCCTCTGGAGAAGCCCTAGACAATTGCTTGAACCTCTGGCATTAAAACTACAGCACCAAGACCAGAATCAGGCTGTTATCATTTATACTACAGCACTGTCACTATTTATATTACAGCACTGTCACTATTTACGTTACAGCACTGTCACTATTTATATTACAGCACTGTCACTATTTGTAATACAGCAATGCCACTATTTATATTACAGCACTGCCACTATTTGTAATACAGCAATGCCACTATTTATGTTACAGCACTGTCACTATTTGTAATACAGCAATGCCACTATTTATATTACAGCACTGCCACTATTTGTAATACAGCAATGCCACTATTTATATTACAGCACTGCCACTATTTGTAATACAGCAATGCCACTATTTATGTTACAGCACTGCCACTATTTGTAATACAGCAATGCCACTATTTATATGACAGCACTGCCACTATTTATATTACAGCACTGCCACTATTTGTAATACAGCAATGCCACTATTTATGTTACAGCACTGCCACTATTTGTAATACAGCAATGCCACTATTTATATGACAGCACTGCCACTATTTATATTACAGCAATGCCACTATTTATATTACAGCAATGCCACTATTTATATTATAGCACTGCCCTGGAGTCAGGACTGTACATTTATGTTACAAAACTGCCTTTATTTATATTACAACACTGCTGCCATTTATATTACAACATGCCCTAGATTCAGGGCTGTTATTAGCAGCAGTGCTGTAATGTAAAATGCACTTTACACAGTAAGTACGTTGTGAATACCATTTACATTTGAATTAACTAGCATCTCCAGTGGCCTAGTGGGTGAACACAATACCCAATATTGACTTGCGCTTATAGATCAAAAGGTCCCAGGTTGAATCCTCAATCTGTGCTGAATTAGCTGATCTAAGGCATGGTGCCAGTAGGGGACACTACAGTTGACTTTCTGCCCCTGATCTCAATCCAGTTAATCCTGCTGGAAAGTATTTGTGTGTGTGTGTGTGTGTGCGCGCATGTACGCGTGTGTGTGTGCATGTATGTGTGTTTGTGTGTGTGTGTGCGCGCGCGCGCGCGTGCATGTACATGTGTTTGTGTGTGTGTGTGTGTGTGTGTGCGTGCATGTACGTGTGTGTGCGTGCATGTACGTGTGTGTGCGTGCATGTACGTGTGTTTGTGTGTGTGTGTGTGTGTGCATGTACGTGTGTGTGTGCGTGTACGTGTGTGTGCGTGCATGTACGTGTGTGTGCGCATGTATGTGTGTGTGCGTGCATGTACGTGTGTTTGTGTGTGTGTATGTTTGTGTGTGTGCGTGCATGTGCGTGCATGTACATGTGTTTGTGTGCGCGCGTGTGTGTGCGTGCGTGTGCGTGCATGTACGTGTGTTTGTGTGCGTGTGTGTGTGTTTTTGCATTTGCACTTGTACATCAGGAGAGAACAGGATCAGACCCGGCTACGACGCCCTCTATGGTCGAGTAGCCGACCGCCACTCACTATCTAGATTCAAAAATGAAGAATGGTTACTGGAATGAGGTGCTGGAGGATGCGTGGTTCCCATGGAACTGTAACCCAGCAAGAGAAAGCCCCTTTCAGGAGGGAAGGGGAGATAACAGGGGATTAAATTCAGTGGGAGGGGGCAGGTTTGAATGCTGAAATCTCATGCAATCTGTGAAAAACTGATTGATTGGAACAAATTAATTCTTCATGGGGTGGGGGGAGGTGGTGAGGGGAGAAGGAGACAACCATAATTCTTGAAAGAACAAAGAGTGGTGAGAGAGATAATATTATTCGTCTGTGTTATTCTGCTCGGAACTTGAGTTAAAGCAGGCAGAAGTGAGACACAGAGAAGCATCAGTCCTTGATGCAGACTTTGTTCTTTAGCTGAACAGACAGGCCTTCCTCTGATGTATTTATGTTCCTTGATTCTTCCCTTATTATACTGCACTTTCCAGAAAGCTGTAATGGAGGTTTCTGTAAATAGAAGTTGTTCTCACAGTCAAAAGTTTGGAGAAGGGAATCTTTGCGAACCCAACAGTCCACTTGTAAAATTGGATTCCCTGGCAACGTCACAAGCCCATTTCAAACAAAGATTCTCCAAGTGGTAATCCCGAGTGGAATTCTGGCACCGTTCCAGTGCCTGAATTCCACATGCAGGGAGGAAACTTCAGGCTGTATCCTTGTCATTGTGAGGACGGCTGGACAAGGGAACTGTCTACACTGAGCTTTATGAGGCTGAGACTGAGTCTTCAAACAGGTCGCTGGTCTGATTTATATTCCTGCATCAACAAAGATAAGGGGCTTCCTGTACACCCAGCAGTGAAGGCACCGCCTGTTGTCACACAAAGGCATGTGTTCCCGATCTGTGCTGTTCGCAGTCTCAGTTGGGGCAATTGGCGGTGCAATTGGTCGTAGCCCGTGAGCTAAGGAGGGGAATCTCAGCGGCGTTTCGCATCCCTCATCCCCATCCAGTGACTCCTGCTAGAAAGTGCAAGCGTGTGACATTCAGGTGAGGGCAGGGTCGGCCTCGGCCGTCACGCCTCCCCTGGTTGGATAGCCTGCCGGCACCGACTGCCACAGCTCACACATGAAGAATGGCCACTCAGGCAAGGTACTGGAGAGCTGTCTGCGCCCGCAGAACCTGAACTTCAGGAAGAGTCAATGCCTTTGGGTGAGGCGGGGGGGGGGGGAAGAGAAAATTGGGGGAAAAATTCAAAATACTATGTGGAAACATGAATCTTCCATTGTTCCATGTGTCCTTTATCCACGGACCCGGCCTTGTTTTACTCCTTGAATTCAGATACTTATTCTGAAGCCCTGGCCATGATCCAGGCAGTGCATTGAGTCTGCATGGACAGAATAGTAGGGTTACCTAGTTACAGTCAGAGCCAGTGCCACAGGCTGTGGCCAGTGTATCAAGATCACATGGACAGACTAGCAGTAACAACCTGCATTTTCATAGCAATTCAACCCAGAGGAGAAAGCGAGCAGGTGCTTTGTGGGAGTCTTGGGAGAGGTGACTGAACATTCGGTCAAAGATATACGTCTTGAGAAGGTCTTTGAAAATTGGCAAGGGAAATAGAAAGGCAGATGGGCTTCAGGAGGGAGTTCCAGGGAGTAGGGCCTAGGTGGCTGAAGGTGGAGTAGAGGGAGAGGGGGGTGCATAGGAGGTCAGAGTCAGAGGAGAGGAAGATGTAGGGCTGGAGAAGGGTGCAGAGGTGGGGTGGGGTGAGGACATGGAGGGATTTGTAGATGAGGATGAGGATTTTAACCTTGTTGGGTGACGGGGAGCCAGTGTGGGTCAGTGAGGACAGGGGTGATGGGCAGAGCTGTCCAATTGCACTGAGATCTAATGCCAAAAGCTATGGTCAGCGTAATCAGCCTGTGTGAGAGGATTTGTACAGCTGCCCAGTTACACTGGGTGGGATTGCCTCCAAGACGCAGCTCCATACTGAACTGTAGTTTGTTTCTTGTCAGTGTGTGGGAGTTGTTCTGCACAGGGCAGTTTCTGGCTGTCACTTTAGACACTGACTGTCAGCAAGTCATTTCGTGCCCTTGGTGAGTGAAGCCGATGACACAGCAGTATTTTAAAGTTTAATCTTCCTCCACATGCTGGGTGAATTTTTATTCCGACCAGGGCCTGGGATGTCAGTACTGGGGAATGATGAGGAATAGGCCTGGCCGAAGGCAGCGAGCGGAAAGCTCCCTCCACTCGTTCCCGATGATGACCCCCCCCAAAAAACCTGGAGCGTTGCCCCCGCTGGATTTCGCAGGTTCAATGGGAAGGTCCCTCATTTGCATGAGGCTGGTGGGCGCCCGTGTGACTATGGGCACGTCTTTGACTCCCGCCTGTCCCTAGCCGCTGGCATATCTGGGTGTGCCCAGGAACCTCCCCGTACCCCACCAGAGACCCCATCAAATCTCCCCTTGGAACCATATGTAATGGGTTCAATCCAGGTTTTTTTTAAAAACTGCCTTAGGTTTGGGGTTCCAGGCTGCTTCCCTGGCCTATAACCTCTTCCCTCCCGCCCCCCCCTCCCCACTGGTGGGGCCCACTTGTGCACTTCTGGAGGCTGGCTATCCATTTCTTTCTCAGTGTTCCAGGCTCCAGTCTTAGGCCAGGTACCTTCCGAGTTGGGGAATTGGGAGCTCCCTGTGTAGAGTGTCTCTGCTCCCCCCCCCAACCCCACCCCTATCTGCTCCTATGCCTATAAAGGTCGGGCAGAGGTTCCTAGAGTCGGCACGGACCATCTGGGTCCCTGTCTGTTTCTGGAACATTCTGCCGGTCTCCCGCTAGAGCTATGGCAGGAATCTCATGGAACTCATGAGGAAACTCAGGGGCTGAATGTTCTAACTGATCGTGCCACCCAGTTTGATTTAGTGACTGTCTTTCATCAGTGCTGGTACAACTCCAGTGGACTGCAGGGGAATCTGATTTCCAGTTATATTTTTCTCCCAGAGTTTACTGCGCTCTGGAGATCTCGTGTGCACAAAAATAGGAGGTGACAATGAGAGAAACAAATGAGACTCAGGACTAGCCTGGTCTGTACGGCTCAGTTGTTCCACACCAATAGTTTGTGTTTTTCAATTTGTTTCTTGCCATGACTGACTTTTTGCTGAGATTTGAAACTAAGTGAGTTTTCACACACTCAAAGAACCAGGAACAGGAGTGGAACGTGGGAGTGACTACAGAAAATTGGGGGAAATATTTTCAAACCATTTTGAACAGCCTCAGCGTCTAAATACAAGAACAACTTGCATTTATATAGCGCCTTTAACGTAGGAAAAAGTCGCAAGGCGCTTCGCAGGAGTGTAATCAGAAAAAATTGACACCGAGCCAAAGATGGAGATATTAGCAGGGGTGACTAAAAGCTTGGTCAAAGAGGTAGGTTTTATGGAGGAGAGAGAGGTGGAGAAGTTCAGGGAAGGAATTCCAGGGTTCAGGGCCTAGACAAATGAAAACATGGCTGCCAATGGTGGGGCATAGAGAGTGGGGGATGCACAAGAGGCCATAGTTAGAAGAACGCAGAGTTCTTCGTGGGTTGTAGAGCTGGATGAGGTTTTAGAGATAGGTAGGGGCGAGGCCATGGAGGGATTAGAACACGAGGATGAGAATTTTAAATTTATAGCATTGGTGGACTGGGAGCCAATTGTAGGTCAGCGAGCACAGGGGTGATGGGTGATCGGGACTTGGTATGAGTTAGGATACAGGCAGCAGAGTTTTGGATGATCTGAATTTATGGAGGGTGGAAGATGGGAGGCCAACATAGGAATAGTCGAGTCTGGAGGTAACGAAAGTGTGGATGAGGATTTCAGCAGCAGATGGGCTGAAGCCGGGGCGGAGACGGGTGATGTTACGGAGGTGGAAGTAGGCAGTCTTTGTGATGGAGTGGATATGGTGTCGGATGCTCATCTCCGGGTCAAATTGAATGCCGAGTTTGCAAACAGTCTGGTTCAGCCTGAGACAGTGGCCAGGGAGGGGGATGGAATCGGTGACGAGGGAACAGAGTTTGTGGTGGGGGCCGAAGACAATGGCTTTGTACTTCCCAACATTGAAGGAAATTGCAACTCATCCAGGACTTGATGTCGGATAAGCAGTCTGAGAACACAGCCCCCACACTGTGCACAGCAAAAATATCTCAAGATCCAGCTGATGATTTCCACATTAATATAATTGAGAAGTACTTGGATATAGAAAAGCTCCTGTGCCTGATGGGCTACATGTTGTAGGTATCTACCGTGGCTCAGTGATAGCATTTTCACCTCTGAGTCAGAAGGTTGTAGGTTCAAGTCTCACTCCATGAGACTTGAGTATAAAATCTAGTGCAGTACTGAGGGAGTGCTGGAGATGTTGTCTTTTGGATGAAACATTAAACCGAGGACCCGTCTGCCCTCTCAGGTGGAAATAAAAGATCCCACGGTGTTATTCAAAGAACAGCAGGGAAGTCCTCCCCGGTGTCCTGGCCAATATTTATCCCTCAACCAATATCACTAAAACAGACTGGAGGAGGAAAAAGGAGTTCCAGTATTCAAAGTAAGACACAAACCTGGTAAATACCAATCAATTACTCCAACATCCATAGTGGGAAAAATGCTTGAAACCATTCTGTAAGTGAACATCTAAAGAGCACAGTCAGCAGTTAGTTTTATAAGTAGCAGATTGTTCTTGGAGGGGGTAAGTCAGCTGGTGGGCAAGGGTAACCCAGTAGAGGGAGTTCACTTGGATTTTCAAAAGGTGTTTGACAAAGTTCCTCATATGGGAGTAGTAGGGATGGTAAAGGCTCATAGAATACATGACAAAGTGTCGAGTTGGATTAAGAATTGACTTAGTAACAGAAGACGGAGGGTGGTGAGAAATGAAACATTCTCGCTGGTAAAAAGTAATCAGTGGAATTCCACAGGGATCGGTTCTGGGACTCCTGTTATTTGCAATATTTTGGAACAATATACAATGTCTGTAGTTGTTTTATTAAATTTGCTAATGAGACAAAGCTCTGTGGGCAGGTAATGAGTAGAAAAGAAATTGATAAGCTTCAGGGAGACCTGACTAATTATGAAAATGGCCTGAGATATGGCAGGTGGATTTCAATAGTGATAGATCCAGGTTAATGCATGTGATAGCCCTACATCTCCACCTTATTTCAAATGATAAATCTCTATTATATACTTAACAAATGAAATTTTATATCATCCAAATATATTGTGAATTTAAAATTGACTTCTGTCAGCTGGATTCTTAAAAATAATTATTTTGGTCTTTGTGAGAAGGACAATATACAGATATACTGGGAATACTGGGGATAATTGTTCGTTTCAAGGGGAAGAGCCCAGCCATTATCAGTGAGGCTATCTCATCATAGTCTAATCAGATCCAATTTGGTCAACCAATTTGGTTGGAGGCCTTTGAAGTGCTTTCACAATTGGCAGCCGTCTGTTGGAACAAAACCGTAACAAATTATTAATCTTTTGAAGGTATTTTATTTGTAAATTACAATTAGACAGGGGAAACACAAGGGGAATGACCTGGGGAATGACCAGGGGAATGACCTGGGGAATGACCAGCGGAATAACCAGGGGAACATAAGAACATAAGAAATAGGAGCAGGAGTAGGCCAATCGGCCCCTCGAGCCTGTTCCGCCATTCAATAAGATCATGACTGATCTGATCCTAACCTCAAATCTAAATTCACGTCCAATTTCCTGCCCGCTCCCCGTAACCCCTAATTCCCTTTACTTCTAGGAATAACCAGGGGAATGACCAGAGGAATGACCAGTGGAATGACCAGGGGAATGACCAGGGGAATAACCAAGGGAATGACCAGGGGAGTGACCAGCGGAAAAACTGGGAGAATGACCGGGGGACTGACCAGGAAAATGACTAAGGGAATGACCAGGAGACTGACCAAGGGAATGACCGGGGGAAAAACCGGGAGAATGACCAAGGGAATGACCGGGGGAATGATGGGAGAATGACCGGGGGAATGACCGGGGGAATGACCAGGTTTGATTCTCGGTTGGCAGTACGGACAGTATAATTGGCTTCAGCAACTCTGGGCTTGGGGAACGGGGCAGAAATAGCAGCCAAAGTACTCGGTCCTGATCAATATTTGTTGAGCCCTGTAGAAAATATGTGTTTTGAAGCTGAGTGAGGACAAGATTGGGCTTGGCTGTGATACCTTCCATGGTTAAATAGCCCACTGACACTCACCATCTAAGCTCACACTCAAACACAGGCTGTCTGGATGAGATATTGGAGGGTGGCCAGCTCTTGTGGAATCCCAAATAAGAGTGAGTGCCTTCGGGAGAGGAGAGGAAGAAAACGGGGAAAGGACGGGAAGGCAGGAAAGAAGGTTTTCAGGTCATAGTTACTTTAAACATGCAGAAAGTGTTCTGAGTCAATAAACAAGAATGTTTGAGAGAAGTCCCCTGGTCTTTGCCACGTCTTCTAACTATCTGCTAACATGTTGAATTCTTGTTACTAATGACTAAGAGGAGTTTGTTGTGTTACTCGTGGGGTTCAGTGGATGCCAGTGGGTCTCTTTAAAACTTTCATAAGAGTCTAGTGGTGCAGTTGTTTAGCACATTGTCCCTTCACCTCTGGGACCTGGGCTTCCATCCAGCCCAGATTGATGGGTGAAAGTGTCCTCTCACTCACTCTCCGTCAATTTTAAGGGCCATCAGTGGGGGCTTCTGACCTGAATTCCGAGCGAGTCAGAACTCCACAACGTTGCTCATGACTGACACTGAATGGACAATCCCATTCAGAGAGGCCATAGGATTGAGAAACAGAAATGCCACACTGATGCAGTAGGGGTGCTCTGCAATGCTCTGACCTAATGATTGGACTTTTCAGGTGTGGAAGCCGGTACACGGAGTGAGTGAAGATGCACTGGCCTCCACAAGGGTGTACGTCGGCCCACTGGTGGGGTCCAGGACAGGCAAGCAACCTGCGCCCTCAACGAGTATATTACATACTGGGTGGTCTGTGGGAAAATAATGACTTACACACGGACTCTCTCTGGGTTTTTGAACTAAAACGATTCTTTTACCATCTTCAGACTAATTTCCCCTCAACTCAAACATGTCAGAAATCTCTTCACAATCAGGGCAACCAGCAACTCAGTACCTCTGCCGGGAAGCACTCGCAGGGACAGGCTGCGGGATTTAAATGACCACCTAACTGCAGCGATTTCTGAAACACATGAAACATAGAATGGAAATCAGACCAGCACAAATATACATAAAAATATACCATATTCACACACAAACAAATACAAGCATATACAAACAGATATATATAGAGTAGAAAAATATACACACACAGCCACACAAATGCAGACACACATCCACACACACATTGATATATACATCCACACATAAATACAGACACATAAACAGTGCTATATATTATCAACATCACCAACAAACCTCCCCTGCCATATCTAGTCCCAGTCCCATCCTAGCCTAGCCCTAACCCTAACATTAACTCTAACCCTTCCTCTGACCCTGAACCTAATCTTGACTGTAGCCCTAGCCCCCAAATCTAAACCTAATCCTAAATTGGTTAACCTCACCTCTAGCACATGTACAGACCCTGAACTGGTACAGCCAACCCCAACATGGTGAGCTGTTATTTAATGCAAAGTAAGACCAATGCTACATACCATAAACCTAGCTGGCATTTAACAACTAGATATTGGCACAAAAATTTGGGCAAAATCACGTACCAACTAGAAAGTGCAGTCGTGTGGGCATCAGGTACATACTGGGTGTAGTTTAGCTGTGATAACACCCATGGTTGAATAGTGTACTTAGGCTCACACGTGCAGAATGGTCACTTGGGGTGATATCCCAGAGGGTAGTTGAAGCCCATTAAACCATGTCCCCCCACGTTTAGGGGAGGAAGTGAGAAAATTTGGGTGGGGGGAGGAGAGCTGATAATCAGTTGTAAATCCAACAAGCTCATAACTGAAGCCTGGTCACTGAACGTGAAAACCATTTAACATTACACAGATAATCACACTGTGGGAAGGAGACTTCCACACAACATTAATGTCTGCACCTGACCCCGGGGATTAGGAAATGATTTATGATCATTAATGTGAACATCTGGCCAGCTGTACACCATTAATTATCAAATACTCTAAAGGCATGTCTGAGATAGTTCATTCTTTTGAATGCTTTTATAAAAGCAGAACGCAGTGGGCCTGTAATCGACTGTAGATAATCTCGTACCTGAGCTCCCAGTGGGCCTGTAATCGACTGTAGATAATCTCGTACCTGAGCTCCCAGTGGGCCTGTAATCGACTGCAGATAATCACGTACCTGAGCTCCCAGTGGGCCTGTAATCGACTGCAGATAATCACGTACCTGAGCTCCCAGTGGGCCTGTAATTGACTGTAGATAATCTCGTACCTGAGCTCCCAGTGGGCCTGTAATTGACTGTAGATAATCTCGTACCTGAGCTCCCAGTGGGCCTGTAATCGACTGCAGATAATCTCGTACCTGAGCTCCCAGTGGGCCTGTAATCGACTGTAGATAATCTCGTACCTGAGCTCCCATTGGGCCTGTAATTCACTGCAGATAATCACGTACCTTGGGGGTAATTTTAGGAGGCAATTGCGGGTGCTTTGGGGCTGGGGAGGCTCCGAAAATCGCGGAAATCCCGTTCAGGTTCAGAAGCCGGCTCCAACCCGCCGAATTCCTAGTTTCCCAGGGAACCACGTGTGTGTGTGTGGGCGACCTGAGAACCGAAGTCCTGCCGGCAATTAAAGCTGGCAGGATGACAGTTAAAGAGCCAGATAAACCTCATTGAGGTACTTAAGGCATTTTACCTGTGACAGATGAAGGGATTAGAAAGATTTTTAACTTACCTGGGCAGCTTGCCCACCGCTTCTGATTCACGCCTGGTGAAACCAGGTATGAAAGGCCAAATCAGGAAAAAAGAAACTAAATAAAGAAACTAAAAAAACCATACAAGGAAGTGAAAACACTAAATGAACCTACCTTTGAAACCTGCTCCGATGTCCGATGTCTCCCGCTCCGATGTCCCCCTCTTCACCCTCCCGATGTCCCCCGATCTTCCCGTCTCCCCCCAATCTTCCTCTCTCCCCCCGATCTTCCCCCGATCTTCCTGTCTCCCCCCAATCTTCCTCTCTCCCCCCGATCTTCCCCCCGATCTTCCCTTCTCTCCCCCCGATCTTCCCCTCTCTCCCCCCAATCTTCCCCCCCGATCTTCCCCTCTCCCCCCCCGATCTTCCCCTCTTACCCCCGATCTTCCCCTCTCTCCCCCCAATCTTCCCCAATCTTCCCCTCTCCCCCCTGATCATACCCTCTCCCCCATCTTCTCCACCCCCCCCGATCTTCCCCTTTCTCCGCCCCGATTTCCCCTCTCCCCCTGATCTTCCGCTCTCCCCAATCTTCCCCCGATCTTCCCCCGATCTTCCCCTCTCCCCCGATCTTCCCCCGATCTTCCCCTCTCCCCCCGATCTTCCCCTCTCCCCCCAATCTTCTCCGATATCCCCCCATCTTCTCCGATCTCCCCCCAATCTTCCCCTCTCCCACCCTAATTTTCCCCTTTCTCCCCTGATCTTCCCCCTCCCCCCCGATCTTCCCCTCTCCCCCTGATCTTCCCCTTTCCCCCTGATCTTCCCCTCTCCCTCCCGATCTTCCCCTCTCCCTCCCGATCTTCCCCTCTCCCCCCCTGATCTTCCCCTCTCCCCCCCCCCGATCTTCCCCTCTCCCCCCCAGATCTTCCCCTCTCCCCCAGATCATCCCCGTCTCCCTCCCCGATCTTTCCCTCTCCCCCCCCCCGATCTTTCCCTCTCCCCCCCGATCTTCCCCTCTCCCACCCCCGATCTTCCCCTCCCCCCCCGATCTTCCCCTCTCCCCCCCGATCTTCCCCTCTCCCCCCCGATCTTCCCCTCTCCCCCCCGATCTTCCCCTCTCCCCCCCCGATCTTCCCCTCTCCCCCCGATCTTCCCCTCTCCCCCCCCGATCCTCCCCTCTCCCCCCCCGATCTTCCCCTCTCCCCCCGATCTTCCCCTCTCCCTCCCGATCTTCCCCTCTCCCCCCCGATCTTCCCCTCTCCCCCCCCCGATCTTTCCCTCTCCCCCCCGATCTTTCCCTCTCCCCCCCGATCTTCCCCTCTCCCTCCCGATCTTCCCCTCTCCCCCCCCGATCTTCCCCTCTCCCCCCGATCTTCCCCTCTCCCCCCCGATCTTCCCCTCTTCCCCTCTCCCTCCCGATCTTCCCCTCTCCCCCCCCCATCTTCCCCCTCCCCCCGATCTTCCCCTCTCCCCCCCGATCTTCCCCTCTCCCCCCCCCGATCTTTCCCTCTCCCCCCCGATCTTCCCCTCTCCCCCCCGATCTTCCCCTCTCCCCCCCGATCTTCCCCTCTCCCCCCCCCCGATCCTCCCCTCTCCCCCCCCGATCTTCCCCTCTCCCCCCCGATCTTCCCCTCTCCCCCCCGATCTTCCCCTCTCCCTCCCGATCTTCCCCTCTCCCCCCCGATCTTCCCCTCTCCCCCCCGATCTTCCCCTCTCCCCCCCGATCTTCCCCTCTCCCACACCCGATCTTCCCCTCTCCCCCCCCGATCCTCCCCTCTCCTCCCCTGATCTTCCCCTCTCCCCCTGATCTTCCCCTCTCCCCCAATCTTCCCCTCTCCCTCCCGATCTTCCCCTCTCCCCCCCGATCTTCCCCTCTTCCCCTCTCCCTCCCGATCTTCCCCTCTCCACCCACATCTTCCCCCTCCCCCCGATCTTCCCCTCTCCCCCCCGATCTTCCCCTCTCCCCCCGATCTTTCCCTCTCCCCCCCGATCTTCCCCTCTCCCTCCCGATCTTTCCCTCTCCATCCCGATCTTCCCCTCCCCCCCCGATCTTCCCCTCTCCCCCCGATCTTCCCCTCTCCCTCCCGATCTTTCCCTCTCCCCCTGATCTTCCCCTCTCCCCCCCGATCTTTCCCTCTCCCCCCCCCGATCTTCCCCTCTCCCTCCCGATCTTTCCCTCTCCCCCCCGATCTTCCCCTCTCCCCCCCGATCGGTAAAACTGAGCCCCTTAGCTCCCAGTGTCAGCCTGTAAACCGAGCCTCCTCCAATTCCAGCTCCCTTCATGGCTGGGGGAGAGGTAAAGGCACTGCCCAGTGAGCCATAGAGACCAGGAATATCCTAGCTTTGATCTACGACCTGTGCTGCGTTAACTGATCTCTGCTAGAGGGGCCGTTGGGGCATGAATTAGGCTCAGTGACCCAGGGATAGGGAGGTGGAAAAAAGCAGGCAGGGTTTCCACTCCTGATTATTATATCAGTGTTGTACAACTGTAAGTATATAGACACAGAGGGGACGATTTTACCATTTGGTACAAAACGGGGGGGAGGGGGCTGGCGGATGGAGTAATCCGTGAGGCTCAAGCCTTTCTGAGGCCCGGATCTGATCTGATTCAATCTGGTGAACTGCCTGCACCAAACCAGTTCTCTAATGAAGCTCGCCAGTTGGAGAGGGCGGAAAATTGGCTGCCTGCTCCGTGGAGCCGGCTAACTGTCTGAAGCTGGAGGTGGGGAGATGATCCTGGGGGTTGTGAGATGCAAATGGTTTAGGGTGGGGGAGTTTTTTTGAGCGGACTCTAACGGTCCCTTTAAGGATAGCTGTTTTTTGAAAATGAATTCTTGTGCTATGGGCATTGAATGCAGATGGCATTTATTGGCCATGAGGGCATTGAGTCAATCATATAGTGTGGGACTGGAGTCACATGTAGGCCATACCAGGTAAGGACGGCAGGTTCCCTTACCCGAAGGGCATCAGTGAAGCAGTTGGGTTTTAACAACAATCCGGCAGCGTATATGGACTTTTTATCTGGTGACAACCCATAAATTACCAGATTTACTAAATTCAATTTCCCAATTTGGTGCAGTGGGATTTGAACTCACAACCTCTGGATTGTTAGTCCAGTCGCATGGGCTACCGTGCCCCATTAGTCTGCTCAATGTCGGTACAAATGGGTGGAGTGTGCGCAGTGCATGCTTCATTTATTTGGACCTCAAAATTGCAATTGAGAGTGCACTGTACATTATAGGACCCCAATTTGCATATTAAAAGTGGCCTCCTGTCTGAAACAGGCAGGTGCACTGGCCGCCTGTCCAAAGTTACCGCCTGTTTACACCAAGTGGCCACAGTTAAAATGGCCCTGGAGTGTGGACAGAATCAGGCATGGTTCCAGTGTCCCTTGCTCATCAAACAAGCAGTGTCTGGGCACACACGTGAAGAATGGGCAAAGTACCATAATGCTGCTATCCCATCATCCCCCACCCCAACCCTCACTCCCCCCACCCCCCTATTCCCCACCCCTCCAGAACCCAGGCAGTACCTGCAGGGGAGGAGTGGAGAAAGCTGGGAAAGAGGAATAAATAATAAATAGAAGAGGTTAGTACATCCGCCCTCTTCTCTCCCCTACCTTCTCCTCTCCTCTCCCCTCTACTCCCCTCTACCCTAACTCCCTCTATTCTCCTCTCTCATTCTTACTGCTTCTCTTCCATTCTCCTTTCTCTCCCTGTTCTCTCTTCACCTTCTCCTCCTCTCACCACTCCTCTCCCGATTCCCTGTCCACTCCTCTCCCCTTCCCCTCCTCTCCCCACTCCCTCCTCTCCCACTCTCTTTTATCGCCACTTCCCCTCCTCTCCCCACTCCCCTCCTCTCCCCTTCCCCCCTCTCCCCACTCCCTCTTCTCCCACTCCCTCCTCTCCCACTCCTTCTTCTCCCCTCCCCTCCTCTCCTCACTCGCCTCCTCTCCCCACACCCCTCCACACCCCCTCCCCTCCTCTTCCCACTCCACTCCTCGCCCACTCCCTCCTCTCCCACTCCCTCCTCTCCCACTCCCTCCTCTCGCCACTCCCTCTTGAACCATTCCCTCTTCTCCCACTTCCTCCTCTCCCACTCCCTCCTCTCCCACTCCCTCCTCTCCCACTCCCTCTTCTCCCCTCCCCTCTCCCATTCCCTCCTCTCACCTTCCCCTCCTCTCCCCAATCCCCTCCTCACCCCTCCCCTCCTCTCCCCCTCACCCTCTCTTCCCACTTCCTCCTCTCCCCACTCCTCTCCCCCGTCCTCTCCCCACTACCTTCCTCTCCCCTCCCCCACACCTATTCCCCTCCCCTCCTCTCCCCTTCCCCTCCCCCTCCCCTCCTATTCCCCTCCCCTCCTCTCCCCCCTCCCCTGCCCCCAGTAACTTCCTTTCTCTGCCTGAATTTGAAGGCGGTTGATCAATGTAACCAGATGTTCCCAAACAGCAGAGCAGATGGTGTCTGGGAGAGGCGAGTGGATGATGAGTGTTCACTTTAACACATCCTGTCACTCTGCTCTTTGATCCTTCTTTTATGGGAAGCTGGGCCTGGGGCCTGCAATGAAAGCATTGTAAGGGGGTAAGTTGGCCCAACTTAAAAGGTGCTTTTGCATTATTGTGGTGCCTTTAACTCCTGACATGCGGATCTGGTGGAGCCGAGGACAGTGCAGAGTATAAACTTATTGACCTACTCCCTTCCCAGCCGATGGCAGCCAAATTTACCACTGGCACTGCTGCCTCCCGTGCTGCCCCTGTAAACACGCTTAGCCAAATCGGTGCGTTCACATAAAATGCCCTCACAGTGTAGCTACGCTCGGTGTTTATTTTTCACTGGATCTGTTCTCCTTTTCTTTTTGTAATGAAACGTTTCCTTTCTGAAGTAGAAAATACCTTTTGATGTTGCCCTGTGGCTCTGTTCTCCTGGCAGGGGAGGCCATTTTGCAAAATGGACTGACACAAATACGAGTCTCCATTTGATGTCGCTGTCCTGAACTTTGACGCCAATATAAGAAAATGTGTTTATAAAGTCTGAGTACCAAATGTACTCGAACCCTCCAGAGAAACTTGCTGCCTGACACGTTCCATTGACAATCTTCATCCCATCCCCTATTGGACTGTTCAGTTTTTCTGTGATATGTCTGGGAATTTTTAAACTGTGAACTGGTCAAAAAGGGGTTAATTTACTGGGATGGCTGTTTGGTGCCCCACAGCTCACCTGCCAAATTTAAATGAGGCCGGGGCCTCAAAAATCACAGGGGCCCCTTCGCCGCCAGAACGGACGTCTGACCAAAAGTCAAAATGGACCCCGAGAGGCGTTCCAGGCAGGGAGGGGCGCCTGCCTCAGGAAGGCTCACCCATAAATTTACCCCAGACAGTCTGCTTTTTAAAAGGAAAGCCTTCTGTCAGGCGATGGTGGAGATTTATGATGCGAGCATGTTAGTCGGGAAGATTTTGAATTAACCTGCATCAGTTGGCGATGACCCTCCACACGAGCTAACAGTTCAAATCACGTTTACCCACCAATATCCCTTCACCCACCTGTCCAATCTGATCTTTTTTCTCTTTTCACTCCACCAGGCCTGTGTGTAACCACCCCTTCCTCCTTCGTACTATGGGAGTGATTCCAACAGAATCAGTGGTATAATCTGTCCTGGGTCCATTGATGTTAAATGTAAGTGCTCTGACAGATCTCCGGGTAGTGAGGTGAAACATGAGTTGTTCTTACACAGTCTGTCCCATGAGGCGGCTGCAGCAACGACAGGCCAACTGTGCCGAGTGAGATTTGCACACGTGCAGTCGCTCAGAAGCCAGGGACTTTGAAGCAGCTGTACATGTGCATCCTCCCTTGTGCATTGTTAGTACTAAGCTGCAACCTTGCCATTCTAACCGCTGACCTTTCCTGACATCGAGACAGCAATGGCAAAAGTGGACTGCGGATGGGCCCGGTTCACAATGGCCGACGTGATGCCGTTGCCATGGCGGCAGCCATTTAACTCGCTGCCTCCAGCAGAACTGGTCCCAGCTCATCAATTCTATGATGTGGAGATGCTGGTGATGGACTGGGGTGGACAAATGTAAGGACGCGCACAACACCAGGTTATAGTCCAACAGTTTTATTTTAAATCACAAGCTTTCGGAGCTTACCTCCTTCGTGACGAAGGAGGAAAGCTCCGAAAGCTTGTGATTTAAAATAAAACTGTTGGACTATAACCTGGTGTTGTGCAAGTCCTTACATTCATCAATTCTATGTCAGCGATTTTCAAACCTTTCCATGTGGGGGAGCTGGTGCAACTTTTGAAACAGTGTGAGGGACTGCCAATATTAGAACACTCCTGGAGACTCCCTCCCAAATATCTGGAAGACCGTGTCAGCTGTCCTAAGGAAAAGTGTGCAGAAAACATTTTTGAATGGAGTGTAAAATGGGCTTTGTGCTACAGCGTAAGACAAATTCCTACCCCAGAGTGTCAATCAGTGAACAAATATAGAAATCTAAGGGTGAATTCTATGGTCTTGCGATCAGCAGGGGAAAGCGTGCGGGAAAGGAGTGTGGGATGGAGATAGGGCAGCAACATTGTCTCCTGACTCCGCAATCCGAGCTCGCTTCCAGTGAGATTGCGGAATTAGCTCTCAACCCCGGGCCTTCCTCACAGCCCCCCCCCCTAGTGTCCAGGGACCCCAGTTTGAAAACCCATGTTTCGCGCGGCTGCCTTTGAGGGAGTGACTGCATTAAGGTGTGAGCCGGCTTAACAGCCTCCGTAGCGTGGGAGGTTCTGCAAAAAATGTCTGATTCTGTGCTGCAGTGCAGGGCTGTCCAGCCAGTGGCCGAGGGAATTATGGAAACAGCACCAAATGATTTCCTGCTATTTTTCTGTTTTCGCATCTTGCCTGGCAGGATGTGATTTACAAAAAAAACAAACGAAAAGAAAATCAGATCAAAGGAGAGCACAAAAAGTGCTAACAGAACTGAAGGACCTTTGAAGCCTGATTCCCATTGAAGTGGTTGAAAACAACTTGTAAAAAAAGATCTCACCCAGAAAACAAAGGCCCCACTGAATTTGAAGAGCACGTACAATATAAATATATATTTACATCATAGATATACCCGTACAATATAAATAAACACTTACATTGTCAGCCATGGCTCAGTGGTAGCACCCTTGCCTCTGAGTTAGTAGGTCCTATACCAGAGATTTGAGTACAAAGTAGTGGGGTTGATATTTGTCTTGGATGGGAGTGAAACGAGAGACAGTGAATCGGACGGAGTGTAGAATGACCTGCCGATTCACTATCGCCTGCTTTGTGCTACTGACTTAGGCTGACACTCCCTATGCTGTACTGAGGGGAATGCTGCACTGTTGGTGGTGCCATCTTTCAGATGAGACATTAAACCGAGGCCCCATCTGCTCTCTCAGGCAGATGGAAAAGACCCCATGGCACTATTTCAAAGAAGAGCAGGGAAGTTCTCCCTGGCGTCCCGGCCAATATTTATCCCTGAACCAACATCACTAAAACAGATTATCTGATCATTATCACATTGCTGTTTGTGGGACCTCGCTGTGTGCAAATTGGCTGCCGTGTTTCCTACATTACAACAGTGACTACACTTCAAAAGTACTTAATTGGCTGTAAAGCACTTTGGGACACCCAATGTGCACTATATAAATGCATGTCTTTCTTTTTTCTGTCAAGTGCCAGTGTTGTCTGATTTGCCACCTATGCCAAGATGGTACCAATCATTTCTGCATGTCCTGTCATCCCGTCCTGGTAATGACTGTGGAGAACTGGTTTGTCAGGGTCTGGGTCAGCAGGGAGGCAGATGCAGTGCTGTGCCTCCACGCTGCAAGGACACCTGCAGCTGTCATGCAGCATTGGGATAGCAAAATGAACGATAGCAATGGTCAACTTGCAGCTAAAACTTGGCTGCACCTCCCCGCAGGCATCCTGCACTGCTGACCTTTGAGAACGGTGCCCTCTCTCCTTGCATCCATCTCATGCAATACCGCTCCACTTCAACAGCCATCAAATGAGAGGGTCGGGTGTGAGCCTGCTCCGTCACTTACCTGCATACTCATACCTGCACAAGGTATTTCCCTTGCCTTCATTTTGCCTGCCCCTTTTTAGTCCCCTGCCCCTTCTGTCTTGGAAAAGCCTGATAATGGGTTGAGATACCTTTTGAAGATCTCTCGAAGTTTTCACAATTTTTGTCTCCCTATTGTGACACTCCCCTTTAATCATCACCATCCCTTTAAATTTTTTTCTGTCAAGTGCCAGTGTTACCTGATTTGCCACCCGTGCCAAGATGGTACCAATCATTTCCACATGTCCTGGCACCCCTTTCTGGCAATGACTGTGGAGAACTGTTTTTCCACTCCCAAACTCAGTCTGCTCTTTGGGTCCGTCCAAATCTACACCTAAAATGATGCGAACGAGTTGACGTGGGAGAATTAGGTGTAAACGGCCCACTTCCATTTGGATCTTTCAGAAACCTGCCAGCCATCCGTGCTTTAGACACCTCCAGACTCGATTATTTCAATGCTCTCCTTGCATGCCTCCCATGCTACTCAGCTACCTGTATCGTGTCCTGCACTAAGTCCTGTTTAATTATCTCTATGCCAGTGCAGCACTGTGCCTTCTGGTTTATAAGTTTCAATTACCTTAAGCAGTCAAACATATGCTTACAGAGCATGCAGCATTTGCAGTACCATTTCTGCAGTACTGTGGCAGCTTTCCTCAAGTCAAGGAACTTCTCCCCAATCCCTTTTTTTCACCTTGAGAATTCAGACATACTGGGCCCGATATTACCAGGTCGGCGGGTTTGCTGCGGGGGGTCAATTGGGCGCGTGGGTAACGCGCCCGGTGAAATCAGTCTGCCTCGTGCGCAATTGCAGGCTGATTGGATCCACTTACCTCTTGTTCCGGGTTCCCCGCTGCTGAGCTGTGCGTCGGGCGGGCTGCACGTGCGCAGTAAGGTCTGTCAGCTGGAGGAGCTCTATTTAAAGGGGCAGTCCTCCACTGACTGATGCTGCAAGAAATAGGAAAAATGACAGCATGGAGCAGCCCAGGGGGAAGGCTGCTCCCAGTTTAATGATGCCTCACTCCAGCTCTTATTGGATGGGGTGAGGAGGAGGGGGAGGACAGAGATTATCCCCCCGGCAGGCGGGAGGAAGCGACCTGCCTCTGCCACCAAGAAGGCCTGGCTCGAGGTGGCAGAGGAGGTCACCTGCAACACCAACATATCGCACACCTGCATACAGTGCAGGAGGCACTGCAATGACCTAAGTAGGTCAGCCAAAGTGAGTACACTTACTCATTCCCCTACACTCCATCTGCCACATCACCGCCCCCACCCCACATCTCCTTCTGCACTGCCAACACTACTCTGTCACATCACCCCTCACACCCACTCAAACCTCATCCTCATCTTACCTGCACTTACTCACCTCGCCAGTACTCATCCCGCCACTACCACTCAACCCAATCCTCATACAATCTCATGGCTCTATCTCATACTCACCCTCTCATGCATCTCTTTCACAGTCAGCCTCACTCAACCTGCCACCACCTGTGCTGCAGCCACAGGGCATGCATCACATATGTGCAGTAGGAAGCGTAAGGCAAACGTGTCGTGAGCATGAAGGGGATGCACAAGGGTGTTTGAGGGTTTGTCATGGTTTTTACTCATATTTAATTTCTGACCAACTCACATTACATATTATATTGGCACCACTACTGCCACGTCTTTGCGAATCTTGTCTGGTTTGTGCAATAATGCCCTTTCCTGAGGATCACTATGAAGACCCACAACTGATGCCACCCATTGTGTCACTGCAGAGTGGGTGTAGGTGTATTTGCAGGGCTCTTTTGTGCAGACGACTGAGAGACGTTGGCGATGTCCCCGGTGGCACCCTGGAAGGATGCGGAGGAGAAGTTGTTGAGGGCAGTGGTGACTTTGACAGCGACAGGTAAGATGATGGTGCTCGGGCCAGCCGGGAGCAGCTCGGCATGAAGGAGGCTGCAGATGTCCACGACTACATGTCGAGTGACTCTGAGCCTCCATGTGCACTGCTGCTCAGAGAGGTCCAGGAAGCTGAGCCTCGGTCTGTGGACCCTGTGGCGAGGGTAGTGCCCCCTGTGATGCATCTCTCTGTGCGGTTGCCCTCCCTCCTGCTCTGCAGGTGGATGTGTCACAGCACTCTGTTGTGGAGCTGCACGTGGCCGGTTGGGATTTTACAAACAATTGGGACTGTTTCCCGTACTGGGGGAAACACTCCCAGTTCAAATGGACATGTTGCAGCCATCGGCTTGAGGCAGCTGCAAAGGTCCATTTGACAGGTGGGTGGGGGAGACCCTCACTCATTGCAGGAGGCCACTCTGTCACTTGGCCGACAATGCTGGTGATGCTGTTTGCCCTCCGAGGAGGTCATGACTGCAGCTACGGCGGCCCCTATCCGGAAGATGTACGTCTGAGGGGGTCCGCAAGGTAGGTACATGTGTCTGGACACCGGGGTAAGTGTGCAAGTTTGTGAATTTTATTGTTAGGAGGAGGGTGGTGGAGGCCAAACTTTGTCCCAAGTGATAGAGTGGCCTCCTGCAATGAGTGAGGGTCTCCCCCACCCACACCTGTCAAATGGACCTTTGCAGCTGCCACAGGCTGATGGCTGCAACACGTCCATTTGAACTGGGAGTGTTTCCCCCAGTACGGGAAACAGTCCCAATTGTTTGTAAAATCCCAACCCTCCTAAAATATCACGTTAATCAGGTCTGTAAACGACCTGAAATACCAAAATAAATACCTTAAGTGGCGCCCCGCCGGCTTTAATTGCTGACAGGAGTCCCACATGTGGGGGCTGCGTGCGCATGTCAGTGCGTCAGTGGGGAACCCGGAAATGGGGCGGGTTGAAGCTGGGCTCCCGATCCGCCCCGGGAATCCCCGATTTTTGTAGCCCCCCCGCCACGAACGCACCCGATCGCAGGTGCAAAAATCGAGCCTACTGTCTGCCCACCTAGCAATCCGTGAGCAGGCAGTCCATGCACTGAGCTTGATCTGAAAGGCCATCCAGCTTTTCACAGAGTCCGTCAGGAAATTGGAGTCTCCAAAAAATACACGCAGCGATTTCTTGTCATTTCCTCATCGCACACCTGTATTCATGGACCTATTACCAGTGTGTCAGCCATGGCTCAGTGGTAGCACCCTCACCTCTGAGATCATAAGCTTGTGCTTGTGGGTTCACCCCCCACCACTCTAGGACCTGAGCACATAAACCTAGATGGATACTTCAATGTTTCGCTGTTGAGGATGCTGTTTTTTGTATGAGACGTTAAACTGAGGCACTATCTGCCCTCTCAGTTCAACGTAAAAATCCCGTGGGACTATTTAAAGAAGAACAGGGAAGCATTCCAATGTTTTGGCTAACCAATACTGCCAAAACAGTTTAACTGGCCATTTTTCTCATTGCTGTTTGGGGGAGCTTACAGTGTGCAAATTGGCTGCCACGTTTCCTAAATTACAACAGTGATTACACTTCAAAAGCAATTCAATGACTGTAAAGTGCTTTGGGACATCCTGAAAGGTAACAGGTGCAGTATAACTGCGTGTTCTTTCTATTGGTGATTAAGCAGCTCATTAGTGGCTTGAGAAGAGTGAAACTGACCATCACGGAAGGTAATGATGATTGGATGGTTTCTGTCCGGTGAGATTATCCAATTGGATCCAATTGGAGAAAGCCAGGAACACACATGTGATTGACAGGTGCTAAACATGACCAGAAATGGGAACATTTTACTTCTTATTTCTAGATGAGGAAAACAGATGCTGCAGTTTTATTTGGTATATTTTAACGAATAAAAGTTGCTGCGATTGGTGACTCTTAGTGCAAGTTTAAACTTTATCCTAAATCTAACACAGGTTAGTGACTATGCAAGTCCAATTCTGTGTCCGTGCTGAGTTAGCTCTCAGTTAAGTCACTATAGTTGGCCTCAGTGCCCCTTGGCTAATCGACAGCGGGAGGCATTACAGCGGAGACCAATCTCGAGTTCACCAAATGTCCGCACATGTGCACTTTCCAGCAGAACAGCGATCAAGAGCAAAATCCCCTCAGTGTTTGCCTCTCCCCTGCCCAGTGGCAGGGTTAATTGTTGTCCTGTATTTGCCTACTGGCAAGTGCACAAATGTGGTCATTGGAGAACAGGATCAGATATGGCTGTGATACCCCCTACAATTGGATAGTCTGCTGACCTTGACTGTCTAGTCTTGTGTGAGGTATCCAAGGGCAACCTCAGGAGAGTCAACGTCTCCAGAAGAGGAACAAAGGTGGAGGGGGGCGGGTGAAGGATTGGTAAATTCTACTTAGCAGCAGGTAACAATCACATGCAATTGGAGGTCATGAACAGCTCTGATTTGGATTGTATGTTGGGAGACTCCAGGAGTTATACCAAACCCACTGTGGACAGCAGGAAATCTTCTGACCAAGTTACTAAAACAGTTTATCTTCACTATATGAAGTTTAATTTGAAATAAATCCATTATTCAAAATCTGATACTAGCGCCTCAAGTGCTAATGAAAAGAGCACAGTTTACAGGCTGGGCTCAACAGACAGACTTCATTGAATACTTGGTTTTATGACCCTCACGTATCTCATTTATGTATTTATGTATCTTATGGATAAAAACAGTCACAGAGTCTCTGCTTACATTTTCACACATTCTTTCCACGCTGTATTCTTGGGATTCAGGCACCAGTTGCTGAAGTTTTCACAGTGCTTATTATTATTTAACAGGATTTTTTTATTGTGCCGATAATTTGAACTTTTCCAAAATAAACAGAAAGAAAATATGTCCTAAAGTTCCCTTTTTAAACTGTTAGTAACACAGACTGAGGGTTGCTCACTTTGTAACTGTACAGAGTTCTCGTTTAATCGGCAGGATAAGGATTATTTACTGACAAAAGAAAGAACTTGCATTTATATAGCACCTTTTGCCACCTCAGGACGTCCCAAAGTGCTTTACAGACAATGAAGTACTTTTGAAGTGTAGTCACCGTTGTGATGTAGGGAAATGCAACAGCAAGGTCCCACCAACAGCAATGAGATAAATGACCAGATAATCTGTTTTGGTGATGTTGTAACAATTCCTGAGTTCCTCCCAGGTTTCCCCCTTACTCTTCACCCCTTTCCTGAAGGCCGGGGTACAGTTTTGTTGGCGCCAGAGGCCTCCCGCACTTTGGTCATATGGCCACTCTTTTATGTGTAAGGTTAGACATTGATGCTGCATCTCTTCCTGCTGGCGTTACTGCAGGCAAGGAAGGAATTCCACCTGCAGCCTCAACCCTGCTGTGACACCGACCCATTTCCTGAGTCAGGCATCATTAAGTATACAGGGCGGGCTCCCAGTGGGATCTCCATGAGGAAGAGACTGCTGCAACTGGAAAACTCAGGCAGTGCTGCAGCAGGACCACCACCCCTGCAACACTTGAAGAGGAAGAGGCCACTTAAAGGGGGTTGCAAGACTCCCGAAGATGGGGGCGGTAATTTTTTTTTAAGCCTCATATTGGGCCATGGCCCAAAAAGGTGAGTCATTGAGGCCTGAGGCGGGGATGGGGGAGAGATGCCCATGACTGAACCCTTTCCCACCAGAAGGAGAATCAGTGGGCCTTCCACCACTACTCTAGGGACTCTCCTGGTGGTTCCTGAGGTCAGTGGTAGTAGCAGCAAGAAGGAAAATGGGTTGACTTGCTGGGCCTCATCTCCCCGCCAACATTTACATCAAAGTATTGATCCTTGCATCCATACATTTCTCATTCCTCCATCCATCTTCCATCTATTTATTCATCTACCCATCTATCTATCCCTCATTTCCTCCATCCTTCCAATGCTCATTCCCTCTATTCAGTACTTTATCCTTCATCCTGCGTCCATTTATCCCTTTCTCTCCAGCCATTTATTGTTCATTCCATCCATGCATTCATCCTGTTTCCAGACATCCCTCATTCCCTCCAGTCATCTCTTCTTCCTTCTATCCATTCGTCCATCCATCCCTCAACCCCTCCATCCTCTTATCATTCCCCATTCATCCATATTTTGATCTTTCCCTCAATCCATTCCACTCAGCTGCAGTACCCAGCCACCACACCATCCTGTTTGAATTCACCCGTGTTCCCTGTGGTAAAGTGGCTGGGGACAGCCCCATGTTTCCTAGGCTTCAGAGTTCAGCCAGGGGGAATCCAGGTTTTTATTTTATGAACAAATTAATTTTCTTGGCTCAAAGATGAAAAAAAAAACCCTCAGTCAATAGCTGAGCTGGTGAAGTAAATGTGGAACGGAATCATTCAAACCAGACGCCTCAGCTTCTGATCTATCTTATGTCATCCAGGATAACAGTTGGGATGTCGTAATTTGCCTCAGTGCCACTGGGCTGGGGAGAGGCAAACACTGAGGGGATTTTGCTCTTGATCGCTGTTCTGCTGGAAAGTGCACATGTGCGGACATTTGGTGAACTCGAGATTGATCTCCGCTGTAATGCCTCCCGCGGTCGATTAGCCAGCTGACACTCACTGTCTAGCTTCACAATTGAAGAATATCTTTCTTGGGTGAAAAACTGAAAATGTATCCCAATCGCAGCCTATATACTTCGGAAGGGAGAAGTTGAGGAAAAATTGGCATCAGCAAATAATGTTCTTGGCTTGAAATGTAAAACAAAACTCTGTCAGTCATCCATGGCTCAAACTTTCTGCCCTGCCCTGTGTCCAATACAATATTCCCCTTTAATTAAGATACCTTGCCCTGTCTGGCTGGCTCCAGTCTCTTCTCATGTAAAAACAGCTTCTTATTAAAACTGCTCACAGTTTGCTTGATTGACAGCTCATTTTGTGCCTTAGATCCCTGCTGACGCTGTACCATCAGACACTTGGGGCATTGTTTCCCTCCACAGTGCCTGAGGGACCTGGTTTAATAACATAGCCTGTGCATTCCTGCCCTCAGACGCATTATATGACACACAGGTAATATTAAATAGCGCACCCTTCATGATTAGCCAAAGCCTTTCATGTTCTCCCCAGCTTTCTTGATCTCACAGAAACATAGAGCTCAAAGTTGGGCCTCGGTTGCACTGTCAGTTTTTTGGAGACAGACCTGTGATGTAGCCAAAGGTGCTTCCGGGACTGATGGATTTGAAATTGTGTCAGCCACATCACAGGCACATCGCCAAGGATACTCAGGAGGGAGCTGTACTCACCCGACATGGTGCAAGTACAACCCTGCGTAGTACTGAACCGCAGGGCTTGGAGGTTCTTAGGTACGATCTCAGCCGTGTGCTGCGGTAGATGATCTCAGCCGGGGTAGCTGTTCGGATGCTCCGGTTGCCTCGGTGTCCTCTGTGCTAGGGACGGGAAGTCCTACGTGGACGCTCGCTCCTGATCCTGCGACCCCTGCAGAGAAACCGTGCGTGTTTGGAGCTCAGTTGAGGTCAAGATCAGATTTGGCGATGATACCCTTTATGGTTGAGCAGCCTGCCACCATTCCCTGTCAAGCATGAAGAATGGTCACTTGGATGAGGTCCTGGAGGGCTGCTGATGCCAGGAGGCAGACACGCAGGAAGCCCTTTACCATGTTTAAGAGTTTCCAAACCAAGCTACTGCGGAATGTCTGTTTGTCCAATACAGAGGGCACACTCTCCATAAGGAAAACGCCCTAAGTCCACAGAGCTTAGAGGCAAGTTGGCAGAGGAACCCTCAAATATGCACAGGGCACTGTTATAGTTTAAAATTAAAAGTGCACAGACTACCACTGCAGATCACGGTAGTTTCTCACTGCTTGCCCTGCTCGAAGCACCCTACTTATTAGAGCAAAGTCCGCAGGGTCATCTGGAGCCTGATGGGAAGAATCCCGGCCCCCTTCAAAAAAAAAAGACTTGCATTTATATAGCGTGTTTCACGACCTCAGGACGCCCCAAAGTGCTTTACAACCAATGAAGCACTTTTGAAGTGTAGTCACTATAGTAATGTAGGAAACATGGCGGCCAATTTGCGCACAGCAAGGTCCCACAAACAGCGATGTGATAAAGACCAGATAATCTGTTTTTTAGTGATGTTGGTTGAGGGATAAATATTGGCCAGGAAAACTCCCTTGTGCAGGTTGGCTGGTCGATGACAATCAGTGTCCTCGACCTGCCTGGTTCAGTTATTACATTAACTAGTCAACGACAGAGGTTCTGGAGTATGGCATCTTGGAACCACCTCAGCACCAAACAGACCCCTGCTTACCTGTCTCCTTAAATGAAGACAGTACCACAGTAAGAAATAAAGGGGTAGATTTTGTCTTCCACCATCGGTGGAAAACACGGCAGCGGATCGGTCGACTGTTATACACCCCGCCGATTTTCCATGTTTTCCGCCAGGCAGTGAAAGTTAAAATGTACTCCAAAGCCTTTAGGAAAAGAGAGGGGGAAATTGATGGGATGGGGTGGGGACCAAGCTTGTTTGCAGCAGTGATGTCTTTGAAATTACATCACCTGCACCACCAAAACCTCACTATTGAGCATGTGCAGAATCTGAAGTAATGTCGCTGATACTTGGAAACAACCTGTCGGTATTATAGAGAGAGAGAGAGAGAGACAAGTAAAGTCGCAACCAGGTCGAGAGGCTGGAGATGAGAGAACGACCTTTACCTAGTATGCTGCCTGAGGTATCACATTACTGTGGAATCAATGCCTTTAGGACGGGAGGAAACTCAGAGATGAAAATAAATCAAAATTACAAATTAATGCAAAAGCAACAAGCACACTGGCAGATGTGCCAGTCTTTCTGTGTGTAAACTCATTAAAGGAGAGACGCACGCTGACATTAGTCGTATAAAGGTCACTGCTGAAGATTTGAGCTCACTCACCTGATATCCTGGCTGCAGCTTCCATGAGGAATTGGATCAAATTTATGAAGGATTGTGACACATTTTGTGGCAATGTAACACACTGCAGGCCCACGCTGTTAAACAGAACAGGCCTTTTGAGCAGGTTTGAGCTGAGACTTCCAGCAGTAAGTCAGTGTGTGATAAACAGGAGACTTCTTATTTCCCCTCCCTACTTGCTGGGTTGCCTGGCCCTCACATCACACTCGCAGCCCTATAATGTGCCTTTGTAAACCGTTTCAGCCCCCTGAGCCCTTTGAAGACTGCAGCAGTGTTCCTGCACTGAGAAGCAACTTATATACTTAACCAGAGTGGCGTCAGTTATCCAGACTCAATAACTGCCAATGTTTTTACATTTTCCTTCTCTCTGTAGGTACTCAGTGCTCTGCTCCATTCCTTGGCAATGAAGGCGGGAGGGGAGCTGTCTCTAGGTCTCTGCCAATTCTCTGCTGAAACTGCAAGGATATATTTCAGATCAACCTGTGGATGCTCAGTACTTTCTGTCCCTCTGCACGGACGGTCTCAGAGGTGTTTACGTCAGAAAATGGCTTCAAGGGCAAGTGGACCATGTGATGTATTACTAAATAAAGCAGACTAGAAGGTCCCAGATTTGATTCCCATTCTGTGCTGGGTTAGCCAATCTCAACATAGTTGAGTGGGCTATGATTGGTTTTGGGGCTTTTGGTCTAGAGAGCGGAAAAATCAACCAGGGTTTGTACTCCTGGTCACCATCCGGTGTGTCCAGTTTGAAAGTGCCCATCAACGCTCATTCTCTAGGTATCAAATTTTGTTTGATAACACTCCTGTGAAGCACCTTGGGATGTTTTACTACATTAAAGGCACTATATAAATGAAAATTGTTGTTGTTGTTGTTGGTGATGTCAGGTATATGGGCCTTGGTGATGTCAGGTATATGGACATTGGTGATGACAGGTATATGGGCCTTGGTGATGTCAGGTATATGGGCCTTGGTGATGTCAGGTATATGGGCCTTGGTGATGACAGGTATATGGGCCTTGGTGATGTCAGGTATATGGGCCTTGGTGATGTCAGGTATATGGACATTGGTGATGACAGGTATATGGGCCTTGGTGATGTCAGGTATATGGGCCTTGGTGATGACAGGTATATGGGCCTTGGTGATGTCAGGTATATGGACATTGGTGATGACAGGTATATGGGCCTTGGTGATGTCAGGTATATGGGCCTTGGTGATGTCAGGTATATGGGCCTTGGTGATGTCAGGTATATGGGCCTTGGTGATGTCAGGTATGTGGACCTTGGTGATGACAGGTATATGGGACTTGATGATTTTGGGGATTTGGACCTTGGTGTTTCCTCAATAAAAAAGAGTCACAGTGAGTGAAAGTTGGAAGTCATGTGTGGTTGGTTGGCTATGATTGAAACCATAGACCATGTCCTTCTAACTGGAAATATTCCCAGGCTGCCGCTGGTGTTCCACTTATTTTTATGAAGAAATTTCTTCACTCATTGAAAGCATTGTTAGAAGGATGTAATTCCTTTCAGATGTGAATCTGTCAAGTTCAGTAGCACCTCAGCAGCTAAATGAAATAAATGAAAACATGACTGACAATATTTTATTTTATTCGTTGTGAGCTCTTATTGTGCGCTGAAACATGTCCTGTGGTGCCATATAATACTCAAATTACATTTCATATTCCACATTATAATCTTCAGAATAATAAACACACAGAATGTTAACTCTGTAGGCACAATAAGATCGAAAACATGTGAGCTCAGTGGGCCCAACAGAACTGCTTTTAGAGGCAGGAAAATAGTACAATACACAGAGGGAGAGTGTTACAGAGAGGGTTGGGTGTCGCGGAAAATCGGGCGTGGAGGCCTAACATACGCACCTATACTGGCAGCAAGTAAAAAGGGGGCAACAGAGGGTAGTGACCAGGGCACTGAGTACTGACTCCAGCACCCCATGCTCTGCCAGCTACTGACAGGAAAAGCTTAGTGACCTTAGCAGGCCATGCAAGAGAAAAGGAGCCAGCCACACCTTCCAGGATTGACACTGTACCAAGCATGCCTGCCACTTACGTTAACCTTCCCTCACACTTTGTTACGGTATTTGACCTGTGTTACCATCAATGCCCAGGAGGCAGCACAGCCCTTTACAGCCTTCGCCTGGACGTTTTCCTTCACTCATGACCTTACATGCATTTAAGAACATAAGAAATAGGAGCAGGAGTAGGCCAACCGGCCCCTCGAGCCTGCTCCGCCATTTAATAAGATCATGGCTGATCTGATCCTAACCTCAAATCTAAATTCATGTCCAATTTCCTGCCCGTTCCCCGTAACCCCTAATTCCCTTTACTTCTAGGATACTGTCAATTTACCCCACTGAAAGCCTTACGTGGAATCTAATTGCATCGTGCGAACATCTGTCTTCACACCCATGATGGGATGCCTGGTGACAGCTGGATTTCATTGCATGTCATGGGAACAAAAGGAAATTCTGACTTTTTGCATTCTTTTTATAAAGGACAAGACAGCTGATGACACATGAGTGAGAACTGTGACAGGCCGTAGCCATCAAACCTCTATCATCAAACCTCTTCTGAGAGGGAAGCACTGGAATTCCTAAAGAGGGAGCCGTGCGGCACATTATCTGCCAGCAAACTATATCATAAATCCTCATGTCACTCCTTTTACTGAGCGTCACAGGTGAACTCAACTCCTCAGCAACATATTCTAACCTCTCTTCTTCCTCTAGATGTACCTGCAGAAAAAGAACCAAGCTCCAGTGGGTCCAGCCCGATCAGCACTTAAAAGCAAGTGGAATCGCTCATTCTCTCCCTTGCAAGCAGAAGCTCAGAGAAATCTGCCCCAGGGAATTACAGAGACAGAGAAGTGCACTAGGTGAAGGGGCAGGGCATGAGTGAGCAGCAGTAGCTGGGGGTGGAATATAAAAAGGAGGAGGAATGTTGACTAGACTGTCGGGATGCATTACCCCAGACTAAAGAACCTGGTGATCCAGGCCTCACAGGTCCTGATTTTAAAAGGGGAGCAGGACATCAAAAGTAGGTGCAAGCACCAGGGGTCATGTCAGAGAGTGTATTAAAAATCGCAGAGTGAGTGGATGAGTTGGCTACATAAATTTTTATTGGAGTATTGGATAGCTTCACAGAACAGTGTTATAGTGAGGGGTGTGTTATATTGAGGGGTGTTATAGTGAAGGTATGTTATACAGAGAGAGTAATATGGAGAAGGGTATGACATGACAGAGTGTGATATAGAGAGGGGTGAGTTATAGAGAGGGGTGTGTTATAGAGAGGGGTGTGTTATAGAGAGGGGTGTGTTATATTGAGGGGTGTGTTATATTGAGGGGTGAGTTATAGAGAGGGGTGTGTTATAGAGAGGGGTGTGTTATATTGAGGGGTGTGTTATATTGAGGGGTGAGTTATAGAGAGGGGTGTGTTATAGAGAGGGGTGTGTTATATTGAGGGGTGTGTTATAGAGAGGGGTGTGATATAGAGAGGGGTGTGTTATAGAGAGGGGTGTGTTATAGAGAGGGGTGTGTTATATTGAGGGGTGTGTTATAGAGAGGGGTGTGATATAGAGAGGGGTGTGTTATAATGAGGGTGTGTTATAGAGAGTGTTGTTATATGGTGAGGGTGTATTATAGAGTGGTGTGATGTAGAGAAGGATGTGTTATAGAGAGGGGTGTGATATTGATAGTGGTGTGTTATAGAGATGGGTGTGTTATAGTGAGGGGTGTGTTATAGTGAGGGGTGTGTTATAGTGAGGGGTGTGTTATAGTGAGGGGTGTGTTATAGTGAGGGGTGTGTTATAGTGAGGGGTGTGTTATAGTGAGGGGTGTGTTATAGTGATGGGTGTGTTATAGTGAGGGGTGTGTTATAGTGAGGGGTGTGTTATAGTGATGGGTGTGTTATAGTGAGGGGTGTGTTATAGTGAGGGGTGTGTTATAGTGAGGGCTGTGATATAGAGAGGGGTGTGTTATAGAGATGGGTGTGTTATAGTGAGGGGTGTGTTATAGTGAGGGGTGTGTTATAGTGATGGGTGTGTTATAGTGAGGGGTGTGTTATAGTGATGGGTGTGTTATAGTGATGGGTGTGTTATAGTGAGGGGTGTGTTATAGTGATGGGTGTGTTATAGTGAGGGGTGTGTTATAGTGAGGGGTGTGTTATAGTGAGGGGTGTGTTATAGTGAGGGCTGTGATATAGAGAGGGGTGTGTTATAGTGAGGGGTGTGTTATAGTGAGGGGTGTGTTATAGAGAGGGCTGTGATATAGAGAGGGGTGTGTTATAGTGAGGGGTGTGTTATAGTGAGGGGTGTGTTATAGAGAGGGCTGTGATATAGAGAGGGCTGTGTTATAGTGAGGGGTGTGTTATAGTGAGGGGTGTGTTATAGTGAGGGGTGTGTTATAGAGAGGGCTGTGATATAGAGAGGGGTGTGTTATAGAGAGGGCTGTGATATAGAGAGGGCTGTGATATAGTGAGGGGTGTGTTATAGTGAGGGGTGTGTTATAGTGAGGGGTGTGTTATAGTGAGGGGTGTGTTATAGTGAGGGGTGTGTTATAGTGAGGGCTGTGATATAGAGAGGGGTGTGTTATAGTGAGGGGTGTGTTATAGTGAGGGGTGTGTTATAGTGAGGGGTGTGTTATAGTGAGGGGTGTGTTATAGTGAGGGGTGTGTTATAGTGAGGGGTGTGTTATAGTGAGGGGTGTGTTATAGTGAGGGGTGTGTTATAGTGAGGGGTGTGTTATAGTGAGGGGTGTGTTATAGTGAGGGGTGTGTTATAGTGAGGGGTGTGTTACAGTAAGGAGTATATTACAGAAGCCGTGTTATAGAGGTGATGCTACCATCTGGTTCTTATGTCATGCCCCCCCTTCTCACTCGCTCCTATACAAGCCTTCACCCATGAACAATTAGGGGGTGAATTTCCATGGGGGTTCTCCCACTTGTCCGTCGTAACTTCAGTGGAAGAGTTACGGACGGAAACCTCGTTTGTGCTGTTTTCCCGGGATTCCGTGGCTGGCAGGAGACTCCCAATGGAAATCTAGCCTTTGATGCCTTCTAATGGGAGCTCTGTTGGAAGGCATCTCTTGGTAACAGATTGTGACATTACTCACCTTTCTGTTATCATAAGCCTGGAACAATAGGGAACAGCTGGTTTTCTCACCAATATTTGCATGCGCCGACAAAGTTACAAATATGCAGATAGTGAGCGTGAGTCGGGTCACACTGGGCATAGGTGAAGAGGAGCAAGTGATGGTGCCAGCGGTGTGGGGACTTGATCTTACCCACAAAGGGAAACTAGCAGGACGGAGGAAGAAAACGAAACAGGCTGTTTCTGCAGATCAATGTGTCAGTCAGTTGTTAACATCTGTGGGCAACACATTGGCTGATAGTGCAGGCAATGCCTACAACATACTGGAAAGAGACAGGGCCAAAAGAGCTGAGCGCACTGGTAACTTTGACTGCTACTGACAGTGCTCATTCTTGATTGCAAGAGTCTTTGCTGCAGCAGATGTTCTGCAACTGGCCTGCAGCTAATGTAACTAGCTCCACATGGTCATTACCAAGTAGGTGCAACTTCACAGTGGGTGCAGCCAATTCAGCACTGGTGCCTGCTGATCTCCCTGTTATGCCTTCTTTCATCTAGTACTGTGATTTGGGTGCTTTCAAGGTACCTGCAGTAGTAAGGTAAATGTGACTCGCTAAAGGGGACTGCATTTGGTGTAGATTCTGGTTAGATGCTGTGGTGTATGTTGTGCTTAACAGATCCTGGCTTCTTTAAGGATCTTCCTGTTCTGCACAGTCAATTTCTCTGTGATATTGGGAACAATGATTCGGTTCTTTCACTCATTACATAAACATTCCCACCATGGTCTGATCTGGAAAACACTGCAAAAATTGAAGAACTATGAGCTGAAAAGAAAAAGTAAATTCATACACTTAATAACTGCAGAATAAATCAATTACATTTACACATAAATATTATTTGCAAAGAAAAACATACCAAACATTAGTTGAACAATGAGAAATCCTTAAGAAAGTTCATTAGAAACATAGGAACATAGGAGTAGGCCATTTAGCCCCTCGAGCCTGTTCCACCATTCAATGAGATCACGGTTGATCTGTGACCTAACTCCATTTACCTGCCCTAGCCCCATATCCCTTAATACCTTTGGTTAACAAAAATCTATCAATCTCAGATTTAAAATTAACACTTGAGCTAGCATCAACTGCCGTTTGTGGAAGAGAGTTCCAAATTCTACCACCCTTTGCGTGTAGAAGTGTTTCCTAACTTCACTCCTGAAAGTCCTGGTTCTAATTTTTAGGCTATGTCCCCTAGTCCTAAACTCCCCAACTAGCGGAAATAGTTTCTCTCTATCTACCCTATCAGTTCCCCTTAATATCTTGAAAACTTCCATCAAATCACCCCTTAATCTTCTAAATTCCAGGGAATACAACCCTAGTTTGTGTAATCCCTCCTCGTAATTTAACCCTTGGAATCCAGATATCATTCGAGTAAACCTATGCTGCACTCCCTCCAAGGCCAATATATCTTTCCTGAGGTCCAGTGCCCAGATCTGAACACAATACTCCAGGTGTGGTCTAACCAGGGCTTTGTATAACTGTAGCATAACTTCTGCCCCCTTGTATTCTAGTCCTCTAGATATAAAGGCCAGCATTCCATTAGCCTTTTTGATTATATTCTGTACCTGACCATGACATTTTAATGATCTGTATACATGGACCCCTAAGTCTTTGGACCTCCATTGTTTCAAGTTTTTTACCATTTAGAAAGTACTCTCATCTATCCTTTTAAGGTCCAAAGTGGATGACCTCACACTTGCTTACATTGAAATCCATTTGCCACGGTTTAGCCCATTCACTTAATCTATTAATATCTCTCTGTAATTTTATGCTTCCATCTACACTGCTTACAATGCTGTCTATCTTTGTGTCCTCAGCAAACTTGGATATGTGGCTCTCTATCCCGTCATCGTTAATAAATACAGTGAATAGTTGAGGCCCCAACACAGATCCTGTGGGATACGACTAGTCACATCCTGCCAATTTGAATACCTGTTCATTATCCCTACTCTCTGTCTCCTGCCGCTCAGCCAATTTCCTAACTAGGTCAATAATTTGCCCTCAATTCCACGAGCTTCAACTTTAGCTAACAGTCTCTTATGAGGGACTTTATCGAATGCCTTCTGGAAGTCCATATAAACAATATCCATTGACATTCCCCTATCCACTACTTTACTCACCTCTTCAAAAAATTCAATAAGGTTCATCAGGCATGACCTACCCTTTACAAATCCATACTGGCTCTCTCTGATCAGCTGAAAATTTTCAAGGTGTTCAGTCACTCTGTCCTTAATTATAGACTCTAGTAATTTCCCAACAACAGATGTTAGGCTAACTGGTCTATAATTCCCTGGTTTCGTTCTCTCACCTTTCTTAAATAACGGAGTGACATGTACAATTTTCCAATCTAAAGGAACGGTTCCTGAATTGAGAGAACTTTGGAAGATTAGAGTTAGAGCTTCTACAATGCTCTCTCCTACTTCCTTTAACACTCTGGGATGGAAACCAACTGGCCCTGGGGATTTGTCACCCTTTAGTGCCATTATTTTCTTCATTTACTGTTAATTTGCTTATGTTAATTATGATGAGTCCCTTTTTGGAGCACTTACTATCCGTTTTGTTACCCTTTGCTGTTCTTTGTATCTCTCCCAGTCACCAGGATCTGTGCTATATTTTGCATTTTTGGATGCTTTTTCTTTTAGTTTTATGTTGTCCTTTACCTCTTTTGTCATCCATGGCTGTTTTTTTTGGCAAGTGGAGCTCCTGCCCCTTAGGGGTATAAACTGGTTCTGTATCACGTTAAATACCTTTTTGAACACCTCCCACTGATCTTCTGTCGTTTTACCCATTAACAGATTTGTCATTTCCTTCTGTCCCTTTAAATTGAGACTTTACACAGCTTGCCTTTAAAAACATTGTTTCCAGAGATGGAAGTGTTGCTAGTTGGAAATTCTGCCTGAAAAATGGAAAAAGTACTTAGACCCCTCCCTCAGCTTGCTGGATATGTGTTTAAATAGGCACCCACTCCGACAGAGCATGAGCGTGCAGCCCGCAGAGGGGCACATTGTCATTAGGGGCCACTTGCCACAATTCCGCTAATGGTAGAGACACACTGGCTGGGAACTTGACCCCAGCAGCACAAATATTGAATCAGGATGGGGTGCAAAAGTCCTATAGACAATGGCCTTCCACCTCTGGGGAGTTCGGGTCAATTCTAGTCCAGACTGATGGGATGAGAAGCTGTAAAATGAGTTTGGACAGTCTCAATCAAGGGTCTACAGCACAATAAACTGCAACCAGTTTAGCACTAAATTGGCAATCTCATTCAGAGACTCAGAGTGGCTGCAGCAGGGAATCACTAAGAAATAGGACTGGTGGAGATAGGAAAGTTTCCCAAGCTGACACTGAGCTACTTATTGTACAGAGTAAAGTCAGTTTTATACTGTATCTGGCTGTGCTGTACCTGATCATTGGGTAAGGCTGCAAAGACTGTCTGACTGAAATAGAAAGTTCTCCATTCACTAGCACCGACTTCTGACGCTTGATGAACACAAAATTAACCAGAAGTAATTTCCTGGTTATATTGGAATGCTGTTTTATTTCTGTTCCTCTTTCACATTGTTACCAAATCATTATCACACTCTCTCCATCTCTCCCATCACACTCTCTCCATCTCTCCCATCACACTCTCTCCATCTCTCACATCACACTCTCTCCATCTCTCCCATCACACTCTCTCCATCTCTCACATCACACCCTCTCCATCTCTCTCATCACACTCTCTCCATCTCTCATATCACTCTCTCCATCTCTCACATCACACTCTCTCCATCTCTCCCATCACACTCCCTCCATCTCTCACATCACACTCCCTCCATCTCTCACATCACACTCTCTCCATCTCTCTCATCACTCTCTCTCCATCTCTCCCATCACACTCTCTCTCCATCTCTCACATCACACTCCCTCCATCTCTCACATCACACTCTCTCCATCTCTCACATCACACTCTCTCCATCTCTCACATCACACTCTCTCCATCTCTCCCATCACACTCTCTCCATCTCTCACATCACACTCTCTCTCCATCTCTCACATCACACTCTCTCCATCTCTCCCATCACACTCTCTCCATCTCTCAGATCACACTCTCTCCATCTCTCCCATCACTCTCTCCATCTCTCACATCACACTCTCTCCATCTCTCACATCACACTCTCTCCATCTCTCACATCACACTCTCTCCATCTCTCCCATCACACTCTCTCTCCATCTCTCCCATCACACTCTCTCCATCTCTCCCATCACACTCTCTCCATCTCTCACATCACACTAGAAAATAGGACCAGGAGTAGGCCATTCGGCCCTTCGAGCCTGCTTCACCATTCAATATGATCATGGCTGATCCTCTATTTCAATACTATATTCCTGCTCTCTCCACATACCCCTTGATGCCTTTTGCATCTCAAAATCTATCTAGCTCCTTCTTAAATATATTCAGTGACTTGGCCTCCACAGTCTTCTGTGGTAGAGAATTCCACTGGTTCACCACCCTCTGAGTGAAGAAATTTCTCCTCATCTCAGCCCTAAATGTCCTACCCCGTATCCTGAGACCGTGAACCCCTCATTCTGGACCCCCCCCCCAGCCAGGGGAAACATCCTCCCTGCATCCAGTCTGTCTAGCCCTGTCAGAATTTTATATGTTTCAATGTGATCCCCTCTCATTCTTCTAAATTCGAGTGAATACAGGCCATGTTGACTCAATCTCTTCTCATACGATAGTCCTGCCATCCCAGGAATCAGTCTGGTGAACCTTCGCTGCACTCCCTCGATGGCAGGTATATCCTTTCTTAAGTAAGGAGACCAAAACTGCACACAATACTCCAGGTGTGGTCTCACCAAGGCCCAGTATAACTGCAGTAAGACATCCTTGCTCCTGTACTCAAATCCTCTTGCAATGAAGGCCAACATATCATTTGCCTTCCTAACTGCTTGCTGCACCTGCATGTTTGCTTTCAGTGACTGGTGTACAAGGACACCCAGGTCCCTTTGTACATCAACATTTCCCAATCTATCATCATTTAAATAATACTCTGCCTTTCTGTTTTTCCTTCGGAAGTGGATAACTTCACATTTATCCACATTATACTGCATCTGCCATGTATTTGCCCACTCACTCAACTTGTCTAAATCACCTTGAAGCCTCTTTACATCCTCCTCACAACTCACGATCCCACCTAGTTTTGTGTCATCAGCAAACTTGGAAATATTACATTTGGTTCCCTCATCCAAATCATTGATATATATTGTGAATAGCTGGGGCCCAAGCACTGATCCCTGCTGTACCCCACTAGTCACCGCCTGCCACCCCGAAAAAGACCCATTTATTCCTACTCTCTGTTTCCTCTCTGTTAACCACTTTCTCCATCTCTCCCATCACACTCTCTCCATCTCTCCCATCACACTCTCTCCATCTGTCCCATCACACTCTCTCCATCTCTCCCATCACACTCTCTCCATCTCTCACATCGCACTCTCTCCATCTCTCCCATCACACTCTCTCCATCTCTCCCATCACACTCTCTCCATCTCTCCCATCACACTCTCTCCATCTCTCCCATCACACTCTCTCCATCTCTCACATCACACTCTCTCCATTTCTCACATCACTCTCTCCATCTTTCACATCACGCTCTCTCCATCTCTCATATCACTCTCTCCATTTCTCACATCACACTCTCTCCATCTCTCAGATCACACTCTCTCCATCTCTCCCATCACTCTCTCCATCTCTCACATCTCTCCATCTCTCCCATCACTCCCTCCATCTCTCCCATCACTCTCTCCATCTCTCACATCACTCTCTCCATCTCTCACATCACACTCTCTCCATCTCTCACATCACACTCTCTCCATCTCTCACATCACTCTCTCTCCATCTCTCAGATCACACTCTCTCCATCTCTCCCATCACTCTCTCCACCTCTCACATCTCTCCCTCCATCTCTCCCATCACTCTCTCCATCTCTCACATCACTCTCTCCATCTCTCACATCACACTCTCTCCATCTCTCACATCACTCTCTCCATCTCTCACATCACACTCTCTCCATCTCTCACATCACACTCTCTCCATCTCTCACATCACTCTCTCTCCATCTCTCAGATCACACTCTCTCCATCTCTCCCATCACACTCTCTCCATCTCTCACATCACACTCTCTCCATCTCTCACATCACACTCTCTCCATCTCTCCCATCACTCTCTCCATCTCTCACATCACACTCTCTCCATCTCTCACATCACACTCTCTCCATCTCTCACATCACACTCTCTCCATCTCTCCCATCACTCTCTCCATCTCTCACATCACACTCTCTCCATCTCTCACATCACACTCTCACCATCTCTCACATCACACTCTCTCCATCTCTCACATCACACTCTCTCCATCTCTCACATCACACTCTCACCATCTCTCACATCACACTCTCTCCATCTCTCACATCACACTCTCACCATCTCTCACATCACACTCTCTCCATCTCTCACATCACACTCTCTCCATCTCTCACATCACACTCTCTCCATCTCTCCCATCACACTCTCTCCATCTCTCACATCACACTCTCTCCATCTCTCACATCACACTCTCTCCATCTCTCACATCACACTCTCTCCATCTCTCAGATCACACACTCTCTCCATCTCTCACATCACAGCCACTATTTCATCAAAGAGACATGGGGAGTAATTTTCACCTTCACTTCTTGGGTGATAATCTGGCAGATTGAAATGAATGGGCTGAAAATCAGGCATGTTCTACTCGGGCAGGCGGTCCGCTCTACCAGATTGTCTCTCGGGTGGTGAAGGTAAAAATTATTTCACATGATTGTTTACATAGCTCGAGAAGCTTTTCTGTTTTTGGAATCCTACGGGTGGCTTGGAGGAAGAGAACAACTGGTCAGAGGAGCAGCCAGGCACATCGAGCAGCACAACTCCTGCCCCATCCTCACCACTCTTACACACTCCAGTAACAGCCCAGAGACACCCAGTCGGGAGGAAGTGATTAGCGAGCCAGAAGGGTTTTCACTGTGAGGAGCACTGAGGACTAGTGAACATGAGGACCTGGGAGTGAAAGAAGGGGAGCGAGCTACTGCTCTACTGAGGGTGAGAATACGCCCGCTCTCAGGGGCCCAGTCTACAAAAGAGCATTAATTCAGGAGCATTGATGTCATGTGTGGGCAGTGGAGAAGGTTTTCACACTGGTGAGATGATGAAGAAATGCAAGGAGTCCACTATAGACATTTGCAACACAATGCAGGAAATTTATCATTCCATGCCTGAAGGTCAACCTTAACATGGCACGTTCACAAGGCAATTATTTGGTCTGTTATCATATTGGCCAGTTGTATATCTGAGTGCTCAGCACCAGTGGGCTGCAAAGAGTAGTCGCTGTCTCTGATGCCTGTGATAATCAACCTACTTTCCTAAGGCCCCTTCCAATGTCAGCGCATAAGGAGGCTTCAGACCTGGGCCTGGCATCCCTTGACATTGCAAGAGAAAGAGTGCCCAGAGGCAGCAGCATCGCTGAGCCGAAAGTCCCCTCAGTCCTTGAAGGCCCAGTCACTCATCCCTCAACCTTGTATCACTCAGGAGCACCTCATAGAAGTAGGAGACGAAGAGCTATAGCAAGTATGTTAGCTGGGACAAGGGGTAGACACAGTGATAAGAAGTGACTGTAGTTAGTGTTTGAAATGATTGGGAAACTATTATACAGGAAAATTAAAATTAATTGACCACATAGACATCAGTGATCCTTTTTCTGGATGTCAACTTTAGTGGACTGAGTTAGTGCAATGTGAGAATGTGAGTTTCCTTTTACTGAGGCAGGATACTGGTGCCTTTGGGCATGCCGCCCTGTGAGGCAGTTGGGACTGTGGGGGAAACAGACATGAAGGAAGGATCTTGATTTTTCTTCTCAACTTTTAATAATTTGCTGCCTCCATTCCCTGGCTGAAGGCTGAAGGCTCCCTTGATCCATCTCCTGTCCCTTCTGTGCAGCCTTCTCCTGGTGTGGGAATGGAAGGCCAGTTCCCTCTTCCTTATCTTCGTCCTGTTCAGCTTCAGGTCGGTTTGGCAACATTATGCAGCACGCAATAAGCTACAGTAATGTTGGACACTCTACTGGGCTGTACTGTAGGGCTCCACCAGATTTGTCTGGATACCTAAGACAAGACATCAGATTGCTTATGGTCTGCTCTATCACACTTCTTGTAATCCTATGGACCTCATTATGAGGACAGGCAACATAAACAGTATGGTATAATTTTAAAGGGTGTGCAGGAACAGCGAGACCTGGGAGTGTAGGTACACAAATCTTTGTAGGTGGCAGGACAAGTTGAGAAGGCTGTTAAAAAAGCGTAAGGGATCTATGATTTTATTAATAGAGGCATAGAGTACAAAAGCAAGGAAGTTATACTAAACCTTTATAAAACACTGGTTAGGCCTGTGGTGTATTGTGTTCAATTCTGGGTACCACAATTTAGGAAGGATGTCAAGGCATTAGAGAGGGTGCAGAGGAGATTTACTAGAATGGTACCAGGGATGAGGGACTTTAATTATGTGGAGAGACTGGAGAAGCTGGTTTGTTCTCCTTAGAACAGAGAAGGTTAAGAGGAGATTTGTTAGAGGTGTTCAAAATCATGAACGGTTTTGATAGAGTAAACAGGGAGAAACAGTTCTCAGTGGCAGAAGGGTCGGTAACCAGAGGTCACAGATTTAAGGTGATCGGCAAAAGAACCAGAGGTGACACGGGGCAACATTTTTTTACGCAGCGAGTTGTTATGACCTGGAATGCACTGCCTGAAAGGGTGGTGGAAGCAGATTCAATAATAACTTTGAAAAGGGAACTGGGTAAATGCTTAAGGGGGAAAAAATGTACAGGGCTATGGGGAAAGAGCAGGGGAGTGGGACTAATGGGATAGCTCAACCAAAGAGCCGACACAGGCACGATGGGCCGAATGACCTCTTCCTGTGCTGTATCATATGATACTACTTGAAGAAGAGTTTTCCCCATTGCCCTGGCCAATATTTATCCCTCAACCAACAGAGTTGGGTGTTTTATTCCTAAAACAGATTATCTGGTCATTATTTCATTGCAGTTATTGGGATCTTGCTGTGCGCAAATTTGCTGCTGTGTTTCCTAAGTTACAACAGCGACTACACTTCAAAAGTACTTCATTGGGACGTCTTGAGGTCATGAAAGGCGCTATATAAATGCAAGTCTTTCTTTTGTTGCCATATTTTAAGCATATTTATGTTTTCGGCTTAAGGTCATATCTCAGCTAAAATGTTTGTATGAGGCCATCTCACATGCAGGATTTGACCGATGTTGACAGGTCTATAAATTACCCGAACCCTTTCCCCATCCAATTTCCACAGGATTCCACACGGACTGTAGCGGTTCAAGAAGTCGGCTCACCACCACCTTCTCAAGGGCAATTAGAGATGGGCAATAAATGTTGGCCTTGCCAGTGACACTAACATCCCATGAATGAAAAAAAAGGCTCGGGCACTCTCCAGTACCTCACCTCAAGTAATCTTCATTCATGTGTGACTTTAGACAGTGGGTTTTGGCAGACTATGCAACCATGGAGGGCAGCACAACTGAATCTACTCCTGTCTGTGTTTGACATGTACACAGACGTGTTCCAATTGGGGGGGGTGGGCACTGGATGATGAGTAGCAATGGAACCCTGGGTGGGTCTTCTCTCTAGTGTAGTAGCACTGAGGCAAATATAAATATAATGTCCCAACTGAGGTCAGTTAACTCAGCACAAGCAGTGGGCTGCAACCTGAGACCTGCAAACTGTGTGGCTCAGCTACTCACTCGTTTTACCAACTGAAGCTGTCTGTGGCCTCTTTAAGTACAGACACTATCCTCTGGTCTTTTTGTTCTTCTAATTGCACCAATTTTCCATTTGGTACTGGAGGCAATGTCAATGAATGAAACATTACACTGCCTTCAAAGGCAGGCAGTGCCTTTCTCATGCGAGCTATCAATGTCTTGTGTGCCTAGACCTGATGTGTCTACAGTGTGTGTGTGTGTGTGATGAGTCCTGGGGAAGGTAGCAATTATCCTCTCAATGGATGCAGACTGACTGATGTCCTTGGGCAGACTTTTATTATTTAGGTATGTGCGTTCGATTTGATCCCTTTACTAATTCAACACCCAGGGCTAGAATCCAATCGTGCACAGTATGGTTTCACTCTGCCTGTCAGCCACAAAGGGGAGAGGAGGGAGCAGAGGCTCTTACTAAAAAAGCCATTATAACCGCTCATAAAGTGTTTTTGGCTGCCTCGACGGATCATTTGGTAAGTGCTTTCCGCAGCATGGAAGTGAGCTTCATGCAATGTAGGAAAGCCCCAGGTTTGATTCCCAGACAGAGCTAAGTTAGCAGATCTCAACTGGCTGGTGGCAGGGGAGCTCGAATTGTCCTCAGTGCTTCTGCACCGTGGAAAGACATTCAGCCAGACTGTCCAGTGGTCCCTGCTCTGTGAGTGGACAGAACAGGATCAGGCTGAGCAGTGATGTCCCACACAGTCAAATAACCTGCAGTCGCACACTGTCGTGTCTTGCATGTGAAGAATGATCACTTAAGTGAGGTTCTGGGTGTAGTGGAACTGTACGCAGTGTGAGTCAGTACTTTCAGGAGAAAAAGGGGTATCAAACGCTCCCGACTGACCGATTAATGATCAGGAGAAATCATCGACTGCATCCTACCTCCCTTCTGTGCTCCCTGTTTTAGTGTCATTTGCAATTTAAGGGGCAGAAAATCATCTGTTATGTGCACAGGCAATTTCCCGACGTATGCTCCCGTGGGGTGAAGCTCCGTGCTGGGAGTGTGGGATCAGAAGGTTTACACGTCAGTCTCAATGCTGGGAATTCTAAACGCAACCACTTCACTGGTAGTGTTGTGATGGGAAGAGGAGCTCAGGTGGGCTCTGGTCACTTTGTGTAGATTGAGCCTCTGCCCAGCACTTGCTGCAATTTGCACTGTGACACAGTTCCTCTCTGACTTGCTGGTTGGTGGCATTGTACTGGGATTTTTCAAGTGTCTGTTTATAAAAATCTTGATCAAAGCGACATTTCCTGGCCCAGTAGCTGAAGGTTATTAAGATTTGACTGCACTGTAAAAATAAATCAGAAGCTACGTTGAAACATGTTTATGTGCTACTTAATCTTTGGAACCCTGGCCCCCCACTGCTTGGGCTGTTGCCCATGTGAGAGGGTCTGTCCACAGTGCACTAATGCACACACACGTGCACACACACGTGCACACACACGTGCACAGTCACAAACATTCTGAGAGGGGTCATTGAAACGCAATCATCAGCAGAAACCCTGGCTGCTTTTTTTCCTCCTCCATCACCCAGGGGCGATGAGGACAACTGTAGCACCTCAACTACTGCCCTGACTCAGATCAGCTCACTCAGCACAGGCCAGGGACTCAATCTGGGCTCTCCAGGTTATGCAGGGAGATTCAGTCAGGGTACTAACCCCTGATCACTGTCTAGTGACCCCTGCTGGAGAGTGCACATGTGTGGTCATCGGGTGAGGCAGGATTGGGCGTAGCTCTTGTTATCTACCAGCCAACATTCACTGTCAAGGCACACACGTCAAGAATCGTCACTTAGAAAATGGAGAGCTGCAGGAGAGTGTGTAACTGCACCCAGCAGAGCTCTGTTCCAGCAGGGGAGGAAAGGAGCACTGAACCCAGCAGGACTCAGTCCCAGCAGGGGAGGAAAGGAGCACTGAACCCAGCAGAGCTCTGTCCCAGCAGGGGAGGAAAGGAGCACTGAACCCAGCAGAGCTCTGTCCCAGCAAGGGAGGAAAGGAGCACTGAACCCAGCAGGACTCAGTCCCAGCAGGGGAGGAAAGGAGTGCTGTACCCAGAAGGACTCAGTCCCAGCAGGGGATGAAAGGAGAGCTCTGCACCCAGCAGGACTCAGTCCCAGCAGGGGAGGAAAGGAGCACTGTACCCAGCAGGACTCAGTCCCAGCAGGGGATGAAAGGAGAACACTGCACCCAGCAGGACTCAGTCCCAGCAGGGGATGAAAGGAGAACACTACACCCAGCAGGACTCAGTCCCAGCAGGGGATGAAAGGAGAGCACTACACCCAGCAGAGCTCAGTCCCAGCAGGGGAGGAAAGGAGAACACTACACCCAGCAGGACTCAGTCCCAGCAGGGGATGAAAGGAGAGCACTACACCCAGCAGAGCTCAGTCCCAGCAGGGGAGGAAAGGAGCATTGTACCCAGCAGGACTCAGTCCCAGCAGGGGAGGAAAGGAGCACTGAACCCAGCAGGACTCAGACCCAGCAGGGGAGGAAAGGAGCACTGAACCCAGCAGGACTCAGTCCCAGCAGGGGAGGAAAGGAGCACTGAACCCAGCAGGACTCAGACCCAGCAGGGGAGGAAAGGAGCACTGAACCCAGCAGAGCTCAGTCCCAGCAGAGGAGGAAAGGAGAAAATTGGAAACAAAAACAAATGCACTTTTGGAAGCTGCTGTATCAATAGAGTGAGCAAGGATGGTGGAGTATCATTCAAGTTGTGACAAATCCCCTAATTGGACTGCACTCCGCCTCCTCTCTCCTGCCTCTTGGAGCCGCCAGGTATTTATATATCTGTCGGAAATGCCTTTGCTGACTTCAAAGGGTTAATGAACACCACAAACCACTTCCCAATTAATATGCTGACAAGAGTCCCATTCATCAGGTTTGGAAGCTCACCACAGACTGCTTGCTGCACTTTTGTGAGCAGGATGTGAATGGGAGAAGGTAGAGCTGGCGTCACAGCCCGTCTTCATTAATAAATCTCACTTTGAAATGTGGAGGTGGGGGTACGGGAAGTGGCTCCGGCATTTTGAGAGTTTGAATTTGTAAAACCTCAGAAATTTATTTGGTGGCAGACAGAAGTTCTGGGTAATTCCACTCAATTCTGCTTTTCCAGAATATGTTATGGTTGGATGGGATTATGGCTTATTCAAGAGCTCTATAGACTGATTGTATGTTTGATATATATATATATATATATATATATATATAAATAATGATTGTAGTAGCTTATGTATCAGCCCTTTCATTCAGTCTAGAAAGTAGAAGGTAAGTCTAGTGGGAAATCTTTCTGCTCATTACTCCCCCAGCCCTTTCATTCCAGTTTTCTTCCCTCCTCTCTGGAAGCCTACAATCTCTGCTGGAGTTGCTCTGTGATCTCCTCCAGCCCTACAACCTTCCGAGATCTCTGCATTCCTCCAATTTTGGCCTCTTGTGCATCCCCTATTCCCATCGCCCCACCATTGGCGGCCATGCCTTCAGCCATCTAAGGCCTAAGCTCTGGAATTCCCTTCCTAAACCTACCTGCCTCTCCTCCTTTAAGACCCTCCTTAAAACCTACCCCTTTGACCAAGCTTTTGGTCTCCTGTCCTAATATGTGGCTCGGTGTCAAATTTTGTTTGATAATGCTCCTGCGAAGTGCCTTGCGACATTTTACTACGTTAAAGGCGCTATATAAATGCAAGTTGTTGTTGTTGGAGTCCGGTTCCTTGAGCACTGCCACCCCTCCAGTATCTCACCTAAGTGGCTATTCTTCATATGTGAGTCTAGACATATATGACTATCAACAAGTTATTCTACCATGGAGGGCATCACAGCCAAGCCATGCCTGTCCTCACCTGACATTCACACACACGGAGTTTCCATCAGGAGTCACTCGATTACCGGTCGGGAGCAGGCACATTGGCTGATTTTTATCCTTCACTAACCTGGGTCGCTGATGTCAATTGTAACCCCGCCTCCGCTCCACTGCTCTCCAGGCTGAGATTAGCTAACTGAGCACAGACCCGAGATTGAACCTGGGGCCTTCTGGTCCCCACTTCTAGTCAGTTCCGCAAGGGTGGATGGCAAGAGGTCTCTCACCCTCAACCTGTTTCCCTCCTCCCTTCCCCCCTCCTACCATCCCTTCCTAACTGTTTCATTTTAAGAGACTTTTTTACAAACTTTTTTTTAAAGAAATCAAATTAGAATGAGGAAAGATACTGTCTGCCTGCCATGCACGCTACCTCTGTCCCTTCTGTCTCAGAGGTGTAAGTAATTAGTGTTGACCTTTTCCAACTGTCAACAAAACACAGGTGAGGCAATTAGTTGGCTTCAGAATTCAACTAGTGCTTTATTTCAAATTGAACTAACGTTAAATAAACAAAACCTTTTTGACTCTTTCCTTCCTTGCTTCCCTCTCTCTCTGAACCAATATTTGTCTCTCTTTCTCTCTGATCCCAGTCTCTCTCTCTCAGCTTAATACACTTCCCAAAGTTTATAGAACACTAAAAAAAAAGCTACAACAGGTTTCTAATTATAACACGATCATTCCCCTCTCTCTCACACACACACACACACACACACATACAGTTGTTTTTAATGTTCTATATAAATTTTAATTCAACAAAGCTTTGAAAATTTTTCCTCTTGTTTTTCAAAGGCACTTGAAAAAAAGCCACTGAGCAGAAAGTGCTAGAAACTAAAGAAAAATATTCCTTTAGTATAACTGACTGAATGATACTGATTCATCGTGGGAAGATAGGTACACTGCAGATGCTCAGACTGCACAATCCAAATTCAGCTCACATAGTCGGCTGTGGGCAAATCCAAGTCCAGGCTTTTGAAAAAGGCTGAGGCCTTCAAGTAAAAACTTTAATGAAGACATTAAAAGGCACAAATTTTGTGATAAATTTAATCATGTTATCGTGAAATATGTAATTTTTAAAATTTTGATAAACCCTTATTTTGGACATTAGAAATTTTAGTTACGGAGAAGATAATGTCATTAAAGAAATTTTCAGAAAGCATTTTGAGTGATTTCTAGAGATCTGGTGGTCAGATTGTGCAATCACAGTGAGTTTACACAGACAAAACACATTTTGAATGTGGACATCGGAATTTATAATGGGAAAAAGATAACACAAAAGGGTGACAGAAACATAAACAAAAACAGGAAGTCAAGTTGTCCAGACAGAAAGTCAGCACAGACATAAAGGGGGTGAGATCCATTTCAGGCAGTAACGCAAACGGGCGATAGTGTGTCAGCAGACCATTTTACACTCCGAGATTGAGGAAATCAGGCAGAGTGTAAAACAGGCTGCCGATGCACTATTGCCTGTTTTGCACTACTGCCCATTATGAATTTCACCCCAAAATGTTTAATCAGGTATAGGTATTTTTGGCCTTGTAGATTTATTACTATATCTACTTATGATTTTCTAAGTTTATTACAAAATATATTAATATTTATTACCATATAGCTTTCTTGTTACATAGATTTAGTACTACACACACAGACTTCTTACTTTTTATATTTACCATATAGTTATTAGTATATAGATTTATTATTATATAAATTTTTTACTATATATGTCTTTTAAGCCAGAGCTGGATGAATACTCTGAACAAATTTTCTTTGCTTCTTAAGTGATTTGACTGCACAGATTAATCGTCAAGAGAACCAATGGCAAAATGATCTTTTCCACATTTCGCTTTTCTGGTGGATAAAATAAGGTTTGGACTAAAAGCGTGGGAGAAGTGGGAATGAGCTAGAATTCTTTGTTTGAATCAAAATCCCGTGTCAGTCTGATATGGACAATGCTTACGTGGAATCGACTGGAGCAGAATGGTGTTTTCAGAACATTGGTAACTCTTCAACCTCGTAACAGTTCATTGTATTTGTACAAAAGCATTGACTGCACAGACTTCAAGGTTGTTACATGCAGGGTAATGGAGAACTAGCAGCCTGTGACAAGCCTACAGAACAGTCAAGAGATAGGCACCACTAACTGCGAGCGATAGATCAATCATGTGTCTCCATCGATTGGCTGCAGTTTCCCTGCTGTCTCTTATAATAGTTCAAATCCACCCCCCCCCAACCTCTGTTTCCCCCCATTTCTCCTGAAGGAGCTAACTCTTGCAGTACCGAACACCCCTTTGGTACCTTGTCCATGCTGTTATTCTTTATGTGGGAATTTGGAGAGTGAACATTGGCAGACTGGTCTATCACAATGGGCATCGCAGCCAAGCCCAGTCCTGTCCTCATGCACACATATGTAGTCATGATGTGGAGATGCCAGTGATGGACTGGGGTTGACAATTGTAAACAATTTTACAACACCAAGTTATAGTCCAGCAATTTTATTTTAAATTCACAAGCTTTCAGAGGCTTCCTCCTTCGTCAGGTGAACGATCACCTGACGAAGGAGGAAGCCTCCGAAAGCTTGTGAATTTAAAATAAAATTGCTGGACTATAACTTGGTGTTGTAAAATTGTTTACATATGTAGACGCACTTTCCAGCAGGGGTCACTGGACGACAATCAGTATTATGGAACCCTGACAGATATTTTCCCCCTCACCGGCCCGGGGCATTGAGGACAAATTTAGCACCTCCACCAATTCCTTGGGTGGATCAGCTAACTTGCACAGTCTGGTGATTGGCCTTTGGAATCATTTCTACATAGGGCAGTGCACCTGCCTACTGAGCTACGAGGCATATTCTGAATGCCTGTTGATACTGAACAATATAAAGGTACTTCACACTAAGGATCACAATACAAGAAGTGCTTCCTAGGGAATAGCGGACCCTGTGTATATCACACGGTCACAAGGTCATTACAGATAAGGAAGGCCATTCAGCTCAACTTAGTTCATCCATTCAGAATGACTGTAAAGTCCCACCATTGTAGCATCCAATTGGTACTTAACTGATTCCAGGGATTTTGACTCCATTACTTCACCTGTGAGTCTGTTCCATATATTTGATCACTTTCTGTGTGAAGGAATTCCTGATATCACTCCTGAATTTGTCTTTTACTAGTTTGACCTGGTGGCCCCATGTTCTACTCTCACAATTAAATTTAAAGTAATTTTCTGGATTTACCATTGACTATCTTGTACACTGCCATAAGATCACTTCTTAAGACATCTCCTTTCCAGACTGAAAAGCCCAAGTCCTCATAACTGAGAGCTCGAGCACTGGGATCAGTCTTGTGCCTCTTCCCTGCACTGCCACCAGAACTGGACACAGTGCTGAAAGTGGACTGACCAGTGCACTGTACAGTTTGATCACGACTTCCCCTGAATTGTATTCTACTGTTTAGTCTATATAGTTCAACATCCTATTGGCTTTGTTGATGGCTGTTGTACATTGGTTGGACACGTTGAGCATTGAGTCTACTAGGGCTCTCAGGTTTCTTTTAACTTCCTCCTTAGCTATCACAGCACCATTCATAGTCGCCTTGTTATATTATTGACACTACCAGCCCCGTGTATGTTATAGAAATTAGCAGGACATGTGTATATTATAGAAATCAGCAGGACATGTGTATATTATAGAAATCAGCAGGACATGTGTATATTATAGAAATCAGCAGGACATGTGTATAACAACTGAATAGCCCCTGTGTATGTTATGGCCCGGTCCCAGGATTGGTACTTGAGGGGCAAATTTAACCCTCCCCTCCGGGCAGAAACCAGGCAGGCAGTTAAGATTGGCTGGGTGACTTACCTGCCAACATGGTACGTAGATCTTGCTGACTTCAATCTTAACCTTTTTTGAGCAGCCGGCAAAAATATCACACGCAGGCGTGTCTCAGCTTTTTCATTTTCTTCTCTTTTTCTTTTCTTTTTCTCAAAGTCCTCTGGCGATGGGGACAGGTGAGGTGATTGTTGGGAGTCTTCAGTCACGAGCCTGCACTCGGGTGGTACGAGCCACTGGTTGTTTTGTGCTGGCGTTTCAAGGCGACTGTGCAATCGGCATCAGCTGGTGTAACTGAGCGGCTTAGTTCAGGAGCTGCTCTGTCGGGGAGGGGGTTCTTGAAAAGGAACATTAGAACCCTAATGGACTCACAAGATGGTAGACCTGTACGCAGAACCACACTTATTAAATAAGACCATAAGAGATAGGAGCAGGAGTAGGCCATTCGGCCCCTCGAGCCTGTTCCGCCATTCAATGAGATCATGGCTGATCTGATTTTTACCTCAACTCCACTTTCCCGCCCTTTTCCCATATCCTTTGACTCCCTTGCTGATCAAAAATTTGTCTAACTCAGCCTTGAATGTATTCAATGACTCAGCCTCCACCGCTCTTTGGAGTAAAGAATTCCAAAGATTCACGACCCTCTGGGAGAAGAAATTCCTCCTCCTCCACCGCTACAGGTGAGGTGCCTGAAGATTGGAGGGTAGCAAATGTTGTGCCTTTGTTTAAGAAGGGCGGCAGGGAAAAGCCTGGGAACTACAGACCAGTGAGCCTGACATCTGTAGTGAGTAAGTTGTTAGAGGGTATTCTGAGGGACAGGATCTACGGGCATTTGGAGAGGCAGGGACTGATTAGGAACAGTCAGCATGGTTTTGTGAGAGGAAAATCATGTCTCACGAATTTGATTGAGTTTTTTGAAGGGGTAACCAAGAAGATAGATGAGGGCTGTGCAGTAGACGTGGTCTACATGGACTTCAGCAAAGCATTTGACAAGGTACCGCATGGTAGGTTGTTACATAAGGTTAAATCTCACGGGATCCAAGGTGAGGTAGCCAATTGGATACAAAATTGGCTTGACGACAGAAGACAGAGGGTGGTTGTAGAGGGTTGTTTTTCAAACTGGAGGCCTGTGACCAGCGGTGTGCCTCAGGGATCGGTGCTGGGTCCGCTGTTATTTGTTATTTATATTAATGATTTGGATGAGAATTTAGGAGGTGAGAGGGGAGAGATACAAAAGGGTCCAGAGGGGCAATTTTTTCACTCAAAGGGTGGTGAGTGTCTGGAACGAGCTGCCAGAGGCAGTAGTGGAGGCGGGTACAATTTTGTCTTTTAAAAAGCATTTGGACAGTTACATGGGTAAGATGGGTATAGAGGGATATGGGCCAAGTGCAGGCAATTGGGACTAGCTTAGTGGTATAAACTGGGCGACATGGACATGTTGGGCCGAAGGGCCTGTTTCCATGTTGTAAACTTCTATGATTCTATGATTCTATGATTTCCGTCTTAAACTGGTGACCCCTTATTCTAAGATTATGCCCCCTAGTTTTAGATTCCCCCATGAGGGGTAACATCCTCTCAACATCTACCCTATCGAGTCCCCTTAGAATCTTGTATGTTTTAATAAGGTCTCCTCTCATTCTTCTAAACTCCAATGAGTATAGACCCAACCTGTTCAATCTTTCCTCATAAGACAACCCTTCCATACCCGGAATCAACCTAGTGAACCTTCTCTGAACTGCCTCCAATGCAAGTATGTCCTTCCTTAAATAAGGGCACCAGAACTGTACGCAGTACTCCAGGTGTGGTCTCACCAGCACCCTGTACAGTTGTAGTATGACTTCCCTGCTTTTATACTCCATCCCCCTAGAAATAAAGGCCAATATTCTGTTTGCCTTCCGGATTACCTGCTGCACCTGCATGTTGACTTTTTGTGTTTCATGTACGAGGACACCCAGATCCCTCTGTACCGCAGCATTTTGTAGTATTTCTCCATTCAAATAATATTTTGCTTTTTTATTTTTCCTCCCAAAGCGGATGACTTCACATTTTCCCACATTATATTCCATCTGCCAAATTTTTGCCCATTCGCTTAACCTGTCAATATCCCTTTGCAGACACTTTGTGTCCTCATCGCAACTTGCTTTTCCACCTATCTTTGCATCATCAGCAAATTTGGCCACAAGACACTCTGTTCCTTCATCCAAGTCATTGATATATATTGTAAATAGTTGAGGCCCCAGCACTGAGCCCTGCGGCACCCCACTAGTTACAGATTGCCATTTTGAAATTGATCCTTATATCCCAACTCTTTGTTTTCTGTTAGTTAGCCAGTCCTCTAACCATGCCAGTATATTACCCCCAACACCATGAGCTCTTATCTTGTGCAGTAATCTTTTATGTGGCACCTTATTGAATGCTTTTTGGAAATCCAAATATACCACATCCATTGGTTCCCCTTTATCCACCCAACCCGTTACTTCCTCAAAGAACGCTAATAAATGTATCAGACATGATTTCCCCTTCATAAAACCATGTTGACTCTCCTTGATTGTATTATGAGTCTCCCAATGTCCTGCTACTACTTCCTCAATAATGGATTCTAGCATTTTCCCAAAGACAGATGTTAGGCTAACTGGTCTATAGTTACCTGCTTTCTGTCTCACTCCCTTCTTGAATAGGGGTGTTACGTTTGCGGTTTTCCAATCCGCTGGGACCTTTCCAGAATCTAGTGAATTCTGGAAGGTTACAACCAATGCATCCACTATCTCTGTAGCCACTTCCTTTAAGACCCTCGGGTGCAAACCATCAGGTCCAGGGGACCTGTCAGCCTTTAGACCCATCAGTTTACCTTGTATTTTTTCTCTAGTGATAGTGATTGTTTTTAGTTCCTCCCTCCCCTTTGCCCCTTGATTTTCTACTATTATTGGTATGTTATTAGTGTCTTCTACTGTGAAGACAGATACAAAATATCTGTTCAATTCATCTGCCATTTCCTTGTTTTCCATTATTATTTCCCCAGTCTCATCCTCTAAGGGACCAATATTTACTTTAGCTACCCTCTTCCTTTTTATATACTTGTAGAAGCTTTTACTGTCAGTTTTTATATTCCTTGCTAGTTTACTCTCATAATTTATTTTCTCCCTCTTTATTATTCTATTAGTCATCCTTTGCTGGTTTTTAAAGTTTTTCCAATCTTCAGGCTTACCAGTAATCTTTGCCGTGTTGTATGCTTTTTCTTTTAACCTGATACCATCCTTTACTTCCTTAGTTAGCCATGGTTGGTTCATCCTTTTTGTGGCGTCTTTCCTCCTCACAGGGATATATTTTTGTTGCGAGTCATAAAATATCTTTGCCACTGCTTATCCACCATCATACCATCTAATCTGTTTGCTCAGTCCACTTTAGCCAATTCCGCCCTCATTCCTTTATAATTGCCCTTATTTAAGTTTAATACAGTAGTTTCAGACACAAGATCCTCGCTCTCAAATTGAATGTGAAATTCTCTCATGTTATGATCACTGCTTCCCAAGGGATCCTTTACTTTGAGATCATTAATTAATCCTGTTTCGTTACCCATTACCAGATCCAAAATGGTCTGTTCCCTGGTTGGTTCCCCGACATATTGGTCTAAGAAACAATCCCTAATACACTGTACGAACTCCTCCTCAGGGCTATTTTTGCCAATTTGATTTGTCCAATCTATGTGAAAGTTAAAATCGCCCATGATTATTGCATTACCTTTTTTACAAGCCCCCCTTATTTCCTGATTTATATTTTGCCCTACAGTTTAGCTACTGTTAGGGGGCCTATATACTACTCCCACCAGTGATTTCTTTCCCTTGCTATTTCTTACCTCCACCCAAATTGATTCGACATCTTGATCTTCTGAGCCAAGATCATTTCTCACTATTATACCAATTTCATCCTTTATTAACAGAGCTACCCCATCACCTTTACCTTTTTTTCCTATCCTTCCGAAATGTTAAATAACCCTGAATATTTAGCTCCCAACCTTGGTCACCTTGCAACTATGTCTCTGTAATGGCCACAAGGTCATACCCATTTGTTTCTATTTATGCCGTCAATTCATCTATCTTATTACGAATGCTGCGTGCATTCTGATAAAGAACCTTTAATTTTGTCTTTTTACCATTCTTTCTTACCCCGGCCCCATTTGCTAGTGCACTCTTATGTTTGTACGCTCTGTCCCTTCCTGACACACTCTGTTTATCATTACCCCCATCACTTTCCTGGTCTATTTCCTTGTCTTTTCTCTTTATCTATTGCAAGGGAACTATCCAGATACAATGTTGATAATGCCGCCATCAGTAAAACAAACCTACCAGATGAAGGACACCTGACAGAACATAGTGCTGGTTTTACTTTCTTCAAGGTAAATTGTCTAGTCATCACTGATTGTTTGGTGTGGGCTTTGCTATTAAGTCTTTGCTGGTTAATCATCTGGCAGAAGTGCCTGTTGGTATGAATGAAAGACTCATGACCCTCCATATTCCATTAACTAAAGCTCGTCATGATGTAGTCATTGGTGCGTAAGCCCCAACAGTGGATGTGGAGGATGAAGTGAAGGAGAACTTCTACTTTGAACTGGACAACATCCTAACATCAATTCATAAAGAGGACAAAATTATCCAAATGGGTGATTTCAAAGTAAGAGTTGGCAAGGATGCAGATCTATGGTACGGTGTCACTGGTAAAGATGGTGTTGGAAAAGTCAACACTTAACGGTCTCCTCAGTAATTGTGCTGAACATGGACTAATTATCACCAATACTTTCAGAACAGATTCTTTCTGAAATCTAGAGTGGTTTCAGACCTGGTAGGGGTACTAATGACATGATATTTGCAGTTCACCAGTTACAAGAAAAGTGTCAAGAGCAGCATTGTGATTTATACATTCATTGATCTTGCTAAAGCTTATGATTCAGTCAATAGAGAGGCTCTTTGGAAATCTCTACAGAAGTTTGGTTGCCCTCGAAAGCTTGTCTCAATTTTCAGATAACTTCATGACAACATAGAAGGAAGGGTACTCTAGTGTGGGTCTAAATCTGAATGCTTCCCCATTGAAACTAGAGTAAAACAAGGATGACTCATTGCACCTATCCTTTTTGTCAATCCATCCTGCGCTTTAGAAATCAAGTACTGACTAGATGGAAAGCTTTCCAATCTAAGACGCTTACAGGTAAAGACAAAAGTTCTCACCACCATCATCATTGATCTTCAGTATGGTGACAACTACAAGTGTGGCTTATTCTGCCAGCGATCATCAAACGATCCGAGACAGCTTTTTTCAAGCCAACAAACTATTCAGACTCTCTATTAATGTTTCCAAAACTAAAGTGCTTTTTCACCCTGCACCTGGTACTCGGACTTCTCCCCTGTCAATAACCATCAATGGAACGATTCTAGACAATGTAGACTACCTTGTATACCTTGGCAGCTATGTATCAAAGAATACGAACATTGATGAGGAGTTTCAGCATTGAATTAACAGTGTCTCAGCAGCTTTCGGCCACCTGAGGACCCTAGTCTTGGATGAAAAAGGACTGGATGTATCTACGAAGATTATGGTTTACAGGCCTGTTGTTCTTTCAACCCTACTCTACTGCTCTGAATCCTGGGTTTCTTACAGAAGGCATCTCAAGACTCGAGTACTTCCACAAACGTTCCTTATGCAAAATCCTTCAAATTTGCTGGGATAATCGTAAAACCAATGTGATTGTCCTCTCAAAAAACAGCTGTACCAGTATTGAAGCTAAGGTTATCAAACTCCAACTTCGCTGGTCTGGCTACACATGCCGAATGGATGACTCCAGACTGTCAAAACAACTACTTTATTCGGAACTGAGCCCCGGCCAAAGAAGTGTTGGTGGCCAGAAAAAAGGAGATAAAGATAGTTTGAAATCCAACCTGAAGAAATGCAGTATTGAAGAATACACGGGGGGAAAACCATCAAAGACCACAAACTATGGCGATCAATGTGCATACAGGAAGAGAACGAATTTAAACAAGCTATGATTGTCAAAGAAGAAGAGAAACATGGACAAAGGAAAGAATATCATTCTGCTGCGACTACATCATCAGCTGGGTTGTCTTTTATAAGCGAGTTTTGTGGTAAAATATAGCTCTCTAGGATCGGTTTGCAACGCCACCTAAATGCTCACCAAAGAAGTGGCCAATCTTGAAACACGATTCTTTCATTTTCTTTTTATGCTGAGAAACAATCTTACTCGACTATCGGAGGTATTGCAATTGAAGATGGGCGTATTGAAGGTGTGTGTATTGAAGATGTGCGTATTGAAGACGTGCGTATTGAAGGTGTGTGTATTGAAGATGTGCGTATTGAAGACGTGCGTATTGAAGATGTGTGTATTGAAGGTGAGCAAATTGAAGATGTGCATATTGAAGGTGTGTGTATTGAAGATGTGCATATTGAAGGTGTGTGTATTGAAGATGTGCGTATTGAAGGTGCGCGTATTGAAGATGTGCGTATTGAAGATGTGCGAATTGAAGATGTGCGTATTGAAGATGTGCGAATTGAAGATGTGCGTATTGAAGATGTGCGTATTGAAGATGTGCGTATTGAAGGTGTGCGTATTGAAGATGTGCGAATTGAAGATGTGCGTATTGAAGGTGTGCGTATTGAAGATGTGCGTATTGAAGATGTGCGAATTGAAGATGTGCGTATTGAAGGTGTGCGTATTGAAGATGAGCATATTGAAGATGTGCGTATTGAAGATGTGCGTATTGAAGATGTGCGAATTGAAGGTGTGCGTATTGAAGATGTGCAAATTGAAGATGGGTGAATTGAAGATGAGCATATTGAAGATGTGCGTATTGAAGATGTGCGTATTGAAGATGTGCGAATTGAAGGTGTGCGTATTGAAGATGTGCAAATTGAAGATGGGTGAATTGAAGATGAGCATATTGAAGATGTGCATATTGAAGATGTGCGTATTGAAGGTGTGCGTATTGAAGATGTGCGTATTGAAGGTGTGCGTATTGAAGATGTGCGAATTGAAGATGGGTGAATTGAAGATGGGCGTATTGAAGATGTGCATATTGAAGATGTGCATACTGAAGGTGTGTGTATTGAAGGTGTGTGCATTGAAGGTGTGCATACTGAAGATGTGCATATTGAAGATGTACATATTGAAGATGTGCATATTGAAGGTGTGTGTATTGAAGATGTGCATATTGAAGATGCGCGTATTGAAGGTATCTGTATTGAAGATGTGCGTCTTGAAGGTGGGCATATTGAAGGTGTGTGTATTGAAGATGTGCATATTGAAGATGTGCGTATTGAAGATGTGCGTATTGAAGATGTGCGTATTGAAGATGTGCGAATTGAAGATGGGCGAATTGAAGATGTGCGTATTGAAGTTGTGTGTATTGAAGATGTGCATATTGAAGATGCGTGTATTGAAGATGTGCATATTGAAGATGTGCGTATTGAAGGTATGTGCATTGAAGATGTGCGTATTGAAGATGTGCATATTGAAGGTGTGTGAATTGAAGATGTGCGTATTGAAGGTGTGTGTATTGAAGGTGTGTGTATTGAAGATGTGCATATTGAAGGTGTGCATATTGAAGGTGTGTGTATTGAAAATGTACATATTGAAGATGTGAGTATTGAAGGTGTGCGTATTGAAGATATGCGTATTGAAGGTGTGTGTATTGAAGATGTGCATATTGAAGATGTGCATATTGAAGATGTGAGTATTGAAGGTGTGTGTATTGAAGATGTGCATATTGAATATGTGCATATTGAGGACGTAAATATTGAAGATGTACATATTGAAGATATGCGTATTGAAGGTGTGTGTATTAAAGATGTGCATATTGAAGATGTGCGTATTGAAGGTGTGCGTATTGAAGATGTACATATTGAAGATGTACATATTGAAGATGTGCATATTGTAGGTGTGTGTATTCAAGATGTACATATTAAATACGTGCGTATTGAGGGTGTGTGTATTGAAGATGTACATATTGAAGATGTACATATTGAAGATGTGCATTATGACAATGTACATATTGAAGATGTGCATATTGAAGGTGTGTGTATTGAAGATGTGTGTATTGAAGATGGGCGTATTGAAGGTGTGCATATTGAAGATGTGCATATTGAAGATGTACATATTGAAGATGTGCATATTGAAGGTGTGTGTATTGAAGGTGAGCATATTGAAGATGGGTGTATTGAAGGTGTGTGTATTGAAGATTGGCATATTGAAGATGTGCATATTGAAGGTGTGTGTATTGAAGATGTGCCTATTGAAGATGTGTGTATTGAAGATGTGCGAATTGAAGATGTGCGAATTGAAGATGTGTGTATTGAAGATGTGCGAATTGAAGATGGGCGAATTAAAAATGTGCATATTGAAGGTGTGCGTATTGAAGATGTGCGTGTTGTTGATGTACATATTGAAGATGTACGTATTGAAGATGTACACATTGAAGATGTGCGTATTGAAGGTGTGTGTATTGAAGATGTGCGTATTGAAGATGTGCGAATTGAAGATGGGCGAATTAAAAATGTGCATATTGAAGGTGTGCGTATTGAAGATGGGTGTATTGAAGGTGTGTGTATTGAAGATGTGCGTATTGAAGATGTACACATTGAAGATGTGCGTATTGAAGGTGTGTGTATTGAAGATGTGCGTATTGAAGATGTGCGAATTGAAGATGGGCGAATTAAAAATGTGCATATTGAAGGTGTGCGTATTGAAGATGGGTGTATTGAAGGTGTGTGTATTGAAGATGTGCGTATTGAAGATGTGCGAATTGAAGATGGGCGAATTAAAAATGTGCATATTGAAGGTGTGCGTATTGAAGATGTGCATTATGACAATGTACATATTGAAGATGTGCGTGTTGTTGATGTACATATTGAAGATGTACGTATTGAAGATGTGCATTATGACAATGTACATATTGAAGATGTGCATATTGAAGGTGTGTGTATTGAAGATGTGTGTATTGAAGATGGGCGTATTGAAGGTGTGTGTATTGAAGATGTGCGTATTGAAGGTGTGCGTATTGAAGATGTGCGAATTGAAGATGGGCGAATTAAAAATGTGCATATTGAACGTGTGTGTATTGAAGATGGGTGTATTGAAGGTGTGTGTATTGAAGATGGGCGCATTGAAGATGTGCATATTGAAGGTGTGTGTATTCAAGATGTGCCTATTGAAGGTGTGTGTATTGAAGATGTGCGTGTTGTTGATGTACGTATTGAAGATGTACACATTGAAGATGTACATATTGAAGATGTGCGTATTGAAGATGTGCATAATGAAGATGTGCATAATGAAGGTGTGTGTATTGAAGATGTGCATTGTGAAGATGTACATATTGAAGATGTACATATTGAAGGTGTGTGTATTGAAGGTGTGTATATTGAAGATGTGCATATTGAAGATGTACATAATGAAGATGTACATATTGAAGGTGTGTGTATTGAAGGTGTGTATATTGAAGATGTACATATTGAAAATGTGCATATTGAAGATGTACATATTGAAGGTGTGTGTATTGAAGGTGTGTATATTGAAGATGTGCATTGTGAAGATGTACATATTGAAGATGTACATATTGAAGGTGTGTGTATTGAAGGTGTGTATATTGAAGATGTGCATTGTGAAGATGTACATATTGAAGATGTACATATTGAAGGTGTGTGTATTGAAGGTGTGTATATTGAAGATGTGCATTGTGAAGATGTACATATTGAAGATGTACATATTGAAGGTGTGTGTATTGAAGGTGTGTATATTGAAGATGTGCATTGTGAAGATGTACATATTGAAGATGTACATATTGAAGGTGTGTGTATTGAAGGTGTGTATATTGAAGATGTGCATTGTGAAGATGTACATATTGAAGATGTACATATTGAAGGTGTGTGTATTGAAGGTGTGTATATTGAAGATGTGCATATTGAAGATGTACATAATGAAGATGTGTGTATCGAAGATGTACATATTGAAGATGTGTGTAATGAAGGTGTACATATTGAATGTGTGCGTATTGAAGATGTGCATATTGAAGACGTGTGTATTGAAGGTGTGTATATTGAAGATGCGCGTAGTGAAGATGTGCATATTGAAGATGTGCATAGTGAAGGTGTGTGTATTGAAGATGTGCATATTGAAGATGTGCGTATTGAAGATTTACTGATTGAAGATGTTTGTATTGTAGATGTGCAGATTGAAGACGTGCGTATTGAAGATGTGCAGATTGAAGATGTGCGTATTGAAGATTTACTGATTGAAGATGTGCGTATTGAAGATGTTCGTATTGTAGATGTGCGTATTGAAGATGTGCAGATTGAAGATGTGCAGATTGAAGATGTGCGGATTGAAGATCTGTGTATTGAAGATTTACGTATTGAAGATGTGCGTATTGAAGATCTGTGTATTGAAGATTTACGTATTGAAGATTTACATATTGAAGATGAGCGTATTGAAGATGTGCAGTTTGAAGATGTGCAGATTGAAGATGTGTGTATTGAAGATTTACGTATTGAAGATGTGCGGATTGAAGATCTGTGTATTGAAGATTTACGTATTGAAGATTTACGTATTGAAGATGAGCGTATTGAAGATGTGCAGTTTGAAGATGTGCAGATTGAAGATGTGTGTATTGAAGATTTAGGTATTGAAGATGTGCGTATTGAAGATCTGTGTATTGAAGATTTACGTATTGAAGATGTACGTATTGAAGATGTGCAGATTGAAGATGTGCGCATTGAAGATTTACTGATTGAAGATGTGCGTATTGAAGATGTTCGTATTGTAGATGTGCGTATTGAAGATTTACATATTGAAGATGTACGTATTGAAGATGTGCAGTTTGAAGATGTGCGTATTGAAGATGTGCGGATTGAAGATCTGTGTATTGAAGATTTACGTATTGAAGATGTACGTATTGAAGATGTGCAGTTTGAAGATGTGCAGATTGAAGATTTACATATTGAAGATGTGCAGTTTGAAGATGTGCAGATTGAAGATTTACATATTGAAGATGTACGTATTGAAGATGTGCAGTTTGAAGATGTGCGTATTGAAGATGTGCGGATTGAAGATCTGTGTATTGAAGATGTACGTATTGAAGATGTGCAGATTGAAGATGTGCGTATTGAAGATTTACTGATTGAAGATGTGCGTATTGAAGATGTTCGTATTGTAGATGTGCGTATTGAAGATGTGCAGATTGAAGATTTACGTATTGAAGATGTGCGTATTGAAGATGTGCAGTTTGAAGATGTGCAGATTGAAGATTTACTGATTGAAGATGTGCGTATTGAAGATGTTCGTATTGTAGATGTGCAGATTGAAGATTTATGTATTGAAGATTTACGTATTGAAGATGTTCGTATTGTAGATGTGCAGTTTGAAGATTTACGTATTGAAGATTTACGTATTGAAGATGTTCGTATTGTAGATGTGCGTATTGAAGATGTGCAGATTGAAGATTTACGTATTGAAGATTTACGTATTGAAGATGTCCGGATTGAAGATGTGCAGATTGAAGATTTACGTATTGAAGATTTACGTATTGAAGATTTACATATTGAAGATGTCCGGATTGAAGATGTGCAGATTGAAGATTTACGTATTGAAGATGTCCGGATTGAAGATGTGCAGATTGAAGATCTGTGCATTGAAGATTTACGTATTGAAGTTGAGCGTATTGAAGATGTGCAGTTTGAAGATGTGCAGATTGAAGATCTGTGTATTGAAGATTTACGTATTGAAGATGTCCGGATTGAAGATCTGTGTATTGAAGATTTACGTATTGAAGATGTCCGGATTGAAGATGTGCAGATTGAAGATCTGTGTATTGAAGATGTCCGGATTGAAGATGTGCAGATTGAAGATCTGTGCATTGAAGATTTACGTATTGAAGTTGAGCGTATTGAAGATGTGCAGATTGAAGATCTGTGTATTGAAGATTTACGTACTGAAGATGTGCAGATTGAAGATCTGTGTATTGAAGATTTACGTATTGAAGATTTACGTTTTGAAGATGAGCGTATTGAAGATGTGCATTTTGAAGATCTGTGTATTGAAGATTTACGTATTGAAGATGTGCAGTTTGAAGATCTGTGTATTGAAGATTTACGTATTGAAGATGTGCAGATTGAAGATCTGTGTATTGAAGATGTGCGGATTGAAGATCTGTGTATTGAAGATGTGCGGGTTGAAGATTTATGTATTGAAGATCTGCATATTGACGATGTGCCGATTGAAGATTTACGTATCGAAGATGTGCGGATTGAATTAATTGTTTGAAATAGAAATCCCCGCTACCCCAGGGAGTGTAAGAAACTGCATATAGGCTCTTTGTATGCATTTGCCACCTCCTCATTAGGCTTTCTTTTAATCAAACTTAACGTTATCATAGTTGGCTCCTCCAAAAACCTCTCCAACCTAATTTCTGAGTATGGCCTCAATCCTTGTATTTACAGGGAAATCGAAAGAGACGGAGACAGAACTGGAGAGAAAGATCCCAGAGTAAGAGTGAGAGATAGGGAAAGGGAAAGAGAGAGGGGGAGAGAGAGGCACACAGAGCAAGAGAGTGTGAGGGGAGAAAGAGTGAAAGAGCAGGACAGAGACAGAGTGAGAGATAGAGACAGAGGGAGAGAGATCAACAGGCAGGGTGATTGAGAGATAGAGGGAGAGAGAGACCGAGACAAAGAGATGGGGTGAGAGACAGGGTTACTTTGGATCGGAGTCCCATTTTATGTTAATATTTAAAGTTGTGTTGTGTTGGAACAGGCCCTGTTTCCGCCTGTCAGTTCTCAGTGCTCACTTGAAACTACTTCAGTGACTGAATTTGCACATCAAAAACTCAAAGGGCAATGCCTGCCTTGCAGGCAGATAATAATGAGTTTGCCTGAAAACAAGAGGAAATAAACCAAAGCTGCAATGATCTTTTTAATCAAAGTTCTTCCGATAGTTTCCTTTTTTGCTTTGCCAGCCCATGTGTTAGCAAAATAGCATCAGCGACAAGAGTTTTGTGGCTTCTTCCCTTCATCAGTGTGATCCTCGCAATCTGGACACCAGGACCTCAGTTTCTTTTTTTTTTACTTTCTCCACACTCCCGTTCAGTTTTCCCCCTGTTCTCCTGAAGGAGGTGACTCTTTCTGGGAAATGGTTACAGGGAGCATTGACGGCCCTTCGGAACCTCACTCAAGTGCCTTTGTTCATGTGGGAGTGCCAGTGGTTATTCCACCATGGGGAACATCATAGCTGAGCCAGATCCTGTCCTCACTTGATCCCCACACATGCCACTTTCTTGCAGCTCTGCTGGTGGCTGATTTATCGAATTCAATTTCACAACTTGCCATGGTGGGATAGAACATAGCAAAATTAGGAACAGGAGTAGGCCATTCAGCCCCTTGGGCCTGCTCCACCATTCAATTAGATCATGGCTGATCCTCGTCTCAACTCCATTTTGCTGCCTTTGCTCCATATTGTTTGATTCCCCACCTAGCAAAAATCTATCTATCTCAGTCTTGATGTGAACACATGATTTGAGATGGTAGTTCAGTACTATAATCACTAGGCTACTGTTACCTCCAAAGGATTCTTTTCAGAATAGGACCCATGAGATCTGAGTCCACTGGCGCCTCAGTCGAGGCCAGCCATCTCTGCACACTCAGTCGCCGTTGTTGGGGAATAAATTACTTCCACTTCCACTTTTCTGACTCCTTCGTGTTCTGTGAATTCTTCATCCCTCAGGCCAAAGTCTCTGAGTTGGATTGCAACAGAGAGGGTGAGTGACACAAGATGTGAAAGACAAAGGCTGCGGCCAGAAGCTGATTGATCATCGTCTTCCTCCTCTTCTCGCCCATTATCATCACCCATCTCCCCTTCTCACCCATTATCATCACCCATCTCCCCTTCTCACCCATTATCATCACCCATCTCCCCTTCTCTCCCATTATCATCACCCATCTCCCCTTCTCACCCATTATTATCACCCATCTCCCCTTCTCACCCATTATCATCACCCATCTCCCCTTCTCGCCCATTATCATCACCCATCTCCCCTTCTCACCCATTATCATCACCCATCTCCCCTTCTCTCCCATTATCATCACCCATCTCCCCTTCTCGCCCATTATCATCACCCATCTCCCCTTCTCGCCCATTATCATCACCCATCTCCCCTTCTCTCCCATTATCACCATCTTCCTCCTCTTCTCTCCCATTATCACCACCTTCCTCCTCTTCTCTCCCATTATCACCACCTTCCTCCTCTTCTCTCCCAATTTCATCATCTTCCTTCTCTTCTCTCCCAATGTCAACATCTTCCTCCTCTTCTCTCCCCTATCATCACCTTCCTCCTCTTCGCTCCCATTATCATCATCTTCCTCCTCTCCCAGTATCATCATCCTGCTCCTCTTCTCTCCCATTATCATCAGCTTGCTCCTCTTCTCTCCCAATATCATCATCCTGCTCCTCTTCTCTCCCAGTATCATCATCCTGCTCCTCTTCTCTCCCATTATCATCAGCTTGCTCCTCTTCTCTCCCATTATCATCATCTTCCCCCTCATCTCGCCTATTATCATCATCTTCCCCCTCTTCCCGCCTATTATCATCATCCTCCTCATCTTCTTCATCCTCATCTGCCCCATTGGCTGTGAATGATCTGTGGAAGAAGAGGAAAGGAGCTAAGAGTGAGTGTGCAGCACCCAGAGAGTGTGATATGTTCAAGGCAGCAATGCTCTGGCCTTTTCTGCAATTGCTCGCACACACATTAACACACACTCATTTACCGCTGACACAGCCCACGCACCTCTGTCACCAATAGTCAAAGTGGAGTGCCTCTCCGTTGGCCATTCCTCATTAGAAGTGAGCTTCCTGATGTCAGAGATTCCTATTCCCCCTCCACAGTGGCCTGACTCTTCCGGGTATTGTGTGCCATTTTCTCCTGCAACAAGTGTAGCATTAGGTGAAGCCGGCATCCGATGGATCATCCGACAGCTGATGTAGAAGGAGCATGGGGTGTGGATATGGGTGGCTTGGTGAAACCAGCTCGACATGGCTCCTTGGATAAGCACACCGCCTGTTGTGATATTGAGCCATCGAAGCTAGTCTCAGAAACCCGGTCATACTTCCTCTCCTGTTTGTTATCCAGTGACCCCTGCTGGAAAGTGCATGTTTGAATGTTGGATGGGGACAAGATGGAGCTTGGCTGGTCGAACATACTGTTGGTGGTCAGTGTGTAGGCTCACACGTGAAAAAGGCCCACTGGGGGAGGTCTCCGAGGGACCTGGACAGGGGACAGAAGGGGACAGGGGGAGAAAATTCGGAAAAAAGAAAGTTTAGTGAACAAATTGATTTGCTTGTTAAAGAACGTCAGCACTTCAGTGATACTGTTCATTTAAAAAGCTTTAGTTAGGTCCAACAGGACATAATTCGGCTCCTTTAACCAACTCTTCTTTGGCAAGTTGCTGCCCTCTCTACAAAAGTCCTCACTGCGGTCCTGCACCCACTCAAACACCATGCTGTTTGATTTCCAATGACAGGACTGTCACTCCCAATTGAGTGACAGGCCTGCAAACTCCTGGGCAGGAAAGAGCTGCGGTCTGTACTGCTGGCTGCCCATCCACCAGCCAAAACTTATCCTTTAATGTTTTTGTGTGTTTTCAGCATTGGTTTTATCTGAAGAAATGCTTGACTTTTAAACGGGTATAAATGCACCTTGGAGAGTTGACACCGCCAAACAATACATTTAGAACCACACCTGATGACAGATCGGGTAAAGGCAGTGACTGGCACAGGATACAGACCAGAAGGACCCATCTTCCTTCCCTGGCCTTTGCCAGGTTAGCTCATCTTGGCAGGGATGGCAGTGAGGACCTATAACTGACCACAGTGCCCCTGAGCTAGGGAGAGGAAAATAGAAATAAATATATATATATACAAACTTTACCTGAATAAACTTTTAAAAAAATTGTCCTCTAGCTTTTCTTCAAATAATTTTGAAAAACAGCCATAGAGATAATGAAGCAGATTTCCCTGTTTTATGCTTGGGCAAAATAATCACATGGACAAGTGCATAGAGGAAAATCAGGCAGAGGTTCATACACCCATAATGCAGATGGGGTTCGATGAAGAAGGGAGGGAGGACATCATAATATGATTAGGCAGAGTCAACATGGTTTTATGAAAGGGAAATCGTGTTTGACAAATTTATTAGAGTTTTTTGAAGATGTAACTAGCAGGGTGGATAAAGGGGAATCAGTGGATGTAGTATGTTTGGATTTTCAAAAGGCATTTGATAAGGTGCCACATAAAAGATTGTTACACAAGATAAGGGCTCATGGGATTGGGGGTAACATATTAGCATGGATTGAGGATTGGTTAATGGATAGAAAACAGAGAGTAGGAATAAACGGGTCATTTTCAGGTTGGCAGGTTGTAACTAGTGGGGTATCGCAAGGATCGGTGCTTGGGCATCAGCTATTTACAATCTACATTAATGATTTACATGAAGGGTCCAAGTGTAATGTATCCAAGTTTGCTGATGATACAAAGCTAGGTGGGAAAGTAAGCTGTGAAGAGGACACAAAAAGTCTGCGAAGGGATAAAGACAGGTTAATAGAGTGAGTAAGAAGGAGGCAGATGGAGTATAATGTGGGGAAATGTGAGGTTATTCACTTTGGTAGGAAGAATAGAAAAACAGAATATTTTTTAAATGGTGAGAAACTATTAAATGTTGGTGTCCAGAGAGACCTGGTACAAGAAACACAAAATGTTAGTATGCAGGTACAGCAAGTAATTAGGAAAGCAAATGGAATGTTGGCCTTTATTGCAAGGGGGTTGGAGTACAAGAGTAAGGAAGTCTTACTACAATTGTACAGGGCTGTGGTGAGACCTCACCTGGAGTACTGTGTGCAGTTTTGGTCTCCTTATCTAAGGAAAGATATACTTGCCTTAGAGGCGGTGCAACGAAGGTTCACTAGACTAATTCCTGGGATGAGAGGGTTGTCCTATGAGGAGAGATTGTGTAGAATGGGCCTATACTCTCTGGAGTTTAGAAGAATGAGAGATGATCTCATAAGATTCTGAGGGGGCTTGATAGGGTAGATGGTGAGAGGTTGTTTCCTCTGGCTGGAGAGTCTAGAACTAGGGGGCATAGTTGCAGGATAAGGGGTCGGCCATTTAAGACTGAGATGAGGAGGAATTTTGTCACTCAGAGGGTTGTGAATCTTTGGAATTCTCTACCCCAGAGGGCTGTGGATGCTGAGTCATTGAGTATATTCAAGGCTGAGATCGTTAGATTTTTGGACTCTAGGGGAATCAAGGGATATGGGGATCGGGCAGGAAAGTGGAGTTGAGGTTGAAGATCAGCCATGATCTGATTGAATGGTGGAGCAGGCTCGAGGGGCCATACAGCCTACTCCTGCTCCTATTTCTTATGTTCTAGGAGGCTCAAGTGAAGTATGAACACCGGCATGGGCCTGTTGGGCCGAATGGCCTGTTTCTGTGCTGTACGTTCTATGTAATTCTATGTAATCAGCCAGGGTTCCCGCTCCTGATTGTTATCCAGTGGTTTCTGAGGGACACTCTGTGTGTGGATATCAAGTGAAGACATGATCAGGGTTGGCTGCGCTGCTGTTCACGGTTGAATGGCCTCACTTACCATCTAGGCTCACATGTGAAGAATACCCCAAGGTCAAGGTACTGGAGGGCAGCTGTTCCTGGGATTGTATCCCAGCATGAATTGGCAGGGGTATCCCTATCTCCAATCCATATTCCCTGCGAGTGCGACTGGCCTACTGGGAGTACAGGATCATGGAATCACTCCTAGCAACTTCAGCATCGGAGGGAAATTAAATTGTCACCCACCATACAGGGCACTCAATGGAAAATCCAGCATTCTGGAATCCTAACTCAACCGGCCTGCATGTTTTCTGCGCGGGCTTGACATTTTGGAAATTGTGGGTGTCTGGTTTTGCAAAAAAGCCCCAGTTTTCTTTCCAACCTTTGCCTGTCTCGCCCTACTTCTGCAATCTTTTCCAGCTCTAGATCCCAGCCCACAGCCTCTGATCGTCTGACTCTGGTCTATTGTGCCTCAACTCTACAAGTGGCAGATACTTTAGCCAACCTGCCCCTGCACTCTAAAATTCCCTCTCGAAACCCCACCTTAAAAGCTTCCTCCAAACCTACTCTTTGGCAGTGCCTTTGGTCACCTCCCCAAATAATTCTGACAAAACCTACATGGTGTCTGACCACCACCATCTGCCCCCACCCCCAATCCCATCAAGTATCTTGTGCACTGAATGGGGTAGAAATTGATCCTTGTTGCACCTGTTTTACGAGCATAAAACAGGCGCAACGAGGGGCAATTTCGAGACCAACCTCCTGCACCCCAAGAACACCTGAAAGAAGTCCGACCCAAAATTGGGTTGGGCCATTTTTGAGGCGTCCAAGGCGGCCGCTTAAATGGATGGATGAGGCCTATTAAGGGGCTGCACCTAAAAGGTAGGTTTTTTTTAAAAAGTATGATGTGAAGGAAGAGAGTTGCTCCGGAGGGCTGCTTCCAGCCTGCAATCGGCCCCTCACCCAGGGACTTACCTTAGGGCCGCTGTCAGTGAGGCAAGCGTCCCAATATTCACCTTTATAAAATGGCCAAGCTACCTATTGTAGACCAGGCCGTGTATACACTGACTGAGCCTTCAGAGCAGCTCCATATCTATATTTTTAAAACATAATTAGATAAATAAATAGAAGAATGTTAAAAGGTTTAATGATAAAATCCTTTGTAAGTGATTTTTAAACAGTTGGTGATGGGAGGGGGGGTGGGGAAACTGGTTGATGTAGTGGGTTAGGGCCTGACCTTTCACCTTTAGGGCCTGGGTTCAAATCTAGCCCTGACTGCTGGGAAGAGAGCCTCCCCTGGCTGTAGAGTCCTATATAAGATGTGGCTGTGCAATCTCAATCCAGGTCCTGTGGGCATGGGGCCCAAACATAAAATTGCCACTAGTTTGAACTAATTGTACTAAATTGACAATTTCACTCAGGAGACCTCAGGATGGCTGGTGTAGAGATGAAGAATGTCAGATTGGCAGTGGGTGCTGAGGTTGGGGTAGAAGGAGTTTTACTCTGGCTCTGAGTCTGTGCTGTACCTGACCTGGGATGTGTTTGGTGCCCAAAGCAGAAAATGCTTTATTCTCGAACCCTCATCACAATGAGCAGAAAATTCATACAAAATCTTTCTTTTAATATAAAGGGAAGACTCCCTCTTTGAAAAATGTCTGGATGGTGAAACTCGTTCTGTAGAAACTGAACATCATCAGAGTGATGGATTTTCCTGTCTAAATATTTATCCGAGGTGCTGCCTTTTCTCATCTTATCTCAGCTGCAGCGAATCCATTTGACCTGAAGCCTGCCCCTCACTTGGGGTCAGGGGAGTGTGATGCAGAAATAAAAGATAGACAAGGTTTACAAAAAAGAACCCAAAAATATATATTTGCATTTAAACTATCATAAACATATACAAAAATGATATTCTATTGTTTGTCTTACCATAAATTAATAAATCTACAATCATTGAGTGGACAAAGAGAAGTGAACTACAGGCAATACAATCCATTTGCACAGCCTCCTGTACAGAGTCCGGTTATGACAGACAATGATTTTGGAAATGGAAACAGAGGAGGATACACTTGTTCGATGGCTATTGTCACAAACCCACATCCAACTTTATCCATTACTTCAATTTCTTTCCCGTTCCCTCTTGTCTTCCCTGAAAGCTCAGACTCATGCCACTTAGGTGAAGTGCTGGAGGGTGGCTGGTTCCCATTGGACTATATCCCAGCTCAGGCCAACACCGTTAGGACACGAGGGGAGAAAATTGGGAGGAGGGGGGATTTTTTTAAGATTACCTCAAAGTGGGCTCTCCCCTGATTAGGTTCCTACTGGAGTGGCCATCTTGTGAGTCAGGTCTAAATCCAGGAAATTAGGGCCAAGGAATGGGGTGAGATCCCAACTTGAGTTTTGATATTTGATTTGCTGTTGATCAAGATTTATTGGATTCCCCAATAACTTCCCAACTAAAGACAGAGACGGAAAAATGGCCGAGAGACGATTTTCCCAATGCACAATAAACCAATACCTCGATTTAAAGTCTCGTTCAAAAGACGGCATCTCCAACAGTGCAGCAGTCCCTCAGTACTGCACTGAAGTGTCAGCCTGGATTATGTGCTCAGATCCTGGAGTGGGGCTTCAACCCATGACCTCTGACCCAGTGGAAAGCATGCTACCAAGTGAGCCAAACTGACACTTGGAAAAGCATGGGTAGCAGCCCATGATTACCCGTTCTGCAAGGCCGGATGGTGAGACACCCCATCGTAGCACCAGTTCAGAATATCGTCCTTTTACTCTTCAGTTGGCATTCTGAAATTGTCACACGCACCCCTAGAAAACAGACCATCAAGTCAAAACGGGATAGGCAGTGATAACATTTCCAGGATATAATCACTGAGGAAGTGTTCCACTTGGGAGATTCCTGGCATAAAACCTTCCTTACCTTAGGGAGCAGGTGAAAACAAATAATTAACACTTTGGAAAGGGAGGAGAACTTTAGTGACAACTTCTCAGACTGATGTTAAAAGTTAAATGCAACCAGTATACATCATAACCAACTTACTGCCATTACTTTCCATCACCCCCACCCTAGCCCCACCCAGGAGAGGCTGCCGCTGGCAAGATTCCAGCATGGTTCAATTTCCAGCGTGGTCTTTTATTAGTAAGAAATGTAAAAAATATGGAATTCCTTTTTCTTGGTAAATTTCCTTCCCTTGTCTCCTGAAGGTGCTGACTCTCATTGGGTTCCGATCCAGGGGCACTGTCTGTTCTCTGGTACCTTGTTCAAGTGACCATTCTTCATGTGTGAGCCTGAGACAATAAAGAGTCACTAGACTATTCAACCACAGGGAGTATCACAGCAGAGCCCCATCCTAGTCTCTCCCAAAGTTGACATGAATGCACTTTCCAGATGTGACACTACCCAGCAAACAGAGGTGGAAGTGTTGGTTGATGTGTTGCTCCCTAGCTCTGGGTTGCTGAGGGCAACTTTAATGTCATACTGCCACCCTGGCTTAGGTCAACTAACCCAGCACAGACTGGTCTGGTCATTATTCAGTGAAATATTCATTGAGAAAATATATAGAAGCATAAGTCTATTAATAATTATTGCACCCCCGCCCCCCTCCGTGTACTAGGCTCTTGGGGCTTTATTGGGGAATATCACTTTGTAGGATCAGTCCAATATTGAAATAAAAATAGACTAGCAGACCTCGTGTGGCATTGCTCATGGTACATTAGATGGTTTATATTGACAGGATTGTCACACCATGTAATGCACAGTGTATTATTCTGATGCTAAGGGTAAACTGTGTGTAATTTGGCCTGTCCTTTTAAGACCATGGGCTTAATTGTTATATCATCCCCAGGTCAATTAGAGGCTAAATACTCTTAGGGACATCCTGAGCCTTGATATTAATTAGAGGGTGTTTTCTGTTACTGGAGAAGTTTCTCTCTACATTTCAAATGACTGGCTTTTGTAATGTGTGACATAGAAATCTGTGTTTGCAATAGGATCACTCGTGAAGTGTAACATCTGACAATGTTAATACTCATACACTAATAGAAGGTAACTACAATACTTACAGTCCAGATAGACTGAAGATAGACACATGACCAATAATGGAACTTTTCTCCCAAACTATTGCACAAGTTGACCAGTCCCTTTTCTTTTAGTTGTTCCCTTATTCTTTTTACCCGTCACCCCACCCATTTATAAATAGTAAAACCTAGTCTCTGTTTCAGTGTCTCCCTGAGCTACCCACCTGGGGGAAGGGTGATCACAGCCAAGTGCGAGAACGCAGTGGGTGCTGAATCTCCCGCCAGGGTTGGCAGTTCTCCACGTGGGTGTAAATGTACCTCCCTCACCCCTACTATTCTGTAGCACAGTATATTGGTGCACCCACTGTGCCAGCAGGATCCCCTGGTAATCCCCTGATATTCACCAGAATACCCTCACTTCTCGGTCTGTGTAGATATCATACGACAGAAATGGGTTTTATCTGTAAAACAGGAGAAGGACAGGCAAAGGTTTTTTTAAAAAGTGTAACTGATGGTTTTGGGCTGTTTAAATGAGCAGTGTTGATGTGTTGAGCTGTTTAAAGGGGCAGTGTTGATGTGTTGGACTGTTTAAAGGGGCAGTGTTGCACTGTTAGTCTGTTTAAAGGGACAGTGTCGATGTGTTAATCTGTTTAAAGGTGCAGTGTTGATGTGTTGAGCTGTTTAAAGGAGCATTGTCGATGTGTTAGTTTGTTTAAAGGTGCAGTGTTGATGTGTTGAGCTGTTTAAAGGAGCATTGTCGATGTGTTAGTTTGTTTAAAGGTGCAGTGTTGATGTGTTGAGCTGTTTAAAGGGGCAGTGTTGATGTGTTGAGCGGTGTGAAGGAGCCGTGTTGGGCTCTTTGAAGGGGCAGTATTGATATGTAAGGCCGTTTAAAGGGGCAGTGTCGATGTGTTAGTCTGTTTAAAGGTGCAGTGTTGATGTGTTGAGCTGTTTAAAGGGGCAGTGTCGATGTGTTAGTCTGTTTAAAGGAGCATTGTCGATGCAGTGTTGATATGTTCAACTGTTTTAAGGGGCAGTGTAGATATGATGGGCTGTTTAAAGGGGTGGTATTGATGGGCTATTTAAAGGGGCAGTGTTGCAACAGTGGGGGAAGTTTCAGGCAGGATGAGAGCAGAGTCTGAAATAACAGCCCTGAGATCTTCAGCGTCGAGTTGAGGCTAAGGATTAGTTGGGGCTGTACCTGCTGCCACATCTGGTGCAGTGCAAACTGTCGTCATGTGGTCTCCATTTCCTTTAGAAATAGATATTAAAATGGAAAATTATTAGTAGTGGCAGAAGCAATCAGTGACGCCTACGTCCCCTCTCCCTCCCCCCCCATCAAAACCTACCAACGTCTCTTGTAAGAGCTTTTCTGGGGGAAGGTTTGAGCCTGCAGTAGGACATTCTGCAGCTGACAGTGTGATCCCCACAATGAGATGCATTGACACTCCCACAGACACTATCAAGCGATTGGACCACTCCCTCCCCCACCCACAGCTTGTCTGTGCACCTTGTTCCGTTCCCCTTCAGCGTGGGGGGGGGTCAGTCGATACAAAACCATGACAAAAAAAAAATACAACCATCATACAAAGCACTTACACAACTGTAAAAAAAAACCATAAGATGCAATGATATATCGACACATGGAATAGCAGAAAAGGATGGGAGTTCTCACTCTCTCACTCCCTTCAAAAGGAATTATATTGCACAATAGAAAACTCAGGGATGGGTGGGGGGGGGAATTAGGATATAATTTAAGCCTGATAATTCCACCGCTCCATTTTACAAGTAATGACCCCAGCTGAGGAGAGGGCAGTGTCCACTACGAGCTGCCACTCCCTCCACTCCCCCCTCAGGTCAGTGTGAGAGGGCCTGTGTTTTACAGGCTCTGCAGCAAGCTCCCCCGTCACACCGCCAACCTGTTTATCTTCCTGAAAAATGGCTGTCCAGCAATTCGGACAAACAGTTACCACATCACAACCATTCATCCCTCGCTGACATGAAGGAGGCCTCATGATAACCCTTTGCTGACGACAGCTGAAATAAATAAACTGCCAACATGCTCATGGACTGAAGGGGGCTGGCAGTGTTTTTTTTTAGGAAAGTGATAAAAATGAATAAAAATGGAATCCATCTATATGGCACACGATTATTTTTGATATTTAAGCAATTTATGCTTTTAAAATTACTTCCCACCCATTTTTCTCCCTTTTATCTCTCTTGACGACTGGTGCCAGGCTATGACTCCATGGCATTCACCTTGCACAAGTATCCATTCTTCATGTGTAAGTCTAGCCAGCAAGGAATAGCAAGATATTTGACTGCAAAGGGCATCACAGCCGAACCTAATCCTCACATGACGCCCACACTTTCCAGTATGGGAGGCTGGATAGCAACCAGCAACCGGGTCGCTGGCAGATTTTACCCTGCCTAGCTCGGGTGGTGAGGCCTAATTGTACTACACATCTGTTGCTCTGGCTGAGATCAGCTAGCTCAGCTCAGGCAGGGGATGAAACTTGGGACTCTCCTAGTCTGGATGGCTCAGTACAGAGACAATTTATGGAATTGAGGGCATATCAGGGCCAATTCCAGGATTTGGGATGGGGGGCAGTGGGAGACATAACCCATGATAGAAAAATTTGAGGGAACGCATCTCCCTTCATCACTCACCACCTCCCCAGCCTCACTCAATACCACACTGTATTTTCCCACTGAGCCATTGGAAAACGGGATTAAAAAACATTTCAATAAAAGAATCAGTAGACAAGGGGCCTTCAGTAGTTACAGGACTGCGCTGATATAAAGTGAGTCTGCATCACTGCCATTATATACAAACTGCAGAAACATTTTACCAGATCATTTATTGCCCAATAGTTGTATCACGGATACTTAGGGTCAGAATTGTTTCCCTGGCACATGAACACTGAGGCCTAATTTTATCTTCTGCATCTGATAGGGTTAAATATTTTATAAAAAAATATTATGGGACAGAAACTGAAAAATAAAAAGTCCCTTGTGCTGAAATGCGAACGCAAGTTAGATATGTTTTTGTTGGAAGAATGAAGTGTTTATATGGAAAGTATTAAATGTAAGGGAAAGAAACATTTTAAAACTGGAGATTTTACATTGGGTTGGGCGTCGGCTGGGCTGCAGAACCAAACGACCCCCTGGAAAAAAAAATTATGTGGTTCTCAGATTAGTTTAGGATTTTTTTTTGCGCTACATTTCTGTCCTCCTCTCCAGGAGGCATTAACTGACCTTGTGGTACTTTCCACAGGTACTGGTGGCCCCAGTACACTGGCCATTCTTCATGACTGACCCCAGACAGTGAGTTTACTGGAACACAAAGGGACATCGCATCTGCCCTTACACAGCCACCGCACTTCCAGCAGGAGTCGATGGATAACAGTGGAAAATACTGACTGGTTGTTCCCACACTGCAGGTCTCTCCCCCCCCCCCCGACCCGCTGCCTCTAGCTGACAGCACGCATCAGGGACTAAATCTGGGACCTCCTGCTCTTTATCAACTGCCCACTGCTTTAAGCTGCCCGAGGAAGCTCCTTTAAGGAGTTTTCAGTTTATTCGCAGAGAATATTGTGGCAAAACACGAAAAAGATTTTTAAAAAATAATTATGTATCTTTGGGAATGACTGAGAAATTATTGTAAAAATGTATTTTTGAATTAAAAAATAACATTTAAAACATCAATATTTAGTTTTTTTTACACACACTTTGATACTGTACACCCCCACGATTCGACTAAAGTTTGAAAATGAGACTGTTCCCAGCTCGCCACCCATGACTGCAAAGAGAGATTGATAACATATTCCCTTCTACAGGGTTGGCACGGTGACATTCAGAAGCACTTGATGCTAGAGAAAAATTGTTTTAAAACACAGAACATTTCCAGTTTCAGCTCAAAATAAAAGCAAATCTCTTCCACCCATCTGATCTGAGCTGTGATGGGTCACTCTGAACCCAGAGGATCGGTGAAGCGATGTTGGAAGGAACCCCCCTCCCCCTCTCCCGCTTTCCCCCCAATATTCTCCACGCCAATAGGTCTTAGAATGGGAATTATCTTAAACCTTTACATGGATTTTACAGGAATTCCGAAACAAATCCTATAGGTTAAGAGACATCAGTAATGTGACTATCAGAACTAGTAAACCATATGGCCATGGTGCTGGTCCCTGAGCCTGGCACTGGGTCGCGGGCTCACACTGGCCGACTGTTCTGTTGGCGTTTTTACCTGGTATTAGTTACACATGAGTTGGATTGTCCAGGTAAGGGTCTGTTTTGCTCATGTGGACCATGACCGAAGGTGCCTTGTAGTGGCAGTGGCTGGCAGAGCAGTTCACTCCAGTGCAGGGCTTCCCTCGTGTCCTCACCGACAGCTTTCTGCTGCACAAACTCTGCCAAGTCTGCAGGGTCTTGGAGCTCCAGACCCAAATCCCACTGGTGATCCCCACCACCAAGGACATGAAGATCTTTAGCATGAAGACAGCTACCGTAGGCACTGAGATGTCCAACGTGCAGTCCAGAGTCCTTCTCCCTGGATAGGCCAGGCAAGGCTGCTCAGAGGCTAACACTTTCCAATAATCCATGTTCAGCCTTTCGTAGAAATAGCAGACGATGACACATGTGGCTGGGACGGTGTAGAGTATAGAGAAGACCCCGATCTTCACCATCAACTTCTCCAACTTTTCCGTATTGGTGCCTCCGGTCTTCATGATCCTGCGGATGTGAAAGAGAGCCACGAACCCGGTTAGAATGAAGGAGGTCCCTATCACCAGGTAGCAGGACAGAGGGATGAGCACAAAGCCTGTCAACGCATTGACGTCCATACTGCCCACGTAACACAGACCAGTCAACTCATTGCCCGCCACCTTCCTCATAGTCAGTATGATGATGGTCTTCATGGCTGGGACACCCCAGGCAGCCATATGGAAATAACTGCTATGGGCTTCAATGGCCTCGTGGCCCCACTTCTTGCCTGCAGCCAAGAACCACGTTAAGGTCAAGATGACCCACCACAGAGAGCTGGCCATGCCAAAGTAATACAATATGAGGAAAACTATGGTGCAGCCTGTGCTCTCCAGGCCCTCTTGGATGACGTACAGCTCTCCGTTCTCCCGGTCACAGGCGATGTTTTCAGCCCCGGCTACCGACCGAATGATGAAGGCCACCGAGTAGACGTTGTAGCACATGGAGAGGAAGATGATGGGTCTCTCGGGATACTGGAAGCGGTGCGGATCCAGCAGGAATGTCAGCACGGTGAAGGCAGTGGAGACGAAGCACAGCGTGGACCAGACGGCCATCCAGATAAAAGCAAAGTCTTTATCCCCCTTGGACCAGTAGACATCCACCCCTGGGGAGCACTTGGGAGCGCAGGTCAGACTCTTCTCCACGTACTGGAACTTGTCGGGATTGTCACAGGAGCCAAGCGGCCCTTGGTTCCTTCCATCTCCTCCCCCAGGGAGCCTGGCTCTGGGGGCCACGGGCAGCATCCCTTGTCCCTTTTGAGGCTCTCCCGTAGCGTTCTCGGGCGCTTCCATGCACAAGGCGTTGGGGTCGTTTCTGGTCGGGAGTTTGCTGCAGTCTAAAGACTCGGGCCATCCGAAATTGAACTGAGCCATGATGGGGGCGCACCGCTGCCGGGCTTGTTCACACATGGGTCTGCAGGCTGGGATGGAGGTGGAAACTTGGTCAGTGCACATGGGGGCATAGAGGGAGCAAAGGAAAAGCCGGAGGTGGACGTGACAGCCGTACTCGACCAAAGGGGCGAACTCGTGGAGTTTGATGGCAGCTTCCCGCTGGTTCTGGTGGCCCATGTAGTTGGGCATTCTGGTCATGTTGTAGCCAATCCCCAGGCACATGGGGATCTCGATCGGCTCGCATTTGGCTTCTCTGCCCCTCTCGTGGTCGATCGAGCCGATGGCCGAGCAGGTCCCGAGCAGCAGCGATTGGGAAAGGACTGCAATAAACCAGCCTCGCAGAAACCGCTCCATGCTTTGCCCCTTTCGGAGAGTTCAGTTGCGTGCACTTTGGCTGATGCTCACACCGACATATCCTTTTCCCCCCAGCTCAGAATGCAGAGAAGCCAAGGTGCTGGTGCGGACGGGACTGCAAGCTTCAAATAACACACCCGTTTAAATACTTTCGCCGACTCATTCAATCCTTCGAAGTTAGGCGGTTGTCAAACTTTCCAGTGAGTGCTTCCAGCACAAGCCTGAGCGCCTGCAATGTTGTTTAGAACCTCCACCGCGCTCACAAAAACAGGGGCTTTGATCCAAATCCTCAATGGCTTTGAAATGAAATGACTTTTTTTTTTGTTGAGCAAACACAAGAGAGATTCCCCCCGACTCCCCGTCAGGTCTGCACTTCGCTCTGTCTCTCTGGTCTTTGTTGAAAGCAGCAGATGCTGGCGCCAGCTCTCGCTCGGGAGTCCCGGGGAGATTGATCGGCAGGGGGGGGGGGGGGGGGTGGAGGTGACAGGGGGTGTTGGGGGGGGTGGGTGGGGAGAGAGATTTGATGCACAGCCCGCTCCACGGTGCACGGCTCTGTTGCTGCCGCAGTCTCTTGTTGTTGCCCAAACTGCAGAAAGTGACCCACTGATCCTGGCAACAGCACCAGTCCCGGGGAGGTAGGGGGGGGGGGGCGGGGTCGTGCCACCCAGAGGACCGCCCCTGCCCACCTCCCATTGGCTCCCACAAATCCCTCGCACCGCCCTTACAACATTATTAGCGATATTATAGGCTGTCACCCCTGCCACTCAAACGCGAAGGGGCGGGTCTACCCCTGTTGTCAGTCAAATATTGAGCAGATAGAGATGGATTGCAAAACAGAGTCATTGAGTGAAGCCTTTTTCAATTGGTGTCACCCCCTACTGTCTGAGTGAGCTGAGTATCTCTTTTTTTATTCCGGTTTCTCTTGAATTTATATATAAATTCATCAAAATATAGTCTTAAAATATTCGGAACAGTCTTTTGTACTTTACCAACTTTCGGAAAAGTTGGTAAAGTACAAAAAGTTTCTGCAACTTGAAACTTTCGTTGATAATTAAAAATACCCATGTTTTAAACTCAATCTGTTTTCTTGGCGATCTAACAGTTGCTGCTATGAAGAATGCAATATTCATTTCATTATATTTCGCACTCATTTCAAATATTTCGCTGGTGACAAAGAAAATTATGCTCGATCCGGCACCTCGGAAGACGCTTCCAGGGACAAGGCTAAGTGCTGGGGGAGAGCTGAATGTCAAGCTACTTGTCTCTGGGTTAGATGCAAAGTGTTGAGAAAATTAAAATCACATTTTTACTCAGAAACGGAGTGTTTTATTTTAAAACGCCACAAAACAGGTTTTCCGGTAGGTTATGCAGGCAGGGAGCTGTGGATAGGACGAACACGTACAGGTTCAAACATTTAGCTAAAATATTCACTTAATCCACACACAAAAAAATAGATTATAAGAAGCAATTAATTGTCTCAAATGTAATTTTCCCAAATTATTCCACAAAAAATCTTGTTGGTTTGAGAATGAAGAAAGGGAGATAAACAATTGAGATTTTTTTTTAAAAAACTGCTGCTTTAGGAAATAATTTAAACCTTAAAATAAAACTCAAAGAATGTTTAGATTTTTGTGAAATGCTTCTGTTCAACTACCCCGCGATAGGAGCAACGAGACTGGATAATGTACTCTAGAGCAGACGTTACAAATACGCCCTCGACAGCACTCTGCCTTAATCTACCCTTTACTGGGGATCGAGAGACAAGGTTCTTAGTGATTAAACCTGTCCCCCGCCCCCGGTGTCCAAAATTTTACCAACAAACATAAATAAATAAACTGTTAACTTTTCCTCTCTGCAGATGTTGACAGAGCCACTATTTCTAGCACTTTCTGTTTTTATTTTAGATTTCCACCACTTGCAGATTTCCTGTTTACATCCAGCAGTTCGGTTTATTTAATGTACCCCCTCAATCTGGTGTTATTTTAAAATTTCAGTCCCACTGTACACTTTATTTGGAAACAGACTGTTGTTTGTGCTGCTGTTGCTGTGGCCTCCGAAGCTGCTGGTTTTTTTAAAAAAATGTCCATTCTGTCAGAATGGATCAGTCTCCTTTAATTCTCTTTTGAATCCCTGTCACTGAGGAGACCGTCCTTAAAGAAGCGCCGAAGAATTAAAAAGAAGGAGCTGTGAATGCCATTAGCTCGCTTTCCAAAAAGTCTTTTCACCTCTGCGAAGGGAACAACAAGAGCCGATTCGAGACAATGACAAAAAAGGATGGAACCCCGGGGAGAGAGTGAGAGGAAGGAGCTGGGATTTGGGGCAGATCTTGGCGCGGTTGCATTTGTCACCCTCTCTCTTTCAAAGTGCCTCTGTTCTCAGCCTCACCGCCGCCTTTCATTCAAACAATGCTCTGCCCTTTTTGACTTGAAAGTAGGAATATTAAAAATAAAAGGGGTTCTCTGTCTATCAGCCCTATTCTCCCTGTCTTTCTGTCTCTGGTATCTTGTCTAGGTGTCTGTCTATCTATCCATTTGACTATATCTACCTATCTCTTACTGTTTTGCTGCATGTCTTTTTCCCACTGTAGCTGTCAGTCTGTGTGTGTGTGTGTGTGTCTATATGTGTGCCTGTCTGTCTATCTCTGAATGTGTGTCTGTGTCTCTTCCAGTCTATATTTCTGTCAGTCTGTGTCTCTGTCTGTGTGTCTGTCAGTCTGTGTCTCTGTCTGTGTGTCTGTCAGTCTGTGTCTCTGTCTGTGTGTCTGTATGTGTGTCCATCAGCCTGTGTCTCTGTATGTGCATCTGTCACTCTGTATCTCTGTATGTGCGTCTGTCTGCCTGTGTCTCTCTGTGTGCCTCTGTCTGCCTGTGTCTCTCTATGTGTCTGTCTGCCTGTGTCTCTGTATGTGTCTGTCTGCCTGTGTCTCTGTCTGCCTGTGTTTCTGTATGTTTCTCTGACTGCCTGTGTTTCTGTATGTGTCTCTCTAACACAGAAATCTGTTTCTTTCTCATTGCTGTTCCCTCTTTTTCTCTGCCTTGCTTTTTTGTCTCTTTTTTCTATTGGTCAACTTCTAGCTATCTCTCTCTCTCACTCTTATTTGCCTTTCCCTCTCTCTGTTCCCCGACATTGCCTAACTGTTTTCTCTGTCCCCGTCGTGTGTTTCTATCTCTCTCACTTACTTTCTCTGCCCCTCCCTCTCTGGATTATTGCTGTGCTAATGCATGGCTATTCTTTCAAGTTCCTGCAGTAAAGCTTTGCACTGAGTTCTTGGTATTTAACATTGTTTCCTTTATAAGAACATAAGAACATAAGAAATTGGAGCAGGAGTAGGCCAATCGGCCCCTCGAGCCTGCTCCGCCATTCAATAAGATCATGGCTGATCTGATCCCAACCACAAATCTAAAGAACACAAGAAGTCGGAGCAGGACCCGGCCACATAGCCCCTGGGCCCTCTCCGCCACCCACAGGGCATTGACCGATCCGAACTCAGCTTCATGTCCAATTTCCTGCCCGCTCCCCATAACCCCTAATTCCCTTTACTTCTAGGAAACTGTCTATTTCTGTTTTAAATTTATCTAATGATGTAGCTTCCACAGCTTCCTGGGGCAGCAAATTCCACAGACCTACCACCCTCTGAGTGAAGAAGTTTCTCCTCATCTCAGTTTTGAAAGAGCAGCCCCTTATTCTAAGATTATGCCCCCTAGTTCTAGTTTCACCCATCTTTGGGAACATCCTTACTGCATCCACCCGATCAAGACCCTTCACAATCTTATATGTTTCAATAAGATCGCCTCTCATTCTTCTGAACTCCAATGAGTAGAGTCCCAATCTACTCAACCTCTCCTCATATGTCCGCCCCCTCATCCCCGGGATGCTGTTTGAGGACAGGAGATGGCAGCTTCATACAAGATATGGCCAAAGGTAAATAACTAAATCTATGTGAAATCGAATTTATATGTATAAACAGATACATATATAGTCATATACATACATATGTGTGTGTATGTATATATATATATATATATATATATGTGCATATATACACATGTGTATATGTACACATAAGAGATACATACATAGATGTACACATACATGTGCATTTACATGTTATTTTTGATGGGTTCTAGTGATCAAGATACACAGAATTGGAGAAAAGAACATTAAGGGAGATTTTCCGCTTCTGTGCTCCTGGCACATGCTGGGAGCACATATCAGGAACTTAAGGAGTCCTAGCCCATGATTTCTGACCATTAATTTTAGTGGTAAATCTTCCCTAATGACCGGAAACACGAGGGTAAATTCATCGATCTAGAGCTCCCAGTGGGGTGCCGTGCATGAAGGGAGCGTGCGTTGGAGATAGGGCCACAGTGAGGTCGTCCTGATTCTCAAACTTGCGTTCTCTTGGAGTGTGGCTCCCACTGGGAACACCAAATCGGTACATTTACCGTACAACCCAAACCATTAAAACATTGAATGGAATGAATAATATAAATGGAAGGAGATTATTTGACTGTAAGTGTAGAACTAGGAGATGTAAGTATAAAACTAACAGGGATTGGAAGGATTTAATCTCTCTCAGAATAATGAATCTAACTAAAGTAGCTAATGGTCCTATCGGCTGGGACCATGGAAATGTTATGCCATGGAAGAGTATCAGTTGAGGACCTAGAAATGTACGATGAAAGGCTGGGGAGATACTCAAGGTTTTGTCTGCCTTTGGGAGGAAAGAAGAAACTTTGCGGAATCATTCCTGAGGAGATTAAACAGGTTGGAAAAGTTTGTAGCCACCTTCATACTGGCACCCATTTGGCTGGGGTTTTGGGGAGATGGCATCTGTGAGCCTGTTGCCCGACATATACTCTGACTCTGGTCCTTTTTCCCAGCTAGTTGAGCAGCAGCCCCAGCCGTGGGCCTCAGTCCGCTGCTGGGTCAGGGGTCAGGGTAATGCCAGGAGCTGCTTCAAGGCACTGGTCTCTCAGGATGTGAACTGAACGAGCACTGGTACGGAGCAGCACACTGTCGAGCAGAATGTTCACGGGTGGAGTGGGCTGTACCAGACGTCCTTCTCAGTCTACCTTTTGCTTTTGTTGTTATTTGTCTGAGTGGGTGAAAATCTTTTCAACCTCCCTACTCAAACTTCACATATTTAAAGGAGGGAGAGTGTACGGCAGGGTTAGATAGAAGCAAAACACAACACCTCATTTTGTGACAATCACAAATGCTATGACTTTGCTTTGAGGTTTTATTCTTCTTTCAAGTGTAAAAGTTCCAAAACACCAAATTAACTTGGGGACATAACTGCAGCGGCTTTACCTGTACAGTACAGCAAAGAGGAAGTGATATTACTGTCAATAACAGACTTGTTTTCAAATAGATTAGGAAAGAACTTCAAGGTTATGCTGAAAAATGACAGATAAGGAAGAGAATACCAAGATTACTGTAGGATGGAGAGCTCCAGCTCTGCTCCCAGCTTTCACTGCTGCTATAAACTTAATCTAAAACTAACAATGTGCTTACTTGATGGCTCCTGTGTTGAATGGACTGCCCAGTAAGTAACTGAGCCATAAGGATCAGGAAGGCTCCAAATCTCATCCTCGGCCTGTGCTGAGTTAACTGATCTCAGCCAGGGAGATAGTGGGGACCTAATAATTAGCCTCAGTGCTCCACAGGTTAGGGAGGAGTGAAATGAATCCAGTGACCCCCAGCTGGAAAGTGCCCATGTGTGGAGATCGGGTGAAGATAGCATTGGTACAATGCCTTTTAAAAATTCACTCTTGGGATGTGGGTGTCGCTGGCAAGGACAGCATTTTGATGCCCATCCCTTGGTGCCCTGAGAAGGTGGCGGTGGGCCTTCTTCTTGAACCATGCAGCATAGCAGTTTGATACAACTGAGTGGCTTCTTAGGCCACTTCAGAGGGCAATTAAGAGTCTACCACAGTGTGGGACTGGAGTCACATATAGGCTAGACCAGGTAAGGACAGGTTTCCTTCCTTAAAGGACATCGGTGAAGACATTAGTGAACCAGTTGGGTTTTGATGACAATCTGACAGCTTCACAGTCACTTTTACTGATACCAGCTTTTTATTCCCAGAACTTTTAAACTGAATTCAAATTCTCAAACTGCCCTGGTGAGATTTGAACTCACGTTCTCTGGATTACTAGACCAGTAAAATAACCTCTACACTACTGTACCCTTTTTCAGTTGAGTACCTGCTGACGCTCACTGCCTTGGCCTAGATTTGTGTGTGATATTGGGAGGGAGCAGCAAGAGCCTGTGGAACTGTACCACAGATGGGTCATTGTTTTCAGTAGTGTAGAGCAAACTGGAAACAAGAAACAACCACCTATGAAAAACCCAGAAAGAAGGTTTAAGATGGATCCTCTTTACAGTTTGGTTTTAAACATTTTCCTAATTTTGAGACTGTCTCCCGGAGACGGGCTACATAAACAGCCCCAATGATAGGAAAGGACTTATTGCACAGAAGGGCTCCAGTCCAGGGCATGTCACAGAGCAGAGCTCCATCCCAGGACATGTCACAGAGCAGAGCTCCATCCCAGGACATGTCACAGAGCACAGAGCACAGTTCCAGTCCAGGGCATGTCACAGAGCAGAGCTCCAGTCCAGGGCATGTCACAGAGCAGAGCTCCATCCCAGGGCATGTCACAGAGCACAGAGCACAGTTCCAGTCCAGGGCATGTCACAGAGCAGAGCTCCAGTCCAGGGCATGTCACAGAGCAGAGCTCCATCCCAGGGCATGTCACAGAGCACAGAGCACAGTTCCAGTCCAGGGCATGTCACAGAGCAGAGCTCCAGTCCAGGGCATGTCACAGAGCAGAGCTCCATCCCAGGACATGTCACAGAGCAGAGCTCCATCCCAGGGCATGTCACAGAGCACAGAGCACAGTTCCAGTCCAGGGCATCTCACAGAGTAGAGCTGCAAACCAGGCCGCTCACAGGGTAGAGCTCCTGCCCAAAGATTACGAGAGAGCAGAGCTCCTGGTTAAGGCTTGTCACGAAGCAAAGGACATTAACTATGATTCTACCATTATGTAAGGCAGATGCAAAGTGGTGGGCAAATGGTCACGGAGAAGGTAGCAACAGGCGAACCCTAACCATCCATGGGTTGAAATCCCTCCATGGCCTCGCTCTGCCCTACCTCTGTAACCTCTTCCAGCCCTACAACCCTCCGCGAACTCTGCATTCCTGGAACTCTGGTCTCTTCTGCATCCTCCACTTCCTTCAGTCCACATTGGCGGCTGTGTCTTCAGCCGTCTAGGCCCCAAGCACTGGACTTTCCTCCCTAAATCTCTCCATCTCTCTCACCTCCTTTAAGACACTCCTTAAAACCTACCTCTTTGACTAAGCTTTTGGTCACCAGGCCTAATGTCTCCTTCTTTGTCTCGGTGTCAATTTTTATTTGATATCACACCTCTGAAACGCCTTGGGACATTTTACTATGTTAAAGGCGCTATATAAATGCAAGTTGTTGTTGAAATGAGATTGAGTGAAGTAAGTGGAATTTGCGTTGACTGTTACCCTGTATGTTCACTGGCTGCCTATAAATAAAGCAGCTCAATGATTAATGTCTGGCCTCGTCTCACCAAATGTTTCTCAGTCCGCCTTTGGGTAGATTGGAGAAGTGCACATGAGGACACATGTGAAAGTCATGATATCCAGTTTAGATCACAAAGGGGTCCTACTGCTATAACCCGAGGATGCGCTATTGCTATTGCACATATTAGGGAATATGGGCACACTCCTGAATGGAAGATGCTTGGACTTCTTAAGGGAGTGACCAGCACCAGTTTTACCTGAGAGAATATTTAAGGCAAGAGCCAAAACAATTAATAGGGACACTGCAGAGATCAAGGTGGCCTTGGGATGAAAAGATCATAAAGAGGTGTGGGAGTGAGCTTGTGCAGCAAACCAATAACTAAATCGTCCTCACTCTATGCTCAACTGTAAAAATGGCCACATGGGTGAAGATGAACTGGACAATCGGCACTTGTGGACCTGGACCCCAGCAAGGACTCAATGACTTCAGGAAAATTGGCAGCAGGAGAGTAAATCCACACAACAGGGTGGAACATAAGGGTTAGGTTAAAACGTCACTGTCTAGTGTAGCATGAAGCCATACGGACTAGAAAATCCTCAACAAAGAAAGAAAGACTTGAATTTATATGGTACCTCAGGACCTCCCAAAGCGCTTTACAGCCAATGAAGAACTTTTTGAAGTGTAGTTACTGTTGTAACGTATGAAACGTGGCAGCCAATTTGCACACAGCAAAGTCCCACAAACGAGGTAATAACCAGATAATCTGTTTTTAGTGATGTTGGTTGAGGGATAAATATTGACCAGGACACTGGGAGAACTCCCCTGCTCTTTTTCGAATAGTGCCATAGGATCTTTTACATCCACTTGAGAGGGCAGATGGGATTTCAGTTTAACGTCTCATCTGAAAGACAGCACCTTCAACAGTGCAGCACTGAAGTGTCAGCCTAGCTTTATGTGCTCAGGTCCTGGAGTGGGGAGTTGAACCCAGAAGCTTTTGATCTCAGAGGCAAGAATCCTATCACTGAACCACCAGAAGCTTGGTTCCCAGTCAGTGCTGAGTTAACTGTTCTCAGCTGGAGCAACAGTAGAGCTATTACAACTGACCTCTGCACTCCTGAGTTAGGGAGAGGAAAATCAGCCAGGGATGCTCCTCCTGATCACTATCCAGGGACCTCTTCTGGAACATGCATGTTGGGTGAGAGTGGGATCAGGCTTGGCTATAATGCCCTCCACAGGTCATAATAGTCTTCTGGCACGCACTGTTTTGGCTCATACATGAAGAATAATCACTTACGTCAGGCACCAGAGGGCTCTCCGCTCAGTGTGATTCAGCAGCTTTTGGAGGGGAAAAAACTGAGGGGAAAAAAAAAATTGCTTTTAAGCCATCTAAATTTTTTGAAAAGAGAAACAAAACTGGGTCAGCAGCTGCGCTGGGCGTCAGACATGGGACCTTCCCACTAGTGTTCAGCTGTAAGGACTTACACAATAACATACCCTGTTTATAACTTTTAGATAAGGGGAGCTGTGGAACTGCAGCAGGTGTGAACCTCACATTTACAACAGCTCATGAAGTGCTATTTGTGTCAACCATTAATCTCCTTCAATGACCAAGAAGAGTAAATAGTAATAATACAACAATAACACGTTTCTGACACTGACATCATTGGCCATCAGAGAATGAAATTCAATATCAAGAACATCAAACAGAGATGTTAGAGAGGATGTCAGGAACCAGAATTCGATTTTTATATTCGATTTGTAGAACTGCAATAAAACCGGCCTTGCAGGTATTACACATATCAATGGAGCCCACACAGGTACTGTTACTGCACACATCAATCCAATCCCACACAGGTACAGTTACTGCATGTATCGATCCAATCCCACACTGGTACAGTTACTACATGTATCGATCCAATCCCAGACTGGTACAGTTATGGCATGTATCGATCCAATCCCAGACTGGTACAGTTATGGCATGTATTGATCCAATCCCACACTGGTACAGTTATGGCATGTATCGATCCAATCCAACACTGGTACAGTTACTGCATGTATTGATCCAGTCCCACACTGGTACAGTTACTGCATGTATTGATCCAGTCCCACACTGGTACAGTTACTGCATGTATCGATCCAATCCAACACTGGTATAGTTAGTGCATGTATTGATCCAGTCCCACACTGGTACAGTTACTGCATGTATTGATCCAGTCCCACACTGGTACAGTTACTGCGTGTATTGATCCAGTCCCACACTGGTACAGTTACTGCATGTATTGATCCAGTCCCACACTGGTACAGTTACTGCGTGTATTGATCCAGTCCCACACTGGTACAGTTACTGCATGTATTGATCCAGTCCCACACTGGTACAGTTACTGCGTGTATTGATCCAGTCCCACACTGGTACAGTTACTGCATGTATTGATCCAGTCCCACACTGGTACAGTTACTGCATGTATCGATCCAATCCAACACTGGTATAGTTAGTGCATGTATCGATCCAGTCCCACACTGGTACAGTTACTGCATGTATCGATCCAGTCCCACACTGGTACAGTTACTGCATACAGCAATCAATTCCCACACTGGTGCAGTTACTGCGTGTATTGATCCAATCCCACACTGGTACAGTTACTACATCTATCGATCCAATCCCACACTGGTACAGTTACTGCGTGTATCAATCCAGTCCCACACTGGTACAGTTACTGCATGTATCAATCCAGTCCCACACTGGTACAGTTACTGCATGTATCGATCCAGTCCCACACTGGTACAGTTATGGCATGTATTGATCCAGTCCCACACTGGTACAGTTACTGCATGTATCGATCCAGTCCCACACTGGTACAGTTACTGCATGTATCGATCCAGTCCCACACTGGTACAGTTACTGCATGTATCGATCCAATCCCACACTGGTACAGTTATGGCATGTATCGATCCAGTCCCACACTGGTACAGTTACTGCATGTATTGATCCAATCCCACACTGGTACAGTTACTGCATGTATCGATCCAATCCCACACTGGTACAGTTATGGCATGTATTGATCCAGTCCCACATTGGTACAGTTACTGCGTGTATTGATCCAGTCCCACACTGGTACAGTTACTGCATGTATCGATCCAGTCCCACACTGGTACAGTTACTGCATGTATTGATCCAGTCCCACACTGGTACAGTTACTGCGTGTATTGATCCAGTCCCACACTGGTACAGTTACTGCATGTATTGATCCAGTCCCACACTGGTACAGTTACTGCGTGTATTGATCCAGTCCCACACTAGTATAGTTACTACATGTATTGATCCAATCCCACACTGGTACAGTTACTACATGTATCGATCCAATCCCAGACTGGTACAGTTATGGCATGTATTGATCCAGTCCCACATTGGTAGGGTTACTGCATGTATTGATCCAGTCCCACATTGGTACAGTTATTGCGTGTATTGATCCAGTCACACACTGGTACAGTTACTGCATGTATTGATCCAGTCCCACACTGGTACAGTTACTGCATGTATCGATCCAATCCCACACTGGCACAGTTACTGCATGTATCGATCCAATCCCACACTGGTACAGTTATGGCATGTATTGATCCAGTCCCACACTGGTACAGTTACTGCATGTATCGATCCAGTCCCACACTGGTACAGTTATGGCATGTATCGATCCAGTCCCACACTGGTACAGTTACTGCATGTATTGATCCAATCCCACACTGGTACAGTTACTGCATGTATCGATCCAATCCCACACTGGTACAGTTATGGCATGTATTGATCCAGTCCCACATTGGTACAGTTACTGCGTGTATTGATCCAGTCCCACACTGGTACAGTTACTGCATGTATCGATCCAGTCCCACACTGGTACAGTTACTGCATGTATTGATCCAGTCCCACACTGGTACAGTTACTGCGTGTATTGATCCAGTCCCACACTGGTACAGTTACTGCATGTATTGATCCAGTCCCACACTGGTACAGTTACTGCGTGTATTGATCCAGTCCCACACTAGTATAGTTACTACATGTATTGATCCAATCCCACACTGGTACAGTTACTACATGTATCGATCCAATCCCAGACTGGTACAGTTATGGCATGTATTGATCCAGTCCCACATTGGTAGGGTTACTGCATGTATTGATCCAGTCCCACATTGGTACAGTTATTGCGTGTATTGATCCAGTCACACACTGGTACAGTTACTGCATGTATTGATCCAGTCCCACACTGGTACAGTTACTGCATGTATCGATCCAATCCCACACTGGCACAGTTACTGCATGTATCGATCCAATCCCACACTGGTACAGTTATGGCATGTATTGATCCAGTCCCACATTGGTACAGTTACTGCGTGTATTGATCCAGTCCCACACTGGTACAGTTACTGCATGTATCGATCCAATCCCACACTGGTACAGTTACTGCATGTATTGATCCAGTCCCACACTGGTACAGTTACTGCGTGTATTGATCCAGTCCCACACTGGTACAGTTACTCTATGTATCGAACCAGTCCCACACTGGTACACAGTCACTGCATGAATTGATCCAATCCCACACTGGTACAGTTACTGCATACATCAATCAATTTACACACTGGTACATTGACTGCATGTATCGATCCAATCCCACACTGGCACAGTTACTACATCTATCGATCCAATCCCACACTGGCACAGTTACTGCATGTATCGATCCAGTCCCACACTGGTACACAGTTACTGCATGTATCGATCCAGTCCCACACTGGTACAGTTACTGTATGTATCGATCCAGTCCCACACTGGTACAGTTACTGCACGTATCGATCCAGTCCCACACTGGTACAGTTACTACATCTATCGATCCAGTCCCACACTGGCACAGTTACTGCATGTATCGATCCAGTCCCACACTGGTACTGTTACTGCAGGTATCGATCCAATCCAACACTGGTACAGTTACTGCATGTATTGATCCAGTCCCACACTGGTACAGTTACTGCATGTATTGATCCAATCCAACACTGGTATAGTTACTGCATGTATTGATCCAATCCCACACTGGTACAGTTACTCTATGTATTGATCCAGTCACACACTGGTACAGTTACTGCATGTATCGATCTAATCCCACACTGGTACAGTTACTCTATGTATTGATCCAGTCACACACTGGTACAGTTACTGCATGTATCGATCCAGTCCCACACTGGTACAGTTACTCTATGTATTGATCCAGTCACACACTGGTACAGTTACTCTATGTATTGATCCAGTCACACACTGGTACAGTTACTGCATGTATCGATCCAGTCCCACACTGGTACAGTTACTCTATGTATTGATCCAGTCACACACTGGTACAGTTACTGCATGTATCGATCCAGTCCCACACTGGTACAGTTACTCTATGTATTGATCCAGTCACACACTGGTACAGTTACTCGATGTATCGATCCAATCCCACACTGGTACAGTTACTGCATGAGTCGATCCAGTCCCACACTGGTACAGTGACTGCATGTATTGATCCAATCCCACACTGGTGCCGTGACTGCATTCAGCGATCCAATCCCACACTGGTACAGTGACTGCATTTATCGATCCAGTCCCACACTGGTACAGTTACTGCATGAGTCGATCCAGTCCCACACTGGTACAGTTACTGCATTTATCGATCCAGTCCCACACTGGTACAGTTACTGCATTTATCGATCCAATCCCACACTGGAACAGTTACTGCATGAATCGATCCAGTGCCACACTGGTACAGTTACTGCATTTATCGATCCAGTCCCACACTGGTACAGTTACTGCATGTATCGATCCAGTCCCACACTGGTACAGTTACTGCATGTATCGATCCAGTCCCACACTGGTACAGTTACTGCATGTATCGATCCAATCCCACACTGGAACAGTTACTGCATGAATCGATCCAGTGCCACACTGGTACAGTTACTGCATGTATCGATCCAGTCCCACACTGGTACAGTGACTGCATTTATCGATCCAGTCCCACACTGGTACAGTTACTGCATGTATCGATCCAATCCCACACTGGTACAGTTACTGCATGTATTGATCCAATCCCACACTGGTACAGTTACTGCATTTATTGATCCAGTCCCACACTGGTACAGTTACTGCATGTATCGATCCAGTCCCACACTGGTACAGTTACTGCATGTATCAATCCAGTCCCACACTGGTACAGTTACTGCATTTATCGATCCAATCCCAGACTGGTACAGTTACTGCATGTATCGAATCAGTCCCACACTGGTACAGTTACTGCATGTATCGAATCAGTCCCACACTGGTACAGTTACTGCATGTATCGAATCAGTCCCACACTGGTACAGTTACTGCATGTATCGAATCAGTCCCACACTGGTACAGTTACTGCATGTATTGATCCAGTCCCACACTGGCACTGTTACTACATCTATCGATCCAATCCCAGACTGGTACAGTTACTGCATGTATCGATCCAGTCCCACACTGGTACAGTTACTGCATGTATCGAATCAGTCCCACACTGGTACAGTTACTGCATGTATCGATACAATCCCACACTAGTACAGTTACTGCATGTATTGATCCAGTCCCACACTGGTACAGTTACTGCATTTATCGATCCAGTCCCACACTGGTACAGTTACTGCATGTATCAATCCAGTCCCACACTGGTACAGTTACTGCATTTATCGATCCAATCCCAGACTGGTACAGTTACTGCATGTAGCGATCCAGTCCCACACTGGTACAGTTACTGCATTTATCGATCCAGTCCCACACTGGTACAGTTACTGCATGTATCAATCCAGTCCCACACTGGTACAGTTACTGCATTTATCGATCCAGTCCCACACTGGTACAGTTACTGCATGTATCAATCCAGTCCCACACTGGTACAGTTACTGCATTTATCGATCCAATCCCAGACTGGTACAGTTACTGCATGTATCAATCCAGTCCCACACTGGTACAGTTACTGCATTTATCGATCCAATCCCAGACTGGTACAGTTACTGCATGTATCGAATCAGTCCCACACTGGTACAGTTACTGCATGTATTGATCCAGTCCCACACTGGCACTGTTACTACATCTATCGATCCAATCCCAGACTGGTACAGTTACTGCATGTATCGAATCAGTCCCACACTGGTACAGTTACTGCATGTATCGATACAATCCCACACTAGTACAGTTACTGCATGTATTGATCCAGTCCCACACTGGCACTGTTACTACATCTATCGATCCAATCCCACACTGGTACAGTTACTCCATGTATCGATCCAGTCCCACACTGGTACAGTTACTGCATGTATCGATCCAGTCCCACACTGGTACAGTTACTGCATGTATCGAATCAGTCCCACACTGGTACAGTTACTGCATGTATCGATCCAGTCCCACACTGGTACAGTTACTGCATGTATCGATCCAGTCCCACACTGGTACAGTTACTGCATGTATTGATCCAATCCCACACTGGTACAGTTACTGCATGTATTGATCCAATCCCACACTGGTACAGTTACTGCATGTATTGATCCAATCCCACACTGGTACAGTTACTGCATGTATTGATCCAATCCCACACTGGTACAGTTACTGCATGTATCGATCCAATCCCACACTGGTACAGTTACTGCATGTATCGATACAATCCCACACTAGTACAGTTACTGCATGTATTGATCCAGTCCCACACTGGCACTGTTACTACATCTATCGATCCAATCCCACACTGGTACAGTTACTGCATGTATCGATCCAGTCCCACACTGGTACAGTTACTGCATGTATTGATCCAATCCCACACTGGTACAGTTACTGCGTGTATTGATCCAATCCCACACTGGTACAGTTACTGCGTGTATTGATCCAGTCCCACACTGGTACAGTTTCTGCGTGTGTCGGTCCAGTCCCACACTGGAAGTTTTACTGCATGTATTGAACCAATCCCCCACTGGTACATTTACTCTATGTATTGATCCAGTCCCACACTGGTAGGGTTACTGCATGTAGCGAACAATTTCCCAGACTGGTACAGTTACTGCATGTATCGATCCAATCCCAGACTGGTACAGTTACTGCATTTATCGATCCAATCCCACACTGGTACAGTTACTGCATTTATCGATCCAATCCCACACTGGTACAGTTACTGCATGTATTGATCCAATCCCACACTGGTACAGTTACTGCATTTATCGATCCAATCCCACACTGGTACAGTTACTGCATGTATCGATCCAATCCCACACTGGTACAGTTACTGCATGTATCAATCCAGTCCCACACTGGTACAGTTACTGCATGTATCAATCCAGTCCCACACTGGTACAGTTACTCCATGTATCAATCCAGTCCCACACTGGTACAGTTACTCCATGTATCGATCCAGTCCCACACTGGTACAGTTACTGCATGTATCAATCCAGTCCCACACTGGTACAGTTACTCCATGTATCGATCCAGTCCCACACTGGTACAGTTACTGCATGTATCGATCCAGTCCCACACTGGTACAGTTACTCCATGTATCGATCCAGTCCCACACTGGTACAGTTACAGCATGTATTGATCCAATCCCACACTGGTACAGTTACTGCGTGTATCGATCCAATCCCACACTGGTACAGTTACTGCGTGTATCGATCCAATCCCACACTGGCACAGTTACGGCATGTATCGATCCAGTCCCATACTGGTACAGTTACGGCATGTATTGATCCAGTCCCATACTGGTACAGTTACTGAATGTATCGATCCAATCCCACATTTGTGCACAAGTGCAGACATTGCATGTATTGATGCCGTCTGTATCTCTACGTGTAATTTGTATTCGTGCCAGTCCTAAGATGTTCATCTACTGAATTTACCCCAGCCCTGCACCAAGGTGACAGTTATTGCTCGAGACTAAGACCAGAGTAATATAACACCAGGTCCTCAAATTTGGAAATGCTGAAATGAAATTGTTACAGATTCACAGGAATTCTAAACTTATAGCTTTAATGCGCATGTTGTCTATTGACAGTGTAGCAACAGAAATTGGACTGTGATGGACTTACAGACCTTAAATCCTGGACAGAAACCCAAGGATTGAAAAATATGAAGTGCTGAGGAAATGAGATACGGCCAAATTAGTTTGGAGCTTTCGGTCCCTCGACGATGTCAGGTACCATATGAGGCATATCTGCAATTCTGAGCTGCATCCTTCCCTTTCTCTCTTTGAATTAAACCGTTGTACAGTAGCCTCTGTGCTTGAAGCTCATGTGCACCCACCAAATTTACATCAAGTTACATCGAGTCTATAGCACAGAGACAGGCCATTCAGCCCAACTGGTCTATGCCGGCATTTATCTCCACACGTGACTCCTCCCACCTTACTTCATCTAACCCTATCAGAATACCCTTCTATTCCTTTTTCCCTCATGTGAATATCTAGCTTCCCCTTAAATGCATCTATGTTATTTACCTCAACTACTCATTGTGGTAACGCATTCCACATTCTTACCACTCTTTGGGTAAAGAAGTTTCTCCTGAAATCCCTATTGAATTTATTAGTGACTATCTTATATTTATGACCTCTAGTTTTAGATTCCCCCACAAGTGGAAACATTTTCTCTACATCTACCCTATCAGATCCTTTCATTATCTTAAAGACCATCTGTCAGCCTTCTCTTTTCTAGAGAAAAGAGCCCCAGCCTGTTTAATCTTTCCTGGTAAGTATATTCCCTTCGTTCTGGTATCATCCTTGTGAATCTTTTTTGCACCTTCTCCAATGCCTCTATATCCTTTTTATAATATGGAGATCAGAACTGTGCCCAGTAATCGAAGTTTGGTGTAATCAGGGTTCTATACAAGTTAAACATAACTTCTCTGCTTTTCAATTCTATCCCTTTAGAAATGAACCTCAGTACTTGGTTTGCCTTGTCTATGGCCTTATTAACCTGCGTCACTACTTTTAGTGATTTGTGTATCTGTACGCAGAGTTCCCTTTGCTCCTCTGCTCCATTCAGACTTTTATTATCCAAGCAATATGTGGCTTTCTTATTCTTACTACCAAAATGCACCACCTAACACTTATCTATATTGAAATTTGTTTGCATTTTAACGCATTCTTCTTTCGTATTAACTACACTCCCCAATTTGGTGTCGTCCGCAAATTTTGAAATTGTACTTCTGATTCCCAAGTCCAAATCGTTCATGTAAATTGTGAACAACAGTGGTCCCAGAACCGACCCTTTTCCACCTTTTGCCAGTGCAAAACCACTTCCCACCATTTGCCAGTCTGAGTAGCTACCCTTAACCCCTACTGTCTGTTTTCTGTTCTGTAGCCTATTTGCTATCCATTCTGCTACCTGTCCCCTGACTCCACATGCTCTGACCTTTGTCATGAATTTACAATGTGGTATCTTATTGAAGGCCTTTTGAAAATCCAAATATGTCACATCAACTGCATTACCCTTGTCTACTCTTTCTGTTACTTCAAAGAATTCTATAAGGTTGGTCAAGCATGACTTTCCCTTCTGAAATCCCTGCTGACTATTCTATTATATTTTCGTTTTCTACACATTTTTCTATTACACCTTTGAGTAAAGATTCCATTACCTTTCCTCCCACCAACATTAAGCTAACTGGTCTATAGTTCCCTGGATTTGTCCTAGCTCCCTTTTTAAATATAGGAATAACATTAGCTGTCTGCCAGCCCTCTGGCACTATTCCCCTTTCTAATGATTTTATATATATATATATGTAATAGTGCCTCTGCTAGCTCCTCCCTAACTTCTTTTAATATGTGCGGATGCAATCTACCCATCCAAGGGTATTATCCTCTCTAAGTTTGATTAATTTATAAATTATCTCCCCTCTTTCTATCTTAAATGTCTTTATACCTTTTTTGATCTCTTTTTCTAATGTCATGCCCACCATGTTAGTCTCCCTGGTAAATACTGAGGCAAAGTAACTATTCAATATTTCTGCCATTTCATTGTCATTACCTGTGAGTTTATCTTGTGCCTCACTTAGTAGCCCTATCCCTATCCTGATTTTTCTTTTGTTATTTATGTGTTTGTAGAATACTTTACTATTTCTTTTTATATTCCTTGCTAATTTGATCTCATAGTTCCTCTTTGCTTTCCCAATTGTTTTTTTGACTTCCTTCCTAACCTCTTCATATTCCCGTTTGTCATCCTCTCCTTTATTGTCTATGTACTTAGAATCTGTCTTTTTCCTTTGTTTCAATTTTACCCTTATCTCTTTATTCATCCATGGTGCTTCATTATTGACAAGTTTGTTCTTGTTTTTTTAGAGAACTATATTTCTCCTGAACTCTATTGATCACTGTTTTAAATATTTCCCACTGCTGTTCTATTTGTCAAAAATTTCCCTAGTTCCATTCTTATCCTCTCAATATTAACCATTTTCCAATCTATTACTTTGGTTTTTGTCTTATTTATGTCTTTCTCAATCATTATTTATACCTTATTATGTTATGATCGCTATTGCCTAGATGTTCCCCTACACTTACTTTTTTATCTGCTCTGGTTCATGTCCCATTACTAGATCCAGCAGTGATTTCTCTCTTGTTGGGCTTCTCACATGGTGGGTAAGAAAGGAGTCCTGTACACACTGTAAAAACTCCATTCCCTTTACCCCTTTCCCTACCTCTTCTTGCCAGTTTATTTGAGGATAGTTGAAATCTCCCATGATTATTATTCAATGTTTTTTACTCATTTCATAGATTTGTCTATATATTTCATCCTCCACTTCCCTTCCACTATTAGGTGTCTGTAGAATACACCTATTAACGTGATCGATCCCTTCATATCCTTTGTCTCAAACCGTATGGATTCTGTTTCGATCTTAAAGTTACTTATGTCCCTTTTTTTCTATTGCCGTTATGTTGTCTGGGGTAGCTGAACTAATAATTAGTACAGCTCCCCCACCCCCACTTCTTCCTTCTCTATCCTTTCTAAATATGTTATATCCTACAATATTAACTTGTCCCACCTTCCCCATCCTTAGTCACTTTAATTGACTCTTTGGGTCCTGCCTCTGTAACACTTTGAGTGGGCGGGCTCCTGGCATATTTGTTCTATCAGTCGTAGTGGAGCCCTGCCCTTGATTGGTTGGATGACTGATAAAATAAACCTGGAGCAGCCAGTGATCAGGCCCAGCCGTGCTGACACCAACAAGGTGGTCACTGAAATTTGAATTGTTGGATGCAAAATATAAAGTAAATAACGCGATAGCTGTGTAATATGTACATTAGAAAAATACAGGTCAGCCGATAATTGCCCTGAGATGTGGGTGAGTTGGAAGATGTGGGTCTACTGATCACTGACAGGAATCGGCTGTCATAGAAAGTTGTGGGAGGTGTGCTTAACAAGCACGATTGTAGCTGATCAGAGTTTGCATTTTAGTGCCCCCAAGTGTTTAACCACCACACTGCAACATACACAAATGACAGGCCACAGATAAGACTATAAATATTATGGACAAAGGCTCCTGGAGTGGATTTTGCCTGTTGGGAGCCTATGACAGGCACAGTGGTAAGCAGGATTTTTCCGCCCATTAAAATGTATTTTTTTCTATAATATTTAGAGATACTGCATTGCAGGCAATTTCCTGCTTGCAGACCAGAAACTGCTGCTGACAAAACGCACGGCTTCCCTAATAGTAACTCAGCAGCAGCATGAAAGTGCGGAGACAGCACACAGTCAGAGGAACACTGGGCTCTGGCCTGGTGTTGCTGCCAGAAACACAAAGAGGCAGAGAAGGAAATCTCCACACTGCTGTTATTTTTTATCTCTTGTCCAATGTATGGTTATTGAAGGGATCGACAAGGCATTCCGCAAATCCTGCACTGTTTCAGGGCAGTTCTATCTCACCCTATCCAATACACAGGGCGGTTCCATCTCACCCTATCCAATACACAGGGCGGTTCTATCTCACCCTATCCAATACACAGGGCAGTTCTATCTCACCCTATCCAATACACAGGGCAGTTCTATCTCACCCTATCCAATACACAGGGCGGTTCCATCTCACCCTATCCAATACACAGGGCGGTTCTATCTCACCCTATCCAATACACAGGGCAGTTCTATCTCACCCTATCCAATACACAGGGCAGTTCTATCTCACCCTATCCAATACACAGGGCAGTTCCATCTCACCCTATCCAATACACAGGGCAGTTTCATCTTACCCTATCCAATAGACAGGGCAGTTCCATCTCACCCTATCCAATACACAGGGTGTTTCTATCTCACCCTATCCAATACACAGGGCAGTTTCATCTTACCCTATCCAATACACAGGGCGGTTCCATCTCACCCTATCCAATACACGGGGCAGTTCTATCTCACCCTATCCAATACACAGGGCGGTTCTATCTCACCCTATCCAATACACGGGGCAGTTCCATCTCACCCTATCCAATACACAGGGCAGTTCCATCTCACCCTATCCAATACACAGGGCGGTTCCATCTCACCCTATCCAATACACAGGGCGGTTCCATCTCACCCTATCCAATACACAGGGCGGTTCCATCTCACCCTATCCAATACGCAGGGCGGTTCCATCTCACCCTATCCAATACGCAGGGCGGTTCCATCTCACCCTATCCAATACACAGGGCGGTTCCATCTCACCCTATCCAATACACAGGGCGGTTCCATCTCACCCTATCCAATACACAGGGCGGTTCCATCTCACCCTATCCAATACACAGGGCGGTTCCATCTCACCCTATCCAATACACAGGGCAGTTCCATCTCACCCTATCCAATACACAGGGCGGTTCCATCTCACCCTATCCAATACACAGGGCGGTTCCATCTCACCCTATCCAATACACAGGGTGGTTCCATCTCACCCTATCCAATACACAGGGTGGTTCCATCTCACCCTATCCTGTACGCAGGGTGGTTCCATCTCACCCTATCCTGTACGCAGGGTGGTTCCTTCACACCCTATCCTGTACGCAGGGTGGTTCCATCTCACCCTATCCTGTACGCAGGGTGGTTCCTTCACACCCTATCCAGTACACAGGGCTGCTCCATCTCACCCTATCCAATACACTGGGCAGTTCCTTCACACTCTATCCTGTGGAAATTTCTCACACTGAAGTGCCTGCACTGGGTGAGGGAGGATCCAATTACAGTGTGACAAGTTTACATAGTCCGTTTCCATTATAAGTGTGAACATAGCTATTTAGAATGGAAAAAATTGACAGGAAGTGCATACAGAAGAAAGTTTTTAATATTTTATATGTAGATTTATTTAAAATTAGTGCAGTGTAAGTGTGAGTGGATTTGTAAGTTAAGTTCACGGAGCAAAAATATCCCCTTAGTATTTTTCAGTTGAGGGTACAATGATAGACTCCGCTGTAGACTGTTTTGCCTCAATGATCCTTTCGATAGATTTGGAAGAAGAGCCAATTTTTCCTGGATAGTCACAGTCGCGTTGACAGCTCCGTTCACCTTGAGCCTGGCATTTTTCAGTCAGCTCTGTGTAATGGCATCAGCCAGAACACTGCTGCATTAGTCAATCAACATGCCTTTCTTATGACCCAGGAATGCTAAGAGCAGAAACAATGAGATTTCAATAATACTGTTGGCTTGCGTAAACTCCAACTGGAGCGTTACAAATGTCTAAACCAATTTGTGAAGCCATTCTGTGACTTTCGCAATTGTTCTATTGAGCAGCTCTGTTGATACTTCGCAGATGACCCACAGGGTTTGCAGAGCTCTCCTGCGGCCAACTGGGTTAATGAACACGAGGCTGACCATCCTTACTGGAGGCCTCGGTGTGTTGCTCTGAACTTGTTAGCAGAAGGTCAGCCAAAGGAATGTGAAATCACATTAATATTTCCTCTCAATGTCTGCTCGTGTGCTGCACATAAGGTGCACAGGTAGATTAAAGGATGTCACTAATATTGGTCAACTGGTAAAACTCTCCTGTCACAAGCTTTATTTGCAAACAAAAAGGTGGACATGACATCTACTTTGGTCTATCAAGGAATTCTATGCAGTACAACTTATGGTGAGTTGCGATGCCCCCCATGTTGCTTGGGAGGATTTCTTGGTACCTACACTCCACCTAGCAAGATCTCTGCATGGCATCTGCCTAATGACCAACCAGTGAATACCCTCCTCGGGGGAGCAAAGGAGGGTCTCTTTGGGGCTGAATTGGTTCCAAGATGGCATGCCTGGCGATGGGAGATTGGATTTGAGTAAATTCTTTGTCGTAGACTCAATAATCCCATAACTCAGCCAGGCAGGGTTTGCAATATTCCAGGGTGGTTTTCATGATTGTCCAGCCAGCCTTGGCTCACTGGTAAACCCCGGAGAGATGGACCCATCACAGTGGGCTGGGACTCTTCCTAATCCTGCAAGTTATTGCCCTGACGTGTTGGATGGTTCTGACTGGACAAGCAGCAAGAAGCTTTCCATCGGCTTACGCTGGTAATCTGTATGTTCTTTGCTGATTAAACTCCAGCAGGACCTCTGCATACACTTGGGGGTCCCCAAGTCTTATTGTTACCAGCTAGGCCTTAGCCAGTCAGTGCACAGGCCAGCCCGTGTGGAGAGTGTGGGCAGTCAGAAACTTTACCAATGTGGATTTCTCAGTAGTTTGGTTTAGATACTCTTAAGCATAAGTTAGGGTTTAAAATGGAGGCTGCTCCTTTACTAAGGACAAAATTGAAAACAGGAGATAGTCAGACTGCAGGACCTTTTTAATGGACGTTCGAGACCCCACCACAGTACTCAAAGATGAGCAGAGAGTTCATCTGGTATCCTGGGCAACATTCCACTTTCAACCAACACCACCAAAAAACAGATTAACTGGTCACTCATCTCATTGCTGTTGGCCTGCTCTTCTGTGAGTTCATCCACAATTCAGATTCACGGCCAAGCACCAGCTTTGAGCTGTGAGGTGCCATGGAACCGAGAACAGTGCCTGTCTGTTCCGGCAATTGAAACCTGTGGCTGAAACAGGCAAGTTTTTCACAACACTGCTGTCTTCAGTTTAAAAGTACTGTCAATTTTTTTTTATTAAGTGACTAACTTGCCGACCTCCTGACCTCCTGTGTTAGCCATGGTTCAATGGTAGCAAGCTCACCTCTGAGTCAGAAGGTCGTGAGTTCAAGTCCCACTCCAGGGATTTGAGCACAAAATCTAGGCTGACACTGCAGCACTGAGGGAGTGCTGCACTGTCAGAGGTACCATCTTTTGGATGAGACTTAAACTGAGGCCCTGTCTGCCTTCTCAGGTGGACATAAAGGATCCCATGGCACTATTCAAATAAGACCCCGGAGTCCTGGCCAATATTTATCCCTCAACCAACATCACTAAAACAGATTATCTGGTCATCATCTCATTGTGGGAGCTTTCTGTGTGCAAATTGGCTGCTGCGTTTCCTACATTGCAACAGTGACTACATTTCAAAAGTACTTCACTGACTGTAAAGTGCTTTGGGACGCCTGAGGTCACAAAACGCTCGACATAAATGAAAGTCTTTCTTTTTTCCTTTGTCCCATTGATCTTGTACTGGGGGCGGTTGAATGCAATTAGGAGCTCGACTGATGATCTAGCAGGTAATAAACACTGCTTGGTGTAGCTCTGAGTCATATAGGTCAGGAAGGCCCCAGTCTGACTCACTGATTGGGACTGAGTTACCTGATCTCAGGTTGGTCAGTAGTTGGGGTGTTGCTGTTGATCTTGGCAGGGAAGAAACATCAGGCAGGTCACCTGCTTCCGATTACTGCCCAGTGACCCCAGCTTGAAAGTGGTGTGCGTGTATATTGCATGAGAACAGGATTGGGTTTGGCTGTGATACCCCACCTCGGTGAATAGCCAACTGGTACTCACTGTGCAGGCTCACTCATGAAAACACGGATGCCTGGACGAGATGCCAGGGGGCTGTCAGCCCCACAAAAGTCAACACCTGAAGGAGAGGGGGGGAGGAACCGGGAATAATCGTAGAATCATGGAATCATACAGCACAGAAGGAGGCCTTTTGGTCCATCGTGCCTGTGCCGGCTCTTTGTGAGAGGTACCCAATTAGTCCCACTCCCCTGCTCTTTCCCCATAGCCCTGGAAATTTTTCCTTAACAAGTATATAGCCAATTCGCTTATGAAATTACTATTGAATCTGCTTCCATCATCCTTTCAGGCAGTGAGTTCCAAATCATAACAACTCATGGAGTGAAAAAAATTCTCCATTTCCCCTTTGGTTCTTTTGCCAATCATCTTAACTCTGTGCCCTCTGGTTGCCAACCCTCCTGCCAATAGAAACTGTTTTTCCTTATTTACTTTATCAAAACCCCTCATGATTTTGAACACCTCTATTAAATCTCCCCTTAACCTTCTCTGCTCTAAAGGAGAACAATCCCAGCTTCTCTAGTCTCTCCACATAACTGAAGTCCCTCATCCCTGTATGGCCTCAAATATTTCTGCCTGTATCTTAAAACAAACTGTTACCACAGAAAGGACACAGGAAATGACACTGAGGGAAAGTTGGTAAAAGTGGTCAAAAAGAATTTGCTTGGAGCAGGAATTCACGGCCAATATGTTTTAGTTCACAAGAATGAAACTAATGGGCAATGAAACATTAACACCCAGTTTGGTTTCCCAGAGAAACGGCTACCTTATGTTTCCTCTAAGTTGCACTGACTGAAGTCTTTATGAATTTAGACGATGCTTGAGACATGCTCAGGAGCATTGCGTCCTTCCAAAGCTTTATTCACAGCGCACATACCTGCCACATTGGGCATCGACTGCAATTTCTGAAAGTTTACATAGCGGGATAAATATCAGGTATCACACTTCAGTGCTTTGCACACCAGGATTTGAGGCACGGACCTAAGTATGATTCTCTTTCCCTGATACCTACCCCTCTGGATTCTATCACACAAGGGATGGGATTCTTTCCACTCAGTCCCAGATAGTCCTGTAAACTCACCAGTGCTTTGTGCTAGTAAGCTGTGCAGTTTCTGTTGGTTAAGCTCCAGCACACATAGGGAACTGGACTGAGACCAGTCAAATTAATTTCACAAAGGACCCTTACGACTAACGGACAGAGGAGTTATTCATCCCTTCGGCCTGGGCTGCATTTGAATCGGGGTCTCAGAAGTAAAAGGCCAGTGCTAACTCCCTACATCACCCCGTTTCTATCACACAGATACTGATGGGTTTTACCTTTCGTTGCTAATTCTGGGTAATTCTGCTTTCCTGTGGGGGTAAAATCCAACTTGGGCAGGGACACAAAAAGGGCATTAGTGGATCGGCCGCCCATTATACCCCCCCATCTAATATCCCTTTCTGTTTACTTCAACGGAAAGGAAAATCAGAAGGAGGGTATAATGGGCGGCTGATCCACTAGTGCCCGTTTTGTGCCCCCGCCCAAGTTGGATTTAATCCCCTGTGTGCTTGAAATGGAAAGTTTCCCACTATTAACATCCCTCACCTTGATGAGCACGATTGTTTTTTTAAAGTACCTGCGGGAGATAATTGACAGTGGCCTTGTCAACTTTCTGCAATTTGGACTCTTTCTCTTGCACCGCTTTCCCAGGTTGCAGGCACCGTGATTTACCCCCGCTCCTACAGGAACCTCCGATGGCCGTGCCTCGCCTTCCGGCCCACAGAAACCACTTCACTCTTTCCTTCTGCCATCCTGAATAATCTGTGGCAGACATTGCAGGGGATGCCCCTTGCTGTCTATTGAAGGTCACACACTGCTGGATTCATGCACTTAGGGTCATTTACTGAGTTTGTGTTGCCAGCGGGGAGTCGTGGCAGCCAGACACACGTATCAAGAAAACATTGCCCTCGATTATCTAGCCAGGAAAATGAGGGCAACATCTGGCTGGTGGGTAAAACTCCCTCCAGATGTGGAACTTGGGTCCTCTGTGGCCCCCCCCCCCGCCGACTGTTCTTTATTGTGTGTAATTACCTATTAAGCAGGTGACTGGGTGATGCTGCAATATTATGTGCATTCTGATCAGTTGCTCAGTTGTTAAAGTGCCCAAAACTGTGGGGAGTGGAGTCGTGAGCTGCTGTTAATGTGCTAAAACACAGGAGAGGGAATTCAAATCGCATTTAACAAACGAGCAGTGCACGAGGGGACAAATGGAACCCTTTGTTTTTGCCTTCAAATCACAAAGAGGTTATATCGCTGCCCTGTCTCTTGTGGAGGGGATTGGGCAATGTAGGTGCCTCGCCAATCGCGGGCCACCATGCTGACCCAGGTCAATCCGCCCACTCACCCAGGATGTCAAACGCAGAGAGGCAGCAACTTAAGCAAATGTTTGCACTTGTACAGGTCAGCTTACAACAGTTCAAAAATCAACAGCACCTCCAATGAAGCCAGCACTGCCCCACAGCTTGGCCAAGGGTGAACGAGTCACATGGGAGGTGAGCAGCTGTGGATTGGAGAGTCACCAGGCACCGCCCCAACGTGTCCCTCGCATCTCATTGGAGGACGTGCTCTGCCCTCCCACCCAACTACCCAATGCCGGTGTGAGTGCGTCTCTCAACTTACAATGTGTTAGGCAGGCTAAATCCGGCTAGGCATTTTGGGACATGGGTGCGGGTTTCTGTACAATGAGCATGCCAGCCAATATTGCTGTCATGGGAATCCTGAGCTTTGATTTTGCTGTTCAACGTTGGGACTCCAAAAATAAAGCAAGGGGCAAGTTGAGAGGCAGGGGCCAGAATTCTGTCATGGTCACGTGGGTAGTTTTGAGATGGAACCCGCAACACCACCCTGTATTTATAGCGAGCTTTTAGCAAATAGGTAGGAGTAGGAGGGAGGTTTAGTGCTAGTCAGGCATCTCCTCTCCATCTTGTGCCATCCTCTCTTCTGTTGTTGTTGTGAGAAATGCCATGAACGAGCGAGGAAGCATGAGGCTGTCTCTTAGAAACAAGGAATGAAACAATGCTTTGTCCCTGAGTGCTGAACTTTGTGGCACCATGGCTTTCAATCAGGGAGCAGTTCCAGGATGTAGGAAAATAATGGAAATTCAGATGTGGGTCCATGGGCTCCTGCCCACCCTCCAGTGCCTCTCCCTTGTGGGTCCATGGGCTCCTGCCCACCCTCCAGTACTCCTTCCCTAGGGCTCCAATTGTAGCACCCCTAATACCCCCACTGGTTGAAATCAGCTAACTCAAATGCCTCTAACTCCCCCAGCCCTACAACCCTCCGAGATCTCTGCACTCCTCCAATTCTGGCCTTTTGTGCATCCCCGATTTCTATCGTCCCACCATTGGCGGCTGTTCCTTTAGTTGCCTAGGTCCTAAGTTCTGGAATTCCCTTCCTAGATTCTGCTTCTCTACCTCTCTCTCCTCCTTTAAGACACTCATTAAAACCTACCTCTTTGACAAAGCTTTTGGTCACCTGTCCTAATATCTCTGGAGTATTGTGTCCAATTCTGGGCACCACATTTTAGGAAGGATGTGAAGGCTTTAGAGAGGGTGCAGAAAAGATTTACTAGAATGGTTCCAGGGATGAGGGACTTCAGATTTGTGGATAGACTGGAGAAGCTGGGATTGTTCTCCTTACAGAGAAGGTTGAGAGGAGATTTGATAGAAGTGTTCAAAATCATGAAGGGTTTAGGTAAAGTAAATAAAGAGAAACTATTCCCATTGACGGAAGGGTCGAGAACCAGAGGACACAGATTTAAGGTGTTTGGCAAATGAACCAAAGGCAATGTGAGGAAAAACTTTTTTAATCAGCGAGTAGTTATGATCTGGAATGCGCTGCCTGAAAGGGTGGTGGTGGCAGATTCAATCGTGGCTTTCAAAAAGGAATTGGATAAATACTTGAAGGGAAAAAATTTGCAGGGCTACAGGGAAAGAGCGGGGGAATGAGACTAACTGGATTGCTCTTACAATGAGCCGGCATGGGCACGATGGGCCGAATGGCCTCCTTCTGTGCTGTAACAATTCTATGATTCCATCTATGTGGCTTGGTGTCAAATTTTGTTTGATAACGCTCCTGTGAAGCACTTTGGGACGTTTTACTATGTTAAAGGCGCTATATAAATGCAAGTTGCTGTTATTGTCATTATAAGTCCTTAATAACTAAGTATCGTTAAGAAAGTGGTGATGAGTCAAAGCCCGTAGTGCAGGCCACCACAACAGTTAAAAAGTAAAGTCTTAATTAGTGAAGGAATCCCAACCCAAGGGTGTTCTCGGCCATCGGTGATCTTGGTGAGTTGTTGTTGGACCAGTGACAGAGCATCACCACCTCTAGAGGTGTCCAGGCAATGTCACTGGCTGAGCTCTTTGGTGACTTGGGGCATTCGGAAAGCATACAACAGATAAACCTTTCATCAAGGGCGTCGCCAGACCTCCTTTGCCAGGTGGATAAGATGACACCTTATCCCAAGGACTTTGAGGTATATGATCCACCATTACTTAGTGAATCGGTTCTTAAAGGGGCACTGTCCCACCACTTGAACTGTAATGTAAATGTGAAATAAATGAATAAAGACAAATATTTGTTGATCTTGAGAAGTCCATTGAATGTGCTAGAAAATAACCGCTGGCAGGGCAGGTAAGAGAGTGTTCCTGATATATCGACTTTCGTAAGGCTAATCCTGTAGTGTAGAATGTTAGGGTTACCTGTCAATCAACAGTAAACTGTGTCCGTTCCATTTTCACATCAAGCAGATTATTATCCCAGTATCCAAGGTGAAATGGCACCACCAGGTAACTATTCAAACTGTGTAGACAATGCAGTCAAACTTAAAATATTAAACCCTTCACCTTAGGGCCCAGAACGATTAATATAGACAATAGTTGTGAGCCAGCAGCTTACTCAGACCATTCTTCAGAGACAGCATTTAATCTCTGTTTAACTGTGTGTTTTCAAACACGTTTGAGTTTCTTTTACTATAAACCTATATTTATGTTTTTTTTGTAACCTGAGAGACAAACTCACATCACGAATGCCAAGTGTCAGGATACAGCTCATTAGAAAGGGTACCTATCTCTTCAGGACACTCACATGAAGTCATTGTATACTAGGTGTGTCGCTACTGATGTATTACTTTGCTATTTTTGCCAGCTAAAGGAAGGCACATTCAGGTGTAGAGGGCAGCACACAAGGTATCAGGGTCATATTTTATTACCACAATTTTATCCCCTCCTCTCCTGAAGGTGTGAACTCATGCCAATCCACTAACTCAGGCCTCATCCAAGTGGCCATTTTTCATTTGTGAGTCGAGACAGTTAATGTTGGCAAGCTATTTGATTGTGGAGGGCATCACAGTTGAGCCCAGTACTATTCTCAACCAACATCAATATATATGCATATTCCAGTAGGGGTCACATCAAGCATTTAAAAGCAGGAGCCCTTGTTCATTTTTCCCCTCAAAAGCCCAGGGTTGAGGCCAACTATGTGTATTTTAGTGCTGCCCTGATGGAAATAAGTGAATTCAGCACAGGCTGGGGATTGAACCTGGGGCTTTCTGACCTGTGTGACTTATTATACAGTGGGCAGTGTATTTACCCACCAGGCCACATGGGGAGCCACCAAGGACACTTTAGAACGATGTCTGACAGTGTGCAATATTCCGACCAAACCCTCGGCAGTGACTACCCCAAACATCAGTTGCAAATATGACAAGGCGCTCGTAAAGTCAAAGCGACTCGTGTCTGAGGAAGAAAGTAAACTCCACAAAGATAGTAAACATGATCAGGTGAGAACAATTCCTGGCGCACAGACTGTGGTTGTGAACGTCAATCTCTGATTGAAACATAGAAACATTTGAAATAGGAGCAGGAGTAGGCCATTCGGCCCTTCGAGCCTGTTCCACCATTCAATACAATCATGGCTGATCCTCTATCTCAATACCATATTCGCTCTCTCCCCATACCCCTTGATGCTTTTGTGTCCAGAAATCTATCCAGCTCCTTCTTAAATGTATTCAGTGACTTCTGTGGTAGAGAATTCCACAGGTGCACTGCCCTCTGAGTGAAGATATTTCTCCTCATCTCAGTCCTAAATGTCCTACCCCATATCCTGAGACTGTGACCCCTTGTTCCAGACCCCCCCAGCCAGGGGAAACATCCTCCCTGCATCCAGTCTGTCTAGCCCTGTCAGAATTTTCTATGTTGCAATGAGATCCCCTCTCATTCTTGTAAACTCAAGTGAATACAGGCCGAGTTGACCCAATCTCTCCTCATACGACAGTCCTGCCATCCCAGGAATCAGTCTGGTGAACCTTCGCTGCACACCCTCTATGGCAAATATATCCCTTCTTAAGTAAGGAGACCAAAAATGCACACATTACTCCAGATGTGGTTTCACCAAGGCCCTATACAACTGTAGTAAGACATCCTTGCTCCTGTACTCAAATCCTCTTGCAATGAAGGCCAACATACCATTTGTCTTCCTAACTGCTTGCTGCACCTGCATGTTTGCTTTCAGTGACTGGTGTACAAGGACATCCAGATCCCTCTGTGCATCAACATTTACCAATCTATCACCATTTAAATAATACTCTGCCTTTCTGTTTTTCCTTCCGAAGTAGATAACTTCACATTTATCCACATTATACTGCATCTGCCATGTATTTGCCCATTCACTCAACTTGTCTAAATCACCTTGAAGCCTCTTTGCATCCTCCTCACAACTCACGATCCCACCTAGTTTTGTGTCGTCAGCAAACTTGGAAATATTACATTTGGTTCCCTCATCCAAATCATTGATATATATTGTGAATAGCTGGGGCCCAAGCACTGATCCCTGCGATACCCCACTAGTCACTGCCACCCTGAAAAAGACTCATTTATTCCTACTCTGTTTCCTGTCTGTTAACTAATTTTCAATCCATACCAGTATATTACCACCAATCCCATGTGCTTTAATTTTGCACACTAACCTCTTATGTGGGACTTTATCAAAGGCCTTCTGAAAATCCAAATACACCATATCCACTGGTTCTCCCTTATCTATTCTACCAGTTACATCCTCAAAAAAACTCTAGTAGGTTTGTCAAACACAATTTCGCTTTCATAAATCCATGTTGACTTTGTCTAATCCCGTTGATATTTTCTAAGTGTCCTGCTATCACAGCATTTTCCCCTACTACTGATGTTAGGCTAACCAGTCTGTAGTTTGCTGTTTTCTCTCTCCCTCCTTTTTTAAATAGTGGGGTTACATTTGCCACCCTCCAATCTGCAGGAACTGTTCCATAATCTATAGAATTTTGGAAGATGACAACCAATGCATCCACTATTTCCATGGCTACCTCTTTTAGTACTCTGGGATGCAGATTATCAGGCCCTGGGGATTTATCGGCTTTCAGTCCTATTAATTTCTCCAGCACTATTTTTTCACTAATACTAATTTCCTTTAATTCCTCCTTCTCACTAGACCCTTGGTTCCCTAGCATTTCTGGGAAGTTATTTGTGTCCTCTTCCGTGAAGACAGAACCAAAATATTTGTTTAATTGCTCTGCCATTTCCTTGTTCCCCATTATAAATTCTCCTGTTTCTGACTGTAAGGGACCTACATTTGTCTTCATTAATCTTTTTCTTTTTACATACTTGTCGAAGCTTTTACAGTCTGCTTTTATGTTCCATACAAGTTTACTCTCACTCTATTTTTCCCCTCTTAATCAATCTCTTGGTCATTTCTTGCTGAATTCTAAACTGCTCCCAATCCTCAGGCTTGCTACTTATTGTGGCAACTTTATATGACTCCTCTTTGGATCCAATACTATCCTTAATTTCTTTTGTTAGCCATGGTTGGGCCGCTTTTCCTTTTGTGTTTTTGCGCCAGAAAGGAATGTATAACAATTGCAATTCGTGCATTCCTTCCTTAAATGTTAGTCATTGCCTATCCACCGTCATGCCTTTTAATGAAGCTCCCCAATCTATCATAGCCAACTCACTCCTCATACCTTCATCATTTCCTTTGTTTAGATTTAGAACCCTAGTTTCAGATTGGACTACTTCACTTTCCATCTTAATGAAGAATTCTATCATGTTATGGTCACTCTTCCCTAAAGGACCCCACACAACAAGATTATTAATTAACCCCTTTTCATTGCACAATACCTAATCTAGGATAGACTGTTTCCTAATTGGCTCCGCAAAGTACTGGTCTAAAAACCATCTCGTACACACTCCAGGAATTCATCCTTCACAGTATCATTGCTAATTTGGTTTGGCCATTCTTTATGTAGATTAAAGTCACCACGATTACTGTAGTACCCTTGTTACATGCATCTCGAATTTCCTGTTTGATCCCATCCCCTACATTACCACCACTGTTTGGAGGCCGATAGACAACTCCCACCAATGTTTTCTGCCCCTTGGTGCTTCTTAACACCACCCAGACTGATTCTACATCTTGATTTTCTGAGCCAATATCCTTTCTCACTATTGCCCTGATTTCATCGTTTACTAACAACACCACCCCACCTCCTTTTCCTTTTGCCTGTCCTTCCTAAATATTGAATACCCTCGGATATTCAGCTCCCAGCCTTGGTCACCCTGCAGCCATGACTCTGTAATCGCAATTATATTGTATCCGTTTACATCTATTTGCGCTGTTAATTAGTTTACCTTATTACGAATGCTTCCTGCATTCAGATACACTGCCTTCAGATTTGTCTTTTTAACATTTTTAGATATCTTAACATTTTTTTGTACTATGGGCCCTATTTGTCTTGTTACCATTTTTTCTTACCCGGACCCCATTTGTTAGTGCACTCTTTTGTTTGTACGCTCTGTACCATCCTGACACAATCTGGTTATCCTTACCCCAATCACTTTCCTGCACTGCTTCCTTGTCTTTTCTCTTTAGCATTCTAGATTTCTCTCCACCGGGACCCTCCCCCCCCCCCCATCCTTATTTAGTTTAAAGCTCCATCTACCTCCCTAGTTAGTCGATTCACTAGAACTCTGGTCTCATCACGGTTCAGGTGTGGTCCGTCCCATTGGAACAGCTCTCTCTTTCCCCAGTACTGGTACCAGTGCCCCATGAATCGAAACCCACTTCTCCCACACCAATCTTTGAGCCACGTATTCATCTCTCTGATCCTATTGACCCTGTGCCAATTTGCTCTTGGCTCAGGTAATAATCCAGAGATTATTACTGCTGTTGTGGTTCTGCTTTTTAATTTAGTCCCTTGCTGCTCAAACTATCTCAGCAGAACCTTTTTCTTAGTCCTACCTGTGTCGTTGGTACCTACGTAGACCACGGCAACTGGATCCTCCCCCTCCAAGTTCTTCTCCAGCCCGGAGGAGATGTCCTTAACGCTAGCACTGGGTAGGCGACCTAGCCTTCGGGACTCATGCTCCTGGCTGCAGAGAACAGCGTCTATCCCCCTAACTATACTGTCGCCTACTACAACCACCTTCCTTTTTACTCTCCCCACTTGAACGGCTTCCTGTACCAGTGCCATGGTCAGTTTGCTAGTCCTCCCTACAGTCCCCACGCTTGTCCTCCTGGATCCCCGTACCTGCCTCACTTGCAGTCGCACCCTTCTGTCCCTGACCATGCGTCAATTCTAAAGTATTTAATCTAAGGGGTGTGGCTGCCTCCTGGATTAAAAAGTTCCAGGTAGCTTTCTCCCTCCCTGATGTCTCGCAATGTCCGCAGCTCAGACTCCAGCTCCTCAACTCGGAGCCGAAGTTCCTCGAGCCGCAGACACTTACCGCAGACGTAGTCGCCCTGGACAAAAATGTCCACAGGCTCCCACATATTGCAGCAGCAACACATCTCCTGTTCTCCCATCATTTTATTTATTTAAGTAATTAGTTTAGTGTTCATCAAATTATTTACCTCGTTTAATTTATTAAATTGATTAAATTAAGTTTAGTTTTAAAAATTTAGTTATATGCTATATGTTAACTTAAAACTTAGCCCACAGTCACTACCAATCACTTACCTGCCTCACCTGTGAGGTCAAACTGCAGTTTTCTCTTGTTGCAGGTGTGCTGCTGCTTTTATCCTCGCTCTCGGGCCTCGGTCATTCATAATCAGCTGGTTAAATAGTTTTAAGATGGCGTCCATGGTGCCAGTGGTAAAAGCACCATTTGCTGTAGGTAAATAATGGCCCTGAATTTCCTCAGATTTTCTGCAACTGTGCAACTGTAACGTTGTCAGAAGAGCGTAAGAAACCCATTAATAGAGGTTTACGCCACACTTCCGACAAAGTAACGGTGGCGGCACAAAGTCCGAGGAAATTCTGGGCCATTAAGTTTGAGTTACCATACTGGCTCAGTGGGTAAATGCACTGTCCAGTTTGGTATCGAGCCACACAGACCAGCAAAGGCCTAGGTTTCTTCTGTGCTGAGTTATCTGATCTCGGCTGGGTCAGCTCTGGGGGCCCTAGTATTGGCTCCAGTACCTGCGTTAAGCAAGGGAAAAGTCAGCCAGGGTTCCTGTCCTTGATTGTTAACCAATGACTCCTCCTGGAGAATACATGTGCATGCTTCCCAGGCGAGGACTGAATCAGACTCCCCTATGATGCTTCTATAGTTCAATAGCTCACCACCCTCAGGGTCTAGGATTACACATTAAGAATGGATCAGCTACACCCTGTGGAACTGTACCAAATGCAACTGGTGATTGCAAAAGAGAATTGGAAAAAAAATGCATCTGAAACTCCAACTTTGTTAATTTTATGAAGTAGATAGAAGACAGAACTTGTCAAAAAAGTAAAAGCCCATGGGATCCAAGGGAAAGTGGCTGGTTGGATCCAAAATAGGCTCAGTGGCCGGAAGCAAAGGGTAATGGATGACAGGTGTTTTTGCTATTGGAAGGCTGTTTCCAGTGGGGCCCCGCAGGGCTCAGTACTGGGTCCCATCCTTTCTGTGGTATATAATAACGATTTGGACTTTAATGTAGGGGGCTTGATCAAGAAGTTTGCAGATGATACAAAAATTGGCCGTGTGGTTGATAGTGAGGAGGAAATCTGTAGCCCATAGGAAGATATCAATGGACTGGTCAGGTGGGCAGAAAAGTGGCAAATGGAATGCAATCCAGAGAAGTGTGAGGTAATACATTGGGGAGGGCAAACAAGGCAACGGACCAAGTGTGGAAACTGGGATTAAGCTGGATAACTCTTTTTCAGCTGGCACAGACGCAATGGGCCGAATTGTCTCCTTCTGTGTCGTAATTTATGATTCTATGATTGGTCAATAAAGATAGCGGCGCCAACGGAGAGGAAGAGCACACTAAAAGTGAGGGGCGGGCAGGGTGACGACGGGCGGGCAGGGTGACGACGGGCGGGCAGGGTGACGACGGGCGGGCAGGGTGACGACGGGCGGGCAGGGTGACGACGGGCGGGCAGGGTGACGACGGGCGGGCAGGGTGACGACGGGCGGGCAGGGTGACGACGGGCGGGCAGGGTGACGACGGGCGGGCAGGGTGACGACGGGCGGGCAGGGTGACGACGGGCGGGCAGGGTGACGACGGGCGGGCAGGGTGACGACGGGCGGGCAGGGTGACGACGGGCGGGCAGGGTGACGACGGGCGGGCAGGGTGACGACGGGCGGGCAGGGTGACGACGGGCGGGCAGGGTGCTCACAGAGAAACAAGGCGCCAACAGAATGGAGGGTGCTAACAAAGGGAGAATGCTCTAATGGAAAGTTTGCTAACAGAGAAAGAAGGGGCTAAGGAGGGGAATGGAATTGGTGAGGAGGGTGTGGAGTTTGTTGTGGGGGCCAAAGATGATGGCTTCAGTTTTCCTAATGTTTAACTGTAGGAAATTGTGGCTCTTCCATGACTGGGTGTCGGACAAGCAGGCTGACCACACAAAGGCAGTGGTGGGGATGAGAGTGGTGATGGAGAGGTCGAGCTGGATGTCATCAGCATATATATGGAAGCTGACTCCATGTCTGTGGATTATGTCACTAAGCGGCAGTGTGTAGACGAGGAAAAGGAGGGGGCCAAGAATAAATCCTTGGGGGACTCTGGAAGTAACGGTGCGAGGTGGGTAGAGGGGCCATTGCTGGAGATGCTCGGGCTATGATCAAATCGGTAAGAGTGGAATCAATCAATGGCAGTCCCACTCAGCTGGACAATGGAGGAGAGGTGTTGGAGGAGGATGATGTGATCAATCATATCAAAGGCTGTAGAGAGGTCAAGGAGGATGAGGAGGGATCGTTCACCATGGTCACAATCCCGGAGGATATCATCTGTGACGTTGATTAGGGCTGTTTCAGGGTTGGTATTTTGAGGAGGGGAGACAATGATGACAGGATTGAAAGGGTGTGGGGATAGTATGCGAAGAGAGGGAATCATTTACAATGTCAGCTAGCATGGGGGCCAGGAAGGGAATTTGGGTGTTCAACAGATTAGTGGGAATGGTTTCATGGGAACAGGAAGTGTCTCTCATTTAATGAGATGAGCTTGGTGATGAGGGGAGATGGGAGAGAAACAGGAGTTCAGGGCTAGGGCAGTGGGGAGCCTGGGAGGAGGTTTGTTGGCAAAGGGAAGCAGGGGGAAGCAGCAGAGGCAGCTGAATGGATGGTTTCAACCGTAGTGTCAAAGATGTTCATGAACTCCTCAATTTGTTGCAGGTGAGGGTGGAGGGGGCAGGGGAGAGGTGTTTAAAGAGTCAGTCGGGAGAGAGAGGGCACCAATGGAGACAGAGGGCATTAACTGAGGCAGAGTGTGCTAAGAGCAGTGTGCTGCATCATGCACCTTATTTCCACGGGCAGAGCCTTAAAATGGGCTTGGTTGAGGAGTAGCTGCAAGCTATATTAGAGCAGGAGGGGATGGAAGAGTGGAGAAAACCAGGCAGGGAGACAGGACTTGCCAGAAGCTCATTACCCAGTTCCGCAACTGAGCTCTGTAACTGGACTCAATTTCTTTCTATTAACAGATTTATAGTCATGAAGCTGCTGTTTGTTTTTCCTGTGTAGTTTTTTTTACAGGGAACTACATATGTTCCATTAGATTTACTTTGTACATCTTGTACTTTCTTTTCTGGAAAGGACAGACTACAATATATACAAAAACTCATGAGCTGCTGTTTTGCTGGTGCAGTTGCTACTTGTTTGTTGTGAACAACTTCTTGTCGACTACCATGGGCTAGGTGCTCCCATAGATGTTCCGCTAGCCACTGATGGATGGGTAGAGGCAAAGCCAATTGACCAGCCACTGGGGATACAGAAAATCCAACATCTCTATCTGCATCAAACCCAGACACCCTCCAGCCCAACCCAGACGCCCAGATCTGCATTGGTGCTTTGTGGTGGGCCCATTGCTCTCAAAGGTGGTGCTTTCTCTCAGCTGTGCAGGACTTCATGGGACGATTAGCTGCTAGCATGAGTGCAAGCAGGCTGCGGCTGAGCCCTTCTACACATGGCACTGTTGGGCATAATCTCTTCACCAAATACACTGATCGATCCGAATCTAAAATAGTGCACATCCACAGGTCCGGAATCTCTCCCTCAGGGTTACCTGCAACCATCCTCCAAGCCAGTTGAAGTTGGCGGTGACTGATTCTTAGTGTTTGGGTCCCAATCCCTACGGCAGTACTGGGAGCATTCATGGGAGATGCTGTTCCTGTGCCTGTGGGCTGCATAGTTGAGTATCAGATAGTCTGTAATGTTCTCAACAGCAGACTACTGTGCAGACAACCATACTCCACGATATCACAGATGTGGGAAAAGACAGCGAATATCTGGCTGCTGCACACCCTGGATTATCCACATCACCTTTCACTGTTGTGTGCAAGGCGATAAGTGACTCCTTAAAATGGGCCAGCTGCTGCACCAGCTTCCATTTCAAATTGGCCCACTAACCTTGGTGTCTCCATACGGCTTAGGTGGGGCACTCAGTATGCTGCAGCTAGGTGCTTCAGCAGCTGGCCCTTCATCAACCCCTTCACCATTAGTGCCTCTTCCAGTGACTTTTCCTAAATCTCCAGTGACTTCTCCTGACGGGTTTACTAGTTCAGATTTCAGTGGTAATGGTTGATGCTCTGGATTTGGCTGCAGGGCGCCTGGGATCGCACGGAGGGCGCCTGGGATCGCACGGAGGGCGCCTGGGATCGCACGGAGGGCGCCTGGGATCGCACGGAGGGCGCCTGGGATCGCACGGAGGGCGCCTGGGATCGCACGGAGGGCGCCTGGGATCGCACGGAGGGCGCCTGGGATCGCACGGAGGGCGCCTGGGATCGCACGGAGGGCGCCTGGGATCGCACGGAGGGCGCCTGGGATCGCACGGAGGGCGCCTGGGATCGCACGGAGGGCGCCTGGGATCTGTTTGCTGTGTGAAGAGAATAATTTGAGTAAATAAGCACCCTCTAATTGGGTCCTGCATTCTCATACCATGGTTTATCATGCAATTGGGTACAATCAATGCATGTTGCCAATTTTATGTAACGTATCCTGCAAATGACAAAATATTTGAACAATGTAATATATACAAGACGTTCTGTGCGATCCTCCAAATTCCATAGACCCTACACCTTCCAAGCTCTCGCTCTCGAACAGCTTAGTAGTTTGCTTATATGAACACAGCGGTTCATGATCTTGAAGCCACCACTTGCTCCACCCTGTGCTCTCTGAGTACATTTTCAGAACTTGCAGGTTTTTGGAACATGTGATCTCATTGGCCGTTTTTTTTTCCCCCCAAATAACAAAGGAATTTCAGCCCCCAAATGCTAAAGCTTTAACAGAAAATTCTTAAAGCTCTGTTCTTAATCGTCAGGATGTTTGAGGTTCTAATGGAATCAAACACTTTTTCCATTCGTGACAATGTCATTATTAGACTATGGTGAAAGCTTTTAAAATTTATAAATAAATGTGCGAAGATCGGAATCATTCCTTCTGTTTGAATCACGGTTGCTTTTGAGTATTAAGAGCAGAGAGAGGTATTTGTCCTCCTGCTTGTTTATTCTGGCAGCGAAACCATTAACTATTCTGTTAAAAAATGTTGGCACTGAGGGCATCATGTTGTAGGAAAAGCCAGTCAGCTGACGACACATTCCTGCTTCCACACTTAAAAAAAAATACTTATTTTGGGGAATTTTCTTCTCATTAGTATGAGGGATGTTAGTACTGGGAATGAACATTTTCCGTTTCAAGTACATGTCCCAGAAAACACTCCCAGGTCAGGTACAGCACAGGTTACAGAGAGTTAATCTCCCTCCAAACCGTCCCATCAAACGCTCCCAGGTCAGGTACAGCACAGGTTATATACAGAGTACAGCTCCCTTCACACCATCCCATCAAACGCTCCCAGGTCAGGTACAGCACAGGTTATATATAGAGTACAGCTCCCTTCACACCATCCCATCAAACGCTCCCAGGTCAGGTACAGCACAGGTTATATATAGAGTACAGCTCCCTTCACACCATCCCATCAAACGCTCTCAGGTCAGGTACAGTATGGGCTAGATACCAAGTACAGCTCCTTCTACACGGCCTTATCAAACACTCCCATAGCAGGTAAAGTGTAAAGCTCCCTCTACACTGCTCCATTAAACGCTTTGAAGCATCAAATGCACTTAGGTCAGGTACAACACGGGTTATGTACAGAGTAAAGCTGCCTTTACTGTCCCATCAAACACGCCCAGGTCAGGTACAGCAATGGTTAGATACCAAATACAACTCCTTCTACACTACCCCATCAAACACTCCTAAGCAGGTACAGAGTAAAGCTCCCTCTACACATCACATCAAGCTGTCCCAGATCATGTATAGGATGGGTTAGATACAGAATAATGTTCCCTCTATATTACACTATCAAGCACTCCCAGGTCTGGTGCAGAATAGGTTAGACACAGAGTAAAGCTCCCTCTACACAGCCTCATCAAGCTTCCCTAGGTAATGAACAGCACATATTAGATGCAGGGTGAAGCTCCTTATTTGCCCCAAAATCTAAGAAAAGTGCCCCTTACCTCAGCTGTGAGACATTTTTCCATTTTGCACACCAGCCATGCCATGGCCTTGCAGAGTGAGATTGCCACTTTAATGCAAAATTCAGCGCAGTCTTTTGCTGTAGACCCATGCCCACTAGCATCTGGATTAAGGATGACCAATCCCATCTCCTCACTAGGAGGTATGTGGGTGAATTTCCATGGGGGTTCACCCAATCGGCCTAATTTTGGTGGAAGAACCCCAGAACCCCAGTAAAATGACGTAATGATGATTAGGCCTTTTTCAGGGATCTCCACAGCTTTTCCACTAAAATTATAGAGGTCGAGTGGGAGACCATTTCCAGTGGAAATCCATCCCCTGTGTGTTTTTTTTAAACTGGAAATTTCCTTGGGGGGTTCTCTGGATTGGCTGCCATAACTTTGGTGGAAGATCATTGGAAACCCACTGTGCTCATTTATCCGGGGTTTCAGTCAAAGTTACATTAGCCGACCAGGAGATTCCCCCGAGGAAATGCCCGGTGTTTGTCTCCTTCAGGTTTTCCCCATTTCTGTTCCATTCCCCAGCTACTTGCTCTCATTGTCTCTGCCAATCTGAATCTCTCTAAGAGTGTGTTAACTGTTTTAATGGCTGTTGAAATCCAATGGTAATAAATGAGTGCCACATTTCTTAGGAGAATTAAATCAAAAAAAGGTATTTAGTTCTAGTCATACCTGCTGTTATGTATGAGGAGAAGTAGAAGTTGTCCAAGGATGGGTAATAGAGGGGGGAAGATAGACAGATGGGGTAATGGAGGGGGGGGGGGGGGAAGATAGACAGATGGGGTAATGGAGGGGGGAAGATAGACAGATGGGGTAATGGAGAGGGAGCCAGAAAGATGGGGTAATGGAGAGGGATAGACAGATGGAGTAATAGAGAGGGAGATAGGCAGATTTTTTTTATTCATTCATGGAATGTTGGCATCGCTGGCAAGGCTATCATTTATTGCCCATCCCTAATTGCCCTTGAGAAGGTGGTGGTGAGCCAACTTCTTGAACCGTTGCAGTCCGTGTGGTGAAGGTTCTCCCACCCACAGTGCTGTTAGGAAGGGAGTTCCAGGATTTTGACCCAGTGACGATGAAGGAACGGCGATATATTTCCAAGTCAGGATGGTGTGTGACTTGGAGGGGAATGTGCAGGTGGTGTTGTTCCCATGTGCCTGCTGCCCTTGTCCTTCTAGGTGGTAGAGGTCGCGGGTTTGGGAGGTGCTGTCGAAGAAGCCTTGGCGAGTTGCTGCAGTGGATCTTGTGGCAGATTGGGATATTGGAGGGGGAGACCGGCAGATTGGGAAGGAGAGAGAGGAAGAGAATTGATTTGGGGCCAAATTGTGAAACAGTGCATCATCCCTCAACAAAGCATGGAAGATAAAGGGAAGCAGTAATTTGTCTTTGGCTGCTACAGATTTCTGAAGGGAAGAGTGTTTTGCTCCTTGTATGGCGATTACACTGGTTGGATTTACACTGTGCGCTGACACCTCTGTGCATCTGATACTAATTTGGTTCTCTAAGTATTTGGGAAGGATTTCACAATTGAAGGGAATTTTACACATAGTTCAGAAGTGGATGATTTGCTTATTTGCCAAAACAGTCTGTTAATATTTCAACAATTTAATTCACTTAAAGTTTATATAATGTGATTTTAGCAAGCTTTCATGTTCACAGCCCTTATTGAAGACATAGCAAAACAAATGAATAAAAACTGACAGAAGGTGACAGAGACTTTGAGATAAGTAAATGGAAGATGAAAGATGAATAGTCCTGAGCCCTCGGTCTCAACCACGTTCCTATAGAGAATGCAATGTAATCAAGTCATGTGGATAGTTGTATTGATCGTGGAATACAAATATTCTGCCCCAGTGAAGGGTGCAATTCCACAGGAGCCAGGAGCCTTCTTATGCCTTGCCCAAGTGCCCATTCTTTATGTGCGAACCTAGACAGGAAAACCCAGATGTTCTGATTGGTGCTATTTTAATTCTGACAGTACGCATTTATTTTAAACTGGTTAATACTGGCATTTTATTGACGCCAATTAGAAAATGCAGGCTTGATGTCAGCAAAGGGTCATAGGAAATAGGAATATGGGAACAGGAGTAGGCCATTCAGCCCCTCAAGCCCGTTCTGTCATTCAATTAGATCATAGCTGACCTGTATCTAAACTCCACTTTGATCCATATCACCTGATACCCTCACCTAACAAAAATCCATCAATCTCAGTCTTGAAAATGTCAATTGTCCCAACATCAAACAGCCTTTTGGGGGGGGGGGGGGGGTGGGGGGGAAAAGAGAGTTCCACATTTCCATTACCCTTTGTGTGAAAAAGTGCTTCCTGATTTCATTCTTGAATGGCCTAGCTGTAATTTTAAGGTTGTGTTCCCTTGTTCTCGATTCCCCCACCAGAGGAAATAACCTTTCTGTATCTATCCCTTCGAATCCTTTTGTCATTTTAAACACCTTAATTAGATGACCCCTCAACTTTCTGAACTCAAGGGAATAAAAGCCAAGTTTATGCAACCTGTCCTTATAATTTAACCCTTTAAGCCCTGATATAATGCTGGTAAATCTGCATGGTGCCCAGATTGAATCACCAGAGTGCACCCAAGCACATCCTCACCAAATAATTGCACAGGTGTATTTTCCAGCAAGAATCTCTGGATAGCAGCCAACTGCAGGAACCCTGGCTGGTTTTTCCCTCCCTCATCCGTGGAGGGGGAGGGGTTAAGGCAAACTATAGCACCCTACTGTCACATGAGTACAGTCACTTTAGTTGAGATGAGCTCTCTCAGTATAGACAAGGATTGAAACATGGGACCTTCCTGGTGGTATGGCTTAGTAGCACATCAGGTGATGCTTTTATTCTTGGGCACACCACATATACACATATTTTAAAGTTATCTCTATTACTGTCTTCCTGCCATCATCTTTCAGCCATGAAGGACTGGGCCATGGATTTTGAAATGGTAACTCTCACCCTGCTCTGATAACACTCTGACACAATTAACTTTCTGCTTGAGTATTCCAATGGATTTACCCTCACTAAGACATTAAAATACCAGAAAACCTCACTGATGGGGAAAACATTTTGGTTTCTCTTTTCTGCCAATGGGACTCCACACTCCTTGTTCCAGTTATCCCACTCTGAATGAACATCCAACACTGTCTTTGCTCCTAATACTCTACTCAAAATATTCTCTATTGAATGTAACACCACGATTCTGTCAATTATAAGGGGTAATTATAAATGATCGGGAAATTGTGCGCAGTGTGCCTGAAATTCTGATATGTACTGTTGGTGGGTAAGGCTCCCCATCAAGAGTGGGGAGTCAGTAAATTACCCAATAGTTAAATTACCTCAAAGTTAAATTATTCCTATTGTTTCTTACTTTGAATTGCAGTTGTGCAGCTTGCTCCTGACGGAGTTGCCTTTTGCTGAGCATAATGTGTGTTGCATTCCAATTGGAGATATATGCAAGTTTAATTGGGGTGTCCTCGATGTATCGCAATTTAATCCCCTTCACTGGTTGATTATTGTTCTCTCCAGCTTTTGATGTGAGATTGTATAAACTAGAAGAACAGTGTAATGTGAGCTGGCCATTACTGGCCAACCTCAAGCTACATATTTGGCCCACGAAGTAAATTGCTTCTAACTTGGAGCTACTCGGCACAAAATTCAGCTTTATGATTTTTCGTCCGCCAAAATATTTTCCTGTTAGCCAATCCCTCCACCTTCCGCCCCAACATTCCTGAACTGATTTCAAGTCAGATTTTCAACCTACAGAAAATGCTTGTGGCTGAGATATTTATAACTTGCTCATGATTTATAACTCATGTATCTTGGAAAGTTCAGATAGTGAGGTTAATCTTCTACTCATCCAAGAGAGGATGTCAATCCCAGGAATGGACCAATTCAGGACTTTTTGGACTAAATTGTATCATCTAGCCTTCCGGCTCAGTTGTTTAGGAGTTAGATGCAAGAGTAAAGCTCTCTCCACACTACAGAGTAAATACACCAATTCCGTGCTCCCAGGCCAATATTTCCGGTGTATTATATGGAGTCCAACTATCTCACATGATGATGTTATCACTGGAAAAGTGGATGGTGCTGGGAAGCTGTCCCTCAGATCGATAAAGGCCTCTGAAGCTCACAGAACTCACCAGTAGAAGAGGGAGTTTTATTCGGAAACTATCCTCCACTATACCTCACCTCAGATTATTTGGTAATATACGGGTAAATGCAATGTATCTGCGCTCCCCCACCAAGGGAGCGTGGGAGAGAGAATTGACAGTAGAGGGTTGTAGCCCTATATCTGACCTGAGTTCCCTTCAAGTGATGCTCCCTGCAGGATCAGTGAATGAGCCCGTATATTACCAGGTATTCTCAGGCCCGCTACAGTGCTGGGTATTTGCAGTGTAAAGCTTCCTCTCCTCCCCGCACCCAGCACACAGCCCTGTAAGAGAAAGCTGGTACTTTGTGCAAGCTACAATCTCATTTACTCTTGCCATTGGAGGATGCACAGAGGAGGAGCACAACTTAGTTATAAAGCAGACAGATCATGGGATACTGCAGAAAAGAAGTAGCAGTGTAAAAGACATGAGCCACATACACTAAACACTTTTAGGGAAATAAATTTAGTTGTACTTTATTTCGTTTGTATCCATAACGTTTTCTTGGGATGTTGTATAATAAAGTTTTTGCAGATGAAAGGAATGGGATCCATGCTAATTGAGTTACTGTAAATCTGAGGGACAGTTTCCTAACACTGTCTGCCTTTCTAGCTATAACATCATTATGCCACCACGTGTAACATGCTGGCAACACCATGTCACATGTAACACACTGACATCATCACACCTCTAATAACATTGGCCTCGGCAGTAACTCAATTAGCACGGATCCCATTCCTTTCATCTGCAAAAACTTTAGTTTATAACATCAAGAAAACTTCATGGATACAAACAAAATAACGTACAACTAAATTTATTTCCCTAAGTGATTAGTGTATGTGGCTAGTGTCTTTTACACTGCTGCTTCCTTTCTGCAGTATCCCATGATCTGTCTGCTGTATAACCTAAGTTATGCTCCTCCTCTGTGCATCCTCCAATGACAGGAGTAAATGAGAAGGCTGGCTGTGAGAATAACAACTGGGTAAATAGTCATTGGAGAGAGAAAAGTGGCCAGCCACTCTCAATAATGTCAGAGAGATTGGGGGTTGACATTGGTCCCTTTAATATCATGCTGTTACTGTCTGCTGAAGATGATACTTTCTCAGGTTCAGTGACCTCAGTCACTCCTGTAAGGGGTTTGATTATTTTACTTTTGTGGGATCTGACTCACATCGCCCTATCTCTACCTGTACAATAGCATAACCTGGGGCTGTAACAATAGTGTAACCTTACGACCTGAACTGGATGTGCTTGTCTTTTGCATGTCTACTGCTTCAATCACTCCGAAAGTAGACCAGGCAAACAAACGGAGAGGTGAGGCCTGATACGAATCGATAAGCTGTTTTATTTCACAGTATGGTGAACGTACAGAATGGTAGTTATGATCCGACTTACTGAATTCAAATGGTACAACTTATATTCACAATGATACAAAATAAATGCCATGCTAGCCCACATCATTGGGTTGTCTAAAAAACAGAAAATGCTGGAAACATTCATCAGGTCAGGCAGCATCTGTGGAGAGAGAAACAGAGCTAACATTTCAGGTCGATGACCTTTCATCAGAAACGAACGGTCATCAACCTGAAACGTTAATTCTGTTTCTCTTTCCACAGATGCTGCCTGACCTGATGAATGTTTCCAGCACGTTTTTCTTCAGATTGCCAAAATCTGCAGTATTTTGCTTTTGTGTCATTGGGATGTCTTACTTAACTTAAACAAAATGACTTCAAACTGTTCCTCCAGCATTTCTGTCCTTAATCTCGGTGAAGGCCCTCGCAGCTGTATCTTTATAAACCTGACTGCCTGTGCAGCATCCTGTTTGATAAATCCTCTCTGCCAGCCTGTTTCTATCTTTTTATCTCTTGCTGCTCACAGCGAGAAAATGGGATCAAAGACCATCCAACATAATAGATGCAAGGTATTTTCTGATTGCCGAGAAAATCTAACAAATTTCTATTTATTTACAATCTATGAGGAAACAACATTAACACCAGCTCATTAGCATCTTAGCTAATTATCATCCCAGCCTCTTTTAAATACACTACGTATTGAAATACACTTTGCTTTCAAATCCTCTGCAGAAAAGCGCTCAAAGAATCCTGAACTGTGACACCAACTAACCCTACAGCACAGCGCCTTTGAGCAGAACCTTCTCCGCGGGCAAAAAGCTATTAGTTTGTTTTGAAACATTAACTTCAAGCTAATTTCCAAAAGTTATTTCCGAACAAAGATTCTGAAAAAGGAATGAGAAAGGGGTTTACATAGTCTGTGGATAGTGTCTTTGTTAAAATTACGGACCAAGGAATCTCCTTCACGTTCGTGACCAATATCGCATTGCATGATTTCAAGGTGAAAGTCACACACAGCCCAGCATTTACAACAAGGATGATGCTCCTGCTAAACCACATTGTTCTTTAAAAAAAATAAATCTGTTCACTAAACAGGCAGGAACCAAACCTGTAAGGGAAAAGTACTTTAATCCTCTAGAGAATTTTGGAAAAATAAGATTAGTCAGATGCAATAAAGCCTCTGATAATTATAATTCCTAGATAAACTTCAGTCAGATTTTCACTTAAACAAATTTACTCTTGTCGGAGTTCAGGATAGGTAACTGCACAGAAAGGAAAAGGAGAAGTTGGAAAGAAGTAGTGTCAGACCGAACATCTCTCACCCTGTCCCCATGTGGTTGAAACTTAATCCCTTCAAGCTCTGTGAGTCTATAGTGGAAGCTGTTCGTTGAAAGAGAGGGATTGTTCTGAGGCTGTGGAATGAAGACTGGACTGGGAGCAGTGGTTCTGGTAAAATTTCACTGAGTTACAAATTTCACTGACAGACTCTTAACTGTGAACATTCAGCAGAGTTGCTTCCCCCCCTCTCACCCCCCCCCCCAGCCCAAACAGAGTCCCTTCCTTAGTAAGAGATACTAGGCACAGGAAGAGCCCGTTAGGCACACCTAGCTCATCCCTTTTTGTTGGATCAGCCCCAACCAGGCACGTTCTTATCAGACCCCCCCCCAATTCCTTTGTTCTCCAGAAAGGCATCATTTTGGGGTAATTTTGACTTTGTGCGATAGTGTAAAACGGTGATACAGAGTCGGCAGCCTGTTTTACATCTCCCAATTTTTATTTCCATTGAATCGGCTGCCGATTTATCATCACATGTTTTAGACTATCGCACAAAGTAAAGCTCTACCCCTGGCCTGTTTTGCCATTTATCAGGTCAGCTTAAATGCTATTCCATGGTACTTTATTCTACTACAGTATTACCCTTTATGCCAAAAAACTTCAACCTGATTCCCCTTCTCTCTCCTAACTCGTCTAATTTTCAACTTGTGCTCCTTTCATCACAGTAAACAATTTGTCGGTAGTCGGAACATAGGAACAGAAGTAGGCCACTCAGCCCCTCGAGCCTATTCCGTCATTCAATGAGATCATGGCTGATCTGTAACCTAACTCCATCCACCCACCTTGGCTCCACATCCCTTAATACCCTTGGCTAGCAAAAATCTATCAATCTCAGATTTAAAGTTATGAATGAACCTAGCATCGACTGCTTTTTGTGGGAGAAAGCTCCATATTTCTGCTACCCTTTGTGTGAAGTGTTTCCTAACTTCTCTCCTGAATGGCCTGGCTCTGATTTTAAGGTTATGTCCCCTTGTCCTAGACTCTCCCACCAGCAGAAAAAGTTTCCCAAAATTCTGAAAACCTCAATCAAGTCACCCCCTTAACCTTCTATATTCCAGGGAATACAAGCCCAGTTTATGTAATCTCTCTTCATAATCTAACCCTTGGAGCCCTGATAGCATCCAGGTGAATCTGGGCTGCACTCCTTCCAAGGCCAATATATCCTTTCTGGGTGGTGCCCAGAACTGTACACAGTACTCCAGATATAGGGCTTTGTAGAGCTGGAGCAAAATCTCCTCCCCTTTATACTCTAGCCCTCTAGTTATAAAGGATAACATTCCATTAGCCTTTTTGATGATTTTTTGTAGCTAACTACTAACATTTTAATGATCTGTGTACATGGATCCCTAAATCTCTTTGGATCGCCATTGTTCCTAGCTTTTCACCATTTAAAAAATACTCGGATCTATTCTTTTTTGGTCCAAAATGGATGCCCTCACACTTACCTACTTTGAAATCCATCTGCCACAGTTTTGCCCATTCACTTAATCTATCAATGTCTCTTTATAATTTTATGCTCTATTTACTATACCACCAATCTTTGTATCATCAGCAAACTTGGATATATGGCTCTCTATTGTGTTATCTAAGTCATTAATAAATATAGTGAATAGTTGAGGCCCCAGCACAGACTCTTGTGGGACAACACTAGTCACTTCCTTCCAATTCGAGTATATACCCATTATCCCTACTCTCTGTCTTTTACCGCTTAACCAATCTCCTAACCAGGTCAATAATTTGCCTTCAATTCCATGAGCTTTAACTTTAGCTAATAGTCTTTTATGTGGAACCTTATCAAATGCCTTCTGGAAGTCCATATACACTACATCCATGGACATCCCCTATCTACTATAGTTACTTCCTCAAAAAATTCAGTTAGGTTCATTAGACATGACCTACCCTTTACAAATCCATGTTGGCTCTCTCTAATCTGCTCAAATTTCTCTAAGTGCTCAGTCACCCTGTCCTTAATTATAGGTTTCAATAACTTCCCCACAACAGATGTTAGACTAACAGGTCTATAATTTCCTGGTTTCTCTCGCTCACCTTTCTTAAGGATTAGTTTTGTTGGTCCCCTTCATAATCTTCCAGGTCACCTTGAAGTCTCCCTTTTTCCAAGGAAATCAAGCCCAACTTCCTTAACCTTTCGTTATAACTTAAGTTGCTGATTAATTCCAGGAATCATTTTTGTTGCTCTTTCTAAACCTCAACAACAGCGAGATCTTTGCTGTTATAAGGCAACCAGAACGCCAGCCTGTTCCTCCATGTGTTTAAGACTAAAAATAAGGGGCATTTGCCTGTAGGTAGACTGCAGTGCCACAGGCTCTGTTATAGGCTATACTTACTTAAGCAATCAACTGATGGCTCCCATTCTCCTCTTTCCAAATCAGGATCCAATCATTGTTCATCCAAATTGGTTGAGTTTAACACTGTCCTGCTCTGTCACCAAATGTTCGTCAGAGCAGGTCTTCTGGAATGTTGACCCCCCCCCCCCCCCCATCCCAAATCCTTGTTTTAATATTCGAGGTGTGCTACTGAGATACCTGCCCCTGCTGCTCCGATGGGGAGAATCAAGGGGCATTTAACAGGTCGAAGAGTAGAAAGAAAAAAAAAAATCTTCCTTCCCTGCAGGGAAGCCATGGGCCTGCATTCTAAAGGTAAAACAATTTCCCCTGGGATTGATTACCCTTGCTGCGAAATATCTTGAGGCCCTCAGAAGGCCTAGTGCAGAACCTACCGCAGCTCTCCACAGCTATGGGAGTGGCATTTTGGGTGGACTTCCTGGAGCAGGCTAGGAACATCCCCAGATACTTCCCCAAAGTGTGTGTGGGTGCAAGGGGAGTGGGCTTAAGAGGCACTCACTCACCCCTTTTTGGCCAAGTATAAATGAGGTAGAAACCCAGCAGATCCGGGTTTTGAACAGTCCAGTAAATCTGACACAGCCACTCATCAGCCTCAGTGAATGGGTGTCAGATGTAGTACTCTCACCTCAGAGTCAGAAGGTTGTGGGTTCAAGTCCCACTCCAAAGACTTGAGCACAAAATCTAGGCTGATACTTCAGTGCAGTACTGAGGGAGTGCTGCACTAGCAGAGGTGCCGTCTTTCAGATGAGATGTTAAATTAAGGCCCTATCTACCCTCTCAGGTGAACGCAAGAGATCCCATGGCACTCTTCAGAGAAGAGCAGGGAGTTCTCCCTGGTGTCCTGCCCAATATTTATCCCTCAACCAACATCACTACAACAGATTATCTGGTCATTATCACATTTCTGTTTGTGGGACTTTGCTGTGTGCAAATTGGCTGCTGTGTAACCAAAACAGGTGGGAGGGGCATTCATAACACCTTGGAACCAAAACAGCCCCAGTCAGACACACAGTAACAAGACTATATTACATCACCTTGTCAGCATGTCTAAGTGCAGTTGGTGGAAAAGCTTGGCCCAGTCATTAATCTATACGCCTCAGTGGTCAGAATCCAGCAGACTACCCCAATCTGGCTCTCGTCTGTTCAGATTTCCCTTGAGCCCTCCAAAGGCCAGTCTCTGGGGGTTGTCAGGGCAACATGGGCTGATGTGCCACTGTATCCAGAGAGTGACTCTGTGGGGATTTTACCCACGGTGGGTCCTTCCAAACCTCACCTGGCATTTCCTTTGCAGCTTTTGCAAATATACAACAGGCAAATAGTGCCTGAAAAAAATCTCAAAACTTATTAAAAATTTATTTTTACAATTTAGTTTTTCTAGTAAGCTAATATTTCTGATATTATTAAGAATTTTAAGTTTAAAACCATTGTAATATAGTTAATTCCTCTAACCCAATATACCAAGGACAATCATGTTGCCTTTAAAAATGCCCAGCCAAGATTGGTTAAATTGCAATGGACCAAGGATTGAACCTGTGATGTTTCTGTTCTGTACATCTCAGTACTAGACTGGGTGGTGCATTTATCTATTGGTCCCATATTTTACAAGAAGTTACATTGGCCAAGAAATTTGTTCATGTCGACCTGCTCTGCCCTGAATGGGTAGGCCCAAGGTGCACCCGATATTGAGTCTCATTTCAACGAGACTGGCGAGCTTTAGACACCTGCTGGGCATCCACAGGCAGCTTTCTGATGAAGAGGCTTCGAATTTCAGGCTGCTACATCGCCAGCAGCAGCCTTTAGGTAGGTCGTTAAAGGTGTAAGAATTCTGGGAATTCCACCTTTTCCCTGAGGATGTAAAACTTTGGCCATTGACCAAAATCCTAAGATAGAAGGATGGGTGAGAGGTCACCAGATGAATCAACAACACACACAGTGGAATGTGGGAGAATTACTGCTTCAGACATGTCTCTGTTTTAATGCAAAACCTACAGCAGGTGGTCAACACTCAGCACTAATTCGAGAGGCAGTCGGCCATTGAGAGAGGCAACTGCTCCAGACATGGCGGGGTCATGCCTCGGTTCTGATGCAAAACCAATCGACACCTAGGACATGGGATGAAGAGGAAGCTTTGTGTGGCAAGTGCTCAACAAATCAGAATGAAAAATAGCCCATCGAGAGAAGCAATTGCAACATGATGAGAGACCACCACAAATTCTTAAGAATTTTGTAAGAAGTGTTTAAACAGGCATGGAAGTGCCTCAATAAAGTGATGACGACCATTGTAAGAGAGGGGTATATAAGTGGAAGACCCCTCTCCCTCTTGTTTTGCGGTCTTGCTTTTGCTGGCTCAGGTTCCTGTGTGTGTGTGTGTGTGTGTGTGTGTGTGTGTGTGTGTGTGTGTGTGTGTGTCCAGGGTCCCCACCAACCTCTTAGTTTAGCAGGATACAGGACTGTACTGGGTGTGTGTAACTCACTGTACTGTGTAGGACCATTTGTATCGTTATTTTCTTCGTGTTGATCGTATAATAAATCCAACATTCCAATTCAATTCAAACGCCAAGTTTGTGTGCTCTCTGTGCTATTCGGCTACGTGATCCATCACGGGGCACATTAGCATAAGTCCCATTTTCCTGAACCCCCGATCTGTGAGGTATAAGTGTTCCTTGGCTAGACTGGGAACCAGATATCTGCACCGATCAATACGGTGAGAATAACCCCAAAACACCCTACAAAGGGGAAAGGGGATGTGATCGGTAGGGGGTTGAACCTGAAAAGGTGGGGTGATTGGGAAAGGGAGGGTAACCAGGTGATCAAGATGGGTGGGGGTGGGGGGCAATTGGGACGGGGGTGATCGGGACAGGTCGGGATGGCGGTTGTGGGGGCGGGTTCGAGTCGCCGATGGGAGGGGGGGGGGGGGGGGGGTGAGCAGTGCCCAGTAGTGTCCTGGGGTTTTAATGTGCTCCTCTGGGCTCCACATTCAGGTAAGCACTTTTTACAAGCTTACCTTTTTGGTTTTTGGCCTGCCACGGTCCCTTTAAGGCCACATGTAGACCTGTTAATTTTAACAGAACCAGCCCTGCATCAGTTGCATTCAGGGCAACCCAATCTTACACAGGGGGCTCAAACAGGCATTAGGCCCTTTATTTGCATATGCAGAGGGACTCAATGCATATTTCAGGCACAGGACCTGGACACCTATTTTTATGCATACCCCAATATGGCAGGTGGCACACTTCCAGATCGTAATGAGTGTGCATGTCTTGCCCGCCATATTGGAGGCTTAGAGGCCCATTTAACACCTGTAAAATGCGCATGGCTCCATTGAATTTCCAATATATCCAAAATAAGTGAGCAGAGAGTGACTTGCAGGCTGTCGTTTAATCTTGAGGTTTCTTGCATGGTTTACAGAGACAGCTGAAACTCTCAGTGAATGTACAGTCTTATTACTCACTCCCACCCAACCAGACTTACTAGATAAATAGCACTCCCACCCACTCCTAACCCCAATACATTACTCACTTAGCATCAGACCCACACAAATAATTCAAGACTTACCTTTGCTGGGCCTCTTCTCTTCCGTCACTCATGGAACTGATCAGAGCATAAAATGTACAAGCTCTGACCAGCTCCTGCCTAAAATGGCAATCAGAGTCCTATTTATCTCATAGGACCCCAATTTCCATATTAAAAGGGGCCAAATGCCTGAATCAGGCAAGTGCTTTGGACACCTGACGGTAGGCCCCTTTTAAAATGGAGCCAGCCTTAAAGGGGCAGTTTGGCTACCGATGCCATTTTGAGCCCGTTATCGCCAGGCAAGGGCACTCAAGATCAACCCCAACCTCAATGAGATGGACCCTTTTAAAGGACAACATGTCTCAGTGATCAGGACATCGGATGTGATGTGGTGATGTCAGCATGTTACGCATGGTGGCATGATGATGTATGGCTGGAAAGGCAGTCAGTGTTAGGGAGCTGTCCCTCAGATCTGTGAATGACTCTGTAGCTTACACAAAGTACCAGCTTTCTCTTACAGGGCTGTGTGCTGGGTGCGGGGAGGAGAGGAAGCTTTACACTGCAAATACCCAGCACTGTAGCGGGCCTGAGAATACCTGCTAATATACGGGCTCATTCACTGATCCTGCAGGGAGCATCACTTGAAGGGAACTCAGGTCAGATATAGGGCTACAACCCTCTACTGTCAATTCTCTCTCCCACGCTCCCTTGGGGGGGAGCGCAGATACATTGCATTTACCCGTATATTACCAAGTAATCTGAGGTGAGGTATAGTGGAGGATAGTTTCCGAATAAAACTCCCTCTTCTACTGGTGAGTTCTGTGAGCTTCAGAGGCCTTTATCGATCTGAGGGACAGCTTCCCAGCACCATCCACTTTTCCAGTGATAACATCATCATGTGAGATAGTTGGACTCCATATAATACACCGGGAATATTGGCCTGGGAGCACGGAATCGAGGTATTTACTCTGTAGTGTGGAGAGAGCTTTACTCTTGCATCTAACTCATAAACAACTGAGCCGAGGGCTGGATGATACAATTTAGTCCAAGAAGTCCTGAATTGGTCCATTCCTGGGATTGACATCCTCTCTTGGATGAGCAGAAGATTAACCTCACTATCTGAACTTTCCAAGATACTGAGTTTAAAAGTCACTGCACTTTTTAAGGGACTGGTACAACAAAAGTCCCATCTTAGAATTACATCGATACAACTGGTTTTTACTGTTTATTGAAGATTGATTTTTACACTTTCAGCTGCTTCTGCATAATTAGGAGTGCTACAATCCATTATGCCAGCAAGTTGCAAATATTTGAAGGTCTCCGCTGTTCTAGATTACTCCAATGTGTTTGCTGTGTTACTCTGTCATGGCCGGAACAGCAGGAGCTCCCTATTCGGGAGGTCTGGGCACCCCTGCAATCTGGCAGCTGGTAAGAGGGTGTCAAGCAGTAGATTGGGGGAACAGGCAAAACATAGAAACATAGGAGCAGGAGTAGGACATTCGGCCCTTCGAGCCTGCTCCGCCATTCAATATGATCATGGCTGATCCTCTATCTTAGTACCATATTCCTGCTCTCTCCCCGTACCCCTTGATGTCTTTTGTGTCTAGAAATCTATCCATCTCCTTCTTAAATATATTCAGTGACTTGGCCTCCACAGCCTTCTGTGGTAGAGAATTCCACAGGTTCACCATCCTCTGAGTGAAGATATTTCTCCTCATCTCAGTCCTAAATTTCCTACCTCGTATCCTGAGACTGTGACCCTTGTTCTAGACCCCCAGCCAGGGAAACATCCTCACTGCATCCAATCTGAATTTAATAGGTTTCAATGAGATCCCCTCTCATTCTTGTAAACTGTAGTGAATACAGGCCGAGTCGACCCAATCTCTCCTCATACGACAGTCCTGCAATCCCATGTATCAATCTGGTGAACCTTCGCTGCTCTCCCTCTATGGCAAGTATACCCTTTCTTAGGTAAGGAGACCAAAACTGCACACAATACTCCAGGTGTGGTCTCACCAAGGCCCTGTATAACTGCAGTAAGACATCCTTGCTCCTGTACTCAAATCCTCTTGCAATGAAGGCCAACATACCATTTGCCTTCCTAACTGCTTGCTGCACCTGCATGTTTGCTTTCAGTGACTGGTGTACAAGAACACCCAGGTCCCTCTGTACATCAACATTTCCCAGTCTATCACCATTTAAATAATAATCTCCCTTTCTGTTTTTCCTTCAGAAGTGGATAACTTCACATTTATCCACATTATACTGCATCTGCCATGTATTTGCCCACTCACTCAACTTGTCTAAATTGCTTTGAAGCCTCTTTGCATCCTCCTCACAACTCACAATCCCACCTAGTTTTGTGTCATCAGCAAACTTGGAAATATTACATTTGGTTCCCTCATCCAAATCATTGATATATATTGTGAATAGCTGGGGCCCAAGCACTGATCCCTGCTGTACCCCACTAGTCACTGCCTGCCACCCCGAAAAAGACCCATTTATTCCTACTCTCTGTTTCCTCTCTGTTAACCAATTTTCAATCCATACCAGTATATTACCACCAATCCCATGTGCTTTAATTTTGCACACTAACCTCTTATGTGGGACTTTATCAAAGGCCTTCTGAAAATCCAAATACACCACATCCACTGGTTCTCCCTTATCTATTCTACCAGTTACATCCTCAAAAAACGTCACTAGGTTTGTCAAACACGATTTCGCTTTCATAAATCCATGTTGACTTTGTCTAATCACGTTGATCTTTTCTAAGTGTCCTGTTATCACATCCTTTATAATACACTCTAAAATTTCCCCAACTACTGATGTTAGGCTAACCGGTCTGTAGTTCCCTGTTTTCTCTCTCCCTCCTTTTTCAAATAGTGGGTTTACATTTGCCACCCTCCAATCTGCAGGAACTGTTCCATAATTATAGAATTTTGGAAGATGATAACCAATGCATCCATTATTTCCATGGCTACCTCCTTTAGTACTCTGGGATGCAGATTAACAGGCCCTGGGGATTTATAGGCTTTCAGTCCCATTAATTTCTCCAGCACTATTTTTTTACTAATATTAATTTCCTTTAATTCCTCCTTCTCGCTAGACCCTTGGTTCCCTAGCATTTCTGGGAATTTATTTGTGTCCTCTTCCGTGAAGACAGAACCAAAATATTTGTTTAATTGCTCTGCCATTTCCTTGTTCTCCATTATAAATTTTCCTGTTTCTGACTATAAGGGGCCTACATTTGTCTTCACTAATCTTTTTCTTTTTACATACTTGTAGAAGCTTTTACAGTCTGCTTTTATGTTCCATACAAGTTTACTCTCATACTCTATTTTCCCCTCTTAATCAATCTCTTGGTCCTTTTTTGCTGAATTCTAAACTGCTCCCAATCCTCAGGCTTGCTAGTTTTTTCTGGTAACTTTATATGACTCCTCTTTGGATCTAATACTATCCTTAATTTATTTTGTTAGCCATGGTTGGGCTGCTTTTGCTTTTGTGTTTTTGCGCCAGAAAGGAATGTATAATTGTTGCAATTCGTGCATTCGTTCCTTAAATGTTAGTCATTGCCTATCCACCATCATGCCTTTTAATGAAGCTCCCCAATCTATCATAGCCAACTCACTCCTCATACCTTCGTAGTTTCCTTTGTTTAGATTTAGGACCCTAGTTTCAGATTGGACTACTTCACTTTCCATCTTAATGAAGTATTCTATCATGTCATGATCGCTCTTACCTAAAGGACCCTGCAAAACAAGATTATTAATTAACCCCTTCTCATTGCACAATACCCAATCTAGGATAACCTGTTTCCTAGTTGGCTCCTCAACTTACTGGTCTAAAAAACCATCTCGTACACACTCCAGGAATTCATCCTCCACAGTATCATTGCTAATTTGGTTTGGCCAGTCTATATATAGATTAAAGTCACCCATGATTACTGTAGTTCCCTTGTTACATGCATCTCTAATTTCCTGTTTGATGCTATCCCCTACATTACCACTACTGTTTGGAGGCCTATAGACAACCCCCGCCAGTGTTTTCTGCCCCTTGGTGCTTCTTAACTCCACCCAGGCTGATTCTACATCTTGATTTTCTGAGCCAATATCCTTTCTCACTATTGCCCTGATTTCATCGTTTACTAACAACACCACCCCACCTCCTTTTCCTTTTTGCCTGTCCTTCCTAAATATTGAATACCCTCAGATATTCAGCTCCCAGCCTTGGTCACCCTGCAGCCATGACTCTAATCGCAATTATATTGTATCCGTTTACATCTATTTGCGCTGTTAATTCATCTACCTTATTACGAATGCTTCCTGCATTCGGAAACACTGCCTTTAGATCTGTCTTTTTAACATTTTTAGATATCTTAACATTTTTTTGTACTATGGGCCCTATTTGTCTTACCACCATTTTTTCTTACCCGGACCCCATTTGTTAGTGCACTCTTTTGTTTGTACGCTCTGTCCCTTCCTGACACAATCTGGTTATCCTTACCCCATTCACTTTCCTGCACTGCTTCCTTGTCTTTTCTCTTTAGCATTCTAGATTTCTCTCCACCGGGACCCTCCCCCACCCCCATCCTTATTTAGTTTAAAGCTCCATCTACCTCCCTAGTTAGTCGATTCACTAGAACTCTGGTCTCATCATGATTCAGGTGTGGTCCGTCCCAATGGAACAGCTCCCTCTTTCCCCAGTACTGGTGTCAGTGCCCCACGAATCGAAACCCACTTCTCCCACACCAATCTTTGAGCCACACATTCATCTCCCTGATCTTATTGACCCTGTGCCAATTTGCTCTTGGCTCAGGTAATAATCCAGAGATTATTACCTTTGTGGTTCTGCTTTTTAATTTAGTCCCCAGCTGCTCAAACTCTCTCAGCAGAACCTTTTTCTTAGTCCTACCTGTGCCATTGGTACCTACGTAGACCACGGCAACTGGATCCTCCCCCTCCCACTCCAAATTCTTCTCCAGCCCGGAGGAGATGTCCTTAGCCCTGGCACCTGCTAGGCGACCTAGCCTTCGAGACTCATGCTCCTGGCTACAGAGAACAGCGTCTACCCCCTAACTATTCTGTCGCCTACTACAACCACCTTCCTTTTTACTCCCCCCACTTGAACGTCTTCCTGTACAACAGTGCCGTGGTCGGTTTGCTTGTCCTCCCTGCAGCCCCCGCACTTGTCCACAAGAGTTGCAAGAACCTGCAATACTACCTCCTGGATCCCCATACCTGCCTCACTTGCAGTCACACCCTCCTGACCCTGACCATGTGTCAATTCTAAAGTATTTAATCTAAGGGGTGTGGCTGCCTCCTGGAGCAAAAGTTCCAGGTAGCTTTCTCCCTCCCTGATGTCTCGCAATGTCCGCAGCTCAGACTCCAGCTCCTCAACTCGGAGCCGAAGTTCCTCGAGCCGCAGACACTTACCGCAGATGTTGTCGCCCTGGACAAAAATGTCCACAAGCTCCCATATATTGCAGCAGCAACACATCTCCTGTTCTCCCATCATTTTATTTATTTAAGTAATTGGTTTGGTGTTAATCAAATTATTTACCGCCTTTAATTTATTAAATTAATTAAATTAAGTTTAGTTTTTAAAATGTAGTTATATGCTATATGTTAACTTAATGCTTAGCCCACACTTACCTGCCTCACCTGTGACGTCGCACTGCAGTTTTCTCTTGATGTTGCAGGTCTGCTGGCTGCTTGTGTGGGTATGAATAATGATAGTGCGGGAGTAGGTGGAGGCTGCCAGTATGGCAGTGAGGATTCCCTTTTTATTGCAGGTGGGATGGAATACCGTTAGGGGGGAAGGGGCAATACTGTGTGGAAGGGCCACAGCTATTATCAGTTCAGGACAGGACCATGTAAATAAGTTCAGCAGCTGTCAGGGAGGCTTGTGGTTGTTTCCCCTCATCTGCCTCCATAAACACCATATTGCAAAGAGAGAAAGGTGGCACAGTAATAAACACTGCCTCCATCACTAAGACTAACAGCGGGCTGCAAGAATGACTGAAGTCACAAAACCATTTTTTATTCAAAAATTCAAAAATAAGTGACAAAAATTCTTGACAATACCAGCCTGTCTCTTTAAGACAGACATGGCAGCCCAGGAAGCAGTCACATCTGCCCTGATCTGCACCCAGTGCCACGACAGGAAATCACAGTGCAGAGGCATTTGACATTTAGCTGCATGTCGTCCATGTTGCTCCACCCTCTTCAGATGTAATCACATAAAAAGCCACAGAGGAAATTCAGGTGCATTGCTATTCAGGAGCAGATTAATGGCCAATTGTCCTGTATGCAACACTCCCCTTTTTCAGGCATTACCTGGGTGCTAAAGCCTAGAAAACTTTAGAAACAGGAAAAGGCCATTGGGTCTAACAAGCTCGTCCCCTTTTGATCGATTCCAATCCCACCTACTCAGCTTCTCACCAGATGCCACAAACCCTTGTATCTCCAAAAACATATCCAATTATCTCTTGAACCCACTATACTGCCCACTTTAATATTCCTCCCTCATAATTTATTCTACAACCCAATTCGCTTTTACGCAAAAAAAGTCTGTCTGACCCAATTTTCTTACTCTCAGCCCTACTAATTTTAAACTTGGGTTCTCTGCTATTTGAACCCCTTGTTAGAGTCAATATGCTGCCCATCTTCTTCATAATCCAAAATTTCAATTGTATAACCACAAAGTCTCTTTTCCTTTCAGAATGCACCCAACTTCCTCATGACTAAGACTTATTATTTTTGCTCTCCTGACAACTCAATTGGCAACAGCAGGGCATACATGATTGGTATGGATGACAAGCCCCCAGGTTTGATTGCCAGTTTGTGCTGCGTATGGTGATCTCAGCTGGCACCACAGCAGGACGCTACAGTTCTGCCTCAATGCACCTCGGTTAAAGAGTGGGAAAATCAGCCAGGGTCTCTTCCTCATTGTTATCCAGTGACTAGAAACCAGTGCCCATGTGGACATCATCTGTCTCCAGCACTGGAGGGTAATCTGACTGGGTGGATTGCCCACTCTTTATAGAACCTGCCTGAAATCAACGGAATGAAAATCAGGCGGGTTCTTCTTTAAAGGACGTGTGATCCCATCAGATTACCACCCAGGCAGTGAAGATGAACATGTACCCCCTGGGCTCTGCTGTGATTCCCCATGCAGTTCATTAGCCTGCCAATGCTCACTGTCTATGGAACCGAACCTCAGGGAGATTCAGCACCTTCTGAGAGGACGGAAGAATGCTGGAATAGTTACATTAAAGCAGCTTATTTTATAACCAACGCATTGGTGCTCCAATGGGCCAGGACTGAAATGGCAGCGCACGGTGAGTCTCTGAGTTGGGTTGTAATGCCGGGTGCTGGGTGTGGACCAGTGACTGCCAGCTGGGGAACAGTGTGTAGTGTGAGGACCAAAACTAAAACAGGAAAAGGAAATACTTTGCAAACTGCTGCAGAAATGTATTTTTGATTAGGGTCCCATTTCCTCCTGTGTATGGTTTTCTTTCTTTAATCTTGTACAATTGGCACATTGCTGCTGAGATTCCTCTTCAAGATTTTGGATTCTCCTGGATTATCATTGTGTCTTCATTTCCTGGATTGAAATCTGGCTGTCTGTGCCAGCATTGGAAAGCAGTTCACCCATGGCTCATTACCAAGTGGAATTTTCCAGCCTCCTTCATTTCCCTGGTTCACATGCCTTCTAGTAACTTTGAATACTAAGTGCTATTCCTATGATGGTCTTCCCAAAAGTTCCCAATCCTCTGGGATCTCCAGAATCACCTAAGTGTTCCTTTGGTTGTCCAGCGTCCTGATCCAACAGTGTTCTGGATTCATACTGACCCATAAAGGAGAAGACTATGTAGACCAAACCATGATTGAGGTTTGTATAGAGTCTTTGAATGGTGCTTGTGTACAGTGTCCCTTTGAATGGTGCTTGTGTACAGTGTCCCTTTGAATGGTGCTTGTGTACAGTATCCCTTTGAATGGTGCTTGTGTACAGTGTCCCTTTGAATGGTGCTTGTGAACAGTGTCCCTTTGAATGGTGCTTGTGTACAGTGTCCCTTTGAATGGTGCTTGTGTACAGTATCCCTTTGAATGGTGCTTGTGTACAGTATCCCTTTGAATGGTGCTTGTGTACAGTGTCCCTTTGAATGGTGCTTGTGTACAGTATCCCTTTGAATGGTGCTTGTGTACAGTGTCCCTTTGAATGGTGCTTGTGTACAGTGTCCCTTTGAATGGTGCTTGTGTACAGTGTCCCTTTGAATGGTGCTTGTGTACAGTGTCCCTTTGAATGGTGCTTGTGCACAGTATCCCTTTGAATGGTGCTTGTGTACAGTGTCCCTTTGAATGGTGCTTGTGTACAGTGTCCCTTTGAATGGTGCTTGTGTACAGTGTCCCTTTGAATGGTGCTTGTGAACAGTATCCCTTTGAATGGTGCTTGTGAACAGTATCCCTTTGAATGGTGCTTGTGAACAGTATCCCTTTGAATGGTGCATGTGAACAGTGTCCCTTTGAATGGTGCTTATGAACAGTATCCCTTTGAATGGTGCTTGTGTACAGTGTCCCTTTGAATGGTGCTTGTGTACAGTGTCCCTTTGAATGGTGCTTGTGTACAGTGTCCCTTTGAATGGTGCTTGTGTACAGTATCCCTTTGAATGGTGCTTGTGTACAGTGTCCCTTTGAATGGTGCTTATGAACAGTATCCCTTTGAATGGTGCTTGTGTACAGTGTCCCCATCTCTCCTGAAGTTGCTGTGCCTTGCTGGGTGTGGCTATGCTGGTGTTGACCACTCTCTGATACCTCACCTGGGCAGCTAGTGAGGCTATTTCACTGTGGTCAGCTTCACAGTGAAACAGACTCAGGCCAGTGACAGTCTCATACAGTTTTATTTGACTTAAACTGGTTTGGTCCCATGCTGACACAACAAGTCATGAAACAGACTAGGAAGGTCTTAGGTTTGTCTCAGTCTACGCGGAGCTTGCTTGAGGGGTACTACAATTGGCCTTAGTGTCTCTGAACTATGGGAGGAAAAAAATCAGCCCAGGGCTCCTGGTTCCTTCTGCCATCCAATGATCCTGACTGGAAAATTTGTACGTGGAGGGATTGAACTCATCTGTGATGCCCTGCATGGTCGAATTGCCTGTCAGCACTCATTCTATAGGCGGACACATGAAGAATATCCACTTGGATGAGGTACCAGAGGACGAGATACCTGTGGAACTGACAGCGATTTCGGCCATGAGAAATCCGGAAGAAACAACTCCAGAAACAGCAGCAACGATTAGATTAGTGAACTGAATAAAACAGGCCCGGGTAGATGGGTTCAGATTCTCAGCTCCTCTTCACTTCAAGGAGAAGCTGTCTCCAAGGGCAGGTGCAATGCATGGCAAGCACTTGCCTCAGGATATCTTTTTAGCCGCCATCCAGTTTTCCCAAGTTTTAGCAAAAACTTAAGGCAAAATTGAGAGAAAAAAAGAGGAAACTGATGATTGCAATTAATCCGAGGGGATAAATACAGACTGAAGCGGCAGGAGCTGGCCGTCATATCAAAGGATCTCATGCCCGACACCACTAGGATGCTTCCTCCTCACCCCTTCACCACACAGACGAACCCTGTCAATGGGATTACATAAAATAACAAATAGACATCAGTATAAAGCCATCTGGGACCCATCTGGAGGTAAATGCAGGCCATTCATGGCCCTGACCGTTGGCACTAACTCTCCTTGAAGCAGATACTTTATGCTTTAAATACAGTAAAACCTAGATATTGTGCTCAATCAGCAAATAATGAAAAGGAACACTGTAGCCAAAGTCTGGCCTCCTCAGGCATAGAATTTTAGAAATCCAGCACAGAAGGAGGCTCACTGACCTATCTCACCTATGGCACTGCTGGACTTTAGCTGGAGCTCTCCACTATAATCCCATTCCCCTGTCCATTCCTCGCATCCTTTTGTACACTTCCTTTTCACATACTTATCCAATTCTATTTTAAATGATGTTTTAGTCTCTGTCTCTGTACACCTTAACACAGCCCTGGATGTCCTAAGTCACAGAACTGCTACAGTGTCTCCTTGTGCTATGTAAAGGGTAGATGGTACATTATGAATAAATAAGCACACTGTTTTGGACATGTTCATATCATTTATCAGGCAAATCAGAGAGTATCTGAATACAATGGTAAACCTTTATCAATCATGGTTATGGCCTCAGCTGGAGTATTGTGTCCAATTCTGGGCATCACACTTCAGGAAGGATGTCAAGGCTTTGGAGAGGGTGCAGAGGAGATTTACTAGAATGTTACCAGGGATGAGGGACACAGAAGGCACAGATTTAAGATAACTGGCAAAAATCCTGGAGGGAATGAGGAGAAATCTTTTTACGCAGCGAGTTGTTATGTCCTGGATTGCACTACCTGAAAAGGTGTTGGCAGCAGATTAAATAGTAACTTTCAAAAGAGAATTGGATAAATACTTGAAAAAATTAAATTTGCAGGACTATTGGGAAAGAGCAGGGGAGTGGGACTAATTAGATGGCTCTTTCAAAGAGCCGGCACGGACACGACGGGCCGAATGGCCTCTTTCTGTGCTGTGTGATTCCATGATTAACCAATGATCATGCTCAGAATGCATCCTTCAAAAGCTGGGCTACAGATTCCCCTAACCTGAGGGGAAGGAGGTGACCTCAGCCTTCAGCTAGGGGTTCCCTGCTACTCTTCCTACACGTGACATAGATCTGTGCTGTCTTCCAATTTCCATGGACTCAATGCCTTCCAACCCGTCCCTCTTGAACAGGTCTCCAATAGCTGCTCATATTTGAGTGGACTACAATCTGCTTGAACTGCCCTAAATAGTCGGCCCACTTAATACGGTTCAAAGTGGTGCCTTTGTAATTGACACCTACGGTAATGGCAAATGGTCAGCGCACGAGATAGCAGGCAGTCCGGGATAAATGGGGAGGGTGTAAGTGGTGGGGATTGTATTGCCTGTTTTCACCTACTGCCAAAGGGCAGGAGCGCTGGGCATTGTTTGAACTGTGCGGAGTATTAAAACTGTGTGTTGTCTGAACTGTGGGGAGTATTAGCGCTGTGTGTTGTCTGAACTGTGGGGAGTATTAGCGCTGTGTGTTGTCTGAACTGTGGGGAGTATTAGCACTGTGTGTTGTCTGAACTGTGGGGAGTATTAGCGCTGTGGGCTGTCTGAACTGTGGGGAGTATTAGCGCTGTGTGTTGTCTGAACTGTGGGGAGTATTAGCGCTGTGTGTTGTCTGAACTGTGGGGAGTATTAGCGCTGGGCGTTGTCTGAACTGTGGGTAGTATTAGCGCTGTACGTTGTCTGAACTGCGGGGAGTATTAGCGCTGTGTGTTGTCTGAACTGTGGGGAGTATTAGCGCTGGGCGTTGTCTGAACTGCGGGGAGTATTAGCGCTGTGTGTTGTCTGAACTGTGGGGAGTATTAGCACTGTGTGTTGTCTGAACTGTGGGGAGTATTAGCGCTGTGCGTTGTCTGAACTGTGGGGAGTATTAGCGCTGGGCGTTGTCTGAACTGTGGGTAGTATTAGCGCTGTGCGTTGTCTGAACTGTGGGGAGTATTAGCACTGTGTGTTGTCTGAACTGTGGGGAGTATTAGCGCTGTGTGTTGTCTGAACTGCGGGGAGTATTAGCGCTGTGTGTTGTCTGAACTGTGGGGAGTATTAGCGCTGTGTGTTGTCTGAACTGTGGGGAGTATTAGCACTGTGTGTTGTCTGAACTGTGGGGAGTATTAGCGCTGTGTGTTGTCTGAACTGTGGGGAGTATTAGCGCTGTGTGTTGTCTGAACTGTGGGGAGTATTAGCGCTGTGTGTTGTCTGAACTGCGGGGAGTATTAGCGCTGGGCGTTGTCTGAACTGTGGGGAGTATTAGCGCTGTGTGTTGTCTGAACTGCGGGGAGTATTAGCGCTGTGTGTTGTCTGAACAGCGGGGAGTATTAGCGCTGTGTGTTGTCTGAACTGTGGGGAGTATTAGCGCTGTACGTTGTCTGAACTGTGGGGAGTATTAGCGCTGGGCGTTGTCTGAACTGTGGGGAGTATTAGCGCTGTGTGTTGTCTGAACTGCGGGGAGTATTAGCGCTGTACGTTGTCTGAACTGCGGGGAGTATTAGCACTGTGTGTTGTCTGAACTGTGGGGAGTATTAGCGCTGTGTGTTGTCTGAACTGTGGGGAGTATTAGCGCTGTGTGTTGTCTGAACTGCGGGGAGTATTAGCGCTGTACGTTGTCTGAACTGTGGGGAGTATTAGCGCTGTACGTTGTCTGAACTGTGGGGAGTATTAGCGCTGTACGTTGTCTGAACTGTGGGGAGTATTAGCGCTGTACGTTGTCTGAACTGTGGGGAGTATTAGCGCTGTGCATTGTCTGAACTGTGGGGAGTATTAGCGCTGTGTGTTGTCTGAACTGCGGGGAGTATTAGCGCTGTACGTTGTCTGAACTGTGGGGAGTATTAGCGCTGTACGTTGTCTGAACTGTGGGGAGTATTAGCGCTGTACGTTGTCTGAACTGTGGGGAGTATTAGCGCTGTGCGTTGTCTGAACTGTGGGGAGTATTAGCGCTGGACGTTGTCTGAACTGTGGGGAGTATTAGCGCTGTGTGTTGTCTGAACTGTGGGGAGTATTAGCGCTGTGTGTTGTCTGAACTGTGGGGAGTATTAGCGCTGTGCGTTGTCTGAACTGCGGGGAGTATTAGCGCTGTGTGTTGTCTGAACTGCGGGGAGTATTAGCGCTGTGTGTTGTCTGAACTGCGGGGAGTATTAGCGCTGTGTGTTGTCTGAACTGTGGGGAGTATTAGCGCTGAGCGTTGTCTGAACTGTGGGGAGTATTAGCGCTGTGTGTTGTCTGAACTGTGGGGAGTATTAGCGCTGTGTGTTGTCTGAACTGCGGGGAGTATTAGCGCTGTACGTTGTCTGAACTGTGGGGAGTATTAGCGCTGTACGTTGTCTGAACTGTGGGGAGTATTAGCGCTGTACGTTGTCTGAACTGTGGGGAGTATTAGCGCTGTGCGTTGTCTGAACTGTGGGGAGTATTAGCGCTGGACGTTGTCTGAACTGTGGGGAGTATTAGCGCTGTGTGTTGTCTGAACTGTGGGGAGTATTAGCGCTGTGTGTTGTCTGAACTGTGGGGAGTATTAGCGCTGTGCGTTGTCTGAACTGCGGGGAGTATTAGCGCTGTGTGTTGTCTGAACTGCGGGGAGTATTAGCGCTGTGTGTTGTCTGAACTGCGGGGAGTATTAGCGCTGTGTGTTGTCTGAACTGTGGGGAGTATTAGCGCTGTGTGTTGTCTGAACTGTGGGGAGTATTAGCGCTGTGTGTTGTCTGAACTGCGGGGAGTATTAGCGCTGTGTGTTGTCTGAACTGTGGGGAGTATTAGCGCTGTGTGTTGTCTGAACTGTGGGGAGTATTAGCGCTGTGTGTTGTCTGAACTGAGGGGAGTATTAGCGCTGTGTGTTGTCTGAACTGCGGGGAGTATTAGCGCTGTGTGTTGTCTGAACTGTGGGGAGTATTAGCGCTGTGTGTTGTCTGAACTGTGGGGAGTATTAGCGCTGTGTGTTGTCTGAACTGTGGGGAGTATTAGCGCTGTGTGTTGTCTGAACTGTGGGGAGTATTAGCGCTGTGTGTTGTCTGAACTGTGGGGAGTATTAGTGCTGTGCGTTGTCTGAACTGCGGGGAGTATTAGCGCTGTGTGTTGTCTGAACTGCGGGGAGTATTAGCGCTGTGTGTTGTCTGAACTGTGGGGAGTATTAGCGCTGTGTGTTGTCTGAACTGTGGGGAGTATTAGCGCTGAGCGTTGTCTGAACTGTGGGGAGTATTAGCGCTGTACGTTGTCTGAACTGCGGGGAGTATTAGCGCTGTGTGTTGTCTGAACTGTGGGGAGTATTAGCGCTGTGTGTTGTCTGAACTGTGGGGAGTATTAGCGCTGTGTGTTGTCTGAACACTGAAGGGTTATGCCTGCTGTGCCACTATGCACTGGCGATTATCTCTGTGTTGTCAAGCAGAAGCTTTCGGAGGCTACCTCCTTCATCAGGTGAACGATGTGAAAATGAAATCCTCGAGATGAAATCGCATTTATAATTCACAGAACAATGCTTGGTGAGTACAGACAGTTTTTTCAACTGCCCGTTGCCAAGGCAATCAGTGTGCAGACAGACAGGTGTTACCTGCCAGGTCTCACAGAATATACAAATCACCAAAAAAAAACAACAAACAAAAAAAAAACAGAGATAGAGAGGTAGAAACATAGAAAAGACAGCAACTGACCCGTTATATTAAAAACAGATAACATTTGTTCGCTGGTGGGGTAACGTGCAGCATGACATGAACCCAAGATCCCGGTTGAGGCCGTCCTCATGGGTGCGGAACTTGGCTATCAATTTCTGCTCGACGATTTTGCGTTGTCGTGTGTCTCGAAGGCCGCCTTGGAGTACGGTTACCCGAAGGTCGGTGGATGAATGTCCATGACTGCTGAAGTGTTCCCCGACTGGGAGGGAACCCTCCTGTTTGGCGATTGTTGCGCGGTGTCCGTTCATCCATTGTCGCAGCGTCTGCATGGTCTCGCCAATGTACCATGCTCTGGGGCATCCTTTCCTGCAACGTATGAGGTAGACAACGTTGGCCGAGTCACAGGAGTATGAACCATGCACCTGGTGGGTGGTGTCCTCTCGTGTGATGGTGGTATCTGTGTCGATGATCTGGCATGTCTTGCAGAGGTTACCGTGGCAGGGTTGTGTGGTGTCGTGGACGCTGTTCTCTTGAAAGCTAGGTAATTTGCTGCGAACGATGGTCTGTTTGAGGTTGGGTGGCTGTTTAAAGGCGAGTAGTGGAGGTGTGGGGATGGCCATAGCGAGGTGTTTGTCCTCATTGATGACATGTTGAAGGCTGCGGAGAACATGGCGTAGTTTCTCCGCTCCGGGGAAGTACTGGACGACAAAGGGTCAAAGAGGCCATCCCCTATGGACAGGCCCTGCGAATACACAGGGTCTGCTCAGACGAGGAGGAACGCGATGGACACCTACAGACGCTGAAAGACACCCTAGTAAGAACGGGATATGACGCTCGACTCATCGATCGACAGTTCCGACGGGCCACAGCAAAAAATCGCATAGACCCTCCTCAGGAGACTAACACGGGACGCAACCAACAGAGTACCCTTTGTCGTCCAGTACTTCCCCGGAGCGGAGAAACTACGCCATGTTCTCCGCAGCCTTCAACATGTCATCAATGAGGACAAACACCTCGCTATGGCCATCCCCACACCTCCACTACTCGCCTTTAAACAGCCACCCAACCTCAAACAAACCATCGTTCGCAGCAAATTACCCAGCTTTCAAGAGAACAGCGTCCACGACACCACACAACCCTGCCACGGTAACCTCTGCAAGACATGCCAGATCATCGACACAGATACCACCATCACACGAGAGGACACCACCCACCAGGTGCATGGTTCATACTCCTGTGACTCGGCCAACGTTGTCTACCTCATACGTTGCAGGAAAGGATGCCCCAGAGCATGGTACATTGGCGCGACCATGCAGACGCTGCGACAATGGATGAACGGACACCGCGCAACAATCGCCAAACAGGAGGGTTCCCTCCCAGTCGGGGAACACTTCAGCAGTCATGGACATTCATCCACCGACCTTCGGGTAAGCGTACTCCAAGGCGGCCTTCGAGACACACGACAACGCAAAATCGTCGAGCAGAAATTGATAGCCAAGTTCCGCACCCATGAGGACGGCCTCAACCGGGATCTTGGGTTCATGTCACGCTACACGTTACCCCACCAGCGAACAAATGTTATCTGTTTTTAATATAACGGGTCAGTTGCTGTCTTTTCTATGTTTCTACCTCTCTATCTCTGTTTTTTTTTTGTTTGTTGTTTTTTTTTTGGTGATTTGTATATTCTGTGAGACCTGGCAGGTAACACCTGTCTGTCTGCACACTGATTGCCTTGGCAACGGGCAGTTGAAAAAACTGTCTGTAATCACCAAGCATTGTTCTGTGAATTATAAATGCGATTTCATTTCGAGGATTTCATTTTCACATCGTTCACCTGACGAAGGAGGTAGCCTCCGAAAGCTTGTGAATTTAAAATAAAATTGCTGGACTATAACTTGGTGTTGTAAAATTGTTTACAATTGTCAACCCCAGTCCATCACCGGCATCTCCACATCTTGTCAAGCAGAGCTTGAAGGCTGCACTGCCTGCCTCCAGTCTGACTGCCATTGACCGGATCAAATTACACACTGCAGGCACAATGCTGGATGACTGGTGTCCAATTACACCTCCCACTTGTCCGTACACCTGTACACTAGAGGACACGGCATTGACCGTCGATGTATCCGAATATTATTGGCCGATTCTGTAACTCCCACTCCCATCATGTCAGGCTCTGCATGGGGAGTGCAGCATTTCTGGACTTAACCTTTGATTCCAACAAAGTGAGGATGCAGGGTGGAGGACGTGTGTGTAGGACAGGGTACTTGGAGCTCAGGAGGAATATGAGGGGAAAGTTCAGAGGAGCAGTGACTATAGTCCATGAGAGAGAGAGATGTGGAAGTCTCTGTTATCTGGCATTTATTTAAGTGAAATCAGCTGCACTGTGATCTGAGTCTTACCCAGAACCAGAACCTTAAATGGCAGGAAGTGAATACTTCATAGGAATCCACTAATTGGACCTTGCATTAAGCAGGCCCAATAAAACCAATTCACGTTTGTGTGCCACTGTACAAGATGCCTTCAGTGTGTGCTTTCCCCCAACTGTTTATTATCAGACTGGGAAAAGAGCTTTGCAAAGGAAGCTAGTTACTTCAAGCTGCACGAGCTGACAAGAGTCCTATTCATATCTTTATTCAACTTTTATTACTTTACTCCTTTATTCAAAAACCTCACATGTTTCTTTATTTTATTAATGTAAAAAAAAAGTTTTGGCCCACAGAACCTCAGTAAATCGATTATCTTTCCTCCTCCCTGTGAGATATATCCAGTTCAGTCCTGATCATTACTGATAAAACATCACTCAGCATGTCAGTAGTGTCAAAGTTCACCCACTGCCACACTCCCAGAAGGAAGTCCTTTATTTTATATTTTAAAATATACTTTATTTCATAAAATTTTTTATATACAAATATAGGGCACAAATTGCAGCTCAGCAGTTCAAAGCAATACAGTACAGATCGTATACACTTTAATCTCATTGTTACAATTTTAAAACGCGGTACATATTTTCTAATACATTCTGTACAATACAAGGTGGGGCGGCCTTACACGGCGGCCTTTCCCCATTGAGCCTTTGTGTAGGTCGCACCTCGCCTCAGTGCGTCCCGCAGAACATACCCCTGGACCTTGGAGTGTACCAGTCGGCAACACTCGGTCATGGACAGCTGCTTCAGCTGGAAGACCAACAGGTTTCGGTCGGACCAAAGGGCCTCCTTCACTGAGTTGATGGTGTTCCAGCCACAGGTGATATCTGTCTCAGTGTACGTCCCGGGGAACAGCCCGTAGAGCACAGCGTCCTGTGTTACCGAACTGTTTGGGATGAACAGGGACAGATACCAACGCATCTCTCTCACTCCTTCTGAGTGAAGGGGCAGTCCATCAGGATGTGGAAGACGGTCTCCTCCCCGCCACAGCCTCGAGGGCAGCTCACGGTGGCGCTGAGATTCCGTGCGTGTTGGAAGGACCGCACTGGGAGGGCCTTTCTCACCACCATCCAGGCTACATCCTGGTGCCTGTTGGTCAGTTCCGGTGACGAGACGTTCTGCCAAATGGCATCGACCGTCTGGTCGGGGAAGAAACCGATCGAGTCCATCCTCTCTGTTCCTTGTAGGACTCTGAGAACATTTGTGTCGACCATTGTCTGACGGCCTTGTGGTCGAAGGGGCTCCTCCTCAGGAACTTCTTCACCTGGGACAGGTGGAGGTGGCGGGGGGAACGGTCCAGCTGGACGGGACGTCCTGCGCCTGCTCACGAGCGTGGCCAGGCCCAGCCTTCTCAGTGTGTTGGACAGATAGAAACCCAGCGCGTAGTGACACTTGGTGTTTGCATACTGGCGATCTATAGATATCCTGAGGCAGCCGCACACAAAGGTGGCCATCAGGATCAGAGCGGCGTTGGGGATGCTCTTCCCCCCCTTTGTCTGGGGTCTTGTACATGGTGTCCCTGCGACGCATTCTACCTTGGACCTCCAGACAAAGTGGAAGATAGCTCGGGTGATTGTGACGGCGGAGTTGTGGGGAATGAGCCAGACCCTGGCCACGTAGAGCAACACCGCGAGTACCACACACCTTATCACCAGGTTCCTGACGGTTATGGAGAGGGATCGCCCCACCCACAGACCAAGCTTTTGTTTGGCCTTGGCGATCAGCTCCTCCCAGTTCTTTGTTCAGGGCAGGGACCCCCCGATCCAGATCCCTAGCACCTTCAGGTAGTTGGACCTGACGGTGAAGGGGACAAGGGGCCGGGCCTCCCACCTGCCAAAGAACATGGCCTCACTTTTATTTCAGTTCACTCTGGCCCCCAAGGCCAGCTCAAAATAGTCGCAGATGCCCATCAGTGTGTGGACTGACTGCTGATCAGAGCAGAAGAAGGTGATATTGTCCATGTACAGGGAGGCCTTAACCTGAGAGCCTCCGCTGCCTGGGATCGTCAACCCCCCTGATACCTGCATCCTTCCTGATGGACACGGCAAACGGCTCGATACAACATATGAACAAAACCTCGGAGAGAGGACAGCCCTGCCTGACTCCAGAGCTGATCGGAAAGCTCTCTGACTCCCACCCGTTGATTAGGACTGCACTACGGATGTCCGCATAGAGCAGTCAGATCCAATCGCGGATTCCCTCCCCAAAATCCATTTTGGAGCACACATCCATCATGTCGTGCGTCGCCATTACCGCAAGCAGCATTTTCATTCCCCTGCTATCGTGGGCTGCGTGGCATTGTGCTGACACCTGTATACTTTGAACTGACCCCATTAAAGGGAGCCTTACCGTCATTATCCTTTTTAAAGAACCAGAGATGTTTACAGCATAGAATTTGGCCCATCGTGTCTCTGCCAGCTCTTTAATAGAGAAATCCAAAACAAATTCCTTTGCCTTGCTCTCTCCCCGTAGTTTTGTATTTTCCTCTGCTTTACATATTTCTCCAAATTTCCCTTAAAAGGTGCGATGGGCTCTGCCTCAACCATTCCTTGTAGCAAAGTATCCCATGCTCCATAAACCCTCTGCTTAAAGAAACTTCTTCTAACCTCTCTCCTCACTCTATTAGTGACAATTTTACCCCCTCGTCACTGACCCTCCATCCCAAGGAAATAGTCTTTCCTCATTCGCTCTACCAAAATCTTTCATAATTTAAACCCCTCCATTGAATCTCCCCTTAACTTTCTCTGCTTCAGTAGAAATGATCTTTGGGCCTGAAATTCCTGCAGCTGACGAGGTTGGAGAGCGGGTTCATTGGCTGCAGGGAGGCCGGAATGTGGAGCAGAAGCTGCTTCTCCCAGGTTTCCGAGTCGTTTAACTTGCACCCTAAATTTTGGCCTGGGAGTGGGGTGGGGAAGGATAGTGAGCGAGTCTTCCAGCCACCCCCTTCACAACAAGGGGACGTTTCTGGGGCAGTTCCCCGGCTGCCTTGGGAGTTACACCCACTGCACACTTGTAAGGCCTCGAGGTAACTCTTGCTAGATGAGAGCTGGCGTGAGGTCCAGTGCGGCTCTTGGAAAGGCCCCAGAAGTCAGTAAGGCAAAATTAATTGATCAGAGAGGGATCACAGAACTCCCTTAGGAGCAGTTTTAAATGTTTGCCCATCTCCCGCCTCTGACCCACCGTCGGAGAGGCTGTGGGCCGCCTCGACACCTATCGATGACTCGAGGCGGGTGCCTCTAAAGCATCTTTACAGGTGTGGGCCGCCCACCCTGATCATGTTATCGAGCCCATTCTCACAATTTGCAAAGGGGGTCTCCATCCTTCTATTTACGGACGGCCAGGAGTTCTGCTCCAGTGAACTTGAACTGGCAGAGCACGATTCCTGGAATTTCAGGCCCCTAGTCTCTAGACACTGCTTGAGCATCATAACACTGTCCCACGATGATTAGGGACGTCAAGAGACTGGCTGGCGTAGTGGGTTAGCTCTCTGTTCCCGCACCTATGGGACCTGGGCTTGGATCAGGCCCAGGCTGACGAGTGAAAAGTCTCCTCGCTCTGCTCTTGCATGACATGGGTTTGGGCCACCACAACCTATCTTCCTAGTGATGCGAGTTCAAAACTACCCATAATTTAGCACTAACCAGGCACTAACACAGTGATATAAGGAAACAGAAAAACATTTACACTGGTCGAGGAAGGGGTGCTCTGTTCAGGTTGAAGTTGAGGTTCAGGCACTTTGCTCTCTCCACAACAACCTGCCTCCAGAGGCGACTGCACCTTCTGTCCTGGTGCCACTGATACACAAAGTTTAATGACATGAGACATGAGGATGTAGTCAGGCATGGACTCGGCCAGTGTGACCCACATTATAAGCCATGGATGTTTGCGACCTGCCTCCTCTTCCCCTCGCTCTGGGGCTTCCATTCATGCCTCGGCCTGACTGTGAGATGTTGATTGAGCTGGTGTTTCATTTCCCTTTCCTTTTCTTGCTTTCTACCCAAGGTATCAAGAGAATATTATCTGGATATTCACTCTCGGTCGGCAAGGATCCCACAGGGAGCACATAGTCAGACAGTTATAGTCAAAGCCAACCACAGCAAGGGGAGAGGTCATGTGACTGATGTTCAGTGACACTTAAGAGAAAATTAAGCCATATGATTGGATGTCTTCGCTTAATTATTTTAAATGGAGACATTTTTGAGGCTAAAATGTTGAAGGATGCCCTACTGCTCATTAAAGTGAGGGATGTTATTGGTGGGGAGTGGAACGGATACCTTTGGAACACCAGAATGAGCTGACCCCTCACAATTATGCACAGTCAGCAACACACTGGAACCATGGGGCACAGGGGATAAAATGTTGGGTGGGACCAGCCTATAAAGGGCTGCTTGAAAATGACCATTCTTTAAACTTGCAGTTGCTGGGCCCTAAAGTCCCTTTGCTGGATGTGGCTTTTGAAAGTTGAAGGCTGATAAAAATGCAGGAAAATGAAAGGCGGCCCTACATCAGGGAAAAGGTCATTCAGGAGCAAAACTGCCCCTGCTCTGGATCTACGCTGAAGTACCCAGGCCTAATCTGAAGTGCTCCATTGTATTTTGTGGAGACCACCTAATTTAAATAAATTGGAAATCTGAATGAGCCTTGCACAGAATTTGTACACGTGCTCCCAGCTGTATAGGACAACGCAAAGCTCTTCAGGCTCACGGCAGATCGCAGGACTCTGTGCCCGACTAGTAGGTATGCCAGCACCCAATGTGCTTCAGCGCAACAGGTGCTGGACATCATAGTGTCAGCATCAAGCACGTCAATGTCAGGTTTGCATAGTCAGATGCAGAGTAAAGCTCCTTCTACTCTGTTGGAACAACGTGCCTCTGTCCCAGCCTCAGATGAGCGCCCCCCCCAATGCATCATTGTGACATTTTTCCATCTGATTCTGTGACCTCTCTGAGTGAGTTTGCCGGTTAGTGTTGAGTTAGGAGTAGGGTTTGTGCTGTTGGTAGGCCTGAACCCACAAGGAACCTGACTGACAATGCCCAGACTCATTTGAAGTAGGACCAGCACAGCCAACTGAGATAGAAAGGAGACATTGAACCACTCAACCTAGGCTGGTTCTTACTTGACCACATAATCTAGGTTGACATTCCATTGCAGTGCTGAAGGAGTGTTGCATTGTTAGAGATGCCGTCCGTCACATCAATGTATTAAACTGAGGTCCCATCTGCCTGTTCAGGTGGACGTTAAAAATCCCCATGTATTTTTTCAATGAAGAGGTAGAGGTTCTCCTGGTATCCTGACCAACATTATTCCTTAACCAGCACAACCAAAAATAATTAACCAGTTATCCATCCCATTGCTATTTGTGAATTGGCTGTCGTGTTTCCCTACGTCACAACAGTTACTGCACTTCAAAGTAATTAATTGGTTGTAAAGTGCTTTGGGACATCCTGAGAGATATGATAAGGTGCTATATAAATACAAATTATTTCTTTTGAGGGTACAGAAGTGAAAAGGCAGTGTCTATGCCGTGTTAATGTTATTTTTACTTAAGCCTTTCACTCCGTAATCCGTTTACACTGTGGATATAAGGGGCTATTTTCTGAGGGCTGGTGAGATTATCAACAGGAACATTATCCCTGAGCAATTTCTATCACAGCTCAGAGTCTCGGGGGGATATCAGGAGTGACAATCATGACCAGCAAGAGTGACGTTTGCTAATTCATTCAGACATGTTCAGCTGTTTCCATTTTTAGGAGTGACGTGCCTCAAATGAGGTGTTAAATTTTAAACCAGAATCGAGTGATTATCATTCCCAACAGCTGGCAGCTCTGACATCAGCAGTGTAAGTGCATTGATTTGTGTTCAAAAGTGTGCTCAATAAAATCAACCATAAATTTTCAGTTCACTTATCCACGATGGACTCCTCCTCAGTTTGGATCTCAAGTGTCTTAAAGACAATGTAAAATAAATTCCACACTCAGGTCAAGTGCATGTTGTCCTCTGTTATCAGTGGTATGGATGTCTGAGTGTATAGAAGGGGCTATAGGTCTCTCAATGGCTCATATGTAACTGCTCCATTCAGACTGGGAGGCTTGCAGTTTCGATTCTGTTTGTGCTGAGTTAATGGGCATGATTTTGACCTGGAGCTGGGAAGAGAGCAGGTGGGTAGATTTTCAGGTGGGAAACCCAGAAGTAAGTGGGTCAGAATCTGCGATCGCAACTAAATCGAAGGCAATTATTTTTGCTTCCGTGTTTCCCGCGCGACAGTCAGCCAGATTGATAGGCTGGCTGGCTATCAGGCGTGAAGGCCTGGGGTCAGAGAGGGGGGGAGGGAGAGATCGTGAGCTGGGAGGACACCGTGTCGGGGGTGGGGTCTGCTGCCAGGAGGACATTGGGGTGGGGGAGGAGGGGTGGGGTGGGGTCTAATGCTGGGAGGACATTGGTGGGGGAGGAGTCTGATGCCAGTGGTGGAGTTCGGGGAGGGGGGCGGGGGGTGGGCAGCATGGAGAAGATTGCAGGCCAGGAGGTGATTGGGTTGGCAGAAGAGTCGGAATTCAGCAGAAAAATCGGAGATCGGGAGTCATCAGAAGAGTCGGAGGTCGGAGATCAGGAGAAGAGTCAGAGGTCGGGAGTCAGCATAAGAGTTGGAGGTCGGAGATCAGAAGAGTCGGAAGTCGGGAGTCATCAGAAAAGTCGAGATCAGAGGTCAGGATAAGAGTCGGAGGTCGGGACGGATTCGGAAATCGGAGGGTCTCTGATACCGAGTGGGGGGCGGTGGGAGTCGGCCGATCGAGGCAGGTAAGCTTGTTGAGCCTGGAGGCAACACTCCTGCTCCTCTCGGCCCGCAACCAGTGCAATAAAGGCACTAATCTGATGAACTGGCCCTTCTCGCCTCCTTTCACCTGGCGAGATTCACGAGCCCCGGGAAAGCCTTCCTGGAGGCATCAAATTTAAAGGTGAATAACACTGAATCATAACAAACCCACGCTAACTATTTCAACCAGGTTAATTGCCCCGCTAACGACCCACCTGCTGGCACTAATTGGGAACGTGACATCCGCTATTCGACTGCACGTGCGCATCCAAACGCGTCCACGTTAAACCTGGAAGTGGGCACATTGGAGCCGGGTTGCGGTCGCGATCGTAAAAACGAGTATTTTTACCTCCCACCCGACTCCAACCCACCCGTTCTTGGGGGTTAAAATTCAGCCCAATGTCTCAGCTGGGATGACATTAGGAGCCACTGTGCCCCTGAGTGAGAGAGGATAAATTAGTCCTGGTCGCTACCCATTGCCCCCCACTGCAAAGTATTTGTATGTGCAGCTGTCAGGTGAGAACAGAATTGGATGAGGCAGTAGTTCAGAATCTGCTGACACTCACATTTACTGTGAAGGATGTTCACTTGGGTGGGGTGTTGGCGGGTGATTGTGACACTGTAGCCGAGTAACATCCATCAAGGGAGGGGAGGGCAAGGCTGGAGGGGGGGCGAAAGTATAGAAAAGCAACAGGGGAAATGGAGCTTTTTACTTATTGTTTCTTTCAACAAAATATTCTTGACCTTTGACATTTTTATTGTTGCAAGTAAAATAAGGCATCTGAACGAAAGTCAAACTCTTTTCATAAAGTTCTCGGAAAGTCGGCTCCAGTAACGTTATCCCATTCTGAGGAACAAGAGGCTATATTGTATCCACATATAAACACGGGCAGCCAAAATGCCACTTCATATGTTTTCTTTTTTTGAAGAATTAGTACATTATATAGCTGCCTGTTGGGCCAAAGAAAAATCTGTTCGAGGACTAACGGGCCTTGAAATTCAAAGAGTTATAGTAAATTGCAGCAATTTAATCATTCGCACAGGCTGGGCTCTATATAGGGAACTAAATAAAAAAGGCTTTTGAAATGACACAGAATGAGGTCTGAACCATACTGGAGATCAGGAGGCCAAAAATAACAGGGACTGGAGCAGGAGCCTGGCTCCACTGAAAGAATTCCTTTATTTCTCTTCAGGAGTCTGGAAAATTATCCTAGAGCCAATCTGCTCGTGTTTATCAGATGTGAGAATCACTGGAGGTGCCTGGAGCTTGAAAAAGCAGCTCTGCGCGTGCCAAGGGGAAGTGTCAACGAAGGCCATGGATCACTGGCTGGGTCATATTCGCAATTGCTTTACATCTGGCCTTCTGTGTGTATCTCCTGACATCATTTGGCCATTTAGAATCGCGTTTCGATTGCAGCGTTGAGTGCTGCCTTGCCACTGGGAGTTGACAAATGTCAGCTCCCCGCTGATTATTTCTGAACACGTTGACGGCTTATTTTCTTTGGCACCATGCTTCTGCCAACACGTGGCATAAAACCCAGCGCTCCGGGAGAAATATCCTAGAGGATTTCAGTATGTACCGCCAGAGAGCATGAAATTCCTATGGGCTTTACAGCAAATATTAAGGGAGCTCACAAGATCTACCCTCAAAGCTGATAAGATTCTACTCACTTTGTAATATCCTGTGGATAATTTGATAACGGTTGTCAATCAATGTAACCTGATCCAAAACTTCAAGGTCACTAGAACGGACACACCCCCCCACTCCACCACCTCACTCGACATATTAGGACTGATTCCATGATCCGGTGGTCCCAGTTCAGAGCGTTGCTTGCAGGGAATGCTGGTTGGAAAATTGCGGAATGAAAATCAGGTGGGTTCTACAATGGGTTCAGTTCTTTAACTGGAATACAAAGGGGTGGAAGTTATGCTACAGTTGTATAAAGCTCTGGTTAGACCCCATCTGAAGTATGTATTTAGTTCTGGGCATCTAACCTCAGGAAGGATACATTGGCCTTGGAGGGGGTTCAGTGCAGATTCACCAGAATGATACCGGGGCTAAAAGGGTTAAATAACTAGGTCAGGTTGCATGGACCAGGCTTGTATTCCCTTGAGTTTAGAAGATTAAGGGGTGAGCTAAATGAGGTGTTTAAGATGTTTAAAGGAATTGATAGGGTAGAAAGAGAGAAACAATTTTCCCTAGTGGGAGAGTCCAGAACAAGGGGGCATAACCTTAAAATTAGAGCTAGGCCTTTCAGGGGTGATGTCAGCAAGCATTTCTTCACACAAACGGCAGTGGGAGTTATGGAACCAAGTTGGGTAAATGGAGTTAAGATACAGATCAGCCATGATCTAATTGAATGACGGCACAGTCTTGAGAGGCTGAATGGCCTACTCCTGTTCCTATGTTCCTACGGGTGGACAATCTGATCCACCAGATTACTGCTCAAAAATCTATGTCACTTTGTTGACAGCAAGTGGAGCATTCTAGCATTCTTCACCCTCTCTGTTGCCCAGTCCCTTTGTTGCATGAGATTGTGTGTTCCCAATATTTTAGCGAAGGAATGAGAATCCATTTTGAAAACTGATACTCATTTTATTGGCTGCAATTGTTTGTAATCCTCTTTGCAACTGAGGCGTGTCATTTGATCTGATTGAGCGACAATAATATTGCAATAATGAAAATTAACATTAAATCTTGGGGAGCCCACCTGTGGTTTTCCGATGTGTGCTCCCAGCGGGTGAAGCTCTACATTGGGAGGGCACATCTGTAACATTCACCCCATGAGGAATAATCATGGGTGCAGTACCAGAGTGCACCCATGGAATTGTACCTAATGAAGGGTCATCGCCTTCAGGAGAGGAGGTGATAAAATAAAAAGAGAGGCACGGTTATTGTCAGTCAGTGTGAGGAGTCACTGTTGTCTCAACTCATGCAGAATATCTGATCCTATTCCCACGTGCTACAGTGCAATCCAATCTCATTCTCTGGGAGTCTACTGTTGATACAAAAGGTGTCAGGTACATGTAAAGAGGCTAGGAGCACGGCTCTTGAACTGATCTGAATGACTAACCACTCCTGTAAACAGAACATTACAGCCTCCTTCTGTTTCATCATCTCAGTAGCTCAGCTCATTACTGCCCCCTTCTGATCCCTCATTTCACTCACCCTATCCATCACAGCCCCTTTCTGATCCCTCATTTCGCTCACTCTGCCCATTACAGACCTTCTGATGCAACGTTCCATGTTTATTTTCAATTTTAAGGGAGGTTGCCTGTAGATAACACTATTAATGCAAAGTAAATAAGAATTCAATCTTTTCCAATATACTGACTGCAGCTAAATAATACAGGAGCTCCTCGGTCTATCTTCATTTCCTAAGGGAACAACCCAATAGGTGGGACCCAGTTAAATTCAGGACAATTTACTTGCCAAATGAAGTCAGTATAGGATAAGGAGCTAAATGTCTCCTGGAGAATGAGTAGGGTGTAGTTCCCTGACCCATCTGATCGTGTATCTGCCTGGATTAATGAGCTGTTTCTTTTCCCAGTTCAATGCCTTGTGAAGTAACTCTGAAGACGCAGGGCGAGGGTAAGGTGTTTGTTTTAAAGGTGGGCTTTACCACCAGGATCTCTTATAGTCTCATCAACAAAAACTGGCATTTAAATAGCGCCTTTAACAAAGTAAAATGTCCCAAGGCGTTTCACAGAACAGTTATCAAACAAAAATTTGGCACCGAAACACATAAAGAGATTAGGACAGGGAACCAAAAGTTGGTCAAAGAGGTAGGTTTTAAAGAGCATCTTAAAGGAGGAGAGGTGGAGAGGTTTAGGGAGGGAATTCCAGAATTTAGGGCCTAGACAGCTGAAGAAGCCTTGGTGAGTTGCTGCAGTGCATCCTGTGGATGGTGGGGTGATGGGAATCAGGGATGCACAAGAGACTAGAATTGGAGGACCATAGAGATCTTGGAGAGTTGTAGGGCTGGAGGAGGTTAGCGATAGGGAGGGGCGAGGCCATGGAGCGATTTGAAAACACGAATGAGAATTTTAAAATTGAGGTGTCGCCTGCCTGGGATCCAATGAAGGTCAGCAAGCACAGGGGTGATGGGTGACCGGGACTTGGTACGAGTTAGGATGCAGGCAGCAGAATTTTGGATGAGCTCATGTTTACGGAGTGTGAAAGGTAGCAGACCAGTCAAGTGAGCGTTGGAATAGTCGAGTCTGGAGCTAACACAGGAATGGATGAGAGTTTCAGCAGTTGATGGGCTGAGGCAGGGGTAGAAACAGGCGAAATTATAAAGATAGAAGTAGGTGGTCTTGGTGATGGAGAGGATATGGGGTCAGAAGCTCAGCTCAGGGTCAAATAGGATGCCAAGTTTGCGACCAGTCCGGTTCAGCATTTATACCACCCCTTATAAAGTCTCTCACCATCACCACCCCTTATCAAGCCTCTCACCATCACCACCCCTTTCAAAGAGTCTCACCATCACCACCCCTTATAAAGAGTCTCACCATCACCACCCCTTATAAAGAGTCTCACCATCACCACCCCTTATAAAGAGTCTCACCATCACCACCCCTTATAAAGAGTCTCACCATCACCACCCCTTACAAAGAGTCTCACCATCACCACCCCTTACAAAGAGTCTCACCATCACCACCCCTTATAAAGAGTCTCACCATCACCACCCCTTATAAAGAGTCTCACCATCACCACCCCTTATAAAGAGTCTCACCATCACCACCCCTTATAAAGAGTCTCACCATCACCACCCCTTACAAAGAGTCTCACCATCACCACCCCTTACAAAGAGTCTCACCATCACCACCACTTATAAAGGGTATCACCATCACCACCCCTTATAAAGAGTCTCACCATCACTACCCCTTATAAAGAGTCTCACCATCACCACCCCTTATAAAGAGTCCCACCATCACCACCACTTATAAAGAGTCCCACCATCACCACCACTTATAAAGAGTCTCACCATCACCACCCCTTATAAAGAGTCCCACCATCACCACCACTTATAAAGAGTCCCAACATCACCACCCCTTATAAAGAGTCCCACCATCACCACCACTTATAAAGAGTCTCACCATCACCACCACTTATAAAGAGTCTCACCATCACCACCCCTTATAAAGAGTCCCACCATCACCACCACTTATAAAGAGTCCCACCATCACCACCACTTATAAAGAGTCTCACCATCACCACCACTTATAAAGAGTCCCACCATCACCACCCCTTATAAAGAGTCCCACCATCACCACCACTTATAAAGAGTCTCACCATCACCACCCCTTATAAAGAGTCCCACCATCACCACCCCTTATAAAGAGTCCCACCATCACCACCCCTTATAAAGAGTCCCACGATCACCACCCCTTATAAAGAGTCTCACCATCACCACCACTTATAAAGAGTCCCACCATCACCACCACTTATAAAGAGTCCCACCATCACCACCCTTTATAAAGAGTCCCACCATCACCACCCTTTATAAAGAGTCTCACCATCACCACCCTTTATAAAGAGTCTCACCATCACCACCCTTTATAAAGAGTCTCACCATCACCACCACTTATAAAGAGTCTCACCATCACCACCCTTTATAAAGAGTCCCACCATCACCACCACTTATAAAGAGTCCCACCATCACCACCACTTATAAAGAGTCTCACCATCACCACCACATATAAAGAGTCTCACCATCACCACCACTTATAAAGAGTCCCACCATCACCACCCCTTATAAAGAGTCTCACCATCACCACCCCTTATAAAGAGTCCCACCATCACCACCCTTTATAAAGAGTCTCACCATCACCACCACTTATAAAGAGTCTCACCATCACCACCCTTTATAAAGAGTCTCACCATCACCACCCTTTATAAAGAGAGTCTCACCATCACCACCACTTACAAAGAGTCTCACCATCACCACCCTTTATAAAGAGTCTCACCATCACCACCACTTATAAAGAGTCTCACCATCAACACCCTTTATAAAGAGTCTCACCATCACCACCCTTTATAAAGAGAGTCTCACCATCACCACCACTTACAAAGAGTCTCACCATCACCACCCTTTATAAAGAGTCTCACCATCACCACCCCTTATAAAGAGTCTCACCATCACCACCCCTTATAAAGAGTCTCACCATCACCACCCCTTATAAAGAGTCTCACCATCACCACCCCTTATAAAGAGTCTCACCATCACCACCCCTTATAAAGAGTCTCACCATCACCACCCCTTATAAAGAGTCTCACCATCACCACCCCTTATAAAGAGTCTCACCATCACCACCCCTTATAAAGAGTCTCACCATCAGCACCCTTTATAAAGAGTCTCACCATCACCACCCCTTATAAAGAGTCTCACCATCACCACCCCTTATAAAGAGTCTCACCATCACCACCCCTTATAAAGAGTCTCACCATCACCACCCTTTATAAAGAGTCTCACCATCACCACCACATATAAAGAGTCTCACCATCACCACCACTTATAAAGAGTCCCACCATCACCACCCCTTATAAAGAGTCTGACCATCACCACCACATATAAAGAGTCTCACCATCACCACCACTTATAAAGAGTCCCACCATCACCACCCCTTATAAAGAGTCTCACCATCACCACCCTTTATAAAGAGTCTCACCATCACCACCACTTACAAAGAGTCTCACCATCACCACCCCTTATAAAGAGTCTCACCATCACCACCACTTACAAAGAGTCTCACCATCACCACCCTTTATAAAGAGTCTCACCATCACCACCACTTACAAAGAGTCTCACCATCACCACCCCTTATAAAGAGTCTCACCATCACCACCCTTTATAAAGAGTCTCACCATCACCACCCTTTATAAAGAGAGTCTCACCATCACCACCCCTTATAAAGATAGTCTCACCATCACCACCACTTACAAAGAGTCCCACCATCACCACCCTTTATAAAGAGTCTCACCATCACCACCCCTTATAAAGAGTCTCACCATCATCACCACTTATAAAGAGTCTCACCATCACCACCACTTATAAAGAGTCTCACCATCACAATCCCCTTATAAAGATAGTCTCGCCATCACAATTCCTTATAAAGAGTCTCACCATCACCGCCCCTTATAAAGATAGTCTCACCATCACCACCCCTTATAAAGATAGTCTCACCATCACCACCCCTTATAAAGAGTCTCACCATCACCACCCCTTATAAAGAGTCTTACCATCACCACCACTTGTAAAGAGTCTCACCATCATCACCACTTATAAAGAGTCTCACCATCACCACCACTTGTAAAGAGTCTCACCATCATCACCACTTATAAAGAGTCTCACCATCACCACCACTTATAAAGAGTCCCACCATCACCACCCCTTATAAAGAGTCTCACCATCACCACCACTTATAAAGAGTCTCACCATCACCACCCCTTATAAAGAGTCCCACCATCATCACCACTTATAAAGAGTCTCACCATCACCACCCCTTATAAAGATAGTCTCACCATCACCACCCCTTATAAAGAGTCCCACCATCACCACCCCTTATAAAGAGTCTCACCATCACCACCACTTATAAAGAGTCTCACCATCACCACCACTTGTAAAGAGTCTCACCATCACCACCCCTTATAAAGAGTCTCACCATCATCACCACTTATAAAGAGTCTCACCATCACCACCACTTATAAAGAGTCTCACCATCACAATCCCCTTATAAAGATAGTCTCGCCATCACAATTCCTTATAAAGAGTCTCACCATCACCACCACTTATAAAGATAGTCTCACCATCACCACCACTTATAAAGATAGTCTCACCATCACAATCCCCTTATAAAGATAGTCTCGCCATCACAATTCCTTATAAAGAGAGTCTCACCATCACCGCCCCTTATAAAGATAGTCTCACCATCACCACCCCTTATAAAGATAGTCTCACCATCACCACCCCTTATAAAGATAGTCTCACCATCACCACCCCTTATAAAGAGTCTCACCATCACCACCCCTTGTAAAGAGTCTCACCATCACCACCCCTTATAAAGAGTCTCACCATCACCACCCCTTATAAAGAGTCTCACCATCACCACCCCTTATAAAGAGTCTCACCATCACCACCCCTTGTAAAGAGTCTCACCATCACCACCCCTTATAAAGAGTCTCACCATCACCACCACTTATAAAGATAGTCTCACCATCACCACCCCTTATAAAGATAGTCTCACCATCACCACCCCTTATAAAGAGTCTCACCATCACCACCCCTTGTAAAGAGTCTCACCATCACCACCCCTTATAAAGAGTCTCACCATCACCACCACTTATAAAGAGTCACACCATCACCACCCCTTATAAAGAGTCTCACCATCACCACCACTTATAAAGATAGTCTCACCATCACCACCCCTTATAAAGATAGTCTCACCATCACCACCACTTGTAAAGAGTCTCACCATCACCACCCCTTATAAAGAGTCTCACCATCATCACCACTTATAAAGAGTCTCACCATCACAATCCCCTTATAAAGATAGTCTCGCCATCACAATTCCTTATAAAGAGTCTCACCATCACCACCACTTATAAAGATAGTCTCACCATCACCACCACTTATAAAGATAGTCTCACCATCACAATCCCCTTATAAAGATAGTCTCGCCATCACAATTCCTTATAAAGAGAGTCTCACCATCACCGCCCCTTATAAAGATAGTCTCACCATCACCACCCCTTATAAAGATAGTCTCACCATCACCACCCCTTATAAAGATAGTCTCACCATCACCACCCCTTATAAAGAGTCTCACCATCACCACCCCTTGTAAAGAGTCTCACCATCACCACCCCTTATAAAGAGTCTCACCATCACCACCCCTTATAAAGAGTCTCACCATCACCACCCCTTATAAAGAGTCTCACCATCACCACCCCTTGTAAAGAGTCTCACCATCACCACCCCTTATAAAGAGTCTCACCATCACCACCACTTATAAAGATAGTCTCACCATCACCACCCCTTATAAAGATAGTCTCACCATCACCACCCCTTATAAAGAGTCTCACCATCACCACCCCTTGTAAAGAGTCTCACCATCACCACCCCTTATAAAGAGTCTCACCATCACCACCACTTATAAAGAGTCACACCATCACCACCCCTTATAAAGAGTCTCACCATCACCACCACTTATAAAGATAGTCTCACCATCACCACCCCTTATAAAGATAGTCTCACCATCACCACCACTTGTAAAGAGTCTCACCATCACCACCCCTTATAAAGAGTCTCACCATCATCACCACTTATAAAGAGTCTCACCATCACCACCACTTATAAAGAGTCTCACCATCACAATCCCCTTATAAAGATAGTCTCACCATCACAATTCCTTATAAAGATAGTCTCGCCATCACAATTCCTTATAAAGAGTCTCACCATCACCGCCCCTTATAAAGATAGTCTCACCATCACCACCCCTTATAAAGATAGTCTCACCATCACCACCCCTTATAAAGAGTCTCACCATCACCACCCCTTGTAAAGAGTCTCACCATCACCACCCCTTATAAAGAGTCTCACCATCACCACCACTTATAAAGAGTCTCACCATCACCACCCCTTATAAAGAGTCTCACCATCACCACCCCTTATAAAGAGTCTCACCATCACCACCCCTTGTAAAGAGTCTCACCATCACCACCCCTTATAAAGAGTCTCACCATCACCACCACTTATAAAGATAGTCTCACCATCACCACCCCTTATAAAGATAGTCTCACCATCACCACCCCTTATAAAGAGTCTCACCATCACCACCCCTTGTAAAGAGTCTCACCATCACCACCCCTTATAAAGAGTCTCACCATCACCACCACTTGTAAAGAGTCTCACCATCACCACCCCTAATAAAGAGTCTCACCATCATCACCACTTATAAAGAGTCTCACCATCACCACCACTTATAAAGAGTCTCACCATCACAATCCCCTTATAAAGATAGTCTCGCCATCACAATTCCTTATAAAGAGTCTCACCATCACCACCACTTATAAAGAGTCTCACCATCACAATCCCCTTATAAAGATAGTCTCACCATCACAATTCCTTATAAAGATAGTCTCGCCATCACAATTCCTTATAAAGAGTCTCACCATCACCGCCCCTTATAAAGATAGTCTCACCATCACCACCCCTTATAAAGATAGTCTCACCATCACCACCCCTTATAAAGAGTCTCACCATCACCACCCCTTGTAAAGAGTCTCACCATCACCACCCCTTATAAAGAGTCTCACCATCACCACCCCTTATAAAGAGTCTCACCATCACCACCCCTTATAAAGAGTCCCACCATCACCACCCCTTATAAAGAGTCTCACCATCACCACCCCTTATAAAGATAGTCTCACCATCACAATTCCTTATAAAGAGTCTCACCATCACCACCCCTTATAAAGATAGTCTCACCATCACCACCGCTTATAAAGAGTCTCACCATCACCACCCCTTATAAAGAGTCTCACCATCACCACCCCTTGTAAAGAGTCTCACCATCACCACCCCTTATAAAGAGTCTCACCATCACCACCCCTTATAAAGAGTCTCACCATCACCACCCCTTATAAAGAGTCTCACCATCACCACCCCTTATAAAGAGTCTCACCATCACCACCCCTTATAAAGATAGTCTCACCATCACAATTCCTTATAAAGAGTCTCACCATCACCACCCCTTATAAAGATAGTCTCACCATCACCACCGCTTATAAAGAGTCTCACCATCACCACCCCTTATAAAGAGTCTCACCATCACCACCCCTTGTAAAGAGTCTCACCATCACCACCCCTTATAAAGAGTCTCACCATCACCACCCCTTGTAAAGAGTCTCATCATCACCACCCCTTATAAAGAGTCTCACGATCACCACCCCTTATAAAGAGTCTCACCATCACCACCACTTATAAAGAGTCTCACGATCACCACCCCTTATAAAGATATTCTCATCATCACCACCCTTTATAAAGATAGTCTCACCACTAGGGTTCCTTGTAAAGATTGAGTTCATCGTGCGGTGGGTGGTGTTCATGCCCAACTGTTACCCACCTGCTATTCAGTCAGTTCACCATTTTCTTCTGTGTCCCCATGAGTGCCAATACACTACTGCCATTGCAGACAGACTCTTGTGGGGGTTAGTAAACTGGTACGTTGATAAAGGTTTAAAATTACAGTGCTTGTCACAGCATCACCTGCAGTGGGAAACTGTCCTGTTCCCCATCGCTGACAGCTCAAGGAGGGGAAAAATTCAGCATAATAATTTTTTACGACTTCAACCCATTGAAATGAATGGAAGCTGGGGCCAGTTTTCCTCCCCACCTCCAGCCCAGTCTGAGTCATGGGGTGTGGTGAACTATTGTACTGCACCTGACTGCAGCGCAGCCAAACATGGTTGAATTTTCAGTTCAGCTAATTTACATGCCCTGGCCTTCACCTGGATGTGGAGATACCCCCGGGAATGGGCAAGGCATTGCTAATGGCAGCTGGCGCGGGGACCCTCTGGCCTCCAGCCCTTGCTGGACCTATGTGCAGCTTGAAGGAGGCTGCTGGCAGCTCCATTCCAAATCCCCCCGATCCCCACAACGTCTGAGGCCCATTTTACCTGGGTGATCCTTCTCTTTGGCTGTCCGTCACCCAGCAGAGCTGAAAACACAAGATAATGATGCAGGAAGCGTTGTAAAGTCACTCTCGTGTAATCAGCATTCAATTTAAAGGCTCTCCCCTGTTTTGGGGAGGGCTCCTCAACCATACCTGGGGATTCCACAGGAAATGCATGTGGAGGTGGGCGGAGACTCAATGTAACTGGTCTCTTCCCCCTTGTCCTTTGCACCGCTCCCTGGAATCAGGGACTCTTGGGGCTCAACACAGAAAAGCTTCATTGAGCCTTGGCCATAATTAGCTGCAGGGCCGATGCCTCTTCTCTCACTGCCTGCTCTCACTATTCCCATCTCAGGCGTGAATATTAATGAATACCATTGGCTAAAACATTAAATATATAAAATGGCTTATTCCATTACACCAGGACTGGTGGTATGGCAGAGACCGGGATTACTTGTTGAACATGATATGGCCATTCTCTGCTGTGATCCTGGCTATGTTTAGTTATTTCATTGAAGCATAATATTTTCTGTTGATACATGACTCACATGGACCTTCCAGCTTGGAGACAAACCTGTAACAAAAAAAAAAATCAAAAAACACTGCTTTGTGCTACCTGCACTCGTACCTGCAATCTACACTCGTACTGTTTGACCAAATCTACCCTGCAATATGAATGGGCAAATTTGGCACCAATGAAACCAGCACATATTAAAGCATCACTTCCAGTGTAAACAGGGCACTAGTGTTTTGATATTCATTTCAACTCCTTGCATCAAACAATTAATTATCACTCTCAAACAGAACATCCTGGAAACAATCCAAATATTTAACATAGAAAACAGACCTCAATCTAGAGCCAGTCTGAACTGATGATAAATAAGCTCTACATAATTACATGTAAGGTCTTTAATGTTTTTACAATGTGCTATCTGTCCTTTGTAACATCAATCTGTTTCCGTCTATAATCTCACCTTCCCTTTATCTCTTGTACTTTGGGTTCTCAGCTGACATGCCCTATTCCCTTGCCTCTGTCTCTATAGCTGTCTCTCATGATTTATCATTCTGCACATTTTTTTGCCTTTTTTGTTGTCACTGCCCAGCTCTCCTCACTGATGTCCCCACTGTCAGTCACATGCTATCAATCCTGCTGTCTTGGTACGAAGAGTCCTTTACCTCCCCCTCCCCCAGCCTCAGTATCACTGACAAAGTGACATCACCTTCCTTCATTATTGTTTTCTTTCTTTTCTTCTCTATCTCTATTTCTTTCTTTTGTAGGTGTGCATTCATGATATCTGCTCTTTTTCCTTCTCTCACTGTCTCAGGTCACATGGGCTTTTCACTTGTCTTTTCTTGCCATTATTTCCCAGTCATAAGAACGTGTGGAAAGAGAAAAGACCATTTAGCCCATCACACCCATTCCTTCCACTTTCAATGTCCAATCTACACTCCATGTCCAATCTACACTCCATGTCCAATCTACACTCCATGTCCAATCTACACTCCATGTCCAATCTACACTCCATGTATAATCTACACTCCATGTACAATCTACACTCCATGTCCAATCTACACTCCATGTCCAATCTACACTCCATGTATAATCTACACTCCTTGTACAATCTACACTCCATGTATAATCTACACTCCATGTATAATCTACACTCCATGTATAATCTACACTCCATGTATAATCTACACTCCTTGTACAATCTACACTCCATGTATAATCTACACTCCATGTATAATCTACACTCCTTGTACAATCTACACTCCATGTCCAATCTACACTCCATGTATAATCTACACTCCATGTATAATCTACACTCCATGTATAATCTACACTCCTTGTACAATCTACACTCCATGTCCAATCTACACTCCATGTACAATCTACACTCCATGTCCAATCTACACTCCATGTCCAATCTACACTCCATGTCCAATCTACACTCCATGTACAATCTACACTCCATGTCCAATCTACACTCCATGTATAATCTACACTCCATGTCCAATCTACACTCCATGTCCAATCTACACTCCATGTACAATCTACACTCCATGTACAATCTACACTCCTTGTACAATCTACACTCCATGTATAATCTACACTCCATGTACAATCTACACTCCATGTATAATCTACACTCCTTGTATAATCTACACTCCATGTCCAATCTACACTCCATGTCCAATCTACACTCCATGTCCAATCTACACTCCATGTACAATCTACACTCCATGTACAATCTACACTCCATGTCCAATCTACACTCCATGTCCAATCTACACTCCATGTACAATCTACACTCCATGTCCAATCTACACTCCATGTACAATCTACACTCCATGTCCAATCTACACTCCATGTCCAATCTACACTCCATGTCCAATCTACACTCCATGTACAATCTACACTCCATGTACAATCTACACTCCATGTACAATCTACACTCCATGTATAATCTACACTCCATGTACAATCTACACTCCATGTCCAATCTACACTCCATGTACAATCTACACTCCATGTATAATCTACACTCCATGTCCAATCTACACTCCATGTACAATCTACACTCCATGTATAATCTACACTCCATGTATAATCTACACTCCATGTCCAATCTACACTCCATGTCCAATCTACACTCCTTGTACAATCTACACTCCATGTATAATCTACACTCCATGTCCAATCTACACTCCATGTACAATCTACACTCCATGTATAATCTACACTCCATGTATAATCTACACTCCATGTCCAATCTACACTCCATGTCCAATCTACACTCCATGTCCAATCTACACTCCATGTATAATCTACACTCCTTGTACAATCTACACTCCATGTATAATCTACACTCCTTGTACAATCTACACTCCATGTATAATCTACACTCCATGTGCAATCTACACTCCATGTATAATCTACACTCCTTGTACAATCTACACTCCATGTATAATCTACACTCCATGTCCAATCTACACTCCATGTATAATCTACACTCCTTGTACAATCTACACTCCATGTCCAATCTACACTCCATGTATAATCTACACTCCATGTATAATCTACACTCCTTGTACAATCTACACTCCATGTATAATCTACACTCCATGTACAATCTACACTCCATGTATAATCTACACTCCTTGTACAATCTACACTCCATGTCCAATCTACACTCCATGTCCAATCTACACTCCATGTATAATCTACACTCCATGTATAATCTACACTCCATGTATAATCTACACTCCATGTACAATCTACACTCCATGTATAATCTACACTCCATGTATAATCTACACTCCATGTATAATCTACACTCCATGTACAATCTACACTCCATGTCCAATCTACACTCCATGTATAATCTACACTCCATGTCCAATCTACACTCCTTGTACAATCTACACTCCATGTCCAATCTACACTCCTTGTACAATCTACACTCCATGTCCAATCTACACTCCATGTATAATCTACACTCCATGTACAATCTACACTCCATGTCCAATCTACACTCCATGTCCAATCTACACTCCATGTCCAATCTACACTCCATGTCCAATCTACACTCCATGTATAATCTACACTCCATGTCCAATCTACACTCCTTGTACAATCTACACTCCATGTCCAATCTACACTCCTTGTACAATCTACACTCCATGTCCAATCTACACTCCATGTATAATCTACACTCCATGTACAATCTACACTCCATGTCCAATCTACACTCCATGTCCAATCTACACTCCATGTCCAATCTACACTCCATGTCCAATCTACACTCCATGTCCAATCTACACTCCATGTACAATCTACACTCCATGTCCAATCTACACTCCATGTCCAATCTACACTCCATGTCCAATCTACTCTCCATGTACAATCTACACTCCATGTATAATCTACACTCCATGTATAATCTACACTCCTTGTACAATCTACACTCCATGTCCAATCTACACTCCTTGTACAATCTACACTCCATGTCCAATCTACACTCCATGTATAATCTACACTCCATGTCCAATCTACACTCCATGTATAATCTACACTCCATGTCCAATCTACACTCCATGTCCAATCTACACTCCTTGTACAATCTACACTCCATGTATAATCTACACTCCATGTCCAATCTACACTCCATGTCCAATCTACACTCCATGTATAATCTACACTCCTTGTACAATCTACACTCCATGTCCAATCTACACTCCATGTCCAATCTACACTCCTTGTACAATCTACACTCCATGTCCAATCTACACTCCATGTCCAATCTACACTCCATGTATAATCTACACTCCTTGTACAATCTACACTCCATGTCCAATCTACACTCCATGTCCAATCTACACTCCATGTATAATCTACACTCCATGTCCAATCTACACTCCATGTCCAATCTACACTCCATGTCCAATCTACACTCCATGTATAATCTACACTCCATGTATAATCTACACTCCATGTATAATCTACACTCCATGTCCAATCTACACTCCATGTCCAATCTACACTCCATGTATAATCTACACTCCATGTCCAATCTACACTCCATGTCCAATCTACACTCCATGTATAATCTACACTCCATGTATAATCTACACTCCATGTCCAATCTACACTCCATGTATAATCTACACTCCATGTATAATCTACACTCCATGTATAATCTACACTCCTTGTACAATCTACACTCCATGTCCAATCTACACTCCATGTATAATCTACACTCCATGTATAATCTACACTCCATGTATAATCTACACTCCATGTCCAATCTACACTCCATGTACAATCTACACTCCATGTCCAATCTACACTCCATGTATAATCTACACTCCATGTATAATCTACACTCCATGTATAATCTACACTCCTTGTACAATCTACACTCCATGTCCAATCTACACTCCATGTATAATCTACACTCCTTGTACAATCTACACTCCATGTCCAATCTACACTCCATGTATAATCTACACTCCATGTATAATCTACACTCCTTGTATAATCTACACTCCATGTCCAATCTACACTCCATGTATAATCTACACTCCATGTATAATCTACACTCCATGTCCAATCTACACTCCATGTACAATCTATACTCCATGTATAATCTACACTCCATGTCCAATCTACACTCCATGTCCAATCTACACTCCATGTATAATCTACACTCCATGTCCAATCTACACTCCATGTCCAATCTACACTCCATGTCCAATCTACACTCCATGTATAATCTACACTCCATGTATAATCTACACTCCATGTATAATCTACACTCCATGTCCAATCTACACTCCATGTCCAATCTACTCTCCATGTCCAATCTACACTCCTTGTACAATCTACACTCCATGTACAATCTACACTCCATGTCCAATCTACACTCCTTGTACAATCTACACTCCATGTACAATCTACACTCCATGTCCAATCTACACTCCTTGTACAATCTACACTCCATGTATAATCTACACTCCATGTCCAATCTACACTCCATGTCCAATCTACTCTCCATGTCCAATCTACACTCCTTGTACAATCTACACTCCATGTACAATCTACACTCCATGTATAATCTACACTCCATGTCCAATCTACACTCCATGTACAATCTACACTCCATGTCCAATCTACACTCCATGTATAATCTACACTCCATGTCCAATCTACACTCCTTGTACAATCTACACTCCATGTCCAATCTACACTCCATGTATAATCTACACTCCATGTCCAATCTACACTCCTTGTACAATCTACACTCCATGTACAATCTACACTCCATGTCCAATCTACACTCCATGTACAATCTACACTCCATGTACAATCTACACTCCATGTCCAATCTACACTCCTTGTACAATCTACACTCCATGTCCAATCTACACTCCATGTACAATCTACACTCCTTGTACAATCTACACTCCATGTCCAATCTACACTCCATGTCCAATCTACACTCCATGTCCAATCTACACTCCTTGTACAATCTACACTCCATGTCCAATCTACACTCCATGTATAATCTACACTCCATGTATAATCTACACTCCATGTCCAATCTACTCTCCATGTACAATCTACACTCCATGTATAATCTACACTCCATGTATAATCTACACTCCATGTATAATCTACACTCCATGTCCAATCTACACTCCATGTATAATCTACACTCCATGTATAATCTACACTCCATGTCCAATCTACTCTCCATGTACAATCTACACTCCATGTATAATCTACACTCCATGTCCAATCTACACTCCATGTATAATCTACACTCCATGTATAATCTACACTCCATGTCCAATCTACTCTCCATGTACAATCTACACTCCATGTATAATCTACACTCCATGTCCAATCTACTCTCCATGTACAATCTACACTCCATGTCCAATCTACACTCCATGTATAATCTACACTCCATGTCCAATCTACTCTCCATGTACAATCTACACTCCATGTATAATCTACACTCCATGTATAATCTACACTCCATGTCCAATCTACACTCCATGTATAATCTACACTCCATGTATAATCTACACTCCTTGTATAATCTACACTCCATGTCCAATCTACACTCCATGTATAATCTACACTCCATGTATAATCTACACTCCTTGTATAATCTACACTCCATGTATAATCTACACTCCATGTCCAATCTACACTCCATGTCCAATCTACACTCCATGTATAATCTACACTCCATGTCCAATCTACACTCCATGTATAATCTACACTCCATGTATAATCTACACTCCATGTATAATCTACACTCCATGTCCAATCTACACTCCATGTATAATCTACACTCCATGTATAATCTACACTCCATGTCCAATCTACTCTCCATGTACAATCTACACTCCATGTCCAATCTACACTCCATGTATAATCTACACTCCATGTCCAATCTACTCTCCATGTACAATCTACACTCCATGTATAATCTACACTCCATGTATAATCTACACTCCATGTCCAATCTACACTCCATGTATAATCTACACTCCATGTATAATCTACACTCCATGTCCAATCTACACTCCATGTCCAATCTACACTCCTTGTACAATCTACACTCCATGTCCAATCTACACTCCATGTCCAATCTACACTCCATGTATAATCTACACTCCATGTCCAATCTACACTCCATGTCCAATCTACACTCCATGTCCAATCTATACTCCATGTCCAATCTACACTCCTTGTACAATCTACACTCCATGTCCAATCTACACTCCATGTCCAATCTACACTCCATGTATATTCTACACTCCATGTATAATCTACACTCCATGTCCAATCTACACTCCATGTCCAATCTACACTCCATGTATAATCTACACTCCATGTCCAATCTACACTCCATGTATAATCTACACTCCATGTCCAATCTACACTCCATGTCCAATCTACACTCCATGTCCAATCTACACTCCATGTATATTCTACACTCCATGTATAATCTACACTCCATGTCCAATCTACACTCCATGTCCAATCTACACTCCATGTATAATCTACACTCCATGTCCAATCTACACTCCATGTATAATCTACACTCCATGTATAATCTACACTCCATGTACAATCTACACTCCATGTCCAATCTACACTCCATGTATAATCTACACTCCATGTATAATCTACACTCCATGTCCAATCTACACTCCATGTATAATCTACACTCCATGTCCAATCTACACTCCATGTCCAATCTACACTCCATGTCCAATCTACACTCCATGTCCAATCTACTCTCCATGTATAATCTACACTCCATGTCCAATCTACACTCCATGTCCAATCTACACTCCATGTATAATCTACACTCCATGTCCAATCTACACTCCATGTATAATCTACACTCCATGTCCAATCTACACTCCATGTATAATCTACACTCCATGTCCAATCTACACTCCATGTACAATCTACACTCCATGTATAATCTATACTCCATGTCCAATCTACACTCCATGTATAATCTACACTCCATGTCCAATCTACACTCCATGTCCAATCTACACTCCATGTCCAATCTACACTCCATGTACAATCTACACTCCATGTATAATCTACACTCCATGTATAATCTACACTCCATGTATAATCTACACTCCATGTCCAATCTACACTCCATGTATAATCTACACTCCATGTATAATCTACACTCCATGTATAATCTACACTCCATGTCCAATCTACACTCCATGTATAATCTACACTCCATGTATAATCTACACTCCATGTATAATCTACACTCCTTGTACAATCTACACTCCATGTCCAATCTACACTCCATGTATAATCTACACTCCATGTCCAATCTACACTCCATGTCCAATCTACACTCCATGTATAATCTACACTCCATGTCCAATCTACACTCCATGTATAATCTACACTCCATGTACAATCTACACTCCATGTACAATCTACACTCCATGTCCAATCTACACTCCATGTCCAATCTACACTCCATGTATAATCTACACTCCATGTATAATCTACACTCCATGTATAATCTACACTCCATGTCCAATCTACACTCCATGTATAATCTACACTCCATGTCCAATCTACACTCCATGTATAATCTACACTCCATGTCCAATCTACACTCCATGTATAATCTACACTCCATGTCCAATCTACACTCCATGTCCAATCTACACTCCATGTCCAATCTACACTCCATGTACAATCTACACTCCATGTCCAATCTATACTCCATGTCCAATCTACACTCCTTGTACAATCTACACTCCATGTCCAATCTACACTCCATGTATAATCTACACTCCATGTCCAATCTACTCTCTGTGTACAATCTATACTCCATGTCCAATCCACTCTCTGTGTACAATCCACTCTCTGTGTACAATCTGCACTCCATGTCCAATCTACTCTCTGTGTACAATCTATACTCCATGTCCAATCCACTCTCTGTGTACAATCCACTCTCTGTGTACAATCTATACTCCATGTCCAATCTTTACTCCGTGTCCAATCCACTCTCTGTGTACAATCCACTCTCTGTGTACAATCTGCACTCCATGTCCAATCTACACTCCATGTACAATCCACTCTCTGTGTACAATCTACTCTCTGTGTGCAATCTATACTCCATGTCCAATCCACTCTCTGTGTACAATCCACTCTCTGTGTACAATCTGCACTCCATGTCCAATCTACACTCCATGTATAATCCATTCTCTGTGTACAATCTACACTCCATGTCCAATCTACACTCCATGTACAATCCACTCTCTGTGTACAATCTACACTCCATGTCCAATCTACACTCCATGTACAATCCACTCTCTGTGTACAATCCACTCTCTGTGTACAATCTGCACTCCATGTCCAATCAACACTCCATGTACAATCGACACTCCATGTACAATCCACTCTCTGTGTACAATCTACACTCCATGTCCAATCTACACTCCATGTACAATCCACTCTGTGTACAATCTACACTCCATGTCCAATCTACTCTCCATGTACAATCCACTCTCTGTGTACAATCTACACTCCATGTCCAATCTACACTCCATGTACAATCCACTCTCTGTGTACAATCTACACTCCATGTCCAATCTACACTCCATGTCCAATCTACACTCCATGTACAATCCACTCTCTGTGTACAATCTACACTCCATGTCCAATCTACACTCCATGTACAATCCACTCTGTACAAACTACACTCCACGTACAATCCACTCTCTGTGTACAATCCGCTCTTTGTGCACAATCGGCCAATCGGCAACTTTAGCCCAGTCAATTTAACCTCGGTGGTGGGGAAACTTTTAGAAATAATCCGGGACAGAATTAACAGTCACTTGGACGAGAGTGGATTGATTAGGGAAAGCCAGCACGGATTTGTTAAAGGCAAATCATATTTAACTAACCTGATAGAGTTTTTTGATGAGGTAACAGAGAGGGTAGATGAGGGCAATGCAGTTGATGTGGTGTATATGGACTTTCAAAAGGCATTTGATAAAGTGCCACATGACAGGCTTATCATCAAGATTGCGGCCCATGGAATAAAGAGGGCAGTAGCAACATGGATATAGAATTGGCTACGTGACAGGTAACAGAGCGTTGTGGTGAACAGCTGTTTTTCGGACTGGAGGGAGGTGTACAGTGGTGTTCCTCAAGGGTCGTGCTGGGATCACTGCTTTACTTGATATATATTAATGACTTGGACTTGGGAGTCCAGGGCACAATTTCCAAATTTGCAGATGACACAAAACTTGGAAGGGTAGTAAACAGTGAGGAGGATAGTGATAGACTTCAATAGTATATAGACAGGCTGGTGGAATGGGTGGACACGTAGCAGATGAAATTCAATGCAGAAAAATACAAAGTGATATATTTCGGTAGGAAGAATGAGGAAAGGCTATATAAACTAGAGGGCACAACTCTAAAAGGGGTACGGGAACAGAGAGATCTGGGGGTATATGGGCACAAATTGTTGAAGGTGGCAAGGCAGGTTGAGAAAGCAGTTAAAAAAGCATACGGGATCCTTGGCTTTATAAATAGAGGGGATAGAGTACAAAAGTATGGAAGTCATGGTGAATCTTTATAAAACACTGGTTCGGCCACAATTGGAGTATTGTATCCAGTTCTGGACACCGCACTTTAGGAAAGATGTGAAGGCCTTGGAGAGGGTGCTGAAGGGATTTACTAGATTGATTCCAGGGATGAGAGACTTCAGTTACGTGGATAGACTGGAGAAGCTGGTATTGTTCTCCTTGGAACAGAGACGGTTGCGAGGAGATTTGATAGAGGTATTCAAAATCATGAAGGGTCTAGACAGAGTAGATAGAGAGAAACTGTTCCGTTTGGCGGAAGGGTCAAGAACCAGAGGACATAGATTTAAGGTGATTGGCAAAAGAAGCAAAGGTGACATCAGGAAAAACTTTTTTACACGGTGAGTGGTTAGGATCTGGAATGCACAGCCCGAGGGGGTGGTGGACCCAGAGTCAATCATGGCCTTCAAAAGGGAACTGGATAAGTACTTCAAAGGAAAAAATTTGCAGGGCTACGGGAATAGAGCGGGGGAGTGGGACTAGCTGGATTGCCCTTGAATAGAGCCGGTGCAGACTCAATGGGCCGAATGGCCTCCTTCCGTGCTATAACCTTTCTATGATTCTATGATTCTATGATCTACTCTCCATGTACAATTCACTTTCTGTGTACAATCCACTCTTTGTGTACAATCTACACTCTATGCACAATCCACTCTCCATGTGCAATCCACTCTTTGTGTAAAATCCAATCTCCATGTACAATCCACACACCATGTATAATCCTCTCTCCATGTACAGTCTTCACTTCATATACAATCCACACTCCATGTACAATCTACTCTCCATGTACAATTGACACTCCATGTACATTTCACTCTCCACATACAATCCACTCTCCATGTGCAATCCACTCTCTGTGTACAATCTACACTCCATGCACAATCATCTCTCCATGTACAATCCACTCTTTGTGTACAATCCACTCCCTATGTACAATCCGCACACCATGTATAATCTTCTCTCCATGTACAGTCCACACTCCATGTACAATCTACTCTCCATGTACAATCTACTCTCCATGTACAATCGACACTCCATGTACAATCCACTTTTTGCATGCAATCCACTCTCCAGTACAGTCTACACTCCATGTACAATCTATACTCCATGTACAATCCACACACTATATATAATCCTCTCTCTGTGTACAATCCACTCTTTGTGTACAATCCACTCTCCGTGTACAATCCTCTCTCTATGTACAATCCACTCTCCGTGTACAATCCTCTCTCTATGTACAATCCACTCTCCGTGTACAATCCTCTCTCTATGTACAATCCACTCTCCGTGTACAATCCTCTCTCTATGTACAATCCACTCTCCGTGTACAATCCTCTCTCTATGTACAATCCACTCTTTGTGTACAATCCACACTCCATGTATAATTTTCCATGTACAATCCGCACTCCATGCACAATCCACTCTTTGTGTACAATCCGCACTCCATGCACAATCCACTCTTTGTGTACAATCCACACTCCATGCACAATCCACTCTTTGTGTACAATCCACACAACATGCACAATCCACTCTTTGTGTACAATCCACACAACATGCACAATCCACTCTTTGTGTACAATCCACTCTCCATGTACAATCCACTCTCCATGTACAATCCACACTCCATGCACAATCCACTCTTTGTGTACAATCCACTCTTTGTGTACAATCCACTCTCCATGTACAATCCACACAACATGCACAATCCACTCTTTGTGTACAATCCACACAACATGCACAATCCACTCTTTGTGTACAATCCACTCTCCATGTACAATCCACTCTCCATGTACAATCCACACAACATGCACAATCCACTCTTTGTGTACAATCCACTCTCCATGTACAATCCACTCTCCATGTACAATCCACACAACATGTACAATCCACTCTTTGTGTACAATCCACAAAGTGCCGGCTTTTGAACAAGCTGAACAATTAGTCCCACTCCCCTGCTTTTTCCCCCTTGCCCTGCAAATTTTTCCACTTCAAGTATATATCCAATTCTCTTTTGAAAGTTACCATTGAATCTGCTTCCACCACCCTTTCAGGCAGTGCATTCCAGATCATAACGACTCGCTGTGTAAAAAATCATCTCCTCATTGACCCCCTGGCTCTTGTGCCATTGGGAACAGTTCCTCCCTGTGTACTCTATCAAAACCCTTCATAATTTTGAGCACCTCTATTAAATCTCCATTTAACTTTCTCTGCTCTAAGAACAATCCCAGCTTCTCTAGTCTGTCCACGTAACTGAAGTCCCTCATCCTTGGCACCATTTTATTAAATCTCCAAGACCTTCATATCCTTCCCATAGTGCGGTGCCCAGAATTGAACACAATACTCCAGCTGAGGCCTAACCGGTGCCCAGAAACTTCCAGTAAATGGTGGCTACTATCGGGGAGTCTAGCCATCGCATGAGTGGGCTGCTGAGGGTTGGCTTGCAGAACCTGAAGAGATCCTTCGATAGAGTGGCAATTCCAGGGCAATGTGTAGCACAGCCCTTTGCCCGAGGGGACACGATGACAACTCAAACAGCTGTGTTCCAGGCCTCAGGCTGCACAATCGCCCCCTCATTCAGCATGGTTACTGATGAACTTGCTCAAATGAGGTGAGGTGGGTTTAGGTGTCCATGATTTCATTGAAGCCATCAGGTCTGCGCACCTGTGGATCAGAGGGCATGGTGACCAGGAGGCTTCAAGTGCTGTTGGGACGGATGTGACCATGGAAGGTGAGGCTCTCTCTCAGGATGGTGGCAATTTCACACTACTCCTCCCAACACCAATGACTGTTCAAGAGCCAGAACGCAGGCTGGGCCAGACAGTCCCATAACTACAAAGAGTTCACATCCTGCAGTGGGACCATTTGGAGTCCGTGCTTGAAGAGATCAGGGGACACCCCATTCCCAGCGCCATGTACGAGAGGCACAGCTTTGCCATCCTTCTCCCAGTCTCCTGTCAGTGGGAGTTTGAGTAGAAACAGCACTAAGATAGCCACACACCCAGAACACACCATGGGAGAAATGGGTGAGGAAAGCACAGTGGTGATAAAGAGTAAACGTCATATAAACAGCGTGTTGTGATAGATCACTGTGCTATTTTGCCGTAGATGAACAAATATCCTTCAGGGAAGGGAGCGTGACACCTTTACCTGGTCAGGCCTTCATGTGGCACCAAACTAAGTGGATGACTCTTAATGCACTTGGGATAAGTAGGAATGGGTAATAAATATTGGCTTGCCAGTGTTGTCCATAAATCAGGAACAAATAAAAGGAAGGAGGTGGACATCGTACCAAACACGCCATCCGTCAGTGAGTAGAAAAGAATTACAGCCATTCTGCAATCATTTCTGAAGCTGAAAATCATTTTTAATACAAAAGACCAGCAATAAAGTCCTCTCTTGACATGAGCAGCCTTTCTATTTAAGACAGATAACAGCTAAATGGTAGCTCTGGAAGCTATTATGCCAGGCTCTGGGAAGCAGTTTGCCCCCGAGCTGCCCGCAGTATTAGAGCACAGGTCTCTGACACTCATTTGCATGTCATTTACATTGGTGAACTCTCCTCGCGTGCAATAAAAGAAAGACTTGCATTTATATAGCGCCTTTTACAACCTCAGGACGTCCCAAAGTGCTTTACAACCAATTAAGTACTTTTTAAAAAAATGTAGTCACTGTTGTAATATAGGAAATGCGGCAGCCAATTTGCGTACAGCAAGTTCCCACAAACAGCAATGAAATAAATGACCAGATCATTGGTTTTAGGTGTTGGTTGAGGGATCAATATTGGCCAGGACAACCGGGAGAACTCCCCTGCTCTTCTTTGAATAGTACCATGAGATCTTTTAAGTCTACCTGAGAGGGCAGACAGGGGCCTCAATTTAATGCCTCATCCGAAAGATGGCACCTCCGACAGTCAACCTGGATTTTGTGCTCAAGTCTCTGGAGTGGGACTATCAACCCACAACCTTCTGACTCCGAGGTGAGAGTGCTACCACTGAGCCACAGCTGACACTAAGGTGTAACCACCTGAAAAGCCAAACAGGAAATTCAGCTGCAGGGCTATTCAGGCACAGAATGGGGATGTGGAATTATCACCCATTTTTCCTGTGAAGGTGCCTGTTTTCCAGGTGCTGTTTGGGTGCGAAACCCCAGGAAAATTCCCCCTCTGTTCTCTCTCCTAGTCCTTGTCAAGTGATACCTTCCCAGACTTTCCAAGTCCTTAAATCCTGTCCTCTCACAGGACATTTTTTTCCAAAAAACCTCCCTTTGAAGGCTGTCCTGATCAGCACACGTACGCAGCTGCTTCCATTCAAAGTCATAGCTCAAGGTATCTGCACTCCCCTCATCTGCCCAGTACACAGTGGGTTGAAGCTCACAAGCACACAAACCTGTTTCATTCTATAAAATGGCAGAATTCTTGCTATAACATTCTTTGTGTAAGGCCAATATAGACAGCCAGGCTCACACAGAAGGCTCTCTGTCCTGCATTGCTGTTCTGTGGAGACTAAGATCCAAATCAATTATTCTTCTTAAGTTATCATTCAGCCTGCCAGTGAGAAGTTTAGACTCTTGAGTCCAGTGAACCGTCACACCTGCACACTTGGAATGTGTGTAGAAGAAAGATAGGGGCGGCGTCTGCCAAGTGGGCATGGTACCAGTACTGGATGCCGTGGTGTGTTGCTGCTCATTGAAGTTGTTTTCAGAGCTGTTAATCTGCTGTTTGCAGAGGTCTGAGGGCTGACACCTGATCCTGAGGGTTGTGCACTCCCTGAAAATCCCCACAGCCGATGAAAAGAGTATTTCCCAGCTGAAGCATCGTCCGATCTGAGGGCCCCAATTCCATCCAGTCACAGGGGCACACTGTAAAAGCCAAGGTGGGGGTGGGGGGTGAAATTGGCCTTCGCCAGTAGCGTGAAACGTGTTCATTGTGAATCGACAGTCGGTTTTACATCACGCCCGATTCTACTTTCCATTGAAGTCAATAGGAAAAAAAAATCAGTGTAAAATGGGCGGCCGATTCGCCAGGAGCTTGTTTCGTATTTCTGGCGAAGACCAATTTTACTCCTAACATACGTACAAGAGAATGGAATATCACACCTGCAAAGGCCAGGTCCGGTTTCTCTGCAGGATGCACATTGTCCCACAGAAAGGTGACTCAGTGTTTAGGTCCACTGCCCGGATCTGAAGGTCCCGAATTGGATTGCGGGAGTGCTGAATGAGCTGATCTCAGCTGGCTTTGCAGTTGCAGTACTACAATTGACCTCTGTAAACTGGACTAGAGAGGGCAAAACAGGACTTCCACTCCTGATCTCTACCCAGGATGGGAAGTGTGGATGTTGGAGTCAGTTGCTGTGTCTTCCACAGTCAAATAGCCTGCAGGCACTCACTGCCTGGACTCGCAGCTGAAGAATGGCCACTTGAAGGCGAATATCCTGGCACATAGAGCAGAGGAGGAAAACACTCAATGGTTTTGTGGAGTAGTGCTGACTGTGCTAGCTGATTGTAAATTTGCTTTTTTGAGGCATTAAGTATGCTTTTGATGATATTATTGCAGTCATTTTTTCCACTGTAAATTAATCACAGGCATTAAGGATTAGCAGCCAAGTAGAAAATCACCAACTAAACCAACAGTTAGGCCCAATAACGATGGCTTTGGACACTGAACGTGTGTGCAATTTAGACACATTTAGAGTGGGGATAGATTCCTTCTCTAATAGAAAGGTTTAGTCGTTAGTCTGCCGGGTATATTCTGCTGTATATAAATGCAGGATTGTCAGCATTGGACAAATGTCAGGTCCCATTTAGCGGCAAGTCATGTGCCTGAGATGTGGCCTTGTGCCAAAAACACTGGGCAAGATTTTGCTGTTCAAGTAATGGCGAGGCTAAGGGTGCCCGCTGTTATTTATGTGTAAATGGTACAGCAACTTCAGGCGAGGGGCAGATGGGCGGTTAAATACCAATATCCAAAAGTTGCTGTCTGAGTTGTGCAGCTCCGCCGTTAGTTTTGCAAAAATAGCATTTTGTTGACTGCCTCACCATTGAATGTCAGGAAGTTGCTGTAGTTGCACGGTAGATACAACTAAACTCACTGCAGATGTTAAGGCCTAGTAATTACAAGTGTAAGTACTCTTTTAATGACATGATAAGTGTTAGAGACTGCCAGTCAACCTGTCTGGCACCGAAAATTAACTATTATAAGTGTGGGGTCTCAGTCCTTCAGGTTGTGAACTGTTTTAGGAGATTTTTAGAAGTTTTTGTTACTTTACCTTTCTGTCTCTTTTTTCTCTCTCTCTTAATCCAATCTTTCTTTCCCTCTCTTTATTTCACTTTCTGATTTGACATTGTATTGGCCTCTTTTAATTCACCCTCCTCCTCAGTCCTTCCACTGTATATTTCCCAATCCCAAAATCTCATCGGGTATGGAGATACCCTATTGGTTACCCTGTTCACTCAGGTCCCAGATGTCCTGTTTTCCTCGCTGTGCCGTTATTAGTTCGCACTTTCAGCAACTTAGTGGGCAAATTTTTCTTGAGCTGAAGGGTGCAGAGGTAAGTCTAACTAACGGCAAACGCCGTTAGATGCCCTGCTACGGCAAAATTTGGCCCATTAACGTGGTGGGAACTGGCTCTGTCACGTGGTCGCAGGGCACAGTCACATGGCATTGATGTTTCTACTCTCCTCTTTCTCGTCCTCCTTTCCTTGGCTTATTCTCCTATTATATTTGTCCTGATTTCTCTGCTCACTGGTCTACGTGGTCTTGACTCACACAACATCTCCAATGTGTGAAAGAAGGGAGCAGCTCGGAGGCCACTGCTACTATTCACCTGCTGAAGCAGTGGATGCTCTCCATCTGATTCCATCCCACCCCTGCGCCGCGGCCCCTACTGTTTGCCCTCTTTAAGCTGTGTGGTGAGACTGTTCTCTCTTTCTCCATATTTTCTTGTTCATATGTCAGCCGTGGCTCAGTTGTTAGCACTCTTGACTCTGAATCCAGCGACTTGAGCACAAAATCCGGGCTGAAGCTCCCAGTACAGTACTGAGGGAGTGCTGCACTGTCGGAGGTGCCGACTTTCGGATGAGACGTTGAACTGAGGCCAGGTCTGCCCTCTCAGGTGGACGTAAAAGATCCCATAGCACTATTTCGAAGAAGAGCAGTGGAGTTCTCCCCGGTGATCTGGACAATATTTATCTCTCAACAAACACCTAAAATCAGATTATTTGGTCATTATCATATTGCTGTTTGTGGGATCTTGCCGCGTTTCCTACATTACAACAGTAACTACACTTCAAAAGTGCTTCTTTGGCTGTAAAGCACTTTGGGGTGTCCTGAGGTCATGAAAGGTGCTATATAAATGCAAGTCTTTCTTTTGTTCTTGTTCACAGCACGATAGAGTACCATCACACTGTAGTGGGACATAGACTTCCCTCCCTTCTGCGATTCAGTCTCAGCTGCACTGCTTTGTGGAGGCATCCATTAGAAACCTGGATGGGGACGGACGAGGGGAATCAGATGGTGAGTCTCCAGTGCTTAGACTGTGAGCTGATCTGTTCTCTCAGATGTCAAGGATGTTGGTGGGGTGGATTAGTGAGGTAGACTCCAAGTGAGCCTAGTAGTAAAGGCACCAAAGTCCTTCCTTTACCAATGAGAATACAAAACTGTTTGCCATTTAATTTTCCATGAACTCAGTGACTGCTATCTAGCAGGGGCTGACTTTACTGATCATCCTTGCTTCATCTGCTGCAGAGACCCTCATCCATGCCTTTATTACCTCCAGACTGGACTATTCCAATGCTCTCCTGGCTGGCCTCCCATCTTCCACCCTCCGTAAACTTCAGCTCATCCAAAACTCTGCTGCCCGTATCCTAACTCGCACCAAGTCCCATTCTCCCTTCACCCCTGTGCTCGCTGACCTACATTGGTTCCCGGTCCGGGAACGCCTTGATTTTAAAATTCTCATCCTTGTTTTCAAATCCCTCCATGGCCTCGTCCCAACCTATCTCTGTAACCTCCTCCAGCCCTCCAACCCTCCGAGATCTCTGCGCTTCTCCAAATCTTGCCTCTTGCGCATCCCCGATTTTAATTGCTTCATCATTGGCGGCCGTGCCTTCAGCTACATAGGCCCTAAGCTCTGGAATTCCCTCCCTAAACCTCTCCGCCTCTCTACCTCTCTCTCCTCCACTAAGACGCTCCTTAAAATCTACATCTTTGACCAAGCTTTTGGTCCCCTGTCCTAATATCTCCTTATGTGGCTCGGTGTCAAATTTTGTTTGATAATCGCTCCTGTGAAGCGCCTTGGGATGTTTTACTATGTTAAAGGCATTATATAAATGCAATTTGTTGTTGTCCATTCTGGGATCATTATCCACACTGAACAAGTTATTAACAAATGAGGGCAAATAATTATTTTATTGTCATCCCCATTCATCCCCTCCTCATGGGTTACCAAGAAGGGTGATTGAGATCAGAATGCTGGATTGATTTAAGAACAGCTGGATGCTGTAATGGGAAGATGCTAGGGTTGGTATTCTGAAAGGATGAGATCAAATGGACTTGATCCCAATCTGGCTTGTGATTATTACTGTATTCTATATTAAATATTAGTTACAACTTTGCTTATTTTACACTGTGCTATTTTATTGAGAAGTATTAAAATAAAGAACTTAAAAGGTACGTCCCATAGCATCCAGTTATGCCAACTGGGTTGCTTCAGTTGGATTTTGATTTCTTGGGTGGCTTGTCATTACACTCTGCTTGTCTCAGTAAGGATCAAACTATAAGATAGCTCATTAGTTGGACCTGCCTTTGTCTGCTGGGTTTGAGCCTCTGAGTGATCTGATTGTCCTATTTGGGTGAGGTTCATAATTTCTCAGCGGTTGCTCGATGGAGCAGTGTGCTGGACGAGGGGAAGTAAAGAACTGCTATTGTTCATTTATTGATGGTATAATGTCCCTGCTCTCCCACAACTTGGAGAAAGGTGTGTATTAAAACAAGAATGATCAGAAAGAAAGAAATATTAGTGGGCAAATAAACGAATAGCGCAATAGTGCAGACATGTCTTGATTTGGGTCAGTAAATGAAGCAGGGATATTTTGGGTTCTGTCTGCCCTGACCCCACAATGGGTGTGCAGAGGGATCTCCGAAAGAGACAATCATTTTTGTGTCCACTCTTTGGTGGGCATGAAATGCATGTAGGCAATGAGGTGTGAGGTGAAAACAAGGCTAAGGGTATTAGATTAGTATCTGCCAGGACAAAATTTAAGGGCAAAAGCCTCGATTAATAAATCAAAGAGGCAACTTTTAAATCCTCACGTGGTGCACAAAATGGTTGCCTTTGCTTTTGTTTGCCCATTTAAATTAAATTTAATTATTAGTAGTTTAGACCACCTTAAGACTATTTAATAGGAAAATTAAAGCCATTATTGAATGGTCAAAACCCTGCAGGTAACCAATCAGCTGCATTTTTTTTCTATTGTAGATTCCCTGATGGGGTCGGTAGTACATGGTGAACAGAAGGAAGGTGCTTGATAAGCTCCATCATTCCATGTGTTCTTTTTGAAGTAATGCTGTTGAAATCTGTGGTTTGGCATATGTTAACCCTGTTCAGAAAAAAAATCATTTTTTTTAAGTTTCTTTGTCTTACGCTAGAACTGCCAAAAAATATCCAACCACAGTGTTGGGAATGTGTCAGAACAGTACCTGAGTGCTGGGAGAGTCACTGAGAACACTGCAGGGGGACATCTAGTGCTTCTATCCCTACATTACTATAATGGCTACACTTCAAAAGTACTTCATTGACTGAAGTGGTTGGGAACCTGCTGAAGTAGGTAAAGGCGCTATAGGGTGAGCCTTGGGCCTGTCCATTCGGGCGCAGGGAAAGTTCCCTGTGCTCAATTCACAGAAATTGATAGACTGAGATCGATTGATCGACAGACTGAGATCGATTGATCGATAGACTGAGATCGATAGATCGATAGACTGAGATCGATTGATCGACAGACTGAGATCGATAGATCGACAGACTGAGATCGATTGATCGACAGACTGAGATCGATAGATCGACAGACTGAGATCGATTGATCGATAGACTGAGATCGATAGATCGATAGGATGAGATCGATAGATCGATAGACTGAGATCGATTGATCGATAGACTGAGATCGATTGATCGATAGGATGAGATCGATAGATCGATAGGATGAGATCGATAGATCGACAGACTGAGATCGATTGATCGATAGACTGAGATCGATTGATCGATAGGATGAGATCGATAGATCGATAGACTGAGATCGATTGATCGATAGGATGAGATCGATAGATCGACAGACTGAGATCGATTGATCGATAGGATGAGATCGATAGATCAATAGACTGAGATCGATTGATCGATAGACTGAGATCGATAGATCGACAGACTGAGATCGATTGATCGACAGGATGAGATCGATAGATCGATAGGATGAGATCGATTGATCGATAGACTGAGATCGATTGATCGATAGGATGAGATCGATTGATCGATAGACTGAGATCGATTGATCGATAGGATGAGATCGATAGATCGATAGACTGAGATCGATAGATCGACAGACTGAGATCGATTGATCGACAGACTGAGATCGATTGATCGACAGACTGAGATCGATTGATCGATAGGATGAGATCGATAGATCGATAGACTGAGATCGATTGATCGATAGGATGAGATCGATTGATCGATAGGCTGAGATCGATAGATTGATAGACTGAGATCGATTGATCGATAGGATGAGATCGATTGATCGATAGGATGAGATCGATTGATCGATAGACTGAGATCGATAGATCGATAGACTGAGATCGATTGATCGATAGACTGAGATCGATAGATCGATAGGATGAGATCGATTGATCGATAGGCTGAGATCGATAGATCGATAGACTGAGATCGATTGATCGATAGACTGAGATCGATAGATCGATAGGATGAGATCGATAGATCGACAGACTGAGATCGATAGATCGACGGACTGAGATCGATAGATCGACGGACTGAGATCGATTGATCGACGGACTGAGATCGATAGATCGACGGACTGAGATCGATTGATCGACGGACTGAGATCGATAGATCGACGGACTGAGATCGATTGATCGACGGACTGAGATCGATAGATCGACGGACTGAGATCGATAGATCGACGGACTGAGATCGATTGATCGACGGACTGAGATCGATTGATCGACAGACTGAGATCGATAGATCGATAGACTGAGATCGATTGACCGATAGACTGAGATCAATAGACCGATAGACTGAGATCGATAGATTGATAGACTGAGATCGATGGAGTTCTGTTAGGTAAGGGTATCAAGGGATAAGGAGCGAAGGCTGGAAAGTGGAGTTGAGTTGAATATCAGCCATGATCTAGTTGAATAGTGGAGCAGGCTTGAGATGCAGAATGGCCTACTCCAGTTCCTAATGTTCCAATGAATCAAAGTCTCTTTGATGGCTGTAAAGAGTAAATTTTCCAATTGAGCATTCCTGGCATGGAGCCTTGCCCACCGGGAGTGCACACTAGGAAGTTGTGCACAGACCATGAGTTACCATTTATTAAAAAATGATTGGAAAAATCAACAATTTCAACCCAGTTCCTAGTGGACATGGACCTCCAAGACAAAAGTGGCAGCGACCGACAATCTCTTCAGACAGACCACAGAATGGATGGTGAAAGAACTGGAAAAATGCCACACTGCTGCGGTAGGGGGCGCTCTTCTGAGATTAGGACTGAGGCTCAATCCTGTGGCAGTGTGGAGGGAGCTTTGCTCTGTATCTAACCCTGCGGCACCTGACCAGGGAGTGTTTGATGCTGACACTGTGGGGTGAAGGAAAAAAAGACTTGTATTTATATAGAGCTTTTCACGATCTCAGGACATCCCAAAGCGCTTCACAGCCATTGAAGAAGTTTTGAAGTCACTGGTGTAATGTAGAAATTGGACCTCATTGTACTAGGTTTAAGGGCATAAAAGGGCACAACGAGGGCTAATTTCAGCGTCCAATGTCCCGGACCTCAAGCATGCCCACCGACCCGATATTGGTTTGAGTCATTTTGCAGACGTTCCTAGTGGCTGCCTAAAACAGGTGCTAGGCCCCTTACATATATCAACGAGGGGCCTAATGTCTGTTTTAGGCCCCCTCGCCGAAATTGGATTTTGCAGAGTGGTTGCTTAGCTGCCTAAGCAGAGACTGGAAGGCTGTTTCCAGTGGGGTCCCACAAGGCTCAGTACTAGGTCCCTTGCCTTTTGTGGTATATATTAATGATTTGGACTTGAATGTGGAGGGCTTGATCAAGAAGTTTGCAGATGATACAAAAATTGGCCGTGTGGTTAATAGTGAGGAGGAAAGCTGTAGACTGCAGGAAGCTATCAATGGACTGGTCAGGTGGGCAGAAAAGTGGCAAATGGAATTCAATCCGGAGAAGTGTGAGGTAATGCATTTGGGGAGGGCAAACAAGACAAGGGAGTATACAATAAATGGGAGGATACTGAGAGGTGTAGAGGAGCAGAGGGACCTTGGAGTGCATGTCCACAGATCCCTGAAGGTAGCAGGACAGGGAGATAAGGTGTTTTTTTTTTTATTATTCGTTCACGGGATGTGGGCATCGCTGGCAAGGCCGGCATTTATTGCCCATCCCTAATTGCCCTCGAGAAGGTGGTGGTGAGCCGCCTTCTTGAACCGCTGCAGTCCGTGTGGTGACGGTTCTCCCACAGTGCTGTTAGGAAGGGAGTTCCAGGATTTTAGAAGGCATACGGGATACTTTCCTTTATTAGCTGAGGTATAGAATATAAGAGCAGGGAGGTTATGCTAGAACTGTATAAAACATTGGTTAGGCCAGAGCTTGAGTACTGCATACAGTTCTGGTCACCACATTATAGGAAAGATGTGATTGCACTATAGAGGATACAGAGGAGATTTATGAGGATGTTGCCAGGACTGGAGAATTTTAGTTATGAGAATAGATTGGATAGGCTGGGGTTGTTTTCTTTGGAACAAAGGAGACTGAGGGGAGATTTAATTGAAGTACATAAAATTATGATGGGACTAGATAGAGTGGATAGGGAGGGCCTATTTCCCTTAATAGAGGGGTTAGTGACCAGGAGGCATAGATTTAAAGTAATTGGTAGAAGGATTAGAGTGGAGCTAAGGAGAAATTTTTTCACCCAGAGGGTGGTGGGGGTCTGGAACTCACTGCCTGAAAGGGTGGTTGAGGCAGAAACCCTCAACTCATTTAAAAAGTACTTGGATGAGCACTTGAAGTGCCGTAACCTACAGGGCTAAGGACCAAGTGCTGGAAAGTGGGGTTAAACTGGATGGCTCTTTATTGGCCGGCACGGACATGATGGGCCGAATGGCCTCCTTCAGTGCCGTAACTTTATATGATTCTATTCTACGATTCTAAAGATAAGTTTTTAAAAACAAAAATTACTCGCGATCGCACCACCCACCCCGCCATTGCCACTCCACCTTCCTCCTCCAGTACTTAGCTTAGGGTCGCTGCCGGTGAGGGGCGAGCTGCCTATGGAGGCTCAACAGGCACCAGCAGCTGGTCCAAACATTGTAAGTGAGGCCTGAGGCCCAATTTCAGGCTGGTGTCGGGCCTCCTGGTTGGGATTAAAGGAACAGTGGCAGCGTGGTTACAAAATTGGCTAAGGGACAGAAAGCAGAGAGTAGTGGTGAACGGTTGTTTTTCAGACTGGAGGGAAGTATACAGTGGTGTTCCCCAGGGGTCAGTATTAGGACCATTGCTCTTTTTGATATATATTAATGACCAGGACTTGGATATAGAGGGTATCATTTCAAAGTTGGCAGATGACACGAAACTCGGAAATGTAGGAAACAATGTGGAGGATAGTAACAGACTTCAGGAGGGCATAGACAGACTGGTGAAATGGGTGGACACATGGCAGATGAAATTTAACACAGAGAAATGTGAAATGATACATTTTGGTAGGAAGAATGAGGAGAGGCAATATAAACTAAATGGTACAATTTTAAAGGGGGTGCAGGAACAGAGAAACCTGGGGATGCACATACACAAATCTTTGAAGGTGGCAGGTCAAGTTGAGAAGGCTGTTAAAAAAGCAAATGAGATCCTGGGCTTTATTAATAGAGGCATAGAGTAGAAAAGCAAGGAAGTTATGCTAAAACTTTATAAAATACTGGTTAGGCCTCAGCTGGAGTATTGTGTTCAATTCTGGGCACCACATTTATGAAGGATGTCAAGGCCTTAGAGAGGGTGCAGAAGAGATTTACCAGGGAGGAGGGACTTCAGTTATGTGGAGAGATTGGAGAAGCTGGGATTGTTCTCCTTAGAACAGAGAAGGTTAAGAGGAGATTTGATAGAGATGTTCAAAATCATGACCTGTTTTGACAGAGTAAACAAGGAGAAACTGTTTCCAGTGGCAGAAGGGTCGGTAACCAGAGGACACAGATTTAAGGTGATTGGCAAAAGAGCCAGCATTGACAAGAGGAAGCATTTTTTTACGCAGCAAGTTGTAATGATCTGGAATACACAGCCTGAAAGGGTGATGGAAGCAGATTCAATAGTAACTTTCAAAAGGTAATTAGATAAATACCTGAAGGGATAAAAAATTACAGGGCATTGGGGAAAGAGCAGGGGGGGTGGGACTAATTGGATAGTTCTTTCGAAAAGCCAGCACAGGCACGATGGGCCAAATGGCCTCCTACTGTGTGGTACTTACTATGATACTATGATAATCAATTTCTAGGCCGGTGTGCCTGAAATGGGAAGTGTTCTATTGCCCAGCACTGACATCCTACACTGCAAGGAGCATTAAACTTGAAAAAAAGAACAGTGTAAATGAGGTACAGATCAGCCATGATCTAATTAAATGGCGGAACAAGCTCGAGGGGCTGAATGGCCTGCCACTGTTCCTATGTAAAAATAAAAAAGCACAAAAATGAGACATATTTCCTTCATCAACAATCTCTGGCCATCCAATGTAAAGATGACTTTAGCAGTTTCATTGTTGAATTGTGCTGTTAATAGCTTGTTGACCCGGTCTGGGATTGAGTTTCTAACCCAACGCTTTGGCCTTATTAATTCAGGCATTTGGCTTTGACTCCCTGTGTAATCGTGGTCCTTGTTTTTCAGCAAAAATATGTGCAGTATGAGTTTAACATTGGTCTTATATAAGGCTTTTCATGGTCCAAAATCAATCTCGGAATGAAGGAAAGTGTTTTTTACTTACTCCAGCAGCTTTTTGGTTTCTCGCCTACCCAGGGGCCTCTTGTGGTGCCATGTTCAGATAGTGAATAAATGTTTTAAGTAAAATCTAACTGCAACTATTTCCAATCTGATTATATTGCTTCCGATTTGGCAGATACCATTGTTATGCTTAGCCTATAGCAAAACATAAGAGAAATAAAAAAATTGAAAGGATGTGTTTTTGCTTCGGAAGGACTTAATAAGGAAGAAATCTGCCACCAGATCCACCGTGAAATTCAAAACAGATTTCAAGGCTCGAACTATTCCAAGGTATAATTTTTTCAAAAAACATTCCAAGAGAAAGTATTTGTAGGATGATCTAAAACTACAAATGAAAAGTGAAGAGAAAGATTTTATTTTCATCCGTTATTTTCTATAGGGCTGTGTGATTGAGACAGTGGTGCTTTGTGTGATGGAGCGAATTCAACTGACTCCAGATAAGCACAGGCCTGAGCTGAGCACTGATCTAGTGTATCAAAGAAATCGCTTCCCGTTCACATCCCGTTCCGCACTGTTGCAGATCAGGTTGTAAGATTTAAATGCACAATCTCACTCTCAGTTAGCCAGTGCTTCAGTATTTAGCACTGTGGTTGCTGCCAATTTAGTATTTCCTGTGATAATCACTGAAGAGATGTCTTATTAGATTGCAGTATTTTTTAAAAAAAATCTGACATAACAAAAAGTTAAACTGTCCTGCATCCCGCCCTGTCGCTTTAAATCCAAGATGTCCACCAGCAGTCTGGAATGGCAATGTGGCTCTTCTTTGATCGGGTGGTTGAGTTGGGTCGATGGTTTGAAGTGTAAATTTGTCGATAGGATGAGCGTGGTTGATTGCTGGCTGTAGAAATGCAAACATCTGGGGGCAGCTGCACCAACGACCGTGTGGCCCTGCTGTTTGATTCAAGACAATGCTCGTTGGCCTAATGCATGAAACATTAGGCTTTCCTAATATTTTGCATTCAATCAATCCATTGTGTCCAACTGTTCCCAATCCATTGTCCCTTCAATACGCAGCTTGTTGGTAAGTTCTGACATCAAAGAGAACTTGAGTTTAAAAACTGATCGATTGCAGTTGAAGAGATTATCTGGGAGACGATTGTTTTAGAAGCGACATTCATCAACAAAAGCCTGGTACAGGAGAGCAAAGCAACCATTCTGAGTCCGATTATTTGACATGAAGGGACATTCCCAATACTACAGGCACAGCCATAGTGAAAAACAACTAACCTTGATAACTGATGCTATGTTTTATTATTGTTGTAAATTTATTTTTAATACGGCCTAATTCTGATGCGTTTGCATTTTAAGTTGTTAAGAAACATTTTAATTATTCTGGGACATAACAGTTCTGATCTCTGTACTCATATTCTGCGTTGTCAGTACAGATAGTATATACAACTTTCAATATGCAGAAAATTGCAATCGGACTAAATGTTAGCCCTGGGTAACACAACCCCTGCAAGGGCAGATAACACAAAACGGACAGCTTCCAGGTCATAAGGGAGAAGGTCTACTCAGGAGAATTGCTGCAAAACTGTTGAAATGAAAAACAGTGTTTTAGAAAGCAGAGCTGGAACAATTCCTTTTAAAACCAGAGTGTTCCACAGACATGACTTTATATACATTATATGTGTTATGACTGGCATCAATGATAACAGACAACCAAAGCTCCCAGCTGCTAAGTGGTGAGTTTATTCCATGCAGGAAGATGGAATTGTCTGTTATAGATTTTCTCCCTCCAACTTCTTCCCCCCCTCCTCTCCCAAAGTCGTTGACTCTTGCTCTGGTATTGTTGCATGGGAGCCACTTCCAATGCCTCATCCAACAGACCATTATTCATGTGTAAGCCTTAGAAAATGAATATTAGCTGACTAATTGTCTGTACAGTGCATCATATCTGAACCCGATCCTGTCCAGATACAGATTTTTTTAAAATTCGTTCATGGGATGTGGGCGTCGCTGGCGAGGCCAGCATTTATTGCCCATCCCTAATTGCCCTTGAGAAGGTGGTGGTGAGCTGCCTTCTTGAACCGCTGCAGTCCTTGTGGTGAAGGTTCTCCCACAGTACTGTTAGGAAGGGAGTTCCAGGATTTTGACCCAGCGACGATGAAGGAACGGCGATATATTTCCAAGTCGGGATGGTGTGTGACTTGGAGGGGAATGTGAAGGTGGTGTTGTTCCCATGTGCCTGCTGCCCTTGTCCTTCTAGGTGGTAGAGGTTGCAGGTTTGGGAGGTGCTGTTGAAGAAGCCTTGGTGAGTTGCTGCAGTGCATCCTGTGGATGGTACACACTGCAGCCACAGTGCGCCGGTGGTGAAGGGAGTGAATGTTTAGGGTGGTGGATGGGGTGTCAATCAAGCGGGCTGCTTTTTCCTGGATGGTGTTGAGCTTCTTGAGTGTTGTTGGAGCTGCACTCATCCAGGCAAGTGGAGAGTATTCCATCACACTCCTGACTTGTGCCTTGTAGATGGTGGAAAGGCTTTGCGGAGTCAGGAGGCGAGTCACTCGCCGCAGAATACCCAGCCTCTGACCTGCTCTTGTAGCCAGGGGGATTTTCCAGCAGGGGATACTGGATAGCAATCAGGAATGGGAATTGAGGTAAACTTTACCCTCTGTAGGTCAGGGAGGCCAACCATTGAGTCCCTACCATCTGAGAACAAAGATAAATGAATATTTCAAAGTTTTTTGCTTATTGAGAGAGTAGACTGCTTTTGAACTCCCCATTCCCCAGTCTACCACACCATACAGTTGAGAGGGTGAACTGCCAGAGCTGTAATTAATGTCTCTCTCTGAGCCCCTCCAGTCATCACTTGCTCACAGTGACGTGGCTGAGTTTGGAAACAATGGAGGTGATTTTAAACCCCAAGAACGGGTGGGTTGGGGGCGGATGGGAGTTGAAAATAATTGTTTTTTTGGGTCGCAAACGCAAAATTTTCAGACTTTGCATTCCCAGTGGGAAGCCTGTACTTTTCCACACTGATGTTAAACCCGGAAATAAAGCCGGGTTGTAGTCGTGACCCAAAAAACAATTATTTTCAACTCCCGCCCGCCCCAACCCACCTGTTCTTGGGGTTTAAAATCACACCCAATGCCTTTAAGAGCTTCCTGTGAATTGTTCACCACATCTTGACTGAGTGTGTGTGTTGAAGAGGACATGACAGGAACAGTATTGAACAAGAGCACTGCAGCATCTCACCACTGAATCATCACAACAGGAAGCACATGTGTTAATCCATGTGAATTAAATAATTCAAAAATCATACACTTTTGACAGAGTCTGGGCTTGTTTTATTTGATTCAGTGAGAGGCCGTGACCTACATTTCATGGAGTGCTTACACTCTAACAGTGAGTGGGCCAAATTTTCTTCAGATATTCAGCTCACTTCGATGAGAATCCAACAAACCCATCAAACCTCTAGAAAAGAGAGAGCTGAGGGGTGAACTGATAGAGGTCTTTAAGATGATGAAAGGGTTTGATAGGGTAAACGTAGAGATGATGTTTCTACTTGTGGGGGAGTCCAAAACTAGGGGCCATAAATATAAAAAAGTCACTAGTAAATCCAATAGGGAATTCAGGAGAAACTTCTTTACTCAGAGAATGGTTAGAATGTGGAACTCGCTATCACAAGGAGTAGTTCAGGCGACTAGCATAGATGCATTTAAGGGGAAGCCAGAAAATTACATGAGGGAGAAAGGAATAGAAGGATGTGCCGATAGGGTTAGATGAAGTAGAGTGGAACGAGGCTCGTCTGGAGCATAAACGCCGGTATGGACCAGTTGGGCCGAATGGCCTGTTTCTGCACTGTAAGTTCTATGTAATCTATGTAACATGAAGCTACGATCCATTCACTGAAATCGCGCATCAACTGGGAAGCACACACTCGTACTTTAATGGCAGGTTTCTTTAAAGCTGAGTTCACTTATACCTGCAGGTAATTCTTTGTTCTTGATTAGCTCTCCACCATCCTGACCAGATCCGATTGAAGTTGCCGCAGTGCGTTGGTGGCTACTCTCATGGGACAGCCGGCCCCCGGTTTGAAATGAAATTGGCTCCATTTGGAAAAACAAAATTGCAGCCAGTTTCCTCATCAAAGGAGTCGCTTTCTGTATAAACAGCACAGTTTTTGGTTTTATAAAAATAAAGTTAAACAAATACTAAAGGACCTGGAATCGAAACATTAATATCTTTAAGGTGTGAAAAGCATTAGCAGTCTCACATCTGTACTGTAGGTTGGAAATGAGGACAGAACGGCTGGCCCTGATGCCCCTTACAGCTCAGTGGGTAAATACATCCCATAGTGTGGTCCTTAGCTAGACACACCAGGGAGATTCTAGGTTCATTTTCCGTCCGTGCTGAAGTACCCGATCTCAGCCAGGATGGCACCAAGGGAGCTGCAGCAGGCCTCAGTGCCCCTGAGCAAAGGAAAAGAAAAATCCTTCTGACTGCTATCCCTTGATTCCTGTTGTGAAGTGAAGGAGGACATTCAGATGACGACAGGATCAGGCTTCTAATTTTCCTCATGATTACACAGGGAGCTGAGGCACACTGTCAAGGTTACTTGGCTTAGATACTAAAGACTCAGCAGTCATAGAACCAATCTCATCCTTGGGTTAGGAAGTGGAGGACTGCCAGTACTCATGGAATCATACCCCAGCTTGGGATAAGTACTGTAGGCCGCAAACCCTCTTGGAATCATACCCCAGCTTGGGTTAAGTACTGGAGGGCTGCAACTCTCTTGGAATCATACCCCAGCTTGGGTTAAGTACTGGAGGCCGCAAACCCTCTTGGAATTATACTCCAGCTTGGGTTAAGTATTGGAGGATTGCAAACCCTCTCGGAGCCATGCTCCAGCTTGGGTTAAGTACTGGAGGATTGCAAACCCTCTTGGAATTATACTCCAGCTTGGGTTAAGTATTGGAGGATTGCAAACCCTCTTGGAGCCATGCTCCAGCTTGGGTTAAGTACTGGAGGGCTGCAAACCCTCTTGGAGCCATGCTCCAGCTTGGGTTAAGTACTGGAGGGCTGCCAGTACTCATGAGCTATAGCTTAGCTTGAGTCAACACCCTCAGGGCAGACAGCAGAAAATTGGAAACAAAAAGGATGACCAGTTCTACAGCCTTGTCTTTTAGGCAATTTCCTGGTCCTCCGTGACATGCAGTTTGCTTTGTTGCTTAGTGCAATTACACTTAGGAATATTGTCACTAAATTTAGTTGATGGTAATTCTTTCTGCTCATCAGGGGAGGTCAGCATTAGGAACTGGATGCCCACTTTAGGTTCAGTGTCAGTATCAAACACTTCCAGGTCATGGATTAAACGCAGGGTAAAGCTTCCTCTACACTTTTCAATCTAACACATCAAGGCCGTGTACAGAAATGCTTTAACACAAGGTACACTGCAATGCGCCTTAACCCCAATTTTAGAAGACTGCCACTGAATGAAAGAAACTTCATTTATAAAGTACCATTCAGGATATTCCCTAGGTGGGAAAATAAGTTGTGAGGAGGACACAAAGAGTCTGCAAAGGGATAGGTGAAGTGGCAGATGGAGTATAATGTGGGGAAATGTGAGGTTATTTATTTTGGTAGGAAGAATAGAAAAACAGAATTTTTTTAAATGGTGAGAAACTATTAAATGTTGGTGTTCAGAGAGACTTGGGTGTCCTCGTGCAAGAAACACAAAAAGTTAGTATGCAGGTACAGCAAGCAATTAGGAAAGCAAATGGCATGTTGGCCTTTATTGCAAGGGAGTTGGAGTACAAGAGTAAGGAAGTCTTACCACAGTTGTACAGGGCTTTGGCAAGGCCTCATCTGAAGTACTGTGTACAGTTTTGGTCTCCTTACCTAAGAAGGGATATACTTGCCTTAGAGGCGGTGCAACGAAGGTGCACTAGATTAATTCCTGGGACGAGAGGATTGTCCTATGAAAAGAGGTTAAATAGAATGGGCCTATAGTCTGGAGTTTAGAAGAATGAGAGGTGATCTCATTGAAACATATAAGATTATGAGGGGGCTTGACAGGATAACTGCAGAGAGATTGGTTCCCCTGGCTAGAGAGTCTAGAACTAGGGGGCATATCGCAAGATAAGGGGTCGGCCATTCAAGACTGAGATGAGGAGGAATTTCTGCACGCAGAGGGTTGTGAATCTTTGGCATTCTCTACCTCAGAGGGCTGTGGATGCTGAGTCATTGAATATATTCAAGGCTGAGATCGATAGATTTTTGGACTCTAGGAAATCAAGGGATATGGGGATCGGGCAGGAAAGTGGAATTGAGGTCAAAGATCAGCCATGATCTGATTGAATGGCGAAGCAGGCTCGAGGGGACCTATAGCCTACTCCTGCTCCTATTTCTTATGTTCTTATGTTCTTATATCCCAAAATGCTTCACAGTCAGTGAAGTACTTTTGAAATGTAGTCACTGTTCGTATGTAGGCAAATGCAGCAGCCAATTTCCTACAAATAAGATAATTTTTTTTTATTCGTTCATGGGATGTGGGCGTCGCTGGCGAGGCCGGCATTTATTGCCCATCCCTAATTGCCCTTAAGAAGGTGGTGGTGAGCCGCCTTCTTGAACCGCTGCAGTCCGTGTGGTGACGGTTCTCCCACTGTGCTGTTAGGAAGGGAGTTCCAGGATTTTGACCCAGCGACGATGAAGGAACGGTGATATATTTCCAAGTCAGGATGGTGTGTGACTTGGAGGGGAACGTGCAGGTGGTGTTGTTCCCATGTGCCTGCTGCTCTTGTCCTTCTAGGTGGTAGAGGTCGTGGGTTTGGGAGGTGCTGTCGAAGAAGCCTTGGCCAGTTGCTGCAGTGCATCCTGTGGATGGTACACACTGCAGCCACGGTGCGCCGGTGGTGAAGAGAGTGAATGTTTAGGGTGGTGGATGGGGTGCCAATCAAGCGGGCTGCTTTATCCCGGATGGTGTCGAGTGTCTTGAGTGTTGTTGGAGCTGCACTCATCCAAGCAACTGGAGAGTATTCCATCACACTCCTGACTTGTGCCTTGTAGACGGTGGAAAGGCTTTGGGGAGTGAGGAGGTGAGTCACTCGCCGCAGAATACCCAGCCTCTGACCTGCTCTCATAGCCACAGTATTTATATGGCTGGTCCAGTTAAGTTTCTGGTCAATGGTGACCCCCAGGATGTTGATGGTGGGGGATTCGGCGATGGTAAATCCGTTGAATGTCAAGGGGAGGTGGTTAGACTCTCTCTTGTTGGAGATGGTCATTGCCTGGCACTTATCTGGCGCGAATGTTACTTGCCACTTATCAACCCAAGCCTGGATGTTGTCCAGGTCTTGCTGCCTGCGGGCTCGGACTGCTTCATTATTTGAGGGGTTGCGAATGGAACTGAACACTGTGCAATCATCGGCGAACATCCCCATTTCTGACCTTATGATGGAGGGAAGGTCATTTATGAAGCAGCTGAAGATGGTTGGGCCGAGGACACTGCCCTGAGGAACTCCTGCAGCAATGCCCAGGGGCTGAGATGATTGGCCTCCAACAACCACTACCATCTTCCTTTGTGCTAGGTATGACTCCAGCCACTGGAGAGTTTTCCCCCTGATTCCCATTGACTTCAATTTTACTAGGGCTCCTTGGTGCCACACTCGGTCAAATGCTGCCTTGATGTCAAGGGCAGTCACTCTCACCTCACCTCTGGAATTCAACTCTTTTGTCCATGTTTGGACCAAGGCTGTAATGAGGTCTGGAGCCGAGTGGTCCTGGCGGAACCCAAACTGAGCATCGGTGAGCAGGTTATTGGTGAGTAAGTGCCGCTTGATAGCACTGTAGATGACACCTTCCATCACTTTGCTGATGATTGAGAGTAGACTGATAGGGTGGTCATTGGCCGGATTGGATTTGTCCTGCTTTTTGTGGACAGGACATACCTGGGCAATTTTCCACATTCTCGGGTAGATGCCAGTGTTGTAGCTGTACTGGAACAGCTTGGCTAGAGGGGCAGCTAGTTCTGGAGCACAAGTCTTCAGCACTACAGCTGGGATGTTGTCGGGGCCCATAGCCTTTGCTGTATCCAGTGCACTCAGCCGTTTCTTGATATCACGTGGAGTGAATCGAATTGGCTGAAGACTGGCTTCTGTGATGGTGGGGATATCGGGAGGAGGCCGAGATGGATCATCCACTCGGCACTTCTGGCTGAAGATGGTTGCAAACGCTTCAGCCTTGTCTTTTGCACTCACGTGCTGGACTCCGCCATCATTGAGGATGGGGATGTTTGCAGAGCCTCCTCCTCCCATTAGTTGTTTAATTGTCCACCACCATTCACGACTGGATGTGGGAGGACTGCAGAGCTTTGATCTGATCCGTTGGTTGTGGAATCGCTTAGCTCTGTCTATAGCATGTTGCTTCCGCTGTTTACCATGCATGTAGTCCTGAGTTGTAGCTTCACCAGGTTGGCACCTCATTTTTCGGTACACCTGGTGCTGCTCCTGGCATGCTCTTCTACAGTCCTCATTGATTCCCTGCCTTGTTGGTAATAGTAGAGTGAGGAATATGCCGGGCCATGAGGTTACAGATGGTGCTGGAATACAATTCTGCTGCTGCTGATGGCCCACAGTGCCTCATGGATGCCCAGTTTTGAGATGCTAGATCTGTTCTGAATCTATCCCATTTAGCACGGTGGTAGTGCCACACAACACGTTGGATGGTGTCCTCAGTGTGAAGACGGGACTTCGTCTCCATGAGGACTGTGCGGTGGTCACTCCTACCAATACTGTCATGGACAGATGCATTTGCGACAGGTAGATTGATGAGGACGAGGTCAAGTAAGTTTTTCCCTCGTGTTGGTTCGCTCACCACCTGTCGCAGGCCCAGTCTGGCAGCTATGTCCTTCAGGACTCGGCCAGCTCGGTCAGTAGTGGTGCTACCGAGCCACTCTTGGTGATGGACATTGAAGTCCCCCACCCAGAGTACATTTTGTGCCCTTGCTACCCTCAGTGCTTCCTCCAAGTGGTGCTCAACATGGAGGAGGACTGATTCATCAGCTGAGGGAGGACGGTAGGTGGTAATCAGCAGGAGGTTTCCTTGCCCATGTTTGACCTGATGCCATGAGATTTCATGGGGTCCAGAGTCAATGTTGAGGACTCCCAGGGCCACTCCCTCCTGACTGTATATCACTGTACCACCACCTCTGGTGGGTCTGTCCTGCCGGTGGGACAGGACATACCCAGGGATGGTGATGGAAGAGTCTGGGACATTGGCTGAGAGGTATGATTCTGTGAGTATGGCTGTGTCAGGCTGTTGCTTGACTAGTCTGTGGGACAGCTCTCCCAATTTTGGCACAAGTCCCCAGATGTTCGTGAGGAGGACCTTGCAGGGTCGACTGGGCTTGGTTTGCCTTTGTCATGTCCGGTGCCTAGTGGTCCGATGCCGGGTGGTCCGTCCGGTTTTATTCTTATTATGACTTTTCGTAGTGAGATTTTACAACTGAGTGGCTTGCTCGGCCATTTCAGAGGGCAATTAAGAATCAACCACATTGCTGTGGGTCTGGAGTCACATTTCGGCCAGACCGGGTAAGGACGGCAGGCTTCCTTCCCTAAAGGACATTAGTGAACCAGATGGGTTTTTACGACAATCCGGTAGTTTCATGGCCACCATTACTGATACTAGTATTTTAATTCCAGATTTTATTAAATTAATTGAATTTAATTAATTGAATTTAAATTCGCCAGCTGCCGTGGCGGGATTTGAACTCTGGATTTTTAGTCCAGGCCTTTGGATTACTAGTTCAGTAACATAACCACTATGCTACCGTTAATGACCAGTTAATCTTTTTTTGATGGCATTGGATGAGGAATAAATGTTGGCCAGGACACTGGAAGAACTCGCCTGCTCTTCTTCAAATAGTGCCATGGGATCTTTTACAACCCACCTGATCAGGTGGATAGGGACTCGGTTTAACATCTCGTCCAAAAGATGGCACCTCTGACAGAGCAGCACTCCTTCAAGACTGTACTTAAGTGTCAGCCTAGACTGTGGGGTGAATTTTCACAGGCGTTCTTCCACTTGTCTGCTGTAACTTTGGTGAAAGAGCCATAGAAACTCTGGAAAAACAGTGATAACGCTGCTTTTCTGCAGCTGAATGAGAGAAACCCTATAGAAATTAACCCCTTGTATTCCCAAGTCGTGAAGCAAGGTTTCAACGCACAACCTTCTGACTCAGAGGTGAGAGTCAAGCAGACACCTGTTGCACTAATATAACATTTAGAAGTCTCACACCTTCATTCAGGTAGCCTTTCTGATTGAGATTGCCACTTTAGTGCCGATTCGTGTCTTGTTGTGAGCAAGGAAGTCATGATGAACCTTTATAAAACACTGGTTCGGCCACAACTGGAGTATTGTGTCCAGTTCTGGGCGCTGCACTTTAGGAAGGATGTGAAGGCCTTAGAGAGGGTGCAGAGGAGATTTACTAGAATGATTCCATGGATGAGTCTACGTGGGTAGACTGGAGAGGCTGGGATTGTTCTCCTTGGAACAGAGAAGGTTGAGAGGAGATTTGATAGAGGTGTTCAAAATCATGAAGGGTCTAGACAGAGTGGATAGAGAGAAACAGTTCCCATTGGCGGAAGGGTCAAGAACCAGAGGGCACAGATTTAAGGTGACTGGTAAAAGAACCAAAGGTGATATGAGGAAAAACTTTTTTACACAGCAAATGGTTAGGATCTGGAATACACTGCCTGAGGGGGTGGTGGAGGCAGATTTAATCATGGCCTTCAAAAGGGAACCGGATAAGTACTTGAAATGAAAAAATGTGCAGGGCTACGGGGATAGGGTGGGGCAGTGGGACTAGCTGGATTGCTCTTGCATAGAGCCGGCGCGGACTCGATGGGCCGAATGGCCTCCTTCCGTGATGTAACCTTCTATGACTCTATGATTCTAACTTTGATTCAGGGAGTTGCACCCACTAGGAGCAGGGGTTAGTCTATTCCAAATAAAGTTTCAATAACAGTTGGCTGAGTGAGGAGACTTTCATCCCATCAGTCTGCACTGGATTAAACGGAGATGTCAAAGAGCAATGTTTAAACCAATTGCAGCTTCCTCTGATTTTTAAAGGCACAGGCCAATTCAAACTAATTTGGATTTTGAATTCAGGTTGACCATTTATCTTGAATAGTTGACACAGAAAGATCTGGAATGCAAGCCTTCGTAGTCTCACAAAATGAGGAAATATAAATGAAACGGTAGACTACTCAACTGCAAACAATTCTTTGATTAAAGGTATACTCAACAAACCATAGCGACATTTGTTCTCTGTTCTGCTTCCCAATAGCGCCTGAAAGTCAGGTGCCTTAGAGGAATAAGTGGGCTGATCCTTTGCTTCTACTCTGCTCCTGAATAACACTGCATCCGAACTTCCTCGATACCTCTTCTGGTGTCTGAACCTGGCTGAACAGGGCACAGCAATGTAAATCTCATTATATATGAACATCTCAGGCTTTTGCACACAGATTTATTGTAATAGAACTGGGTGGAGATCAGGGGCAAACTGTCCCCATAGGAACCTGGCGTTACTGATTCCACAGCTGTCATTTAGGCGCTATCTATCTGGTCTTGTCAAGAAGGATCTTTATTTTTAACTTTTTGAATAAAAATGCTGCTTCAGAACATGTTGCAGAATGCTGCGCTTATTTTATAATTCGTTATATGGGCCGTGTTCATTTCTGTGCCACCTTTCCTTTTACGATACGGCTTATTTGGAGACAGGCAAGGGAAAACAACTATAATACCTCCTAATAGCTGCTGAAGCAATCGGCTTGGCCCTGTCCTGAGCCACAAACACTTGTTTCCTCATCACAGAGCAAGAATCAAGCTCCTCCTTCCCCCATACTACTGCTCCATGTCAACTTGAATAGAAAGAGAAGCTTCATTGTCAAACCAACACCCTCCCCCTATTCCCACATCATCATTCTTTATACCCACACGCATTTTCCCCATTCCTCCACCCTACTGCTTGGCATCATGGTGCCACCCTCTTACCAGCTCCCTCCAAGGAAGTCTGCTCGCTATAAGAAAGTTGAAAGACTTGCATTTATATAGAGCCTTTCACAATCTCAGGACGCTCAGAAGCACTTTACAGCCAATGAAGTACTTTTGAAGTGTAGTCACTGTTGTAATGTAGAAAATGGGCCAGCTAATTTGCACACAGCAAGATCCCACAAACAGCAATGTGATAATGACATTGGTAGAGGATAAATGTTGGCCAGAACACCAGGGAGAACTCCCCTGCTCTTCTTTGAAATAGTGCCATGGGATCTTTTACATCCACCTGAGAGGGCAGATGGGGCCTTGGTTCAACATCTCATCTGAAAGATGGCACTTCCAACAATGCAGCACTCCCTCAGTACTGCTCTAAAGTGTCAGCCTGGATTTTGTACTCAAGCCTCTGGAGTGGGACTTGAACCCACAACCATCTGACTCAGAGACAAGAGTGCTACCACAGCTATGACACAGCTGAATGCGTCCACAGGGGATGGCACCTTTAAGTAAAGGTGAAGACCAGTGACATGTAATTTAGAGCTCTGGTAAGTATAAATGGAATTAGACAATTGCCAGTCTTACTTAGAAGCTTTCAAGATAAAATTCCTGCTTCCGTAAACTGTCACTTTGAAAGTTTTCTCCTGGGGTTTCCACTGCCCCAGTAAGGTTGCTGCTGCTTTTCAGCTCCAGGCAGCACCCAGACTTCCCCCAGGTTGTTTTGCGGTGGCCCAGGGTGTCTCCCAGAGTGCTCCCAGTGTGCTTCATGATCATGAGCCCTCACAGAAAGATCGGGCACAGAAGAGGTCAGAATAGTGGAGCGGACTGGAAGAGCACTCTACACTATTTGTTCTCAACATGCTGGGTAGAAGATTGGCTCCCAAAAGTATCCGACTGGGAAAAATCAAAGAGATATATATCCCTATAAAGAGATTTTTTGGCATAAATACACAGACATCCCTTTTCGTGTACAACAAACGATGTCTTCAGAAAAATATCATCAGTCTTTTCAAACATCTGGAAAGCACTAAACTAAGGAACACGTGAAGAATTCCTGCAACATCATGATTTCATGGTGGGGGATATTGAGGCCCTGGAGAGGGCCTAGAGTAGGGCTACCAGAATGATCCAGATCTAAGGTACTTAGTTACTAGGTTAGGTTCTGGGAACTGGGTCTCTTTTCATTGGCAAGATGTAGACTTGGACAGAGATCTTTAAAATGATGACGGGAATAGATTCTGTTTGAGGGGATATGTTACTTGAGCTAGATAAAGAAGGGAGGACTGGGGACGTCAGTACTAAATTAAGAAAACATAGAGTTAGGTTAGAAGCTAGGAAGTACTTTTGTTTTGCAGAGTCGTTGACCTCTGGAATAGATTGCCAGATGGCTATTGGCAGAATATGTATTCACCACAGGCCTTCAAAAGGGAGCTGGACATGTTCTGTGGGTTAGAGAAGGGAGTTGGGGCTAACATTGGCCCCGTGTTATCGGGTACTGCAGTCTCTTCGAGCTTGAATGCCTTCGGGATCAGAGAGAAATCTTCCAGAATTCTTTTTCCCCATATTGACCAAAAGCTTTCTCCTCTTATTTTTATCTCTCAGGAGATTGCATGACGGGGGGGCGGGGGGAGGGTGCGAGTTGAGGCTGCATCTTGCCTGGATGGGACCAATTGGTCCCTTCTTGTCCTTGTTCACATGGTCATATATTAACCTTCAAATTGCCGGCAGATGATGGTGTCTCTGGGGCAGCCAACACACCCTAATGCATAAATAAACACTAACATTACAGCAATAAAACTACTCAAATGCCAGGAGTGGCTGTAATAGTCCCCCTAAAATACTAAAGTATTTAAACACATACACAGTAACTGTAACTCCACACCATCTTTCCTGGTCTTCACTCTGTCCCACTGCTCAACTTGACACACGCTCCCTCCTTTGGTTCTTTTTTCCTCACCTTTGCCTCCTCCTCTGAAGGTGCTGATTCCTTGTTGTACTACGACTCTATGTTCACTGAGCCTTCTGGCATCTCACCACAAACGACTGTCCTTCCTGGTTGAGCCGAGATGGTCAGTATCGACCAGCTATTCGCCACTGGGGACATCCAATCCTGTCCTCAATGAAATCCGCATTCCCACCGAGACTCTGGGGAAAATCAGCTGTCCAACTAGGAGCACCGTGGTTAATTGTGACCCTACCCTTTAGTGCAGTACTGAGGGGGTGCTGCACTATCAGGGGTGCCATCTTTCGGATGAGACGTTCAAACGAGGCCCCGTCTGCCCTCTCAGGTGGACGTAAAAGATCCCAAGGCACTATTTCGAAGAAGAGCAGGGGAGTTCTCCCCGGTGTTCTGGCCAATATTTATCCCTCAACCAACATCAGTAAAAAATGATCACATTGCTGTTTGTGGGACCTTGCTGTGTGCAAATTGACTGCCGTGTTACAACAGTGACTGCAGTTCACAAAGTACTTAATTGGCTGTAAAGCGCTTTGGGATGTCTTGAGGTCGTAAAAGGCGTTATATAAAAGAAAATCTTTTTTATTACCAACGGTCCAGCTGTAATCAGTTAAGTTATCACATTCCAGGCATCAAATCTGGGACCTTCCTGGTCTATGTTGCTCAGATACTCACTGGATAAACTTTCTGAGCCACTGGGGAGCTTTATACTTGAACAGTGTCTGTCACCTATTGGCCCAATTTCGATCCTAATCCGGTTGCACTGTTCCTCATTATTTGTTCTACATACTGCTTTGCCAAGGCTATTGAGATGGACGGTATTGTTGGAATCAAGAAGCAACGAGATGTGTTTTTAGAGAGAGAACGGAATGGGGGATATGGTTAGAAGGAAGACAATGATGTTGAGATCAATCATAATAAGAGGAGTTTCTTGGACTAATATCTGTTTCTTTGTTCCTGAAAGTGGAAAAGATAAAAAAAAATCCAAGATATCTGAAAACAGAAGGTGAGCTTTGTTCATTTAAACAGATTCATTCCAGAGCAAAATATTGGTTGGTGCCCAGGATACCAAAGACTGTTCTTTGTTACCTGAACATTACTCTATTGGATGCTGGGTTTCCATCTATAAGAAAACAGGGGACTGTTCTTCAAACAAATGAGACACTTTAGCCAACAAGGACCTGGCAACTTTTTTCAGTTCTCTTAAAAAAACAGTACAAGCTGTCCCCCTATCAAAAAATCTAGAGGAAAGTTTTTAAACCCAGCACACTACCAGTGTAATTATAATCCTCAGCCTCCTCTCTGCAAATGTGTTTCGGCAGATTTAAAGCAACGGCTGTTTCACCGGGAAATGTGCTGCTTGTTGTCTGTGTGCCAACATTATGCCTCAGTATGAACAATAACTTATTGTCCGGCTTTTTCTTCTTGTTACAGATATGTCAAGACCGCAGGAGCAGAAAACCCAGCCCTCACCGCAGCACTCAGCATCAGCACAACTTGAAGCCCCCAAAGTTCCAGGAACACGCACTCCAGAGGGGCTCATCCTACTCCATCCAGCAGTGCTTCAGGTAGGAATAGTAGACCTAGAACTTCCACTGGGGTCGGTTCGCCGCTGTAGCATGGTACAGGCGGCTTAAAGTTATCCACTGGCCTGAATTAAAAATGTAGGTCAGGCTCCGGCCAGCAAGAGTGCCCATCAATATGTAGGAAGATAAAGCTGGCAGTGCTGCAGTGGGATACACAGGACAATAACACCAGCTGGAGTGCGTTACACACAGGGTAATAACACAGGCTGGAGTGCGTTATACACAGGACAATAACACAGGCTGGAGTGCGTTACACACAGGGTAATAACACAGGCTGGAGTGCGTTACACACAGGGTAATAACACAGGCTGGAGTGTGTTATACACAGGGTAATAACACAGGCTGGAGTGCGTTACACACAGGGTAATAACACAGGCTGGAGTGCATTATACACAGGATAATAACACAGACTGGAGTGTGTTATACACAGGATAATAACACAGGCTGGAGTGTGTTATACACAGGACAATAACACCAGCTGGAGTGCGTTACACACAGGGTAATAACACAGGCTGGAGTGCGTTACACACAGGACAATAACACCAGCTGGAGTGCGTTACACACAGGGTAATAACACAGGCTGGAGTGCGTTACACACAGGGTAATAACACAGGCTGGAGTGCGTTACACACAGGGTAATAACACAGGCTGGAGTGCGTTACACACAGGATAATAACACAAACTGGAGTGTGTTATACACAGGGTAATAACACAGGCTGGAGTGCATTATACACAGGATAATAACACAGACTGGAGTGCATTATACACAGGATAATAACACAAACTGGAGTGTGTTATACATGGGATAATAACACAGGCTGGAGTGTGTTATACACGGGATAATAACACAAACTGGAGTGTGTTATACACGGGATAATAACACAGGATGGAATATGTTATACACGGGATAATGATACAGGCTGGAGTATGTTATACACAGACTGGAGTGTGTTAGACACAGGCTCGACAGGCTAAACACATGGTTTGCAGGATTCTTATTGCAGCATGGATAATATTAATATGGGAAATATGCTACAGCGTCTACTGCACAGAAATACAATGCAATCACTGCGCTCCCACATACCAATACAAAAATAGCTGTGTGATTTATGTTCAGGCAGGCTTGACTTTGAATATTTTGACGCTGGGATGGTGTGTTCAGTCTAAAGCTCTGAAAGAGGTTTATTTTTACCGCTTTGTTCTTTACAAAAGGTGTTTTAAAAATTTAGAGCTGACTATCAGATAATGAAGTTGGAGCTATTGCTGCTATCTGCTTCCACTGGCATTCAACAACACAATCCTTTGCTTTGAAAAAAGATGTATGTTCAAGGACAGGGGCCTTTAGATCAAAGCTTGCCTTCGGGCATGTTCCACCTAGCACATTGTCTCAGTTATGTTTTGCTTGGCTCTCAATTTGCCTAAACAATCAGAGGAAACATTTATGGTCAAATTAGTTTGTGCAATCTTAAAGGCTCTCTGCTGTCTTTCTTTCCTTTTTAACTCCAGATTATTTGCTCTGGTTCAGGCCACTCCCATGGGTGAGGCCCTGGTCCCTATGACCCGGAGTGTGACTTCACCTGTCCAATTTATAAATAATTTGTAGCAAGTCCAGAGGTTGAACAGAAAACCCTGGAAACTGTATTTTATCCCCTGGTTATAACAGGTGCTCCTCATATAATCTTCCCCGACTTCAGATTAAACACTTCATTGGACCATGGCTTAGGCTAAGAACTGCCAAACAGATTTATTAAACAGTAAATAGATAAGTAAACAGTAGCAGTGACACAGTGTAGATTTATAATTGTTATAGACTTAATTATCACTCCTCAGAAAATAGAAAACTAACACAGATGTGCTAAACTGTAATGTAAACTGGATCAGACACAAGGTGCTTGAATATTAACCTTTACGTAGCAGTTTGTTGCTGACCATCCATACAATTTATTTCTTTATGGTGACTTCAAACAGATGATCCAATTTTAACAAGACAGGCTGAGAAATACTTTCAAAAAACGACCAGGACAAAGAAAATTTAAATGTGTGTTTCTTAAGCTCAGAAAGAGCTGGCTAATTAAACACATATTGAGACGGAACCCACACAGCTTGCCCATTAAGAGCTGGCAGCAACAAAGGGCACTGCAGTTTGACTGTGGCAGGGTTCCACAAGGTTCAAGGAGTCATAGATGGCACCATGAGGCCATATGTGTTTCCTTCATCAGTGGTCAGATGTATGTCAACAGGAAAGTACACAATTCTCTCAGCGTGTAGTTCATTTTGACCAAGACCTTACCGTCAGCCAAGTGAATCCTTGCTTGCCTGGCTTAAAATTAAGGATTAAGAGTCCGACCAGAAGCAAGGGCATCAACAAGATGAGCAGCAGCCTGAAGAAGGAGCGGAGGAAAACCTGTTGTTGGCTGCAAGAGACATTTGTGCTAATCCGACACAGGTAACTTTCTCTTGATTGCTCCATCTGAAATCAGGAAAATCTTCACTTCTGTGAGCATCAAGAAGTCCCAAGTCAGGTGTAGCATGTTTAGAGCAATCCCAGATCAGGTATAACATGGTTAGAGCAATCTCAGGTCAGTTATAAGATGGTTAGAGCAATCCCAGGTCAGGTATAACATGGTTAGAGCAAACCCAGGTCAGGTATAACATGGTTAGACCAATCCCAGGTCAGTTATAACATGGTTAGACCAATCCCAGGTCAGTTATAACATGGTTAGACCAATCCCAGGTCAGTTATAACATGGTTAGAAAAATCCCAGGTCAGTTATAACATGGTTAGAAAAATCCCAGGTCAGTTATAACATGGTTAGAACTGTCCCAGGTCAGGTATAACATGGTTAGACCAATCCAAGGTCAGGTATGACATGGTTAGAAAAATCCCAGGTCGTGTGTCTTGAAGGCCGCCTTGGAGTACGCTTACCCGAAGGTCGGTGGCTGAATGTCCTTGACTGCTGAAGTGTTCCCCGACTGGGAGGGAACCCTCCTGTTTGGCGATTATTGCGCGGTGTCCGTTCATCCGTTGTCGCAGTGTCTGCATGGTCTCGCCAATGTACCATGCTCTGGGGCATCCTTTCCTGCAACGTATGAGGTAGACAACATTGGCCGAGTCACAGGAGTATGAACCATGCACCTGGTGGGTGGTGTCCTCTCGTGTGATGGTGGTATCTGTGTCGATGATCTGGCATGTCTTGCAGAGGTTACCGCGGCAGGGTTGTGTGGTGTCGTGGACGCTGTTCTCTTGAAAGCTAGGTAATTTGCTGCGAACGATGGTCTGTTTGAGGTTGGGTGGCTGTTTAAAGGCGAGTAGTGGAGGTGTGGGGATGGCCATAGCGAGGTGTTCGTCGTCATTGATGACATGTTGAAGGCTGCAGAGAACATGGCGTAGTTTCTCCGCTCCGGGGAAGTACTGGACGACAAAGGGTACTCTGTTGGTTGCGTCCCGTGTTAGTCTCCTGAGGAGGTCTATGCGATTTTTTGCTGTGGCCCGTCGGAACTGTCGATCGATGAGTCGAGCGTCATATCCCGTTCTTACTAGGGCGTCTTTCAGCGTCTGTAGGTGTCCATCGCGTTCCTCCTCGTCTGAGCAGACCCTGTGTATTCGCAGGGCCTGTCCATAGGGGATGGCCTCTTTGACGTGGTTAGGGTGGAAGCTGGAAAAGTGGAGCATCGTGAGGTTGTCCGTGGGCTTGCGGTAGAGTGAGGTGCTGAGGTGCCCGTCTTTGATGGAGATTCGTGTGTCCAAGAAAGAAACTGATTCTGAGGAGTAGTCCATGGTGAGCTTGATGGTGGGATGGAACTTGTTGATGTTATCGTGTAGTCTCTTCAGTGATTCTTCGCCGTGGGTCCATAGAAAGAAAATGTCGTCGATGTATCTGGTGTATAGTGTTGGTTGGAGGTCTTGTGCAGTGAAGAAGTCCTGCTCGAACTTGTGCATGAAAATGTTGGCGTATTGGGGTGCGAATTTGGTCCCCATGGCAAGGACATTCAGCCACCGACCTTCGGGTAAGCGTACTCCAAGGCGGCCTTCGAGACACACGACAACGCAAAATCGTCGAGCAGAAATTGATAGCCAAGTTCCGCACCCATGAGGACGGCCTCAACCGGGATCTTGGGTTCATGTCACGCTACACGTTACCCCACCAGCGAACAAATGTTATCTGTTTTTAATATAACGGGTCAGTTGCTGTCTTTTCTATGTTTCTACCTCTCTATCTCTGTTTTTTTTTTGTTTGTTGTTTTTTTTTGGTGATTTGTATATTCTGAGACCTGGCAGGTAACACCTGTCTGTCTGCACACTGATTGCCTTGGCAACGGGCAGTTGAAAAAACTGTCTGTAATCACCAAGCATTGTTCTGTGAATTATAAATGCGATTTCATTTCGAGGATTTCATTTCCACATCGTTCACCTGAGGAAGGAGGTAGCCTCCGAAAGCTTGTGAATTTAAAATAAAATTGCTGGACTATAACTTGGTGTTGTAAAATTGTTTACAATTGTCAACCCCAGTCCATCACCGGCATCTCCACATCAGGTATAACATGGTTAGAACAGTTCCAGGTTAGTTATAATATTGTTAGAACAGTCCCAGGTCAGGAATAACATGGTTAAAACAATCCCAGGTCAGGTATAACATGGTTAGAACAATCCCAGGTCAGGTATAACATGGTTAGAACAGTCCCAGGTCAGGAATAACATGGTTAGAGCAATCCCAGGTCAGGAATAACATGGTTAGAGCAATCCCAGGTCAGGTATAACATGGTTAGAACAATCCCAGGTCAGGAATAACATGGTTAGAGCAATCCCAGGTCAGGAATAACATGGTTAGAGCAATCCCAGGTCAGTTATAACATGGTTAGAACAGTCCCAGGTCAGGAATAACATGGTTAGAGCAATCCCAGGTCAGGTATAACATGGTTAGAACAATCCCAGGTCAGGAATAACATGGTTAGAGCAATCCCAGGTCAGTTATAACATGGTTAGAACAGTCCCAGGTCAGCTTTAACATGATTAGAACAGTCCCAGGTCAGGAATAACATGGTTAGAGCAATCCCAGGTTAGGAATAACAAGGTTAGAGCAATCCCAGGTCAGGAATAACATGGATAGAACAGTCCCAGGTCAGGAATAACATGGTTAGAGCAATCCCAGGTCAGGAATAACATGGTTAGAGCAATCCCAGGTCAGGAATAACATGGTTAGAACAATCCCAGGTCAGGTATAACATGGTTAGAGCAATCCCAGGTCAGGAATAACATGGTTAGAGCAGTGCCAGGTCAGGTATAACATGGTTAGAGCAATCCCAGGTCAAATATAACATGGCTAGTGCAGTTCTAGGTTAACCTTGGTGCTGTCCTGGTCTATGGGTCTTGGCCCTTCACCTTGATGTATGAACAAAGAGAAGGGAGAAACATATTGAAGCATTTCAGTTTGGTGCATGCGCTGAGAAAGAGTGTATCAGTGGGTTTCACACGTCAGTGCTCTCTGGAGAGCTGAGGTAATCATTCCAACTGAAGCCTCTTGAATTGGCTGTAGGTTCACACAGGGACTGTGCTCACAATTACACAGGTAGCTGTTCTCTCTGAAGATGAGCCATTTTTGATCTCTTGGAAACTTGGCTGTGATTTTTTTTTGTGCTTACATTATCTGTGTCCTATTAGAGACACAAACCAGGTATACAGCCTAGCATCTGTACACAGCACAGTCTGTACTGGACTAATCCTGTGTTGGGAGATACTCAGTCGCAAGCTCTGTGTCTGAAATGGGCACTCCCACCAATAATATTAATATATATGAAAAGTGGCAAGCTGCGTTTGGCACATGGGCCACTGGGAGGTGGCCAAGAGGCAGTAATATATTCTTCTGTCTTTCTTTTATTCTCTTTTTTCTTCTTGGTTTCATTCCTACAGCCCACCTGGCAATTTGATTTGTGAGTGTTTGTTTTTGCTGGAGAATGGGCAAACGTAAAATAATAGTTATAGAGGCAGGGTTATCCCAGCATTCAAAGAGGTCCTTTCAATTTAATAGAGAGCTTTTTATACTGCTATGAATGCTGGGATAGCCCTGCCTCCATCGTGCTCTCTTGTGGCAGAAAGCAAAAGAAATACTGGAATTTAGTGACACAGTGCATACTCCTGTGAGGTTATGATTCTGAGGTGGAAAGGTGAGGGATCATATTCTTGCACGAGTCCCCCATTGAATACAGGAGAGCTAACAGACCTGCTTATATCTTGTCAGACTGAGGATCAAATGTACCATTGACAGGTTTACAGCCCCTGGTAGCAGCTTGAAGCTCGGTGGTTTGGTAAGTGACTGCGAAGATCACAAAGACATTCTTAAGACCTTTCAGCATATGCCAGCAGCTATTCAATGTGGGGAGCCCCTGCAAATATGGACAAATTCTTGCATATCTCCTGTCCTAACTTCCAAAAGACTATGTCAATTATCCAAAGGAAAACTGAAGTAAAGAGTGCTGTCATTGCAGAAAACCTTTCACTAGTACTGGCGGCAGGAATGATGTGATAGTAAGTCAACAGATGCAGAAGAAGAACAGGAAAAATATAGAATACCTAATTCTCGAGAATCTCTGGCACTTTGATACCACAGTGTCGGTTAGTGACAAGAATGTCCTCGGTTAGTGCTGCACAGTACACGGATCTGTGTGGCAATTGCTGACAGTACAGAGCAAAGCAAAAGGGTTTTGGAAGAAAGACCCAGAGAACCTCAAGGGTACAGTAGTTATGGATTGGCCAACTGGCACGTCAGGTAGGACAAATGGCTTTGCCTCCCATTTAATCATAGAATATTCCAGCACCGAAACAGGCCATTCCACTCATCAAGTCTGTACCAATGTTTTTCTTCATGAACCAGGCTAATCCTACTTTCCTACTCACTCCCCTTTAGTATATTTTTTACTTTCCTTCTTTTTCAAGCAACTATCAATGGAGGGGAGAGGGCTGAGGACAAGGAGTATTGTAGTCAGAGGAACTGAAGGGGTGCAGGCTGGAGATTTTACAGCTAGGGTGCATCTTTGGCACTTTTGTATAAATCCTGGGAGGATGAAGAGAGAGAAATTTCAAACACTTTACAAGTCACCTCAGAATATGGTGTAGAATACACTAAATAGATATTTATACAGCAGAACCAACTCACTGTTATTACAAACTAACAATACACAGGTATTTTTCTCAGTGTGTGATTTATTGATTGTTTGTGATGAAGTGTGCAATGATAGCTGTGATCCGGCTAGAAAGCAGCCTGTGTGAAACTCAATCTGCCTCCATTTCCCCTGGGGACGAGTCACAGTGACTGTAGCTTTCCTCACATTGAGGACGACTTGAGGAAGTGGCACTGATGTGCTCACAAATACAAAAAAAGCCAAGCACTTAACTACCCAGGCTACTGGCACGACCCATAGAACAGTACAGAACAATACAGAATGGTCCAGAATGACACAGAACAGTACAGAATGGTGCAAAACAGTATAAAATGGTCCAGAATGACACAGAATGGTCCAGAATGACACAGAATGGTACAGAATGGAACAGGACATTGCAGAATGGTGCAAAAGAGTAGAAAATCAAATAAAACTTTGCAGAATGGTACAAAGCCACTCCACTGTGGGTTTTTGTTCTGGATTTATTTTTGAGCTTATTTTTGTAAAATGTAAACTGTTTGGGATCTGTTTTTAAACTAATCTGTGGCTGTAAACTGCCACTATCAAGCACTCACTGTATGTGCACAGAGAGAGTGCAAACCGCAGATGGATGTCCCCCTCCCCCACTGTCCGGATTAGATAGATCTTGGAATGCAAAACCTGGCACAAAGGATGTGATTGGCTAACTGAAAAGTCAATCAAGAAAAATGGATTCACCTCCAACACAGTCACAGAATCTTAGAATGTTACAGCACGGAAGGAAAGAACTTGCATTTATATAGCGCCTTTCACAACCTCCGGACATCCCAAAGTGCTTTACAGCCAATTAAGTACTTTTGAAGTGTAGTCACTGTTGCAATGTAGGAAACGTGGCAGCCAATTTGCGCACAGCAAGATCCCACAAACAGCAATGAGATAATGACCAGATAATCTGTTTTTTTAGTGATGTTGGTTGAGGGATAAATATTGCCCAGGATACCTGCTCTTCTTTGAGCCATAGTGCTATGGGATCTTTTACACCCACCTGAGAGGGCCTCGGTTTGATGTCTCCTTCGGAGGTCATTGGGCCCATTGTGCCTGTGCCAGCTCTCTGAGAGAGTTATCCACTTAGCCCCATTCCTCTGCCCTTCCACATACACTTTAATAAAATTTCTTCTTAAAATATTTATCCACCTCCCTTTCAAAAACTATTATGGATTCTGCCTCCACCACTGTAGGATATCCCATGCTCTAGCAACCCTCTATGTAAAGAAAAAATGTCTCCTACCTCTCCCTTTGTTCTTTGATGATCTTAAACTTATGCCCTTTAGTTACTGACTCACCAACTAGTGGAAATAAATGTTCCCCATTTATCTTATCAAAACCTAGTGTATTCTCACTACTTCAACCATGGTTTGTGTCAGAGAATTCCATATTCTAACCACACTCTTGTAAAGGATTTTTTTTCTACCTTCCCCAGTGGCACACCATATAGCTTGGAATCTGAGAAGACAGAAATTGTGATTTATCGTGACAACCTCGTGGAACTATAGTTTAGAAAACCTACAATGTATGAATGTCTCGCTGTAAGGTCACTAAATATATCAGCAAAGATAAATGTGAAATAACCAAGGGAAGCAGGTTTTATGATTTCCAGGAAGAGCTGTCACATTCTCCTTCAGATGTGGTGTTGCCTTATGTTAGACGCAGTGCAGAGCTCCCTCTACGTTATCCTGACAATGTGTCTAAACCGCAGGCTCACGGTCCTTTACATTGCCAAGAATGATCTGGAGTGTATCTGGTGTTTCTTCCACTCTGGAGAAGACAAGTAGTGTAAGCAACTCCTCGCACTGCCTTCTACTCTAACCCAGGAGCTTATTGGGGCAGCCGTTCCCTTTTTGCACTTGGGCATCAGCAGTGTCCTGGGTGCAGCCCATAAACGAAAATCAGGTAATAGAACCCGTTCAATTTTCCTCCATGCGCTCCCCCAGGTGATGATTTACACCCAAGTGCAAAAGAGGAAAATCTGCCCACTTATCTCACTCAATTTTTCTTTCCTCTTAGGCCTTTGAAACCTGAACTTGGCGTCACTTTAGTATTACTTCTTCATTTATTTTGTCTTCTCTCCCACTTTTTTCGACCTTGGTAGCGTCCTGCGCTGCGGATAAAATAGCAAAAAATTATCTGCCACTGTAGATAACAGAGTTACTCCTGAATTGTATCTCTGTGATATTGGTTACTGCAGCAAAAAACAGGCTCTTGGTGTTTGCTGCAAGGAAAACCTTGACCTCACTGCATGTCTGCAGGCAAAATGGACATTGGAACAATTGGTTTTTGGGTTATTACAAAAATGACACAGTAAATAGATTTAGCACATTACTGTGATAGCCCCTGAGCCATGGCCTTCATATAACCAACAAAGATGTCACAAAAGAACCAATGGAGAGATGTGAAGATTTCTAGGATTTTATCTCCTCAAAAAGGTGTGGGAGCAGGAACAATACCATTACAGGTAGGGGGACAGCAAAGAAATTAGGGAGGGAGTCTCTGCATGGGCTGACCTCTTTCGTTGGAAGGACTGGTCAGACTATAGACACCACTTGTTGTTTGACCCTTTGGCAGATGCATTTGTGTTAATGTGGGAGGGAATGTGTTCATTGGTTGCACATTCATCCTGCACTGAAGTGATGCAAATTAACATTTTGGTTGGAGTCCATTTGGCTAAAATCTAGTCTACATGGGCTTATAAGTGTTGTGTATTATCAATGACAAGCCAGCAAGGCTCAGCCCAAAGGTATAATTTTTAGGGACAACTACTGATGCCTAGTGCTGTGTAAAATTAATTGAAAGTTTGGAAATGTCAGACACTGTTGAAAGTGTAGTGATGGTGGGGATTTGTTCATGTAACCATGCTTTCGTTACCTCTAGACTTGACTATTCCAATGCTCTCCTGGCTGGCGTCCCACCTTGCACCCTCCATAAACTTGAGCTCATCCAAAACTCTGCTGCCCGTATCCTAACTCGCACCAAGTCCCATTCAACCATTACTCCTGTGCTCACTGCCCTACATTGGCTCCAGGTCTGGCTATGCCTCGATTTTAAAGTTGCCTTCGCTGTTTGCAAATCCCTCTGTGGCCGCACCCCCCCACCCCCCCAATCTCTGTAACCACCTCCAGCCCTACAACCCTCCGAGATCTCTATGCTCCTCCAATTCTGGCCTCTTGTGTATCACGGATTTTCTTTGCTCAGCCGTGCCTTCAGCTATCTAGGCCCTAAGTTCTGGAATTCCCTTCCTAAACCTCTCTACCTCTCTCTCCTCCTTTAAGACGCTCCTTAAAACCTACCTCTTTGACCAAGCTTTTGGTCACCTGTACTAATATCTCAATATATGGCTCGGTGTCAAATTTCGTTTGATAATTCTCCTGTGAAGCGCCTTGGAATGTTTTACTATGTTAAAGGTGCTATATAAAGGCAAGGTGTTGTTGTTATCTGCCATTTGTTCATCTCTCTTCTTGGAGACAATGGGGGATCTTGTGGGATCTAAACTCAGCTGTCCTAGCTTAGAGTCCAGGCTTCCTACACTAGACCTGCAGGAGCTTTTTAATCATGCATAGTGAATGGAACATCAATGCATTACATTGCAGATGAGTAGGACGTGGGCTCATCCATACAATCCTCTCACTTTGAATTTTTAAAAATTCACTCTCAGGATGGTGGATGACGCTAGCAAAGCCGCATTTATTGGCCTTTCCTACTTGTCCTGAGTGGCTCGCTAGGCCACTTCAGAGGGCAGTTAAGAGTCAACCATGGGACTGGAGTCACATTTAGGCCAGACCAGGTAAGGGCAGCAGGTTTCCTTCCCTAAAGGATATCAGTAAACCAGGTGGGTTTATACAACAATCCAATAGCTTCATGGTCACTTTTACTTGATACCAGCTTTTTATTTCCAGATTTTTCTTTTAACTAATTTCAAATTGTCAAACTACCATAGTGGGATTATGAACTCCTGTTCTCTGGATTACTAGTCCTAGTAACATAACCACTACACTACCGTACCCAGCAGCAAATATCAGAGCAACATAGGTAAACTCCTGGGACCAGCTCACTTGCCCTTTCGCCATTATGATGAATGGTATGGGGACCCATTTGAGAGCAGATGATGGAACCTCAATCATAAAAAAGGGCCATTTTGTGTAATTACATTACAACAACAACAATTTCTATTTATGAAGTGCCTTTAACACAGGAAAACGTCCCGAGGTACTTCACAGAGACTTAATTTTAAAAATGGACACCGTGCCAAAGAAGGAGATATTAGGAGAGGTGACCAAAAATTTGGTCGAAGAGGTAGGTTTTAAGGAGCATCTTAAAGGAGGAGACAGAGGTAAAGAGGTGGAGGGTTAAAATGTAACAGGATTTTATATGGTGTGGAGATGCCGGTGATGGACTGGGGTTGACAATTGTAAACAATTTTACAACACCAAGTTATAGTCCAGCAATTTTATTTTAAATTCACAAGCTTTCGGAGGCTTCCTCCTTCGTTTTTCACATCGTTCACCTGAGGAAGGAGGAAGCCTCCGAAAGCTTGTGAATTTAAAATAAAATTGCTGGACTATAACTTGGTGTTGTAAAATTGTTTAGGATTTTATATGAATAATGTAGTTAGGTACCGTGGAGCTTTGCTTGATTTATATTTGAGATTCAGGAAGAAACTTTACAGAACCTTTCTCCAAGAGAGGAAATGGGCAGAGTCCACGGTGCAGCAGATTGCATGCTATCTGTGGAAGGATTGGGGTTGATGAGGTCAATGGTATTTTCTCATATATAATGAATATAGAACTCTATGGGATCTTCTCATTCTTCAGTGGTAGTCAACCACATACAGTAGCTCCGTGATGACTCAGTGGGTAACTGCCCCACCAGGTGTGGTATTAAGCCATACAGATCAGAGGGTATCAGGACTGATCCCTCGCCTGTTAATGACTTATCCAGCGTTGCAGTTGGGGTGCTACAGTTGGCCTCAGCATCCCCGGGCGAGGGAGGAGATCATTTGGCCAGGGTTTCTGCTTCTGATTGTTATCCAGTGACGCTCTGCTGGGAAGTGTGGCTATTGGGTAAGGGTAGGATTGGGCTTGCCTATAACGCTTCCACAGTCAACTAGCCTGTTGACATTCACGGTCGAGGCTCACACATACTGAACGGCCACTCCGCTGGGGTAATCAAAGGGCTGCTGGGACTGTGCCATAGCAAGGAGTCAGAGCCTTCAGGAAAGAAGGGGAGAAAACTAGAAGATAAAAAAAACAACACTAAGTGACTGAAAGTCTTGAGCTTTGCTGACAGTGTTTGGCCGCAGTGTTTATTGGTGACTCTCATTATCTTTGCAGGTGCTGAATGTGGAACAGATTCCAACATATGATAAACATCATGAGGGCTTTGCAAAGATTTCTCGATCACAATCCACATCTGCTGGAGGCACTTTGATCACTCGCTCCTATCCCACTTCGAAATCTGCTCTCATTGTGCAGCAAATACGCAGGCGTTGCTCAGGAATTTCTCCCTGGCGATAGTCATCTCCTGTACTGGCTGCGGAGGAAGGGAGAACAAACAAACAGGCTCCCCCATTCAGTCCACACCACGCTCCACCAAACACACAGAAGCAAGAACCAAACAAAAGGAAACATGAATTTGCATTGAATTTCTTCTCCGAGCTCAGGGATCTTTATCACAGAACTTTCTTTAGGTGTGTTACAACAAAAATAAAATGCAGCCTTGCCAGTGTCACCCAGATCCTGAAAACAACAAGAAGGAAAGGATATTATTTCCCTTCAGAGGGGAGAACAAAGGAATTTATGAGGAAAAATTAAGTTGGTTTTCTTCTCTTAGGAATAGCGAAGCCTTTGCGGTGATCTAATTGAAGATTTTGAGACTCTGAATGCAGATTGACAACATTGGCAAAGTGTTCATTATGGTGAAGGTTCAAATATCAGGGGACACACCTTCAAAATGTGTTTTGTTCTGTATATTAATTAGTAATGAAAAAGTAGATGCAACTAAACCGGAGAGCAAAGGGGTCAGAGATTTCTCTTCTCTTGTTATCAATAGTCTCAGTTTTCCTCATAGCCTGAAATGTGTTTAAGGAATTGAGGGAGAAAAAAAACCTGCTCATGTCGGACAGACAAACCTCGTTCAAGGCCAATGTTAGAGAACATGGAGGACGATTTTCGACAGCGCGCGGTAAACGGGTTGGGTGAGGCGTGTGTGGCGGCTGCCTGTCAGTGTGGAACCAGTGCGATTTTTGCGGTTGGCCTATAAGACCATGGGGTCGGTGAGTTGCCAGCACGAAACACGCTCCCGATCGATAGCTCACCGATTTGGAGGCAGAAAATCAGGTGGTGCAGCCACCTGTTAAGGGCCTGCAGCAGCTTAATGGTGGACTGTACTTTTCATTGGGAACAGAAAGAAGCAACACTGTGGAACAGCAGGCAACATGGGCTCCAGTAGCAGTGGCATAAGCTTTCAAGCTGAGGTGGAAAACCCACAAGCAACTGCCAGAGAAATGTCTCCAAAAGCTCCATCCAGATTAACCTGAGAGCAGCTGAGGGTCCCTTTAAATGTCTCTGGAAATGGCGTCCTCCCAACTTGTACCAGCAATGGTTGGTGGGCAGGAGCAGGTAGACAGTTGGGCAGAGATCCCTATTCACATGAGGCTCCCACTTGTTTTCAAAAGGACCTCTGGCCGCCAGATTTAAATCCACCCAGAATTAGGAATGGATGTCAAAGCAGCGCTAAATCGGCAGGACTATCAACCTCTCCATGTTGGCTCTGTTAACTCTAAAGTGCAATGGGGGTGGTAACGAGGCAAAAATCACCCCCATGCAGTTTTGTGCAGAGTGGAATAAAAATGAAAAGTGCACCCTGCAACAGGAAGTAGAGTCAGATTTGTGCAGCCAGCAGATATTGTTGAAAAATACCCGGGGGATTTAAGGATGATGTGGGAATGTGGCAGCCTCCCCCTACTAATCCAACTCCCGACTCGATGGATGCCATCCTCAACAGACTGATAGTAGGGAGAAACAACATCAATTTAACATGTATGAGAGGAGAAGTTATAAGTGTCAGCATCTTTGAGATATGAATAAGATTCTGACACTAATTAAAAGTCAACAATCAGGAGAATTGGCTCTCCCCCTTACTCCTTCATTGGTGGGTGTGCTCTTCTACCACTTCTTTATTTCTGGGTGTGTTCACTTCCTAACACATTAGCTGGTGCATATGCTTTGCTCCTCACTCATTGGTTCATGGGAATGCTTTGCTCCTCACTCATTGGTTCATGGGAATGCTTTGCTCCTCACTCATTGGTTCATGGGAATGCTTTGCTCCTCACGCATTGGTTCATGGGAATGCTTTGCTCCTCACTCATTGGTTCATGGGAATGCTTTGCTCCTCACTCATTGGTTCATGGGAATGCTTTGCTCCTCACGCATTGGTTCATGGGAATGCTTTGCTCCTCACTCATTGGTTCATGGAACTGCTTTGCTCCTCACTCATTGGTTCATGGGAATGCTTTGCTCCTCACGCATTGGTTCATGGGAATGCTTTCCTACTCACTCATTGGTTCATGGGAATGCTTTCCTCTTCACTCATTGGTTCATGGGAATGCCACCCTCTTCACTCATTGGTTCATGGGAATGCCGTCCTCGTCACTCATTGGTTGGTGCGTGCACTCTTCTCACTCATTGGTTAGTAGGTATGCACATCTAATCATATTAGTTGATGCATATACTGTTCTCATTCATTGGTTGGTGGCTGTGTTCACCTTCCTCATTGGTTAGTGGGCATGCTCTGCTGCTCATTCATTGGTTAGTGAGTGTGCTCATCTCATATTAGTTGGTGCATGCACTCTCTTCCTCCTTCATTAGTTAATAGGTGCGCTCTTCTCTTTACAATAGTTGGTATTGGCGTTCTCCTCCTCACCCCTCGATTGTTGGATGTGCTCTTTTGCCCATCTATTAGTTGGTGATTTGCTCTCCTCCTCACTCATTCAGTAGTAGCTGTGCTCTTTTTCGCACTCATTGTTGAGTCTTTGTGGCCTCTTCCTCAATCATCAACTTGATCGCTTTTCACTCAGTGATTTTTTTTGGGTTGTTCAGTTCCATTTTTGGCCTGATTTGTTATCTGTTTTTCTAGACTCAACTTCTCCCTTGCCATCTGAGTTAGGTTAATAAAAGGGGATGATTTCATCTGTTTGCTTCTCGTAGTGAAATTTGAAACACACATTTACAATTTTGTTGTAAGGACATTTCCTTTCAAAGATGCTTCTTGCAGCTCCCTCAATTCCTTTTTATGTGGAGTTTTTAAGTTATTTTCTTGAGCAATTCTTTCTGTCCTTTAAAGCTTGTGTTAATGCCCTTGGTTACAAACAGATGCTCTGAATTCTAAAATGAAGGTCAGGAGCAGCAATGTGGAGAAAGGGAGGCTGTTAAAGATTCGAAAATGAAACAAAATCACAAAAAGGGTTAGACCAGATAGAACAGGTAAAATTCAGTAAAATGAAAGTTATAATTGAGAATAGGATAGAATGGAATATTGTAAAAATACATTGGAGTACAAACACAGATAAAAGATTACATTTTATGATGTTAAATTGTGTTTTAGGTGTTTAGTTGTGTAGTTTAGAGGTGTATTATGGTAGGATGACAAAACCAGGTCAGACTGACGGGCGAGTTTCCTCTGCCTTGTCTGCAAGGGTCATACACAAAATGAGCCTTGGCAATCTCACTCCAGTTCCTAGTCCGAATGATTAACAGCACAAAGCTGGCAACTCTCATCGGTGGGGTCAATGGAAATTGTGATAGGGAGCGTTCTTCTGAGGTTGGGATTAAGGCACATTGTGGTGACTGAGCAGAGGGAGCTTTACTTTACATCTAACTGTCCGATGCCTGACCTTGTAACATACTTATATTAGCTTCATTATGTGATCTTATAATACCAGTTACTAACCGCTATAATGAACTTAATATAAGGACACTGAAACCCTATTTCTGTAATGAACCTAATACAAGGACACTTAAAGAATTTAATAAAGTGTCCTTATATTACAAAGATGACAAAAATAAACACAGATGAGATCACTTCCTTCCACAACATTATACAGTCCACGGCATCACAGCATCTAACTTCCTGCTGAATGAGTCCACAGTTTTCACCTCCACTCCCCCACCTGCAACATCACTCCAGGTGTTACTCACATTTTTGTGTTATGAAAAGCTTCCTGATATCAGTCCTGAACTTGCCCTTTACCGGTTTGTAACTATGTCCCCGAGTCCTGCTGTGATGATATGGGGCGGTAGGTTTGTAGTGTCCTTCTATTAGGTGTATTATGGCCATTAGATGATGGGCAGAGTTGCATTGTCCTCGTATTTAACACATCCCCAGTTACTGTGTGTAACTCTGGGATCTGCCCGGGAGCAGTTTTGATGTAAAACAGTGAAAGGTTCTGAGACTGACTGGGATCGTGTGTTTATCAGATTTAGAATCACATTTCTCAGCCACTCAGACCCGTTCTTGATGGTCTATCCAGAATCAAACGGTGTATTTAGCGTCATTATTTATATTAGTTCAGTCGTATAATAAATAGACAGAGTTCAAAGCTTGCTTTATGGCAAGCGTCCCTCACAGCAGAATAAAGAGGTTTGCAGTTGGTAATGTGGCCCAGGTGTGGGACAGTTTGGTAGAGTGGGTAGAGTTTGTGTTGGGGGTTTTACCAGGAGGAAGGTGCCATTTTCACTTTTACCAAATTCAAACTGCTGGTGAAATAAATCCCATTAAAACAAACTGTTCAAGCTGCTGTCAAAAACACTCTCAAAGAACACGTAAATAAACGCATAAAATGCCTTCGCTTAGCAGATGTCTGTTTGATACAGCTAGGTCCTCCTGTCAGTCAGCACCGCAAAGCAAATAGAGGTTTGGTTTTATTTCACTCAACAAGCTTCTCTTCCCCCAGTTTTGTCCTTTCCTTCCCTGTAGGTGTTAGCAGCTTGCTGCAGGAGAGTTGCATTGGACGCTGGGAACTGTCTGCTACCTACCTCAGCTCTGATCGTTGGACAGTAACCCCTGTTGGGAGTGCATGTGAAGATGTGAGGAGAGGATTGGGCTCAGTGAAGACACCCATTGTGATCAAATATCTGTTGACATTCACGGCCTAGGGTCACAGTGAATGTCAATAAGAATGTCCAATGGGATGAAGTATGGTGGCTTGCTGGGCACCCATGGAACTGATCCCCCTCACCCCAAAGAATCAGAAACTTCAGGAGCCAAAATTGGAAATAAAATAAGTGAGATGATGAGTCTGGCAGAGGGCTGGATAGTACACTGGATTAAATACTGACCTTCATCTCCAGGACCTGTGTGTGAATCTAAAAATACTTCACTCTCTCTGGGCTCATGGCAGTCTCAATCCAGTCCCTGCGGACTGAATGTTCATAGCACAAAACTGCCATAATTCAGCAATGATTGACATTAAATTGGCAGTTTCACACAAAGAGGCCACAAGGAAAGTTGGTGCAGGAAATGGAAAACATTTACACTGGTACAGTACGGGTGCTTGTTTGAGGTTGGGATGAAGACACTTAGACAGAGTAGAGTAAAAGCTGTTTTACACTGAATTTAACTTATAATATATTATATGGGAGTGCTAAATGGGGCAGTGTAGAGGGAGCTTTAATCTGCTTTGAACCAGTGTTGTACTGATCTTGATAGGACAGCACTGAGGAACCTTAAACCTGTATCAAACCCGTGCTGTACCTGACCTGGGAGAATAAGGGAAGCTTTACTCTGTATTTAACCCGTGCTGTACCTGACCTGGGAGAATAAGAGAAGCTTTACTCTGTATTTAATCCGTCCTGTACCTGCTGCTGACATTGGGTGCAAAATATAGAAAGGTATTTCAGTACCAGGACTGGTAACCCTTATGTTTGACAGAAGAACCTTTACAAAAGATGAAATAGGATGAGCTCAGTGAAGGAACAGGTCCCTCTGTCCCTCCCTGACCAGTATCAATTTTTCTTTTCTCCCCCTCCTCTCCTGCAGGCCTGACTCTTGCTTAAGCTGCCAGTTTGGCTCAGTTGGTAGCACTCTCACCTGTCAGAAAGTCATGGGTTCAAGCCCCACTCCAGAAACTTAAGCATACAATCCAGACTGACACTTCAGTGCAGTACTGAGGGAGTGTTGCACCATCGGAGGTGCCGTCCTTCAAACGAGATGTTAAACCTGCCTATTCAGGTGGACGTAGAAGACCTTATGGCACTATTTGAAGAAGGGGAGGGAGTTCTACCGGTGTCCTAGTTAACATTCCTTCCTCAAACAAAAACAGATTTGCTGGTTATTTATCTCATTTGCTGTTTGGGATCTTGCTGTGTACAAACTGATCGCTGCCATGTTTGCCCTGATGATGTGATAAGATGCCATCTAAATACAAGCTTGTTCCTCGAGACTGGAGTGGGTAGGTGATGAGAGTGTCCAGGGAGTGGAGCCTCTGCGTGCTGCAAAGTGTCACGAGGAAAGTGGGATTTCTCCGAGCTGAAAATGATGGTTATAGTTGACATCACCCACAACAGGAAGACAGAAGCTCCAGTGCATTGATGGATCCCTCATTCAACCAGTAAAGGCCTTCTGCAGTGAACTGAAGTTAGAATCTAGCACTCGTCTGTGACATTGTTTATGAATTTTGCACATTATATAACATCTTCCAAATAGGTACAGTTTGTGCTCAGTGAACGCATGACCAGTGTACCAAGAAATGTTATGTTTGGACCAGAGGTTCCGTTGAATGCAGATTCCTGGAAATGGCCTGTTTGCACGATCTGCCTCAGACCATTTAATCAGCCATTTTGTATCTGGCTCAAACCTCAAGGCAATATATAACATTTTTGGAAGAAACACTTTGCTTTCTCTACCCCCAGTCGGCACTGACTCTTGCTGAAGTACGTGTTGTCTCTGTTACTTTGCCCGACTGGCCATTATTCATATGTGGACCTCGGCAGCGAGTGCTGGCAAGCCATTTTACCACAGAGGGCATTGTACCCAACACGAGCCTGTCCTAATCTGACATTCAAACGGGCGCATTCTCCAGCTTGGGGGTCATCAAAGCAGTGATCAGGAGCAGGAGCCCCGGCTAATTTCCACTCCTCCTTAATTCCCTAAATGATTTCCTTCCCAATCGTCAGCAATAAAAGGTATAAAAATAAAGCAATAAGTGCTGCTCACAACCACTCTCCTTATTTTTGGTTCGGCTATTGAAGTAAATGGCTGGTAATCTGTTCAGTTAGTACAAAACCCTATTGTCTAATCAACTGTATGTTAACACATGTTATGCGGTAAGTTAAACGATCTGAAGTGTTGAAATTACATAAATTTAACGGCTTAACATCTGAAACCGAATCACCGACCTTGATCAGATCACCGTGGACTTAAAACAGCAGAAAATGGCAGCTGAGAAGCAGCAAAACGGATGCCATTCTCTGAGGCAGGACTAGCCAAGAACTTATTTCAAAAAGGGGGAGCAGTGCCCCTGATGGTGGAGTTGTAAGTACTTTGTCCAGTGTAGAACGGAGCCATACAGAACAGAACAGGCACTAAGTTTTACTAAGTGTTCTGCCGCTTGTCTGCCGTAATTACGTTTATGCCGTTTTCTCTGGGCGTCCCACAGGTCTTGCGCCGAAGTTACGGCCGACAGTCGGGCGAACCCCTGCGGCGATTAACCCCGTAAGTGTTTACGCGATGGTATTGCTCATGGTCACTCACAGCCTATAAAGACGGCACTACTTCTCTTATCCACAATTAGCTTTTTAGCAATTTGCAAATTATTTTGACTTATTTTCCACTCTTTCCCCTCTCTACTCCTTTAAATTTTATAAACCACTTCTGTTTTGCCAAAGAACTATTTTTAGCCAGTTAGGTCTCAGTTTTGATGTTCACTGTAGATGTTAAATTTGCAGCCTCTCCTAGACGTCCTTGAAACATTCCATTTTTATTTGATTGTTTTTCCATCTAGTGTATTTTTCTAATATATTTGAACTGTTTTAAAATCACATGGTTTTAAAACAAGCTTTCCTGAAAGCTGCTCTGTTATCTCATATTAACACTGTTCAGTGCTGGAGTTTTTCTAAGCTTTTGTTACCATAGAACTACCTCAATTGGTAATTATTTTGCGAATCTGAATAAAATGATCCCTCCATTGAAGGGACTAAGCACAGCAAATTTCAGCACTGCAATTTCCTGAGATAAATGAAACACAAAAACCATTTTCGCATAAGGTTAGGTCTCAGCCTTATGACTGCCTCATTTGCCAAACTAAACATGATTGGTCTACAACTGTGTGAAGCTCATTAACCCTGTGAGCTGAAATAAATGCCAGTACGGGAATTGATTTAAAAATAAGGCCCCTCGCTCTCCTCTAACCTCCAATCGCTCTCCGTCATAATCCTTCACTTTATCTCAATTACCATGGTCATTGCTCCTTTGAATTGTCCTCTCTTCCTTCTCCTAAACGCCAAATTCACCGCCTCACATGCTTTTCCTCCTCTCTGCATCCTCATTGCACCATCTCCTACTCTAAACCATTTTTTACTGTCAATTTCAGGCTTCAACGTATAGATAGTAACCCAACCCCCCAAACGACTCATGAACTGTGGTTGTGATTGGCCAGGACCCACATAGAGCAGTGCAGCACCAGACTGTCCTGACGCCAGCAGCACTTACTCACTTGGAGTTGCCTTGAGCTCATTCCTGCTTTCTCACATATCTCCTGGCACTCGTCAACAATCCCCAAGCTTTTCTGGTGGGGCACCATGCTATGCTTTGATACCAGCAGAAGAGACCTTTACTCCGATTGCTGAAGAACCTCATGCAGTGCTGGAGACCAGAGGGGAGGGGTGTTCAGGGACTTAGAACATTAAGTTGAAGAACCAGCACCAGCATCAGCACAGGTACGATGGGCCCAATGGCCTCCTTCTGTGTGGTGAATTAATGATAATTCATACGAAAGTTACCTATTAATATCATTCTCCTGCATAAAGCATCTGTTCTTGCTTGCCATGGAGCGAGGGGCTGCGTTTAAAGTATATACTGTATACACAAAACATATTTTACAAAATTGTGGCACAAGTTAGACATCCTGTGTATTTTATTCAGGGCCGTTAAGAGTGCCCTGGACTGCCTGGTATTTGTGCTGTCTTTGATGTGAGAAAGCAGTTCGAGGGTGTGCAGGTCGCAGCCAGCGTGTTGATCAAGCATTTTTTGGCTAACGCACAAAGGCCGTCAAAAATTAAAGGCAGCTAATGAAAACACAATACTGTAAGTGCTGAAAATAAACTTAGAACGACGTGAAGGTTCAAAACAACACCAGGGTAAACAGCTTGGGTGTTCCTGCGATTTTTTACATCTCACTCAGTATCTGCAGTGCCTTGCACGCAGCTCCCTCAGCTAGGGGGAGAACGATGACCTATTGCCCACAATGATACATTTCAGACAAATGGATTTATACTGAGTGTGCAACTGGTCCCATAACAAGCACATGGATTAAGAGCTCGTGGGATGCATGCCAATTGGAGCAGGTAAACATTTTGGGATACGAGGAATTTCAGATATAATATGTGGTAAGTGTAACATGCTTGGGAGGAAAAAGGTGACTTTGGACCTATGGTTTCCAAAGCTCTCCATCACTGGGGTTTTCCTCATGTCATTTCTGGGTCCGTTATAGACTAATTGATAGAGATTGATTGCTACGATCAGTCAGCAACTCCATTATCGTTGTCTAACGAGACTACCAGGATGGTAGAAGGGGAACTAGATGGACCCTGGTCTTTTTTAATGTAGCAATTCCTATGTTCCTAAAGTACAGACTCAGATTAGGACTGGGGAAATACCAGGCCATTAGGCCTTCTTTTGGGAGACCCACACAGTACAATCACTCTCGGTAACGTCCCCATAAAACGGGGACCGATAAGAAGGGAGCAGCACCCAAGATCCTGCTCCACCCCTTCAAACCCATGTATGGGATTCTGACCAAGCCAGCGGACAAATATATAAAACAGTTACAGCAAACACAGGAGAGAAGCAGGCAATTTAATAAGCACAACTTCACTCCTACTGGTCCATCTCTTAGCTGCACCAGCTCAGTGTGTAAGTGCAGTCCAGCACTGAGCCATTCAACTCAGGATAGAAAGAACAAACTTGCATTTATAAAGCACCTTATCACATCTCAGAAATGTCCCAAAATGCCTCACGTACAATGAGTTACTTTGGAAGTACTTTGGATTTCCACTACCTTTTGTGTGAGGAAGTGCTTCCTGACATCACTCCTGAATGGCCTAGCTCTAATTTTAAGGTTATGCCCCCTTGTTCTGGACTCTCCCACCAGAGGAAATAGTTTTTCTCTATCAACCCTTTAATCATCTAAAACACCTCAATTAAATCACCCCTTAATCTTCTATACTCAAGGGAATACAAGCCTAGTCTATGCAAACTGTCCTCATAATTTAACCCTTTTCGGTATCATTCTGGTGAAGTTGCCCTGTACCCCCTCCAAGGTCAATATATCCTTCCTGAGGTGCGGTGCCCAGAACTGAACACGGTATTCCAACACACAAGCCAATGCTACTGCTTACATGCCACAGAACTAAAATAACAATTGAATCAGCTACACCCTTAACCACTAACCCTTTCTGGTCCACAATAGTGACAAGCCCCTCTAACACAGTTGGATTGGCAAAGGCTTATTATGATCGCTGAGGTACTTACGCACGGCCTACGGTACTTTTGCACTGGGCTGCACAAGCTGGTTTTAAATCCCTTTTTATTGAAATCCCCATTTTTAGGGCTCCTCCAGACAGCTCTGCTTTGAGCGCGTCATTTTTTATAGTGTCATGGCAGATAGCGAAGGGCTGAATGCTTCCAAAATGGAATCATTGCACTCGAGCTGAAGTTGTGTTGCACTGTACAATTTCAACATTGGGTTTTATTTCTCAGGAATAGCAGAGTATGAACCCCACCAGGCTGGATGAGTGTTACGGAGAAATCGAGGTGAAAGAGCCAAGACCATAGTGCAGGACAGCACCAAGCTTGAAAAAAGTGTCAATAAGCAGACAGCATTGATGAAGAAATAGACACTGGCCTTCAGCTTTAAAGATGAATAGATTGTTGAAGGAAGGGAAGATGGAGGAAATTTTGAGGTGAAGGTAAGATTAAGAACATCTTGAGATGAAGAGAAGATTGAGGAAATTTCGAGGTAAAGAGTGAGCTTAAGGAGCGGACGTGCAATGAGTCTTGGTTCCAACACAATGAGGACACAGGAAGGTAGTTACTGAACCAGTCACTATTCTCCCCTCCCACTGCAGGCTGGGGTATCAATGTGCTGCCACTTGTTGTATGCTTGTCAGTGTCACAGTTGTGAATAATACCAAGTTTATTCATTGGATCTGAAGAAACCCAACAAAGTCATCAATTTACATTGAGAAATACCAAACGTGAAGCAGTGCTCTGATTACAGCCTTTCTTATACCCAGAAATATCTTGGCAGCAAGTGAAGCCAAGCACTAAAAACAGCACTGGATGTACTCAAACCAAGACAAACTCAAATCTTCTCACATCATCACTGCCATTAGATTACAGATTAATGAAAATTTATACCTTTTGTTACTGTTCCCAATCCTCCTGCTGTCACAATAGCAGTTTGGGCAGAAGATAAAAGCAATTCATTCATCTTTCAGTTCTGTAATCTTCATTCATCAGATAAAGCTGCACAGCTCAGCCACAGACACCACTGCTATAGTGAGGATTAACAGTAATTGAGAGCCCCCAATGGCAAACATTTATTAAAAATAATCTTTGCATTTATATAGTGCATGATTGATTCACAGGAAAAGGGCACTAGGAAAAAGGCTTTCAACTTTGCAAAGGGCAACCTGAACGTGATAGAGGAAAGGTGAGACTGACTCCTCAGCTCCTGTGTCCCAGCCCTCTTGTGCGGTCAGGAGGCGGGCGTGGCCGGTGGTGGTTGAGGAGTGCCGGGTGACTCCGACTCGGCTTAGGGATGGCCAGAAGGTGGGAGGGAAGGTGCTCACCCAGGAAACGATGGAGGAGTGCGACTCTGGCTGGTCATCGACAGAGTCTGTGTTCTCCAGCTCCTCCGGAAACTGCTTCCTCCTCCCTCCTCTGCCCAAAGGCAATTGGGAGCCCACTGTGCCAATCAATTATTAATGATCTTTAATTTATATGGTGCATTACCACATCTCTCAAAATCTATCACATACAATGAATTACTTTGCATTGCAGTCACTGTTACACAGACTGTTACATGTGGTAGTCATTTTAAACACAGCAAGATCCCACAAGCATCAACCTGCGAACAGCAATTACATTAACAGAACGATCAGCCTTCTTTTGGCAGAGTTGGTCGAGGGAGGACTCCACGCCCTTTTCCAAATAGCACACAAGGGCCTGGAATTTCCTGCCGGGTTGGACCCAGAATTATGCCCACTCCCGATATGAAGTTTTCTGGCAATCTCATTAGCCTATGCCTGATCGCCAGCGTGGGTTATTGGTAATTGGTACATAAGCATTGGGGCCTTAAGGTGTTAGGGTGGAGAACTATAAAAGTTTGGAGGGGGGGGAATTTCCTTCAGCGTGAGGGGAGGGGGAAAATGCAAGGTAAGTAGCACACAGTTCTCTATCAAATATTTTTAATTCAATCATTTAAATTGCTCAGTAGAGAGTCCCCATTGTCTCAAATTTTTCCCTTCTCACAGGTGACTGATTCACAGGAGAAGGCTGCCAGGGGGAAAGGTCTCGTCTAATCGCAGGCTTAAAACGTGGTGCCTCCAGGGAGTCGGGGGGAATTTAATTCCTGTCCCCCTGCCACCTCCTTTGTTGGGAAGGGGGTGGGGGGGAAGCTGCCTGAGTGGAGAATTGCGACCATCACCATCATGTCCTGTTTGTTCGATGATTACTGTTTGAACTGTTACTGCTGTGAAGTAAAAACTTCAAAAGGAGGTTAAGTCTTTTGTAAACATTGTCAAATTTAAATAAAGTTGTAATATTTGCTAATGTTTACCTCAGGTTTCCAACGGTTACCTAACAGTGATTAATGCTCATTAAAGGTTTGCTTTTGTAAACAGTTGTTCAAATTTCTAAAGAGTTTAACATTGCCATAAAACAGTGTTTGTAATTAAAATATATTTCTTAGGAGCTAGTTAAGGTTTTATTTTAAACTCATGGGGTAAAAGCCTAGGCCACGAGCTATACTCTGACCGCCCTGCCCTCTTGGAGCAAAGCCTCCTGCGGGTACACCACGTCCCTTGGCTCCGGCTCCCGCAGTCCAGGATCTTCTGTTTTGATTGACTCCCCTGGAATGTCCAGACCTTCCATCATGGCATAGTTTATATAGAGTATGCAGTTACACGGCAACTATCCTCTCTGGGGAATGTTCAAGGACACCCCCAGACCTGTCAATGCACCTGAAGCGTATTTTCAGCACCCCATCGACCCTCTCAAACACCTGCCAGGTGGACGCACGTACCTGGTTGTAGGCCTCAGCTTTGGTCTATGGGACGCAGAAAGGTGTTATTAGCCATGGTAGCAGGGGGTAGGCCTCATCACCGAGGATCCATCCTTCCACTGCGTGTGATGACTGAGTTATGCACAATCAATGCATCATGACAGGCTCTCGTGTGCTGCGCTTTCCCATGCAAGATGTGCAGCCGGGCGTCACAGACCATCAAAGTTGAAGCCCTTTCTGTTGATGTAGGCTTGTGGTTCTGAAGGGGAACCTTCAGTATGAAACATATTCCATCGATCGCCCCTAAGCACTTTAGGGAAGCCAGCAATCGTGTAGAAGTTCAATGTCCTCTACCTTCGCTCGCCGGTGGACATTTTTAAAATATTTGTTCATAGGATGTGGGCGTTGCTGGCGAGGCCGGCATTGATTGCCCATCCCTAATGGCCCTTGAGAAGGTGGTGGTGAGCCGCCTTCTTAAACCGCTGCAGTCCGTGCGGTGAAGGCTCTCCCACAGGAAGGGAGTGCCAGGATTTTAACCCAGCGACGATGAAGGAATAGTGATATATTTCCAAGTGGGAATGGTGTGTGACTTGTAGGGGAACGTGCAGGTGGTGTTGATCCCATGTGCCTGCTGCTCTTGTCCTTCTAGGTGGTAGAGGGTTTGGGAGGTGCTGTCGAAGAAGCCTTGGCGAGTTGCTGCAGTGCATCTTGTAGATGGTACACACTGCAGCCACAGTATGCCAGTGGTGAAGAGAGTGAATGTTTAGGGTGGTGGATAGGGAGCCAATCAAGTGGAGAGTATTCCATCACACTCCTGACTTGTGCCTTGTAGATGGTGGAAAGGCTTTGGGGAGTCAGGAGGTGAGTCACTCGCCGCAGAATACCCAGCCTCTGACCTGCTCTTGTAGCCACAGTATTTATATGGCTGGTCCAGTTAAGTTTCTGGTCAATGGTGACCCCCAGGATGTTGATGGTGGGGGATTTGGTGATGGTAATGCAGTTGAATGTCAAAGGGAGGTGGTTAGACTCTCTCTTGTTGGAGATGGTCATTGCATGGCATGAATGTTACTTGCCACTTATCAGCCCAAGCCTGGATGTTGTCCAGGTCTTGCTGCATGCGGGCACGGACTGCTTCATTATCTCAGGGGTTGCAAATGGAACTGAACACTGTGCAATCATCAGCGAACATCCACATTTCTGACCTTACGATGGAGGGAAGGTCATTGATGAAGCAGCTGAAGATGGTTGGGCCTAGGACACTGCCCTGAGGAACTCCTGCAGCAATGCCCTGGGGCCGAGATGATTGGCCTCCAACAACCACTACCATCTTCCTTTGTGCTAGGTATGACTCCAGCCACTGGAGAGTTTTGCCCGATTCCCATTGACTTCAATTTTACTTGGGCTCCTTGGTGCCACACTCGGTCAAATGCTGCCTTGATGTCAAGGGCACTCACTCTCACCTCACCTCAGTGTAATGTCTCATTCAAAGGGTGACACCTCAGACAGTGCAGCACTCCCTTAGGGCTGCAATGAAGCGCCTGTCTAGATTATGTGCTCAAGTCCCTGGAGTGGGACTTAAACCAACAACCTTGTGACTCAAAGGCAAGAATGTTATCAACTGATCCACAGCTGACACACAAAATATACAGATGGGAAAGCAGTCAGTAAATGATATTTTTTTTGCAATCAATGTAGCACTTGAAGCTTATCACATTTTTTTAAAAAAAGTCTTAACCTTTAGATTGTTGACAGGTTCAAGAAAATTCCAGTCTCCCAGGGCTGACTAGTTCTGTTTGTTTTCAATTCACATACTGTGACAATGAAATAATCATTAATATTACAATAATACACGATGACACTGAAATAAACACTAATGTTACAGTAATAAACATACTGTGCCACTGGAATAAACAATATTACAGCAATAAATCCACTCAAACATCAAGAATACATTATTGGGATTTTAATAAAATAAGCACAAAGCAGCGTTACATAAAAATCTGAAACATTTTAACTGTACTTTCCCTCCTATTCTGTCTTTTGTTTAAACTTCCATTTGACTCTTTTATCTAACTTATCCACTTTATTTTACCCATTTTTCCTCATTTAACAAACAGCTTAAAATCTTTAACGCCCCTGGGTTCTTCTAGCTCTCTGGTCCCACCGTACGCTCTGCCTGATTTTTTTTTTCTCCATTCCCCCATCCAATGATAAGAGTTCAATTTTAGCACTGGATTGTCCCAGTTGGGATAAGATAACTCAGCACCTGGGCACTGTGCTCCTAACTTATCTGGTCTGAATGGATCAGCTGCAGATGCATTGTGTACTTACCCACAGAGACAGCACACCCTTCACTTAATTCTCCCCGACCCATGTTCTATAGTTCCCTAAAAAGGTCAAGCTGGGTCATTACTTTCCTTTGGGGCATATTTCTGTCCTTGTGGAGGTGAGATGTCAAGTGTTGGGGAAATGGAACACTTCACTTCAGGCACTCAATACTCCCAGGTCAGTTTTCACAGTGTCAAATGCAGAGTAAAAGCTGCTCCAATTCTTCCCCAACAATGAATCTGACCTGAACGTCATGTCTTCAACAGCACAGTTTCATTCCTACATCATTCATCAGCAACGTTTTAGTCCTCCCTCCTCCTCCAGAGAGCAATGATATACTGGGTTACATTTCCTTCAATACCAGTCCCCTTTGCTACCCCACCCATGTAGCGATTTCTTTATATTACAGCCTCGTCAGTGAATTAGCAACAAGATATTTGACCATGTAGGGCATCATAGTTGATCCTATCTCCATCTAACATCCACACACAAGAACCTCTCTGTAGGAGTCACTGAGTAACGATCATGAGAAGGAACCCTGTTTGACTTTCTCCCCTCCTTACCCTGGGATGCTGAGGAGAATAGTATGTACAGCCCCAAATGGGCTGAGATCAATTAATTCAGCACAGCCCAGGGATTTGTGGTCTTCTGATCTGCATGGCTCAGCACCATAGCAGGTAGCACCCGTAGTACCAAAGTCTTTGAACGCGTAGTCACCTCTCAGATCTGTGTCCATCTGTCCCTGTATGAAACCCGCCAATCAAGTTTCTGCGCCCCCATAGCACCAAAACAAAACCGTCCCAAAGTCACCAATGGCATCCTCAGTGATCATTGTGCCTTATCCTCCTTGACCTGTCTGCAGCCTCTGACACGGTCGACCAATGCTTCCCCCAATACCTCAACTCCACTACCCAGCTCATTCTCACTTTGTTCCACCCTTACCTATCTGATAGCAGCCATAGCATCTCTACCAATGACTTCTTTTGCCATCTCCACACTATCACCTCTGAGGTCCCCCAAGGATCTGTCCTTGGCCTCGTCCTCATCCTCATCTACACGCTGCCCCATCACAACATCATCTGCAAACATGAGGTCAGCTTCCACATGTACCTTGATGACACTCAGCTTTATCTCTCCACCACCTCTCATACAAAAAAGACAGACAGGCTGGATGGACCAGTGGGTCTTTTCCTGTCACATACAGCGGTGATTCATGATACAGATACTGACTACTCACCCAGAGCGATGTAATCGCCGGGAAGAGGCAAAATACCAGATTTTTAAACTGGGGCTGCACAAGAGGCCAGAGTTGGAGCAACACAGTGATCTCGGAGGGTTTTAGGGCTGGAGGAGGTTAGAGATAGGGAGGGGCGAAGCCATGGAGGGATTTGAACATGAGGAAAATTCCTCACTGACCCCTTTAGGTGATCAAAACTAGTCCAGGAGTTCACAGTGACCCTGATTTATATTACAGGGTACCTAGCTCTTGTGCAAGGTTCTCTCTGTCCCAGATAGAAACAGGTCCAGCTCACGATCATGTACATCCAATCAGTGGTTGTACATGATCCACTATTCTCTGGGAAAAGAATTGCCAAACGTCCAACCTAGTTCTGTCCATGCATAACTTGTAAGTGTGATCCCTACATTACAGGCACTGCATATCCTCTCCATCACAAGGACCGTCTACCTCCACCCCTATCTCAGTCCATCTGCTGCTGAACCCCTCATCCATGCCATTTGTTACCACCAGACCCGACTATTCCAATACTCTCCTGACTGGCCACCCCTCCGTCAGAAACTTCAGTTCATCCAAATCTCTGTTGCCCATATTCTGTCCCACACCAAGTCCCGGTGATTTATCACCCATATGATTCTTGACCTGCACTGGCTCCCGGTCCCCCAACGCCTCAAATTATAATTCACATCCTTGTGTTTAGATCTATTTATGATCTCACCGCTTCCTATCCCTGCAACCTCCTCCAGTGCTACAACCACCTCCCTGAACTCTCCTGTTTCTCTACACTCCAACCTCTTGTGTGTCCCCTCCTTCGCCCCATCATTGACGGCTGTGCTTTCAGTCACCTATGTCCCATTCTGTGGAATTCCCTCCTTATACATCACCCTCCCTTTCTCCACCTTAATCTTTTCCTTTAAGACCATATTTAAAGCCCACCACTTTCACCTCCTGATTGCACCTTTGGCTCATTGTCTATTTGTTTTTCTTGTGCCTCTGTGAAAAGTCTTGGGACATTTTCCTACATTACAGGCGCTATATAAATGCACATGGTTGTTCAGCTGGCAGGTGAATCAAACACTGTGGCCTGAGTCTGTGTGTACCTTGCTCTATTTCTCTCTCCGTCGCTGACACCCACTTGCGCTAGCTCACTTCTAGCTAGAAAGGTCCTATCTTAAATGAGCTTCAGCAACAAAAACAACTTGCATTTATATGGCACTGTTAAATGTAGAAAAACATCCAAGGTGCTTCAGAGAAGTGTAATCAGACAAAAACTGACACCGAGCCAAAGGAGATATTAAGTGTGGTCACTAAAAGCCTTGCCAAAGTGGTAGATTTTTAAGGAGGGTCTTGAAGGAGTATGGGTTGAATGTGGTTAAATTAGTGTGGAGGAGAGGATAGAACTTCCAGGTAACAAACAGCATCAGTCATTCCAACCAGAAAAATGTTACACTGCTACCATCCAGCTAAAGGTAGGAACAGAGGAAGTGGACATGCTAAGAGTAAAGGCCAGCTGTCGAAAGCTTCCTTCATTTAACTAATGCCCAGCATCTCAACTGTTCAATAACAATTGAACACCGACCGGGCAGTCTCCATCCAGTTTCTAGTGGGTATGGGCCCACTGCACCAATTCACAAGCTTGCTCAGAGAGCCACAAATGGCTGGTGTGGGAGACTGAACAGGACAATGAACATGGTCTCTTGGGGTTGGGGCTGAGGCCCGAGGTTGGAGGCAGAGTAGCAGGAGCTTTACTCTGCATCTAAACTGTACTGTACCTGCCCGAGTGCTAGATGCTGACACTGGATCTCTGAAGTGGAATCCTTGATAAGCAGAGGTTAGCAAAAGGCATTATAAAAATTAAATAAGAAGGTTAATTATGAAACAAGTAGTACAGCTGATGACCTAAATCTTTAGAAATGTCACAATAGGCAGTTTGATTTGCAGTGTACCCATGCCTGTAGTAGTGTTGTCTCTTTGTGTTACCCCCTCTACAAGAACTCTCAGCAACTGAGATTTCCAGCTTAACTGGGATATCCTGTCTAAATATATTTCAGTAAATACAGCAGAAAGGAGCTTACAGGTCTGGCAGAAGGAAGGCATTTTATTTCACAACTGATTTATTGAAGTCTCTTACACAAATTCCACTGACTTCTATTTAATACCTTTTATGTTATACACTTGAAGAAAGTCCTGTGAGAACTCAATGTCTTTTCTGCCTCTAACCCCTTCAGTCCCAAAACAGTTTCGTTTTTCCCGCCTCCTCCTCTCCTGATGGTACGGTCGGCTCCCCAGCCTCCAGAAGACCCCCCCACCCCCAATGGCACCTTACTCAGCTGGTCATTCTCAATGTGCGAGCCTGGGCAGTGAGTGTTGGTCAGCTGTTCAACCATAGAAGGCATCACTGAAGTCTGACTCAAGATATTCACACCATCCAACTTTCCAGACCCCTATTACTCAGTGTCCTTTCCTGCTCTGATGTTCCTTGTGGTTTTCTTTCAACATTGAAGGCACTAAATAAATACAACTGTTCACAGAACACATGGCAGACAGGTGGCTGAGATGGGGAAAGCTACCAATTGCTAACCCCCTTCTCCATTATGATATAGGAGGCTTTCCTTCTGAAGCCCCACTGACCTGCCTGGCAGCGGTGCTTATTCCTCAGGGTCAACCTGTCTTATTCCAGAAGGTCAGCAGTTTCCTTGCCAACTAGGAGCTGGTCTGGAGCTTGCCGGCCTAGACGCTCCTTTTAAAGGGCATACCAGAAAGGCCCACATAGTTTAATGGTGCCTTTGAAGTTTTTAGGGGGTTGCTTAGACTTGGACCCTAAATAAGCTGTTGCCCAAAAAAGAGCTAGTCCAGAGCTGACAGTGTGGAAGGTAATCAAGAGGGCTGAGAATTCCACTCTGTTCACATGTCAACTCACCCAGTGCTGGATCTATTGACTCTCTAATGGGAGGGAAAAACCCAAGTGCTCAGGAAATTGATGGTTTCAATCGCTATAACAATCATTATTAGTCATTTAGCCGGCACCAAAATTACCGCTGTGCCCAGTAAACAATTTTGACAGTGACTTTAGCTGAACGTAACTCTGAAGAGTGCGGTGTTGCAGGCTAGAAGGATTGCCTTGACACTCGGTACACTGCTCGCCCAGTGTTAGACAGAGCAACACATTCTGTGCAGGTGCCCCGAGGAGTGGGATCGGCTCCATGTAATTCCACCATTTTAGGACCCAATTAATTCTAGGAGCCATTGTTGGATCCATTTTCTTTCCAGCTTCTTACAAACTTGGCATTCAGCTTATTTGGCCAAAGCTGTGACCCAATGGACTGGAGCAGCAGTGAGGGTTCAAGGAAAGGATTCTAGGAATTGAGACACTTTTGAACTGAGATGTTTTTCAACAAGATGGAAGTTAAAATATACCTACAAAATAATTGAAGTCCACGGGCAGAAAACAGAACTGTCCAGGACAGAGGCTTCTTCCAGTTACAAAAACAGAGCCAGGGCAACGGACTTAGACAAGAGGAAATTTTAAAATGGCAAGATACCACACATATAGGGCATTGGAATGATCGGTAGTTATTATAGTTAGGAGGTACTCCCAAGCAGGAGAAGCTCCAGACCAGGCCTAAACTTTCCTTTTAATGTTGACTCTGCTTATATAAAATGGAGAATAAACAGAGCAAATATTGTAGTTATATATGGTTATAAAATATAATAAAAAGGTGGAAAATTAAAGGGCTTGCTGGTTAAGAGCAAGGCCAATCAATGAGATCCATTCTCGTTATTACAAGAGCCAGTTCACAGGGACGGCCCATTATAAACAGACTCCAAGCTGTGCATATTTTACCCATTTAATTGAAGCTTTGCAATGGCCAGACAGGTTTAATTAACCAAACCATTTATTTAAATGAAAATTAAACAAAGCTCTCGGCAATGGAATATACACAGGGAAGTGACTGCCAGTTTAGGTTGATTCACTCCTCCACTGTGAGACCAGTGGCTCTCTACCAGGGTGGGAAATAACCCCACTGTACCAACAGAAAGTATACAACACACACTCCTCAAATCTAAAAGGTGTTCACCATTAAACTTTTAAAAATCAAATTATATTAAAGGTGCCATGTTACCAGTTACGAATGTTCAATACCATTCACTGCTACAATTTTTACCAAAATAACTTTACCTTTAATTTTACTATTTTGTAATGAACCGTTAATCTCTCAACAGTTTCTAAAAAAAAATGGAGTGAGTGCATGTGGAGAATCTGGTGTCAGCACCTACAGTTAGTAATTGACTCTCATACATGGTGGCAGCCAGCTCTCAGCAAACAGAAGAGAGGTACTACCTGAAACATGAGAGTTGTCTAGAAAACAATTAACTTCAGCTTTGTGAAATATTTTAACGTATTGAAATGCATGTTCCATTTTAAACATTTGTAGAGTATATATTTACTGTCATCTCGTAGCAAACAGATCCCATTCCTCCACTGGATCGCCCACCAGATCTTTGTTGGAAGAGTCCTACCAAGAAAAGGGCAAATATATCAGCAACTTCAATATAAAATCAGTCTCAAATATAATTCAATATACCTTGGGGGTCATTTTAACCTAACTTGCCCGCCGGGAGACTGACGAGATGGGGGTCAGCCGCCCGTTTTAACTCTCCATTGACTTCAGTGAAGAATAAAGTCGGACAGGGTATAAAACGGGTGGCCGACCTGATCCTGTCAGTTTCCCACCAGGCTGGTTAGGTTAAAATTACCCCCCATAACCCACAACCAACACCTTCCTTCTATCCCATTGCTTTCTCTCACAATAAGATCCTGTTCACAGCGGAGGACTGTCTACACTAAGAGGACCTCCTCCTTTCATGGTACTAGTAGGCCAGGCTCCTGAGGTAGATCACATCCTCAGGGCATCCCATAGTGTTTCACGTCCAATGAATTACTTTGAAATGCATTTACTGTTATGTAGGTGAACACAGCAGCCAAATCCTACACACAGTAATGATGTAAATGAGCACGTAATCTGTTTATATTGAACATCGAGGGAGGAATGATGGCCAGGACATTGGGAGATCTCCCTGCTTTTTGATTAATGTCATAGGATCTTTTACATCCACCTAAACAGGCAGACAGGGGTCTCAGTTTAACTGAAAGACGATGTAGCACTTCCTCTGTACTGCATCAGGTTGTCAGCTTATATTATGTGCTTAAGTCCTTGAGAGAAACATGAACCTAAAAACCTTCTGTCTCAGACAAGAGTGCTACCAACTATTATACGAAGAACTTGTGGGCACAAGCTTAAGGCAGGGAAGGTGAAACTTGGAAGTGGATAAGGAATTGGCTGAGACGGGGGAAGCAGCAGACACTAGTTAGGGGAATGATGTCAAACTGGGGTGATGGACAAAATGAAGTGCCCCAGAGACCAATGTTGCAGCCCCTCCGGTTTGATCTAGATAAGTAACCTGGATATAAATACGTAATTAAGTTGATCAACTTCAGAGACGACAAACAACTGAAACAAATACAACTTTGTATATCTATAGTGCTGCCTGTGCAGGGAGACATGTCAATCAGTGGATGCTTGAGTAAGAGGAGAGACTTGGATGGTATTGAGAGGCACAGTCAAGGGCAAGCAGACAGCCTCAGCGTGGCATGCACAAAGAGAAGCACTCAAGGAGGTTTTTGAAAGCAGGAAGGAGGTGGCAATGTAGAGGGAACTGGGTAGGGAGTTTCAGAGGGAACAAGCTGAACAAGTGGTCAACAGTGGTGGAGCGAAGGAAGCCTGGTATTAGAGTGGCTGAGGGCACTTGTAACGACTCAAGATAGGAGACGATCACTAAGATAGGGCAGAACATGGCCATGGACAGATTTGAAAGCAAGGGTGAGAAGCTTGAACTCAAATGAATGGGATATGAGGAGCTTGGCGAAAGGGTGAGGGGAGTTTGCACAGCTTTGATATTTTGAATGAGCTGCAATTAGCAAGGGAGGGGAGAAACAGATCAAGTCTCTGAATTACAGAAGGACCGTGACAAAATGTGCAAGTGGGGAGGACTATGGCAGATGAATTATATAGTGATAAATGCAAGGTGTTACACATTGGAAATAAAAACGAAGGGACATGCTTACACAATGAAAAGGTGTCAAATTAGCTGGGGGTGAGGCTGAAAGAAATCTGAGTGATAGTGGACTCAGCACCAACCATGTCCAGTCATAGCAGAGCAGCAGTTAAAGCAAACTGAATATTGAGCTTTACGGCAAAGTCAGTGGAGTACAAGGTAAATTTTACTAATGTGAATTGTATCGGGAGTGCACATCAGGAATTCGCACACACGCTTGCACCACGACTTTCCATTTGTAAAATCTACCCTTGCAGTTCGAACTCATCGTACTGAGGCTGTGCGGTGATCAGGCCATACCTTGAGTATCGTAAACAATTTTACAACACCAAGTTATAGTCCAGCAATTTTATTTAAAATAAAATTGCTGGACTATAACTTGGTGTTGTAAAATTGTTTACAATTGTCAACCCCAGTCCATCACCGGCATCTCCACATCTTGAGTATCGTGATTAGACATTCAATCCCTGGAAGTGAAGGGCCACAAGGCTGATCCCTAGTGTCAGAGGACTGAGTTATAAAGAAAGGCTAGAAAAACTTAGACACTCTAACCCTGAATGGAGACAAATGAGAGACATACACAAGATATTAGGTACAATAGAAAAGGTTAATCCTGAGCATTATTTCATGTTAAGCCATGACTTAAACAAGGGGGCATAGGTAGAAACTGGGAAAAGGCAAGTTCAGGATGTCACCGAGTGCTCAATGCCTGTAATGGGCTCTGGATGGAGGTAGAAACTCTGGAATCATTCAAGAGGCAATTAGATGCAGTGATGAAGAGACTAAGTTACAATGGAAGGATGAGCTGGTTGCGCTGAATGGCCTCCTTCATCAGTGCTTATCTCTGTAAGATTCTGTAGATGGTGAGTGTATTGTACTTGGCCCCATAAAAGTATAAGTGCCCAAGGCCTGGTTTCTGGGTTTGTGGCAGATCTCACCCAGGTTTTCAGGATGCCTCCCATCTCTCTAGGCAACTAGACCCAAGCCTGGATAAAATCAACAGCAGATTTTAAAATGGGTTTGAAATTGGACCCAGGTGGAGGGGTGTGGTTCATCTGTGGCTACCCAACATGGAGATAGAATGGCTACAGTCAGGACAGAACTTAAATTACATCAATTCAACCATATGGTCAGAACTTTGAATAAAATAAATGTTCAAACGGACATGGATGCAGGTTTGAACACCTACTAATGAGAACCAGGAACAAGATGTACCCAGGCCAGGGCAGTGTTATCTGCAGCACCAGCAGGTTCCAAAGCACCAACACATAATTAAATCATAACAAGCAACCCAGTATAGAAAGTAAAATGGATTTAACAAAGTAGGTTTGAAGGTTCTACTTACCCTCGATCAGGCAGTGAAACATCCCAACATCCAATCTATATCAGTGTATTACCACAGTGAAAAAAAAAACATACCCCCTTCAGCTCCACACTTTAGCTAATCAAAGGCTACAACCCCTGACTGATCTGTACTAATCCCAACACTCAACAGTTTTCAGATGCTTGCCAAATGTTGCAAAATTTGTAGTTCGGCTGAGAAAATACTTCAAGCTCGATCACAGTGGATGGATTGCAGGTGTCTACTCACTTGCATGGAAACGTAATTGGTCATCTATCACTTACAATGGCCCTATAAAAGCCACCAGTCAGCCAGCCACAGTGTCAGACATCAGGTTCCAGCTGTAAGCTTTCAAACCGTGTCAACTGCAAGACAGATTTCTAGGATATTTCGCCATGAAACAGAATCTGCTTCAGGACTCAACTTTATGGAGTGATAAACTGCTGCTTAAACCAAATAGGGTCAGAATTTCTTGGCGATTCGTTTTTCTCCCCTTTGATGTGGGAAGATCAGAGGCTCTCCAGTTTCGAGACCAATGTGACAGCACCCAGGTTACAGCGTCCACAGTGGAGATCACTCACTCCAGTCTCCACTGCAGTAAGCAAGCGATATCCTGATCGAAGAATCCCAAACAAAATTCACACACGCCCCGATGGTATAACAGACATGCCAATTTGGGAATGCTGACAGATCGAGGGAATACAATTCACACCACCGCCTGTACAAGCCCTGCCACACTATAAAGCTACTCAACTATCAGGAGCAGCCTCATTATTGCACAACAGTTTTAAACTGCTTCTGCTCATTCATATCTCTTCCCCACTTTCTTTTCTAATTCTATTTATGCTTTACTGTTTATTTGCTATCTTACTGACATACCTTCCTCCCTGAAATAAGACCCTATGGAATTTTATCACATCTCTCAGAACATCCCAAAGCACTTCGCATCCAATGAATTGTCTTTCAGTTTAGTCATTGTTGTAATGTTGGCAAACAAAGCAATTTTGAGCACAGCAGGATCCTTTAAAACAACAATATTATGAATGGCCAGTTAAGCTGATTTTGGTGGTGCTGGCTGAGGCAGGAATGTTGGCCAGGGCACAAGGAGAATTCCCTGTCCCTCTATTAAGCCGCAACATGGGATTTTTAAACTCCACTTGAACAATAACAACAGCAACTTGCATTTATATAGCGACTTTAACATAGCAAAACATTCCAAGGCATTTCACCGGAGCGTTAACAACCAAAATTTGACACCGAGCCACATAAGGAGATATGGGGCTTCATTTTAGCACCCGCTATCGGGTGTGTTCCTGGCTTGGGGGGGGGCTCCAAAAATTGGGGAATCCCGGAGTGGCTTTGGAGCCCGCCTCCAACCCGCCCACTTCCGGGTTCCCCACAGACGCGCCGACGTGCGCGCGCAGCCCCCGCATGTGGGAGTCCCGCAGGCAATTAAAGCCAGCGGGGTGCCACTTAAGACTATTTACATTGCTATTTCAGGTCATTAACAGACCTGATTAAGGGAATATGTGAGGAGGGGTGGGATTTTAGAGACAACTGGGACTGTTTCCCATACTGGGGAAAACACTCCCGGTTGAAATGGACGTGTTGCAGCTGTCAGCCTGTGGCAGCTGCAAAGGTCCATTTGACGGTGGTGGGGGGAGACCCTCACTCATTGCAGGAGGCCACTCTGTCACTTGGGACAAAGTTTGGCCTCCACCACCCTCCTCCTAACAAGAAAATTCACCAACTTGCACACTTACCCCGGTGTCCAGACACATGTACCTACCTTGCGGACCCCCTCAGATGTACATCTTCTGGATGGGGGCTGCCGTAGCTGCAGTCATGACCGTCTCGGAGGGCGAACAGCATCACCAGCCTCGCTGACCACGCCGTCCACCTCTGACACGTGGAGCTCCACAACACAGTGCTGTGACACATCCACCTGCACAGCAGGAGGGAGGGCAACCGCAGAGAGAGATGCGTCGCAGGGGGCACTACCCTCGCCACAGGGTCCACAGACCGAGGCTCAGCTTCCTGGACCTCTCCGAGCAGCAGTGCACACGGAGGCTCAGAGTCACTCGACATGTAGTCGTGGACATCTGCAGCCTCCTTCATGCCGAGCTGCTCCCGGCTGGCCCGAGCACCATCTTCTTACCTGTCGCTGTCAAAGTCACCACTGCCCTCAACAACTTCTCCTCCGCATCCTTCCAGGGTGCAACCGAGGACATCGCCGACGTCTCTCAGTCGTCTGCACAAAAGAGCCCTGCAAATACACCTACACCCACTCTGCAGTGACACAATGGATGGCATCAGTTGTGGGTCTTCATTGTGATCCTCAGGAAAGGGCATTATTGCACAAACCAGACAAGATTCCCAAAGACGTGGCAGTAGTGGTGACAATATAATATGTAATGTGAGTTGGTCAGAAATTCAAAATAAGTAAAAACCATGACAAACCCTCAAACACCCTTGTGCATCCCCTTCATGCACACGACACGTTTGCCTTACGCTTCCTACTGCACATATGTGATGCATGCCCTGTGGCTGCAGCACAGGTAGTGGCAGGTTGAGTGAGGCTGACTATGAAACAGATGCATGAGAGGGTGAGTATGAGATAGAGCCATGAGATTGTATGAGGATTGGGTTGAGTGGTAGTGGTGGGATGAGTACTGGCGAGGTGAGTAAGTGCAGGTAAGATGAGGATGAGGTTTGAGTGGGTATGAGGGGTGATGTGACAGAGTAGTGTTGGCAGTGCAGAAGGAGATGTGGGGTGGGGGCGTTGATGTGGCAGACGGAGTGTAGGGGAATGAGTAAGTGTACTCACTTTGGCTGACCTACTTAGGTCATTGCAGCGCCTCCTGCACTGTATGCAGGTGGGCGATATGTTGGTGGTGCAGGTGACCTCCTCTGCCACCTCGAGCCAGGCCTTCCTGGTGGCAGAGGCAGGCCGCTTCCTCCCGCCAGCCGGGGGGGGGGGGGGGGGGCGGGGGGGAAGATCTCTGTCCTCCCCCTCCTCCTCACCCCATGTAATGATACCTGGAGTGAGGCATCATTAAACTGGGAGCAGCCTTCCCCCTGGGCTGCTCAATGCTGTAATTTTTGCTATTTGTTGCAGCAGTCAGTGGAGGACTGCCCCTTTAAATAGAGCTCCTCCAGCTGACAGATCTTACTGCGCATGCGCAGTCCGCCCAATGCGCAGATCAGCAGTGGGGAACCCGGACGACCAGGTAAGTGGATCCAATTAGGCTGCGATCACGCGGGGGGCAGACTGATTTCGCCGGGCGCGAATAGCCCCCCCGCCGCGAACCCGCAGCCCTGGTAACATCGAGCCCATTAGGACAGGTGACCAAAAGCTTGGTCAAAGAGGTAGGTTTTAAGGAGAGTCTTAAAGGAGGAGATAGAGAGGCGGAGAGGTTTAAGGAGGGAATTCCAGATCTTGGGGTCTAGGTAGCTGAAGGCACGTTCGCCAATGGTGGATAGATTAAAATCGGCACAAGAGGCAAGAATTGGAGGAGTGCAGAGATCTTGGAGGGTTGTAGGGCTGGAGGAGGTTACTGGCGAGGCCCCAGAGAGATCTGAAACCAAGGATGAGAATTTTAAAAATGAGGCGATGCCAGACCAGCAGCCAATGTAGGTCAGCGAGCACGGCGGTGGGGGGGATGGGTGAACGGGACTTGGTGCGAGTTGGGATATGGGCAGCAGAGTTTTGGATGAGCTCAAGTTTATGGAGGCCGACCAGGACAGCATTGGAAAAGTCAAGTCTAGAGGTAACAAAAGGCATGAACCACAGGAACAAGCAGGTGGGACATCAGTTACATCTGAAGGACGGCACCTCTGACAATCCCTCAGACCCTCCATCACTCCCTCCGTTCTGCCTCGTTTCATGCGCCAAGGTTCTCGAGTGTGACTTCAGCCCACACCAAATCCAAGTTTACTCGCCTCATTCCTTCTGCCTCCTGTTGTCAGTTTTGTAGATGGGGCCCACATTGAAAAATTTGGCATCTGCCTGCCTGGTTTTTCAGCTAATCAAGGCCTGAAAGTTGACATTGTGTCGTAGACATGTTCAGGTGTAGGATAGTAAACTAAGAGCGCTACAGCAAGGTGAGCTTGTCTGCATTGCGTACAGGGTTAAAAATCATCCAGTCACTACTGGAATGAGGTTTCTCTATCTTCTCTTTTCGTTTCCTTGCTCCATCCTCTGCTGAAAGGACAAAAAGACAACTGTCCACTCAAGCTATTCCGTAACTGGCCTCTAGGAGGCGTGCAACAGCAGCTCAGACCGATTCCTTAAAACTTTGCCTCTCTAAGGAGGCACTTGACCTTTGCTCCGAGATCAGGCACTCAACGTCTAGGAATTCATTTCTTATGACGTTTTTCTTCACCCTCCTCAAGGTGCTGACTTGCGCTAGGTACAGTTCCATGGACACTGGTAGTCCTCCAATACCTCACCCCGAGTGTCCATTCACAAGTCAGCAAGTTGCTTTGCCATGGAGGGGCACCACAACATAGGCTGACCCCGTCTTCAACTGCTCTCCACATACATGCATTTTCCAGCAAGGAAAAATGGATGGCAAGCAGGAGCAGGAGCCCGAGTTGACTTTTACCATCCCCAGCTCAAGGGTGCCAAAGCCAACTATGGCATCCATGTTGCTGTCCCAGCTGAGATCAGTTAGCTCAACACAGACTGGGAACTGAACTTAGGACCTTCTGGTCTGTATGGCTCAGAGCTACACCAGGCAGTGGTTACCCATTAGGTCCTTGAGGGAGTTGTTTAAGGAAACAGAAGCTTGACGTTTCCGACCACAGCAGACTGGAGCTCCTGGCCCTTGAACCATGCGAGAGCCCTTCTGAACCCATCACCCCCATGTTCCCCTCCAAGTCACAAAGCATCCTGACTTGGGACGTACATTGCCGTTCCCTCATTGTCGATGGGTCAAAACCCTGGAACTCCCTACCCAACAGCACTGTGGGAGCACCTTCACCACACGGACTGCAAGGGTTCAAGAAAGTGCCCCACCACCACCTCAGGGTAACTAGGGATGGGCAATAAATGCCAGCCTTGCCAGCATCGCCCACATCCCATGAATGAATTTTTAAAAAGCTGCTCTGTGTGAGGGTAGTTAGTGTAATATTTGAACTCTTGACCTCTACCTGTTTGCCCATTTCCTTGGGCATCTTCTGCATTATCCTAGTCTGTCCAATACAAGGGTGTCCCTCAGCCGAACAGTCCAGTCTGATGAAGAATTCCACCCCACATTTCCTTCTCTGTCAGAAACTGTATTTTCAGGCTCAGGTTTCCCATTTTTACAGTAATTTGATTGATTCAAATTATATTTTGATGAAACTTACCAAAGTCACTTGCTGTATGAATTTTTAAAATAACCGAACCCTAGTATTTCACTAACCACCTCATCAAGCTTCAGATTAGTTTGCTCAGTTCCCTTTAAGTTCTTTATACATGCAGCTTCCTTTCCATTACCCTGTCCCTCCCGCATGCTAACAGCAAACAGATGTTCTAAACAACATCTGTACAAGGGAACTCCCTCCAGGTGTCACAACTGTGCAGTGTATGTTGTGTCAGTGCACCGCAAAGTATGGGGCTCACCATCACAGCCCCTATGCCTGCACCCAATCTCGGCCAGAAAGAAGAGAGAATCCTTCCCAAAGGAAAGACGGGTGGGGGGCGGGAGGCTCTTGACTCACGTTGTGGGCTTCCTACAGTTCCTCTATCCTACTAGCTCAAAGCCCGGCTGATTGCCAGCATAGGGCTACTGTTGATCATCCTGTGCCCAAGGTGCTGTTCACCCAGCGGGATAACCCAACGGATCAGTCCCAGCAGGATACATGGAGTTAGAGACTAAATCGGTTGCTAGGCATCTCCATAAGGAAAGCTAATTTCTTTGCAAGCCTACAAGGTGCTAGATTGAAAATAGGTCAAATGCAACTTACAGCACAGGAGGAGGCCATTTCGCCCATCTTGACTGTGCTGGCTCTTTGACAGAACTGTCCAATTTAGTCTCACTCCCCAGCTTTTCCCCCATAACCCTACAAATTAGTCCTCTTCAAGTACATGTCCAATTGTCTTTTGAAAGTTCCTATGGAATCTGCTTCCTCTACCCTTTCAGGTCGTGCGTTCCAGATCTTAACAACCCTCTGTGTGAAAAAAAAAATCTAATTTCCCCTTTAGTTCTTTTGCCAATTATTTTAAATTTATGACCTCTGGATACCAAGCCACTTGCCAGAGGAAATAGTTTCTCCCTATTGTTCTATCAAAACCCCTAATTATTTTGAATATCTCACTCTACTCTACTCTAATCTACTCAATCCCAGCTTCTCCAGTCTCCCATCCCTGGTATCATCTTGGTAAACTGCATCTGTACCCTCTCCAAGGCTTTGACATCCTTCCTAAAACATGGTGCCCAGAATTGTACACAATACTCCAGCTGAGGCCGAAACAGTGATCTGTAAAGGTTTAGCATGGCTTCCTTGTTTTGGTGTTCAATGCCTCTATTTACAAAGCCAAGTATCCCATACGCTTTCTTAACCTCCTTATCAACTTGCCCTGCCATCTTCAAAGATTTTGAATATGTACCCCCAGGTCTCTCTGCTCTTGCATCCCCCTCAAAATAGTACCATTTAGATTATACTGCCTCTCCATGTTGTTCTCCCAAAGTGCAGCACTTCACACTTATCCACATTAAATTGCATCCACCATGTGTCTTCCCATTTCACCAGTCTGTCTACGTCCTCCTGAAGTCCATTATCCTCACTAGTTACTACGTTGCCAAGTTTTGTATTATCCTTAAACTTTGAAACTGTACACCCTATAACCAAGTCCAGGTAATTTATATACAAGAAAAGCAATGGTCCTAATACCGATCCCTGGGAGGACCCCCCTGCATCTTCTCTAGTCAGAAAAACATCAATTCACCACTACTCGCTGCCTCCCATCCCTTAGTCAATTACGTACCCAAGTTACCACCGTCCCTTTAATCCCATGTGCTTCTATTTTCCAAATAAGTCTGTTATGTGGTACTTTATCAAATGCCTTTTGAAAGTCCATATATACAACATCTACTGCACTCTTCATTAACCCTCTCTGATACTTCATGAAAGAACTCAATCAGGTTAGTCAGACACGATTTGCCTTTGTAGACAAGAGTTTGGGAGATAAGTGGAGGATCTCCATCCAGCCACCATGTAGGAATAAGTTTTCTGTGTCATGAGGAAGTCTGCAGCTAGATAAGGGATGTGACTACCAAGAACAATTGAAATTACTTGGATCATTGAAAGACTACTGAAACAGTCTAACACCATAGAACTGATATCAGCAGAACATAACAGCCGAATAATATAAAAAACAGGACACGTGGGACCCCAATTTTAGAGCTCTCAGGACAAGCTTGAAGTCCACGGGAAAAACCAGGCTGTACATAGAAAACATAGAAAATAGGAGCAAGAGTAGGCCATTCGGCCCTTCGGGCCTGCTCCGCCATTCAAAATGATCATGGCTGATCGTCTAACTCAGTACCCTGTTCCAGCTTTTTCCCCATATCCCTTGATCCCTTTAGCATTAAGAAATATATCTATCTCCTTCTTGAATACATCTAATAACTTGGCCTCCACTGCCTTCTGTGGTAGAGAATTCCACAGGTTCACCATCCTGAGTGAAGAAATTTCTCCTCATCTCAGTTCTAAATGGCATACCCCGTATCCTGAGACTGTGACCCCTGGTTCTGGACTCCCCAGCCATCGGGAACATCCTCCCTGCATCTAGTCTGTCTAGTCCTGTTAGAATTTTATATGTTTCGATGAGATCACCTCTCATTCTTCTAAACTCTAGTGAATATAGGCCTAGTCGACCCAATCTCTCCTCATAAGTCAGTCCTGCCATCCCAGGAATCAGTCTGGTAAACCTTCGTTGCGCTCCCTCCATGGCAAGGACATCCTTCCTCAGATAAGGAGACCAAAACTGCAAACAATACTCCAGATGTGGTCTCACCAAGGCCCTGTATAACTGCAGTAAGACATCCCTGCTCCTGTACTCAAATCCTCTTACAATGGCAGCCAACATACCATTCGCCTTCCTAACTGCTTGCTGCAATTGAATGCGACTGGTGTACAAGGTCACCCAGGTCGCGTTGCACCTCCCCTTTTCCCAATCTATCACCATTCAAATAATAATCTGCCTTTCTGTTTCTACAACCAAAGTGGATAACCTCACATTTATCCACGTTATACTGCATCTGCCATGTTCTTGTCCACTCACCCAACTTGTCTAAATCACATTGGAGCCTCTTTGCATCCTCCTCACAGCTCACATTCCACCCCAGCTTTAAGTCGTCTGCAAACTTGGAAATGTTACATTTAGTTTCCTCATCCAAATCATCGATATATATTGTGAATAGCTGGGGCCCAAGCACTGATCCCTGCGGTACCCCACTAGTCACTGCCTGCCACCCGGAAAAAGACCCGTTTATTCCTACTCTCTGTTTCCTGTCTGTCAACCAATTCTCAATCCATGCCAGTATATTCCCCCCAATCCCATGTGCTTTAATTTTGCACACTAACCTCGTGTGGGACCTTATCAAAAGCCTTCTGAAAATCCAAATGCACCACATCCACTGGTTCTCCTCTATCTATTCTATTAGTTACATCCTCAAAAAACTCCAGTAAATTTGTTAAGCATGATTTCCCTTTCATAAACCCATGCTGACTTTGTCCAATCCTATTAATGCCCTCCAAGTATTCTGTTATCACATCTTTTATAACAGACTCTAGCATTCTCCCCACTACTGATGTTAAGCTAACTGGTCTGTAATTCCCTATTTTTTCTCTCCCTCCTTTTTTAAATAGTGGGGTTACATTTGGCACCCTTCAATCTGTTGAAACTGTTCCAGAGTCTATAGAATTTTGGAAAATGACCACCAATGCATCCACTATTTCCAGGGCCACTTCCTTTAGTACTTTAATAATGTAGATTATCAGGCCCTGGGGATTTATCAGCCTTTAGCCCCATTAATTTCCCTAGCACTATTTTTTTTTAACTAATACTGGTTTCCTTCAGTTCCTCCCTCTCACTAGGCCCCTGGTTCCCTAACATTTCTGGGAGGTTATTTGTGTCCTCCTTTGTGAAGACAGAACCAAAGTATGTGTTTAATTGTTCTGCCATTTCTTTGTTCCCCATTATAATTTCCCCCATTTCTGACTGTAAGGGACCTACATTTGTCTTCACTAATCTTTTCCTCTTGACATATTTATTGAAGCTTTTACAGTCAGTTTTTATGTTCCCTGCTAGTTTACTCTCATATTCTATTTTCCCCCTCTTAATCAATCTCTTTGTCCTCCTTTGCTGAATTCTAAACTGCTCCCAATCCTCAGGCTTGCTGCTTTTTCTGGCAATTTTATATGTCTCCTCTTTGGATCTAATACTATCCCTAATTTCTTTTGTAACCACGGTTGAGCCAACTTTCCTGTTTTATTTTTGCGCCAGGCAGGAATGAATAATTGTTGTAATTCCTGCACACGTTTTTTAAATATTAGCCATTGCTTATCCACTGTCATCCCTTTTAGTAAAGTTCCCCAATCTATCCTAGCCAACTCGCACCTCATACTTTCGCAATTTCCTTTGTTTAGATTCAGGACCCTAGTTTCGGATTCAACTACTTCACGCTCCATCTTAATGAGGAATTCTATCATGTTATGGTCGCTCTTCCCTAAGGGACCCCGCACAACCAGATTGTTAATTAATCCTTTCTCATTGCACAATACCCAGTCTAGGATCACCTGTTCTCTAGATGGTTCCTCAACGTATTGGTCTAGAAATCCATCACGTACACACTCCAGGAATTCCTGCCCCACAATATTATTGCTAATTTGATTTGACCAATCTATATGTAGATTAAAGTCACCCATGATTATAGTTATACCCTTCTTGCATGCGTCTCTAATTTCCTGTTTAATGCCCTCCCCTACATCTCCACTACTGTTTGGGGGCCTATAGACAATCCCCACCAACGTTTTCTGCCCCTTGGTATTTCTTGGCTCCACCCATACAGATTCCACATCGTGATTTTCCGAGCCAATATCACTATTGCATTGATTTCCTCCTTTACAAACAACGCTACCCCACCTCCTTTCCCTTTTTGCCTGTCCTTCTTAAATATTGAATACCCCTGAATGTTCAGTTCCCATCCTTGGTCACCCTGCAGCCATGTCTCCGTAATCGCAACTATATCATAACCGTTAATATCTATCTGCACTGTTAATTCATCTAACTTATTGCAAATGCTTCGCGCATTAAGACACAATGCCTTTAGACTTGTCTTTTTAAGATTGCTAGTCATCTTAGTTTTATTTTGCACTATGGCCCAATTTGTTTTTCGCCTGTTGCTTGATATAACTGTATTGGAACATTGTTCTTGGGTCTGTAATAAAGCTTGCTGTTACAAACACACTCGTGTCCGAACCATGTGGAATATTACTGAAAGGGATTAACAACCCTTGGTGGCAGTAATAACATTTTCCAACACACCACACATTACCATTCTGCCCGGATCACGTGGATCTGTTTCATCCCTGGATCTAGTGGATCGCCACAGAAGATTTAAGTCTATGGCAGCCACAGGTTGCCCAAACCCCTTTGATCAGAGGTTCACTCAATTGACACCTTGGGAGTCGTTTCTCTGATTTGGACATCATAAAAAAATGAAGTTTTTTTGTCTAGTTTTGGCTTTGGTGGCTGCCTCTTTAAATCCAGTCATAATATACAAGTTTAAAAGCCAGCTGCTGTTAAGTTCCATGTCTCAGCCTAAATCGATACAAATGTTACAAGGACGGTTCAAGCTGGTTTTCGAGCTGTGGTGCCCGAGGGAAGGCACCAAACCTCATCCAAACAAACACACATTGTGCGAATTGATCAGTTATGTGTATGACAGCCAGTTACGTTTGAATCCAGCTGTCAGTTATTCAAATCCACAACTGTTGCGGGAATATACACCTGCCCGGATACAGAGAATCTGCTTGCAACTTTCAAGAGTTAAGCCAGGTTAGTTCAGCTTCTGCAGTGGAAAGAAATACAAGAAAAGAATCAGTGTAGATAAAATGTTAACTTAAAAAGAATAGTAATTTATTATTAGGATTGTTTTTCTTTCAAGGAATTAATGTAACTTTATATGTATTATATTGTTGTTATTTATTCACTTATTCAACATTTGTTCCATAATGCTTGTTAGTTTAAACCTACCTGATGCTGTTAACTGCTTATCAAAGAATGTACACGAGTCCTGAGAGGCACAGCTTAATTCCAGTAGCTGAAATACTCATCAGAAGGCTTTTCTGTTCATTATCCTAGGCTCATTACCAAAGGTTTACCTAGGTATCAAGGCTAAGGAAGATACTCTCAGTCACAGGGAGATGGGATTCAACTACAAGAGTAACTAAATATAGAAGCTGGAACATCCAGAGCAAGGGTGGAACTGTCCCAAAAATATATCAGTGGCGTTACACCTAACTGCAGGATAAATCCTAGGTGTAAGGTCTCCTTGCTCCACTCCCCTCTTGGAGGGTTACACTTCCATAGCACTGGCAGTTCCTTGGTACCTTGCTCCAGTGGCCACTCCTCATGTGCAGACCTAGGCAATGAGTGTCCATCATTGATGGTAACACAGACAAGATCAATTCAATTGCCATCCAATAATCTTTGCAGCAGCTGTCAATCTGGAGCTGGAACCTGGCGGAATATCTCCATCTCCCAACTAGCCTAGGGAATAAACTTAGGGCACTGCCCAGTACTACACCTCAAAGGGGAGGGTGAAAGAAAACCATTTTTCTTCCTTTTACAGGAGCTGGGAAGGAGGAAGCATCCACGGCCCAACCATCTTCAGCAGTTTCATCAATGACCTTCTCTCTCATGTCAGGAGTGGGGCTGTTCGCTGACCATCCCAGCGTTCAGCTCCAGTCACAGGATAATGAAGCAGCCCATCCAGCTCCTGCTGTAGGCTGACATAACATCCAGGCTTGGACTGGCAAGTGGCAGGTAACATTCGCTGAACTGGACCAACTATATCAACACCATGGCTACAAGATCAAGGCAGAGGCTGGGTACTCTGCAACCAGTTGCTCATCTCCTGATCTCTCAAACACTCTCCACCATCTACAAGGCTCAAGTCAGGAGTGTGTTGAATACTCACCACTTGCCTGGATCTGCAGCCACGACAACGCTCATGAAGCTCGACCCGATCCAGGACACAGCAGTTCGCTTCATCGGTGCCTCCCCCCCACTGGACTCAATATCCACCCCCGGCGCACTGTGCCTGCAGTATGTACGATCACAGCACGCATTAAAACAACTGACCAAGGTTACTTCAACAGTATCTCTCTCCCGTGACTTCTACCACCTAGAAAGACAATAGCAGTGTTGTGGGAACACCATCACTTCCAAGTTGCCCTCCAAGTCACACACCATCCTGACTTGGACACATACCGCCGTTCCTTCATCATCGCTGGGTTAATATCCTGGAATTCCCTAACTAAAACCATTGTGGGAGCCAAGGACTGCAGCAGTTCAAGGACAACTAGACAAGGTCATGACAGCATCGTCCACATCCAGAGAACAAATAACAAAGAACAAAAGACTTGCATTAATATGGCGCCTTTCACAACCTCTGGATGTCCTAAAGTGCTTTACAGCCAATGAAGTACTTTTGAAGTGCAGTGACTATTGTAATATAGAGAAACACGGCAGCCAATTAGCACACAGCAAGGTCCCACAAACAGCAACGAGGTAATCGAACAGATAATCTTTTTTTTTAAAAATGGCTGAAGGATAAATATTAGTCAGAACACCGGTCTTCTTCAAATAAATAGTGCCTTGGGATCTTTTACATCCACCTGAGAGGGAAGATGGGACTTGGGTTTAACGTCTCATTTGAAAGACGGCACCCCTGACAGTGCAGCACTCCCTCAGTCTAGGCGGACACTTCAGTGCAGTACAATGTGCTCAAGTCTCCGGAGTAGGACTTGAACCCATGACCTTCTGACTCAGAGGCAAGAGTGCTACCACTGAGCCACAGCTGACAACCTAAAAAAAACATTTAAAAGATTTTTTAAAAAAAGAGACACTGGCAGATAAGCGGAGACACACAGTCCTGTGGTTTAACTAACCCTTTTACTTTCCCCAAATGACCTCAACATGTATCTTGGCTGCTAATCATCCTCTTCAGCCTGAATGAAGAAGGATACACAGTGCAGTTATTTGTCTTACTCTCTCCTGTAAGTAATAGAAAATTCACAATAGGTGATCTGGTGATTAGTGTAAAGCCCCAGAGACAGCTTGCAACGTAGTCAGTGGCAGAAACACTCTCTGCATTCTATCCAAAACTATCACTTTACACAAAAACTGGGTTTGTTGAATCCATCAGAGCAGGCCAGCACAAACATGCAGTGCTGGTGAGAGGACTCTCACGTGACACAGCTGATGCAGTGCTAGTGGTTGGTGCCAGGAGAGTGGGGGACAAGCAATGGGTGTCCGGGGGTCCTCACAGATTTCTGCTGGGCTGCCATCGACGTCAATCAGTGCCACTCGGTGACACACTATAAGGCTGCATATATCTGACTGTTAAAGATGAACTAGGGCTCGTGGAATTATTGGCAAATTAAGCTGCTGGATTGAAAATGGACCTGGAATAGGAAGCGGAAGGTGGTGATAAATGGAAAGAGCTGTGTCTGGGGGGCAGTGACTAGCAGAGTTCGGCAGGGGCCTGTTCTGGGTCTCCTGCTGTGAATGCAGAACTTGAGGACAGATTTAAAGCTAAATGAGCCTCAAGTGAGACAAGACGTTATAAAAACCTCCCTCTCTCTCTCCCCACCCCCCCACTGAGCAGTGGATGTGAGGAACAGACTGCAGACTAATTAAAGCAGTGAATTAATGGCTTCAAACAGAGAGTTGGGTAAAGATTTGATTCAGAATGGGATTCATATTATTGCAACGGGCTAAGACGGAATCAAATGCACCATGGGACAAGATGGTCTCTGTAAGACTAGGGAGGGGGCAAAGAAAACGTTCCATGTGAAGGGCAATGAGACAGGGTTGAACAGTGGAGGTACATTCTGGATTTGTACTTAATTACTCTTGGAGTTCATGGAGTATTTATATCGAACTTTTGGGGAGCAGGCAGGAAATTGGACATGAATTTAGATTTGAGGTTAGGATCAGATCAGCCATGATCTTATTAAATGGCGGAGCAGGTTCGAGGGGCCGATTGGCCTACTCCTGCTCCTATTTCTTATGTTCTTTTTCCCTTGGCAGATTAAATGAGTGGGGTAGATTGCATGATCGGGAGCAGAGCGGTGAGCGTGCAGATTACTCCCCAAACCCCAAAGAAACTGCCACAGCGAGACCCCCACTAAACAAACAACGTGCATTTATATAGCACCTCTAACATAGTAAACCATCCCAAGGCGCTTCACAGGAGTGTTGTCAAACAAAATTTGACACCGAGCCACATAAGGAGATATTAGGACAGGTGACCAAAAGCTTGGTCAAAGGTTTTAAGGAGGTCTTCAAGGGAGAGAGGGGTAGAGAGGTGGAGAGGTTTAGGGAGGGAATTCCAGAGCTTAGGGCCTAGGCAGCTGAAGGCACGGCTGCCAGTGGTGGTGCGATTAAAATCGGGGATGCACAAGAGGCAAGAATTGGAGGAGCGCAGAGATCAGAGGGTTGTAGGGCTGGAGGAGGTTACAGAGATAGGGAGGGGTGAGGCCATGGAGGGAGATGAGAATTTTAAAACCGAGGCATTGCTGGACTGGGAGCCAATGTAGGTCAGTGAGCATAGGGGTGATAGGTGAATGGGACTTGGTGCGAGTTAGGATACAGGCAGCAGAGTTTTGGATGAGCTCAAGTTTACGGACTGTGCAAGGTGGGAGGCCGGCCAGGACAGCATTGGAATAGTCAAGTCTGGAGTTAACAAAGGCATGGATGAGGGTTTCAGCAACAGATGAGCTGAGGCAGGTACGGTGACGGAGGTGGAAATAGGCGGTCTTGGTGATGGAGAGGATTATGGGGTCGGACACCAAGGTTGCAAAATTGAAGGGAAATAGAACAGTCATCCAGTGCCTAATGGTACACTTATGTAGTCAACCTCACGGGCACAGTACAAACAGAGGGTGCCATCAGGTAGCATTCACATGTGGAACGGTCACTGAGTGAAATGGGACCCTCACACTAGTTTACTAGGGGGTGCTTCTCTGAGGAGTTGTGGAACATCGTTGGTCACAGTAGAGGGAGCATTTCTTGACTGGACAATGCTCGACACCAATATTCCTCACTTCATAGTATGTTATAGCACTGAATGAGGCCTTTCGGCCCATTGTGTCTGTGCTGGCTCTTTGAAAGAGTTATCCAATTAGTCCCACTCACCTGCTCTTTCCCCATAGCCCTGTAAATTTGTCCCCTTCAAGTATTTATCCAGTTCCCTTTTGAAAGTTACTATTGAATCTGCTCCCACCGCCCTTTCCACCAGTACATTCCAGATCATAACAACTCTGCCTAAAATTTTCCTAATTTCGCCTCTGGTTCTTTTACTGATCACCTTAAATCTGTGTCCTCTGGTTACCGACCCTTCTGCCACTGGAAACAGTTTCTCCTTATTTACTTTATCAGAACCATTCATGATTTTGAACACCTCTATCAAATCTCCCCTTAACCTTCTCTGCTCTAAGGAGGACAATCCCAGCTTCTCCAATCTCTCCACATAACTGAAGTCCCTCATCCCCAGTACCATTCTAGTAAATCTCCTCTGCACCCTCTCTAAGGCCTTGACATCCTTCCCAAAGTGTGGTGCCCAGAATTGAACACAGTACTCCAGCTGAGGCCTAACTAATGTTTTATAAAGGTTTAGCATAACTTCCTTGTTTTTGAACTCAATGCCTCTATTAACGATTTGCTTCTTTTTAAAAAAACAGCCTTCTCAGCCTGTCCTGGCATCATCAAAGATTTGTGTACATACATCCCCTGGTCTCTCTGGTCCTGCACCCCCTTTAAAAATCGTACCATTTAGTTCATATTGCCTCTCCTCATTCGATGGATCACAAAATTAGCCAGTATAAAGGTTTGACTTTCCTCCGCGCACACGGTTACAGTGCTGTACACAGGCTCAGGCACCTCCAATCAGATCAGACATCCATTAACTGGCACCACAGACGAGTTTGCTGATCTTCGCTGGTTTGGCATTAGGGGGCAATGACTGGTGCCAGCACCCTGGGTTGTGGGGGGGCGGGGGTGAAAGAGTGTAACAGCCAGGACTGCTGCGCTAATCGCTATCCAGCAAGTCACGTGTGGGCGTCATGCTGTGAAGCCCCTATTGTCAAATTGCCTGCTAACACCCAATATCTAAGATAGGCACAGGAATTGCGAGACGAAAGAAGACCAAGGTCCATCGAGTTCACCTTCTACTAGGAATATAGGAACATGAGTAGGCCATTCAGCCCCTCGTGCCTGCTCCGCCATTTGATAAGATCATGGCTGATCTGTGATTTAACTCCATATACCTGCCTTTGGCCCATATCCCTTAATACCTTTGGTTGCCAAAAAGCTATCTATCTCAGATTTAAATTTAGCAATTGAGCTAGTATCAATTGCCGTTTGCGGAAGAGAGTTCCAAACTTCTACCACTTTGTGTGTAGAAATGTTTTCTAATCTCACTCCTGAAAGATCTGGCTCTAATTTTTAGACTGTGCCCCCTACTCCTAGAATCCCCAACCAGCGGAAATAGTTTCTCTCTATCCACCCTATCTGTTCCCCTTAATATCTTATAAACTTCGATCAGATCACCCCTTAACCTTCGAAACTCCAGAGAATACAACCCCAATTTGTGTAATCTCTCCTCGTAACTTAACCCTTGAAGTCCAGGTATCATTCTAGTAAACCTACGCTGCACTCCCTCCAAAGCCAATATGTCCTTCCGAAGGTGCGGTGCCCAGAACTGCTCACAGTACTCCAGGTGCGGTCTAACCAGGGTTTTGTATAGCTGCAGCATAACTTCTGCCCCCTTGTACTCTAGTACTCTAGATATAAAGGCCAGCATTCCATTAGCCTTCTTGATTATTTTCTGCACCTGTTCATGACACTTCAATGATCTACTCTGGTAGTCAAATGATACAATGCTAATGAGTTGCTGACTAATCATTGCAATAAATCTCATCAATTAGTCTACAACAGACCCAGATATGATGCGAGGAAAACCCCAGTGGTGGAGAGTTTTGAGAACCATAGGTCCAAAGTCACCTGTTCCTCCTTCAGGAGCCTGTTACACTTACCACATCATGTCTCGAATTCCTCAGATTGTATCCCAAAGATCACTTGGGAAAAGCGGCTAATTGCTGTAAAATTGCAAGACTCAGTGCTTATGGGGGAGAAAACTGGCAAAATAACCCCTCCCATCAGCAGCGTTTTAAAAGCCCCTTTATGCCTCACTAAAATAAACCACAGTGCCTGCTCTAAGCAACTTCTCAAGGTCTATGAGGAAAGCAAGTCACCAGCGACTCACCTTAGTCCTTCACTGCTGCAGGTTCCCAGGCAGCAAACATCCTGCTACACATTTCCTTCTCTTTCAGGGTCCACTCTCGATAGCAGCTAGGCAAAAAGGAAACCGAATAAATAGAACTGACCAGCTAGAAATTCCACACTTCAGGATATCACTTACAGAAAATTCTCCCTCCCTTTAGACTCCCGCCCCTCCCAAACGAACAATTCTTAGACCCGTTCCCTTGGTTTTTTTCTTAAAACCAATGCCATCCTCACCAGACGCCTGGTGACACATGCGAGTGGGGTGATACACCCCATGGTTTCCCCAGCCTCTCTACTCTCCGAATGCAGCAGTAAAAGGTCCAGAACATGTTGTAAAAATCACAGAATCATACCCATGTCCAATCAACCCATGTCACAGCACAATGACGCTCCATGCAGTGCTCGACCATTTAGGTTTCTCGAGCAGGTTTTTAAAGCGGTAGTGTGAATGGAACGCTGTACATAGCATGTGCCTTCTACACTATTACTGTCCCTCAAGGCAAAGCCCACCAGCACCACCGAGTGCCAGAATCAGAGTACTGCAAGGATAAACTGCACATCACTCTCCGGACGCTCTGATTTAATACCCCCATCACTGACCTGTGCTCACTGTGTTGATATTAGACTGTAGAGGGGTTAGCATTCCCCAGGGTCCTGCCAGTTTATCAGCTGCTGGCTGTTCCTGCACATCAACTTCCAAAGCACAGAAGACTGAAATTCCCAAAAGGTTTCAGTCCAAAGCGTTTTCTCTTTACCAAATACTGGCGGGCCTGCTGTGTACTTTATGCATGTTCTGTTTTTAATTATCACAATTCCGGCATTCACATTTTAAAAATCTTTGTTGTGTGTTCATTTTAATGTTGAAATAACTGTCTGAATGTACCCTGAAATATTGCACTGGAGATATTGATGGCATTCTGCCCCCATCCTCCCGCCCTCCCGCCAATCTCAGCAGGTCTACCCCTGCCCACCTCCCCCCCGCCAATCTCAGCAGGTCTACCCCTCCCCCCGCCAATCTCAGCGGGTCTACCCCTCCCCCCGCCAATCTCAGCGGGTCTACCCCTCCCCCCCTCCCCCCGCCAATCTCAGCGGGTCTACCCCTCCCCACCTCCCCCCCGCCAATCTCAGCAGGTCTACTCCTCCCCACCTCCCCCCCGCCAATCTCAGCGGGTCTACCCCTCCCCCCGCCAATCTCAGCGGGTCTACCCCTCCCCCCCTCCCCCCGCCAATCTCAGCGGGTCTACCCCTCCCCCCCTCCCCACCGCCAATCTCAGCAGGTCTACCCCTCCCCACCTCCCCCCCGCCAATCTCAGCAGGTCTACCCCTCCCCAGTCTCAGCAGCAATCTCATAACCCCCCAGCAGGTGAGCACTGTCATCATGCGTTACCACCTGCACAACCCACCTGTTTCAGAAGTCAGACTCTGCTCACCTGTCCAGCTTCACCAGCAAACGGTTGATGTCGGGGTTGAATGGCTCCAGTTTCTGCGCCCTCATCAGGAAATCCTTGGCTTTGTCATATTCCAGCATCAGCAAGCAGGCCTGGCAAAGGGTGGCACCACAAAGGAAGCTTGGTTAACCGCGAGAAGGACTACACCCACTGTCCTCAGAATAGGCCACCCATTCTGCAATTTTCTCACAGCAAGTGAGGAGAAGCCATTTGGGAAACAAATTCACAAGACAATCACACTCCTGAATTAAGAAACTTTCCTTATATTCTCTCAGCGTTCTCCCGAAGGTGCCGATTGTTGCTGCTCTACAGTCCCACACGTACCTCACCCAAGCGGCCATTCTTAACGTGAGCCTAGACAGCAACTATTCAATCGCTGGAGGCATCGCAGCTCAACTCAATCTTGACATTTTTTTTTCTTTCAATCTTGACATCCATACTTGCTCGGGAGGAACATGTGACTTTGGACTTATGGTGCCCAAAGCTTTCCACCACTGAGGTTTTCCTCACCTCATTTCTGGGTCTGCTTGTAGACTAATTGATAGAGATTGATTGCCATGATTAGTCAACAACTCCATTGTATCATGCGACTACCTGGATAATAGAAGGCGAAATATGCACTGTGATCTTTTTTCATCTAGCAATTCCGATGTTACTATGCATTCTCCCCAGCAGGGATCACTGAATCAGGAGCAGGAAATTTAGTTGATTTCTCCCAAGGCAAAATGTAAAGCCCCAGCTAACTCAGCACCAGCAGAGGACGGACTCTGGGGCGTCCCTGATCGGTGCTGCGCTAGATGGTGCATTTATCAACGGAGTCACTGGGGAGCTGAAACTCTGAATCAAATCGAAGACTTGAATATATCTGGTCATTTAACTTGCAAAACTTCAATCTAAAATGGTCTCCATTCTTCGAATCCCGTAGGCCAAAATACAGTCATTGAAGTAGAGTGTTTCCCTGTTGAGGTAGATCTTGGTAGGTATCATGACTATCAGGCTGGACTCTTAAAGGTCAAACCCAGGGCTCCCTATAAGTTTTGCTGAGTCTTTTCCAAGTGGCCCAGGTTGCTGATCACCTGGGTCAACAAAAAAAAAATCCTTTAAGTATACAAGGACCATCAGCCCTTTCTGGAGTCCAGTGGAAACCTTTTCACTTCCCCCAATATTTTCAACCAAGCTTAAAAATAAAGGACATCTCCCATGGCAATCACAATCTCCCTGGGCAACCATAGTCATCACACACTCTAGCACGTCCATGACTGACTGTTGAACGTGTACAATTCTAGTGTCCTATCTTCAAAAAGGACACTGATGCACTGAAGTGGGATCAATGCTTAATGCTGACCTGGGTGCCAGAAATGGAAAGTGTTCTGTTCCTCAGCATGAAGGTCCTTCACCTTGAGCACAGAATTCACACAAATAAAGTGGCAGCTTACTGTACAGGAAGCCATGTGGATTTATAAGTGTGTAGATCCACTCACCTGGCCACACCTGAACAGTGCTTTGGGGCTCTTGTTCTCAATCTGTAGAGCTCTCTCCCCATAAACCAGTGCTCTGCCTGGTGCATTCAGCTTCAGACTGACTATTGACAGGTTCAGGAACAGCAACAGCTTGGCGGAGTGAATTTTCTGCTTCTGCTCCTCATCAGCTGGGTGGCGATGAGAAAACACCGACAGAGCCTGAGGGAAAATACTGAGAATGACTACACTGTACAGGGCACCAACTCAACACTGTGCTGTCCTCTCTGGGATTAGACCTGCTGAACGTAGCAGGGAAAACAACATGGAATGAAGACTAGGAGATTATCAAATTAGTTCCAGCAATTTTCATCCAGTTTCCAATGGATGCAACACTATAGAGGAACCCTTGACAAACATAATCACAATTATATTTTTATGAAACAGAAAAAAAAGTGGCAGAGAGAGAGAGAGACAGACAGACAGACAGACAGACAAAGAGAGAGCGCGAGAGAGGGAGAGGCAGGCAAAGAGAGAGAAACAGACAGACAGAGGCAGGCAAAAAGAGAGGAGAGAGAGAGAGAGAGAGAGGGAGAGGCAGGCAAAATGAGAGACAGATCCATTCAGCTCAAGTTACATGGCAGCAATTCAATTGGAATGCTTGGGATTACACAAGATAATTTTCCAACTTCGCATTCCCACTGTGAAGCCTCACCCAATGAGAGCACATATCGGAAATTCAGGTGTGTGTTACATGTGATTTTATAACCAACGGCAGGATCATGAGGACTCCTGTAGGGAGTGTGACCAGAAAAGCTGGTATCCCTCTGCTCATACCAATGCTTTCTGAAAACATGCTGTAGAGAGGCTTGGTTGGGATTCACACTCAGTCAGCATGTGATAGCAGCAATAATACGGTTCTTGGGGACTTGATGAAATAGCGGGCAAGTTAGAACATTTAAATCTCAGTACTCAAGCAATGTTTACATCTTAAGGCCAACTGCCAGCTAAGATTGAAGATTACAGCATTAATACAAGGAACAGCAGAAACCCCCAGAAACAGATAGGTCAGCCAGCATCTAAAAAGAATAGACAGATTAATGTTTCATGTGGGACAAAAGGGGAGAAGACAACAGGTAACAAGACGGGAGCACAGAAGGAGTACTATTAAACAGGGGCAACCAATGGCTTTAATAAGCTGTGAACAGATTTGTAACAAAGCTGAACAGAGGTGGATGATATCCAAAGATGTTCACACAAGATACTGCCTGCAAGTATCCTGGGAACCTCAATACGGAGGGCTATTGATACTGGAGGAGGAATATGGTGCTCCTTATCCAAATTGAATAGATAGATCTTTTTAAGTTAACTCTTTTAGCCTTACTGTCTCCTCCTCTCTTGGGCTCGAGGCCACTGCTAACGTCACTCTACAGCAATCAACAGGAAGGACTTTGGAGGGAGGAGGAGGAGGAAGTGGGAAGAACACACTCCGCTCTATTTACTGTCCTTTTCCTTCCCTTGCCCGCAGATGATCACCAGCAGTCTGACCAAGAAGCAGAAGGACTTCTTGTGGTAAAATGGATTTTTGCCTGTGTTGAATTGTTTACCTTGTACGCTTGTATTGCTAGATTCAAGATGTAACTCCCAAGGCTACACACAGTATTATTTTTAAACAGAAACCCAGGGGAACCATCCCACGTATCTACTAGATCTTCCGAGGTGCAAGGTTGTTTCAGGCCACACAATCAGGGTCTGAGATGGTAACTGGTTAATTGTGGACCATCAAGTACAACCCCAAACACCTTATTATATTGGCAGTGATGGCCTACATTGTACCATTAAGACACCGTGCTGCTTAAGTCTTTATACTGAATTTGCACAGCTTGGTGTATCAACCAGGTATACTCCTTAAGGCCCCTGGTTATACATCAAAGACTAGGCCCTCATCCTGGAGGCAGTGGCTTTGATTGACAGCTATTTGAATCCTTTGAAAAGAGGGCAGGTCCCTTGATTGGCTGGATCCTGCAGATTGATAGATGGATGGAGAAGAGACTTCCTCTCACAGATTTCTGGTAGCAGTTTATTGTCAGAGGTGGGAAAGAAGAGTTAGAATATGTAAGAAATTCACAGCCAGCAGCCAAAATGCTGCCTACCCTTTAAAAATCTGAACCAGCTTAGCCAGGAAGAGTTAGTGGTCTTCTGTTTTCAAGCCCATGATTAGAGAGAAAGCAAGTTGTATATTTATTGGTTTATAAATCAAGGACGAAAGAAGCAGCTCATACTGTGAAACTGTCTGTCTATTTGTCTATCTTGTAAATTAAAACATTTCTTGGTTTGAAGCCTACGTCTCAATTTGCTACATGTTCATCCAATCCACCGTCTGTAAAGAGGGGAATTCAGGAGGAGTCACCTGTTGCCTTTCAGCAGCCTGTATACGGAGTAAGGATTCTGTGTTACAATCTCTGGCTCATACGACCATTTGTCCAGAAATTGTACAGGAAAAAGTGCACTCAGGATCTGCAGGGGATGCATAGCGTGACAGTTGACCCAAGAGAACATGTAATGTAAAAACCTGAAAACTGCGACACTTGCCCATGGTTGAACCAAAATTCCATCTCTCTTCCCTGAAGACCCTGGTGCTGGAAGGACTGGCCAACAGTACTCTGCAGACAGCCTGACTCAATCTCTGCCACTGGTCGAAATAAGCTTTCCAGACTGAAAACTCAAACCCACCAGTCTATATATAGGAACCAGAATTCCTAATACCCCACCCTGCATGCTCCTGCCCCTCTGTGTTGAATTGAAGACTCATTGTGACGTCGCCTTTGGAAATTTTTAAGTCTTCACTTTTTTTATTGCCAATTTTCTGCTCCCAGCAGCATTGACGATTTCTGGGGTAACATCTCCACAGGTCCAGCTGCTGCCTGCCCCGAGTGGCCATTCTTCAGGTGTGAATCTAGGCAGGGAGAGTCACCAGAGGCACTGCAGTCAAGTCCGATTCTGCCCTTTTACGACACCCACAGGATGCGTAATCAGGAGCAGGAACACTGGGCAATATCTCTTCCCTCCCCCCTCCACCCCCACCCCCCCAACCAAAGCCAGAGGCCCCCTAACTGCTGCCCAGCTAACTCAGCAGCACCCCTCCTACTTCTCTCCTGTGTTTCTCACATTGAAACATAAAAGATTCTGAGGGGGCTTGACAGGGTAGATGCGGAGAGGTTGTTTCCCCTGGCTGGCGAGTCTAGAACGAGGGGTCATTCTCAGGATAAGGGGTCGACCATTTAAGACTGAGATGAAGAGGAATTTCTTCACTCAGAGGGTTGTGAATCTTTGGAATTCTCTACCCCAGAGGGCTGTGGATGCTGAGTTATTGCGTATATTCAAGGATGAGATGGATAGATTTTTGGACTTTAGGGGAATCAAGGGATATGGGGATCGGTACGGGAAAGTGGAGTTGAGGTCAAAGATCAGCCATGATCTGATTGAATGGCGGAGCAGGCTCGAGGGGCAGTATGGCCTACGCCTGCTTCTATATCTTAACGTTCGTATGTTGACATTAGACCCGCGGAGTCAGTAAGCAGCCTCTCTCCTTCACTCAGCCCTGCCTGGTTGATACCTTCTTGTACTGGTCCTTTGCATCCTCGTACTGTTGCCGTCGGAAGAAATAGTTCCCGAACTCCCGCTCCGTACTGACCACTTTCAGCAGCTTCTCCAACGGATAAATAATCTGCTCCTCCTAGAATGGAGGAAACAAAAACGGCATCAAACCAAGAGCCAGCAGCCATCGGGCCCCTTCACCACGCCCAAGCCCGAGCACAAACATATTTTCCATTTTTAAAAACAAAGCAGAATTTCATCCCGATTCACAACATGGGTTTTCATACTTGGAATGGCAGAAGTCATCAGATTTCTATATATTTTCTGTCTTTATTCACACAGCATATTTCTGTGGCTGTAAAAAGAGTTTGTAATTATAGCACTGCTCACCTTTGGGTAGATCGATGAGTATTTACAGGCAGTTCCACAGACTGCGTGCCAGTATTTACAGTGGGCTCCTGAGTGTCCCAGTATTTGCAGCAGGTTCACCTCAGTGCATACTAGTGTTTGCCCATACAGAAAAGTTTGGGGTTGCAAATTTCTGCAGGTGTTGTGCGTTTTCCTTCCGCAGCATTTATTGAGCGTACTCTAATGGTGAGTCAGGGTCAGAGGTGTACACAATAGGATATGGTTAGATGTTTCAGAATCAGGGAGGGGAAGAGGGTTTCCTGGCTCTGGTTGAGGGTGGGAAAGCTGGGTAGAGGTAGTAGGGATGTCTCACCTTCTCTAGGAGTGTAGTACAGTTGGGTCATTACTCTTGCAGCAACGCAGTGATGGTACTGTGCTCTCGTCTTCCTCTGACGGCCTGCCCTTTCTCCACGGGATTTCTCAAGACCGTCCGGTGCACCAAGCTTGCAGCCCTTCCCCTTCCCAATATTCCCCCCCCGCCCCTGCCTCACTGGGCTACAGTTCTGCGAGTGCCAGGCATCCTCCAGCATTTTACCCAAATGGCCAGTCTTCACGTGAGCCTCGACAGGAAAAGGGGACATCACAAATGAGCCTGAAGCCATCGTCACCTGATGTACACACACTTTTCAGCAGGGATGCCTGGATAGGAACTGGAGTGGGCTGTTTGGTACGTGGAACCTGCTCTGCCAATTTGTTGGCCGTGGTAGCTGTATATTTTTAAATCCCAATTTCATGCCTTTCTCCATAACCTTTAATACTCTCACTTTCCCAAGTACCCATCTCTCGCTTTTAAACATCTCAATTCAATCTGTATTCATGGCCCACAACCATGGGAAGATTTTTTTTCTGGACTTGTTTTTAAACTGGCTTAGTTCTCACTTAATGTTCTGTCCCCTTTGAGAGAGAAAGAGTTACGCTGCCAATTCTCTATTATTTAAACACTTCAATCAAAACACCCTTAACCAACCCATCTCCATGGAACATAACCCAAGTTAACCCCCATCTCCCTCAGTTGTGTGTCTTCAGTACAGCACAGTGCTGCAGTGCCAGGAACGCCCACCTGAGCTCCAATACTGTCCAACACTTTCTGCAATGTGCTCACTGAAATATTCCAGAGAGGTGTTTTGGCACAATGAGTAGAATTACACTTGCCACCTGAATTGGTTTTAGTGTTTTAATCAGGTTAAAGACGGTTATAGTGCTTCAATGATTTCATTCCAATCTTCTCTCTCTATAAATCACACACATGAAATCTGTAACATTCATTAAACCACGAACCAGTGTTTCCTGATTGATGAACCCAGATAGCACCAGTCTACCCTCGTCCCAAAGGCCCTAACCCTCGAAACCTCAATCCCATCACCACAGTTCTTTGAAATTTCTCTGTACAGGGAAACTCCTTGTTCTAATTCTAGAAAAACAGCGTCAGCAACCCAAGGGAAAACAGTGCTTTCATTCCAAAATCATTAATGCACACCTCATTAATATATAGCAACAGAAATAACATGTTAATCAGTCAACAAATTCAATTTCAAAACCCATTCTTTAGTATATCACTTGACAGAACACAGGGATATGGAGCTAGAACAGTACAAGTCTACAGAAGTTATGCTAAGGCTTTACAATGCACTAGGCAGCCCACACTTAGTGTGTAAAGTTTTAGTTAAAACATCACAAAGAAGATATACAAACACTGGAGAGGGTACAGAGAAAAGGGACAAGACCGATCTCACGTGTATTGGAAGTGAGCTAGGAGGAAAGATTAGAGAAGTTTGAACAGTGCAGAGAGACTGTGGTTAAGTGGGGGCTCGTTGAAGTATATAAACTATTAAAAATGGTACAGATTTAAACCCAGATTACTACTTCAAGTTGAACCAGGAAAGTAGGATAAGCAAAAGCTGAAAGGGATATGGATAGGGGCTAAGTGTACAGATCTTGCAGAAGTCGATGCAACAGTGATGGGCTGAATGGCCTCCTTCTGTGTTATGAAATTCTATGATTCTAAGAAGACATGAACAAAAAGGAGTGAAAAGCAAATTTAAAAAGAGATCAAGAAAAACTTCTTGGAATTGTGTACCAACCAAGGTAATAAACACAGAAATATTGGGATTATTCAAAATACAGTGAACTGCCATCACATTGTAGAGGGACGTGCTTCAATAGGATGTATGTTCTTTTCTCATTCCCGAATCTTTTCATCTTCCCACTGACCCTGGAATTAAAGAGCAATTATCAGGCTGGTCAGGCCTCATGATGTTCTGATTTAGGCTTTATCCACCAATGAGGCAGCAGTGCTAAGATCAGCCCTTCCCAAATCTCCAGGCCCAAATAATTCAAACAGGACAAACCAGTGAACAAGAAATTTAAGCACAAATAGGACTGAGTTGCCTGGGCTCCAAAAGCCAGATTGCTAGCTCTACAGTGCCACATACAGCCCATGGGCTGCAATTCAAATACCCCTGACCCAGCAACAAGGTGTCCATTCTATTAACAAGACCCGTACAAAGTAAAACGGCTTGAGTAGTACCTATTCTGTGATCGGCCAACTGAGGCCTGCCTACCTGCGACCGACTGAAGTATTCATCAGACTCCAAGGTGTCCAGAAAATGCAGAATCTCTATTTCAAACATTACTGTGGCGTTTGCTGGGATCCGAGGGGGACAGCCCATTTGTCCGTACGCATACTGCGGCTTGAAAAGAAACCGGGAGAACTCGCCCTTTCTCATCGTCAGCATTGCAAATTCCATACCGAGCAGTGTAATATCTGAAACACAGCAGGGCACAAGGACTTAGCAGAACACAACTCCATCGTACAGAGAAACCTTGCAGAGAGAGAGTGGGTGCAAGAGGTGAGCTGCAAGGCCTTTTCAGCCACATCATATTCACTAGTCCATGTGGGACACCACTTTCCATATAGATAATGGCCAAGTGCAAGCACCCCTCTGCTATCGCCAGGAGATTCAGCAATATCCCAAACTTTCTCCAGGTGGCATCTTTGCCCGCACTGCTCACCCATTTTGCAGACAGAAGTCAGCACCTATAACTTGCCCGTAACTTGCCCGTAATGACACGTCATCTTTCCACTCAGCACCAGTTACTATAGCTCTAATCTGTTGCCATGACAACAACCGAAACACCACCTCAAATCTCACATTTCCAGCACTCACAGCAGGAGTGGAGATTGGGTGTCAAAGTGTGCCAGATTGGTGAAGCTTCCGTCAAGCTTCCTTCTGTGTGAAGGAGCCCTGTTTTTTTTGTGTTAATTAGGGTCAGGGATATTATTGATGGAAAGTGGAACGCTATTCATTTCAGGTACCAAAATCAAATGCTCCCAGGTCAGATACTGACTAAAGCTCCCTCTACACTGTCCCTTCAAACACTCCCAGGTCAGATACAGCAGAGGTTAGATACAGAGTAAAGTTCCCTCAACACTGCCCTATCAAACAGGCCCAGGTCAGGTACAGCACAGAGTACTATACCAGTGTAACATTTCTCTAGAGGGGGCTGCCAATTTAGTGCTATCTTGGGAATAGGCTCCGTAACTTCATTTCACACAATGACCAGCACAGAGCTCTTTCATTTCACCAGTCTAGACCAGTGTACTGGTCCTCTGTATAAAGTTCAAATAGAATTCTCCTTCATTTCACCAATCTAGGCCAGTGTCTAACCCATTGCACTACTGGTCATTTGCATAAAGAAGATCTCTTTCATTTCTGGACCATCATTAGGCTATGGATAGCCGGGCTTGCCTCATCATCCCAGACATTTTCTCCAATCTTTTCTCCCAGGAACCTGCAGTGTCAGGCACACAAAACACTTCTTCTTGAAGGCAGCATCGTTATGTACTCAAATTATGAAATCCCAACAAGTGCTGAAATACTCGGGCTCTGACTCTAGATGGCACCTGTGTGCTGTGGGTTAGCGGCAGTGAACAGACTTGGTGACAAACAGCAGTGTGGAACTGGGCTCCCCATCACAAAACACCAGGCTTTTCAATACAAGCTCACTACCTATTAACAGAGGCTGTGTGGTCGGGTCATTCCGTGAGGGGATATGGGGGGGAAAAACAGGACAGGAAAGGCAACAGATTTTTGCAGTTATAAGTAGAGTGGCAGAGAGTCCAAATTGAAATCAATGCTCCTCACAACGACCCCAAGCGGTTTTGAGTTGCTCTCTGGCCAGGGGAATGAAAGCCCTGCATGTGTCCTTGCTCAGAACTCTATGGAGCAGAGTCCAGCTTCTGCTTTGATTTTAGTGAGAGTGAAGAGCAGGTGGGACCATCTAACAGACCTTTAGAAAAATCACACTTCACATGGGTTACAATTACAGTGCAGCTACACGAAGCTAGAGAAATGGAGGCAGCTTCCTATAACTGGTCTCCCAGGTTAACTCAGGTAACTGGAATCACAAGGCACCGTTTACACTATTGAGACACAAGCCATAACCGTTCCAATCACTGACAGAATGCACTATTTGTTGAGTGTGTGAGGCCTGCACCTGTCAGAGGATGCAGAGTCCTTAAATCCCATTCATCGCTAACTTTTTGTCCAGGACCACAATTCTCAGCAGCATCTTTACTCGAGGTCCACGTACAGGAATGTTCTAACAGCCTGCACCACTGAACAACAGGGTGCAGGTCTGCGGCTGCGATACCCCACGCGCGAGTCTGTGCCTGCAAGTCCCCCCCCCTCACACAACTACGGGATGTGAGACTGCACCATGTCACCTTCACTAGTCCATGCAGTGCAGCATTTTATAGTTTTAATCGGGTCCTTTCACTTGCTGTACGAATTCTTGGATAGCCCTGCCTCCTAACAGTATTCTGTTGCTTCCGCTCACTGGACAGCAAGAGGAGGCGATGCAGTAACACGGAATCCAACTCAGGCAAGGCAAGGTGCAGAGACAGGTGTGGCAGCAAGTCTGCCAGGAGTCCCAGGTGAAGGGGAGTAGGGGCAGCATCTCTCTCTCTCTCTCTCTCTCTCTCTCTCTCCCTTCTCTCTTTCCCCCTCCCCCCACCCCCATCCCATGTAGTACATGTACTAAAGCTTCAGGGGAAAGAAGTGTACTGAACCATCATGTGCAAGGCTGTGTCCAGCCACTCCCAGTGGGCTTAGCAAGGGTCCTCAATCCGCACGTTTACACAGCTACCAGAGCAGTCCATACTCACCTCGACCGAGTTTCAGGAACTTTGGCACACCTCTCTGCACGTTGGCGTCAAAAGGTTTGTCTGTATATTCGCTATAGGCACTGTAATGAACTGCAAGAAAGAAAATCAGAAAAACAAAGCTTAACTACAAACCTGACTTCAGAAAGGAGCCCGAGGATTCTAAGGGTTGAGCCACACATTACATTAACCCAGTGTCGGTAACACACTGCCCAGGGCTAGTCTGAAGCAGCATTCTGCTGAAAACACCATCAGGGGAGATGGGTCGTGGGCCGGTGATTCCCAGCACAACGTACCGTAAGGGGATGAGATGGGAGAAAGATTCCGTTGCAGACAGGAGATCGACCACTCGGCAGGGCCGTGGATGGAGACCCCCCCCCCACCCCGCTCCAGACAAAGCAATGAACAGAGAGCCACTGCGAGCCCCCGCCACCCTGCCCTCTCCCCGGGCAGGACTGTGAAGGGAAATCTCCCGCCAGGCAAAGCCCATGAAAGTCACTCCAGAGGGACGTGAAGCAGCGATAGTACAGGCACCCAGATCCCTGCAACTTCAGGGAGAACTGATGGATAATGATCAGGACAGAACGTTGACAAATTTTTTTCCTCCTTACCTTTGGGACACTGAGGCAAACTGGAGTGCTGCCCCAGCAGAGATCAACTAATTCAACCCAAGGATCGAACCGGGACTTTCCTGGTCTCATTGACATCCTCCAGTCCCATCCCCCCTCAGCACAACCTAACTGTATGAAATGAGACGTAACCCTGCTATTTCCCACTTCACGCGTTCATACCAGACAGCCCAGATCCTGCTACACGCACCCATCGCAGCAATGGGACATCTTTTTCTTCCTTCCTCTCCTAAGAGGCACTGAGGGCAACTACAGACCCCATGGAGATCAGCCAGTGCAGCACCTGCTGGACTCGAATCTGGGACTTTCTGGTCTGCACAGCTCATTGCTGTTATCAACTGAACCACATGGTCTCTGGCTAGTGTGAAACCTGACCTACAGAGAGTTGAACTTGTGCAAGTCTGCACAGCTCATGAGAAATCCGCCCAATGCTAAGCTACTGCTCCTCCAAAGCTGCAGACATGCATCACACTTTAGCTCAAGGCTGACGAAGCACGGGTTCAGAGAGGCCATTTGACCCATCCAGCTCATTCCACCGTAGACACCTACAATCCCCCATCTCAGCTTCCAACTGCCTCTTGCAGGATTCCAGTTTTCTTGCCTGCATTACCAAGGAGCTGCTACTTCAAACAGTCCCATTACAGTCTAGACTGGCCTGATAGGGCCGACCTTAGAGACTGCCTCCTGTTGGAGAAAAAAATTGCCTGGGTCAGCCCACGCAGTTTAGTTATAGTTTCCAAATGGCAGGGCGGAGGTGGGGGAAGGATGACAGCTAAAAAGATAAAAGAAGAACACTCATGTGTGTAAGTATGGGAGCTGTAACAAGACAATCACTGGGCAGAAAAAAAAAGGAAACAATGCAACTGTGTGAAGAACGCCAATGGGAGACCCTTGCAGTGAGGGTAGAGTTTACCTAACATATTTGTACTTGTAATGATAAAGATCCCCTTATCCGAATTTCCGCCCCTGGTCAGCGGCTCCCTGCACCATTCCTCGTCACTGGCTCGCTCTAACCCAAGTGCTGTGCAAGTACCTCCCAGCCTCCGACTCCCCCAGACTGACTGACCTCAGGGTTTCCTCTGGGAATTGGGAGACCGAACTAGGAATTTGTAGATGAAATGGATTAAAAGGCAACGGCCGCAAGTGTTTTAGACCTTGCCCTGGTTTCTGTGTAGAAACTCTCCACGTGCTGGAGAGGTATGGGGCATTACAATGAGGGGTTTTGATAGAGTAAATACGAAGAAACTGTATCCACTGGCAGGAGGATTAGTAACGAGAGGTCACAGATTTAAGGTAATTGGCAAAAGAACCAGGGGGGAGCTGAGAATTTTTTTTTAAAACGCAGTGAGTTGTGATCTGAAATGCACTGCCTGAAAAAGGAGGTGGAAGCAGATTCAATAATAACTTTCAAAAGGGAATTGGATAAATACTTGAAGAGGGAAAATTTACAGGGCTATGGGGAAAGAGCAGGGGAGTGGGTCTAATTGGATAGCTCTTTCAAAGAGCCGGCACAGGCACAATGGGCCAAATGGCCTCCTTCTGTGCTGCTTGATTCTATGATGTGACCGCCCCTTTCTTGAAACTGGCATCTGTTCTGGACACCCGTTGGCTGACCGTACCTGATACCGATGCAGTAGGAGGGATAACACAGCCCGACCCAGGCCTGAGAACCTCCTTTAACACACCGCCATCTCCAGTCACATCTTTCATTCTCTGGGACATGTAGTAGAAGGGACTCTGAAATCAAAAAGACATTAAACATCGCTTAAAAGTGCCGTATACCTACAATATTCAGAGTCAGATTTACGGTCAGCATTCGACCAAAACACATCTAAGGCTCTCCTGTAATAAAACACTCCTCCACTACCCTCATCCCTCAATAATCACCCACCTCTCCGGAAAGTGCTGACTCACGCTGGCATACTGGCTACCATGTGGTATGTTGCCACAGTGGCCATGCTCCATGTGCATCATACAGTGTGGGTTGGGTATTTAACCACGGAGGCATCACAGTGCAGCCCAAGCCTGTTCTCACCCAACATCCATACATGTGCACCCTCTGAACAGGAGTCACTGGATGATAAGGATCAGGAACACTTACCAATTTTTTCCTTCTTTAGCCCTGGGGTATTGAAAGAAAGACAGACTTGCATTTGTATAGTGCCTTCAGGATGTTCCAAAGCACTTTACAGCCAATGAATTACTTTTGAAATGCAGTCACTGTTGTAATGTAGGAAACGCAGCAGCCAATTTGTGCACAGCGAGGTCCCACAAACAGTAATGTGATAATGATCAGATAATCTGCATTTTTTTCAAAAAAAGTTGAGGGATAAATATTGACCAGGACACCAGGGAGAACTCCCCTGCTCTTTTTGAAATAGTGCCCTGGGATCTTTTATGGGAAGGCAGACAGGGCCTTGGTTAACATCTCATCAGGAAGACGGCACCTCCGACAGTGCAGCACTCCCTCAGTAGTGCACTGGAGTGTCACTCTAGATTTTGTGCTCAAGTCGCTGGAGTGGGAATTGAACCCACAACCTTCTGACTCAAAGGCGAGAGTGCTACCCACTAAGCCACAGCTGACACTAGCATTGAAATCAATACTAGTGCCCCAGAGCAATCAGTTAGCTGAGCAGAGACCGGGAACAGGCCAGAAACACACCATACGGTGCAGTTACCCGCTGCAAAGCTCCAAACACCATTTCAAAAGGAGAAAAAAATCATTATTTCAAGCCCCATTCAAAGCTCAATCTGGAAAGCAGGGTGCAGCGATCTTACAGGCAATGGTCTGAGATTGGTACCTGCTTACAGCAGACCCAAATTATACTGCTGACTTCACAGAACTCTGGTCAGGGACCAAATGCCAGCTACATTTATAAGTTAAGTAGCTGGCTGGCTAGCCGGACCTTTTGAAACAATTAAATTACCAGGTGGTCCATTGGATCTTGAGGTGGTCCGTACATTCCGAAAACCCAGACAGAACGACGAAGGTCTTTCTCCTGCTGCTGTATAAGTCCTATATGGAAAGGGTTTGGGCACTCGGTATGAAGCTTCCAGTGGATGAAAGTCTGCTGGAGAAATTGCGCAGAATTCGAACATTAATTGCCACTAAATTGGCAGTGTTGCATTTGACATGTATGTTGGAATTCATACCTGAATCTAAATTCACTTATGTTTGGCCCTAGTCCTCGTGGAACGATGTCAATGGTATCTCTGGAGTATGACTAGTCAGGTACAGTAAGGTAAACTGTGGTTCATTTCACTCTTGGATTTGGAATGAGGGGATCAGAGACAACAGTCAGTGTTTCAAGTTCTTGGACACTGTCCCTTTAATTATTCACTGCTCACAGGAAATTAAATAAGTTGAGAAAACTCGAACTTCTGGAACAGAAAATTAGATGTAACAAGCCTGCCCAGCATTCATAGATCAATCCCAACTACTGCCCTTCTCACTATTTCCCTCAATCCCTTCTCTCTCCAGAAACACATCCAATTGCCTCAAGCCCATTTAAGGCCATATAGCCTTCCTGGTAACTCATTCCACAACTCAATTATCTTTTGGGTGAGAAGATAACACTTCCATTTCTTACTTTTAATTTCTAACTTGGATCCTCTAGTATTCGAACCCTTCACCACAGTGAACAGTTTGCCTTAATCAACTGTGGCGATTCTCTTCATAATCCTGAAAACTTCAATCAGATCACCTCAAGGTCCAATCTTCGGGTCAGGACAATGCAATTTATATATGGTCACAACAGGAGAAGTGGGCTCACTGCTCAAACTGCTCCTTTCAGGGCCTGTATTACCGTACATATCTCTGATCTCCCGGCTTAGAAAATCTCCACTTTGTTTTTTATTGTTTCCCCATTCTGTATTTCTCAGTCATTTTTATTTCTTTCAATTAATATTTGGCACCAAACTAAATTAAAAAAGACAGCTGGAGCATATCATTACCCTTGCTCCAGTCTGGATCTCGGGTATGTGGTATCAGCATCTATCAAACTGCTACGAGGCTTTGCCTGACAGCACTAGGCCTGAATCTCTGAGCTGTGAAATATTTGATTACAGGGAAACCAGGAATATACAAAACAGAAGTAAAAAATTGCCCGAGTTTGGATAAAATACAGTAAAACAAAGCTTATATCCTCTTCAAATCAAATTCCCATCTCTACTAACAAAAGCTCAGTACCACAAAGCCTGCCATTTTGATAGCATTACCTCTACTCTTAAGCCCTGATGTAATTTCTGCCTGCAGTTGCTTTCCATTTATGAATTCCTATCTCACTCTTGCTCCAACATATCCAAGTGTAAAACGGTACAGATGGTAATACACTGCATTTAAATGCATTTCAATATCAAAATCTAATCTGGCCCAGGGTCTGTTGATATAGGTTCCTACATTACTGATGCTTAGTGGTTCATTTCTTACTGAAAGCGACCTTTTAATGTTTTACTTTAGGGCATTTTTGTAGCAGTAATCTTCATCTAAAAGCTAAATTACAAAGCACTTTCTGATCTGTCAGGTAATGACACTGGATGTGTTCTTCATCTTATTGCTTTTTGTGCATTAAACTTTCATTGGAAAGTAAATGAATATGAGAGGTTATTGGCCAAAACTCTTCCCAAGGGGGCACAGTGAGCTTTTAAGAGATGACTTCAGTTTGTCCCAGAGGTAAATTGTTACTTTTCTGGTTCTTTGGACAAAATCTATTTCTACTGAGCAGCCTTGTAGTTGCTGCACTGAATTCCCCGTCTTCCAGCACAGCACTCCTCATTACACAACCTCGAGGCCATGTACAGCCCATCGCATAGTCACCTGCAGCACTGTTGTTAGTGTGTTTCTGTACCTCCATGGCCAGCTGTAATTCAGTGCTGTCCCCTTTCCTCCTCACTGTCCAATGAAAGCAATAGAATACTATTAGGAGGTACAGCTTCCCAGTAACCATAGCGGAGGTGAAAGGGCTGTAACGTGGGCCTACACGGCATCTGCCTAGGGTGGCAAACTGCAAGCTCACCATGTGAGAAATCATGTGCCCAGACCCACTTCCTTTCACTCCAAGGTGCAGGGTGTTGGAGCATTCCTGACTTTAAGCATGAGAGTACTGGGGATTCTAGCCAATTGAAAAGCACTGGACTAGAAGATCCATCACTGAATCTCAGTTTTAAGAGTTGTTCGGGGCTCCTGGTTGTCTGTGGCAGGGAGGAAAAGCAACAGGGAGGGAAGAGTTCCTTCACTGCACTGAGTTAGCCAAGGAGTGGGAGGACAGGTGAGTATGCAATCACTGCCACTGCTGTACTGCACTATTCACCAGCAGTATTCAGGGACCTTAAGACCAGGAACAGCGACTAGCATCAACTTAAGCAGGTTGGAGAGATATCTGACCAGGCAATGAGCAGATATTGGCGTAGGATTTCCACTTGTCCTATGTGTAATGAAACAGTAAGCCTAGGAAAGAGTTAACTTCACGACGACTATCGCAGAGGATTTGTGCCTTGCGATGTGGCCTTACGGGTTAAGGTTTTGAAAGGTGGATGTCACAGCTGCTCCCCATCTTGGTCCAGCTTAGGACTCGAGAAAAGAGGGGAACCCTAAGCGTGTTTGCACACTGTTAAGTGCGCCAACGAGGGCAAGAAAGCAGTGCACCTGCTGCCGACTGTAGACTATCAATGTACAGGAGTGGACTACACACCTGAGAATGACTGGTCCTCGACTTTTCACAAGTCCTCAGAGCTGCCCTTTGGCATCACAAAACATGTCGTATTGGCTCTTCAACTGGCCCAATAGGAACAGTGACACACTACAAACAAAAATTGGGAGACTGGTTGGCATAGATCATGGGTCACCACTGCCAGTCTCCTGGCATCCTGCCAATATCAAACAGCTTAAGGGAAAGTTATCGACTGGCCACTCTTGTGCAACTCCCAGCAAACAGTGTCAGAGCAGCACTGCAGGAGACGTCAAGAGACTGGCAATAACATTTAATATCGGCAACTCACTGAACAACAATAAAGGTAGCGGCTATGAATTTTCGCCCCATTCATTTTCAATGGCAATCAATTTCCGTTCAAAAAAGCCTCGCTTCAAAACAGCTTAGTTATTCATCGCCAGTCTCTGCCAGTAGTCCACAGAGACCTTGTGTTCCAGACCCAGCCTCATTGATCACTCGTTAATGACTCGGAGTCACAGAATCTAAGTTTCTGAATGTATTAATAATCTGTTCCCAAAAGGTGAGACTGAGGAGATATGTCAGATTAAACAGGTTGCAGTGTGATCAATTCTCACCCAGACGTTTGATCGATATAGGTATGCAGATACAATACCAGACAAAGGAATTTTTATCTCTGCTTCCACTATAATTGTCTCTGTTCTCCTGGTCTATGGCGCTACAGGTGACAGTCACCCTCTGGCACCCCAGCCAACCGGCCATTCTTTGCCACCCTAGTGTCACCAGTCAGTGAGTTTGACTGAGGATTGGGCCCGGGGGGGGGGGGGGGGGGAAGGGGAGAGGCTTTTTCACAGCTGGACCTGATCCTGTCCTTTCCCAATGTCCACACACACTTTCCAGCAGCAGTTCCGATTGTGATGAGGAGCAGTTTCCCCTTCCTGACCCAGGGGCACAGAGGCTAATTATAACACCCCAACTAATTCAGCATAGACTAGGGGTTGAACTGGAGACCTGCCTGGTCATGTGGCTCAGTACCACAGTACGTGCAACTGCCTACTGAACCAGCATGGAATTGGACATTAGCCTTTGAAAAAGGGGTTTCTCTATCTGTATCATTTTACAAATTAAAAGCCTAATATTAGGTTTGGAAATATTCTTTTTTTGATACTTGAACAATAAGTGCTGGTGATATAAAATTGGGGCACTGGCTAAAACAAGGTAACCAGGCTTATTGTGCCAAGAAGTTAAATAATCAGCAATAGATATCAGAAACATGGCTAACTCACACAAAGGGTAGCAGAAATCTGGAACTCCTCCCCCAAAAGACCATGGATGCTAGGACAATTGGAGCTCTCAAGACTGAGGTCGATATATTTTGTTAGGTACGGGTATCAAGGCATATAGGTCAAAGGCAGGTAAATGGAGTTGAGGTACAGATCAGCAATGATCTAATTGAATGGCGGAGAAAGCTCGAGGGCTGAATGGCCTACTCCTGTTCTTATGTTCGCATGTTCCTAACTCCAGAGAAAAGGATTGAATATAACTGCAGTGGTATAGTGTTCAGAAAAGAGTGGATGAAAAGGAGGTAGAGCAGCCATATATATCAGGGACATCTGAGAGGCAAATGAAGTTGTTCTCTATGTGAGATAAAAGCTACACAATGAACTATTCTGGTTAAATATCTCTAGTACGAAAAAAATCCAAGCCAACATCATGGTATGCAATTCATTACAAGGAGGAGTGTCCAATCTATGAAGAGATAGGAAAGGTATGTGAGGACAGGAAAGTTATTTTAATGGGCAACTTCAATCAACCTAATATAAACTGGGAAAAGCCAAGTGATGTGGTGTCAAAGCTGGGATACTAGTGATCCCAACAGTGCATCAGAGAAGCTACAAGATGCAGTGTCCATCTCGACCTGGTATTAATACTGCTGGACAGCATACAGAAGATGGGAGTTGTGGCACCTTTGGCAGGACAGCAACCACATAACAATTAAGATCTACATGCGATGGGATTCAAAAACACCGAAGACCAGGAGCTGGATATCTAACTTAAAAAGGGCCACTTTCAATAAAACCAAGGAACTCAAGCAAATTGATTGAGGAAGTTGTTCAACTTTAGTGCAGAACAAATGAAACACCATTAAGGCATAATGGGGCATGCAGGATAAATACAAATACATACATAAAACCAGATAGCTCAGTCCAAACAAGCAAGGCCCTAAACAAATCATAAGTCAAATAAAGAAAATGACCTCTACAAATCCTGCAGGGAGGATCAGCTTCACCAAAATGAATAGTAAAACATTGGTACAATAATAAATTACTAAACTACAATCAACATGGATTCAGAAGAAGGAATATCCTGCTTGACCAGCCTCCTTCAACTGACATCCCAAGTAAACTGTGGTGAGCTCCATGATGTATTGTAAATAGACTTCTGGAAGGCATTTGACAAAGTTCCACACAAAAGACTATTAGTTAAGAGGATTCAAGGTAAAACAAGTATGGATAAGAAATTGGCTGAAAGGTAGAAAGCAACAGGCCCCTGTTAGAGGAGTTATGTCGGGTGGGGGAGGGGAAGAGTACTGAACACGATGCCCTGGGATTGATGTCGGGACCACTACTGTTTCTAATTTATATCAGTGACTTGGATTCAGAAATTCAACGCAAACCGGTCAAATTTGTAGATGATGCTAAACTAGGAAGGCTGTGGAAATTACGAGCAAATTGTATAGTGATGTGGTCAGACCACACCTTGAGTACTGAATCCAGTTCTGGTCAGTCAGACACAAGGGAGACATTCAACGACTGGAGGCAGTGCAGAGAAGAGCCACGAGACTGAGCCCTGGTGTCAGGGTCTGAGTTATGAAGAAAGACTTGAGAAACTTGGGCTTGAAAAGGAGGTGCCTGAGAGGTGATCGTACAGAGGTATAAAAGATTGCTATGGGCATAGAAAAAGTTAACTCAGAATATTACTTTAAACTGAAGGAGTAGAACTAGGGGAACACAGGTTCAAACTGGTAAAAGGTAAATTTAAACTGATAAAAGAAAGAAGTTTATCTTCACACATGGAATAGACTCCAGGACAGAGTGGTGGAGATGAAAAACCCTGGAATCATTTAAGAAGCAACTGGATGCTGCAATGCGGGTGAGGGGGGCTTAAGCGTCATTTTGGAAGGATGAACAAAGATGGGTGGAATGGCCTCTCTCATCCATAATTATCTTGTCTGTGAGACTAATGGATCTGCAGCAAGAATTGCAAGTGTTAATTCAGCTTCACTTCCCAGTCACATTGAGTAACTGTTCTACACCAGTATCCCAGTGATGTCATCTGTACACACAGTCTGTAATGGTCTATTTTGAATATGGGTTCACCTGTGGGGCCTCAGTTTAAATCCAGCCCAGAGTGAAGGGTTAAAATCTCTTCTGGCTGCTGCCTGTAAAGGTCCCATGTGAAACCGGGCAGTCTCTATCCATAGACAATCCCATTCAAGGCAACGGGAAATGGAAAAATATTAGTGGTGCAGTTAGCAGCACTCTTCTAAGGTGGTGTAGAAGAATTTTACTCAGGAGCAGGGATTTTTTTTTTCACGGCCAAGTTCCAATACTTGGTCTGGGGTGTGGCATCTAATCATGCTCCACTTGACCTGGGAGTACTTGATGCTGACACTTGGCACCCAAATTGGAAAGGGTTTCATGCCCAGCACTGATATCCCTTACTCAAGGAACACAAAAGTCACAAGAAAACAAAGGATCTACAAGTTTATCAGTTATTTTGTGGTGTGGTGTGACTTCCTCTTTAATGGGGACAAGATGGTGTGAGTGTCTCTTTAAAATCGATTCTGTGGGCGAGATTCTCAGTTTAGAAGAAATATAATCACAGGCCACTTCTACAAAATAGAGGGACTATTGCTACAGGGCAGTGCCACACCCCAGACCCAGTATTGGAACTTGGCCGTGAAAAAAAAAATCCCTGCTCCTGCTACCAACTTCACCTCATTTAAAGAGCCTGTGGGATTGGATGTCACTCAGGTGGAGAAAGGTTTGTTGTGAGGCAATATAGGAGACAGATAGTCACCGGGCTAGATGCACATTATCAGGTGATGCAAGGGGCTGGTCTATACTGGGGCTAGATACATAACCAGGTAATGCAAGAGACAGGTTTTCACTAGTGTTAGAGATACATTATCAGGTAATGCAGAGGGAGATTGTCACTGAAATAAACTCAGAAAATGCTGGAAAAGCTCAGCAAGTGAGGCAGCATCTGTGGAGAAAGAAACAGAGTTAACGTTTCAGGTCGAAGACCTTGAGTTAGAACTGGAACGTTAACTGTTTCTCCCTCCACCGATGCTGCCTCACTTGCTGATCTTTTCCAGCATTTCATGTTTTTATTTCAGATTTCTAGCATCCACAGTGTTTTGCTTTTGAGATTGTCACTGAGCTCATTACGATTCTGTCCTGTACATGACCTGAGATTATGTATGGTATTGTGGCTGGCAGGAGAGTGGAATAATGTTACATTTTCTAAGACGGTCATCACACACACACTTAATTTCATTACAGCTATGATTTTTGAAACCATCAGAACCCAAGTTGCTCCCGTGTCAATAGACAGCAAATTCTAGGAGTGCAGTATTTATAAACGAGCACTATTATACTAACCCCAGAGACAATCTTGATTACCTCTGCTCTGACTTGTAACAGCCAATTGCTCTTCATGAAACAGACAATGGCAGAATTCTGCAGTGAAGACTTTCTCAGGGAATCCTTCCAAAAATGACCTTTTCCAATAACCTGTATTTGCATTTCAATCAATATGGGAGATTAGCTGGAAACCTCTCATTGAAGTGCAGTAAAGAAGCTTCTAGATTGACAATGCCTCCTAATTAAGTGATATTACTTGGCATCATTTGCTTGTGCTGAACAATGAACGGATCAGCATTTATTTCCTGTAGGATTACGATATTCTTTCTCATCAACCAAGAAAATTTGATTAGCTCCAATCTCCTTTTGAAATGCACATTAGCAACTGTTTCTCCTAATTAGGTGATATTAGTCACCAGCCCAGCGAGCGGGAATGGAACCATTTTAATGTTCACAGAAAGTACTGTTGGTGACTGTTTTGCTCACCTTCCATGAACCCTGAATATTCTTCCCATTAGGTATTTTTTGCTGTGTTAGTTAATGCGATCAGCCCCAAGTCCGACCCAGAAAGGAGCTGGGTTAGGAGTGATTCTGATGCAAAAAACCCCAGAAAATACTGTCAATACACAGCAGGTTTATCAGTATCTGGAGAGACACAACAGGTCAGCATTTCACATGGGGACACATCATCGGAACTAGGATTGCCAACCCTTCAGGAATTGAAGATTAATCTCCTGGACACTATGGCAGGCAACCCAGGAAATAAAATCATAGGGACTTTTAAAAAAGTACAATTTTAATAAAGCGTTCGAAGAAAATTGAAAGTTATAAAAATATTGGAGGTGGGAAACAAGGCCGTTTGGGCGGGGCAGTTGGAGACGGGGCGTCAGGTGATGAAATCTCTAGGAATACGTCTAACCAAAGTTGGCAACTCTAATCAGAACACAAGAAACATTAACCTCTTTTGGAACCTGTCTATTTTCAGCATTTTCTGTTTTATTTCAGATTTCCAGCAGTTGCACTTTTATCGTTTTCTATTCTGTTTTTGAAACACTTAACCTCAATAGTGAACACCTTCCAGGACACAGGACTATGAGCGGATTAAAAAGAAATCTTAAAAATCAGTTTGTGTCTTAAGGAATCTCTAAATCCCCGCTCCCCTCCTCTTGGTCGTGGCGAACTAAAACCAGGTACATGAGGACCCCACCCCCCTCCTCTTGGTCGTGGCGAACTAAAACCAGGTACATGAGGACCCCACCCCCCTCCTCTTGGTCATGCATCATTCCACAGATCAACAGAGCAGATGAGCCGCTCCTCAGCCTCAACCGATCCTGCTTTCTAATTGGCCACTGAAAAATGTGAGCAAGGATTGCCCTGATTTCCCTCCATTCTTGTGCGGTAGATCCTGCCCTCTGATTGCCCCCCCCCCCCACTGTCGATGGGGGGCAGGATCAAGGGGCTATCGTAACACCCCATGGTGCTACCACTGGTGCCATCTTGCGATGCTAGATGCTGCATTGGGAAATTGGTAGGGTTAGTATTCTGAATGGATAAGATCAAGTGGGCTGAAGAGCCGTCTCCATGTGACCCAGTCTGTGCTCTGACATATTGCAGCACTGACTGTATGATATTTGATCACGTAATATTACTGTCATTTGGGTGTCATGTTTTCCAAGTGAAAATGCAATTGTGTATGCAGTAGAAGGTTTAGCAGAGGTGGATGATTGCACTGACTCATTTGTATGTAACAGAAGCCTATAGAACAAGGCTTTAGTCACTATATGGCCCTGCATCTATGACGCTTCAGACTTCCCACTTTAAGGATCACAAAGAGAAAGAAGCCAGCCAAGTCCTGCTGGGTTATCTGACTGGCCTCTCTGCAAGGACAGGAGCAGGGGTTTTACAAACAGTTGCCAATCTACAGAAACCTCCCTCAGCAATTGACCCCAGAATAAGCTTATTTGGACCACTTCCCTATAAGCAGCAGCTGAACAGTAGATTAGGTTACGCACAACGTCATGTTGGCTGCTAAACATCATGTAACAAATTTCACTGACCTACACTAGATAATCCCTTAGATTTTCTCCGATCACTCCTGTAAGCTGACCTCGCCCTTCCTATTACCGAGTGTGCTTTTACTGCCCAATACCTAGTTAAACAATAGCATAACTAGGGGATGGTAACGTAGAGCCTTCGTTATTTGTACTGGACACAGTGTTTTTAGAAATGCCACTACATGGCTTGCTCTCCTTTCAGAATTGCCTCATCCTCTCTCACGTTGCTCTCCCAGAAAACAGGTTAACTCGTGGGTGGGATCCAACTGGGCAAAATCACCCCAATTACTGCTAATGGTATAATGCAACCTATTATATACATTACCTCACGAACGTGGCCTTTCATCAAGACCCTAAATTATCTCCTGTACGGTTTTCATACAAAGTCGGTGTAATTAAGTACAATAACGATTAGAACCATCTCCTGTTGTGTGTAGGTTTCGAATTTACTACTCCTGACTCTCATCTCTAAATGCTAATTTCTTAATTGTTCAGTTCATAGAGGCACTGTCGTTCCTTCAATTCCCCAAGATGTTCAGGTACATCTCTGACCCCCCCGCCCCCCAGTTTAACCTCGCACACTTCCTTCTCCCCCCCCCCTTCCTGGTTCATTCCTCGCACCGATTATTGGGGATTGACATAGATATCAACCATTTGAGGATGGAATATTCCCATCCCTATGGAGGACTCACTCACAATTATCTTATCAGTGGCAGTTTCCCATGTTGGATCGAAGAGGTTTAAAGTGGCTCGATCACAGCTCCTGATCTCAGACCACAAACACAGACTGTGTACACATCAGGCAGCCCACAGTTACAGTGCACTGAAATTCTTACACTATTTATATCATATGATGTTAGCTGAGAGCCAGTGGGGAAAGATATAAATGATTCCTCTTGGCCTCTGATATTCTCCACACTGCTCAGCTTTCAGCCAGAGACCAAAAATTCAATATCTTTATCCCTTTTATAGAAGATAGATTGAGGGTTTGCAATCTTCAAATCTGTACTTTCCCCCCCTACACTGCTGATTCTTGTCAGGGGACAATATCATGGGCACTGGAGGCCCTTTGGTACATCACCCAAGCCTAGACAATTAGCAATGGCAGACTATTCAGCTCTAGAGATCACCACAGTCAAGTCTGATCCTCTCCTCACCGAATGTCCACATACATGCATCTTCCAGCATAGGTTGAGTCAGAAGGTTGTGGTTCAAGTCTCACTCCAGAGACTTCAGCACATAATCTAGGCTGGCATTTCAGTGCAGTATTGAGGTAGTGCTGCACTGTCAGAGGTGCTGTCTTTCAGATAAGACATTAAAATCGAGGTCCCGTCGGCCCTCTCAGGTGTGTGTAAAAGATCCCATGGCACTATTTGAAGAGCAGGGCCCTGGCCAATATTTATCCCTCAACTAACATCTAAACACTAAAAGAAAGTAGATTATCTAGTCACTTTCTCATGCTGTTTGTGGGACCTTGCTGTGCGCAAATTGGCTGCCACGTTTCTTATATTACAGACGTCCTGAGGTCATGAAAGGTACTTTAGAAATACAAGTTATTTCTTTCCTTACTGAGGCAATTAGTGTGCACACTGGACTGGGCCTACAGGAAGGGCTCCACATGGTTTGGTGTTTTCCAAACTCCAAAGCGAGTTTTGTATTACCTTTTCAGATTGGCCCCTGTCCCACAGGGATTTCACCTATATGATCATAGCCCTGGGGGTGGGGGGTGAGGGGGTTGAGAAGTCAGATGGAGTTGTATTTTGGGTCTGCACCTTCTAACTCCAAACTACATATTCAGCTCATGAACTTAGGTTCTCCACATATATTTTGGAGGAAAGAGAATTTATATACTGCCTTTCATATCCACAAAACATCCAAAAGCATTTCATGATCAGTAAAGTATTTTTGAAGTGTTATGTAAACAAACGCACAGGCAAATGTGATAAATGACCAGAACTCCCTACTCTTCTTCAGATAGTGGGGTGGGATTTTTTACATCCACCTGTACACAGACAGACAGAGAGAGGGCCTTGGTTTAACATCTCAGCCAAAAGATGGCACCTCCCACTGTACTACACTTAGACTATGTGCTCAAATCATGGAGTGAGGCTTGAACTCACAACCTTGTGATTCATTAGAGAGAGTGCTGTCACTAAAAGCCAAGCTGACATTAATGTGCTTTCAGTTTGGCAAGTAATGTTCATAAACAGTTTGAATGCTCGTGTCCACTAAAGGAAAGATTAAAATCTCTCACCTTAAAAACAAAATTCAGCAGATTTATATTAAATGTATATTTTCCCACTTTTTGCACCCACTGTCAGCATCAAGCACGCCCAGGTCAGGCACAACATAGGTTAGACATCAGTTAAAGCTCCCCCTATCGTGCCACTACCAAAGTACCTTAACCCCAGCACAGAAGAGCATGCCCTGCTGATGCGGTCTGCCATTCTTGTCTCTCACACCGAGTCAGACTGATAATTTGCACTGAACTGTGAGCAGTTTTCTGATGTGGGTCTCGGCCTAGTAGGAACTAGGGGAGACGGAGTCAGATATATTTCACTTCAAATCTTAACCAGCAGAGAGAGGAGCTGTGGCCAGTCAGTCCAGGCTCGAGTACGGAAAGACAGTGTTAATCCCTGTATCACCCAGTTCCTCCTGAATCTCAACAGATATGCCTGTCTGATTCTGGAAGGTATTTGAAAACATACCACTGAGGTGGGTTCCTATTTATTGATCACACTAAAGTGCTGTTTTGACCTCATTGCTTTCACTTCAAGAGAAGTTAAGGATAGTATTAGATTAAAAAGGACTTACAATGTTGCCAAAAATAATAAGCCTGAGGGTTGAGAGGGTTTTAGAAATCAGTGAAGGATAACCAAAAAATTGATAAAGAGGGAGAAAATTGAATATGAGATTAAACTAGCAAGAAATATAAAAACAGATTGTGAGAGCTTCTACAAGTAAATAAAAAGGAAGAGATTAGCGAAAGTAAACATGGGTCCCTTAGAAGCAGAGACAGGAGAAATTACAATGGGTGATAAGGAAATGGCAGAGACGTTAAACAAATATTTTATATCTGTCTTCACAGTAGAAGACACAAAAAGCATACAAAATAGTGGGGAACCAAGGGTCTCACGAAAGAGAGGAACTTAAAGTGATTAAGATTAAAGAAAAGAGTATTAGAAAATTTAATGGGACTAAAAGCCAACAAATCCCCTGGACCTGATGGCCTACATCCTAGGGTTCTAAAAGAGGTAGCTGAAGAAATAGTGGATGCATTGGCTTTGATCTTCCAAAATTCCCTAGATTCTAGAACTGTCCCAGTGGATTGGAAGGTAGCAAATATAACACCTCTATTCAAGAAAGGAGGGAGAGAGAAAACAGGGAACTATAGGTCAGTTAGCCTGACATTGGTACTAGGGAAAATGCTGGAATCTATTATTAAGGACGTAGTAACAGGGCACATAGAAAATCATAATATGATTAGACAGAGTCAACGTGGTTTTATGAAAGGAAACTATGTTTGACAAATTTATTAGAGTTTTTTGAGGGTGCAACTAGCAGGGTAAATAAGGGAGAAACAGTGGATGTAATATATTTGGATTTTCAAAAGGCATTCGATAAGGTGCCACATGAGAGATTGTTACACAAGATTAAGGCTCATGGGGTTGGGGGGTAATATATTGGCATGGATTGAGGATTAGTTAACAGACAGAAAACAGAGAGTAGGAATAAACGGGACATTTTCAGTTTGGCAGGTTGTAACTAGTGGGGTGCCGCAGGGATCAGTGCTTGGGCCTCAGCTATTTACAATCTATATTAATGACTTAGATGAAGGGACCAAGTGTAACGTATCCAAGTTTGTTGACGACACAAAGTGGAAAAGTAAGCTATGAGGAGGACACAGAGTCTGCAAAGGGATATAGACAGGTTACGTGAGTGGACAAGAAGGTGGCAGATGGAGTATAATGTGGGGAAATGTGAGGTTATTCACTTTGGTAGGAAGAATAGAAAAATTGAATACTTTTTAAAATGGTGAGAAACTATTAAATGTTGGTGTTCAGAGGAATGTGGGTGCCCTTGTACATGAAACACAAAGTTAACATGCAGGTACAGCAAGCAATTAGGAAGGCAAATGGCATGTTGGCCTTTATTGCAAGGGGGTTGGAGTACAATTATATAGGACTTTGGTGAGACCACACCTGGAATACTGCGTACAGTTTTGGTCTCCTTATCAAAGGAAAGATATACTTGCCTTAGGAGGAGGTGCAACAAAGATTCACTGGATTGATTCCTGGGATGAGAGAGTTGTCTTATGAGGAGAGATCGAGTAAAATGGGCCGATACTTTCTGGAGTTTAGAAGAATGAGAGGTAATCTCATGGAAACATGTAAGATTCTAAGAGGGCTTGACAGGATAGATGCTGAGAGGATGTTTTCCCTGGCAGGAGAGTCTAGAACTAGGGGGCATAATTGCAAGGTAAGGGGTCAGTCATTCAAGACTGAGATGGGGAGAAATCTCTTCACTTAGAGGGTGGTGAATATTTGGAATTCTCTATCCCAGGGGGCTGTGGATACTCAGCCGGTGAGTATGTTCAAGGCTAAGATAGATAGATAGATTTTTGGACTCTAAAGGAATCAAGGGACATGGGGATTGGGCAGGAAAGTGGAGTTGAGGTCAAAGATCAGCCTTGATCCTATTGAATGGAAGAGCAGGCTCAAGGGGCCATACGGCCTACTCCTGCTCTTATTTCTTATGATTATAAATGATGCCAGAATCCTACAAGCCAGACCTTTAGTCAGTATGACTCAATGACAGTATAGCTCCAACCATCTCTGAACCTAACTGTGTCATTACTCTTGATCTCTTAGCATTTTGGTGAATAATTTTATCCAGTTTGAGGCAATGCTGTAGAGCAGGAATCATCAAGCAAACAAACTACATTCCCCCACCTCCCTACCTCACCCTACCCCTCCACCCACCTGCCCCCAAAGTCTTCATGCCATGACATGATTGTGTGATGAAAGTCATGTGCTCAATGAGAGGAAGAGCACTACAAGTTTTTTGTCCGCAATTAATGAGCAAGAGCTCCAGTCACAAAACTACACCAAGGTCTGCATAGCTTTAAAGTGATTTCAGTTTCAAAAGAGACTTCTGGAACATTCCCAGCATGCACTGGTTTCTCTCCCCCAAGAATTGGCCAGTCCTGTATCAAGAGCACCTTCTCAACACACAGGGGAACTGACCACAGCTCACTTATCACACATTCATGAGTTGCTCTAAAGGGCCAATGCAAACACAATGGCCAAGTGACCTCCTCCCATACTGCAAACTTCTATTAACATTCTAATAAATCACAGAACCATAATTGAGAGCTTACTTCACAGCATAAACTGCAATAAAAATGTTTAAATATTAATTGAAACTGGCAAAGGTAAAATATCATATTTGAACAGATGTTTTTCCTGCAAAAACACATATCTCACCTTCAATCTCTCTCATGACTCTCCACCTCCTACATGTGACCATCTGCTGCATTTCTATTGGGCAGTCTATTTGGGAAGTTTTTTCTTAAATGAAAAATAGAACAGTTTAGTCTGAGTACCAAAAAAACCCTAGAATCTGCAACATAATGTTTTATGTAGGGAGAAACCACTTAGATTTAAAAACTATTAAAACACCATAACCTTTGAACTTGAGGTCAGAAGTGCACAACAGCACAGTGCCTTCTAGGGCTCAGCATGAGCACTGCTCGTTATTCATTACACAAATAAACTGATCACATTGTCAGATTTTCTTTAAGTGACAGCTCCCTTCCCTGAAGACTGCAATTATTTTAATTTTACACTGTAATCAGTGATGGTGGTCATGTAATCAATGGTAAATTAACAGAAGATGGCTGAGAGAAGATTCTTTATGATGCCAATACCCATCCGATGGCTTGACACAATGGGGGAAAATTTCCTCTGCTCACTGAAGGATTGGAAGAGAGACGGTGAAGGATCAGAGAGCAAGGAAGAGGCACTGTGATGGATGGGAGATGGATGAAGAGACACAGTGAATGATGGGAGATGGAGTGAGAATCACAGGATAGGAGATGGATGAAGACGGTGAAAGAGTACAGATAGGGGGGGAATCACAGTGAAAGATAGGAGATGGAGGGGGTAACTTAGTTAAGGATGGGAAATTTATGGAGAGACACAGTGCACAGTTGCTTTACAGACTGCCTCAGTACCTTCGATAGACTCTCAGTAACCCCTGATGATATCATCAGCATTCACCATTCAAAGAAAAAATGCAAGAACATAATAGAAATGAACAGAAAAAAAGATTTTAAAGTTTAAATTCACACCCTCCATTTCAATCTGATCTATGTTTTCTTCTGACCTTCATGACGGAAAGGCAGGATGATCCAAATTGTGGATTATTCCATGTTCACTGTTGATACTGCAATACGTCAGGTTGAATGGAGGCAGCTTTGTTTGTCGCAATATCTTAATGTACTCCTGGCCATTTTGCTCCACTTTTGAGACAAAATGTGCTGTTCGCTGTAGTCAAATGAAGTGGAGGAAACGTACAGACCGGGTGTGGTGGTGCAGATTGGGTGTGGTGGTATACATCGGATGTGTGGAATACATCGGGTGTGGTGGTATACACTGAGTGTTGTGGTACAGATAGAATGTGATGGTATAGATTGAGTGTGGTGTTATAGATCGAGTGTGGTGTTATAGATCGAGTGTGATGTTATAGATCGAGTGTGATGGTACAGATCGAGTGTGATGGTATAGATCGAGTGTGGTGGTATAGATCGAGTGTGATGTTATAGATCGAGTGTGGTGTTATAGATCGAGTGTGGTGTTAATGATCGAGTGTGATGTTAATGATCGAGTGTGGTGTTATAGATCGAGTGTGATGGTATAGATCGAGTGTGGTGTTATAGATCGAGTGTGGTGTTAATGATCGAGTGTGGTGTTATAGATCGAGTGTGATGGTATAGATCGAGTGTGGTGTTATAGATCGAGTGTGGTGTTAATGATCGAGTGTGATGGTATAGATCGAGTGTGGTGTTATAGATCGAGTGTGGTGTAACAGATCGAGTGTGGTGTTATAGATCGAGTGTGGTGTTATAGATCGAGTGTGATGGTATAGATCGAGTGTGGTGTAACAGATCGAGTGTGGTGTTATAGATCGAGTGTGGTGTTATAGATCGAGTGTGGTGTTATAGATCGAGTGTGGTGTTATAGATCGAGTGTGATGGTATAGATCGAGTGCGGTGTAACAGATCGAGTGTGGTGTTATAGATCGAGTGTGGTGTTATAGATCGAGTGTGGTGTTATAGATCGAGTGTGGTGTTATAGATCGAGTGTGGTGTAACAGATCGAGTGTGGTGTTATAGATCGAGTGTGATGGTATAGATCGAGTGTGGTGTTATAGATTGAGTGTGGTGTTAATGATCGAGTGTGATGGTATAGATCGAGTGTGGTGTTATAGATCGAGTGTGGTGTTATAGATCGAGTGTGGTGGTATAGATCGAGTGTGGTGTTACAGATCGAGTGTGGTGTTATAGATCGAGTGTGATGGTATAGATCGAGTGTGATGGTATAGATCGAGTGTGGTGTTATAGATCGAGTGTGGTGTTATAGATCGAGTGTGGTGTTATAGATCGAGTGTGGTGTAACAGATCGAGTGTGATGGTATAGATCGAGTGTGGTGTTATAGATCGAGTGTGGTGTTATAGATCGAGTGTGGTGTAACAGATCGAGTGTGGTGTTATAGATCGAGTGTGATGGTATAGATCGAGTGTGGTGGTATAGATCGAGTGTGGTGGTATAGATCGAGTGTGATGTTATAGATCGAGTGTGGTGTTATAGATCGAGTGTGATGTTATAGATCGAGTGTGATGTTATAGATCGAGTGTGGTGGTATAGATCGAGTGTGGTGGTATAGATCGAGTGTGATGTTATAGATCGAGTGTGGTGTTATAGATCGAGTGTGATGTTATAGATCGAGTGTGATGTTATAGATCGAGTGTGATGTTATAGATCAAGTGTGATGTTATAGATCGAGTGTGATGGTATAGATCGAGTGTGGTGTTATAGATCGAGTGTGGTGTTATAGATCGAGTGTGGTGTTATAGATCGAGTGTGATCGAGTGTGGTGTTATAGATCGAGTGTGATGGTATAGATCGAGTGTGGTGTTATAGATCGAGTGTGATGGTATAGATCGAGTGTGGTGTTATAGATCGAGTGTGGTGTTATAGATCGAGTGTGATGGTATAGATCGAGTGTGGTGTTACAGATCGAGTGTGATGGTATAGATCGAGTGTGGTGTTATAGATCGAGTGTGGTGTTATAGATCGAGTGTGATGGTATAGATCGAGTGTGGTGTTATAGATCGAGTGTGGTGTTATAGATCGAGTGTGATGGTATAGATCGAGTGTGGTGTAACAGATCGAGTGTGATGGTATAGATCGAGTGTGGTGTTATAGATCGAGTGTGATGTTATAGATCGAGTGTGGTGTTATAGATCCAGTATGATGGTATAGATCGAGTGTGGTGTTATAGATCGAGTGTGGTGTAACAGATCGAGTGTGATGGTATAGATCGAGTGTGATGGTATAGATCGAGTGTGGTGTTATAGATCGAGTGTGGTGTTATAGATCGAGTGTGGTGTAACAGATCGAGTGTGATGGTATAGATCGAGTGTGATGGTATAGATCGAGTGTGGTGTTATAGATCGAGTGGTGTGATAGATAGAGTGTGATGTTATAGATCGAGAATGGTGTTATACATCGATTGTGATCGAGTGTGGTGTTATAGATCGAGTGTGATGGTATAGATCGAGTGTGGTGATATAGATCGAGTGTGATGGTATAGATCGAGTGTGGTGTTATAGATCGAGTGTGGTGTTATAGATCGAGTGTGATGGTATAGATCGAGTGTGATGGTATAGATCGAGTGTGGTGTTATAGATCGAGTGTGGTGTAATAGATCGAGTGTGGTGGTATAGATCGAGTGTGGTGTTATAGATCGAGTGTGGTGTAACAGATCGAGTGTGATGGTATAGATCGAGTGTGGTGTCATAGATCGAGTGTGGTGTTATAGATCGAGTGTGGTGTTATAGATCGAGTGTGGTGTAACAGATCGAGTGTGATGGTATAGATCGAGTGTGGTGTTATAGATCGAGTGTGGTGTTATAGATCGAGTGTGGTGTAACAGATCGAGTGTGATGGTATAGATCGAGTGTGGTGTTATAGATCGAGTGTGATGTTATAGATCGAGTGTGGTGGTATAGATCGAGTGTGGTGGTATAGATCGAGTGTGGTGTTATAGATCGAGTGTGATGTTATAGATCGAGTGTGGTGTTATAGATCGAGTGTGATGTTATAGATCGAGTGTGGTGTTATAGATCGAGTGTGATGTTATAGATCGAGTGTGGTGTTATAGATCGAGTGTGATGTTATAGATCGAGTGTGATCGAGTGTGGTGTTATAGATCGAGTGTGATGGTATAGATCGAGTGTGGTGTTATAGATCGAGTGTGATGGTATAGATCGAGTGTGGTGTTATAGATCGAGTGTGGTGTTATAGATCGAGTGTGATGGTATAGATCGAGTGTGGTGTTACAGATCGAGTGTGATGGTATAGATCGAGTGTGGTGTTATAGATCGAGTGTGGTGTTATAGATCGAGTGTGATGGTATAGATCGAGTGTGGTGTTATAGATCGAGTGTGGTGTTATAGATCGAGTGTGATGGTATAGATCGAGTGTGGTGTAACAGATCGAGTGTGATGGTATAGATCGAGTGTGGTGTTATAGATCGAGTGTGATGTTATAGATCGAGTGTGGTGTTATAGATCCAGTATGATGGTATAGATCGAGTGTGGTGTTATAGATCGAGTGTGGTGTAACAGATCGAGTGTGATGGTATAGATCGAGTGTGATGGTATAGATCGAGTGTGGTGTTATAGATCGAGTGTGATGGTATAGATCGAGTGTGGTGTTATAGATCGAGTGTGGTGTAACAGATCGAGTGTGATGGTATAGATCGAGTGTGATGGTATAGATCGAGTGTGATGGTATAGATCGAGTGTGGTGTTATAGATCGAGTGGTGTGATAGATCGAGTGTGATGTTATAGATCGAGAATGGTGTTATAGATCGATTGTGATCGAGTGTGGTGTTATAGATCGAGTGTGATGGTATAGATCGAGTGTGGTGATATAGATCGAGTGTGATGGTATAGATCGAGTGTGGTGTTATATATCGATTGTGATCGAGTGTGGTGTTATAGATCGAGTGGTGTTATAGATCGAGTGTGATGGTATAGATCAAGTGTGGTGTTACAGATCGAGTGTGATGGTATAGATCGAGTGTGGTGTTATAGATCGATTGTGGTGTTATAGATCAAGTGTGGTGTTATAGATCGAGTGTGATGGTATAGATCGAGTGTGATGGTATAGATCGAGTGTGGTGTTATAGATCGATTGTGATCGAGTGTGGTGTTATAGATCGAGTGTGATGGTATAGATCGAGTCTGGTGTTATAGATCGAGTGTGATGGTATAGATCGAGTGTGGTGTTATAGATCGAGTGTGATGTTATAGATCGAGTGTGGTGTTTCAGATCGAGTGTGGTGTTACAGATCGAGTGTGATCGAGTGTGGTGTTATATATCGAGTGTGATGGTACAGATCAAATGTGGTGATATAGATCGAGTGTGATGGTATAGATCGAGTGTGGTGTTATAGATCGAGTGTGATGTTATAGATCGAGTGTGGTGTTTCAGATCGAGTGTGGTGTTACAGATCGAGTGTGATCGAGTGTGGTGTTATAGATCGAGTGTGATGGTACAGATCAAATGTGGTGATATAGATCGAGTGTGATGGTATAGATCGAGTGTGGTGTTATAGATCGATTGTGATCGAGTGTGGTGTTATAGATCGAGTGTGATGGTATAGATCAAGTGTGGTGTTATAGATCGAGTGTGATGGTATAGATCGAGTGTGGTGTTATAGATCGAGTGGTGTTATAGATCGAGTGTGATGGTATAGATCAAGTGTGGTGTTATAGATCAAGTGTGATGGTATAGATCGGGTGAGATGTTATAGATCAAGTGTGGTGTTATAGATCAAGTGTGATGGTATAGATCGGGTGAGATGTTATAGATCGGGTGAGATGTTATAGATCGAGTGTGATGGTATAGTTCGAGTGTGATGGTATTGATCGAGTGTGGTGTTACAGATCGATTGTGATCGAGTGTGGTGTGCTAAATCGAGTGTGATGGTATAGATCGAATGTGGTGGTACAGATCGAGTGTGATGTAATAGATCCAGTATGATGGTATAGATCGAGTGTGGTGTTATAGATCGAGTGTGATGTTATAGATCGAGTGTGATGTTATAGATCGAGTGTGATGGTATAGATCGAGTGTGATGGTATAGATCGAGTGTGGTGTTAATGATCGAGTGTGGTGTTATAGATCGAGTGTGGTGTTAATGATCGAGTGTGATGGTATAGATCGAGTGTGGTGTTAATGATCGAGTGTGGTGTTATAGATCGAGTGTGGTGTTATAGATCGAGTGTGGTGTTAATGATCGAGTGTGGTGTTATAGATCGAGTGTGGTGTTATAGATCGAGTGTGGTGTAACAGATCGAGTGTGATGGTATAGATCGAGTGTGGTGTTATAGATCGAGTGTGGTGTTATAGATCGAGTGTGGTGTTATAGATCGAGTGTGATGGTATAGATCGAGTGTGGTGTTATAGATCGAGGGTGGTGGTATAGATCGAGTGTGATGGTATAGATCGAGGGTGGTGGTATAGATCGAGTGTGATGGTATAGATCGAGTGTGGTGTAACAGATCGAGTGTGATGGTATAGATCGAGTGTGATGGTATAGATCGAGTGTGGTGTTATAGATCGAGTGTGGTGTTATAGATCGAGTGTGATGGTATAGATCGAGTGTGGTGTAACAGATCGAGTGTGGTGTTATAGATCGAGTGTGGTGTTATAGATCGAGTGTGGTGTAACAGATCGAGTGTGATGGTATAGATCGAGTGTGATGGTATAGAACGAGTGTGATGGTATAGATCGGGTGTGGCGTTACAGATCGAGTGTGATGGTATAGATCGAGTGTGATGGTATAGATCGAGTGTGATGGTATAGATCGAGTGTGATGGTATAGATCGAGTGTGGTGTAACAGATCGAGTGTGATGGTATAGATCGAGTGTGATGGTATAGATCGAGTGTGATGGTATAGATCGAGTGTGATGGTATAGATCGGGTGTGGCGTTACAGATCGAGTGTGGTGTTATAGATCGAGTGTGATGGTATAGATCGAGTGTGGTGTTATAGATCGAGTGTGGTGTTATAGATCGAGTGTGGTGTTATAGATCGAGTGTGGTGTTATAGATCGAGTGTGGTGTAACAGATCGAGTGTGGTGTTATAGATCGAGTGTGGTGTTATAGATCGAGTGTGGTGTTATAGATCGAGTGTGGTGTAACAGATCGAGTGTGATGGTATAGATCGAGTGTGATGGTATAGAACGAGTGTGATGGTATAGATCGGGTGTGGCGTTACAGATCGAGTGTGATGGTATAGATCGAGTGTGATGGTATAGATCGAGTGTGGTGTTATAGATCGAGTGTGATGGTATAGATCGAGTGTGATGGTATAGATCGAGTGTGATGGTATAGATCGAGTGTGGTGTTATAGATCGGGTGTGGCGTTACAGATCGAGTGTGGTGTTATAGATCGAGTGTGATGGTATAGATCGAGTGTGGTGTTATAGATCGAGTGTGGTGTTATAGATCGAGTGTGGTGTTATAGATCGAGTGTGATGGTATAGATCGAGTGTGATGGTATAGATCGGGTGTGGCGTTACAGATCGAGTGTGGTGTTATAGATCGAGTGTGATGGTATAGATCGAGTGTGGTGTTATAGATCGAGTGTGGTGTTATAGATCGAGTGTGATGGTATAGATCGAGTGTGGTGTTATAGATCGAGTGTGATGGTATAGATCGAGTGTGGTGGTATAGATCGAGTGTGATGGGATAGATCGAGTGTGATGGGATAGATCGAGTGTGATGGTATAGATCTAGTGTGGTGTTATAGATCGAGTGTGATGGTATAGATCGAGTGTGGTGTTATAGATCGAGTGTGATGGTATAGATCGAGTGTGGTGTTATAGATCGAGTGTGATGGTATAAATCGAGTGTGATGGTATAGATCGAGTGTGATGTTATAGATCGAGTGTGATGGTGTAGATCGAGTGTGATGGGATAGATCGAGTGTGATGGTATAGATGTAGTGTGGTGTTATAGATCGAGTGTGGTGTAAGAGATCGAGTGTGATGGTATAGATCGAGTGTGATGGAATAGATCGAGTGTGGTGTTATAGATCGAGTGTGATGGGATAGATCGAGTGTGATGGTATAGATCTAGTGTGGTGTTATAGATCGAGTGTGATGGTATAGATCGAGTGTGGTGTTATAGATCGAGTGTGATGGTATAGATTTAGTGTGGTGTTATAGATCGAGTGTGATGGTATAGATCGAGTGTGGTGTTATAGATCGAGTGTGATGGTATAGATCGAGTGTGGTGTTCTAGATCGAGTGTGATGGTATAGATCGAGTGTGATGTTATAGATCGAGTGTGATGTTATAGATCGAGTGTGATGGGATAGATCGAGTTTGATGGTATAGATCTAGTGTGGTGTTATAGATCGAGTGTGATGGTATAGATCGAGTGTGGTGTTATAGATCAAATGTGATGGTATAGATCGAGTGTGGTGTTATAGATCGAGTGTGATGGTATAGATCGAGTGTGATGGTATAGATCGAATGTGGTGTTATAGATCGAGTGTGATGTTATAGATCGAGTGTGATGGTATAGATCGAGTGTGATGGTATAGATCGAATGTGATGGCATAGATCGAATGTGATGGTATAGATCGAGTGTGATGGGATAGATCGAGTGTGGTGGGATAGATCGAGTGTGATGGGATAGATCGAGTGTGATGGTATAGATCTAGTGTGGTGGTATAGATCGAGTGAGGTGTAAGAGATCGAGTGTGATGGTATAGATCGAGTGTGGTGTTATAGATCGAGTGTGATGGTATAGATCGAGTGTGATGTTATAGATCGAGTGTGATCGTATAGATCGAGTGTGGTGGTATAGATCGAGTGTGGTGTTATAGATCGATTGTGATCGAGTGTGGTGTTATAGATCGAGTGTGATGGTATAGATCGAGTGTGGTGTTATAGATCGAGTGTGATGGTATAGATCGAGTGTGGTGTTATAGATCGAATGTGGTGGTATAGATCGAGTGTGGTGTTATAGATCGGGTGTGGCGTTACAGATCGAGTGTGGTGTTATAGATCGAGTGTGGTGTTATAGATCGAGTGTGGTGTTATAGATCGAGTGTGGTGTTATAGATCGAGTGTGGTGTTATAGATCGAGTGTGATGGTATAGATCGAGTGTGATGGTATAGATCGGGTGTGGCGTTACAGATCGAGTGTGGTGTTATAGATCGAGTGTGATGGTATAGATCGAGTGTGGTGTTATAGATCGAGTGTGGTGTTATAGATCGAGTGTGATGGTATAGATCGAGTGTGGTGTTATAGATCGAGTGTGATGGTATAGATCGAGTGTGGTGGTATAGATCGAGTGTGATGGGATAGATCGAGTGTGATGGGATAGATCGAGTGTGATGGTATAGATCTAGTGTGGTGTTATAGATCGAGTGTGATGGTATAGATCGAGTGTGGTGTTATAGATCGAGTGTGATGGTATAGATCGAGTGTGGTGTTATAGATCGAGTGTGATGGTATAAATCGAGTGTGATGGTATAGATCGAGTGTGATGTTATAGATCGAGTGTGATGGTGTAGATCGAGTGTGATGGGATAGATCGAGTGTGATGGTATAGATGTAGTGTGGTGTTATAGATCGAGTGTGGTGTAAGAGATCGAGTGTGATGGTATAGATCGAGTGTGATGGAATAGATCGAGTGTGGTGTTATAGATCGAGTGTGATGGGATAGATCGAGTGTGATGGTATAGATCTAGTGTGGTGTTATAGATCGAGTGTGATGGTATAGATCGAGTGTGGTGTTATAGATCGAGTGTGATGGTATAGATTTAGTGTGGTGTTATAGATCGAGTGTGATGGTATAGATCGAGTGTGGTGTTATAGATCGAGTGTGATGGTATAGATCGAGTGTGGTGTTCTAGATCGAGTGTGATGGTATAGATCGAGTGTGATGTTATAGATCGAGTGTGATGTTATAGATCGAGTGTGATGGGATAGATCGAGTTTGATGGTATAGATCTAGTGTGGTGTTATAGATCGAGTGTGATGGTATAGATCGAGTGTGGTGTTATAGATCAAATGTGATGGTATAGATCGAGTGTGGTGTTATAGATCGAGTGTGATGGTATAGATCGAGTGTGATGGTATAGATCGAATGTGGTGTTATAGATCGAGTGTGATGTTATAGATCGAGTGTGATGGTATAGATCGAGTGTGATGGTATAGATCGAATGTGATGGCATAGATCGAATGTGATGGTATAGATCGAGTGTGATGGGATAGATCGAGTGTGGTGGGATAGATCGAGTGTGATGGGATAGATCGAGTGTGATGGTATAGATCTAGTGTGGTGGTATAGATCGAGTGAGGTGTAAGAGATCGAGTGTGATGGTATAGATCGAGTGTGGTGTTATAGATCGAGTGTGATGGTATAGATCGAGTGTGATGTTATAGATCGAGTGTGATCGTATAGATCGAGTGTGGTGGTATAGATCGAGTGTGGTGTTATAGATCGATTGTGATCGAGTGTGGTGTTATAGATCGAGTGTGATGGTATAGATCGAGTGTGGTGTTATAGATCGAGTGTGATGGTATAGATCGAGTGTGGTGTTATAGATCGAATGTGGTGGTATAGATCGAGTGTGGTGTTATAGATCGAGTGTGATGGTATAGATCGAGTGTGGTGTTATAGATCGAATGTGATGGTATAGATCGAGTGTGATGGTATAGATCGAGTGTGGTGTTATAGATCGAGTGTGATGGTATAGATCGAGTGTGATGGGATAGATCGAGTGTGATGGTATAGATCGAGTGTGGTGTTATAGATCGAGTGTGATGGTATAGATCGAGTGTGGTGTAAGAGATCGAGTGTGATGGTATAGATCGAGTGTGATGTTATAGATCGAGTGTGGTGTTATAGATCGAGTGTGATGGTATAGATCGAGTGTGATGTTATAGATCGAGTGTGGTGTTATAGATCGAGTGTGATGGTATAGATCGAGTGTGATGGTATAGATCTAGTGTGGTGTTATAGATCGAGTGTGATGGTATAGATCGAGTGTGGTGTTATAGATCGAGTGTGATGGTATAGATCTAGTGTGGTGTTATAGATCGAGTGTGATGGTATAGATCGAGTGTGGTGTTATAGATCGAGTGTGGTGTTATAGATCGAGTGTGATGGTATAGATCGAGTGTGATGGTATAGATCGAGTGTGGTGTTATAGATCGAGTGTGATGGTATAGATCGAGTGTGGTGTAAGAGATCGAGTGTGATGGTATAGATCGAGTGTGATGTTATAGATCGAGTGTGGTGTTATAGATCGAGTGTGATGGTATAGATCGAGTGTGATGTTATAGATCGAGTGTGATGGTATAGATCGAGTGTGATGGTATAGATCTAGTGTGGTGTTATAGATCGAGTGTGATGGTATAGATCGAGTGTGGTGTTATAGATCGAGTGTGATGGTATAGATCTAGTGTGGTGTTATAGATCGAGTGTGATGGTATAGATCGAGTGTGGTGGTATAGATCGAGTGTGATGGTATAGATCGAGTGTGGTGTTCTAGATCGAGTGTGATGGTATAGATCGAGTGTGATGTTATAGATCGAGTGTGATGGTATAGATCGAGTGTGATGGCATAGATCGAGTTTGATGGTATAGATCTAGTGTGGTGTTATAGATCGAGTGTGATGGTATAGATCGAGTGCGGTGTTATAGATCGAGTGTGATGGTATAGATCGAGTGTGATGGTATAGATTGAATGTGATGGTATAGATCGAGTGTGATGGTATAGATTGAATGTGATGGTATAGATCGAATGTGATGGTATAGATCGAATGTGATGGTATAGATCGAGTGTGATGGTATAGATTGAATGTGATGGTATAGATCGAGTGTGATGGTATAGATCGAGTGTGATGGTATAGATTGAATGTGATGGTATAGATCGAATGTGATGGTATAGATTGAATGTGATGGTATAGATCGAATGTGATGGTATAGATTGAATGTGATGGTATAGATCGAGTGTGATGGTATAGATTGAATGTGATGGTATAGATCGAATGTGATGGTATAGATTGAATGTGATGGTATATATCGAGTGTGATGGTATAGATTGAATGTGATGGTATAGATCGAGTGTGATGGTATAGATTGAATGTGATGGTATAGATTGAATGTGATGGTATAGATCGAATGTGATGGTATAGATCGAGTGTGATGGTATAGATCGAATGTGATGGTATAGATCGAGTGTGATGGTATAGATTGAATGTGATGGTATAGATCGAGTGTGATGGTATAGATCGAGTGTGATGGTATAGATCGAGTGTGGTGTTATAGATCGAGTGTGATGGTATAGATCTAGTGTGGTGTTATAGATCGAGTGTGATGGTATAGATCGAGTGTGGTGTTATAGATCGAGTGTGATGGTATAGATCGAGTGTGGTGTTCTAGATCGAGTGTGATGGTATAGATCGAGTGTGATGTTATAGATCGAGTGTGATGGTATAGATCGAGTGTGATGGTATAGATCGAGAGTGGTGGTATAGATCGAGTGTGGTGTTATAGATCGATTGTGATCGAGTGTGGTGTTATAGATCGAGTGTGATGGTATAGATCGAGTGTGGTGTTATAGATCGAGTGTGATGGTATAGATCGAGTGTGATGGTATAGATCTAGTGTGGTGTTATAGATCGAGTGTGATGGTATAGATCGAGTGTGATGGTATAGATCAAGTGTGGTGTTATAGATCGAGTGTGATGGTATAGATCGAGTGTGGTGTTATAGATCGAGTGTGATGGTATAGATCGAGTGTGGTGTTCTAGATCGAGTGTGATGGTATAGATCGAGTGTGATGTTATAGATCGAGTGTGATGGTATAGATCGAGTGTGATGGGATAGATCGAGTTTGATGGTATAGATCTAGTGTGGTGTTATAGATCGAGTGTGATGGTATAGATCGAGTGTGATGGTATAGATCGAGTGTGATGGTATAGATCGAGTGTGGTGTTATAGATCGAATGTGATGGTATAGATCGAGTGTGATGGCATAGATCGAATGTGATGGTATAGATCGAGTGTGATGGTATAGATCAAGTGTGATGGTATAGATCGAGTGTGATGGTATAGATCGAGTGTGATGGGATAGATTGAGTGTGGTGGGATAGATCGAGTGTGATGGGATAGATCGAGTGTGATGGTATAGATCTAGTGTGGTGGTATAGATCGAGTGAGGTGTAAGAGATCGAGTGTGATGGTATAGATCGAGTGTGATGGTATAGATCGAGTGTGGTGTTATAGATCGAGTGTGATGGTATAGATCGAGTGTGATGTTATAGATCGAGTGTGATGGTATAGATCGAGTGTGGTGGTATAGATCGAGTGTGGTGTTATAGATCGATTGTGATCGAGTGTGGTGTTATAGATCGAGTGTGATGGTATAGATCGAGGGTGGTGTTATAGATCGAGTGTGATGGTATAGATCGAGTGTGATGGTATAGATCGAGTGTGATGGTATAGATCGATTGTGATCGAGTGTGGTGTTATAGATCGAGTGTGGTGTTATAGATCGAGTGTGATGGTATAGATCGAGTGTGGTGTTATAGATCGAGTGTGATGGTATAGATCGAGTGTGATGTTATAGATCGAGTGTGATGGTATAGATCGAGTGTGATGGTATAGATCGAGTGTGATGGTATAGATCTAATGTGGTGTTATAGATCGAGTGTGATGGGATAGATCGAGTGTGATGGTACAGATCGAGTGTGATGGTATAGATCGAGTGTGATGGTATAGATCGAGTGTGATGTTATAGATCGAGTGTGATGGGATAGATCGAGTGTGATGGTACAGATCTAGTGTGGTGTTATAGATCGAGTGTGATGGTATAGATCGAGTGTGATGTTATAGATCGAGTGTGATGTTATAGATCGAGTGTGGTGTTAATGATCGAGTGTGGTGTTATAGATCGAGTGTGGTGTTAATGATCGAGTGTGATGGTATAGATCGAGTGTGGTGTTATAGATCGAGTGTGTTGTAATAGATCGAGTGTGGTGTTATAGATCGAGTGTGGTGTTATAGATCGAGTGTGGTGTAACAGATCAAGTGTGATGGTATAGATCGAGTGTGGTGTAATAGATCCAGTATGATGGTATACATCGGGTGTGATGTTATAGATCGAGTGTGGTGTTATAGATCGAGTGTGATGGTATCGATCGAGTGTGGTGTTATAGATCGAGTGTGGTGTTATAGATCCAGTATGATGGTATACATCGGGTGTGATGTTATAGATCGAGTGTGATGTTATAGATCGAGTGTGGTGTTAATGATCGAGTGTGGTGTTATAGATCGAGTGTGGTGTTAATGATCGAGTTTGGTGTTATAGATCGAGTGTGATGTTATAGATCGAGTGTGGTGTTAATGATCGAGTGTGGTGTTATAGATCGAGTGTGGTGTTAATGATCGAGTGTGATGGTATAGATCGAGTGTGGTGTTATAGATCGAGTGTGTTGTAATAGATCGAGTGTGGTGTTATAGATCGAGTGTGGTGTTAATGATCGAGTGTGATGGTATCGATCGAGTGTGGTGTTATAGATCGAGTGTGGTGTTATAGATCCAGTATGATGGTATACATCGGGTGTGATGTTATAGATCGAGTGTGATGTTATAGATCGAGTGTGGTGTTAATGATCGAGTGTGGTGTTTTCGATCGAGTGTGGTGTTAATGATCGAGTTTGGTGTTATCGATCGAGTGTGATGTTATAGATCGAGTGTGGTGTTAATGATCGAGTGTGGTGTTATAGATCGAGTGTGGTGTTAATGATCGAGTGTGATGGTATAGATCGAGTGTGGTGTTATAGATCGAGTGTGTTGTAATAGATCGAGTGTGGTGTTATAGATCGAGTGTGGTGTTATAGATCGAGTGTGGTGTTATAGATCGAGTGTGGTGTAACAGATCGAGTGTGATGGTATAGATCGAGTGTGGTGTTATAGATCGAGTGTGGTGTTATAGATCGAGGGTGGTGGTATAGATCGAGTGTGATGGTATAGATCGAGTGTGATGGTATAGATCGAGTGTGGTGTTATAGATCGAGTGTGGTGTTATAGATCGAGTGTGGTGTTATAGATCGAGTGTGATGTTATAGATCGAGTGTGGTGTTATAGATCGAGTGTGGTGTAACAGATCGAGTGTGATGGTATAGATCGAGTGTGGTGTTCTAGATCGAGTGTGATGGTATAGATCGAGTGTGTTGTTATAGATCGAGTGTGATGGGATAGATCGAGTTTGATGGTATAGATCTAGTGTGATGGTATAGATCGAGTGTGATGTTATAGATCGAATGTGATGGTATAGATCGAGTGTGGTGTTATAGATCGAGTGTGATGGTATAGATCGAGTGTGATGTTATAGATCGAATGTGATGGTATAGATCGAGTGTGGTGTTATAGATCGAGTGTAATGGTATAGATCGAATGTGATGGTATAGATCGAGTGTGATAGTATAGATCGAGTGTGATGGTATAGATCGAGTGTGGTGTTATAGATCGAGTGTGATGTTATAGATCGAATGTGATGGTATAGATCGAGTGTGATGGCATAGATCGAATGTGATGGTATAGATCGAGTGTGATGGTATAGATCGAGTGTGATGGTATAGATCGAGTGTGGTGTTATAGATCGAGTGTGATGGTATAGATCGAGTGTGATGGTATAGATCGAGTGTGATGGTATAGATCGAGTGTGGTGTTATAGATCGAGTGTGATGGTATAGATCGAGTGTGATGTTTTAGATCGAGTGTGGTGGTATAGATCGAGTGAGGTGTAAGAGATCGAGTGTGATGGTATAGATCGAGTGTGATGGTATAGATCGAGTGTGGTGTTATAGATCGAGTGTGATGGTATAGATCGAGTGTGATGTTATAGATCGAGTGTGATGTTACAGATCGAGTGTGGTGGTATAGATCGAGTGTGGTGTTATAGATCGATTGTGATCGAGTGTGGTGTTATAGATCGAGTGTGATGGTATAGATCGAGTGTGATGGTATAGATCGAGTGTGATGGGATAGATCGAGTGTGGTGGGATAGATCGAGTGTGATGGGATAGATCGAGTGTGATGGTATAGATCGAGTGTGATGGGATAGATCGAGTGTGGTGGGATAGATCGAGTGTGATGGGATAGATCTAGTGTGGTGTTATAGATCGAGTGTGGTGTTATAGATCTAGTGTGGTGTTATAGATCGAGTGTGGTGTTATAGATCGAGTGAGGTGTAAGAGATCGAGTGTGATGGTATAGATCGAGTGTGATGTTATAGATCGAGTGTGGTGTTATAGATCGAGTGTGATGGTTTAGATCGACTATGGTGTTATAGATCGAGTGTGATGGTATAGATCGAGTGTGGAGGTTTCGATCGAGTGTGATGGTACAGACCGAGTGTGGTGTTATAGATCGAGTGTGATGTTATAGATCGAGTGTGATGGTATGGATCGAGTGTGGTGTTATAGATCGAGTGTGATGGTATAGATCGAGTGTGATGTTATAGATCGAGTGTGGTGTTATAGATCGAGTGTGATGGTATAGATCGAGTGTGGTGTTATAGATCGAGTGGTGTTATAGATCGAGTGTGATGGTATAGATCGAGTGTGATGGTATAGATCGAGTGTGATGGTAAAGATCGAGTGTGATGTTATAGATCGAGTGGGGTGTTATAGATCGAGTGTGGTGGTATAGATCGAGTGTGGTGTTATAGATCGATTGTGATCGAGTGTGGTGTTATAGATCGAGAGTGATGGTATAGATCGAGGGTGGTGTTATAGATCGAGTGTGATGGTATAGATCGAGTGTGATGGTATGGATCGAGTGTGGTGTTATAGATCGAGTGTGATGGTATAGATCTAGTGTGGTGGTATAGATCGAGTGAGGTGTAAGAGATCGAGTGTGATGTTATAGATCGAGTGTGATGGTATAGATCGAGTGTGATGGTATAGATCGAGTGTGATGTTATAGATCGAGTGTGATGGTGTCGATCGAGTGTGGTGTTATAGATCGATTGTGATCGAGTGTGGTGTTATAGATCGAGTGGTGTTATAGATCGAGTGTGATGGTATAGATCGAGTGTGATGGTAAAGATCGACTATGGTGTTATAGATCGAGTGTGATGTTATAGATCGAGTGTGATGGTATGGATCGAGTGTGGTGTTATAGATCGAGTGTGATGGTAAAGATCGACTATGGTGTTATAGATCGAGTGTGATGTTATAGATCGAGTGTGATGGTATGGATCGAGTGTGGTGTTATAGATCGAGTGTGATGGTATAGATCGAGTGTGATGGTAAAGATCGAGTGTGATGTTATAGATCGAGTGGGGTGTTATAGATCGAGTGTGATGGTATAGATCGAGTGTGATGGTAAAGATCGAGTGTGATGGTATAGATCGAGTGTGGTGTTATAGATCGAGTGTGGTGTTATAGATCGAGTGTGATGGTATAGATCGAGTGTGATGTTATAGATCGAGTGTGGTGTTATAGATCGAGTGTGATGGTATAGATCGAGTGTGATGTTTTAGATCGAGTGTGGTGTTATAGATCGAGTGTGATGGTTCAGATCGAGTGTGATGGTACAGACCGAGTGTGGTGTTATAGATCGAGTGTGATGTTATAGATCGAGTGTGATGGTATGGATCGAGTGTGGTGTTATAGATCGAGTGTGATGGTATAGATCGAGTGTGATGTTATAGATCGAGTGTGATGGTGTCGATCGAGTGTGGTGTTATAGATCGATTGTGATCGAGTGTGGTGTTATAGATCGAGTGGTGTTATAGATCGAGTGTGATGGTATAGATCGAGTGTGATGTTATAGATCGAGTGTGGTGTTATAGATCGAGTGTGGTGTTATAGATCGAGTGTGATGGTGTCGATCGAGTGTGGTGTTATAGATCGATTGTGATCGAGTGTGGTGTTATAGATCGAGTGGTGTTATAGATCGAGTGTGATGGTATAGATCGAGTGTGATGGTAAAGATCGAGTGTGATGTTATAGATCGAGTGTGGTGTTATAGATCGAGTGTGATGGTATAGATCGAGTGTGATGGTAAAGATCGAGTGTGATGTTATAGATCGAGTGTGGTGTTATAGAACGAGTGTGATGGTAAAGATCGAGTGTGATGTTATAGATCGAGTGTGGTGTTATAGATCGAGTGTGGTGTTATAGATCGAGTGTGATGGTATAGATCGAGTGTGGTGTTATAGATCGAGTGTGATGGTATAGATCGAGTGTGATGTTTTAGATCGAGTGTGGTGTTATAGATCGAGTGTGATGGTTCAGATCGAGTGTGATGGTATAGATCGAGTGTGGTGTTATAGATCGAGTGTGATGGTATAGATCGAGTGTGATGTTCTCGATCGAGTGTGATGGTATAGATCGAGTGTGGTGTTACAGATCGAGTGTGATGGTATAGATCGAGTGTGGTGTTATAGATCGAGTGTAATGCTATAGATCGAGTGTGGTGTTAAAGATCGAGTGTGATGGTATAGATCGAGTGTGATGTTATAGATCGAGTGTGGTGTTATAGATCGAGTGTGGTGTTATAGATCGAGTGTGATGGTTTAGATCGACTATGGTGTTATAGATCGAGTGTGATGGTATAGATCGAGTGTGATGTTACAGATCGAGTGTGGTGGTATTGATCAAGTGCGGTGTTATAGATCGAGTGTGATGGTACAGATCGAGTGTGGTGTTATAGATCGAGTGTGATGTTATAGATCGAGTGTGGAGGTTTCGATCGAGTGTGATGGTACAGACCGAGTGTGGTGGTATTGATCAAGTGCGGTGTTATAGATCGAGTGTGATGGTACAGATCGAGTGTGGTGTTATAGATCGAGTGTGATGTTATAGATCGAGTGTGATGGTATGGATCGAGTGTGATGGTACAGATCGAGTGTGGTGTTATAGATCGAGTGTGATGTTATAGATCGAGTGTGATGGTACAGATCGAGTGTGGTGTTATAGATCGAGTGTGATGTTATAGATCGAGTGTGATGGTACAGATCGAGTGTGATGTTATAGATCGAGTGTGATGGTACAGATCGAGTGTGGTGTTATAGATCGAGTGTGATGTTATAGATCGAGTGTGATGGTATAGATCGAGTGTGATGGGATAGATCGAGTGTGGTGGGATAGATCGAGTGTGATGGGATAGATCGAGTGTGGTGGGATAGATCGAGTGTGATGGGATAGATCGAGTGTGATGGTATAGATCTAGTGTGGTGGTATAGATCGAGTGAGGTGTAAGAGATCGAGTGTGATGGTATAGATCGAGTGTGATGGTATAGATCGAGTGTGGTGTTATAGATCGAGTGTGATGGTATAGATCGAGTGTGATGTTATAGATCGAGTGTGATGGTACAGATCGAGTGTGGTGGTATAGATCGAGTGTGGTGTTATAGATCGATTGTGATCGAGTGTGGTGTTATAGATCGAGTGTGATGATATAGATCGAGTGTGATGTTATAGATCGAGTGTGATGGGATAGATCGAGTGTGATGGGATAGATCGAGTGTGATGGGATAGATCGAGTGTGGTGGTATAGATCGAGTGAGGTGTAAGAGATCGAGTGTGATGGTATAGATCGAGTGTGGTGGTATAGATCGAGTGAGGTGTAAGAGATCGAGTGTGATGGTTTAGATCGACTATGGTGTTATAGATCGATTGTGATGGTATAGATCGAGTGTGGTGTTATAGATCGAGTGTGATGGTTTAGATCGACTATGGTGTTATAGATCGAGTGTGATGGTATAGATCGAGTGTGGAGGTTTCGATCGAGTGTGATGGTACAGACCGAGTGTGGTGGTATTGATCAAGTGCGGTGTTATAGATCGAGTGTGATGGTACAGATCGAGTGTGGTGTTATAGATCGAGTGTGATGTTATAGATCGAGTGTGATGGTATGGATCGAGTGTGGTGTTATAGATCGAGTGTGATGGTATAGATCGAGTGTGATGTTATAGATCGAGTGTGATCGAGTGTGGTGTTATAGATCGAGTGGTGTTATAGATCGAGTGTGATGGTATAGATCGAGTGTGATGTTATAGATCGAGTGTGGTGTTATAGATCGAGTGTGATGGTATAGATCGAGTGTGGTGTTATAGATCGAGTGGGGTGTTATAGATCGAGTGTGTTGGTATGGATCGAGTGTGGTGTTATAGATCGAGTGTGATGGTATAGATCGAGTGTGATGTTATCGATCGAGTGTGATGTTATCGATCGAGTGTGATGGTATAGATCGAGTGTGGTGTTATAGATCGAGTGGTGTTATAGATCGAGTGTGATGGTATAGATCGAGTGTGATGGTATAGATCGAGTGTGATGTTATAGATCGAGTGGGGTGTTATAGATCGAGTGTGATGGTATAGATCGAGTGTGATGGTAAAGATCGAGTGTGATGTTATAGATCGAGTGTGGTGTTATAGATCGAGTGTGATGGTATAGATCGAGTGTGATGGTAAAGATCGAGTGTGATGGTATAGATCGAGTGTGGTGTTATAGATCGAGTGTGGTGGTATAGATCGAGTGTGATGGTATAGATCGAGTGTGATGTTATAGATCGAGTGTGGTGTTATAGATCGAGTGTGATGGTATAGATCGAGTGTGATGTTTTAGATCGAGTGTGGTGTTATAGATCGAGTGTGATGGTTCAGATCGAGTGTGATGGTATAGATCGAGTGTGGTGTTATAGATCGAGTGTGATGGTATAGATCGAGTGTGATGTTCTCGATCGAGTGTGATGGTATAGATCGAGTGTGGTGTTACAGATCGAGTGTGATGGTATAGATCAAGTGTGATGGTATGGATCGAGTGTGATGGTATAGATCGAGTGTGATGGGATAGATCGAGTGTGGTGGGATAGATCGAGTGTGATGGGATAGATCGAGTGTGATGGTATAGATCTAGTGTGGTGTAAGAGATCGAGTGTGATGGTATAGATCGAGTGTGATGGTATAGATCGAGTGTGGTGTTATAGATCGAGTGTGATGGTATAGATCGAGTGTGATGTTATAGATCGAGTGTGATGGTATAGATCGAGTGTGGTGGTATAGATCGAGTGTGGTGTTATAGATCGATTGTGATCGAGTGTGGTGTTATAGATCGAGTGTGATGGTATAGATCGAGGGTGGTGTTATAGATCGAGTGTGATGGTATAGATCGAGTGTGATGGTATGGATCGAGTGTGGTGTTATAGATCGAGTGTGATGGTATAGATCTAGTGTGGTGGTATAGATCGAGTGAGGTGTAAGAGATCGAGTGTGATGGTATAGATCGAGTGTGATGGTATAGATCGAGTGTGATGTTATAGATCGAGTGTGATGGTGTCGATCGAGTGTGGTGTTATAGATCGATTGTGATCGAGTGTGGTGTTATAGATCGAGTGGTGTTATAGATCGAGTGTGATGGTATAGATCGAGTGTGATGGTAAAGATCGACTATGGTGTTATAGATCGAGTGTGATGGTACAGACCGAGTGTGGTGTTATAGATCGAGTGTGATGTTATAGATCGAGTGTGATGGTAAAGATCGACTATGGTGTTATAGATCGAGTGTGATGGTATAGATCGAGTGTGATGGTAAAGATCGACTATGGTGTTATAGATCGAGTGTGATGGTACAGACCGAGTGTGGTGTTATAGATCGAGTGTGGTGTTATAGATCGAGTGTGATGGTATAGATCGAGTGTGATGTTATAGATCGAGTGTGATGGTGTCGATCGAATGTGGTGTTATAGATCGATTGTGATCGAGTGTGGTGTTATAGATCGAGTGGTGTTATAGATCGAGTGTGATGGTATAGATCGAGTGTGATGTTATAGATCGAGTGTGGTGTTATAGATCGAGTGTGGTGTTATAGATCGAGTGTGATGTTATAGATCGAGTGTGGTGTTATAGATCGAATGTGATGGTATAGATCGAGTGTGATGTTATAGATCGAGTGTGATGGTGTCGATCGAGTGTGGTGTTATAGATCGATTGTGATCGAGTGTGGTGTTATAGATCGAGTGGTGTTATAGATCGAGTGTGATGGTATAGATCGAGTGTGATGGTATAGATCGAGTGTGATGGTAAAGATCGAGTGTGATGTTATAGATCGAGTGGGGTGTTATAGATCGAGTGTGATGGTATAGATCGAGTGTGATGGTAAAGATCGAGTGTGATGTTATAGATCGAGTGTGGTGTTATAGATCGAGTGTGATGGTATAGATCGAGTGTGATGGTAAAGATCGAGTGTGATGTTATAGATCGAGTGTGATGATATAGATCGAGTGTGATGTTATAGATCGACTGTGATGGTATAGATCGAGTGTGGTGTTATAGATCGAGTGTGGTGTTATAGATCGAGTGTGATGGTATAGATCGAGTCTGGTGTTATAGATCGAGTGTGGTGTTATAGATCGAGTGTGATGGTATAGATCGAGTGTGGTGTTATAGATCGAGTGTGATGGTATAGATCGAGTGTGATGTTTTAGATCGAGTGTGGTGTTATAGATCGAGTGTGATGGTTCAGATCGAGTGTGATGGTATAGATCGAGTGTGGTGTTATAGATCGAGTGTGATGGTATAGATCGAGTGTGATGTTCTCGATCGAGTGTGATGGTATAGATCGAGTGTGGTGTTACAGATCGAGTGTGATGGTATAGATCGCGTGTGATGTTATAGATCGAGTGTGGTGTTATAGATCGAGTGTGGTGTTGTAGATCGAGTGTGATGGTATAGATCGAGTGTGATGGTATCGATCGAGTGTGGTGTTATAGATCGAGTGTGGTGTTATAGACGAGTGTGGTGTTATAGATCGAGTGTGGTGTTATAGATCGAGTGTGATGGTATAGATCGAGTGTGGTGTTATAGATCGAGTGTGATGCTATAGATCGAGTGTGGTGTTAAAGATCGAGTGTGATGGTATAGATCGAGTGTGATGTTATAGATCGAGTGTGGTGTTATAGATCGAGTGTGGTGTTATAGATCGAGTGTGATGGTTTAGATCGACTATGGTGTTATAGATCGAGTGTGATGGTATAGATCGAGTGTGATGTTACAGATCGAGTGTGGTGGTATTGATCATGTGCGGTGTTATAGATCGAGTGTGATGGTACAGATCGAGTGTGGTGTTATAGATCGAGTGTGATGTTATAGATCGAGTGTGGAGGTTTCGATCGAGTGTGATGGTACAGACCGAGTGTGGTGGTATTGATCAAGTGCGGTGTTATAGATCGAGTGTGATGGTACAGATCGAGTGTGGTGTTATAGATCGAGTGTGATGTTATAGATCGAGTGTGATGGTACAGATCGAGTGTGGTGTTATAGATCGAGTGTGATGTTATAGATCGAGTGTGATGGTATGGATCGAGTGTGATGGTACAGATCGAGTGTGATGTTATAGATCGAGTGTGATGGTACAGATCGAGTGTGGTGTTATAGATCGAGTGTGATGTTATAGATCGAGTGTGATGGTATAGATCGAGTGTGATGTTATAGATCGAGTGTGATGGTACAGATCGAGTGTGGTGGTATAGATCGAGTGTGGTGTTATAGATCGATTGTGATCGAGTGTGGTGTTATAGATCGAGTGTGATGGTATAGATCGAGTGTGATGTTATAGATCGAGTGTGATGGTATAGATCGAGTGTGATGGGATAGATCGAGTGTGATGGGATAGATCGAGTGTGGTGGTATAGATCGAGTGAGGTGTAAGAGATCGAGTGTGATGGTTTAGATCGACTATGGTGTTATAGATCGATTGTGATGGTATAGATCGAGTGTGGTGTTATAGATCGAGTGTGATGGTTTAGATCGACTATGGTGTTATAGATCGAGTGTGATGGTATAGATCGAGTGTGGAGGTTTCGATCGAGTGTGATGGTACAGACCGAGTGTGGTGGTATTGATCAAGTGCGGTGTTATAGATCGAGTGTGATGGTACAGATCGAGTGTGGTGTTATAGATCGAGTGTGATGTTATAGATCGAGTGTGATGGTATGGATCGAGTGTGGTGTTATAGATCGAGTGTGATGGTATAGATCGAGTGTGATGTTATAGATCGAGTGTGATCGAGTGTGGTGTTATAGATCGAGTGGTGTTATAGATCGAGTGTGATGGTATAGATCGAGTGTGATGTTTTCGATCGAGTGTGGTGTTATAGATCGAGTGTGATGGTATAGATCGAGTGTGGTGTTATAGATCGAGTGGGGTGTTATAGATCGAGTGTGATGGTATAGATCGAGTGTGATGGTAAAGATCGAGTGTGATGTTATAGATCGAGTGTGATGGTATAGATCGAGTGTGATGGTAAAGATCGAGTGTGATGTTATAGATCGAGTGTGGTGTTATAGAACGAGTGTGATGGTAAAGATCGAGTGTGATGTTATAGATCGACTGTGATGGTATAGATCGAGTGTGGTGTTATAGATCGAGTGTGGTGTTATAGATCGAGTGTGATGGTATAGATCGAGTGTGATGTTATAGATCGAGTGTGGTGTTATAGATCGAGTGTGATGGTATAGATCGAGTGTGATGTTTTAGATCGAGTGTGGTGTTATAGATCGAGTGTGATGGTTCAGATCGAGTGTGATGGTATAGATCGAGTGTGGTGTTATAGATCGAGTGTGGTGTTTTAGATCGAGTGTGATGGTATAGATCGAGTGTGATGTTCTCGATCGAGTGTGATGGTATAGATCGAGTGTGGTGTTATAGATCGAGTGTGGTGTTACAGATCGAGTGTGATGGTATAGATCGCGTGTGATGTTATAGATCGAGTGTGGTGTTATAGATCGAGTGTGGTGTTATAGATCGAGTGTGATGGTATAGATCGAGTGTGGTGTTATAGATCGATTGTGATGCTATAGATCGAGTGTGGTGTTATAGATCGAGTGTGATGGTATAGATCGAGTGTGATGTTATAGATCGAGTGTGGTGTTATAGATCGAGTGTGGTGTTATAGATCGAGTGTGATGGTTTAGATCGACTATGGTGTTATAGATCGAGTGTGATGGTATAGATCGAGTGTGGAGGTTTCGATCGAGTGTGATGGTACAGACCGAGTGTGGTGTTATAGATCGAGTGTGATGTTATAGATCGAGTGTGATGGTACAGATCGAGTGTGGTGTTATAGATCGAGTGTGATGTTATAGATCGAGTGTGATGGTACAGATCGAGTGTGGTGTTATAGATCGAGTGTGATGTTATAGATCGAGTGTGGTGTTATAGATCGAGTGTGATGTTATAGATCGAGTGTGATGGTGTAGATCGAGTGTGATGGTATAGATCGAGTGTGATGGGATAGATCGAGTGTGGTGGGATAGATCGAGTGTGATGGGATAGATCGAGTGTGATGGTATAGATCTAGTGTGGTGGTATAGATCGAGTGAGGTGTAAGAGATCGAGTGTGATGGTATAGATCGAGTGTGATGGTATAGATCGAGTGTGGTGTTATAGATCGAGTGTGATGGTATAGATCGAGTGTGATGTTATAGATCGAGTGTGATGGTACAGATCGAGTGTGGTGGTATAGATCGAGTGTGGTGTTATCGATCGATTGTGATCGAGTGTGGTGTTATAGATCGAGTGTGATGGTATAGATCGAGTGTGGTGTTATAGATCGAGTGTGATGGTATAGATCGAGTGTGGTGTTATAGATCGAATGTGATGGTATAGATCGAGTGTGATGGTATAGATCGAGTGTGATGGTATAGAACGAGTGTGGTGTAAAAGATCGAGTGTGATGGTATAGATCGAGTGTGATGTTTTCGATCGAGTGTGGTTGAAAAGATCGAGTGTGATGGTATAGATCGAGTGTGGTGTTATAGATCGAGTGTGGTGTTATAGATCGAGTGTGATGGTATAGATCGGGTGTGATGTTATAGAACGAGTGTGGTGTAAAAGATCGAGTGTGATGGTATAGATCGAGTGTGATGTTTTCGATCGAGTGTGGTTGAAAAGATCGAGTGTGATGGTATAGATCGAGTGTGGTGTTACAGATCGAGTGTGATGTTATAGACGAGTGTGATGTTATAGATCGAGTGTGGTGTTATAGATCGAGTGTGATGGTATAGATCGAGTGTGGTGTTATAGATCGAGTGTGATGGTATATATCAAGTGTGATGGTATAGATCGAGTGTGGTGTTATAGATCGAGTGTGGTGTTATAGATCGAGTGTGATCGTACAGATCGAGTGTGGTGTTATAGATCGAGTGTGATGGTATAGATCGAGTGTGATGTTATAGATCGAGTGTGGTGTTATAGATCGATTGTGATCGAGTGTGGTGTTATAGATCGAGTGGTGTTATAGATCGAGTGTGATGGTATAGATCGAGTGTGATGTTATAGCTCGAGTGCGGTGTTATAGATCGATTGTGATGTTATAGATCGAGTGTGGTGTGATAGATCGAGTGTGATGGTATAGATCGGGTGTGATGTTATAGATCGAGTGTGATGGTATAGATCGAGTGTGATGTTATAGAACGAGTGTGGTGTAAAAGTTCGAGTGTGATGTTATAGACGAGTGTGATGTTATAGATCGAGTGTGGTGTTATAGATCGAGTGTGATGGTATAGATCGAGTGTGGTGTTATAGATCGATTGTGATGATATAGATCGAGTGTGATGGTAAAGATCGAGTGTGATGTTATAGATCGACTGTGATGGTATAGATCGAGTGTGGTGTTATAGATCGAGTGTGGTGTTATAGATCGAGTGTGATGGAATAGATCGAGTGTGATGTGATAGATCGAGTGTGACGGTATAGATCGAGTGTGATGTTAAAGATCGAGTGTGGTGTTATAGATCGATTGTGATCGAGTGTGGTGTTATAGATCGAGTGGTGTTATAGATCGAGTGTGATGGTATAGATCGAGTGTGATGTTATAGCTCGAGTGTGGTGGTATAGATTGAGTGTGGTGTTATAGATCGAGTGTGATGGTGTAGATCGAGTGTGGTGTTATAGATCGATTGTGATCGAGTGTGGTGTTATAGATCGAGTGGTGTTATAGATCGAGTGCGATGGTATAGATCGAGTGTGATGTTATAGATCGAGTGTGGTGTTATAGATCGAGTGTGATGGTATAGATCGAGTGTGGTGTTATAGATCGAGTGTGATGGTATAGATCGAGTGTGATGGTAAAGATCGAGTGTGATGGTAAAGATCGAGTGTGATGTTATAGATCGAGTGTGATGGTATAGATCGAGTTTGATGGTAAAGATCGAGTGTGATGTTATAGATCGAGTGTGGTGTTATAGATCGAGTGTGATGGTATAGATCGAGTGTGATGTTATAGATCGAGTGTGGTGTTATAGATCGAGTGTGATGGTATAGATCGAGTGTGATGGTAAAGATCGAGTGTGGTGTTATAGATCGAATGTGATGGTAAAGATCGAGTGTGATGTTATAGATCGACTGTGATGGTATAGATCGAGTGTGGTGTTATAGATCGAGTGTGGTGTTATAGATCGAGTGTGATGGTATAGATCGAGTGTGGTGTGATAGATCGAGTGTGATGGTATAGATCGAGTGTGATGTTAAAGATCGAGTGTGGTGTTATAGATCGATTGTGATCGAGTGTGGTGTTATAGATCGAGTGGTGTTATAGATCGAGTGTGATGGTATAGATCGAGTGTGATGTTATAGCTCGAGTGTGGTGGTATAGATCGAGTGTGATGGTATAGATCGAGTGTGGTGTTATGGATCGAGTGTGATGGTATAGATCGAGTGTGATGGTATAGATCGAGTGTGGTGTTAGAGATCGAGTGTGATGGTATGGATCGAGTGTGATGTTATAGATCGAGTGTGATGGTATAGATCGGGTGTGATGTTATAGATCGAGAGTGATGGTATAGATCGAGTGTGATGTTATAGATCGAGTGTGGTGTAAAAGATCGAGTGTGGTGTTATAGATCGAGTGTGATGGTATAGATCGAGTGTGGTGTTATAGATCGAGTGTGATGGTATTGATCGAGTGTGATGGTATTGATCGAGTGTGATGTTATAGATCGAGTGTGATGGTATAGATTGAGTGTGGTGTTATAGATCGAGTGTGATGGTGTAGATCGAGTGTGGTGTTATAGATCGATTGTGATCGAGTGTGGTGTTATAGATCGAGTGGTGTTATAGATCGAGTGCGATGGTATAGATCGAGTGTGATGTTATAGATCGAGTGTGGTGTTATAGATCGAGTGTGATGGTATAGATCGAGTGTGGTGTTATAGATCGAGTGTGATGGTATAGATCGAGTGTGATGGTAAAGATCGAGTGTGATGGTATAGATCGAGTGTGATGGTAAAGATCGAGTGTGATGTTATAGATCGAGTGTGGTGTTATAGATCGAGTGTGATGGTATAGATCGAGTGTGATGGTAAAGATCGAGTGTGATGTTATAGATCGAGTGTGGTGTTATAGATCGAGTGTGATGGTATAGATCGAGTGTGATGTTATAGATCGAGTGTGGTGTTATAGATCGAGTGTGATGGTATAGATCGAGTGTGATGGTAAAGATCGAGTGTGGTGTTATAGATCGAATGTGATGGTAAAGATCGAGTGTGATGTTATAGATCGACTGTGATGGTATAGATCGAGTGTGGTGTTATAGATCGAGTGTGGTGTTATAGATCGAGTGTGATGGTATAGATCGAGTGTGGTGTGATAGATCGAGTGTGATGGTATAGATCGAGTGTGATGTTAAAGATCGAGTGTGGTGTTATAGATCGATTGTGATCGAGTGTGGTGTTATAGATCGAGTGGTGTTATAGATCGAGTGTGATGGTATAGATCGAGTGTGATGTTATAGCTCGAGTGTGGTGGTATAGATCGAGTGTGATGGTATAGATCGAGTGTGGTGTTATGGATCGAGTGTGATGGTATAGATCGAGTGTGATGGTATAGATCGAGTGTGGTGTTAGAGATCGAGTGTGATGGTATGGATCGAGTGTGATGTTATAGATCGAGTGTGATGGTATAGATCGGGTGTGATGTTATAGATCGAGAGTGATGGTATAGATCGAGTGTGATGTTATAGATCGAGTGTGGTGTAAAAGATCGAGTGTGATGGTATTGATCGAGTGTGATGTTATAGATCGAGTGTGATGGTATTGATCGAGTGTGATGTTATAGATCGAGTGTGGTGTTATAGACGAGTGTGATGTTATAGATCGAGTGTGATGGTATTGATCGAGTGTGATGTTATAGATCGAGTGTGATGGTATTGATCGAGTGTGATGTTATAGATCGAGTGTGGTGTTATAGACGAGTGTGGTGTTATAGATCGAGTGTGATGTTATAGATCGAGTGTGGTGTTAATGATCGAGTGTGATGGTATAGATCGAGTGTGATGTTACAGATTGAGTGTGATGGTATTGATCGAGTGTGATGTTATAGATCGAGTGTGGTGTTATAGACGAGTGTGATGGTATTGATCGAGTGTGATGTTATAGATCGAGTGTGGTGTTAATGATCGAGTGTGATGGTATAGATCGAGTGTGATGTTACAGATCGAGTGTGGTGTTATAGATCGATTGTGATGGTATAGATCGAGTGTGGTGGTATAGATCGAGTGGGGTGTTATAGATCGAGTGTGATGGTATAGATCGAGTGTGATGGTAAAGATCGAGTGTGATGTTATAGATCGAGTGTGGTGTTATAGATCGAGTGTGATGGTATAGATCGAGTGTGATGGTAAAGATCGAGTGTGATGTTATAGATCGACTGTGATGGTATAGATCGAGTGTGGTGTTATAGATCGAGTGTGGTGTTATAGATCGAGTGTGATGGAATAGATCGAGTGTGATGTTATAGATCGAGTTTGGTGTTATAGATCGAGTGTGATGGTATAGATCGAGTGTGATGTTTTAGATCGAGTGTGGTGTTATAGATCGAGTGTGATGGTTCAGATCGAGTGTGATGGTATAGATCGAGTGTGGTGTTATAGATCGAGTGTGGTGTTATAGATCGAGTGTGATGGTATAGATCGAGTGTGATGTTCTCGATCGAGTGTGATGGTATAGATCGAGTGTGGTGTTATAGATCGAGTGTGGTGTTACAGATCGAGTGTGATGGTATAGATCGCGTGTGATGTTATAGATCTAGTATGATGGTATAGATCGAGTGTGGTGTTATAGATCGAGTGTGGTGTTATAGATCGAGTGTGGTGTTACAGATCGAGTGTGATGGTATAGATCGAGTGTGGTGTTATAGATCGAGTGTGATGGTATAGATCGAGTGTGATGTTATAGATCGAGTGTGGTGTTATAGATCGAGTGTGGTGTTATAGATCGAGTGTGATGGTTTAGATCGACTATGGTGTTATAGATCGAGTGTGATGGTATAGATCGAGTGTGGAGGTTTCGATCGAGTGTGATGGTACAGACCGAGTGTGGTGTTATAGATCGAGTGTGATGTTATAGATCGAGTGTGATGGTACAGATCGAGTGTGATGTTATAGATCGAGTGTGATGTTATAGATCGAGTGTGGTGTTATAGATCGAGTGTGATGGTATAGATCGAGTGTGATGTTATAGATCGAGTGTGATGGTGTAGATCGAGTGTGATGGTATAGATCGAGTGTGATGGTATAGATCGAGTGTGATGGGATAGATCGAGTGTGGTGGGATAGATCGAGTGTGATGGGATAGATCGAGTGTGATGGTATAGATCTAGTGTGGTGGTATAGATCGAGTGTGATGTTATAGATCGAGTGTGATGTTATAGATCGAGTGTGATGGTACAGATCGAGTGTGGTGTTATCGATCGAGTGTGATGGTATAGATCGAGTGTGATGTTATAGATCGAGTGTGATGTTATAGATCGAGTGTGATGGTACAGATCGAGTGTGGTGGTATAGATCGAGTGTGGTGTTATAGATCGAGTGTGATGGTATAGATCGAGTGTGATGGTATAGATCGAGTGTGGTGTTATAGATCGAATGTGATGGTATAGATCGAGTGTGGTGTTATAGATCGAGTGTGATGGTATAGATCGAGTGTGGTGTTATAGATCGAATGTGATGGTATAGATCGAGTGTGATGGTATAGATCGAGTGTGGTGTAAAAGATCGAGTGTGATGGTATAGATCGAGTGTGATGGTATAGAACGAGTGTGGTGTAAAAGATCGAGTGTGATGGTATAGATCGAGTGTGATGTTTTCGATCGAGTGTGGTTGAAAAGATCGAGTGTGATGGTATAGATCGAGTGTGATGGTATAGATCGAGTGTGGTGTTATAGATCGAGTGTGGTATTATAGATCGAGTGTGATGGTATAGATCGGGTGTGATGTTATAGAACGAGTGTGGTGTAAAAGATCGAGTGTGATGGTATAGATCGAGTGTGATGTTTTCGATCGAGTGTGGTTGAAAAGATCGAGTGTGATGGTATAGATCGAGTGTGGTGTTATAGATCGAGTGTGGTGTTATAGATCGAGTGTGATGGTATTGATCGAGTGTGATGTTATAGATCGAGTGTGGTGTTACAGATCGAGTGTGATGTTATAGACGAGTGTGATGTTATAGATCGAGTGTGGTGTTATAGATCGAGTGTGATGGTATAGATCGAGTGTGGTGTTATAGATCGAGTGTGATGGTATAGATCAAGTGTGATGGTATAGATCGAGTGTGGTGTTATAGATCGAGTGTGGTGTTATAGATCGAGTGTGATCGTACAGATCGAGTGTGGTGTTATAGATCGAGTGTGATGGTATAGATCGAGTGTGATGTTATAGATCGAGTGTGGTGTTATAGATCGATTGTGATCGAGTGTGGTGTTATAGATCGAGTGGTGTTATAGATCGAGTGTGATGGTATAGATCGAGTGTGATGTTATAGCTCGAGTGCGGTGTTATAGATCGATTGTGATGTTATAGATCGAGTGTGGTGTTATAGATCGAGTGTGATGGTATAGATCGGGTGTGATGTTATAGATCGAGTGTGATGGTATAGATCGAGTGTGATGTTATAGAACGAGTGTGGTGTAAAAGATCGAGTGTGATGTTATAGATCGAGTGTGATGTTATAGATCGAGTGTGGTGTTATAGAACGAGTGTGATGGTATAGATCGAGTGTGATGGTAAAGATCGAGTGTGATGTTATAGATCGAGTGTGGTGTTATAGAACGAGTGTGATGGTATAGATCGAGTGTGATGGTATAGATCGAGTGTGATGTTATAGATCGAGTGTGGTGTTATAGATCGAGTGTGGTGTTATAGATCGAGTGTGATGGAATAGATCGAGTGTGATGTTATAGATCGAGTGTGGTGTTATAGATCGAGTGTGATGGTATAGATCGAGTGTGATGTTTTAGATCGAGTGTGGTGTTATAGATCGAGTGTGATGGTTCAGATCGAGTGTGATGGTATAGATCGAGTGTGGTGTTATAGATCGAGTGTGGTGTTATAGATCGAGTGTGATGGTATAGATCGAGTGTGATGTTCTCGATCGAGTGTGATGGTATAGATCGAGTGTGGTGTTATAGATCGAGTGTGGTGTTACAGATCGAGTGTGATGGTATGGATCGCGTGTGATGTTATAGATCTAGTATGATGGTATAGATCGAGTGTGGTGTTATAGATCGAGTGTGGTGTTATAGATCGAGTGTGGTGTTATAGATCGAGTGTGGTGTTACAGATCGAGTGTGATGGTATAGATCGAATTTGGTGTTATAGATCGATTGTGATGCTATAGATCGAGTGTGGTGTTATAGATCGAGTGTGATGGTATAGATCGAGTGTGATGTTATAGATCGAGTGTGGTGTTATAGATCGAGTGTGGTGTTATAGATCGAGTGTGATGGTTTAGATCGACTATGGTGTTATAGATCGAGTGTGATGGTATAGATCGAGTGTGGAGGTTTCGATCGAGTGTGATGGTACAGACCGAGTGTGGTGTTATAGATCGAGTGTGATGTTATAGATCGAGTGTGATGGTACAGATCGAGTGTGATGTTATAGATCGAGTGTGGTGTTATAGATCGAGTGTGATGGTATAGATCGAGTGTGATGTTATAGATCGAGTGTGATGGTGTAGATCGAGTGTGATGGTATAGATCGAGTGTGATGGTATAGATCGAGTGTGATGGGATAGATCGAGTGTGGTGGGATAGATCGAGTGTGATGGGATAGATCGAGTGTGATGTTATAGATCGAGTGTGATGTTATAGATCGAGTGTGATGTTATAGATCGAGTGTGATGGTACAGATCGAGTGTGGTGGTATAGATCGAGTGTGGTGTTATCGATCGAGTGTGATGGTATAGATCGAGTGTGATGTTATAGATCGAGTGTGATGTTATAGATCGAGTGTGATGGTACAGATCGAGTGTGGTGGTATAGATCGAGTGTGGTGTTATAGATCGAATGTGATGGTATAGATCGAGTGTGATGGTATAGATCGAGTGTGGTGTTATAGATCGAGTGTGATGGTATAGATCGAGTGTGGTGTTATAGATCGAGTGTGATGGTATAGATCGAGTGTGGTGTTATAGATCGAATGTGATGGTATAGATCGAGTGTGATGGTATAGATCGAGTGTGGTGTTATAGATCGAGTGTGATGGTATAGATCGAGTGTGGTGTTATAGATCGAATGTGATGGTATAGATCGAATGTGATGGTATAGATCGAGTGTGATGGTATAGATCGAGTGTGATGGTATAGAACGAGTGTGGTGTAAAAGATCGAGTGTGATGGTATAGATCGAGTGTGATGTTTTCGATCGAGTGTGGTTGAAAAGATCGAGTGTGATGGTATAGATCGAGTGTGGTGTTATAGATCGAGTGTGATGGTATAGATCGAGTGTGGTGTTATAGATCGAGTGTGGTGTTATAGATCGAGTGTGATGGTATTGATCGAGTGTGATGTTATAGATCGAGTGTGGTGTTACAGATCGAGTGTGATGTTATAGACGAGTGTGATGTTATAGATCGAGTGTGGTGTTATAGATCGAGTGTGATGGTATAGATCGAGTGTGGTGTTATAGATCGAGTGTGATGGTATAGATCAAGTGTGATGGTATAGATCGAGTGTGGTGTTATAGATCGAGTGTGGTGTTATAGATCGAGTGTGATCGTACAGATCGAGTGTGGTGTTATAGATCGAGTGTGATGGTATAGATCGAGTGTGATGTTATAGATCGAGTGTGGTATTATAGATCGATTGTGATCGAGTGTGGTGTTATAGATCGAGTGGTGTTATAGATCGAGTGTGATGGTATAGATCGAGTGTGATGTTATAGCTCGAGTGCGGTGTTATAGATCGATTGTGATGTTATAGATCGAGTGTGGTGTTATAGATCGAGTGTGATGGTATAGATCGGGTGTGATGTTATAGATCGAGTGTGATGGTATAGATCGAGTGTGATGTTATAGAACGAGTGTGGTGTAAAAGATCGAGTGTGATGTTATAGACGAGTGTGATGTTATAGATCGAGTGTGGTGTTATAGATCGAGTGTGATGGTATAGATCGAGTGTGGTGTTTTAGACGAATGCGATGGTATAGATCGAGTGTGGTGTTATAGATCGAGTGTGGTGTTATAGATCGAGTGTGATGGTATAGATCGAGTGTGGTGTTATAGACGAATGTGATGTTATAGACGAGTGTGGTGTTATAGATCGAGTGTGGTGTTATAGATCGAGTGTGATGGTATAGATCGAGTGTGATGTTATAGATCGAGTGTGGTGTTATAGATCGAGTGTGATGGTATAGATCGAGTGTGATGGTAAAGATCGAGTGTGATGTTATAGATCGAGTGTGGTGTTATAGATCGAGTGTGATGGTATAGATCGAGTGTGATGGTAAAGATCGAGTGTGGTGTTATAGATCGAATGTGATGGTAAAGATCGAGTGTGATGTTATAGATCGACTGTGATGGTATAGATCGAGTGTGGTGTTATAGATCGAGTGTGGTGTTATAGATCGAGTGTGATGGTATAGATCGAGTGTGGTGTGATAGATCGAGTGTGATGGTATAGATCGAGTGTGATGTTAAAGATCGAGTGTGGTGTTATAGATCGATTGTGATCGAGTGTGGTGTTATAGATCGAGTGGTGTTATAGATCGAGTGTGATGGTATAGATCGAGTGTGATGTTATAGCTCGAGTGTGGTGGTATAGATCGAGTGTGATGGTATAGATCGAGTGTGGTGTTATGGATCGAGTGTGATGGTATAGATCGAGTGTGGTGTTAGAGATCGAGTGTGATGGTATGGATCGAGTGTGATGTTATAGATCGAGTGTGATGGTATAGATCGGGTGTGATGTTATAGATCGAGTGTGATGTTATAGATCGAGTGTGGTGTAAAAGATCGAGTGTGGTGTTATAGATCGAGTGTGATGGTATAGATCGAGTGTGGTGTTATAGATCGAGTGTGATGGTATTGATCGAGTGTGATGTTATAGATCGAGTGTGGTGTTATAGACGAGTGTGATGTTATAGATCGAGTGTGATGGTATTGATCGAGTGTGATGTTATAGATCGAGTGTGATGGTATTGATCGAGTGTGATGTTATAGATCGAGTGTGGTGTTATAGACGAGTGTGGTGTTATAGATCGAGTGTGATGTTATAGATCGAGTGTGGTGTTAATGATCGAGTGTGATGGTATAGATCGAGTGTGATGTTACAGATTGAGTGTGATGGTATTGATCGAGTGTGGTGTTATAGATCGAGTGTGGTGTTATAGACGAGTGTGATGGTATTGATCGAGTGTGATGTTATAGATCGAGTGTGGTGTTATAGATCGAGTGTGATGTTATAGATCGAGTGTGATGTTATAGATCGAGTGTGATGGTATAGATCGAGTGTGATGGTAAAGATCGAGTGTGATGTTATAGATCGAGTGTGGTGTTATAGATCGAGTGTGATGGTATAGATCGAGTGTGATGGTAAAGATCGAGTGTGGTGTTATAGATCGAATGTGATGGTAAAGATCGAGTGTGATGTTATAGATCGACTGTGATGGTATAGATCGAGTGTGGTGTTATAGATCGAGTGTGGTGTTATAGATCGAGTGTGATGGTATAGATCGAGTGTGGTGTGATAGATCGAGTGTGATGGTATAGATCGAGTGTGATGTTAAAGATCGAGTGTGGTGTTATAGATCGATTGTGATCGAGTGTGGTGTTATAGATCGAGTGGTGTTATAGATCGAGTGTGATGGTATAGATCGAGTGTGATGTTATAGCTCGAGTGTGGTGGTATAGATCGAGTGTGATGGTATAGATCGAGTGTGGTGTTATGGATCGAGTGTGATGGTATAGATCGAGTGTGGTGTTAGAGATCGAGTGTGATGGTATGGATCGAGTGTGATGTTATAGATCGAGTGTGATGGTATAGATCGGGTGTGATGTTATAGATCGAGAGTGATGGTATAGATCGAGTGTGATGTTATAGATCGAGTGTGGTGTAAAAGATCGAGTGTGGTGTTATAGATCGAGTGTGATGGTATAGATCGAGTGTGGTGTTATAGATCGAGTGTGATGGTATTGATCGAGTGTGATGTTATAGATCGAGTGTGGTGTTATAGACGAGTGTGATGTTATAGATCGAGTGTGATGGTATTGATCGAGTGTGATGTTATAGATCGAGTGTGATGGTATTGATCGAGTGTGATGTTATAGATCGAGTGTGGTGTTATAGACGAGTGTGGTGTTATAGATCGAGTGTGATGTTATAGATCGAGTGTGGTGTTAATGATCGAGTGTGATGGTATAGATCGAGTGTGATGTTACAGATTGAGTGTGATGGTATTGATCGAGTGTGGTGTTATAGATCGAGTGTGGTGTTATAGACGAGTGTGATGGTATTGATCGAGTGTGATGTTATAGATCGAGTGTGGTGTTATAGATCGAGTGTGATGTTATAGATCGAGTGTGGTGTTATAGACGAGTGTGATGGTATTGATCGAGTGTGATGTTATGGATCGAGTGTGGTGTTAATGATCGAGTGTGATGGTATAGATCGAGTGTGATGTTACAGATCGAGTGTGGTGTTATAGATCGATTGTGATCAAGTGTGGTGTTATAGATCGAGTGGTGTTATAGATCGAGTGTGATGGTATAGATCGAGTGTGATGTTATAGCTCGAGTGCGGTGTTATAGATCGATTGTGATGTTATAGATCGAGTGTGGTGTTATAGATCGAGTGTGGTATTATAGATCGAGTGTGATGGTATAGATCGGGTGTGATGTTATAGATCGAGTGTGATGGTATAGATCGAGTGTGATGTTATAGAACGAGTGTGGTGTAAAAGATCGAGTGTGATGGTATAGATCGAGTGTGGTTTTATAGATCGAGTGTGATGTTATAGACGAGTGTGATGGTATTGATCGAGTGTGATGTTATAGATCGAGTGTGATGGTATTGATCGAGTGTGATGTTATAGATCGAGTGTGATGGTATAGATTGAGTGTGGTGTTATAGATCGAGTGTGATGTTTTAGATCGAGTGTGATGTTATAGACGAGTGTGATGGTATTGATCGAGTGTGATGTTATAGATCGAGTGTGATGGTATAGATTGAGTGTGGTGTTATAGATCGAGTGTGATGGTGTAGATCGAGTGTGGTGTTATAGATCGATTGTGATCGAGTGTGGTGTTATAGATCGAGTGGTGTTATAGATCGAGTGCGATGGTATAGATCGAGTGTGATGTTATAGATCGAGTGTGGTGTTATAGATCGAGTGTGATGGTATAGATCGAGTGTGGTGTTATAGATCGAGTGTGATGGTATAGATCGAGTGTGATGGTAAAGATCGAGTGTGATGTTATAGATCGAGTGTGGTGTTATAGATCGAGTGTGATGGTATAGATCGAGTGTGGTGTTATAGATCGAATGTGGTGTTATAGATCGAGTGTGATGGTATAGATCGAGTGTGGTGTGATAGATCGAGTGTGATGGTATAGATCGAGTGTGATGTTACAGATCGAGTGTGGTGTTATAGATCGAGTGTGATGGTATAGATCGAGTGTGATGGTAAAGATCGAGTGTGGTTTTATAGATCGAATGTGATGGTAAAGATCGAGTGTGATGTTACAGATCGACTGTGATGGTATAGATCGAGTGTGGTGTTATAGATCGAGTGTGGTGTTATAGATCGAGTGTGATGGTATAGATCGAGTGTGGTGTGATAGATCGAGTGTGATGGTATAGATCGAGTGTGATGTTACAGATCGAGTGTGGTGTTATAGATCGATTGTGATCGAGTGTGGTGTTATAGATCGAGTGGTGTTATAGATCGAGTGTGATGGTATAGATCGAGTGTGATGTTATTGCTCGAGTGTGGTGTTATAGATCGATTGTGATGTTATAGATCGAGTGTGGTGTTATAGATCGAGTGTGGTATTATAGATCGAGTGTGATGGTATAGATCGAGTGTGATGTTATAGAACGAGTGTGGTGTAAAAGATCGAGTGTGATGGTATAGATCGAGTGTGATGTTTTCGATCGAGTGTGGTGTTATAGATCGAGTGTGATGGTATAGATCGAGTGTGATGTTATAGATCGAGTGTGGTGTTACAGATCGAGTGTGATGTTATAGACGAGTGTGGTGTTATAGATCGAGTGTGATGGTATAGATCGAGTGTGGTGTTATAGATCGAGTGTGATGGTATTGATCGAGTGTGATGTTATAGATCGAGAGTGGTGTTATAGATCGAGTGTGATGGTATAGATTGAGTGTGGTGTTATAGATCGAGTGTGATGGTATAGATCGAGTGTGGTGTTATAGATCGAGTGTGGTGTTATAGATCGAGTGTGATGTTATAGATCGAGAGTGGTGTTATAGATCGAGTGTGATGGTATTGATCGAGTGTGATGTTATAGATCGAGAGTGGTGTTATAGATCGAGTGTGATGGTATAGATCGAGAGTGGTGTTATAGATCGAGTGTGATGGTATAGATCGAGTGTGGTGTTATAGATCGAGTGTGATGGTATAGATTGAGTGTGGTGTTATAGATCGAGTGTGATGGTATAGATCGAGTGTGGTGTTATAGATTGAGTTTGATGGTATAGATCGAGTGTGATGGTATAGATCGAGTGTGGTGTTAGAGATCGAGTGTGATGGTATAGATCGAGTGTGATGTTATAGATCGAGTGTGATGGTATAGATCGAGTGTGATGTTATAGATCGAGTGTGGTGTAAAAGATCGAGTGTGGTGTTATAGATCGAGTGTGATGGTATAGATCGAGTGTGGTGTTATAGATCGAGTGTGATGGTATAGATCGAGTGTGGTGTTATAGATCGAGTGTGATGGTATAGATTAAGTGTGATGGTATAGATCGAGTGTGGTGTTACAGATCGAGTGTGATGTTATAGACGAGTGTGATGGTATTGATCGAGTGTGATGTTATAGATCGAGTGTGGTGTTAATGATCGAGTGTGGTGTTATAGATCGAGTGTGATGGTATAGATCGAGTGTGATGTTACAGATCGAGTGTGGTGTTATAGATCGATTGTGATCGAGTGTGGTGTTATAGATCGAGTGGTGTTATAGATCGAGTGTGATGGTATAGATCGAGTGTGATGTTATAGCTCGAGTGTGGTGTTTCTAGATCGATTGTGATGTTATAGATCGAGTGTGGTGTTATAGATCGAGTGTGATCGAGTGTGGTGTTATAGATCGAGTGTGATGTTATAGAACGAGTGTGGTGTAAAAGATCGAGTGTGATGGTATAGATCGAGTGTGATGTTTTCGATCGAGTGTGGTTGAAAAGATCGAGTGTGATGGTATAGATCGAGTGTGGTTTTATAGATCGAGTGTGATGGTATAGATCGAGTGTGGTGTTATAGATCGAGTGTGATGTTATAGATCGAGTGTGGTGTTACAGATCGAGTGTGATGTTATAGATCGAGTGTGGTGTTATAGATCGAGTGTGATGGTATAGATCGAGTGTGGTGTTATAGATCGAGTGTGGTGTTATAGATGGAGTGTGATGTTATAGATCGAGTGTGGTGTTATAGATCGAGTGTGATGGTATTGATCGAGTGTGATGGTATAGATTAAGTGTGATGGTATAGATCGAGTGTGGTGTTACAGATCGAGTGTGATGTTATAGACGAGTGTGATGGTATTGATCGAGTGTGATGTTATAGATCGAGTGTGGTGTTAATGATCGAGTGTGGTGTTATAGATCGAGTGTGATGGTATAGATCGAGTGTGATGTTACAGATCGAGTGTGGTGTTATAGATCGATTGTGATCGAGTGTGGTGTTATAGATCGAGTGGTGTTATAGATCGAGTGTGATGGTATAGATCGAGTGTGATGTTATAGCTCGAGTGTGGTGTTTCTAGATCGATTGTGATGTTATAGATCGAGTGTGGTGTTATAGATCGAGTGTGATCGAGTGTGGTGTTATAGATCGAGTGTGATGTTATAGAACGAGTGTGGTGTAAAAGATCGAGTGTGATGGTATAGATCGAGTGTGATGTTTTCGATCGAGTGTGGTTGAAAAGATCGAGTGTGATGGTATAGATCGAGTGTGGTTTTATAGATCAAGTGTGATGGTACAGATCGAGTGTGGTGTTATAGATCGAGTGTGATGTTATAGATCGAGTGTGGTGTTACAGATCGAGTGTGATGTTATAGATCGAGTGTGGTGTTATAGATCGAGTGTGATGGTATAGATCGAGTGTGGTGTTATAGATCGAGTGTGGTGTTATAGATGGAGTGTGATGTTATAGATCGAGTGTGGTGTTATAGATCGAGTGTGATGGTATTGATCGAGTGTGATGTTATAGATCGAGTGTGATGGTATAGATCGAGTGTGATGTTTTAGATCGAGTGTGATGTTATAGACGAGTGTGATGGTATTGATCGAGTGTGATGTTATAGATCGAGTGTGATGGTATAGATCCAGTGTGATGGTATAGATCGAGTGTGGTGTTATAGATCGAGTTTGATGGTATAGATCGAGTGTGGTGTTATAGATCGAGTGTGATGGTATAGATCGAGTGTGATGTTATAGATCGAGTACGGTGTTTTAGATCGAGTGTGGTGTTTTTGATCGAGTGTGATGGTATAGATCGAGTGTGGTGTTTTAGATCGAGTGTGATGGTATAGATCGAGTGTGATGTTATAGATCGAGTGTGAAGGTATAGATCGAGTGTGGTGTTTTAGATCGAGTGTGGTGTTATAGATCGAGTGTGATGGTATAGATCGAGTGTGATGGTATAGATCAAGTGTGGTGTTTTCGATCGAGTGTGATGTTATAGATCGAGTGTGGTGTTACAGATCGAGTGTGATGTTATAGATCGAGTGTGGTGTTATAGATCGAGTGTGGTGTTACAGATCGAGTGTGATGGTATAGATCAAGTGTGATGGTATAGATCGAGTGTGATGTTATAGATCGAGTGTGAAGGTATAGATCGAGTGTGGTGTTTTAGATCGAGTGTGGTGTTATAGATCGAGTGTGATGGTATAGATCGAGTGTGATGGTATAGATCGAGTGTGATGGTATAGATCGAGTGTGGTGTTACAGATCGAGTGTGATGTTATAGATCGAGTGTGGTGTTACAGATCGAGTGTGATGGTTTAGATCGACTATGGTGTTATTGATCGAGTGTGATGGTATAGATCGAGTGTGGTGTTATAGATCGAGTGTGATGGTACAGATCGAGTGTGGTGTTATAGATCGAGTGTGGTGTTATAGATCGAGTGTGATGGTACAGATCGAGTGTGGTGTTATAGATCGAGTGTGGTGTTATAGATCGAGTGTGATCGTACAGATCGAGTGTGGTGTTATAGATCGAGTGTGGTGTTATAGATCGAGTGTGATGTTAATGATCGAGTGTGATGGTATAGATCGAGTGTGATGGTATAGATCGAGTGTGATGTTATAGATCGAGTGTGGTGTTATAGATCGATTGTGATCGAGTGTGGTGTTATAGATCGAGTGTGATGGTATAGATCGAGTGTGATGTTATAGATCGAGTGTGGTGTTATAGATCGATTGTGATCGCGTGTGGTGTTATAGATCGAGTGGTGTTATAGATCGAGTGTGATGGTATAGATCGAGTGTGATGTTATAGATCGAGTGTGGTGTTATAGATCGAGTGTGATGGTATAGATCGAGTGTGATGGTAAAGATCGAGTGTGATGTTATAGATCGAGTGTGATGGTATAGATCGAGTGTGGTGTTATAGATCGAGTGTGATGGTATAGATCGAGTGTGATGTTATAGATCGAGTGTGATGGTATAGATCAAGTGTGATGGTAAAGATCGAGTGTGATGTTATAGATCAAGTGTGGTGTTATAGATCGAGTGTGATGGTATAGATCGAGTGTGATGGTAAAGATCGAGTGTGATGTTATAGATCGAGTGTGGTGTTATCGATCGAGTGTGGTGTTATAGATCGAGTGTGGTGTTATAGATCGAGTGTGATGTTATAGATCGAGTGTGGTGTTATAGATCGAGTGTGATGGTATAGATCGAGTGTGGTGTTATAGATCGATTGTGATCGAGTGTGGTGTTATAGATCGAGTGGTGTTATAGATCGAGTGTGGTGGTATAGATCGAGTGTGATGTTATAGCTCGAGTGTGGTGTTATGGATCGAGTGTGATGGTATAGATCGAGTGTGGTGTTATGGATCGAGTGTGATGGTATAGATCGAGTGTGATGGTATAGATCGAGTGTGGTGTTAGAGATCGAGTGTGATTGGTATAGATCGAGTGTGATGTTATAGATCGAGTGTGATGGTATAGATCGGGTGTGATGTTATAGATCGAGTGTGGTGTAAAAGATCGAGTGTGGTGTTATAGATCGAGTGTGATGGTATAGATCGAGTGTGATGTTATAGATCGAGTGTGGTGTAAAAGATCGAGTGTGGTGTTATAGATCGAGTGTGATGGTATAGATTGAGTGTGATGTTATAGATCGAGTGTGGTGTAAAAGATCGAGTGTGATGTTATAGATCGAGTGTGATGGTATAGATCGAGTGTGATGTTATAGATCGAGTGTGGTGTAAAAGATCGAGTGTGATGGTATAGATCGAGTGTGGTGTTATAGATCGAGTGTGGTGTTATAGACGAGTGTGATGTTATAGATCGAGTGTGATGTTATAGATCGAGTGTGGTGTTATAGATCGAGTGTGATGGTATAGATCGGGTGTGGTGTTACAGATCGAGTGTGATGTTATAGATGAGTGTGATGGTATAGATCGAGTGTGATGTTATAGACGAGTGTGATGGTATTGATCGAGTGTGATGGTATAGATCGAGTGTGGTGTTATAGATCGAGTGTGATGGTATAGACGAGTGTGATGGTATTGATCGAGTGTGATGTTATAGACGAGTGTGATGGTATTGATCGAGTGTGATGTTATAGATCGAGTGTGGTGGTATAGATTGAGTGTGGTGTTATAGACGAGTGTGATGGTATTGATCGAGTGTGGTGTTATAGATCGAGTGTGATGTTATAGATCGAGTGTGGTGGTATAGATTGAGTGTGGTGTTATAGACGAGTGTGATGGTATTGATCGAGTGTGATGTTATAGATCGAGTGTGGTGGTATAGATCGAGTGTGGTGTTATAGATCGAGTGTGATGTTATAGACGAGTGTGATGGTATTGATCGAGTGTGATGTTATAGATCGAGTGTGGTGTTATAGATCGAGTGTGATGGTATAGATCGAGTGTGATGTTATAGATCGAGTGTGGTGTTATAGATCGAGTGTGATGGTATAGATCGAGTGTGATGTTATAGATCGAGTGTGATGGTATAGATCGAGTGTGATGTTATAGATCGAGTGTGGTGTTATAGATCGAGTGTGATGGTATAGATCGAGTGTGGTGTTATAGACGAGTGTGATGGTATTGATCGAGTGTGGTGTTTTAGATCGAGTGTGATGTTATAGATCGAGTGTGGTGTTTTCGATCGAGTGTGATGTTATAGATCGAGTGTGATGGTATAGATCGAGTGTGGTGTTTTCGATCGAGTGTGATGTTATAGATCGAGTGTGATGGTATAGATCGAGTGTGGTGTTACAGATCGAGTGTGATGTTATAGATCGAGTGTGATGGTATAGATCGAGTGTGGTGTTTTCGATCGAGTGTGATGTTATAGATCGAGTGTGATGGTGTTGATCGAGTGTGGTGTTATAGATCGAGTGTGATGGTATAGATCGAGTGTGGTGTTATAGACGAGTGTGATGGTATTGATCGAGTGTGGTGTTTTAGATCGAGTGTGATGTTATAGATCGAGTGTGGTGTTTTCGATCGAGTGTGATGTTATAGATCGAGTGTGATGGTATAGATCGAGTGTGGTGTTTTCGATCGAGTGTGATGTTATAGATCGAGTGTGATGGTGTTGATCGAGTGTGGTGTTATAGATCGAGTGTGATGGTATAGATCGAGTGTGGTGTTACAGATCGAGTGTGATGTTATAGATCGAGTGTGATGGTATTGATCGAGTGTGATGTTATAGATCGAGTGTGATGGTATAGATCGAGTGTGGTGTTACAGATCGAGTGTGATGTTATAGATCGAGTGTGATGGTATTGATCGAGTGTGATGTTATAGATCGAGTGTGATGGTGTAGATCGAGTGTGATGTTATAGATCGAGTGTGATGGTATTGATCGAGTGTGATGTTATAGATCGAGTGTGATGGTGTAGATCGAGTGTGATGTTATAGATCGAGTGTGATGGTATAGATCGAGTGTGATGGTACAGATCGAGTGTGGTGTTATAGATCGAGTGTGATGGTGTAGATCGAGTGTGATGTTATAGATCGAGTGTGGTGTTATAGATCGAATGTGGTGTTATAGATCGAGTGTGGTGTTATAGACGAGTGTGATGGTATTGATCGAGTGTGATGTTATAGATCGAGTGTGGTGTTATAGATCGAGTGTGGTGTTATAGACGAGTGTGATGGTATTGATCGAGTGTGATGTTATAGATCGAGTGTGGTGTTATAGATCGAGTGTGATGTTATAGACGAGTGTGATGGTATTGATCGAGTGTGATGTTATAGATCGAGTGTGATGTTATAGACGAGTGTGATGGTATTGATCGAGTGTGATGTTATAGATCGAGTGTGGTGTTTCGACGAGTGTGATGGTATTGATCGAGTGTGATGTTATAGATCGAGTGTGATGTTATAGACAAGTGTGATGGTATTGATCGAGTGTGATGTTATCGATCGAGTGTGGTGTTATAGATCGAGTGTGATGGTATAGATCGAGTGTGGTGTTATAGATCGAGTGTGGTGTTTTCGATCGAGTGTGATGTTATAGATCGAGTGTGATGGTATAGATCGAGTGTGGTGTTACAGATCGAGTGTGATGGTATAGATCGAGTGTGGTGTTATAGACGAGTGTGATGTTATAGATCGAGTGTGATGGTATAGATCGAGTGTGGTGTTATAGATCGAGTGTGATGGTATAGATCGAGTGTGGTGTTATAGATCGGGTGTGCTGGTATAGATCGAGTGTGGTGTTATCGATCGAGTGTGTTGTTATAGATCGGGTGTGGTGGTATAGATCGAGTGTGGTGTTATAGATCGGGTGTGCTGGTATAGATCGAGTGTGATGGTATAGATCGAGTGTGGTGTTCTCGATCGAGTGTGATGTTATAGATCGAGTGTGGTGTTATAGATCGAGTGTGATGTTATGGATCGAGTGTGATGGTATAGATCGAGTGTGGTTTTATAGATCGAGTGTGATGTTATGGATCGAGTGTGATGTTATAGATCGAGTGTGGTGTTATAGATCGAGTGTGATGGTATAGATCGAGTGTGGTGTTATAGATCGAGTGTGGTGTTATCGATCGAGTGTGATGGTTTAGATCGTGTGTGATGTTATCGATCGAGTGTGATGTTATAGATCGAGTGTGATGGTATAGATCGAGTGTGATGTTATAGATCGAGTGTGGTGTTATCGATCGAGTGTGATGGTATAGATCGAGTGTGGTGTTATAGATCGAGTGTGGTGTTATCGATCGAGTGTGATGTTATAGATCGAGTGTGATGGTATAGATCGAGTGTGATGTTATAGATCGATTGTGATGGTATAGATCGAGTGTGGTGTTATAGATCGAGTGTGGTGTTATAGATCGAGTGTGATGGTACAGATTGAGTGTGATGGTATAGATCGAGTGTGATGGTATAGATCGATTGTGATGGTATAGATCGAGTGTGGTGTTATAGATCGAGTGTGGTGTTATAGATCGAGTGTGATGGTATAGATCGAGTGTGATGTTATAGACGAGTGTGATGTTATAGATCGAGTGTGGTTGTATGGATCGAGTGTGATGTTATAGATCGAGTGTGATGATATAGATCGAGTGTGATGTTATAGCTCGAGTGTGGTGTTATGGATCGAGTGTGATGGTATGGATCGAGTGTGATGGTATAGATCGAGTGTGGTGTTATAGATCGATTGTGATCGAGTGTGGTGTTATAGATCGAGTGGTGTTATAGATCGAGTGTGGTGGTATAGATCGAGTGTGGTGTTAGAGATCGAGTGTGATGTTATAGATCGAGTGTGGTGTTATAGATCGAGTGTGATGGTATAGATCGAGTGTGGTGTTATAGATCGATTGTGATCGAGTGTGGTGTTATAGATCGAGTGGTGTTATAGATCGAGTGTGGTGGTATAGATCGAGTGTGGTGTTAGAGATCGAGTGTGATGGTATAGATCGAGTGTGATGGTATAGATCGAGTGTGATGGTATAGATCGAGTGTGGTGTTATAGATCGAGTGTGGTGTTAATGATCGAGTGTGGTGTTATAGATCGAGTGTGATGGTATAGATCGAGTGTGATGTTATAGATCGAGTGTGGTGTTAATGATCGAGTGTGATGGTATAGATCGAGTGTGATGTTACAGATCGAGTGTGGTGTTATAGATCGATTGTGATCGAGTGTGGTGTTATAGATCGAGTGGTGTTATAGATCGAGTGTGATGGTATAGATCGAGTGTGATGTTATAGCTTTAGTGTGGTGTTATAGATCGATTGTGATGTTATAGATCGAGTGTGGTGTAAAAGATCGAGTGTGATGGTATAGATCGAGTGTGATGTTTTCGTTCGAGTGTGGTTGAAAAGATCGAGTGTGATGTTATAGATCGAATGTGATGTTATAGATCGAGTGTGATGGTATAGATCGGGTGTGATGTTATAGATCGAGTGTGGTGTTACAGATCGAGTGTGATGGTATAGATCGAGTGTGATGTTATAGATCGAGTGTGGTGTTATAGATCGAGTGTGATGGTATAGATCGGGTGTGATGTTATAGATCGAGTGTGATGTTATAAACGAGTGTGATGTTATAGATCGAGTGTGGTGTTATAGATCGAGTGTGGTGTTACAGATCGAGTGTGATGTTATAAACGAGTGTGATGCTATAGATCGAGTGTGGTGTTATAGATCGAGTGTGATGGTATAGATCGAGTGTGGTGTTATAGATCGAGTGTGATGGTATAGATCGAGTGTGATGTTATAGATCGAGTGTGATGGGATAGATCGAGTGTGGTGTTATAGATCGAGTGTGATGTTATAGATCGAGTGTGGTGTTATAGACGAGTGTGATGGTATTGATCGAGTGTGATGTTATAGATCGAGTGTGATGGTATAGATCGAGTGTGATGTTTTAGATCGAGTGTGATGTTATAGACGAGTGTGATGGTATTGATCGAGTGTGATGTTATAGATCGAGTGTGATGGTATAGATCGAGTGTGGTGTTATAGATCGATTGTGATGGTATAGATCGAGTGTGGTGTTATAGATCGAGTGTGATGGTATAGATCGAGTGTGGTGTTTTAGATCGAGTGTGATGGTATAGATCGAGTGTGATGTTATAGATCGAGTGTGGTGTTTTAGATCGAGTGTGGTTTTTTTGATCGAGTGATGGTATAGATCGAGTGTGATGGTATAGATCGAGTGTGGTGTTATAGATCTAGTGTGGTGTTACAGATCGAGTGTGATGGTATAGATCGAGTGTGATGGTATAGATCGAGTGTGGTGTTATAGATCTAGTGTGATGTTATAGATCGAGTGTGGTGTTATAGATCGAGTGTGATGTTATAGATCGAGTGTGGTGTTACAGATCGAGTGTGATGGTATAGATCGAGTGTGATGGTATAGATCGAGTGTGGTGTTATAGATCTAGTGTGATGTTATAGATCGAGTGTGGTGTTATAGATCGAGTGTGGTGTTATAGATCGAGTCTGATGGTATAGATCGAGTGTGATGGTATAGATCGAGTGTGATGGTATAGATCGAGTGTGGTGTTATAGATCTAGTGTGATGGTATAGATCGAGTGTGGTGTTATAGATCTAGTGTGATGTTATAGATCGAGTGTGGTGTTATAGATCGACTATGGTGTTATAGATCGAGTGTGATGGTATAGATCGAGTGTGGTGTTATAGATCGAGTGTGATGGTACAGATCGAGTGTGGTGTTATAGATCGAGTGTGGTGTTATAGATCGAGTGTGATCGTACAGATCGAGTGTGGTGTTATAGATCGAGTGTGATGTTAATGATCGAGTGTGATGGTATAGATCGAGTGTGATGGTATAGATCGAGTGTGATGTTATAGATCGAGTGTGGTGTTATAGATCGAGTGTGATCGTACAGATCGAGTGTGATGGTATAGATCGAGTGTGATGTTATAGATCGAGTGTGGTGTTATAGATCGAGTGTGATCGTACAGATCGAGTGTGGTGTTATAGATCGAGTGTGGTGTTATAGATCGAGTGTGATGTTAATGATCGAGTGTGATGGTATAGATCGAGTGTGATGATATAGATCGAGTGTGATGGTATAGATCGAGTGTGATGTTATAGATCGAGTGTGGTGTTATAGATCGATTGTGATCGAGTGTGGTGTTATAGATCGAGTGTGATGGTATAGATCGAGTGTGATGTTATAGATCGAGTGTGGTGTTATAGATCGATTGTGATCGAGTGTGGTGTTATAGATCGAGTGGTGTTATAGATCGAGTGTGATGGTCTTGATCGAGTGTGATGTTATAGATCGAGTGTGGTGTTATAGATCGAGTGTGATGGTATAGATCGAGTGTGATGGTAAAGATCGAGTGTGATGTTATAGATCGAGTGTGATGGTATAGTTCGAGTGTGGTGTTATAGATCGAGTGTGATGGTATAGATCGAGTGTGATGTTATAGATCGAGTGTGGTGTTATCGATCGAGTGTGGTGTTATAGATCGAGTGTGATGGTATAGATCGAGTGTGGTGTTATAGATCGATTGTGATCGAGTGTGGTGTTATAGATCGAGTGGTGTTATAGATCGAGTGTGGTGGTATAGATCGAGTGTGATGTTATAGCTCGAGTGTGATGTTATAGATCGAGTGTGGTGTTATAGATCGATTGTGATCGAGTGTGGTGTTATAGATCGAGTGGTGTTATAGATCGAGTGTGGTGGTATAGATCGAGTGTGATGGTATAGATCGAGTGTGGTGTTATAGATCGATTGTGATCGAGTGTGGTGTTATAGATCGAGTGGTGTTATAGATCGAGTGTGATGTTATGGATCGAGTGTGGTGGTATAGATCGAGTGTGATGGTATAGATCGAGTGTGATGGTATAGATCGAGTGTGATGGTATAGATCGAGTGTGGTGTTAGAGATCGAGTGTGATGGTATAGATCGAGTGTGATGGTATAGATCGAGTGTGATGGTATAGATCGAGTGTGGTGTTAGAGATCGAGTGTGATGGTATAGATCGGGTGTGATGTTATAGATCGAGAGTGATGGTATAGATCGAGTGTGATGTTATAGATCGAGTGTGGTGTAAAAGATCGAGTGTGGTGTTATAGATCGAGTGTGATGGTATAGATCGAGTGTGGTGTTATAGATCGATTGTGGTGTTATAGACGGTTGTGATGTTATAGATCGAGTGTGGTGTTATAGATCGAGTGTGGTGTTATAGATCGAGTGTGATGGTATAGATCGAGTGTGGTGTTATAAATCGAGTGTGATGTTATAGATCGAGTGTGGTGTTATAGACGAGTGTGATGGTATTGATCGAGTGTGATGTTATAGATCGAGTGTGGTGTAAATTATCGAGTGTGGTGTTATAGATCGAGTGTGATGTTATAGATCGAGTGTGATGTTATAGACGAGTGTGATGGTATTGATCGAGTGTGATGTTATAGATCGAGTGTGGTGTAAATTATCGAGTGTGGTGTTATAGATCGAGTGTGATGTTATAGATCGAGTGTGATGGTATAGATCGAGTGTGATGGTATAGATCGAGTGTGATGGTATAGATCGATTGTGATGTTATAGATCGAGTGTGGTGTTATAGATCGAGTGTGATGTTATAGACGAGTGTGATGGTATTGATCGAGTGTGATGTTATAGATCGCGTGTGGTGTTATAGATCGAGTGTGATGGTATAGATCGAGTGTGATGTTATAGATCGAGTGTGGTGTTATAGATCGAGTGTGATGGTATAGATCGAGTGTGATGGTATAGATCGAGTGTGGTGTTATAGATCGAGTGTGATGTTATAGACGAGTGTGATGGTATTGATCGAGTGTGATGTTATAGATCGAGTGTGATGTTATAGACGAGTGTGATGGTATTGATCGAGTGTGATGTTATAGATCGAGTGTGATGTTATAGACGAGTGTGATGGTATTGATCGAGTGTGATGTTATAGATTGAGTGTGATGGTATAGATCGAGTGTGGTGTTTTAGATCGAGTGTGATGGTATAGATCGAGTGTGATGTTATAGATTGAGTGTGATGTTATAGATCGAGTGTGGTGTTTTAGATCGAGTGTGGTGTTTTAGATCGAGTGTGATGGTATAGATCGAGTGTGGTGTTTTAGATCGAGTGTGGTGTTATAGATCGAGTGTGGTGTTTTCGATCGAGTGTGATGTTATAGATCGAGTGTGATGGTATAGATCGAGTGTGGTGTTACAGATCGAGTGTGATGGTATAGATCGATTGTGGTGTTATAGACGAGTGTGATGTTATAGATCGAGTGTGGTGTTACAGATCGAGTGTGATGGTATAGATCGAGTGTGGTGTTACAGATCGAGTGTGATGTTATAGATCGAGTGTGGTGTTACAGATCGAGTGTGATGTTATAGACGAATGTGATGTTATAGATCGAGTTTGATGGTATAGATCGAGTGTGGTGTTATCGATCGAGTGTGTTGTTATAGATCGGGTGTGGTGGTATAGATCGAGTGTGGTGTTATAGATCGGGTGTGCTGGTATAGATCGAGTGTGGTGTTATAGATCGGGTGTGCTGGTATAGATCGAGTGTGATGGTATAGATCGAGTGTGGTGTTCTCGATCGAGTGTGATGTTATAGATCGAGTGTGGTGTTATAGATCGAGTGTGATGGTATAGATCGAGAGTGGTGTTATAGATCGAGTGTGATGGTATTGATCGAGTGTGATGTTATAGATCGAGTGTGGTGTTATAGATCGAGTGTGATGGTATTGATCGAGTGTGATGGTATAGATCGAGTGTGGTGTTCTCGATCGAGTGTGATGTTATAGATCGAGTGTGGTGTTATAGACGAGTGTGATGTTATAGATCGAGTGTGATGGTATAGATCGGGTGTGATGTTATAGATCGAGAGTGATGGTATAGATCGAGTGTGATGTTATAGATCGAGTGTGATGGTATTGATCGAGTGTGGTGTTATAAATCGAGTGTGATGGTATAGATCGAGTGTGATGTTATAGATCGAGTGTGATGTTATAGATCGAGTGTGGTGTTATAGATCGAGTGTGATGTTATAAATCGAGTGTGATGTTATAGATCGAGTGTGATGGTATAGATCGAGTGTGGTGTTATAAATCGAGTGTGGTGTTATAGATCGAGTGTGGTGTTATAAATCGAGTGTGGTGTTATAAATCGAGTGTGATGTTATAGATCGAGTGTGGTGTTATAGATCGAGTGTGGTGTTATAGACGAGTGTGGTGTTATAGATCGAGTGTGGTGTTATAGACGAGTGTGATGGTATTGATCGAGTGTGATGTTATAGATCGAGTGTGGTGTTATAGACGAGTGTGATGGTATTGATCGAGTGTGATGTTATAGATCGAGTGTGGTGTTAATTATCGAGTGTGGTGTTATAGATCGAGTGTGGTGTTATAGACGAGTGTGATGGTATTGATCGAGTGTGATGTTATAGATCGAGTGTGGTGTTAATTATCGAGTGTGGTGTTATAGATCGAGTGTGATGTTATAGATCGAGTGTGGTGTTATAGATCGAGTGTGATGGTATAGATCGAGTGTGATGGCATAGATCGATTGTGATGTTATAGATCGAGTGTGGTATTATAGATCGAGTGTGATGTTATAGACGAGTGTGATGGTATTGATCGAGTGTGATGTTATAGATCGCGTGTGGTGTTATAGATCGAGTGTGATGGTATAGATCGAGTGTGATGTTATAGATCGAGTGTGATGGTATAGATCGAGTGTGGTGTTATAGATCGAGTGTGGTGTTATAGATCGAGTGTGATGTTATAGACGAGTGTGATGGTATTGATCGAGTGTGATGTTATAGATCGAGTGTGATGTTATAGACGAGTGTGATGGTATTGATCGAGTGTGATGTTATAGATCGAGTGTGGTGTTATAGATCGAGTGTGGTGTTATAGATCGAGTGTGATGTTATAGACGAGTGTGATGGTATTGATCGAGTGTGATGTTATAGATCGAGTGTGATGTTATAGATCGAGTGTGGTGTTATAGATCGAGTGTGATGTTATAGACGAGTGTGATGGTATTGATCGAGTGTGATGTTATAGATCGAGTGTGATGTTATAGACGAGTGTGATGGTATTGATCGAGTGTGATGTTATAGACGAGTGTGATGGTATTGATCGAGTGTGATGTTATAGATTGAGTGTGATGGTATAGATCGAGTGTGGTGTTTTAGAACGAGTGTGGTGTTATAGATCGAGTGTGATGGTATAGATCGAGTGTGATGTTATAGATTGAGTGTGATGGTATAGATCGAGTGTGGTGTTTTAGATCGAGTGTGGTGTTTTAGATCGAGTGTGATGGTATAGATCGAGTGTGGTGTTTTAGATCGAGTGTGGTGTTATAGATCGAGTGTGGTGTTTTCGATCGAGTGTGATGTTATAGATCGAGTGTGATGGTATAGATCGAGTGTGGTGTTACAGATCGAGTGTGATGGTATAGATCGAGTGTGGTGTTATAGACGAGTGTGATGTTATAGATCGAGTGTGATGGTATAGATCGAGTGTGGTGTTACAGATCGAGTGTGATGTTATAGACGAATGTGATGTTATAGATCGAGTTTGATGGTATAGATCGAGTGTGGTGTTATCGATCGAGTGTGTTGTTATAGATCGGGTGTGGTGGTATAGATCGAGTGTGGTGTTATAGATCGGGTGTGCTGGTATAGATCGAGTGTGATGGTATAGATCGAGTGTGGTGTTCTCGATCGAGTGTGATGTTATAGATCGAGTGTGGTGTTATAGATCGAGTGTGATGGTATAGATCGAGAGTGGTGTTATAGATCGAGTGTGATGGTATTGATCGAGTGTGATGTTATAGATCGAGTGTGGTGTTATAGATCGAGTGTGATGGTATTGATCGAGTGTGATGGTATAGATCGAGTGTGGTGTTCTCGATCGAGTGTGATGTTATAGATCGAGTGTGGTGTTATAGACGAGTGTGATGGTATAGATCGAGTGTGGTGTTATCGATCGAGTGTGTTGTTATAGATCGGGTGTGGTGTTATAGATCGAGTGTGATGTTATAGATCGAGTGTGATGTTATAGATCGAGTGTGGTGTAACAGATCGAGTGTGATGTTATAGACGAGTGTGATGGTATTGATCGAGTGTGATGTTATAGATCGAGTGTGATGTTATAGACGAGTGTGATGGTATTGATCGAGTGTGGTGTTATAGATCGAGTGTGGTGTTATAGATCGAGTGTGATGGTATAGATCGAGTGTGATGGTTTCGATCGAGTCTGGTGTTCTCGATCGAGTGTGATGGTATAGATCGAGTGTGGTGTTTTAGATCGAGTGTGGTGTTATGGATCGAGTGTGGTGTTTTCGATCGAGTGTGATGTTATAGATCGAGTGTGATGGTATAGATCGAGTGTGGTGTTACAGATCGAGTGTGATGGTATAGATCGAGTGTGGTGTTATAGACGAGTGTGATGTTATAGATCGAGTGTGATGGTATAGATCGAGTGTGATGGTATAGATCGAGTGTGGTGTTATAGACGAGTGTGATGTTATAGATCGAGTGTGATGGTATAGATCGAGTGTGGTGTTATCGATCGAGTGTGTTGTTATAGATCGGGTGTGGTGGTATAGATCGAGTGTGGTGTTATAGATCGGGTGTGGTGGTATAGATCGAGTGTGATGGTATAGATCGAGTGTGCTGTTCTCGATCGAGTGTGATGTTATAGATCGAGTGTGGTTGTATAGATCGAGTGTGATGTTACAGATCGAGTGTGGTTGTATAGATCGAGTGTGATGTTACAGATCGAGTGTGGTGTTATAGATCGAGTGTGATGTTATAGATCGAGTGTGGTGGTATAGATCGAGTGTGGTGGTATAGATCGAGTGTGATGTTATAGATCGAGTGTGGTGTTATAGATCGAGTGTGATGGTACGGATCGAGTGTGATGTTATAGATCGCGTGTGGTGTTATAGATCGAGTGTGGTGTTACAGATCGAGTGTGATGGTATTGATCGAGTGTGATGTTATAGATCGCGTGTGGTGTTATAGATCGAGTGTGGTGTTATAGATCGAGTGTGATGGTATTGATCGAGTGTGATGTTATAGATCGAGTGTGGTGTTATAGATCGAGTGTGATGGTATAGATCGAGTGTGGTGTTATAGATTGAGTGTGATGTTATAGACGAGTGTGATGGTATTGATCGAGTGTGATGTTATAGATCGAGTGTGATGTTATTGACGAGTGTGATGGTATTGATCGAGTGTGATGTTATAGATCGAGTGTGATGGTTTCGATCGAGTGTGATGTTATTGACGAGTGTGATGGTATTGATCGAGTGTGATGTTATTGACGAGTGTGATGGTATTGATCGAGTGTGATGTTATAGATCGAGTGTGATGTTATCGATCGAGTGTGGTGTTCTCGATCGAGTGTGATGGTATAGATCGAGTGTGGTGTTTTAGATCGAGTGTGGTGTTATAGATCGAGTGTGGTGTTTTCGATCGAGTGTGATGTTATAGATCGAGTGTGATGGTATAGATCGAGTGTGGTGTTACAGATCGTGTGTGATGGTATAGATCGAGTGTGGTGTTACAGACGAGCGTGATGTTATAGATCGAGTGTGATGGTATAGATCGAGTGTGGTGTTATCGATCGAGTGTGGTGGTATAGATCGAGTGTGGTGTTCTCGATCGAGTGTGATGTTATAGATCGAGTGTGGTTGTATAGATCGAGTGTGATGTTATCGATCGAGTGTGGTGTTATAGACGAGCGTGATGTTATAGATCGAGTGTGATGGTATAGATCGAGTGTGGTGTTATCGATCGAGTGTGGTGGTATAGATCGAGTGTGGTGTTCTCGATCGAGTGTGATGTTATAGATCGGGTGTGGTGGTATAGATCGAGTGTGATGTTATCGATCGAGTGTGATTGTATAGATCGAGTGTGGTGTTTTAGATCGAGTGTGGTGTTATAGATCGAGTGTGGTGTTTTCGATCGAGTGTGATGTTATAGATCGAGTGTGATGGTATAGATCGAGTGTGGTGTTCTCGATCGAGTGTGATTGTATTGATCGAGTGTGGTGTTTTAGATCGAGTGTGGTGTTATAGATCGAGTGTGGTGTTTTCGATCGAGTGTGATGTTATAGATCGAGTGTGATGGTATAGATCGAGTGTGGTGTTACAGATCGAGTGTGATGGTATAGATCGAGTGTGATGTTATAGACGAATGTGATGGTATAGATCGAGTGTGGTTGTATAGATCGAGTGTGATGTTACAGATCGAGTGTGATGTTATAGATCGAGTGTGGTGTTATAGATCGAGTGTGGTGTTATAGATCGAGTGTGATGTTATCGATCGAGTGTGGTGTTCTCGATCGAGTGTGATGTTATAGATCGAGTGTGGTTGTATCGATCGAGTGTGATGTTACAGATCGAGTGTGGTTGTATAGATCGAGTGTGATGTTACAGATCGAGTGTGGTGTTATAGATCGAGTGTGGTGGTATAGATCGAGTGTGATGTTACAGATCGAGTGTGGTGTTATAGATCGAGTGTGATGTTATAGATCGAGTGTGGTGGTATAGATCGAGTGTGATGTTATAGATCGAGTGTGGTGTTATAGATCGAGTGTGGTGTTATAGATCGAGTGTGGTGTTATAGATCGAGTGTGGTGTTATCGATCGAGTGTGGTGTTATAGATCAAGTGTGGTGTTATAGATCGAGTGTGGTGTTATAGATCGAGTGTGGTGTTATCGATCGAGTGTGGTGTTATAGATCAAGTGTGGTGTTATCGATCGAGTGTGGTGTTATAGATCAAGTGTGGTGTTATAGATCGAGTGTGGTGTTATAGATCGAGTGTGGTGTTATAGATCGAGTGTGGTGGTATAGATCGAGTGTGGTGTTATAGATCGAGTGTGGTGTTATAGATCGAGTGTGGTGTTATAGATCGAGTGTGGTGTTATCGATCGAGTGTGGTGTTCTCGATCGAGTGTGGTGGTGCAGATCAGTGCTGACCATTTGTGTTTATAATATATACAAGTTGTACTGGAGACAAACCAGGGCAATAGATTGGACTCGTGATGGCCCCCTTCAGCAGCCGTGGAAGAAGACAGGTGAGTGTGGGTGAGAAGATCGGGAATTATTGGAGAGCGGGGGTCTGCCATGAATTATTGGAGACCGGGGGTCTGCTCTGAATTATTGGAGAGCGGGGGTCTGCCGTGAATTATTGGAGACCGGGGGTCTGCTGTGAATTATTGGAGAGCGGGGGTCTGCTCTGAATTATTGGAGAGCGGGGGTCTGCCGTGAATTATTGGAGACCGGGGGTCTGCCGTGAATTATTGGAGAGCGGGGGTCTGCTGTGAATTATTGGAGACCGGGGGTCTGCCGTGAATTATTGGAGACCGGGGGTCTGCCGTGAATTATTGGAGAGCGGGGGTCTGCTCTGAATTATTGGAGAGCGGGGGTCTGCTCTGAATTATTGGAGAGCGGGGGTCTGCTCTGAATTATTGGAGAGCGGGGGTCTGCCGTGAATTATTGGAGAGCGGGGGTCTGCTCTGAATTATTGGAGAGCGGGGGTCTGCTCTGAATTATTGGAGAGCGGGGGTCTGCTCTGAATTATTGGAGAGCGGGGGTCTGCTCTGAATTATTGGAGAGCGGGGGTCTGCCGTGAATTATTGGAGAGCGGGGGTCTGCCGTGAATTATTGGAGACCGGGGGTCTGCTCTGAATTATTGGAGAGCGGGGGTCTGCTCTGAATTATTGGAGAGCGGGGGTCTGCCGTGAATTATTGGAGAGCGGGGGTCTGCCGTGAATTATTGGAGAGCGGGGGTCTGCCGTGAATTATTGGAGACCGGGGGTCTGCTGTGAATTATTGGAGACCGGGGGTCTGCCGTGAATTATTGGAGACCGGGGGTCTGCCGTGAATTATTGGAGACCGGGGGTCTGCCGTGAATTATTGGAGACCGGGGGTCTGCCATGAATTATTGGAGACCGGGGGTCTGCTCTGAATTATTGGAGACCGGGGGTCTGCCGTGAATTATTGGAGACCGGGGGTCTGCTGTGAATTATTGGAGAGCGGGGGTCTGCTGTGAATTATTGGAGAGCGGGGGTCTGCCGTGTCAACAGGCCTTGTTTGCACTGTGAATGTGCTGGAGAGAGGGTTCGGCTGGATGAGCAAATCTGACAGAGCGAGTAGAGCCCTCAGCAGCAGCAGCTGGTCGAACAGGAGTGGTTCCGGTGGAGATGCCAAGATCCCCTGGGAGAAAGAGGAGCTGCAGCTGTCGGCAGCTATTGCAAGCACTGAAGCCAATGAAGGTGGACTCGCCTGAGAGGGTTTCCTCAAGGGAGAATAAGAAGCATCTGTGAAGAAAAGAGGTCAGAAAAATTGTGTCTCAGAGCTTTGTGAGGCAAGGCAGCATTAAAAGAATGTGTGGTGGTCATGTGATTTTCCAGAATACAACTTTTGGTCAAAGGAGAGCAAGGTGTGAATGGAACAGTGAGTTTGGGCACAATTCTGTTGTTCCAAGAAGTGCTTGGAAGTTAACTACCTGCATTGCCAGTCTCCCTACAAGGAATGGTTTTAGCTCAGTCCTTTGGGTGTTGTCTATAATTAATGTTAAGGATGTTGGGTTAATGTAGTGTGGAGAATTGCCCTTGGATATCATTCTGTCTCTCCCTATTGATTTTACACACAAGCCTGTATTTAGGAGATCTTGCTGCTAAATACACAGGTGGAGTGGCACAACCACAGGAATTGTGGAGGCGCAAAAACATGGCCACTGCCCTCACGTGACCCTGTCTGACACCCGTGTGGCTGGAAATTACTCATCCCAGTGCTTTCAGATCAAAATAAAACAACATGATGTTTATTTTTCATTTTGTCCGTCCATTACTGCACTTGCAAAAACTGCTGCACTAATGGACAGCTGGAAGTAGGCCGTGTGCTGGCCTCCATTTTTATTTTTGCTGCACTCTGTTCTGCTCTTGTTTTGTGAAACTAAAATGGGGCACAAGAGGCCCATAAATGGGGGAGTTTCATGAACCAGCAGGTGGCTTGTTGCAGCACTGGTACCCATCAGCCAAGGTTCCGTCTGCCTGCTCACATGGACAGGGCGTTGTCCCGGACTCTTGGAGAACATTCCTCTCTCAACCAACACTACCAGAAACAGATTCATTAATTATTCATCTCAATGCTGTTTGTGAAATATTGCATTTCACAAAATGGCTGCAATATTTACCTATGTAATAATAGTCACTGCATTCCATTGTATGTGAAACACTTTGAGATGGTTCTGAGGGATGTGATAAAGTACTATATCAATGCAAATCTTTCTTTCTTTATGTTACAGTCCTCCTTGGAAACAGCTTTACAATGGGGTTATCTCCAAGTGCTCTGAATTTTCTCATTCACATTGCAGAGCGCAGTTCAGAGCTTCTCAGTAATATTCGAACCAACTGCACGTGCAAAATGGATACCAAGTCAAAATTGTGATTTTAAACTTCTGGCCCGTAAAGGAAAACTGCCTGGTAGCTTGTTTAATATCAGGGGCAATTTCAGGCCCAGAGAGTGAAGCCTACCTGTAAAGTGTTGTTTTGGGGACTCCGGAGATTGGTACACCACCTTGTTTATACCACAGAAGTGCCTTAACACTGTGCGACATCAAAGGCTCTTGCACAGTATAAGTGGGGTATTGGACCCTGGGCATAGCTTAGGGTAGCCAACTCTGTATTCCTGGAGGTTTGATCACATGAGCTGCTCCCTCCAACTGCCCCGCCCCCACGCTCCCCCCATTGGTCACCCAACATATTCGTTCTCATGGTACACCGCCAATTGGAAAACGAACAGACTCTTCATTACCTGATTGGATGGTTCTTGACTGTCAGTCAAACAGCCTTTTCTTTCCCATCTCCAACATTTTTATAACTAATAAATAAAAGTGTTGAAAGAATTTTTTTTTTAAATGCCCCTATAATTTTTCTCCTGGGTTGCTCCCAGCAGTGTCGAGAAGATTAATCTTCAATTCCTGGAGACTCCTGGACAATCCTGGAGAGTTGGCAACCCTAGCCCAGCTCGGTAGCTGACAGGGTGGGAGGAAGTATCCGCAAGCAGCATCCTCCACGACTCTCCACTTGCAGTGTGTTGAGAGGGTGGAACTCAGGCTGGAGTTTGTAATTCTCTGTCGAACAGCTGACTTTTCTTGCACGCAGCTGCTACTTGCTGCAACGGTGCTGTTTAACATCGGGATGTCCTGATTAAAATGGGGCCGATGAGAGGCATGGATTCCTTTAAGCCGTGGATATCTTCCACTGAAAATTAAAAGCCACAGAGAAATCTTTGAGTTATACCCACCCCAGCCCCTCTGAGACTACTCAAACCCCAGCTGCATATTGCTGAGTCTCCAAGACTGAGTCAGTCATCAGCCCTCCAATTGGAAATGTGAAGTTGTGAATATTATTGATGTTTTCTGCATCCTGTCACCGACCTTCACGTATTCACACTGAGCCCCACGTCTACCACAGAAATCCATTAAATATATGAAGGTCACTGTAAAAAGCTTTTTTGATAAAGCAGGGGGAGCTTTGCTCCCTCGCTGAGTACATTAGAATAGGATTAGCTAAAGCATAGAATCATTCTGTGTACTCACACTGTTTCTGCTATTTACGAGCTGTGGAATATAAAATTCTGCTCAAAAATGAAAATCACTTCACACAAAAAAAAAACTCGGTTTGATAAATAAAGAGACTCAGAGCTGCGTCAATGGCCTGTGAGGGAAGACATCACACAATACAGCAATATTGAATATAGGAAGAAATGAAAGCATTTATACCCCACTCGTCACATTTCTCAGAAACTTCGTAAAAGTGTTTCTCATTCAACGAATTACTTTGAAGTGCGGTTCCTTTTAGAATGGAGCCAAACGTGGCAGCCACAGCAAAATCCCACAAAGCAATGAGATGAGTCTGTTTCAGTAATGTTGGTTGAGGGTCGAATCTTGGCCAGGACTTTGGGAGAGCTCCCTACTCTTCTTCAAATAGAGCTATGGGATCCTTTCGATTCAACCAAAACAGGTAAGTGGAGCGGTGGTTTAATGTCATGTGTGAATGATGAAATGCCAACCAGACGCTCCTTGATTTGATCCCCAATCTGTGCTATTAGCTGATCTCAAATGGGATCGCAGTTGGAAACCTACAACTGGGCTCAGTACCACCGATCCAGGGAGGGCAAAAAAGTCAGCCAGCTTCCAGCTCCTGATCTTATCCACTGACCTCTACTAGATAGTTGGGTGAGGACAGGATTAAGCTCAGCTCTGCTGTACTCCTTGACCGAGTAGCCAACCAACACTCACTGCCTAGGCTCACAGATGAAGATTGGGAGGTGGTACCAGAAGACTACTGGTGAGGGTGAAACTGCATCCCAGCGAGAGTCAGTGCCTTTAGGACACCGTACCTCAGGAGGGAGTGCAGCGCAGATTCACCAGCATTATACCGGGTCTTAGAGGGTTAAATTATGAAGACAGGTTGCATAAACTTGGCTTGCATTCCCTCAAGTATAGAAAATTGAGGGGGCGATCTGATCGAGGTGTTTAAAATGTTAAAAGGATTGGATAGGGTGGATACGGAGAAGTTATTTCCTCTGATGAGGGAATCAAGAATGAGGAGACATAATCTTAAAATTAGGGCTAGGCCATTTAGGAGGGAAAACAGGTAGCACTTTTTCACACAAAGAGTTGTAGAAATCTGGAACTCTCTCCCCCAAAAGGCTGTGGATGCTGAGGACAATTGGAGCTTTCAAAGCTGAGATAGATTGATAGATTTTTGTTAGGTAAGGGTATCAAGGCATATGGAGCAAAGATGGGTAAATGGTGTTGAGGTACAGATCAGCCATGATCTAATTGAATGGTCGAGAGGCTGACTGGCCTACTCCTGTTCCTATGATAGACGAGGATTGGAAGGACTGAAAAGGTAATGAAAGATTTGAACATCACCAGACAGTGCCAAACTGTTAACACCTCATCAGAAACATCAGAGAAAGGGAGATTCAGGCAGCTCCTCTCAAAGTAAAGGAAACTTTCATCGATTTGGGCCGTTTCCAAAAGACAGATATTTTGGGGGCATAGTTCAAACACCACTCAACTTCTAGCAAGCTTGCAAAACATCAAAGCTGGAGAGCATTGACAAAAAGCCAAGATGAATCAGAGCCAGAGAGTATTGAACAGAAACAATGGGTGAATGTTTCCACCTTAGGAAGAATAACTGAGTTTCTACAAGAATGTGTGGAGATGGAAGAGGACATGTGGAAAGGAAGTGTCCCTAAAGGAAAATTTTAATGTGATAGTCAGAGGGACATATAAAAAAAGTGCCTCAGTAATACATTGAATAGTGAGTGACCTAAATTATACACTGAGCATTGACCTCAATGATAAATGGAAATGAGAGTGACCCCGTTTATAAACGGAACAGAGAGTGACCCCGTTTATAAACGGAACAGAGAGTGACCCCGTTTATAAACGGAACAGAGAGTGACCCCGTTTATAAACGGAACAGAGAGTGACCCTGTTTATAAACAGAACAGAGAGTGACCCCGTTTATAAACAGAACAGAGAGTGACCCCATTTATAAGCGGAACAGAGAGTGACCCCGTTTATAAACGGAACAGAGAGTGACCCCATTTATAAACAGAACAGAGAGTGACCCCGTTTATAAACAGAACAGAGAGTGACCCCATTTATAAGCGGAACAGAGAGTGACCCTGTTTATTAGCGGAACAGAGAGTGACCCTGTTTATAAGCGGAATAGAGAGTGACCCCGTTTATGAGCAGAACAGAGAGTGACCCCGTTTATAAATGGAATAGAGAGTGACCCCATTTATAAATGGAACAGAGAGTGACCCCGTTTATAAATGGAATAGAGAGTGACCCCAATTATAAACAGAACAGAGAGTGACCCCATTTATAAATGGAATAGAGAGTGACCCCAATTATAAACAGAACAGAGAGTGACCCCGTTTATAAATGGAATAGAGAGTGACCCCGTTTATAAATGGAACAGAGAGTGACCCCGTTTATAAATGGAACAGAGAGTGACCCCATTTATAAATGGAACAGAGAGTGACCCCGTTTATAAATGGAACAGAGAGTGACCCCATTTATAAATGGAACAGAGAGTGACCCCGTTTATAAATGGAACAGTGAGTGACCCCGTTTATAAATGGAACAGAGAGTGACCCCGTTTATAAATGGAACAGAGAGTGACCCCATTTATAAATGGAACAGAGAGTGACCCCGTTTATAAATGGAACAGAGAGTGACCCCGTTTATAAATGGAACAGAGAGTGACCCCATTTATAAATGGAACAGAGAGTGACCCCGTTTATAAATGGAACAGAGAGTGACCCCGTTTATAAATGGAACAGAGTGATCCCAATTATAAACAGAACTGAGTGACTCCAATTATTATCAGAACAGAGAGTGACCCTAATTATAAATGGAACAGAGAGAGAGTGACCCCAATTATAAATAGAATTGTGTGACCCTCAATTGAAATGGCACAAAGAGCTTTGAAGGCAAATGAATATTAGGAAGATGAATCTACAGTAACCAGGGACAGAAAGACTGAGGTGATTTGTGACCAGTGGAGTCAGAGGCATGAGGAGAATCAGATACTGGGTATCAGAGACTCCTGCAGTATCGGAGACTATTATAACCTTAGATTGAACCACATATCTTCATTCTACAAAATTTCCTAACAATGGTTGCTAATCCACTCATTAAACACAGAGGTTGGAGCTAATAATTTCTGATATAAAAATTTTAAATGTCTCAACCAGAAACTGCCCTTTTCATTTCAGCAGTCCTGAACCCTTCCGCAGTGCTGCGTAATTATATACAGTGTAATAATTTAATCTCCTGAGGGAGGCTCCTGTTATGTGTCTTCCTACCCACTAAAAGTAAATCAGGTAGAATACCAGAATATCTATCTACCTTTGAATCCTACACCATCCATCTGTGCTGGTTGTCTTCCCTGGTGCTACATTTTCCAATATTTTATAGAACCATTTTCTATCTGAATGGATTCTGGAAAGTGCACTTTTTCCAGTATAATGCAGAAGATGTATTTTTATTCATAATCCACCCTTTGTGTAGTTGTGTGACCCAGGGATTAGCAATTCCTGTTACTTACAAATGGGGAGTCACCTTCCCTCTTTTGTCCACTACATACTTCACCTCTTTAAGGGTAACAATCTATAAATGGGCCCATGTGCTGTCTGGAACCTTCCATCGGAGAGAGATAATGTGAAGCTTTAATCCCTTTCCATTCTGTTTAGGTGAAATGGGAGCCCTTTAAATAGCTACTGCAGCCCTTTAAAGCAGTGCTTCAGATTCCTTGCTTAGTGTGTGCGAGCTCTCACAGCAGGTCCACTGTGCAGATTGGTGTTCACCATGAATAAATAATCAGGTTTAAACAAAAACCTAACACAGCAAGCTGACTGGATTCCCTGCAGTTCACTGTTGCTGCTGGAAAACTGCACAAAGAGGAAATTTTATCCTATAGTGGACAAAGTCTGTAATGGGTAAATTGCATGCTTCAATGATTTCTCCTGAAGAAATATTTTTCTTTTCATAGAATCATAGAATCATAGAAATTTACAGCACAGAATGAGGCCATTCGGCCCATTGTATCTGAGTCGGCTGAAAAAGAGCTATCCAGCCGAATCCTGCTTTCCAGTTCTTGATCTGTAGCCTTGTAGGTTGCAGCACTTCAAGTACATATCCAAGTACCTTCTAAATGTGATGAGTGTTTCTGCCTCTACCACCCTTCCAGGCAGTGAGTTCCAGACCTCCACCATCCTCTGGGTGAAAAATTCTCCTCAACTCCCCCTCTAATCCTTCTACCAACCACTTTAAATCTATGCCCCCTGGTTATTGACCTCTCTGCTAAGGGAAATAGGTCCTTCCTATCCACTCTGTCTAGGCCCCTCATAATTTTAAACACCTCAATTAAATCTCCCCTCAGCCTCCTCCGTTCCAATGAAAACAACCCCAGCCTATCCAATCTTTCCTCATAGCTAAAATTCTCCAGTCCTGGCAACATCCTCGTAAATCTCCTTTGTACCCTCTCTAGTGCAATCACACCTTTCCTGTAATGTGGAGACTAGAACTATATGTAATACTCAAGCTGTGGCCTAACTAGTATTTTATACAGTTCTAGCATAACCTCTCTGTTCTTATATTCTATACCTGGGCTAATAAAGGAAAGTATCCCGTATGCCTTCTTAACCACCTTATCTACCTGTCCTGCTGCCTTTCAAGGATCTGTGGACATGCACTCCAAGGTCCCTCTGTTCCTCTACTCTTCTCAGTATCCTCCCATTTATTGTGTATTCCCTTGCCTTGTTTGCCCTCCCCAAATGCATTACCTCACACTTCTCCGGATTGAATTCCATTTGCCACTTCCAGTCACAAAAAAACCCGTTGACCATTACCCTTTGCTTCCTGCCACTGAGCCAATTTTGGATCCAACTTGCCACTTCCCCTTGGATCCCATGGGCTTTTACTTTTCTGACTAGTCTACCATGTGGGACCTTGTCAAAAGCCTTGCTAAAATTCATGTAAACTACATCTAACACGCTACCCTCATCGACCCTCCTTGTTACCTCCTCAAAAAATTCAATCAAGTTAGTTAGACACGACCTTTCCTTAACATATTCATGCTGACTGTCCTTGATTAATCTGTGCCTTTCTAAATGATGATTAATACTGTCCCTCAGAATTGTTTCCAATAATTTGCCCACCACCGAGGTAAGGCTGACTGGCCTGTAATTAGTCGGTCTAGCCTTTTCTCCCATTTTAAACAACAGTACAATGTTAGCAGTCCTCCAATCCTCCGGCACCACACCTGCAGCCAGAGAGGATTGGAAAATGATGGTCAGAGTTTCCACTATTTCCTCCCTTGCTTCTCTTAACAGCCTGGGATACATTTCATCCGTGCCTGGTGATTTATCTACTTTCAAAGATGCTAATCCCCTTAATATTTCCTTTCTCACTATCTTTGTCCCATCCAATATTTCACACTCCTCCTCCTTAACTACAATGTCTGCATCGTCCCGCTCTTTTGTGAAGACACTTTTGAAAAGGAATTTCCTGATAATACAGTATGACCGCAATATAGTTTCTCTCTTTCTAGTGCACATTTACTGTTGTTGAAAACACCACACTGATCACCAGCTCCAGCCCTTTCCAAGTCTTTTTGATTTAAACATCAAAATTACGGGAGGCTTTGATATGGATATTCTGGTCGGTGAGTCAGTAACTAGAGGGTAGTAAGAACGTAAGGAGAGGTTAGGAGAATGTTTTGACACAGATGGGTTATTAGGACACAGAATGGCCTACCAGAAACAATGGTGGAAGCAGAATCTTTAATAACTTTTAATAGGCAAATGGATAAATATTTGAAAAAGAAAAATTTAAAAGAGTACAGGAAAGGGCAGGGGAATGGGGATAAGCAGATAACTCTTTCAGAGAGCCAGCATAGCCACGATGGGCCGAGTGTATTCCTTCTGCGCTATAAAATTCTATAATTCAATCTGTCGTAGGAATCGACAATTGATGTCTTTCCCAGTCAGAGGTAATTTATAGCTGAATAGACCAGATGTTTGTAGATGCCGGTGGATGGATTTTCTGAACACAACAGTACAATTCGACAACACAAAGAACACAATTTAACAAGTTGGATACATATACCTGTATATGTATATATATATATATGTGTGTCAAAAGCAAAATACTGCGGATGCTGGAAATCTGAAATATATATATATGTGTAATTGGTAATTGATAGCTCACCCGACATTCACAAGATTCAATCAGGACATTATTGTAACTCGACAATGGAGGTGCCAAACACCATTAACAACTTCCCATCAATCACTCACTCAATCAACCATGGAAATTAAACACTGAACTTTGCAGAAAACATGCATTTGATCTCTCAGTTGGAAGCTAACAATGTCAGCTTTTAATAAAAAATAGAACATTTACAATCAAACAAGTGTTTGCAATGCTCGCTACATCATTGTGATTGTAGCAGCACAGAAATCTTGTCCATAGAGCACTTGATTCTTGCTATCTGTGTTTATCCGAATCGCACTCAATCTTTTTTCTGAACTGGCTTATTTTTCCAGCTCTTTTAAAAGGAGTGAACGCAATATGAGCTTCCTTATCTGGGAACCTAGTCAACGTGTGCTGATTCCTTAAGCTTTACCTTCTCCAAGCAACTTTCTTTATCCCTCAGGGAATGAGATGGAACAGTAACAGCTATTGTCAATCCATAGAGATTACATACTTGTGAGGAATAATAAATGCTTGCTGTTCCTTTTCCTTATTGGTCCCTGCCGGAGACTTTGAGCCCTGGCTCCTTCAATTCGTGCACTGGGGACCAGGCCAGGAACAACATAGTGATTTGAGAGAAATGAATGAGCAGTTTGAGCAGAGAGTGGTAAGCTAGGATCTGACCCCACGAGGCCTGCCCACTGAGTGAAGCACTGGTCCATCCTCCTGTTTCCTCTATCTTGATTTAAATTAAGAAGTAGAAGAACACAAGGAACAGACTCAAAGGTCAAAAGAGCTCCTGCTGTTCCAAACCTTGCGTCCTTGTTTTTATTAGAAGGAAAGAAAAAATAGAAGAGAAAAGAGAATATAAAAGAAAAGAATGGAGAAAAGAAGGAAAGAAAGAAAGAACTTGCATTTATATGGTGCCTTTCAGGACCTCAGGATGTCCCAAAGTGATTTACAGCCAATGAAGTGCGCTTGAACTGTAGTCACTGTTATAATGTAGGAAACGAGGCTGCCAATTTGCGCATAGCAAGGTTAAATATTGGCTAGAACATCGGGGAGAACTCCCCTTCTCTACATTGAAAAGTGCCTGGGGATTTTTTACGTACACCTGAGAGGGCAGATTGGGCCTTGGTTTAACTTCTGATCCAAAAGACAGCACCTCAGACACCGCAGCACTCCCTCAATACTGCACTGAAGTGTCAGCTTAGATTATATGCTCAAGTGTCTGGAGTGGAGCTTGAACCCGCGATTTTCTGACTCAGAAGCAAGAGTGCGACCACTGAGCCACGAATGGCACCTAATAATCCATTAGATTATGGACCAAGAAAAAACACAGAGCGGTTCACTATGCCCAGTTTTCTTCCCTCCTCTCCTATCGTACAGTTTCAAGGCACCAGCTGCCATTCATTACCTCACCCAGATGGCTGTTCCTAACCTGTGAGTCCAGACAGTGAGTGTTGACAGGCCATTCAACTGTGAGGGCATCACCACCGATATAGTTGTCACTCAACCTGTACACGCTCACACTTCCAGCAGGGATTCCTGGATAGCAAACAGGATGAACCTTTATAAAACACCGGTTCGGCCACAACTGGACTATTGTGTCCAGTTTTGGGCTTTAGGAAAGATGTGAAGGCCTTAGAAAGGGTGCAGAAGAGATTTACTAAATGATTTCAGGGATGAAGGATTTTAGTTACATGGATAGACTGAAGAAGCTGGGGTTGTTCTCCTTGGAACAGAGATGGTTGCGAGGAGATTTGATAGAAGTATTTAAAATCATGAAAGGTCTAGACGGAGTAGATAGAGAGAAACTCCCATTGACGGAAGGGTCAAGGACCAGAGGACATGGATTTAAGGTGATTGGCAAAAGAACCAAAGGTGACATGAGGAAATACTTTTTTACACAGCGAGTGGTTAGGATCTGGAATGCACTGCCCGAGGGGGTGGTGGAGGCAGATTCAATCATGGTCTTCAAAAGGGAACTGGATAAGTACTTGAAAGGAAAAAATTTGCAGGGCTACAGGGTTAGGGCGGGGGAGTGGGACTAGCTGGATTGCTCTTGCATGGAGCCGGTGCAGACTCAATGGGCCGAATGGCCTCACTTCCGTGCTGTAACCTTTCTATGATTCTATGGTTCTAGAAGGGGGAACACCCAGGCTGACTTTTCTGCAGGGGTTCTGAGACTAACTGTAGTGCCCTAGCTGCTGGTTCAGCATGGACAGGGACTTGAGCTTGGGATCTTCCGGTTTGTATTGCTTCCAACTGCATTGGGCAATGTATTAAATACTTGGCCATCAGGGGGAGCTCAAGGAGCTGCTTTAATGAACTCTGAAAAACAAAAATATTTTCACGTTCCAAATATTTCACATTATGAGTATCGTTTTTGATATTTTTGTATTGGAAAAAAAATTGTTCTTTGCCAGAGGGCTGTGATGACTGATAGTTCTAAAAAGAAATTAAATGGAGCTGTGCACCATTGTATACCTCACGATTGTGTCCTTCCCTTAAACAAGTATAGGTGAATTGTGGTTGATTAAAACAAACCAATGCCAATTTCATCAAATACCTATTTATTTTCATGTGCTGCACATCACTCACTGCTTTGTAGATATTCTAATTTTTCACAGAAGCTGCATAAAAGCAGTGTCAGTAAAAGGCCTCAGGCTTACGCCCAAAAGCCTTAGTGTACATGCCAGCTTTTTACGGTGACAGTCAGCCTTCCAACCCCTGTGTCAGCTTCTCAACATTTCACAAGACATTTCACCTCAGGAAGGATATATTGGCCTTGGAGGGCATGCATCGCAGATTCACCAGAATGACACTGGGGCTAAAAGGGTTAAATTATGAGGTCAGGTTGCATAGACGAGGCTTGTACTCCCTTGAGTATAGAAGATTAAGGGATGATCTAATTGAGGCGTTTAAAATGATTCAAGGATTTGATAGGGTAGATGGAGAGAAACTATTTCCTCTGGTGGGGGAGTCCAGAACAAAGGGACATAACATTAAAATTAGAACTAGGGGTTGATGTCAGGAAGCACTTCTTCACAAAAAAGTGGAAACCCGGAACTCTCTTCCCCAAAAAGCTGTTGAGGCTGGGGATCAATTGAAAATTTCAAAATTGAGATTGATAGATTTTTGCTAGGCAAGGGTATTAAGGGTTATGAAACCAAGGTGGGTAAATGGAGTTAAGATACAGATCAGCCATGATCTAGAGTCATAGTCATGGAGTCATAGAAGTTTACAACATGGAAACAGGCCCTTCGGCCCAACATGTCCATGTCGCCCAGTTTATACCACTAAGCTAGTCCCAATTGCCTGCACTTGGCCCATATCCCTCTATACCCATCTTACCCATGTAACTGTCCAAATGCTTTTTAAAAGACAAAATTGTACCCGCCTCTACTACTGCCTCTGGCAGCTCGTTCCAGACACTCACCACCCTTTGAGTGAAAAAATTGCCCCTCTGGACCCTTTTGTATCTCTCCCCTCTCACCTTAAATCTATGTCCCCTCGTTATAGACTCCCCTACCTTTGGGAAAAGATTTTGACTATCTACCTTATCTATGCCCCTCATTATTTTATAGACTTGTATAAGATCACCCCTCAACCTCCTACTCTCCAGGGAAAAAAGTCCCAGTCTATCTAACCTCTCCCTATAAGTCAAACCATCAAGTCCCGGTAGCATCCTAGTAAATCTTTTCTGCACTCTTTCTAGTTTAATAATATCCTTTCTATAATAGGGTGACCAGAACTGTACACAGTATTCCAAGTGTGGCCTAACTAATATCTTGTACAACTTCAACAAAACATCCCAACTCCTGTATTCAATGTTCTGACCAATGAAACCAAGCATGCCGAATGCCTTCTTCACCACCCTATCCACCTGTGACTCCACTTTCAAGGAGCTATGAACCTGTACTCCTAGATCTCTTTGTTCTATAACTCTCCCCAACGCCCTACCATTAACGGAGTAGGTCCTGGCCCGATTCGATCTACCAAAATGCATCACCTCACATTTATCTAAATTAAACTCCATCTGCCATTCATCGGCCCACTGGCCCAATTTATCAAGATCCCGTTGCAATCCTAGATAACCTTCTTCACTGTCCACAATGCCACCAATCTTGGTGTCATCTGCAAACTTACTAACCATGCCTCCTAAATTCTCATCCAAATCATTAATATAAATAACAAATAACAGCGGACCCAGCACCGATCCCTGAGGCACACCGCTGGTCACAGGCCTCCAGTTTGAAAAACAACCCTCTACAACCACCCTCTGTCTTCTGTCGTCAAGCCAATTTTGTATCCAATTGGCTACCTCACCTTGGATCCCGTGAGATTTAACCTTATGTAACAACCTACCATGCGGTACCTTGTCAAAGGCTTTGCTGAAGTCCATGTAGACCACGTCAACTGCACAGCCCTCATCTATCTTCTTGGTTACCCCTTCAAAAAACTCAATCAAATTCGTGAGACATGATTTTCCTCTCACAAAACCATGCTGACTGTTCCTAATCAGTCCCTGCCTCTCCAAATGCCTGTAGATCCTGTCTCTCAGAATACCCTCTAACAACTTACCCACTACAGATGTCAGGCTCACCGGTCTGTAGTTCCCAGGCTTTTCCCTGCCGCCCTTCTTAAACAAAGGCACAACATTTGCTACCCTCCAATCTTCAGGCACCTCACCTGTAGCTGTCGATGATTCAAAAATCTCTGCTAGGGGACCCGCAATTTCCTCCCTAACCTCCCATAACGTCCTGGGATACATTTCATCAGGTCCCGGAGATTTATCTACTTTGATGCGCATTAAGACGTCCAGCACCTCCCTCTCTGTAATATGTACACTCCTTAAGATATCACTATTTATTTCCCCAAGTTCCCTAACATCCATGCCTTTCTCAACCGTAAATACCGATGTGAAATATTCATTCAGGATCTCACCCATCTCTTGTGGTTCCGCACATAGATGACCTTGTTGATCCTTAAGAGGCCCTACACTCTCCCTAGTTACTCTTTTGCCCTTTATCTAAACTGATTGGCAGAATTGGCTCGAGGGGTTGAGTGGCCTACTCCTGTTCCTATGTTCCTAAATCATCTATTTTAATGGGAATAGCCAATCAAGCAATTTGGATGGAGGGACTAGAATCTTTCAAAATCAGACTGGTTAGAGGGCAGGAATGGAATCCTTCACTAACTTCATTGAGTTTTTTTGATGAGGTAACAGAGAGGATTGATGAGGGCAATGTGGTTGATGTGGTGTATATGGACTTTCAAAAGGCGTTTGATAAAGTGCCACATAATAGGCCTGTCAGCAAAATTGAAGCCCATGGAATAAGGGGTATTGACAACATGGATACAAAATTGGCTAAGTGACAGGAAACAGAGAGTAGTGGTGAACAGTTGTTGTTTGGACTGCAGGAAGGTATACAGTGGTGTTCCCCAGGGGTCAGTACCAGGACTACTGCTTTTTTTGATTCATATCAATGACTTGAACTTGGTTGTTCAGTTGTAAACAATTTTACAACACCAAGTTATAGTCCAACAAATTTATTTTTAATTCCACAAGCTTTCGGAGGCTTCCTCCTTCCTCAGGTGAACGGTACCGTTCACCTGACGAAGGAGGAAGCCTCCGAAAGCTTGTGGAATTAAAAATAAATTTGTTGGACTATAACTTGGTGTTGTAAAATTGTTTACAATTGTCAACCCCAGTCCATCACCAGCATCTCCACATCTTGGTTGTTCAGGGCACAGTTTCAAAATTTGTAAATGACACAAAACTTGGAAGTGTAGTAAACAGTGAGGAGGTTAGTAATAGACTTCAAGAATACAAAGACAGACTGGTGGAATGGGCGGACACATGGCAGATGACATTCAATGCAGAGAAGTGCGAAGTGATACATTTTGGCAGGAAGAATGAGGAGAGGCAATATAAACTAAATGCTACAATTCTAAAGGGAATGCAGGAACAGGGAGCACAAACCTTTGAAGGTAGCAGGACAGGTTGAGAAAGTGGTTTAAAAAGCATATGGGATCCTGGGCTTCATAAATAGAGGGATAGAGTGCAAAAGCAAGGAAGTTATGTTGAACCTTTATAAAACACTGTGTCGGCCACAACTGGAGAATTGTGTCCAATTCTGGGCACCGCACTTTAGGAAGGATGTGAAGACCTTAGAGAGGGTGCAGAAAAGGTTTACTAGAATGGTTCCAGGGATGAGAGACTTCAGTTATGTGGCTAGACTGGAGAAGCTGGGGTTGTTCTTCTTAGAGCAGAGAAGGTTAAAAGGAGATTTGATAGAAGTGTTCAAAATTATCAAGGGTCTAGATAAAATAAATAAAGAGAAACTATTCCCATTGGCGGAAGGGTCGCGAACCAGAGGACACAGATTTAAGGTGATTGGCAAAAGAACCAAAGGCGACATAAGGAAAAACTTTTTTATGCAGCAAGTAGTTATGATCTGGAATGCACTGCCTGAAAGGGTGGTGGAAGTGGATTCAATCATGGCTTTCAAAAAGGAATTGGATAAATACTTAAAGGGAAAAAATTTGCAGGGCTACGGGGAAAGAGCGAGGGAATGGGACTAATTGGATTGTCCTTCCAAAGAGCCGGCAGGGCTCGATGGACCGAGTGGTGGCCTCCTGTGCTGTAACCATTCTATGATTCTATGATTCAATCAGACTGGTAAAAGTGTGGGATTGGAATCAATCAGATGTTACATTTTCCCATTGTTTGCGGTGCACAAACCTCAGGCAGATAAAATTAAAATGAGTTGATGGTTTCTGAGAGTCACAGTGAGGGCAAAATGCAATATTGTTACACCGTAAAAAGGGTGCAACGATGATGGATTTAATAGTGCAACGACAAGCGTCCGATTTGCACGCGCATTTGGGCCTCCGCTGAATTTGTTAGGGTTTTGTTCTTTAGGTGGCCCTGCTGCCTGCCTAAAATGAGCACAGGCCTGGTTTCAAAACTGAAATGAGGGTCCCATGGCCTCTTGTGGGAAATTCATTCAAACTTTTCGGATTCTGCACAATGCAAGTTCCGACTAGTTTTTCAGGCTCTACAGCGGTTCTGAAAGTGCCCACTGTGGGCCGCCGAAGATATGGCTCGTTAAGCTTTTTTAACTGACCTGAATGTGGAACCAAAAAGAATGTGGAACCTCCTGCCTCCACATGAATTCTTCAGCCTTCTCTTGCCCCTTTCCCATTTGCCTCCCCACCTCCCTGGACTCACCTGCAAGCCAGCTTGGCACTCAAATAGGGAGTGAGGTTGGAGTCATGATATTTTTAATTTAATTTAAAAGTTGACATGGAGATTCATATTCAGAATCACAGTAGATGCACCAAATCAGATGTCAAAAATCAAAATGTTCTTTTGGGGACATGCACTCTTTGGGGTGAATATTAACTTTTAACACCGGGTGGAAAATGGGCAGTGTGTAAACGGGCAGTGTGTAGACAGGAGGTGTGTGAACAGGCAGTGATTAAATGGGTGGTGTGTAAACAGGGCGATGTATAAACAGATGATGTGTAAACAGGTGGTGTATAAATGGGTGGTGTGTAAAAGGGTGCTGTGTAAACAAGTGGTGTGTAAACGGGTGGTGTGTAAACGGTGCTGTGTAAACGGAGTGGTATGTAAATGGGCGGTGTGTAAACAGGCGGCGTGTAAACAAGTGGTGTGTAAATGGGTGGTGTGTAAATGGGCAGTGTGTAAACAGGCGGCGTGTAAACAAGTGGTGTGTAAATGGGTGATGTGTAAACGGTGCTGTGTAAACAAGTGGTGTGTAAACGGGTGGTGTGTAAACAGTGCTGTGTAAACGGAGTGGTATGTAAATGGGCGGTGTGTAAACAGGCGGCGTGTAAACAAGTGGTGTGTAAATGGGTGGTGTGTAAATGGGCAGTGTGTAAACAGGCGGCGTGTAAACAAGTGGTGTGTAAATGGGTGGTGTGTAAACGGTGCTGTGTAAACAAGTGGTGTGTAAATGGGTGGCGTTTAAATGGGTGACATGTAAACAGGCAGTGCAATCGGATGGTGTGTAAACGGTGCCGTGTAAACGGGCAGCTGATCCAACAGTACCCATTTTCTGCTCAGTGTTAAACAGTAGAGGGAGAGGATAGCATACTGGACACTCCAAGGAAACTAAATTTTGATTAGGGATTGGGACCCACCATAATTAACACAGGCAAATTAACAGTAATGAAGAAAATAATAGCACTAAAGAGTGACAAATCCCCAGGACCAGATGGTTTCCATCCCAGGGTTTTAAAGGAAGTAGGTGAGAACATTGCAGAAGCCCCAACTATAATCTTCCAAAGTTCTCTCAATTAAGGAACCGTTCCTTTAGATTGGAAAATTGTATATGTCACTCCGTAATTTAATTAAGGTGAGAAAGGGAAACCAGGGAATTATAGACCAGTTAGCCTAACATTTGTTGTCAGGAAATTACTAGAGTCTATAATTAAGGATAGAGTGACTGAACACCTTGTAAAAATTTTCAGCTAATCAGAGAGAGCCAGTATGGATATGTAAATGGTAGGTCATGCCTGATGAGCATGATTGAATTTTTTGAAGAGGTAACTAAAAGTAGTGGACAGGGGAATGTCTATGGATGTTGTTTATATGGACTTCCAGAACGTATTCGATAAAATCCCTCATAAGAGCTAAAGTTGAAACTCATGGAATTGAGGGCAAATTATTGACCTGGTTCGGAAATTGGCTGAGTGGCAGGAGACAGAGATTAGGGATAATGGACAGGTACTCAAATTGCAGGATGTGACTAGTGGTGTCCCACAGGGATCTGTTTTGGAGCCTCAACTATTCACTGAATTTATTAACGATGATGGGATAGAGAGCCACATATCCAAGTTTGCCAATGACACAAAGACAGGCAGCATTATAAACAGTGTAGATGGAAGCATAAAATTACAGAGAGGTAATAATAGATTAAATGAATGGGCAAAACTGTGGCAAATGGATTTCAATGTAGGCAAGTGTGAGGTCATCCACTTTGGACCTAAAAAGGATAGATCTTTCTAAATGGTGAAAAGCTCAAAACAGTGGAGGTCCAAAGAATCTTATGGTTTCATGTACATAGATCATTAAAATATCATGGACAGGTACAGAAAATAATCAAAAAGGCTAATGGAATGCTGGCCTTTATATCTAGAGGATTAGAATAGAGTAGAAGTTATGCTACAGCTTTACAAAGCCCTGGTTAGAGCACACTGAAGTATTGTATTCGGTTCTGGGCACTGCACCTTAGGAAGGATATATTGGCCTTGGAGGGAGTGCAACGTAGATTTACTAGAAGGTACCTGGATTCCAAGGGTTAAATTACGAGGAGAGATTACACAAACTAGGGTTGTATTCCCTGGAATTTAGCAGATTAAGGGTGAATTGATCTATTCAGGAGAACTGATAGAGTAAATAGAGAGAAACTATTTCTGCTGGTTGGGTAGTTTAAGACGAGGAGACATAGCCTAAACATTAGAGCCAGGACTTTCAGGAGTGAAGTTAGGAAACACTTCTACACGCAAAGGGTGGTAGAATTTGGAACTCTCTTCCACAAACGGCAGTTGATGCGCGCTCAAGTGTTAATTTTAAATCTGAGATTGATAGATTTTTGTTAACCAAAGGTATTAAGGGATATGGGGCTAGGGCAGGTATATGGAGTTAGGTCACAGATCAACCGTGATCTCATTGAATGGCAGAACAGGCTCGAGGGGCTAAATGACCTACTCCTGTTCCTATTTTCCTTTGTAATTCACCCCTTAGTCTAACTCCTTGTCTTCATGTGCCATAAATCTATATTTTCACAACTGCTTTTTTGAGCTGTCTATTTTTTTGGGAGGTTGTGTCAACTTTTTTTTTAAAGCTATTGGTCATATGTGTCTCAGTGCTATCATTCAGTGAATACAAGGTACAGTTACAGAGGGAGAGGAGGAATGAGAGAGGTAAGAAAGGAGAAAGCAAAAAACAATAATCAGTGGAAAGAGATTGCCCAAAAAGTTATCTGTTATTGAACTGACCGTACCAAGGGCAGAAACTTAGGGCTCAATTTTCACCTTCACCGGCCGGGTTGCAATCTGGCAGAACAGATCACCTGCCCTTTGTAGGACTGGAGACCTAGCACAGATCACAAGAGGGTTTCACTGTTAAACTCTTGGGCCCAGTTACATGACAAATAGATATAGATATGTGAAAATCAACTTCCACAAAATGTAGGCCTAAGGGATTGGCTGACACCACAATACCTGTGAAGATATCTACACTAGTCCCAGTGGCATAGGCAGGACTTTTTTATCATGGGGTGTTTGGATATGAGCCTGTCAGACCAAACAAAGCTACTTCAAAGAGTCTATTTTTCAAATAGGAATTTCACAACGAGGTTGAAACAGAAACATTATTAAAATTTCAAATAAAGCAATTGGAAAGAAAAATCAGTTTTGTCCGACGCAAACTCTAAAGAACAAAGTCCACTGGTTATGTGTTGCTGGTCTATCTACATTTAGAACATTTAGCAGCGCAAGCCCAGTTAATCGTTTTTCACCGTCGAATTGCGGAACTGGTTAGCTCTGGAAGAACATACTCTGTTTCTGTCACGTGATCTAAGGCATGTACTTTCGAAAGAAGGAGTGGTCGGATTAAAAAAAAGTCATAGGAATTTCAGTGGGTATTTGAACATGCTACACCAAATTAGTAACAATCCTTATGCAAAATGACATGATTCGTCCTCTCTCAGCTATGTCTCTGGTATTTTCAGCCCCTAGCTCAGCAATTCTATATTGATCCCCTTCAGCCCTTTTACTTTTTTGAAAATCTGCTTCCAGACATTTCTCAGTGAAAAAAATAAAAGTGTTGTGTAAAAGTAACAAACAAGGAGATCCTGGGTTTATTTGGTAGAGAGATGGTCCTGTGTACTAATAAGCACTGAATGTTCTGGACCTCTCGTTCATTCATCACACCACAGCATTTATCGTCCAGTAAATCTGTACCATGATGAGTTTGGTTGCTTTTACTAGGTATTCTGTAACCTGTTTGTAGATGGAGGGGAAGCAATAACATAATCTCTCATGTTTTTATATGAAGTGTCAAACTAAAATGAAAGGGTGCAATGGATTAGCAAGCTAGCAGTCAAGTTTGGACCCAACCTAGATTTATAAAGTGAAAATCTTCAAAGGTCCAAGGCAAGGAGACATCTAAGTCTGTAAAGTTTGGCAAAGTTGAAGCGATTCGCCCCTATCTGAGGAAGCTAAATGAGAACACATCCCTCAATGCTGGCATTAGATAAATGCAATTGAGTTTACAGTCTCAACAAGCACAGTCACAAGAAGTTGAGAGTGTTGAATCAGCACGGATAGAATAGGATACCAGTCCTGAAACTAATGATCAATCAAACTGACAGGAAACAGTGACAAGATATGGAAGGGCTGTTAAGAGGCCTATTGACTCAGTCGACCAACGATATATATGCTATTTCTGTAACAGCAGAGATTAACAGTTCATTGCCTGACAAAGGGATTTGACTCAATCACATTGAAGCACAGTGGTCATATTGACTCTGAGTACAAAGCCATCTACAGCATGGGCTAAATAATTATCTATCTAGCTATCTTTAATAGACAAGACCTTGAAATTCCACTGGGGTTTTGTGCTGCCGTTTTAAGCCATTTACGCTGTTTCACTGGGGATTCCGCTGGACTCCCAGGTGCTGCAGAAGATTGAGAGAATCTCCACAGAACGTCAGGGCCCTTGTGTATAGCTCGCACTTCCTGTAAGTATCACACTTACTTCTTGTAACACATTCCCCATCACACTTTGTTGATTTGCACAGAACAGAATTTGACTTATTGACATGGCTATTATGTTTCAGGACTTTTGTTTAAGTCAAGTAAGATAACCCACTGATGTGGGGAAGTGGGGTGTGTTCTTTATTTTGTATCGTTACATGAAAACAAGTTGAACGGATTGATCTAAGTGGCCTAGAAATTCGTTTAGGCCCATTTTCGAGCCTGAACTGTTGACACTCTAGAAGCATTCCAGAAGCCGGAGACTTGAGGCTCCCCTGAATTTGAGCTTCCCATCATCATCATCATATTTCCGGTAAGCTGTGAGCTCTTATTGTGGCTCCAGAAGCAGCTCACCAGTGTACTGACCTCCAATTTGGGGTTGGTTTCCTCGCAGGCAGTGGCCTGCAGTAGTGCTGTGGAGCTGGGAGCAGCACTTCTGCACCTCCCAGCTCTACATGGAGGTAAGTATATTAAAAAAAAAGCCAGGAAACTGGACCCCGTTTTGCCCATTTATTGACAGTGAAATGGAGGAAAAAATGTCCCAAGTATGCCTGAAAGACATAATGGGCTGGGTGATATTCAGGCATCCCTGGGGGTGCCTAAAACTGGTGCTAGGCTTTTCATGTATGTTAATAAGGGGCCTAACGCCTCTTTAAGGACCCATCTCTTAAATTGGTCAGCGTTGGCACGGTCCGCTCAGGTTTTCCTGCGTTTACTGCTGCCTACGTTTTGTTTAAAGTACTTACCTTCATGTGGACTCTTGCTGCTGACGGCCACACTAGCCCCGTTTCCGTTCTTCTCCCCTGGCCACCAAAACTTACCTGAGGCTGCTGCCGGCCTAAAAGTGGAGGCCAGTTACCTGTGGAGGTCCGACAAGCACCAGTAGCTCACTGGAAATATGTTGATGAGGCCCAAAGCCCAATTTTCAGCGAGCCTCAAGCCACCGGCTTCTGGCTCGTGCTCCTAGTGTGCAAACTTTTCAGGCCCTAGAACGGGCCTATATGAATTTCTAGTGGAGTTTATCTGATTATAACTGGTGTTCTGCATGTTACATAGAATTACATAGAATTTACAGCACATAAACAGGCCATTCGGTCCAACTGGTCTACGCCAGTGTTTATGCTCCACATGAGCCTCCTCCCTCCCTACTTCATCTAACCCTATCAGCATATCCTTCTATTCCTTTCTCCCTCATGTGTTTATCTAGCTTCCCCTTAAATACATCTACGCTAGTCACCTCAGCTACCCCTTGTGGTAGCGAGTTCCACATTCTAACCACTCTCTGGGTGAAGAGGTTTCTCCTAAATTCCCTATTAGTGACTATCTTATATTTATGGCCCCTAGTTCTGGTCTCCCCCGCAAATGGAAACATCTTCTCCACATCTATCCTATCAAACACTTTCATAATCTTAAAGACCTCTATCAGGTCACCTCTCAGTCTTCTATTTTCTAGAGAAAAGAGCCCCAGCTAGCTCAATTTTTCCTGATAGGTAGAACCTCTCAGTTCTAGTATCATCCTAGTAAATCTTTTTTGCTTCTTCTCCAGTGCCTCCTTATCCTCTTTATAATATGGAGACCAGAACTGTTTACAGTACTCCAAATGTTGTCTCACTAAGGTTCTATGCAAGTTTAACACAACTTCCCTGATTTTCAATTCTATCCCATTAGAAATGAACCCCAGTTCTTGGTTTGCTTTTTTTATACCTTATTAACTTGCGTCGCTACTTTTAGTGATTTGTGTACCTGTACCCTGAGATTCCTCTGCTCCTCTACCCCATTTAGACTCTTATTATCCAAGCAGTATGTGGCCTCCTTATTCTTCGCACCAAAATGTCATACCTCACACTTGTCTCTATTGAAATTCATTTGTCAATTCCACGTCCATTCTGCAAGTTTATTAATGTCTTCCTGTATTTTGTCGCAGTCCTCGGTATTAACTATACCCCCAATTTGGTGTCCTCCGCAAATTTTGAAATTGTACTTCCAGTTCCCGAGTCCAAATCGTTTATGTAAATGGTGAACAATAGCGATTCTAGCCCTGATCCTTGGGGAACACCACTTCCCGCCTTTTGCTAGTCTGAGTAACTACCTTTAACTCCTACTCTCTGTATTCTGTTTTGTAGCCAGCTTACTATCCATTCGGCTACTTGTCCCCTGACTTCGCAGGCTCTGACCTTAGTCACGAATCTACTATGCGGTACTTTATCGAAGGCCTTTTGAAAATCCAAAGATATTACATATACTGCATTACCCTTGTCTACCCTTTCGGCTACTTCTTCAAAGAATTTAATAAGGCTGGTCAAGCATGACCTTCCTTTTGAAATCTGTGCTGACTATTCTTTATTATATTTTCGGTTTTTAGATGTTTTTCTATTACATTTTTGAGTAAAGATTCCATTATCTTTCCTACCACTGACGTTAAGCTAATTGGTCTATAGTTCCCTGGACTTGTTCTATCTCCCTTTTTAAATACAGGAATCACATTAGCTGTCCGCCAGTCCTCTAGCACTATTCCCTTTTCTAATTAATTTTTATATATGTAATAGTGCTTCTGCTATCTCTTCCATAATTTCTTTTAATATGCGCGGATGCAATTCATCCGGACCAAGAATTTTATCCTCTCTAAGTTTGATTAATTTATCAATTATCTCCCCTCTTTCTATCTTAAATGTCTTTATATCTTTTTTGATCTCTTCTTCTAATGTCATGCCCACCATGTTAATCTCTCTGGTAAATACCGAGGCAAAGTAATTATTTAATATTTCTGCCATATCGCTATCATTAACTGTGAGTTTATGTGTGTATCCCTTAGTGGCCCAGTCCCTATCCTGGTTTTTCTTTTGTTATTTATGTGTCCGTTGAATACTTTACTATTTGTTTTTATATTCCTTGATAATTTAATCTCATAGTTTCTCTTTGCCTTCCTAATTTTTTTTAAATTTCATTCCTAACCTTTTCGTATTCCCTTTTGTCATCCTCTCCTTTGTTGTCTGATGTACTCAGAGAATGCCTTGTTCTTTAGTTTCAATTTTGCCCTTATTTCTTTATTCTTCCATGATGTATCATTACTGGCTGGTTTGTTCTTGCTTTTTAGTGAGACATACTTCTCCTGGACTCTATTGATCACTGTTTAAAATGTTTCCCACTGCTGTTCTATTTCTTTGTTTCACAGTAAATTTTTCCAGTTTATTTTCTCTAGTTCCATTTTCATCCCCTGAAAATCAACTTTTTTCCAATTTATTACTTTGGTCTTTGTCTTACTTATGCCCTTCTCAATCTTTATCTTAAACTATATTATGTTGTGATTGCTATTGCCTAGATGTTCTCCTAAACTTATTTTTCTTTTCTGTTCTGGTTCATTTCCCATTACTAAATCCAGCAGAGCTTCCTCTCTTGTTGGGCTTTTTACATACTGGGAAAGAAAGGAGTCCTGCACACATTGTAGAAACTCCATTCCCTGTACCCCTTTACCTATCTCTGCTTGCTAGTTTATTTGGGAGTATTTAAAATCTTCCATGATTATTATTCTATGTCCTTTACTCATTTGAAATATTTGCTTACATATTTCTTCCTCCACTTCCTTTCCACTATGAGGTGGTCTGTAATTAACATGATCGATCCCGACTTATCTTTTATTTCAATCCATATGGATTCCGTTTCCATTCTTTTGTTAGTTACGTCCCTTTTTTCGACTGCCGTTGTTATCTCTAATTAGTACAGCTAATCCGCCCCCCCCTTCTTCCTTCCCTATCATTTCTGATTATGATACAGCCTACAATATTTTGTTGCCAGTCCTGTTCTTTATGTAGCCATGTTTCAGTTATTCCTACTACATCTGGTTCCACATTACGGATTTTTGCCTTCAGTTCACCTTATAAAGTAACTTATTGATTCGTATCAGGTTTTCTTTTACCAAGTGTATGAACGGTCCGCCTTCAGAGAGATTGAAACAGTGCACGTGATAGATACCAATATCTGATTCAGGTCACAAGGCTATTGTTGCATCCCCGGGTTACACTATCATACAAATACATATAGGGTAGTGTGAGAGCCAAGTCTCACAAAGGTCAGATGCTCAAATCACTTCCAGGAGCGACTGGTGCCATGGAAACCGAAAGGATGTCGATGGCAGGTATGAATTTATAACAATGGCATAACACCCTATTGTTATAAAATGGCATATCCTCTGAGGCACCATATGTAACGCCATCTGCTAATATATATGCCACCACCACTGCAGAAACAAATGCAGTGAGTGAGGCAGCAGTGCACTTGTATGTTGATAATAACATGTTTATTTGAAATGCCGTCTTAACCTTCTCCTGAATCATTTAAAGAATAAGAAAAGTAAAACTCCCACCATCAAAAAACCCACCAAAAGTCCAAATTGCTAAAAAGGATACTGTTTGAAGATACTAGATAAAAAGCCGTTGACTGTTGTTTTGTTACCTGCCTGAGGCTGACCAAAGAGATTAACTGAGATTAAGGAAAGAGTGTCCTAATCCGGAGGGATTTGAGAATCCAGTGTTAGAACTCTGAATCAGAAGGTTGTGGGTCCAAATCCCATAACAGTATTCGAAGAAGAGCAAGGGAGTTCTCCCTGGTGTCCCGGCCAACATTTATCCCTCAACTAACATCACTAAAACAGATTATTGGGTCATTGCTGTTTGTAGGATCTTGCTGTGTGCAAATTGGCTGCCACATTTCCTGTATTACAACAGTGACTATACTTTAAAAGTACTTCATTGGTTGTAAAGCACTTTAGGGTGTCCTGAGGTCATGAAAGGCACTGTATAAATGCTAATCTTTCATTCTATGACTCTTCTTGTTGACAGGAAAGGAAGCAGCCTCGCTAAACCACCTCTTACTGTTCAAAGTACTTTTTACTAACTGGCAATAAGAGATGTCAGCCAGACGTTGTAACATTTCTATTATCATCCCTTTTGATTAATGAGAAGAAATGATACAGACAGGCTTTCAGCACAGGTGGTCGGCATTTGAAATTTTATATTAAATTGTTTTGACACACCTCTTGCAAAGGCTAGGAAAACAATCTCTGTCTGTTTAATCACTGCCAGCACACATTACCTTTCAAATCACTTCATTTTTATAGAATCATAGAATCATAGAAAGGTTACAGCATGGAAGGAGGCCATTCGGCCCATTGAGTCCGCGCCGGCTCTATGCAAGAGCAATCCAGCTAGTCCCACTCTCCCGCTCTATTCCTGTAGCCCTGCAATTTTTTTTCCTTTCAAGTACTTATCCAGTTCCCTTTTGAAGGCCATGATTGAATCTGCCTCCACCACCCCCTCGGGCAGTACATTCCGGATTCAAACACTCGCTGTGTAAAAATGTTTTTCCTCATATCACCTTTGGCTCTTTTGCCAATCACCTTAAATCTATGTCCTCTGGTCCTTGACCCTTCCGCCAATGGGAACAGTTTCTCTCTATCTACTCTGCCTAGACCCGTCATGATTTTGAATATCTCTATCAAATCTCCTCGCAACCATCTCTGTTCCAAGGGGAACAACCACGTAACTAAAGTCCCTCATCTTTCCTGAAGTGCAATGCCCAGGACTGGACACAATATTCTAGTTGTGGCCGAACCAGTGTTTTATAAAGGTTCAAGATGACTTCCATACTTTTGTACTCTATGCCTCTATTTATAAAGCCCAGGGTCCTGTATGCTTTTTTAACCACTTTCTCAACCTGCCCTGGCACCTTCAACGATTTGTGCACATATACCCCCAGATCTCTCTGTTCCTGTACCCCTTTTAGAGTTGTGCCCTCTAGTTTATATTGCCTCTCCTCGTTCTTCCTACCGAAATGTATCACTTTGCGTTTTTCTGTGTTAAATTTCATCTGCCACGTGTCCTCCCATGCCACCAGCCTGTCTATATCCTCTTGAAGTCTACCACTATCCTCCTCACTGTTCACTACCCTTCCAAGTTTTGTGTCATCTGCAAATTTTGAAATGTGCCCTGTACACCCAAGTCCAAGTCATTAATATAAATCAAGAAAAGCAGTGGTCCCAGCACTAGGCCTGGGGAACACCACTGTACACCTCCCTCCAGTCCAAAAAACACTTGTTCACCACTACTCTCTGTTTCCTGTCCCTTAGCCAATTCAGTATTCATGTTGCTACTGCGCCCTTTATTCCATGGGCCGCAATCTTGATGATAAGCCTATTGTGCGGCACTTTATCAAATGCCTTTTGAAAGTCCATATGCATCACATCAACTGCATTGCCTTCATCTACCCTCTCTGTTACCTCATCAAAAAACTCTATCAGATTAGTGAAACACGATTTGCCTTTAACAAATCTGTGCTGGCTTTCCCTAATCAATCCACCCTTGTCCAAGTGACTGTTAATTCTGTCCCGGATTATCGTTTCTAAAAGTTTCCCCACCACTGAGGTTATAGTTGCTGGGTTTATCCTTACACCCTTTTTTAAACAAGGGTGTAACATTTGCAATCTTCCAGTCTTCTGGCACCAACTCCGTATATACGGATGTTTGGAAGATTATGGCCAGCACCTCCGCATTTCCGCCCTACGTCCCCCAGTAACCTAGGATGCATCCTATCCACACCAGGTGACTTACCTACTTTAAGTACAGCTAGCCTTTCAAGTACCTCTTCTTTATCAATTTTTAGCCCATCCAGTATCTGAACTATATCCTCCTTTACTGAGACTCTGGCAGCATCTTCTTCCTTGGTAAAGACAGATGCAAAGTACTCATTTAGTCCCTCAGCCATCCCCTCTGCCTCCATGAGTAGATCTCCTTTATGGACCCTAATTGGCCCCATCCCTCCTCTTACTACCCATTTACTGTTTACATGCCTGTAGAAGACTTTTGGATTCCCTTTTATGTTGTCCACCAGTCTATTCTCATACTCTCTCTGTGCCCCTCTTATTTCCTTTTTCACTTCCCCTCTGAACTTTCTACATTCTGCCTGGTTCTCACTTGTTTATGAATAAAAGTTTTAAAGACAGTGTCAGCCTACTGACCTGGACTATGAAAAACTTAAGTAACAAGAGAGTATTGAATGAGAAAAGATCATTCAGCCCATCATGCCCACTCCTACAGACCACGTACAATCTGCTCTGTCATGGACTCAATCCACCCATTGAATCTCCTGAGGGAAGGTTCCCCAAATGTAAATCAGACAACAGCAACTTGCATGTAATATAGCGCTTTTAAGGCATTAAAATGTCCCAAGGTGCTTCACAGAAGTGTAATCAGATAGAAATTGACACTGAGCCACATAAGGAGACATTATGACAGGTGACCAACAGAGGTAGGTTTCAAGGAGTGTTTTAAAAGAGATGAGAGATAGAGGCGGAGACATTAAGGGAGGGAAATCCAGAGCTTAGGGCCTAGGTGGCTGAAGGCACGGCCACCAATGTTGGGGTGAAGGAACTGGGGATGCACAAGAGACCAGGGTTGGAGGAATGCAGACTTCTCGGAAGGTTAACAGAATATCTACCTAATCTTCCTGTACTCATCCTTGACAAATTGCTTTCCTTGACTTGACATGGTGTTAGCAGCTCAGGTACCCTCATGAACCACACACAATTCAGTCTAAAATAGCTTGCAACCCTCAATTCCATTTCTAAGCTGATGTTCATTCTGCTCTAAGGCATTCATCCAGTATTAACTGTTTCAGCCTGGATTCCCAAGGTGACGTGGCACTCCCATCGGGGTAGTCAGCCTCACAGGGGGTGTGGGTTGGGGTTACACTGTAGCGCTGATTCTCTGATCTGCGATCCTGAAGAGTACAGGCTGTCTGCTGGGAGCACCTCTTCTATTTCACGTATCTGCTACTGTGTTGAATAAACCTCCTTCTGAACTCCAGTCTTGCTTGAGGTTTGCCAATTTGTCCTGAATTTATAGTGCATCTGCCTCCCCTCTCTTCCCAGCATTACAAACACATGCATCATTCTCCCTCTCAATCTTCTTTTCTGTAAAGAAAATTCAATTTTGCGAGTCTGATTTTGTTAAGTATAGTCCTCAGTCCCGGAACCAATTGTAGGAGTAATTGGTGAAGAATGTACAGAGCCTAAGGCCACAATGTAGCGCTGAGATAAGGTGATGTAACTCTTCTATCTTTGCTAATTCTTGTTTCGGAATCAGTAATATTTTGGCCACAAAGGACTTTATTTTTGGCTCATTCTGATCTTCAACAGCTGCTGCTTGAATTGCTCCCTCATGACCTCATCAAAAGTGGCAGTGAGATCAATAGAGGCCAGGTACATCCTTCAGCTCACATTTTATCCATTAAATAAGACAATGCAAAATAACAATTCATCCTCAACTAATTCCTCTCAATGTCAAATTGGTTCTTCTTGACGAACTTGGAACATTAAGTCTAGTTGAGTATCAGAACATCAAGGGATGGATTTTATAGTTTAGAATGTCCACTGTAGAGTGGTGGGAGCAAATAATTTGTGGGAAAATTATACAGGGAACACTAAACTCCACTCCCAAATTGCCGAGATGGGCTCCTATCGCATAAAGCTGTGCACTGGGAGCATTGAGACAGAAAATGTATCTGTTGAAGTTGTAATAAATGAACTTGCATTTATACCAGATCCTTTGGATGTCCCAAAACACTTCACGGTCATTGAATTGCTTTTTGACGTGAAGTCACCAATGTTTCATAAGCAAGTGTGACAGCCAATGTGCAAACAGCAAGGTCCCACAAATAGCATTGAGATAAATAACCAATTTTTGGAGGTGTTGACTGAAGGATAAATGTTGGCCAAGCCACTGGGAGTATACCCCTCGCTCTTCTTCGAATAGGGCCATGGGATCTTTTATATCCGCACAAACAGGCACTTCTAATAATGCAGCACTCCCTCATCACTGTACTGAAGTGTCAGCCTAGATAATGTGCTCAAGTCACAGCAGTGGGGCTTGAACTCATAATCTTCTGACTCAGAGGCAATAGGACTACTTCTGGGACAAGCTGATACTTTAGGCATTGGAAAAGGACATAAGGCCCCAGTCGAGCTTCTCACCATATCCTGCAATTTTCTCTCTCTCCAGAAATGCATCTAACTGCTTCTTCAATCCAGTTATACTGTCTGATTCAATGACCTTTCCTTGTGACTAATTCCACACCTCTATGACCTGTTGATGGACATGTGCCCTCCATTCCTCATCGTAACTTTCCAATTTTTAATGGCGGTTCTCTTAAAAAAAAGGCAGTAGTTAAAACAGAATTACAGAATTTAGCGATCGCATCCACCAAACTTAACTCTCAGACCCTCTGATCTGAGAAGGGTCCTAACGCAAGCTCATCTCCAACCTCCTGTGGCATCCCTGTGCCTGGCATCCCATCAAGATAACTTATAGAAATAGGAGCAGGATGTCCCCTCCTGCCTCATTATCCCAGCAACCCTGGCAATGTAAAGAGGATGGAGCCGTTGCATAACAGGTCTCCCCCCACTCTTTCCTGACCATCACGCCTGGGAAATGGATGTTCTAGGGGAAAAGGTCAGCTAAATTGGCCCATAATTTTTCGAAAGTGCCCCTTTCTCCATTTTAAGCATGGGGATGACCATAAGTAGCTTGGACACTGCAATCTCATGCCCCACTCTTCCCCACCATGACTATTGCTGACACTTGGAAGGTATGGTAGCATAGTGGTTATGTTACTGGACTAGTAATCCATGAGGCCTCAACTAATAATCCAGTGTCATATGTTCAAATCCCGCCATGGCAGCTGGGGAATTTAAATTCAATTAATTAAACAAAAATCTGGAATTTAAAAAAAACTAGTATCAGTAATGGTGGCCATGAAACTACCGGATTGTTGTAAAAACCCATCTGGTTCACTAATGTCCTTCAGAGAAGGAAACCTGCCATCCTTACCCGGTCTGGCCTATATGTGACTCCAGACCCACAGCAATGTGGTTGATTCTTAATTGCCCTCTGAAATGGCCTAGCAAGCCACTCAGTTGTACAATCTTGCTACAAAAACTCACAATAAGAATAAAACCAGAGGGACTACCTGGCATCGGACTCCCCGAGGCAACGGACATGACAAAGGCAAACCAAGCCCAGTCGACCCTGCAAAGTCCTCCTCACTAACATCTGGGGACTTGTGCCAAAATTGGGAGAGCTATCCCACAGACTAGTCAAGCAACAGCCTGACATAGCAATACTCACAGAATCATACCTCTCAGCCAATGTCCCAGACTCTTCCATCACCATCCCTGAGGATGTCCTGTCCCACTGGTACAGTGATATACAGTCAGGAGGGAGTGGCCCTAGGACACAACATTGACTCTGGACCCCATGAAATCTCATGGCATCAGGTCAAACATGGGCAAGGAAACCTCCTGCTGATTGCCACTTACTGCCCTCCCTCAGCTGATGAATCAGTATTCCTCCATGTTGAGCATCATTTTGAGGAAGCACTGAGGGTAGCAAGGGCACAGAATGTACTCTGGGTGGGGGACTTCAACGTCCATCACCAAAGGTGGCTCGGGAGTACCACTACTGACCGAGCTGGCCGAGTCCTGAAGGATATAGCTGCCAGACTGGGCCTGCGACAGGTGGTGAGCGAACCAACACGAGGGAAAACTTACTTGACCTCGTCCTCACCAATCTAACTGTCGCAAATGCATCTGTCCATGACAGTATTGGTAGGAGTGACCACCGCACAGTCCTTGTGGAGACGAAGTCCCATCTTCACACTGAGGACACCATCCAACTACCACCGTGCTAAATGGGATAGATTCAGAACAGATCTAGCAGCTCAAAACTGGGCATCCATGAGGCACTGTGGGCCATCAGCAGATGCAGAATTGTATTCCAGCACAATCTGTAACCTCATGGCCTGGCATATTCCTCACTCTACCATTACCAACAAGCCAGGGGATCAACCCTGGTTCAATGAGGAGTGTAGAAGGGCATGCCAAGAGCAGCACCAGGCGTACCTAAAAATGAGGTGCCAACCTGGTGAAGCTACAACACAGGACTACATGCATGCTAAACAGCGGAAGCAACATACTATAGATGGAGCTAAGCGATTCCACAACCAATGGATCAGATCAAAGCTCTGAAGTCCTACCACATCCAGTCGTGAATGGTGGTGGACAATTAGACAACTAACGGGAGAAGGAGACTCCGTGAACATCCCCATCCTCAATGATGGCAGAGTCCAGCACTTGAGTGCAAAAGACAAGGCTGAAGCGTTTGCAGCCATTTTCAGCCAGAATTGCCGAGTGGATGATCTATCTCAGCCTCCTCCCGATATCCCCACCATCACAGAAGCCAGTCTTCAGCCAATTCAATTCACTCCACGTGATATCAAGAAACTGCTGAGTGCACTGGATACAACAAAGGCTATGGGCCCCGACAACATCCCAGCTGTAGTGCTGAAGACTTGTGCTCCAGAATTAGCCGTGCCTCTAGCCAAGCTGTTCCAGTACAGCTACAACACTGGCATCTACCCGACAATGTGGAAAATTGCCCAGGTATGTCCTGTCCACAAAAAGCAGGACAAATCCAATTTGGCCAATTACCTCCCCATCAGTCTACTCTCAATCATCAGCAAAGTGATGGAAGGTGTCATTGACAGTGCTATCAAGCGGCACTTATTCACCGCTGCTCAGTTTGGGTTCTGCCAGGACCACTCGGCTCCAGACCTCATAACAGCCTTGGTCCAAACATGGACAAAAGAGCTGAATTCCAGAGGTGAGGTGAGAGTGACTGCCCTTGACATCAAGGCAGCATTTGACCGAGTGTGGCATCAAGGAGCCCTAGTAAAGTTGAAGTCAATGGGAATCAGGGGGAAAACTCTCCAGTGGCTGGAGTCATACTTAGCACAAAGGAAGATGGTAGTGGTTGTTGGAGGCCAATCATCTCAGCCCCACGACATTGCTGCAAGAGTTCCTCAGGGCAGTGTCCTAGGCCCAACCATCTTCAGCTGCTTCATCCATGACCTTCCCTCCATCATAAGATCAGAAATGGGGATGTTCGCTGATGATTGCACAGTGTTCAGTTCCATTCGCAACCCCTCAGATAATGAAGCAGTCCGTGCCCGCATGCAGCAAGACCTGGACAACATCCAGGCTTGGGCTGATAAGTGGCAAGTAACATTCGTGCCAGACAAGTGCCAGGCAATGACCACATTGCCTTGACATTCAACGGCATTACCATCGCCGAATCCCCCACCATCAATATTCTCGAGGTCACCATTGACCAGAAACTTAACTGGACCAGCCACATAAATACTGTGGCTACAAGAGCAGGTCAGAGGCTGGATATTCTGCAGCGAGTGACTCCCCTCCTGACTCCCCAAAGCCTTTCCACCATCTACAAGGCACAAGTCAGGATTGTGATGGAATACTCTCCACTTGCCTGGATGAGTGCAGCTCCAACAACACTCAAGAAGCTCGACACCTTCCAGGATAAAGCAGCCCGCTCGATTGGCACCCCATCCACCACCCTAAACATTCACTCCCTTCACCACCGGCGCACCGTGGTTGCAGTGTGTACCATCCACAGGATGCACTGCAGCAACTCGCCAAGGTTTCTTCGACAGCACCTCCCAAACCCACGACCTCTACCACCTAGAAGGACAAGGGCAGCGGGCACATGGGAACACCACCACCCAAACGTTCCCCTCCAAGTCACACACCATCTCGAATTGGAAATATATCGCCATTTCTTCATCGTCGCTGGGTCAAAATCCTGGAACTCTCTACCTAACAGCACTGTGGGAGAACCGTCACCACACGGACTGCAGCGGTTCAAGAAGGCGGCTCACCACCACCTTCTCGAGAGCAATTAGGGATGGGCAATAAATGCTGGTCTTGCCAACGATGCCCACATCCCATGAATGAATAAAAGAAAATCACAGTGACCATTAAAACCCCAATGTTTAAAGGATCCCATATTCCATTCCAGTGGCCCCTGGAACAGTGTTAAAACAAACAACTGTGACATCTCCTTCCACCCACAACGTATTAACAACGTAGGCCAGTATCGTACCTTCCTCGACCTTCAGAGTAAATAAGTTGATTCTTTCTGAAGAAACTGGAGTTTTAAGTCCAATTAAAGAGCATCAGAACTTTTGGGAAGGGGTAAGGAATTGGGCCTAGCGAGCTGTATGGTTCCTCCTATACAATCTAGGATGTGATTTCCTCCGAGAGTAAGGTCATCAATCCTGCACTCCCAGCGCATCAGAGCTATTGGGCATGACTTTTACCTGGAGCCGGGAATTCAGCGGGTGGATAGATTATCACGTGGGGAACCCGGAAGTAAAATGAGAGCTTCGGAATCTGCAATTGCAGCTCAATTGAAAGCACTTAATTTTACTTCCGTGTTTCGCATCTCCAAGCGGGCGTACTGAGCACCGGCATGACACAATCTGAAGTTCACTATTTAAAGGGCCAATGCAGAAACGGATTTTGGATGAGAAAGGAGGGGCTACCAGGAGAGTATAGGCAGCACCCGGGTTTACTGATGCTTCACTGGAAGTAGTGCTGGATGCAATGAGAACGAGGTGGGAGGTGATTTACCCAATTGATGGGAGGAAGAAACCTGGTTCTGCCACCAAGAAGGCATGGCTGGAGATGGCAGGAGAGATGGGCAGCAGGAGCACGGTGCCCAGGTCTTGGCTGCAGTGCAGGAAGCGTTTTAATGATCTTACCAGGTCAGGAAAAGTGAGTAGATTTGCTGATTCACCCACATCCTATGGTGTACAACACCCCACCCCTCTCACTCTGTCTTGGCAAGCCTACTCCATCACATCACTCCAAACACCCACATAGGTTTCAGCAGTAACCATCCTTCACTTTGCACTTGCACTTGCTCAACTCCCCATTTATGCACCCACCAGTACCACTCACCCCAATCCTGATGCGATGTGATGTATCTGTCTGATAGTCACCTTCTCATGCATCTGTCTGATAGTCACCTTCTCATGCATCTGTCTGATAGTCAGCCTCACCCAATGCACTGCATCCATCGGGTGAATACGTCACCTTCAGTCACTCACAGGACTGTTCTGTTCCCCCTTTTAGGGGAAGAGAGCACAAAACGCAAGGGACAGGGAGAGGACTGGAGGTGACACTGCACAAACTGTCTAGCTGACAGATGCAGAGGAGAAGGTCATGGAGATAAGTGGGACATCTGCATCCCTATCCAACGGAGATGGAGAGACTGGGAACCCACAAATGCCTGGTGACAGAACTTAAACATCTTTCACACACATGATGTCTTTACTTCATCAATGAGTGAACTATGAGAAACTTGAGTATGGCGATTGGCAAGATTGCTACATTGCCATGACTAATTCATATCGCCTTCTATTGTCTTCCAGGGCCTTCACGCATAGAAAAAGAATTTGACGAGCTGGATGACATTGATTCCTCAGAGGAGCTCATTCCTTCTGAGGGAGCATTCCTCTGCACGTTCTGCTCAGCTGGACACAGATGCTGAACCCTGGGGGTCATAATTGAGAAGGAGAATGATTGAGGTACAGACGCACCTTTGCGAGGTACTGGAAAATGTGCCACGTAAACTCTCCACAGTAACGGAGAGGATGGAGGAGTCCAACTTCAAGATTAGTGGATTGGTGTCCCAGGTAATTGTGAGAATGTCTGCCCTGGAGAGAATGGCCGCCTCCATGGAGCTTCAAGCACGGCTCCCAAATGAGTCTATGCAGGCTATGACCACGGCCAGCATACTTTGGAAGCCAGCATGTCTGCCGCATTAAACAGGATGACAGATACCTTATCCATGGCCTTACAGCACATCACTGATCTGCACCAAGCTACTCTCCATCAGAGCAGTGGGAGTGATGTATCGCTGGCCCGGGAGAGGAATGATGGCGAACGTGGACATGGAACTGGGGACTCCATTCAAAGCACTCCCACATCTTACCTGTTGCACCCCCCCCCCCCCACCCCCTCAACCAGTACCCGAAATGCTGCCTCCTCTCCCAATGGCTGACTCTGTCCCTGCACAGGTGCAGTTGGAGTAGTTTTTGGCGGGGCCCTCATGGGCTCCAAAACCCAAAGGTCATAGGCCAAAAGCATCTCAGCAGTCAGGGCAGAGATCTGAGCAGCCTGCCTCTACCTCTGCTGAAGCCACAGGGGATGCACCACGTAGAAGCAGTAGTAGGTGTAAGTTTAAGCAGATTTAGTTCACTAAGGGTATGCACAAGGGTGTTTGAAGAAATGTTATGTTAATAATTTTTCTTTTTTCTTATATTGGCACATAAAAATTTATTGATCATCACCACTTCCCTCGGCCATTATTACATCCTAAGTGTTAAATCGCCCTTTCGTTTGCTTCATCATGAAAGCCAATACATAACGGTACCCATTGAGCGGATGCATGGTGGAAGGACTGTTTTGTGCAAAGCTGGGGGGGGGGTGGGGGTGGTGGGGGTGGGGGTGGTGGTTGTGCCAGGTGGCCTGAGTATCTCAATTTCTTCGTTTTGCAACTCTTATTGTGGTAACCTGTGAGAGATGAGGGCATCGCTGGCATCCCGCGCAGTAATATACACAGATGGTCTGACCATGGGTGCCCCATCTTCATTTTCCTCCTCCTCCTCATCCTCCTCCTTGCCCTCCTCATCCTTTTCCTCTTCAATGTTGCCGCCAACAGATGATGATGGACGAGCGCCTTCGATCTCTTCCACCTGTAAACCTCTCTGCTGCGCTTATGTCGTGCTGATTGTAGCACACCACGATTATTGTGGGCACCCTCGCTGGCGAGTACTGAAGGGCTCCTCCAGACCTATCCAGGCACCTGAAGCCTATGGCTTGTTCACTGACACACCTGGTGGTCATGTAGCTCTGGTTGTATCGCTCTTGTGCCTCGTTTGTGGGGTTCCTCACAGATGTCATGAGCCAAGTTTGCAGGGGGTATCTCTTGTCTCCAATGAGCCAGCCCTTAAGTCTGTCTCCTGTTTGGAAGAGGTCGGGAATGTTGGACTGGTGCAAAATGAATGCAACATGACAGCTGCCAGGGAATCTGATGCACACCTGCATAAATCACTTCTTGTGATTGTACACCAGCTGTGCACTGATGGAGTGATAACCCTTTCGGTTGATGAAAACCCCAGGCTCATATAGTGGTCCTCTGATTGCCATGTGTGTGAAATCGATTGTGCCCTGCACCTGTGGGAAGCCAGCCAGAGAGGTGAAACCCACTGCCTTCTCAGTCTGGCTAATGTCATCGGGGGTAAGTTCACGTAATTGGACACCCCGGCAAACAACCTATTCTTCACCTGCCTTATACACTTATGTGCAGACGATTGACACACCCTGGAGATGTCACTGGTGGCACCCTGGAAGGATCCAGGGGCAAAGAAATTGAGGGAAGTGGCTACTTTTACTGCAACGGACAATGCGTGGCCACCAGATCCAGTAGGGAGCAGCTCTTCCTCAAGGAGGCTGCAGATGTCTGCAACCACCTGCCGACTAAATCTGAGCCTGCGTAGGCACTGCTCCTCACAGGTGTTCAGGAAGCTCAGCATCTGCCTGTAGACCCTCTCATGTGGGTAGTGCCTCCTGCAACCTCGGCCCTTCTGGTGCACCCCTCTCTGCTGTTCTCCAGGTCCTTGTTGAGCACCTCTCTCTTGTGCACATGCAGATCCCAACACACCACAACATAGCTGCCAGCGATGGTCATTTTCCTCTTCCTCAGACGCTCTCTGGAATACATCCATTGCACCCCTCATCCTGATCTTGTCAGTTTGAGAGGCTCCAAAGTTTTGCTAAAGCTGTCTCAACACAGGAACTCTCAGTCTCAACACTGGAACTCTCGGTCTCAACACTGGAACTCTCGGTCTCAACACAGGAACTCTCGGTCTCAACACTGGAACTCTCGGTCTCAACACTGGAACTCTCGGTCTCAACACTGGAACTCTCGGTCTCAACACTGGAACTCTCGGTCTCAACACTGGAACTCTCGGTCTCAACACTGGAACTCTCGGTCTCAACACTGGAACTCTCGGTCTCAACACTGGAACTCTCGGTCTCAACACTGGAACTCTCGGTCTCAACACTGGAACTCTCGGTCTCAACACTGGAACTCTCGGTCTCAACACTGGAACTCTCGGTCTCAACACTGGAACTCTCGGTCTCAACACTGGAACTCTCGGTCTCAACACAGGAACTCTCGGTCTCAACACTGGAACTCTCGGTCTCAACACTGGAACTCTCGGTCTCAACACAGGAACTCTCGGTCTCAACACAGGAACTCTCGGTCTCAACACAGGAACTCTCGGTCTCAACACAGGAACTCTCGGTCTCAACACAGGAACTCTCGGTCTCAACACAGGAACTCTCGGTCTCAACACAGGAACTCTCGGTCTCAACACAGGAACTCTCGGTCTCAACACAGGAACTCTCGGTCTCAACACAGGAACTCTCGGTCTCAACACAGGAACTCTCGGTCTCAACACAGGAACTCTCGGTCTCAACACTGGAACTCTCGGTCTCAACACAGGAACTCTCAGTCTCAACACAGGAACTCTCAGTCTCAACACAAGAACTCTCAGTCAAACATTTACCTGAGAGAACTGAGAGACCAGCTGAAATACCTGAGCTTTTATTGAGATGTGTCAACTACAGGTTTAAAGGGCCCAATTAACTTGTGCATGAACCTCGCCTCTGTTTCAATGGTGAGATTGAGAGGCCCTGGGAAACCCGTGCAGGTGAGGTTAAATTTGTTTCAGACTTAAAATCAACAAAAAATTAAGTACCTCAACTATTTCAATGAACTAAATTGCCTCTTGAACAATCTGCCCACCAGCATTAAGTCGGGACGGGACTTCCAGATTTCGGATGTGTGCGCACACCCAAATGCGCCTGGGTTAAACCCGGAAGTGGGCGGGTTGGAGCTGGGTTACGGTTGCACTTCAAAAAGTTCTTCTTTTAACCGCCCACCCGCCCCCAACCCACCTGCTCTTTGGGATTAAAATTACCCTCATGGTTACAACACTTTGGTACCAATTCTCCAGTGCACGTTCCCTGTGATCATTGTGTTTACCCTCTGGTCTCTGTGTATCGACATCGGAAATGTGTCCATGAGGACTTCCTCTTCTCTATTTCTAGATTCTAAAAGAATGTGTTTGGACTTTGCTAGAAACACAAAAGGGAGCAAATCTTCACAAACCTATTTACAATGTCACTGCAAAGCAAGCAGAACCATTCTTATCCCCAGGTCTCCTTATTCATGACTGCTCATGACAACCCCTATTCAGCTCTTTATCCCTTTAATCTTTAACAGTTTTTTTTATAATCGCTCCTGAATGACATTGTCAGAATGGGCTCAATTCCTCCCATTTACATCTTCAATATCCTTAGAAAGTACCTGTTTTTTTTATATGGTCTCTGGCAATCTCCAACATCCCATTCATGACTTGATTTGATATTAGAATTGGCAGGGTCATTTTTCCATTTCTTTTACTATTCTTAATAGCTTTCATTTAATCATGTCGGTTTTTGAAAGATCTGTTCCTGTTTGCTCAGATTTGCATTCAGTTACCACCTCTTTACCTTGGGCCAGACAGTTTTCAGCAGTGCTAAGCAAACTCTAATATTACAGTAATAAAACTAACCAAAATTCAAGAGTAATATTGTTACTGAAGCATGATCCCATATTGCTGAAATAAACACCTAAAAATGGAAATAAAATAAGTTTGAGGCATTGGGCCACAAATTACTCACCCGTGGACATCGTATTGCAACGGCGTCCTCTCCGACCGCCGGTGATTCAATGGAGTGAGTTCGCGAATGGGCACATGTGCAGTAAAACCCTGACATCGCGAACTTGCTCCCATTGGTTCGCTGGCAGTTTGACAGTTACGAATTAAAGGGCCACCTACGCTACAATCAAACACAATCTGGAAATATTCATAAACTTACCCATCTGCCCAGCTGCAACGAAGATACTTACGCCACCAAAAGGTACCCTGGAAAATACCAGCCTTACACTACTTTTTGAAAGCGTGGTGGCTGTTAATGAGTGCGAAACAACAAAAAATTAAATTTTAAAAATGTGGAATGTCAAATTACTCTTATTTTAATATTTTTTTGGTCATTTAAAAAGAAATGAAATTTAAAATTTAAATTTATTTAAACTTAATTTTTTTTACTTTAAACAGCTGTAATTTTCAGCAATTTAAATCATTTCCTTGGCTTTTCATAATAAGGTATGTTAACATTTTTATTTACACTAATGTAGAGAATATCACTTTAAATGAATGAGTTTTACTTGCCTGCTTGTGGGCCATCTCACAGCCATTTGCCATGTGCATCAGCCCATGCTGTTGAGAGGCTGAGCTGATATCGCGATTTCTTTCCAGCGTTTCAATGCAAGCAATTCTACGCCACAGATACAAAGTAAGTTTAATTTGTTCATTTTATTCGTAGGCGCTGCTGCGGACTTTGCCAGGCTGAAGTGAGCAGTTTCCAGTCCATAATATTCTGTTTTCCTGTAGTTCCTTGCCTCTTCATTCTTTTCTCCCTATTTCCTCTTCTATTTTTATTGTTTAACCTAATTTTAATTACCCTTCTTTCGAAACAATGAAACTTTCTAATGCCTTTTTTATACCTTGTTCCATTTTTTAAAAAAGTTTTCCAATTTTTTCCTGAACTGCCAGGATCTTTTCTGGAGGTGGGAGTCAGTGTTTTCCAAAGTTGGCCTCTGATTGGCTGATAACCAGTTCTAAAGGCTGATGATGTAGCCAGTAAGGATTCTGGAGTTGAAATACTGAATTGGTCCCTGACATTTTCACCGTTGCTCTTTTGTAAATGTTTTAAGATTGAGAGTTTCATCTAAATTTGTAATTGCTTCACGGTTGCCCTGGTCAGTCTCTATGTAGAGCTGAATTCCTGTATTCCTACTGCCAGCGGGAAGTCTTGTCTACCAACCGTCCATATTGGAAGATCATGAGCAGCAGACACTTGGGGGGTGATTTTAAACCCCAAGAACAGGTGGGTTGGGGGCGGGTGGGAGTTGAAAATAGTTGGGTTTTTTTGGGTCGCAACTGCAAAATTTTCGGACTTTGCATTCCCAGTGGGAAGCCTGTACTTTTCCACACTGATGTTAAACCCGGAAATAAAGCCGGGTTGTAGTCGTGACCCAAAAAACAACTATTTTCAACTCCGACCCGCCCCAACCCACCCGTTCTTGGGGTTTAAAATCACCCCCATGGTTGCCTATGACGAGGCTCCTCACTGGCAGACCGAACTGGGAAATCTACCTCCATATTTTACTTACCATGTTCTTTGGAATAAAATGGTTGTATCCTTCACTTCTGTTCCCTCTGTCTTTTTTCTTCATAACTGTGGGAGTATTTCTTTCAAATAGACTGTTTAGGGTGACGGTGTGCCGAGGGTGACGGTGAGCCGAGGGTGACAGTGAGCCGAGGGTGACAGTGAGCCTAGTGAAGAGTCTGTGGAATTGTCTAGCTTGTGCGATTGTCTCTAATTCCATGCATTTTGACTTTATATTAATATACAATTACAATTGTTTGTATCATTCGACAATTATATTAATTATTTGCTGCACCCACACATTTTTCAGAGATGCTCATTCCTAATATCATAGTCATTTAATCATTAGTCTGCTGATGGGTTCAGGGAAATTTCTGTCACCCTGTGCTGACTGGTTTTGTTTTTAGCTTATATGTTGTGACATGGGGACCCGTATCCTTCAACTAGGTCCCTGTGACAATTTTAAACACTAGTCAATGGCAAACATAGCAAAGTCAGTATCTAAATGTTAAGCCATGAGCTACATATTCATGCAGCACTCCAAGGGTTAATGCGTTGGTGACTGCTCTGCTGCTCCTGCAAGAGCTGGTCTGACTGCAGCTATTAATCAAACACAATACAAATTGACAGTTATATTTTAATAATGAATGAGAACATTAAAAAATGAAATTGATTGCGTTTTGTAACATTTTCCATACACACACTCTCGCTCTATGCCTTTCCCTCAAAACAAAACACAGCTTCTGTCATAAGTCATGTAATAAATTAATTTATTACTCAGAGGCAAGGGAAAATTAATCACTTCTGCTTGGGTTTTTTTTTCTCTTTTTCTTTCCTAATTGCTTTATCTGCACTCTTATTTTTTGAAATTAATTTTTTTTACAGATTCATGAAAGGAGCATTTCTTTGTAAATAGGTTTCTAGAAACTATAACATTTAATATGGTGCACATGATCTTTAAGGGAGCTATACTTGGGAAAAAAAGCTTTCTTCGTCCTAACATTGGCAAGGATGACATTTTCAAATCTGGACTCTGAATAGCACAAATTGGCTGCCGTGTTTCCTACATTATAACTGACTACACTTCAAAAGTACTTAATTGGCTGTAAAGTGCTGTGGGACGTCCTGAGGTTGTCAAAAGCGCTATATAAATGCAAGTCTTTCTTTTTTTATCCTGGAATACAGGTGGTGTGGCTCTGCGGTAACCTAGAATTTTATATTATTAAAAATCATTATTTAAAAAGCTGCTTCAAATGCATTCTGCTGCATGAAAATGCTGACTGCCAGCAAGTCCTTTAGTGAAAAGAGACCATAGGCCCATAGTTTGTAGGACTTGGTTTCCTTAATGGAGCATTCATTTATAAACAGCCCATCACACACTGAACTCAATTGCTTAGCTTTTATTGAGAAACATAGGTGAAGGGCTAAAGTTCACAGTGCAGGACACTACCAAGATTGAAAAGAATAAATATTAATACTATAAAACGTACATTTATTTTCACCCTAACACATCAAAACATCTCAAAGTGATTCAGACAGAGAAGTACACTGACTGTTAATGTTAACAAAAAAGATAAGATGACCAGCACCTCATCTTTCATTTAGGCACTTTACAACCTCCCAGACTCAACATTGATTTCAATAACTTCAGATCATAATCACTGCTCCCATTATTTTTTTTCAAAAAATATATATTTTTTTATTTATTGGACTGTAACTGCTGATTATGGTTCTGATGTTGCCATTTATAGATACTCTAGACCGATCTTTTGTTTCTTTACTTGTCCTAGTACCACCCTCCTTGCCTTTCACCATCATCCCTTTTGTCATTTAATCACTCTTGTCCTCGACCCTATCACAGACCTTCCCTTTTGTTCTTTCCTTCCCTCCCCTCCCTGCCCCCCTTTTCCCCGGCTCTGTACTTGCTTAAAAACTTTAACTTTAACATCTTCCAGTTCTGACGAAAGGTCTTCGACCTGAAACATTGGGCTCGATTTTACCTGCGGGTTTCCTGTGCGTTCCCAGCGGGGGGCCCCCGAAAATCCCGATATCCAGGCACGTGACCGGATCGCGCCATGATCCCGCCCACTTCCGGGTTCCCCGATGACGTGCGGGGGTGCGTGCGTGGCCCCCGCTGGTGGGAATCCCGCAGGCAATTAAAGCCAGCGGGATGCCACTTGAGGTTATTTATTTCGCTTGTTCAGGTCATTAACTGACCTGATTAAGGGACTGTGTGTGATTTTGGGGAAACATGGGACTGTTTCACACACTGGGGGAAACAGTCCGAGTTGAACTGGACGTGTTGCAGCCGTCAGCCTGTGGCAGCTGCAAAGGTCCATTTGACAGGTGGGTGGGGAGAGACCCTCATCCATTGCAGGAGGCCGCTCTGTCACTTGGGACAAAGTGTGGCCTCCACCACCCTCCTCCTGATGGTCAAAGTCACCAACCTGCACACTCACCCCGGGGTCCGGAGACATGTGCCTACCTTGCGGACCCCCTCAGATGTACATATTGCGGATGGGGGCCGTCGTAGCTGCAGTCATGACCTCCTCGGGGGGCGAACAGCATCACCAGCCTCGCCATCCACGCCGTCCACCTCTGACACGTGGAGCACCACAACAGAGTGCTGTGACACATCCACCTGTACAGCAGGAGGGAGGGCTACCGCAGAGAGAGACGCGTCGCAGAGGGCACTACCCTCGCCACAGGGTCCACAGACCGAGGCGCAGCTCCCCGGACCTCTCCGAGCAGCAGTGCACACGGAGGCTCAGAGTCACTCGACATGTAGTCGTGGACATCTGCAGCCTCTTTCATGCCGAGCTGCTCCTGGCTGGCCCGAGCACCATCTTCTTACCTGTCGCTGTCAAAGTCACCACTGCCCTCAACAACTTCTCCTCTGCATCCTTCCAGGGTGCAGCCGGGTACACCGCCGATGTCTCTCAGTCGTCTGCGCGGAAGAGCCCTGCAAATACACCTGCACCTACTCTGCAGTAACACAATGGGTGGCATCAGTGGTGGGTCCTCATAGTGATACCCAGGAGCGGGCATTATTGCACAAAACAGACAGGATTCGCGGAGACATGGCAGTGGTGGTGCCAATATAATGTGTGATGTGAGTTGTTCTGAAATTCAATATAGGTAACACCCATGACAAACCCTCAGACACCCTTGTGCATCCCCTTCATGCTGACGACACGTTTGCCTTGCGCTGCCTACTGCACATATGTGATGCATGCCCTGTGGCTGCAGCACAGGTGGTGGCAGGTTGAGTGAGGCTGGCCATGAGGGAGATGCACGAGAGGGTGAGTATGAGATAGAGCCATGAGATTGTATGAGGATTGGGTTGCGTGTTAGTGGCGGGGTGAGTACTCGCGAGGTGAGTAGGTGCAGGTAAGATGAGGATGGGGTTTGAGTGGGTATGAAGGGTGATGTGACAGAGTAGTGTTGGCAGTGCTGAAGGAGATGTGGGGTGGGGGCAGTGTTGTGGCAGACGGAGTGTAAGGGAAAGACTACGTGTTCTCACTGTGGCTGACCTACTGCGGTCATTGGAGCGCCTCCTGCACTGTCTGCAGGTGGGCGATATGTTGGTGGCGCAGGTGACCCCCTCTGCCACCTCGAGCCAGGCCTTCTTGGTGGCAGAGGCAGGCCGCTTCCTCCCGCCCGCCGGGTGGAAGAGCTCTGTCTTCCCCCTCCTCCTCACCCCATCTGATGATACCTGGGGTGAGGCATCATTAAACTGGGAGCAGCCTTCCCCCTGGGCTGCTCCATGCTGTAATTTGTTCCATTGGTTGCAGCATCTGTCAGTGGAGAACTGCCCCTTTAACTAGAGAGCCTCCAGCTGACATCGTACTGCGCATGCGCAGCCCGCCCGATGCGCAGACCAGCAGCGCGGACCCCGGAGGAGCAGGTAAGTGGCTCCAATTAGTGGATTGCCTGCTACGATCGCGCGGGCAACCCACTAATTTCACCGGGCGTGGAGGCCACGCACCCGAAACCCAACCCGCCGGAAACCCGCAGGTCTGCTAAAATCAGGCCCATTAACTGTTTCTTTCTCCACAGATGCTGCCTCACTTGCTGAGCTTCTCCAGCATTTTCTGTTTTCATTACCACAGTTCTAAGATCCTGGATAAAATGAATTAGGGTAGGAGAGTGTGTGATGGGTCTTGATTTCAACACAATGAGGATGCAGGAAGGGGGAATAGTGTGCCTGACAGCATACTTGGAGCAGAGGAGTTACTGGTTGAATGATCTCCAAAGGACATATTGGTATTGTCTGTGTTTGTAGAAAAATCTGAATAAAAATGGCAGAGTTCACATCACCTTTGAGTGCCGTGGTCCAGAGATGGGGCAGCAGCTGGTGACACACCATCACATGTGACACACTGTTGATGGGGAATTGTTCCCTGTGGCATTTCTGACTGGCTCAGATGGTAAAGTTCCCAGGATGTCAGATGCAGAGGTTATTCAGGAGTCTGGGGTTCCACAACATCGAGATTGTTTTTCTGGAATGTGTTCAGTGCAGATCTTCTATGAGGACTCTTTATTGATCCCCTAACAGCTCAGGATCCTTTACAGATCCTCTGATATATTGGGACCCTTACACGCTGGTATATCAAGGTCTTTTTCGGAACCACTGGTATGTCACTTGGACAAGTGTGGATTATTAAAGGAACAAAAGCAAGAATTGCAACAATTATACATTCCTTTCTGGTGCAAAAACACAAAAGGAAAAGCGGCCCAACCATGGCTAACAAAAGAAATTAAGGATTGTATTAGATCCAAAGAGGAGTCGTATAAAGTTGCCAGAAAAAGTAGCAAGCCTGAGGATTGGGAGCAGTTTAGAATTCAGCAAAAAATGACCAAGAGGTTGATTAAGAGGGGAAAATAGAGTAAACTTGCAAGGAACATAAAAGTGGACTGAAAAGCTTCTACAAGTATGTACAAAGAAAAAGATTAGTGAAGATAAATGTAGGGCCCTTACGGGAAAATTTATAATGGGGAACAGGGAAATGGCAGAGCAATTAAACAAATACTTTAGTTCTGTCTTCACGGAAGAGGACACAAATAACTTCCCAGAAATACTAGGGAACCAAGGGTCTCGTGAGAAGGAGGAATTAAAGGAAATTAGTATTAGTGAAAAAATAGTGCTGGAGAAATTAATGGGACTGAAAGCCGATAAATCCCCAGGACCTGATAATCTGCATCCCAGAGCACTAAAAGAGGCAGCCATGGAAATAGTGGATGCATTAGTTGTCATCTTCCAAAATTCTATAGATTATGGAACAGTTCCTGCAGATTGGAGGGTGGCAAATGTAACCCCACTATTTAAAAAAGGAGGGAGAAAGAAAACAGGGAACTACAGATTGGTTAGCCTATCATCAGTGATAGGGAAAATGCCAGAGTCGATTATAAAGGATGTGATAACAGGACACTTAGAAAATATTAACGGGATTAGACAAAGTCAACATGGATTTATCAAAGGGAAATCATGTTTGACAAACCTACTGGAGGTTTTTGAGGATGTAACTGGTAGATTAGATAAGGGAGAACCAGTGGATGTGGTTTATTTGAATTTTCAGAAGGCCTTTGATAAAGTCCCATATAAGAGGTTAGTGTGCAAAATTAAAGCACATGGGATTGGTGGCAATATATTGGCATGGATTGAAAATTGGCTAACAGAGAGGAAACAGAGAGTAGGAATAAATGGTTCTCGTTCGGGTGGCAGGCAGTGACTAGTGGGGTACAGCAGGGATCAGTGCTTGGGCCCAATCTATTCACAATATATATCAATGATTTGGATGAGGGAACCAAATGTAATATTTCCAAGTTTGCTGACGACACAAAACTAGGTGGGATCGTGAATTGTGAGGAGGATGCAAAGAGGCTTCAAGACGATTTAGACAAGTTGTGTGAGTGGGCAAATACATGGCAGATGCAGTATAATGTGGATAAATGTGAAGTTATCCACTTCGGAAGGAAAAGCAAAAAGGCAGAGTATTATTAAATGGTGATAGAGTGGGAAATGTTGATGTACAAAGGGACCTGGGTGTCCTTGTACACCAGTCACTGAAAGCAAACATGCGGGTGCAACAAGCAATTAGGAAGGCAAATGGTATGTTGGCCTTCATTGCAAAAAGATTTGAGTATAGGAGCAAGGATGTCTTACTGCAGTTATACAAATGTAAGGAATCTTACAACACCAGGTTATAGTCCAACTGTTTTGTTTGAAAATCACAAGCTTTCGGAGGCTTTCTCCTTCGTCAGGTTTTTGTGCACTTTATTCCTACATCTGTTTCTCCCTCTCACACTTGCATTCTCACTCTATTTCTTGCGTTCTATCTCTCTCTGTCTCTCACGCTCTCTAACACGGTCTGTTTCTCTCTCTTTTTCTCTTACTCAGGCTCTCTCAGTCTTTTTCCTCTGGATCTCTGAAAGCAGCACATTAGCTTTGTGTTAGAAAGTCAGATCCAAGGCTTTGGCCTTGTGCTTGCCCTGAGAAAATTTATTGCTATCCTGTTATGCTTTTGTATAACAAGTAAATTGCCTGCAGAGTCTGTACTTTCCTCTTTTAAAATATGTACATTATGTCCAAAATTTCGGTGTAGTGTCCTGAACTGGCAGTCTGTATTTGGTTCTGTTTCTTTCTGTCAGGTTTAGGATTCATAAATCTTTCAATACGCTCATCAGGTCAAACAGATGTACAAGTAAAGAAGCAACAAAATTCACAATTCCAGTGGTGCAATCAAAAATTGGAAGGAAATTTTCCTACATTACAGATCGATGCCAGGTACATGAGGACTGCCCTTCATGGAAATGTGCGTAGCCCTCAGTTCGGCCTTGATCCCAGCCCTCAATTGAACCCCAATGCCAGCCCCGAGTTTAACCGTGAACCTGGCTCTCAGTTCAATCCTGCTACCAGTTCTCAGTTGAACCTCAATATCAGCTCTCGGTTCAATCCTGATCTCAGCCCTCAGTTCAACCCCGATCTCAGCCCTCAGTTCAACCCTGATCTCAGCCCTCAGTTCAACCCTGATCTCAGCCCTCAGTTCGACCCTGATCTCAGCCACCAGTTCAACCCTGATACTGACTCTGAGTTCAACCCTGATCTCAGCCTTGAGCTCACTTCCATGACCAACTCCCAGCTCAATCCCTAAACCAGTGTTCAACCCAGCCACCGATGACAACAATCAAGTTGAACGCCTGATGAAAGCTGTCACCTGAGTCCCAAAATGACAACTCACTCTGAAACGAATGAAATAACATTGGCTTGTGTGAGTCATTCATCAATTCCCATCATTCCTATTTTTCTGAAACTAAACTTGATAACAAATCTCTCCTCTGTACATTAAGAATTATTTTAAAATGAATTTACAGCTGGTATCAGTAAAAATGACCATAAAGCGGTCGGATTGTCATAAAAACACAACTGGTTCACTAATGTCTTTTAGGGAAGGAAACTTGGCGTCTTTACTCCAGCCTCACACCAACCTGGTTGACTCTTAATTACCTTCTGAAGTGGTCTAGCAAACCATCCAGTTGTATCAAATTGCTACACTGCACGCTTCAAGAAAAAGGCTCACCACCACCTTCATGGGGCAACTAGGGTTGGACAATAAATTCTGGGCTTGCCAGCGATGCCCAAATCCTGGGAATGAATATGAAATAAAACAGTTGAGGGGCCAGTCATTTATAGATAGAACAGCCTTAAATGGAAGACAGTTTCAGAAACATGAACTAAATAAATCAATGAATTTCTCACTCACACAAATGAAAGAGTTGATAAGCAGACGATCACTTCATTTCAGTCTGTGGGCTGTATTGGAGGATCCCTTGGAGGCTGCCATGGTGGTTTAGTAGAAGCATAAGAGTGGGGTGAGCTTTAGAGTGATAGTGGGGGTCAGCGACAGCTGTCAAAACACAACCATGTTGTACTGAATTTGCCACGAGTTACGTAACCTTCTCACAGTAATGATTGGTCTCAAAGGAAAGTTCATTGGCACAGAGCTCTGAGGAAATCAGCACAAGTTGTGTACAATTTCTCTGCAGCAGGGCCATCAAAGGTGTTAACAAGCCTTTAACCAGGCTAATTTCATTTTTGCTGTTATTTTATTTGCCTTTCTAACCTTAATATCTTTAAGGAATCCTTGAATAGTGTTAATAGCATATTTTCAACTCCTGTTTCACTCACAAAATGTTTTCCTCAGTTGCTAAAGCTTATTGAAATTTTCCTTGCACTAATAACATGAGGAAAGCATGGACCATCTGGAAGTGTGAATATGTTTCCTCACTTTAACAAACTTAGTGAACTCCCAAGCTGGGGGGAGGAATTGTTCCACACTGGAGTTTAAATATGTGATGGATGCCCTGCTGGAATCCCCAGTAAGACAGGAACATGCGATCAGTTCATCACCTTCAAGCAAATTGTAATTTCTAATGTTATCTGTTTGACGTTATTCAGAACTTGGTGTAAAAATGAATTTAAATCCTAAACTGAAGTCCAGATATCTTGTGTTTTTGTGAGTTGTGGGTCCTGGTACCTGCTGGTCCAGTGATGGACGAGTCCTGTTCACTGGTGGTTTAGTGATCGATGAGTCCTGTTCACTGGTGGTTTAGTGATCGATGAGTCCTGTTCCCTGGTGGTTTAGTGATCGATGAGTCCTGTTCACTGGTGGTTTAGTGATCGATGAGTCCTGTTCCCTGGTGGTTTAGTGATCGATGAGTCCTGTTCCCTGGTGTTTTAGTGATCGATGAGTCCTGTTCCCTGGTGTTTTAGTGATCGATGAGTCCTGTTCCCTGGTGTTTTAGTGATGGATGAGTCCTGTTCCCTGGTGTTTTAGTGATCGATGAGTCCTGTTCCCTGGTGTTTTAGTGATCGATGAGTCCTGTTCCCTGGTGGTTTAGTGATCGATGAGTCCTGTTCCCTGGTGATCCAGTGATCGATGAGTCCTGTTCCCTGGTGGTTTAGTGATCGATGAGTCCTGTTCCCTGGTGATCCAGTGATCGATGAGTCCTGTTCCCTGGTGTTTTAGTGATCGATGAGTCCTGTTCCCTGGTGATCCAGTGATCGATGAGTCCTGTTCCCTGGTGATCCAGTGATCGATGAGACCTGTTCCCTGGTGGTTTAGTGATCGATGAGTCCTGTTCCCTGGTGTTTTAGTGATCGATGAGTCCTGTTCCCTGGTGTTTTAGTGATCGATGAGTCCTGTTCCCTGGTGGTTTAGTGATCGATGAGTCCTGTTCCCTGGTGTTTTAGTGATCGATGAGTCCTGTTCCCTGGTGTTTTAGTGATCGATGAGTCCTGTTCCCTGGTGGTTTAGTGATCGATGAGTCCTGTTCCCTGGTGTTTTAGTGATCGATGAGTCCTGTTCCCTGGTGTTTTAGTGATCGATGAGTCCTGTTCCCTGGTGTTTTAGTGATCGATGAGTCCTGTTCCCTGGTGTTTTAGTGATCGATGAGTCCTGTTCCCTGGTGATCCAGTGATGGATGAGTCCTGTTCCCTCGTGTTTTAGTGATCGATGAGTCCTGTTCCCTCGTGTTTTAGTGATGGATGAGTCCTGTTCCCTGGTGTTTTAGTGATTGATGAGTCCTGTTCCCTGGTGTTTTAGTGATCGATGAGTCCTGTTCCCTCGTGTTTTAGTGATCGATGAGTCCTGTTCCCTCGTGTTTTAGTGATCGATGAGTCCTGTTCCCTGGTGATCCAGTGATCGATGAGTCCTGTTCCCTCGTGTTTTAGTGATCGATGAGTCCTGTTCCCTCGTGTTTTAGTGATCGATGAGTCCTGTTCCCTGGTGTTTTAGTGATCGATGAGTCCTGTTCCCTGGTGATCCAGTGATCGATGAGTCCTGTTCCCTGGTGTTTTAGTGATCGATGAGTCCTGTTCCCTGGTGGTTTAGTGATCGATGAGTCCTGTTCCCTGGTGGTTTAGTGATCGATGAGTCCTGTTCCCTCGTGTTTTAGTGATCGATGAGTCCTGTTCCCTGGTGTTTTAGTGATGGATGAGTCCTGTTCCCTGGTGTTTTAGAGTTCGATGAGTCCTGTTCCCTGGTGTTTTAGTGATCGATGAGTCCTGTTCCCTGGTGGTTTAGTGATCGATGAGTCCTGTTCGCTGGTGTTTTAGAGTTCGATGAGTCCTGTTCCCTGGTGTTTTAGTGATCGATGAGTCCTGTTCCCTCGTGGTTTAGTGATCGATGAGTCCTGTTCCCTGGTGTTTTAGTGATCGATGAGTCCTGTTCCCTCGTGGTTTAGTGATCGATGAGTCCTGTTCCCTGGTGTTTTAGTGATCGATGAGTCCTGTTCCCTGGTGGTTTAGTGATCGATGAGTCCTGTTCGCTGGTGTTTTAGTGATCGATGAGTCCTGTTCCCTGGTGATCCAGTGATCGATGAGTCCTGTTCCCTGGTGGTTTAGTGATCGATGAGTCCTGTTCCCTGGTGTTTTAGTGATCGATGAGTCCTGTTCCCTGGTGTTTTAGTGATCGATGAGTCCTGTTCCCTGGTGTTTTAGTGATCGATGAGTCCCGTTCCCTCGTGTTTTAGTGATGGATGAGTCCTGTTCCCTGGTGTTTTAGTGATCGATGAGTCCTGTTCCCTCGTGTTTTAGTGATCGATGAGTCCTGTTCCCTCGTGTTTTAGTGATGGATGAGTCCTGTTCCCTGGTGTTTTAGTGATCGATGAGTCCTGTTCCCTGGTGTTTTAGTGATCGATGAGTCCTGTTCCCTGGTGTTTTAGTGATCGATGAGTCCTGTTCCCTGGTGGTTTAGTGATCGATGAGTCCTGTTCCCTGGTGTTTTAGTGATCGATGAGTCCTGTTCCCTGGTGTTTTAGTGATCGATGAGTCCTGTTCCCTGGTGGTTTAGTGATCGATGAGTCCTGTTCCCTGGTGGTTTAGTGATCGATGAGTCCTGTTCCCTGGTGATCCAGTGATCGATGAGTCCTGTTCCCTGGTGATCCAGTGATCGATGCGTCCTGTTCCCTGGTGGTTTAGTGATCGATGAGTCCTGTTCCCTGGTGATCCAGTGATCGATGAGTCCTGTTCCCTGGTGGTTTAGTGATCGATGAGTCCTGTTCCCTGGTGTTTTAGTGATCGATGAGTCCTGTTCCCTGGTGATCCAGTGATCGATGAGTCCTGTTCCCTGGTGTTTCAGTGATCGATGAGTCCTGTTCCCTGGTGGTTTAGTGATCGATGAGTCCTGTTCCCTGGTGTTTTAGTGATGGATGAGTCCTGTTCCCTGGTGTTTTAGTGATGGATGAGTCCTGTTCCCTGGTGTTTTAGTGATCGATGAGTCCTGTTCCCTGGTGGTTTAGTGATCGATGAGTCCTGTTCCCTCGTGTTTTAGTGATGGATGAGTCCTGTTCCCTCGTGTTTTAGTGATGGATGAGTCCTGTTCCCTGGTGTTTTAGTGATCGATGAGTCCTGTTCCCTCGTGTTTTAGTGATGGATGAGTCCTGTTCCCTGGTGTTTTAGTGATCGATGAGTCCTGTTCCCTGGTGGTTTAGTGATCGATGAGTCCTGTTCCCTCGTGTTTTAGTGATGGATGAGTCCTGTTCCCTCGTGTTTTAGTGATCGATGAGTCCTGTTCACTGGTGGTTTAGTGATCGATGAGTCCTGTTCCCTGGTGATCCAGTGATCGATGAGTCCTGTTCCCTGGTGTTTTAGTGATCGATGAGTCCTGTTCCCTGGTGTTTTAGTGATCGATGAGTCCTGTTCCCTGGTGATCCAGTGATCGATGAGTCCTGTTCCCTGGTGTTTTAGTGATCGATGAGTCCTGTTCCCTGGTGTTTTAGTGATCGATGAGTCCTGTTCCCTGGTGTTTTAGTGATCGATGAGTCCTGTTCCCTGGTGGTTTAGTGATCGATGAGTCCTGTTCCCTGGTGGTTTAGTGATCGATGAGTCCTGTTCCCTGGTGTTTTAGTGATCGATGAGTCCTGTTCCCTGGTGGTTTAGTGATCGATGAGTCCTGTTCCCTGGTGTTTTAGTGATCGATGAGTCCTGTTCCCTGGTGTTTTAGTGATGGATGAGTCCTGTTCCCTGGTGTTTTAGTGATCGATGAGTCCTGTTCCCTGGTGTTTTAGTGATCGATGAGTCCTGTTCCCTGGTGGTTTAGTGATCGATGAGTCCTGTTCCCTCGTGTTTTAGTGATCGATGAGTCCTGTTCCCTGGTGATCCAGTGATCGATGAGTCCTGTTCCCTCGTGTTTTAGTGATCGATGAGTCCTGTTCCCTCGTGTTTTAGTGATCGATGAGTCCTGTTCCCTGGTGTTTTAGTGATCGATGAGTCCTGTTCCCTGGTGATCCAGTGATCGATGAGTCCTGTTCCCTGGTGTTTTAGTGATCGATGAGTCCTGTTCCCTGGTGGTTTAGTGATCGATGAGTCCTGTTCCCTGGTGGTTTAGTGATCGATGAGTCCTGTTCCCTCGTGTTTTAGTGATCGATGAGTCCTGTTCCCTGGTGTTTTAGTGATGGATGAGTCCTGTTCCCTGGTGGTTTAGTGATCGATGAGTCCTGTTCCCTCGTGTTTTAGTGATCGATGAGTCCTGTTCCCTGGTGTTTTAGTGATCGATGAGTCCTGTTCCCTGGTGTTTTAGAGTTCGATGAGTCCTGTTCCCTGGTGTTTTAGTGATCGATGAGTCCTGTTCCCTGGTGGTTTAGTGATCGATGAGTCCTGTTCGCTGCTGTTTTAGAGTTCGATGAGTCCTGTTCCCTGGTGTTTTAGTGATCGATGAGTCCTGTTCCCTGGTGGTTTAGTGATCGATGAGTCCTGTTCGCTGGTGGTTTAGTGATCGATGAGTCCTGTTCCCTGGTGTTTTAGTGATCGATGAGTCCTGTTCCCTGGTGGTTTAGTGATCGATGAGTCCTGTTCCCTGGTGTTTTAGTGATCGATGAGTCCTGTTCCCTGGTGTTTTAGTGATGGATGAGTCCTGTTCCCTGGTGTTTTAGTGATCGATGAGTCCTGTTCCCTGGTGTTTTAGTGATCGATGAGTCCTGTTCCCTGGTGGTTTAGTGATCGATGAGTCCTGTTCCCTGGTGGTTTAGTGATCGATGAGTCCTGTTCGCTGGTGTTTTAGTGATCGATGAGTCCTGTTCCCTGGTGGTTTAGTGATCGATGAGTCCTGTTCGCTGGTGGTTTAGTGATCGATGAGTCCTGTTCCCTGGTGTTTTAGTGATCGATGAGTCCTGTTCCCTGGTGGTTTAGTGATCGATGAGTCCTGTTCCCTGGTGTTTTAGTGATCGATGAGTCCTGTTCCCTGGTGTTTTAGTGATGGATGAGTCCTGTTCCCTGGTGTTTTAGTGATCGATGAGTCCTGTTCCCTGGTGTTTTAGTGATCGATGAGTCCCGTTCCCTCGTGTTTTAGTGATGGATGAGTCCTGTTCCCTGGTGTTTTAGTGATCGATGAGTCCTGTTCCCTCGTGTTTTAGTGATCGATGAGTCCTGTTCCCTCGTGTTTTAGTGATGGATGAGTCCTGTTCCCTGGTGTTTTAGTGATCGATGAGTCCTGTTCCCTGGTGTTTTAGTGATCGATGAGTCCTGTTCCCTGGTGGTTTAGTGATCGATGAGTCCTGTTCCCTGGTGTTTTAGTGATCGATGAGTCCTGTTCCCTGGTGTTTTAGTGATCGATGAGTCCTGTTCCCTGGTGGTTTAGTGATCGATGAGTCCTGTTCCCTGGTGGTTTAGTGATCGATGAGTCCTGTTCCCTGGTGATCCAGTGATCGATGAGTCCTGTTCCCTGGTGATCCAGTGATCGATGCGTCCTGTTCCCTGGTGGTTTAGTGATCGATGAGTCCTGTTCCCTGGTGATCCAGTGATCGATGAGTCCTGTTCCCTGGTGGTTTAGTGATCGATGAGTCCTGTTCCCTGGTGTTTTAGTGATCGATGAGTCCTGTTCCCTGGTGATCCAGTGATCGATGAGTCCTGTTCCCTGGTGTTTCAGTGATCGATGAGTCCTGTTCCCTGGTGGTTTAGTGATCGATGAGTCCTGTTCCCTCGTGTTTTAGTGATGGATGAGTCCTGTTCCCTGGTGTTTTAGTGATGGATGAGTCCTGTTCCCTGGTGTTTTAGTGATCGATGAGTCCTGTTCCCTGGTGGTTTAGTGATCGATGAGTCCTGTTCCCTCGTGTTTTAGTGATGGATGAGTCCTGTTCCCTGGTGTTTTAGTGATCGATGAGTCCTGTTCCCTGGTGGTTTAGTGATCGATGAGTCCTGTTCCCTCGTGTTTTAGTGATGGATGAGTCCTGTTCCCTCGTGTTTTAGTGATCGATGAGTCCTGTTCACTGGTGGTTTAGTGATCGATGAGTCCTGTTCCCTGGTGATCCAGTGATCGATGAGTCCTGTTCCCTGGTGTTTTAGTGATCGATGAGTCCTGTTCCCTGGTGTTTTAGTGATCGATGAGTCCTGTTCCCTGGTGATCCAGTGATCGATGAGTCCTGTTCCCTGGTGGTTTAGTGATCGATGAGTCCTGTTCCCTGGTGATCCAGTGATCGATGAGTCCTGTTCCCTGGTGTTTTAGTGATCGATGAGTCCTGTTCACTGGTGGTTTAGTGATCGATGAGTCCTGTTCCCTGGTGATCCAGTGATCGATGAGTCCTGTTCCCTGGTGTTTTAGTGATCGATGAGTCCTGTTCCCTGGTGTTTTAGTGATCGATGAGTCCTGTTCCCTGGTGTTTTAGTGATCGATGAGTCCTGTTCCCTGGTGTTTTAGTGATCGATGAGTCCTGTTCCCTGGTGTTTTAGTGATCGATGAGTCCTGTTCCCTGGTGTTTTAGTGATCGATGAGTCCTGTTCCCTGGTGATCCAGTGATCGATGAGTCCTGTTCCCTGGTGTTTTAGTGATCGATGAGTCCTGTTCCCTGGTGATCCAGTGATCGATGAGTCCTGTTCCCTGGTGTTTTAGTGATCGATGAGTCCTGTTTCCTGGTGTTTTAGTGATCGATGAGTCCTGTTCCCTGGTGTTTTAGTGATCGATGAGTCCTGTTCCCTGGTGTTTTAGTGATCGATGAGTCCTGTTTCCTGGTGTTTTAGTGATCGATGAGTCCTGTTCCCTGGTGTTTTAGTGATCGATGAGTCCTGTTCCCTGGTGTTTTAGTGATCGATGAGTCCTGTTCCCTGGTGGTTTAGTGATCGATGAGTCCTGTTCCCTGGTGGTTTAGTGATCGATGAGTCCTGGTCTCTGGAGATTCTGTGATGTATGAATCTTGGTATTTGGTGAATAAGAGGATGTCAGCTATTCCTGGAAGACCCTGGTGCAGATTTTACAATGCGATGCACGCGGTGTCAATGTTCGTGGTCTGGGTACTCGAATCAAATATCACGTGACGGTTAATGCGTCGGTTCAGTGGGCCACCCTAATTTTTGTCCAATATTCTGATTAGAAATCCGACAGCCCCCATGAGTCTCTTACTTGTTCCTTATTAAGTGGGAGAGGAAGGAACAGGACAGCAAAATGGTGGGAAGAGTAAGGAAGATTAGAGATGAGGACCCAAAAAGTAGTAATACCAAGAAGATTGTACTACCCACTTTCCCTGTCCATCAAAAGCAATGGGTGAGACGGAGCAGCATTTTAAACACTATATTTTAGTGAACTCATTTCACCATTTTATTGCATCATGTGAAAATGTATTTAATGGATCACTGGAATTTCTGTCTGAAGCTGAATGAAGATTTGAGCATTGCAGAATGAAATAAGAACAGATCTCACACACCCTGTACAGTGTATCATCATTCAATCAGTTCCAGCCGATGATTTCATTCCACACTGTCTGCTACTGCTTACATATCCGGGGTTTCATTCATATTCATTGACTTTATTTAATAATTTGCAGTCACACTATTTGAAACTGAATGACCTATTCAATTTTTCCTCTTTCTCTTTGCTTTATAAGTGACTTCATCAGTCTATGAAAATGAGATTACTTGATTTTGATTCTTTCTCTGACACTAATGGAAGGCCGACTCCTTGACAAAAAATATTTTACAGCTTGTAATCTTTGCTCGTTAGATATATATGTATCTTTTCAGATGTTATTTGGAGAATCAGGAGCATTAATGTTAAAAGGTCAGAAGTGATAATAAAAGCTCACGAATGCTTAATGTGTTTGTTTTTTATTCTACTTTCTGCTCTCCTACTACATGTTATTGTCTCAATTAAAACACTTGACAGAGGAATTTCATACAAATGCATTAAGCACTGGTCTGCTATGCTCACCAGCGTTTATTTCTAGTGTTAGGTATGGTAGTCACAGGAAGTTGCCAGGTTCGATGCCTGCGGTCTGTGCTGAGTTAGTGATAGAGTCATTGCAATTGGCTTCAGCTCTCTAGGGTAGGGAGGGTTAAATTAGCCAAGGTTCTCACTCTTACGCCCATATTTACCAGTTTTAGGAACAAGGGGGGTAATTTTAGAATCACAGAATCATAGAATCGTTACAGCACAGAAGGAGGCCATTCGGCCCATCAAGCCCATGCCGGCTCTTTGTAAGAGCGATCCAGTTGTTCCCATTCCCCCGCCCTTTCCCCGTAGCCTGCAAAATTTTTTCCCTTCAAGTAATTATCCAATTCCTTTTTGAAAGCCACGACTGAATCTGCTTCCACCACCCTTTCAGGCAGCGCCTTCCAGAGAATAACTACTCACTGCATAAAAAAGTTTTTCCTCATATCGCTTTTGGTTCTTTTGCCAATCACCTTAAATCTGTGTCCTCTGGTTCTTGACCCTTCCACCAATGGGAACAGTTTCTCTTTACTTACTTTATCTAAACCCTTCATGATTTTGATCACTTTGTGTTCATGATTTTGACTTTGCGATAGTGTAAAACAGGTGATAGTTTATCAGGAGAGATGTAAAACGAGCTGCCATTTCTCTATCCCCTATTGTACACTATCCCACAAAGTTAAAATCCACCCGAGGTATATTGTGAACCCTTTTTTCTGGAGTACTGCACTTAATTGCTCTTAGTGGGAAATCCTGGCCATTTCCCGCTGGGACAATCCTTTGCTCCTTTTCCCATTACTTCTGGTGCCAGGTATCAGGTGGAGTGGGGATGCAGTGACAGTGCTGGCTGTACATCTCTGCTGGGAGTGGGCTCCATGACAATAAAGGGGTCTGGCAAAGGTTTTCCTCTCGCAGCTTCTGAAATATTGCATTTACAAGGAAGTAAAAGCCTCTACCATTAATCTCACGTAGTGTAATGGTGATGTGCGGCTGTACTGTGACCCTATTCGTTCATTTAGCTTCATTTGTGAGTGTTAGAAGTTGAAATTTGCAACTTAATCGGCCAACCCTTTTATCCTCTCTGTTTTTGGAGTGGCCATCCTGTAGTTACAAGAGTCAAATGGTCCAAGTTATGAGTAAACTGCCCAAAATTCCAATCTGCCAGGCTCAGTCCCAGAACTGCCTGATTCTCTAATCTGCTTGGCCCAGAGCAGGCCCAGGATAGGCCCAGGACAGACTCAGTCCCCCAATCCTACTCCCAGCATTGTCTGACATTCTAATTTGCCAGCCCTAGTCTGACACTTCAATCTGCTGGTCCTAGCCCAGGCCCAATCCCAGTTCTACCGCTGTCTGGCATTCCAATCTGCCAGTCTCAGTCCTAGAGCTGCCTAATGCCTCAATTTCATTACTGCTTGAACTCCAATCTGCCACCCTTAATCCCTCTGCAAGACATGCCAGATCATCGACACGGATACCACCATCACACGAGAGGACACCACCCACCAGGTACATGGTTCATACTCCTGTGACTCGGCCAACATTGTCTACCTCAGCATGGTACATTGGCGAGACCATGCAGACACTGCGACAACGGATGAACGGACACCGCGCAACAATCGCCAGACAGGAGGGTTCCCTCCCAGTCGGGGAACACTTTAGCAGTCAAGGACATTCAGCCACCGATCTTCGGGTAAGCGTTCTCCAAGGTGGCCTTCGAGACACACGACAACGCAAAATCGTCGAGCAGAAGTTGATAGCCAAGTTCCGCACCCATGAGGACGGCCTCAACCGGGATCTTGGGTTCATGTCACGCTACACGTAACCCCACCAGCAAAAAGGGGGAAAAAAATTATATGTTTTTTAAAATTCTCTCTCTCTCTCTCTCTCTCTGCCATTTTGAGTTTCTTTCTGCCTGCCTGTGTAATCGACACAATGTATATCCAGTGTACTGGGACGTGCTGTTCTCCGTGACTGGCCTGTTTGAATAACAACGACACCTTTTGATTGGTGTGATGCTGTCCCAACATAGTATAAGATATGCGATTTGAGAACCTTTTCACTCATTCATCTGACGAAGGGGATAATCTCCGAAAGCTTGTGATTTTAAAATAAATTTGTTGGACTATAGCCTGGTGTTGTAAGATTCCTTACATTTGTCCACCCCAGTCCATCACCGGCATCTCCACATCATGACCCTTAATCCCAGCACAGCTGCAAACGTACAGCCTCAGTCTCGGAGCTCCCTGATTACCTTGTAAACTGGTCCCCACTGGCCTGAGGCCCAAGCCAAACTTGGAATCGGGCCTCATTTGATTGAAACCGGCGAGCTGCGGACACCTATTGGACGTGCCAGTTGGGGCATGATGAATTCTGGCCAGCTCTGACACCGAGCCAGCCTGCAGGGATGAGGGGGAGGCGAAGTGGAGATGGGGCGAGCCCAGGCTGGCAGTACATTTGTGGATCCAAGAAGTCGCACTTCTGCTCTTCCTGGTTCCACAGAATTGTAAACCTTTAAAAAGTTATGTGGTAGTTTCTTTCGTGGCCTCCAGTGGTCCCTTTCAGAATCGCTGGCTAGGCCGCTCAAGACCTCGTGCAACAAGGCTGAGCTTACATGGAGTAAGCTGCACCCATTTGTACCTGAATTTTGTATTGGAGCTCTACAACTTGCAGGGCAGATCGAGCATGGGAGGTTGTGACCCAAAATTTTACTCCCAAAAACTGGGCGAAACGAAGTTAAATTTCTACCCACTGTCTCAGTTGGTTGAGGTCCTTCCATTCTTTATGCCCCACTTGGTGATGGACAAGCACTGAACTGAGGACCAAATTTGAAGTGACTAGAGTTTACTTTAATAAGAAACTTCAATGAATGGCCAAGGCCCACGGGGCAGGACACCACCAAGGTTGAAAAGAGTAGAGCAGAACATGAGGTAAATTATAAAGGAGATTGGGGTTATGCTGAGCCTGGATTTTAAAATCCTGCAGATTGTAGGTGGAAGTCTACACTAAGGAAGATGAGGAGTTTAGAAGTTGTGGGAAATTTTGAGTTAATGCGATGAGTTGATAAATATACAGAGTATTCAGCGTTTCACAGAGGCAATTGAATAATTTCACATATTGGTGAAAAGCATATTAAATATATTGTTTAATGAAATGACATCATCTATACAAGGACTGAATAGACAATTAGTCACTTCAATAATAAATAATAAAGTATTCAGTGACTGACAAAACAAATAGTACACTAAAATCTAATTCCAAGAACATGACAATCCATAATTCCTTCGAAATAAAAGGTCCTTCACAATTAGCATGTCAAAAGGCATTGTTATGCTGATAAAATGCTTGCTGCAAAATATCAGGGCACTCTGTCACCCACTGAAGCCTGCACCTGAGAGGGAAAACAAGCTGTTAGGAAATAACTAATTCAGTAAAACCTTCATCATAATAAACTACTAATATAGTAGGCATTATTTATAAATCTTTAATTTACAAATAAACAGTGTAACATCCACCCCACAGTAACATCAATACACCCAGAACAGAACGACATCATCGCTACAATACAACCCCTCGAAATCACACCATCCTCTCTCTACAACACCCCTCACCCCCTCACCCCCTCACCCCCTCACCCCTCACCCCCTCACCCCCTCACCACATCACCCCTCACCCCCTCACCACAACACCCCCTCACCACAACACCCCTCACCCCCTCACCACAACACCCCTCACCCCCTCACCCCTCACCCCCTCACCACAACACCCCTCACCCCCTCACCCCTCACCCCCTCACCACAACACAACACCCCCTCACCCCTCACCCCCTCACCACAACACCCCTCACCCCCTCACCCCTCACCCCCTCACCACAACACAACACCCCCTCACCCCTCACCCCCTCACCACAACACCCCTCACCCCCTCACCCCTCACCCCCTCACCACAACACAACACCCCTCACCCCCTCACCCCCTCACCCCTCACCCCCTCACCACAACACAACACCCCCTCACCCCTCACCCCCTCACCACAACACCCCTCACCCCCTCACCCCTCACCCCCTCACCACAACACAACACCCCCTCACCCCTCACCCCCTCACCACAACACCCTCACCCAACGCCCCCTCACCCCCTCACCACAACACCCCTTCACCCCCTCACCCCTCACCCCCTCACCCAACACCCCCTCACCCCTCACCCCCTCACCCAACACCCCCTCACCCCTCACCCCCTCACCACAACACAACACCCCCTCACCCCTCACCCCCTCACCACAACACCCCCTCACCCCCTCACCACAACACCCCCTCACCTCCTCACCACACCACAACACCCCTCACCCAACACCCCCTCACCCAACACCCCCTCACCCAACACCCCCTCACCCAACACCCCCTCACCACACCACAACACCCCCTCACCCCCTCACCACAACACCCCCTCACCCAACACCCCATCACCCCCTCACCCCTTCACCCAACACCCCCTCACCCCCTCACCCAACACCCCCTCACCCCCTCACCACACCACAACACTCCCTCACCCCCTCACCCAACACCCCCTCACCCCCTCACCACAACACAACACCCCCTCACCCCCTCACCACAACAACCCCTCACCACAACATCCCCTCACCCCCTCACCCCCTCACCACAACAACCCCTCACCCAACACCCCCTCACCCCTCACCACATCACCCCCTCACCACATCACCACAACACTCAGTACAACACACCCTCACTAGGGAGGTAGGGGGTGGGGAAGGTGGGGGGGTGGGGAAGGTGGGGGTGGGGGAGGTAGGGGGTGGGGGTCGGGGAGGTGGGGGAGGTAGGGGGTGGGGGAGGTAGGGGGTGGGGGTCGGGGAGGTGGGGGAGGTAGGGGGTGGGGGAGGTAGGGGGTGGGGGAGGTGGGGGAGGTAGGGGGTGGGGGTGGGGGAGGTGGGGGAGAAAGGGGGTGGGGGAGGTAGGGGGTGGGGAAGGTGGGAAAGGTAGGGGGGTGGGGAAGGTGGGGGTGGGGGAGGTAGGGGGGTGGGGGAGGTGGGGAAGGTAGGGGGGTGGGGGTGGGTGGGTGGGGGTGGGTGAGGGAGGTAGGGGGCAGGGGGGTAGGGTGGGGGTGGGTGAGGGAGGTAGGGGGCAGGGGGGTAGGGTGGTGGCGGGGGATGTGGGGAGTGGGGGGGTGGGGGTGTGTGGGGGGGCGGGGGAGGTGGGGGTGGGCGGGGGGTGAGTGGGGGGTGGGGGTGGGTGAGGTAGGTGGCGGGGGTGAGTGGGGGAGTGGGGGGTGGGGGTGGGTGGGGGAGGTGGGGGTGGGCGGGGGTGAGTGGGGGGTGGGGGTGGGTGAGGTAGGTGGCGGGGGTGAGTGGGGGAGTTGGGAAGCGGGGAGGTGGGGGTGGGTGGGGGGGTGGGGGAGCGGGGGGGTGGGGGTGAGTGGGGGTGGGTGGGGGGGTGGGGGAGTGGGGGGACAGTCAGCAGCAAGAAGGTCTCTCAGATTCTCGGATGATTGGTGGAGGTGTTGCTGGCTAAAGTAATTGCCGTGGGGTCAGAATGCTGGAACTCCTTCTCTAACAGCATTGTGGGGGTATCTTCACCACATGGACTGCAGCCGTTCAAAGAGAAGGCCCACCATCACCTCCTAATGGGCAACCAGGGATGGGCAATAAATGCCAGCCTTGCCAGTGATGCCCGCTACCCAAGAATAAATATATATATAAAAAGGGAGGGACTGAAACACCATAAGTGGGTGATTCAGGCAGTCTAGAGAGACGTGGCAGAGGAAGACAGTGCAACCTTCACCATCCCAAGAGCTGCTACACAGTGCTGGATGGGGTTCAAGGACTCCTCAAGGCTGGTCAATGATGCTCCTTCCCCTAAGTTAAAATGACTGACTGGAAGTGGCCTGTCTTTGTGGACATCGGGCGATGTACCCCATTTAATGAGTTCCTACTAGCACTCTCTGCCCACAAAAGTCGAGCAGCTAATTGGGCAGGACACAGGCACCTGTGAAGCTGCAGCTCACGAGGGACTTCCCTCAGGACTGATGGAAAAATGATTTTTTAAATGAACAACTCAGCCATCTATTGGAGCAGATTGCACATCATCAGCCAGGGTGTGACTTTCCAGATTTTATAACCACCAGCACTGTCCAGTTCTCATTTGGCTTTACTTCTTCCCTTTACTGCTGTCTGTAGTCTTGCATCAGTACTTTTTTTAATGAATTGCAACGGGGATTTATAAGACAAAGTGAGGGAGTCAACGTCACTGATTGCAGTGCGATTCAGCATTGAAGCAATGCAAATTTTATTTTCTCACACTGTTGCAAGGTTCAATATGTAGAACAAACCCATCAATATTCCATTATGTAATTCCACTCTTCAGAGAGGAAAGGATTCCAACTGAAACATTCCTGTGTAAAAAATAATTTTATATGTTTCATCTAGCACAAGTTAAGGCATCTTCTACAGGAATATAATTCCCTTCATAACAAGTTGCTACGCTCCAAAAGTAACCATGATATGAAGTGCTCTGAGATGATGTTGACATGATAAGGGGTTATGTAAATGCATGTATTATAATAATATATTAAAGAAAGCTGGTGCCATGGGGAAAAAAAAATTCTGTCTCTGACAGAAGAGTCCAGAAAACGACAAATCCACACACAGGGAGGGTGACAGGTGCCGTGCTACAGGATTTAAAGAATGTATGATATGGGAATGGAAAATGGCGGGTTTGGAAGTGAAAAAAGGCACATGACACAGAAGTGATAGAAGGGAACTCTTTTCTCCAACAACTAGGAAACACATTGACTGTAACTAATTTTTGTGTACTTCAAAATATTTAAAAAGAGTGATAACACTTCCATGCGGGTTCTCCTGATCTCTCAGCTGTTTATGCTGTTTCTCCGGAATTCTGTTGATCTTCCACTTATGGAAAATCGGGCGAAGCCCTGCGGAAATTCTACCCCTGAAATGTCGTTTACTTCGTATAACCTTTTAATCCTTAGGGTGCAGTCTTATTCTGGGGGATAGCCATGAATATTGTCAGCCTTCAGCAGGCCAGGTTGGATGTAGAAGAACTCATCAGAAGTTAACCTTAAGACTGGGAGGTCAGGGCCAAATATAGTGACTGAGAAAAATAGCGTCTGGAGCCACTTAATTAATTGGCAACTTATTCAAAGTTGGTCCCAGTTCCAAAGTGGCCAGTGGAAGCAGGGAGGCAGAAGAAACAAGGCTGGTGACAGATTTCAAACTAAGGATAAGAAACAAAACAGGAACAACCTATTCCTGAGTTTCTATTAGTTGGAAAAAGAATAAAATTAAAGTTACAAAAAGACAAAGTATAGAAGGAAAAAAAGGAATGAACACAGCTGAGTTGTGTGACATTTTTGGGTGGAGTTTCCACGTGGGTTGCCCGATCGCTCGCTGTAATGTTGGCATAAGATCAGCGGTGATGCCCAGAGGAAAGACATAAGATCAGCAGTGATGCCCAGAGGAAAGACATAAGATCAGTGGTGATGCCCAGAGGAAAGACATAAGATCAGTGGTGATGCCCAGAGGAAAGACATAAGATCAGTGGTGATGCCCAGAGGAAAGACGTAAGATCAGCGGTGATGCCCAGAGGAAAGACATAAGATCAGCAGTGATGCCGGGGGAAAGACGTAAGATCAGCAGTGATGCCCAGAGGAAAGACGTAAGATCAGCAGTGATGCCCAGAGGAAAGACATAAGATCAGCGGTGATGCCCAGAGGAAAGACGTAAGATCAGCAGTGATGCCCAGAGGAAAGACATAAGATCAGCAGTGATGCCGGGGGAAAGACGTAAGATCAGCAGTGATGCCGGAGGAAAGACATAAGATCAGCAGTGATGCCCAGAGGAAAGACATAAGATCAGCGGTGATGCTCAGAGGAAAGACGTAAGATCAGCGCTGATGCCCAGAGGAAAGACGTAAGATCAGCGCTGATGCCCAGAGGAAAGACGTAAGATCAGCGGCGATGCCGGAGGAAAGATGTAAGATCAGTGGTGACGCCGGAGGAAAGACGTAAGATCAGCGGTGATGCCCAGAGGAAAGACATAAGATCAGTGGTGATGCCCAGAGGAAAGACATAAGATCAGTGGTGATGCCGGAGGAAAGACATAAGATCAGTGGTGATGCCGCAGGAAAGACGTAAGATCAGCGGTGATGCCGGGGGAAAGACGTAAGATCAGCGGTGATGCCCAGAGGAAAGACGTAAGATCAGCGGTGATGCCGGGGGAAAGACGTAAGATCAGCGGTGATGCCCAGAGGAAAGACGTAAGATCAGCGGTGATGCCGGGGGAAAGACGTAAGATCAGCGGTGATGCCGGGGGAAAGATGTAAGATCAGCGGTGATGCCCAGAGGAAAGACGTAAGATCAGCGGTGATGCCCAGAGGAAAGACGTAAGATCAGCGGTGATGCCCAGAGGAAAGACGTAAGATCAGCGGTGATGCCCAGAGGAAAGACATAAGATCAGCGGTGATGCCGGGGGAAAGACGTAAGATCAGCGGTGATGCCCAGAGGAAAGACGTAAACGGCCATTTCTTTGGGGTTTTCCCTGAACTTTCACCGTAGTTACGATGAGAGATCAGAAGAAAGGCAAGGAGATTCCAGGCACTTTACTTTTATGTTTGATCTGATATTTAATATTCTAGTAATAAATCAGTTCCCGGTGTTTGTGTACGTTTATTACTGTAGAGTGGTTTTAGTATGTGAGCTAAAAACAAACGAAAGTCAGCCCAGGGAGACAGAAGCTCCCCTGAACCTACCAATATCTAAGGGTTAAGTTAAAGTAAATGAAATAGAAAATATCTGAAGTCAATGATATTGATTTATATGATTGTAAGTTTTGCACCCAGCATGTGTCAAACGTCAGATGTGCATGTCACATTGTAAATGTACGTTTGTAGTCTCACTCGCATGGCTTAAACAATCACTAGCTGCCTGCCTCACCGCGCTGATCTGCTCAAATATCCAAATGTTACTAGGTAGGATAGCAAAGCTACAACTACCAATAGAAACCAGCAAATGACACAAGACCCACCAATCAAATCACTGAAATCTATTTTAAAGCTACCAATCTGGAACCAGTAACTACTACAAAACCAATCAATGAAACCACTCAAATGATTCTTTTCAAAGCATTGCTTTCCGATACACCCCACTATAAACCCATAAAAATATAACACATTAAATGCATTAAAAAAATTACATAATTCTTAAACAAATCATTAAGCTTACTCACCAAAAAAAATTCTTAAACTCCCTGGATCAGCTTTCCTTCACACAGGCCTGTTCCTCTCTTTGGGGCATGGGAATTGAGTTCTGCTCTAAGCCCAGAGCTGGCAGTCTTCACCTCCATCTTCCTTGCTGGTATTTGACAAGCTCAATGCATGCATGAGCTCACTGCCCCGTAATGCCTCTGTTGGGAGCTACACATGCGTGGGCCATCAGGGCTCCCTCACTGCCGCTATGTACATGTGCAGCTCAGGATTGGGCCGTCGTACTCCTTCCGGGCCTGACTTTCATTTTTCTTTTTTTTTCCTAAGAGCTGGCCTGCCCAGAGTGTTCACTCACTCTCCGTTCACCCTGTTAAAAATGCACAGCAGCAGAATGCTCCCTTGATAGCTGCTTCAATAGTTATTTTCAACAAGTTTGAATTGAACAGGGTCTGACAGCACATGGCAACAGATCCCCTTAGAGTTACCAATGAAGGGTGTGCTCGGGCCCTGATTACACATTAAAAACCATTGCTTGAGGCAAGCTGGCAAACCTGAAGGTAAATTAACCCTAGTTGGTGACAGGAAATCCATTTCCAAAGGCAGACTTGTCACTAGGGACTGAGGCCTTGCACTCAGCCTTAATTAAATCTGTAAGCCCTAACACTTAGGGTCCTGGCTGGACAAACAGCAGCAAGCCACCTGGTGTTGGCGGGCAGCCTCCAGGCCATGCAAATTTCCACTGCTTCCCAGCTGGAATGGATGAATAGTTGGCCACTGGCATTTAAAATGAGGCCCGAGATTTAAAATACTCCGGGCCTCTTTTATCTGCAGCAGGAGAGTGTTCAAACTGACACCAATGGGTAAATTTTAACCCCCAAGAACGGGTGGGTCGGGGGCGGGTGGGCAGTGAAAATAGTCCATTTTTGGAGCGGGACCGCATCCCGTCTCCAATGCGCCCACTTCCGGGTTTGACCCCGATGCGTTTGGATGCTCGCGCGCTTCCGACACCTGCAAGTGCTGGCGGGACGATATTTAAAGGGCCGATATAGGTATTTAAACCACTTAATGTGGTAACTTTTTGTGTATTGAGTTACACAAACCCCCATTTTACCTTCTCCTGAACGTGTCTCCCGTGGCCTCTGACACAAACCATGGAAACGGAGGCGAGTTGCAGCCGACCCTCATGCGGACCTTTAAACCAGTGACTGACACGTGTGAATAAAAGGTGAGTTTTTACAGCAGGCAATCCGTTCTCTCAGACAAACCTTTGGCTGGGAATTCTTTGTGTTTAGTCTGAGGTTTCTTTGTTCACACTGAGAATTCTTGTGTTCAGATATATTTACCTATATTTTGGTCCCCCTCAAACTGACAACATTAGGATGGGGGGACGCAATGGATTTATTCAACAGTACACCTGAGGAGGAGGCTCATCACCATCTGCAGCAGGCACGGTGTGCAGTTCTGGGAGTTGCAGGTGCACAAGACAGAGGTGCGCCACAAGGACCTGCAGAAGAGCAGACAGGAGACCAACGGAGGGGCCGTGGTCGCAGGAGGCACTACCCATAGGAGAGGGTGTACAGGCAGAGGCTGAGCTTCCTGGAGCTCTCTGAGGAGCAGTGGCGACGAAGGCTCAGATTGAGTCGCCAGGTGGTCACAGACATCTGCAGGCTCCTTCATGCAGAGCTGCTCCCGGCTGGGCCTGGTGGCCACGCATTGCCCGTCGCAGTTAAAGTCACCACTGCCCTCAATTTCTTCGCCTACGTATCCTTCCAGGGGGCGCCACTGGTGACATCTCCAGGGTCTCTCAGTCGTCAGCACATGTGTATACGACAGGTCACAGGTGGCTTATTTGCCAGGGTATCCGACTACATCAACTTCTCCTACGACCACATCAGCCAGACTGAGAGGGCAGTGGGTTTCAACCCTCTGGCTGACTTCCCACGGGTGCAGGGTGCAATTGAATCTGAGGATCTGCACATGAGCCAGGAACGTTCATCAACCGAGAGGGATCTCACTCCATCAGTGTGCGGCTGGTTTGCGACCACCGGAGGAGGTTTCTGCAGGTGTGTGCCAAATTCCCGGGCAGCTGCCACGATTCTTTCATTTTACTCAAGTCCAACATCCCGGCCCTCTTCCACGCACAAGGCAGTCTTAAGTGTTGGCTCCTTGGAGACAAGGGATACCCCCTGCAGGTTCATGATGTCTGTGAGAAACCCCACCAACGAGGCACAGCAGCGGTACAGTGACAGTCACATCACCACCAGGTCTGTCATTGAACAAGCCATGGAATGCTGAAGATGCGCTCAGGTACCTGGATCGATCTGGGGGAGACCTTCGGTACTCACCAGCGAGGGTGTGTAGAATAATCGTTGTGTGTTGCGTCCTGCACAACATCGCTCAGCAGAGAGGGTCACCGGTGGAGGAACTCGAATGCGCTCATGAATCATCCTCAACTGCCGGCAACATTGAAGATGAGGAGGAGGAGGATGAAGATAGGCAGCCCATCAGCACAGCAGCGGCGCTCATGGCTGCTCGTGATGCCAAGGAGTCACTCATATCAAAGTGAAGATAGTGAGCTACTCAGACCGTCTGGAACAACCACCAGCATCACCAACCCCCGCCCCCACAACCCTCTGCTTGCACAAAACAGTCCTTCAACCACACATACACCCACTGTAAATGGGCCCAAGTCTTGCTGTTCATGATGAAGCACATGAAAGGGCATTTTCACAAAATGGACTCAAGAATGGACAAGACGTGGCAGTGGTGGTGAAAATTACAACATTTAATGCGCATGTAAGAAAAAGCAAATATAAATGACAAACATGATGTTGGCCAGGGGCTGCAGAAACTACTGAGTTTATTCCAAACTGCTGACACACAGGCAAAAGCAACTTTTGAACTGAAGTAACCTGAGTTCAGTCGCTGGCCTGAGCTGGCTGGGACCGGTTTGAATCAGCTAAGTTTTGTGAAAGACAAAGGAGATGTGATAAGACACAAGTCCTTATTTAGAAAAGGAGTAATGAGGTAATGCTACCTAAGTCTTTGGGACAGAGCCAATGAGGAGAAGACACAGGCTAGGCGAGCAAGCCTAAACCTAAGGGAAAGAGAGACAGCACAGCTTGAAGAGATAAGATTCGGAATAAGAATGAAGAATCTGGGGCGTGGAGCCAGAGCGAAGACTCCGGAGACCAACCATCGCGGAAGTGAAAGAACCTACGTCAGGGACGTAGAGACGACCCCGAAAGAGAGAGAGAACGGAACCCCTGGCCAGCGTCAGCTCTCCTTTTCGGGTATTATCCTTTATATTCTGTGACCACTCAGGGAGTGTCAGAGAAACCTAGTGGGTGTGCGTTTAGATCCTAGTTTGGGTATAAAACTGTATAAACTGGTGCAAACTGCATGTCTATATCTAACCAGACGTATAAGCTATATGTATATGATCTAACGGCGTGAATAAAGCGAATTGAGAGTTAAGAGAGAATTGACTCTTCTCCTCTTTGTACTAAGCCAATAACCGTAACCGGTGACCTCCGGTCAACAATGACATTGTGTCAGATAACCTTGTGCTTACCATTGATGATTACAAAACGTTCACCTTCCTCTTCCCACCGCTTCTACGTGGTGCATCCCCTACGGCTTCAGCAGAGGTAGTGGCAGGTGCTCAGATTCATGACCCGACTGCTGAGATGCTCTCGGCCTACGACCTCCGGGTTTTGGAGCCCGCGAGGGCCCAGCCAAAGACTGCTCCACCTGCACCTGTGCAGGGGCAGATTCAGCCATCGGGAGAGGAGGCAGCATTGCGGGTACTGGTTGAGGGAGGGCAACGGGTGAGACGTGGGAGCACTTTGAGTGGAGTCCCCAATACCATGTCCCCTTTCGTCATTATCCCTCTCCTGGACCAGGGCTACTCTGCTGGACAACAGCTTGGAGCAGATCTGTGACATGTTCGAAGGCTACAGCTAAAGTATCTGTCTGCCTGTTTAAGGTGGCAGACATGTTGGCATCCAGAGTCTGCACGGCTGTTGTTAGGGCCTGAATGGAATCATTTGTGAGCCGTGCTTGAAGCTCAATGGAGGCGGTCATTCTCTCCATCACAGACATTCCCACACTTACCTGTGCCGCCATTCCACTAATGCTGGAGGTGGACTCCTCCATCCTCTCCACGACTGTGGAGAGTTTACGTGGCACATTTTCCAGTACCTTGCAAAGGTGCAACTGTACCTCTATCATTCTCATTCTTAACGATGGCCCCCGGGGTTCAGCATCTGCGTCCAGCTGAGCAGAGCTTGGAGAGGAGTGCGCCCTCTCGTGGACTCTCCACAGCTGCCCCTGCCACCAGTGTCTGCTCGTGCACCCTTGAGAGTTGTGAATCACCAGGTGACAACCCAACTATCTGCCTAGCAGGACCCACTGAAGTACCAGTATCTGCGCTGGTGCATGGCTGGATATGATGTGACAGGGACACGAAACCTGGAAGTCACATTAAGGGCCTTCAATTTAGTCGCGATCGCTTCAGCCGACGTACGGAAATTTTTTATAGGTTTCTCACGCGACTATTCACCCCTCCCCCACTGAGTTCCCGCCAAAACTCACCCACTAGTCCCCAGTGAAAATCAGGACCAGTGTGTGGATAGAGTGACAATTGTTGTTTAAGTGTGTTTATTACCATTTTATTAGTGTTTATTTCCAATCCCAGTATTTATTATTGTAATATTAGTGTTTGTTTCAGTATCACCGTGTTTATTTCTGTAATATTAGTGTTTATTTCAGAGTTAGTATGTATATTACTGTAATATTAGTATTTATTTCAGTACCGCAGTGTGTATATTACTGTAATATTAGTGTTTATTTCAGTACTGCAGTTTGTATATTACTGTAATATTAGTGTTTATTTCAGTACCGCAGTGTGTATATTACTGTAATATTAGTGTTTATTTCAGTACCGCAGTGTGTATATTACTGTAATATTAGTGTTTATTTCAGTACTGCAGTTTGTATATTACTGTAATATTAGTGTTTATTTCAGTACCGCAGTGTGTATATTACTGTAATATTAGTGTTTATTTCAGTACCGCAGTGTGTATATTACTGTAATATTAGTGTTTATTTCAGTACCGCAGAGTGTATATTACTGTAATATTAGTGTTTAATGGTGTTTGCATAGAGCAAACTTCTGCAAACAGCAGTGAAATGAGGTTGAAGGGGGAGGTGGCCCTATTGTTCTTCAGATACGGTGATGAGATCTTCAGATACCAATGGAACAAACAGTCCGGACCTTGCTTTAATATCTCACCCAAAGAACCCCAACTCTGACAGTGCAACACTCAACCTCAACTAGAGTTTCAGTCTAGATAATGTGCTCCAATCCCAGAGTGGGGCTCGAGCCCACGGCCTTCTGAGAACTGAGATTGTTACCAAGCTGACTCTGCAATAACTCATTTCACAGAGGATAGTGTGGGATAGATGTGCTCCAGAAGGTTTAAAATCTGCCAAAATCTCTCTGCTGACCACCTGGTAAACAACCCCTAGGGCTGCAGTTTGACCTGCTGTCCTGTGAAAGTCGGCCAGGTGTGGTGGGTCAAAGGAAATTGATCACAGTGTCTCCGTGTGCGAGTGTGAGTGGTGTGTGGATTCTGTGCTAGTGTGTTAGATGTTAGTCAGTTGTAAGGGACTGTAGTCCCCAAGTTACTACACTTGCAGGTTTTCAGCACAGCTTTCTTCAGATGATTATTGATTTCTCAACTTTTGATCAAATTCAGCCAACTTAATAAAAGTACTTGAGGGAAAGATCGAGCCACATATTTTCAATCAATACAAACAGTTTTAGTTTTCATTTATTCAACTGAAGGATTTCTTTTGTACAAAAATGTGGCTTTACTTCCAAAAACGATTCCTTTCTTGCCCCACTTTTCTCCTGACTCGTGCTGGGATTTAAGTTCCAGCAGCAAATGCGGCCTTCAAATATTTCACCCTCTGTTAAGGGTCTCTCTCCCTCTCTTGGTTCAGTCTGTAGTTTGACATTTATTTCCACCCCCCCCCAGTGCTAATGATTGAACAGCCCAACAAAGCCCCCGCCCCATTAGTCAGCGAAGGACTTGACTCCACAATCAGACAGCGGCTTTTCCACCTTTTGCTCCGATTTCTTTTCCCCCTCCTCTCCCAAAGGTCAACAGGTTCCTCACTCCCATCTGAATTCCTCACGTGTCAGCAGGATATCTCACAGCTAAGCCAGATCCTGTCCACACATGGTGCCCACTCACCTGCACTTTCCCACGGGATTAGTCAGATGGCAATCAAGAGTAGAACCCTGGATTAATGATCTCTTTGTTAACCCAGGGTATGCCCCCTCCACTGGCCCATCTGAGATAGCTAACTCAGTGCAGGCAGCAGAGTGAATCTGGGTTCTTACTTGTCTGTATGGCTTCAGTTTCACTCTGGAGGAGTACATTTATCGACTTAGCTCCACACATCATTCCTAACTACCCTCTTCTTTCTTTCGTCATATGTGAAGGCTGTAAGTGGTTTTCTCGGGCATACCAAACGCACACCTCGTACTATAGGTTCTGGAACGATAGGGATTATAAGGTCAGACCAGACTCGGGCTCAACCGTGTGTTTAATAAGATTCACAATAACTCTAGTAAACAGTACAAACCGTACAACCCTGGCTTGTCCAATAAGCCCGCCCATGCTAAATTACCACGGCCCAATAAGAGAAACCCCTCCCGTGAAATAAACTAACACAGGGCCCCCCCCTGCAGCACTAAAACCCTGTAAGGTTTGGTTGGGACTTCCAATCATCCCCTCACACAGCTCAGTGGTCTTGTGGATGTGTAGGCGCAGGCAATATGCTCGCCCCGATTGCCCGCTGTTGCTTGCAGTTTCTTCCTGCACGTCTCGCTCCTGGTTCCGTACCGCTGGCGCAGTATCCAAGTTCCAGTTTGATGAGGGATGAAGAGCAGCGCTCAGCTTCTGGCGGTGTTCCGTTGAATCGAGCCAAGCCCCACTCGGGAGATTTGCTGTAGATTGGTGCCGAGGAGAAGAGAGAAGAGAGCAGAGCTCAGAGCAGAGAGCAGAGCCAAGCCAGGAACGATGCCAAACAACTCCTTGTATCCCCCAAAACCCATCACCTTTTTCTCCCGCCAACACTGATCGATGTATTGACTCAGGTGATCTGTCTGGAACCCCCCCCCACCCCGCCCCGTGGCCTGGAGTGACTCATAAGCTTTGAAATCTTTGTGAAAAATGCTATTTTGTTTTCCCGCTCCCAGGCCTTGCACCTGGAGAGACAATGGGTGCTGATTACTGGGTGTCTGTCATTTCCTGAGTTCATGGCCCCCATTAGCAGGTAATGGGTTTTGATCTCAAACCAATCTTGCTTCTCTCCTGGAAGACAATGGCCCGGCCATCTCCTGCCTTCCACCAGTTTCGGTTGGGACTGAGTGTCTCTGAGTTACCTCTCGGGGTATTGCTCCCAGTAATCAGGTTAAATGGTGATGACGTCAATCGGCTTGGGTTCCCTTCCCCCTTGTCAGTGTGAAATGTCCGTTTGGATATGAATGCACCTTAGACAGGTTAGCCTGGCTCGAAACTCCTGTCAATCCTACTCCCTAAGCCACTCCCACAAGCTTGCCAAACAGTACAGTTCTTTCTTGGGGGTATTGGATTTAAAATGTGATTCATAAAAATGGCCAGAACGCTGGTGCTACATGGCCTTGGGGAGACTGGAATCTCCGGCATGAGGAGGAGCGTCAGTATGACCAGTTGCAAAAGTCAGTGACATCGATTGTCTCCCTCCATTTTGGTTCTGTCGTCAGCGACCGTTTCTGGAGCCTTCTCATCACTAGTTCTGGATGAAGGGGAGGGGATTTCTGCCTGGTGTCACACATTCGTCACATTATTGATAGCAGACACTATTCCAAGTGTTGCAGGAGGAATTCCATCAGCATTCCATTGAAGAAGTGTTCCAAAAAACCTTTCTTTAAAATATAAAGGGAAAATATTGGTAGATTGGCCAAAATTTATAAAATGAGTTATCTCCCCAGTTACTGGTGTGTCGGTCAATTCTTGTTAACCCCTTTTATATTCCAGAACTGATGGTTAGAGGCAGTCAGGGGTAAAATAGTTTGTGTTACACTCCCTTTACTGTGACTTTATTAAGCTCCGCACATGGCACTATTTGAAGAACAATAGGGAATTCTCCTGGTGTCCTGGCCAACATTCCCCCCTCAAACAACACCACCAAAAACACATTAAGTGGACATCCATCTCATTGCTGTTTTTGGGACTTTGCTGTGTGTAAAATGGCTGCCGTGTTTGCCTACATTACACCAGTGAATGCACTTGAAAAAGTACTTCATTGGTTGTAAACTGTTTTGGAATGTCCTGGGGATGTGATAAGGTGTTTTAGAAGGCAACTAGCTTTCCTTCTTACGTGGTCTGTGGAAGATTCAGGCCCAGGTAGCTCCAGTGCCCTTTCCTCCTTCCATACTCCCTATTACCAGTCAGGAAGGCAAACACAACAAGGGTGCGCTCCAGAAGTGGAACCGCGCTAGATGAGAGCCGGAGTCGGAGATAAGGGTATAACGCTGTGGTCCAATTCTCTGACCCGTGATGTTATCTTGCAAGGCTTTGCGAGTGCTTTAGTGGATCCAGTCAACTAGAAGAGACGAAGGTCAACCAAGTGAGAGTTTTAAAGGGGCGCTGTCCCAGGGGAGAGCTGCAGCAGCGAGTTATTTTTGTTGCATTGCTGTTGGTACTCAAATGAAATGGTAATTTTACTGTGAAACGATGGCGCATTTCGATGCAAATTATGTTCTCAAATTGATCGTTTGGCACAAAAACAAAAATGGTTTGTGAAAGATTTTCTAATGAAAACTGCGACCTTTAAATGATATGTTATCAGACTGACTTTAAAATACTTGCACTTTCACAAGGGCATTTGCAGCTTCTCATTTTTCTACAAGTCTCTCTATTGGGGAAATTGTGACAGGACATGCAGTAATTTCAGGGAAACAAAGGTACTCCTTTCAACGAGGGCTAATTTCAGATGCTTCTTGTTCTGCAAATAACAGACTGGAGAGAAAATGACTAATGAATCACTTAACGGTTTCAAAACAATTGCAGAGAGTATTGTACCAGCCAGGAATGGGGCCAGTTTGAAGGACGACTCCAGTGATTCCCAGGTCTCGGTGTGCTGGGACTGAGACCTGGTATCAGAGTGTCCAGTGATTCCCAGAGCTCAGTGTGCTGGGACTGAGGTCTGATATCAGAGTGTCCAGTGATTCCCAGGTCTCGGTGTGCTGGGACTGAGACCTGGTATCAGAGTGTCCAGTGATTCCCAGGTCTCGGTGTGCTGGGACTGAGACCTGGTATCAGAGTGTCCAGTGATTCCCAGGTCTCGGTGTGCTGGGACTGAGACCTGGTATCAGAGTGTCCAGTGATTCCCAGGTCTCGGTGTGCTGGGACTGAGGTCTGATATCAGAGTGTCCAGTGATTCCCAGGTCTCGGTGTGCTGGGACTGAGACCTGGTATCAGAGTGTCCAGTGATTCCCAGGTCTCGGTGTGCTGGGACTGAGACCTGATATCAGAGTGTCCAGTGATTCCCAGAGCTCAGTGTGCTGGGACTGAGGTCTGATATCAGAGTGTCCAGTGATTCCCAGAGCTCAGTGTGCTGGGACTGAGGTCTGATATCAGAACTTCACACGCCAGTAAGAAACATTTGTTTACTTCGTCTTAAACAAGAAATAGATAAAAACGTCATTGGTTTTCTCTGGAAGCTCATCGCCTTACTCAAAAATTAATGGAAACTCGAAACCCCAATCGACATATAATTAACACCAGGCAAGGCAAAGTGCCAATTCTGTCAAATGATAAAGGAAAATAATTTATGTTGAAAATAATTTTACAGATAGCTGCTTACAAACTCCGTCTTGCAGACTGACTCACTAACAGGCCTAACAGGTTGCTTAATTGTAACATTGGTAAAGCACATACAGGTTAAGCGAAAATGTCTAAATTCTCAAATTTAAATTAAATTTTTGCAGTGGTGCTTTTTCTTTTGATTTTCTTCCCTTTCCAGCATTTATCTCTTGCTGGAGCCCAGCGGCATTGGCACCTGCAGCCCTCCAGTACCTCACTCAAACGCCTATTCTTCATTAAATAAACACAGCATGGCAGGCAGCATGCCCATTCCTCATATATGGGCCCAGAAAGTGAGCACTGCCAGACTGTTCACTGTAGAAAGAAAGAGACTTGCATTTAAATAGTGCCTTTCATGACCTCAGGACATCTCAAAGCCATTTAGAGACAATGTAAAACCATTATAGCTGTCCTTACCTAATGTCCACCTCCATGAACGTCCAGCACGGTCAACGGATAGTGATGAGGTGCAGGAACCTTGGCCAACTATCTTCTCCTTTAAGGGTACTGAGGTAATTGTAGCCCCCTCTATTGCCACCCCAGCTAAAATAAGCTAACTCATTACAGACCTGGGATTGGACCTGGGTCTTTCCTGATCCATACAGCTCAGATAATGCCTTAACCAACTGAGCAATTCCAAACAAATAAAACTTTGCGTTCTCCATCATCCTCTTGTTTACTCTGTAACATTATGTCACGGATTACAATTAGTTTCTCACTCCATTATACTATAGGCACCAATCCTCACATTCGTGATCGCACACGAGCGTATTCACATGCATCCAAATATTCACAGTTCACATTTGCACACATTCATACTTATATACACTCACGTGTACTCACATATTCACACACACATACATACAAACAGCTTTCTATGCCCAGTAAAGCAGTGCTGGTGTGTGGGAGATTCACTAGTGTTCCTGTAATCCATGTGTAGCATAAAAATCGTTTTTTTGAAGAAGTGTCATTAGAAATCTTATGTGAGCGTGGACACAGAGTGAAATCGGCTTCATCATTCACCTCCAGTGCCATGAATTGCCAACATCCCGGCAGCAGGTTCTACCTCTGAAATCAGCTATAGCCAGGTGCAGATACACGGGTGAGAGTGGGGAGACCCCGAAATCTGTCAGAACCTGAAGTACAGAGAATTCGACTCCTAACAAGGGATGCGTCTCTCTGGAGTTACCAGTAGATGCTTCAACCGATCTGTGTATGAGCAGAAATGACATCTCACAGCATGTTGGTGCTGGTAAAGACATTGCTTTTTAATTACAAGAAGCTTTCTGTTGATTTCCCTCCTGATTGACAGTCCCTCTGTTGATGTCTGTCTCTCATTTTCTGTCATTCACTAATTGCATTCCCTGCTCTCAGCACTGTACACCTGCCATCTTGATATGATTTCCTAAAGGAGATGATAAGTATAGAGATTGCTTTCCATCTAGGACAACCAAAAAACCAGTACAAATATCTCAACCAGTGCAGATCCTTTAACTCACTATTTGTACCATTTTTATGCTGGAAAGGCGAGAGAGTGATGGTGCACCTTTGGGAGAGTTCTCTGCCTCTGTGTGTGCTGCAACAGGGCCCAAGAGGTCTGATGGACCTCGAAAGAGTCTGATAGACAAGGGTTAGCCTCTGATGGCAAGGGTAAGGAACAGCAGATGATTCAATTGCAGCCTGTAACTGACTCCCAGTTATCCATTATTCCATATATAAACCATCTCAGTCCCTTGATTAGATTAACCTGTACCTCACTCCAACTTATCTATTATTCTATATAGAAATCATCCAAACCCCTCGATTAGATTTCAGCCTGTGCCTCACTCCCAGGTATCCATTATTCTATAAACCATCTATTCTATATTCAAACCATAGGGTTCAGATGGTTGATATAGTGTTAGTTTTGTTTGATGGTTGATATAGTGTCAAATTTTGTTTGATAATGTCCCTGTGAAGTGCCTTGGGACGTTTTACCGAGTTAAAGGCGCTATATAAATGCAAGTTGTTGTTATAGTTCTGAGGGGAGGAAGCCAGCCATTGTCCCTGCTGTTAATCAGAATCTAATCAGGTCAGGTTTATTTGACCAGTCCTACATGTTTTTGAAATGTTAGTGAATGCAAACTTGCAGACTCATATCAAACCTTCTGAATCGTTTCTGCTGTGCATAGGTGTCAAGACATAAAGGGTCTCCACCCCCATTATTGGGATTTCAGGAGGTTTCTGTATCTGTAGCGGGCATATCCATCGGCATAGCCTCAGCTTAAAGATGCAGATGAGGTGGGAGGGGCATTCCTGGCCTTCCCTCAAAACGATAGCCTGTTATTAGCACTAGATGGGTGAGGAATGGAAAGGTCTGAGGCAGAGAAATTGGCCCTCGTCTCGCCTGCTTTCTGGACGCTAAATGAGTATTTGGTAGATGACCTTCGGATGGTGGTATTCTGTGCCGATCCCCCGGAGGTGCTCCGGTGCCAAATTTGGAAGCCGGCCACTACCAAGTGTCCCGGGTACCCGCCTGAAACAGGCGTTTGGCCCCTTGAGTATGCTAATCAGGGCCCTAACATCTGCTTTAAGACACTGCCGCCGAATTCGGCAGAAACTGTGCAGAGCATACTCATGTAAGCTTTGCTCAGTTTTTCTGGGTCTTCAGCAGCTTTAAAGGGAATGCTGGAGGCCGCCGATGAAAAGGTCTTTATACTTACTTTAATGTGAAACCAGGAGTGCTCCTCCTGCCTCCACAAAATTACTGTGGGCCACTACCGGCCTGGGTTCACACCCCTCCCGTTTGCCTCCCCCCATCCCCCACCCTCACAGGACCATCGTGCCAACCGGCTGATTTTACGAAGGCCCCGACCGGCGAGCTGTATCAGATTGCCAGGTTGGCGCCCACAGCTTGCTGGTTTTGTGTCAATGAGGCCCGAGGCCCAATTTTCAGGGAGCCTCGGGCCGAGGCCTTCGGGCCTGTGTTCCAGGCACACCGCCTGCTTCACGCCAGTTCCGGGGCAAAACCAATTTCTCAACCTGAGTGTTGCTCTCTGTTCCGGAGTCAGCTATCTTCACACTGAGGTAAAGCAATGCCGCTGGAAGTACAGAGTTCTATTTAAATGGTAGCTTGAGGCAAAACCTAACTCTGCAAAGTGCGGCTGACTACTTGCCCCATTTGGCAGGACTATGCATTCCAATATCTGCCTGAAACCAGCAATCTGCCTTTCAATTTGTACATCCTAATCTAAAAATCATTCTTCTGAGTCTGCCTTCTCCTCCTTGTAATGATGTACGGTCACAGCCAGTGTACAAGATTGCTTCTTGCCACCTCTCACTCCTTTTTTGTTTTTAGTAAGCAAACCACTGACAAAATTATGTCCCATTTGTGCGATCTGAGAAGGATTTCATCAGAGTACATGCGACATTAAAACAGAAATAGTTGTGATTGATGGATTGAGAGGATTACAGTTCTGCACAGCTGCCGGCTCCTTGCGCGTCCTGTATTACAAGTTATTAGTCAAGCTAAGCAGAGATGTAGGCCAAAGAACACAAGACAAACTGACTTTGTCCTATTCAGCTGGGACAGCTCCAAATTAAACCAATGTTCAGTTTGCTCAATTAGCTTCAGATTTCTTTTTCTGAGGTTAGATTCTAAGCTCCACCAATGACTCAATGGGTAACTATACAGATCAAAAGGTCCAGGCTCGATCCTTAGTCAGTGCTGAGACCTCAGCTGGGCAGCGGTGCGGGTGGTAACATTGGCCTCAGTACCTCTAGGCTAGGGAGCAAAAGGTAGTCAAAGCACTATTCCTGATCGTACCCAGTAGCTGTTGCCAGAAAGTGCGCGTATATAGGTGGCAGGTGGTTGTCTGTGACATCTCCCCCTCCTTCATAGCCCACCCACAATCACCTTCTAGACTCACGCATTGCAGAAAGACCATTGTAGTGGAGAGGAACAGAAAAGAAAGATGATGTATTTTGTCCTTTTGGGAGTTAAATCAGGAAGCACATTTTTACGCAAAGGGCAGTGGAAATCTGGAACTGTCTCCCCCTAAAGATATTGGATATTGGGTCAACTGAAATTTTCAAGACTGTGATCGATAGATTTTTGTTACCTAAGGGTATTGAGGTGATATGGATCAATGGTGGGCAAATGGAGTTGATGTATAGATCAGCCATGATCTAACTGAATCGCAGAACGGGTTCAAGAAGCTGAATGGCCTACTCCTGTTCCTATCTTCCTTTACTTGAGAGTTCATTGACTGTTTCCATTAAGAATAAACACGCAAAAATGCATTACAATGGTTCGGGGATCAGCTCGTGATTTATAGAAGTCTGACCTGAAAGTTTTGTTGATTTAACCTGGGTCTCAGTATCACTGCCCTTGTGTCCTCTGCTGCAGGGCGAGCGATTGTCTGAGAGTTAAAGAGAAGTGAACTCTGTACTGAAATCAGGAAATCATTTTTGCTGAGAGGCATTTGAAGCATCAGATGGACACTGGGTGGGAAGGGAGAGAACAGGTACGAACAAACGAACTTCTATATATGTAGCACCTTTCACAATCTTAGGACGTCCCAAAGCGCTTTACACCCAATGAATTACTTTTGAAGTGTAGCCACTGTTGTAATGTAGGAAACGTGGCAGCAAATTTGCGCAAAGCAAGGTCCCACAAACAGCAATGAGATAAATGACCAGATAATCTGTTTTAGTGATGTTGGTTGAGGGATAAATATTGGCCAGGACACCGGAGAGAACTCCCTGCTCTTCCAATATTGCCAAGGGATGTTTTACGTCCACCTAAGAGGGCAGACAGAGTTACATTAGAATGGAGTTAAGGGGCTGGACTGAAAGAGTAGTCAAAATGAAATCTTTGGTAGGCTTTTGGAAGCAGTGAAGGAGGAGGTGAGGAGAAGGGATAAAGGAGTAGGCTCCAGAGCACTGAGACATCGTGGCTGAATGGTATTTTACAATAGCTGAGCGCTACCTCCAATGGGAGCCTTGCCTCGTAAAGTTGCCCGCTGTTAGTACCAGTAGTTTTCCATGAAGGTCTTTGTTAGAGATTTGTTTGCATGTATTCAAGATTCACGGATCACACCTGGAGTACTGTGTACAGTTTTGGTCTCCTAAGGAAGGATATACTTGCCTTAGAGGGGGTGCAACAAAGGTTCACTAGATTAATTCCTGGGATGAGAGGGTTGTCCTATGAGGAAAGATTGAGTAGAATGGACCGATACTGTCAGGAGTTTAGAAGAATGAGAGGTGAGCTCATTAAAACATACAAAATTCGTAGAGGGCTTGACAGGGTAGATGCTGAGAGGCTGCTTCCACTGGCAGGAGAATCTTGAACCAGGGGTCATAGTCTCAGGATAAAAGGTTGACCATTTAGGACTGAGATAAGGAAACATTTCTTCACTCAGAGGGTTCTGAATATTTGGAATTCTCTGCCCCAGAAGGCTGTGGATGCTCAGTCATTGAGTATATTCAAAAATAAGATTAATAGATTTTTGGACACTAGGGGAATCAAGGAATATGGGGATAGGGCAGGGAAGTAGATTTGAGGTAGAAGATCAGCCATGATCTTATTGAATGGCGGAGCAGGCTCGAGGGGCCGTATGGTCTACTCCTGCTCCTATTTCTTATGTTCTTATGTTCTTATTGTTGACTTAAAATGTCCTTGGTTGATCACATTATGAAACGCCATGTCTCCGAGTACTTTCGATGTTTATAAACATGGTGGCTTGGGGTGTGTTACTATCTCGTTAGGGAATGTGAAGCATCAGCAGATGGTGTTTGGCCTACAGAGTAATTGATTGACCTGTGAACACCAAGGAGGTTTGGGATCAGTAGATTTTACAGCTCGATTATGGGTACATAGGTAACAGCGTAACATATAGCTGTTAGAATATTCTCGGGGCAGCTGGACAGCTCGATATATCTTATTGCAGGGTCATTTGGGTTTGATCACCCGGGATCCTTGTCATGTAAATCTTTTGCCAGGTTGTACTGTTTAACGTCTTACTTAGTGTGTTATAATTGTGCTATTATATTTTAACATCTTTATTACTTTTCTTGTATTATAACTCTTATAAAGAGTTATGGTCATTTTTTTGAAAATGAAGGGCACTTACCAAAGACTCTCAGCTGTGAGTTCAAAGAAACTGCTGAGTTTAGAATGAAAATCACCTGGCCTAAATCGGTTACCACCTGGCTCGACAGCCTCCGTCACCTGCTTATCTCCAAGTCAGAAACAATATGAGCTCAAGGTAACCAACTTCTCTTTTAAATCCATTTATTCCCTCCAGATGAAAATGTCAAACTGGAGAGTTTTGTTGACTATGCTTCCAATTTCTACCCATTCCTCACCTTCATGTGGTGCATCTCCCACTCGTCCCTTCTTGGATTCTCTCTATCTGACGATGGGCTTTGCACAGATATCTATGACATGCCCACTGACTCCCACAAATACCTGGAGTTGAGCTGCCCACCCCACTTCATGTAAAAAAACCACCCTTTTCTCCCCCTCTGTCACATCTGTTCTGATGACTCCAACTTTTGCACCAGAGATTCTCAAATGCCCTTTCTCCTCAACACAGGATTTCCCTCAGCAATGGTGAACACGGCCCATCCTTTCACTTTTTTCCATGGATGAGCCTCTCACTGCCGTAGCTATTTGCAACTCTATTGTTCATTCAATGTCTGTTTACTGCCTGCCCGACAGGACCCTGAGGTAAAGTGCCTGCTGCATTTCCCTAAGTTACAACAGTGACTGCACTTCAGAAGTATTTCATTTTCCGTGAAGTGCTTTGGGATACCCCGAGGTCATGAAAGGCGCTATATAAATGCAAGTTCTTTCTTTTTTTCATTATATTGTCTAACAATCAATTGCTTTTGTTTCATGCTGGACACAGCCAATTCGCCTATTAACTTCCCCTTTTGTGGTTTACCATCTGTTGTTGGCTTGACTTTTCCTTTCTCCCTTGCCCCCTTTGTTCTGATTCAATTAAAATGCTTCTTCATTTTCCAGTTCTGAAGAGAGATATTGTCGAAAATATTGACCTCTCTTTTTCTCTTTGCTGATGCTGACTGACCCGCTATCTGTTTTTGTTTCAGATTTCCAGCGTTTGCAGTTTTTTTTGTACCATTAACTACATCCAATGGTGGCAATGTCCACGATGGCATTTAAATGAATGTAGAAATGAGCTGGAGAACAGGTCTCGCTGCACACGACAAGGCCAAGTCTTTACAAGTCACTGCAGAGGAGCAGACAAGGCCTTGAATCTCTCAGCTTGTTGTACCACCTGCAGTGCTGTTTATGGCACCAAAACATGCGCCCCAATTAGTGACTGTCGGCTTTGAACAAGTGAGAGCTGATCGTCCATTCCCTGCGTGATCAGGGAGCAATTAATCGGAGCAGATCGGATATGCACTCTGCAGTCGGACCCAGGAGCTGAGCACCTGAATTTGGCTCTCTGGCCTAATATTTAAATGAAGGAGGTGCCACTTGGGGCCACACTTTTGGCCAAAGCCATAAAGAGAAAACATCTCTTTATTGGCCTTAAAGGCACCAGCACCATTAATGGGGCGGGCACAGGTAAAGCCCCATGGGAGAGCCACAAGGAATTAATTTTTTTCCCGGGAATGGAGCAGGATTATTATCTGGACACCTTCTGATAAAGAATGGTAAGTTGTTAAATTAATGTATGTGTTCCAGAAGCTATGATTTGCATGTCAGTGGTCTTACATTTATTTAAAGGGTCCATTGCCTGTGAAAAAGTGGGTGCTGCTGTGCCATGGCTGGGATGGCAGCACCACTACAAGGAGCAGTCCAGAGTCCATCTTGGAGGGAACTGGTAAGAGGGCAGCACCATTGCACCAAGCAGTGGGTGCAGGAACAGGGAAATAGGTATCAAGAATTATGCAGCAGGACTAGGAGGAGGGTGTGGATTGGCTGCGAGGCATCTCTTTTTATTCCCTGTAGCATGAAGCAGTTGTACAAACAGGGAGGGAGGGGGGGATTCACACTCTGTCGTCGGGAAACACTTACTTGTGGCTCAGAGGACAGCAAAATGACTTCAGTGGTTGTCAAGGGGGCTTGTGGATATTTTCCCTTGTCTGTCTCCAAATAAGGCATATGACAAAGGGGCAGTCTCCATCACCAAGTGTAAAGGACCAATGACTTTCTGCAACAAATACAGAAGCAGAAAAAAACATTTTTTATTGAAAAGGGATGAAAATAAAGACTTTTTTTTGGCAACACCAGCCTTTCCCTTAAGACAGCGCCCAATTAGGAGCTCTGGAATCAGTAGCGCCAGGTTTTTCTGGGAGAGGTTTGTCCCTGAATTGTAACTGGTGTTCTGAGAGGAAGTTTGAGTTCAGAGGTCACTGAGGTTTGTTTACATTGCTGTGGCCTATCCAAGTGCAGGCAGGTGTAGACACCAGAAAACCCCGAGGAAGATCATGTGCAGTGCTTTTCAGGAGCAGATGGTCAGCTCCCACCCTTCCTCTGTATTGCACCCATTTTTTTGGGTGCTATTTAGGAGCAGGGCAGAGGACCCTTGGTCCTGTGGTGTCAACCCAGTCTATGGAAGGTACAACTGTCGCCATCTGTCAACAGACTAACGCTGACCTGTTACTTACACTGATAGCCAACCAATTGTTACCGCACTTTGCACTTGCCTTTGGGTAACCCCTGGAGGCACTGGTTAACCAGATGGGAAACACACAGAAGAATGACTACAGGATCGGTAACTGAGTTGGAGATCGTCAGATATAGTGGCGAGATTGATTCTGCAAGCCGCTGACCAACATCACACAGAGTTCCTGGCACCATCTTGTTTCCATGTCCATATTGGCCAGGTGGGATTGATTGATTCCACAACTCACACAGGTGGATACGTCACTCAGATCCTTCTGATTGGTAGAGACTGGAGATGAGGACCAGCTATGTGTGACTATGTTGCCTCCTACTGTCCATAATCGATTACATTAAGAAACATAAGAAGGTTGGGAGATCACACAAACAAATCTGTCATTTGTTCTGCTCTTCCTCCATTACCGATAGGTGGCCAAGTCCTATTGAAAGCAAGCATCTGGCTAGCTCAATTAATGCTACACAACACAGCACCATGGGCAAATTAGTTTAGGGACATTCATCTTGATAAAAGCACCTCACAAACCACCATTACCACACTCTAACATGCTGCTCACATCTGTTGATATTAGGTCTGAAAGGTCACTGGAGGGTCGAGCTCCACACACAATTGCTAATCTGAACTGATCATATTTCATATGTACTTTCAGATGTACCATGTGAGGTTTAGCTGTTGGCCCAAATTTTTCTACTAGACTCGTTCCCTCCATTTGCAACGTTGGGGCCAATCCCGCTGCTAACCTGGACCGACCGCCAGGCTTCACCTGCCGGGCCCAGGAAGGGCAGGGAACGGCGATGGGCAGGAGGGAAATGGGCCGGGAACCTGGGCACTGCTCGGCCACAATGGCATTTGCGGACGGGGCGGGGACAGGAAATTCAGGTCGGGGCAGTGAGACAGTGGCAGTGAGACAGTGGCATGCTTTGTCGCCCAATTTTATACCCTTTTCCACTGGCATCACGCCCAATTACGGGGAGGGGGGGAGACAAGGGGGGTGGCGAATAAAAATTCCCCCCTAACTACTTGAAATGGGTTAAACCTCTGTTAAAATAGCAGTCAGAGGAATGTGATACGAATGTGTGAAGAAGTCATCCACTGATATAGCTGACGATAATTTCTAAGCCGGGGAACCCACGAAACACCCACATTACTGTGGTAGAAATGCCACGTGCTTAAAAATACACCAGTCATTGTCGGACAATCTCAGCTCGAGCTCGTTTGCTCTTTCTTTTCTCGTTTTGCTTTTCAATCTCTCTTTATATTTCTTTTGTCTATTCCCATTTTCCTTCTTTTCATATAAGTGCAGCCTGAATGTCAGTGCAGAAAAACTTCACGGCAGGGAGGAAAGTTCAGTTCATTTTTGGTGCCTTTGTATCAGTGTGAAGCAAGATTTGTACCACAGAATCCCAGGAGCTGTGCGCACTTAAAACAGCATCAATCTGCAAACCCAAACGAACAATGGAAAATTGCTTATTGATTAATCCTCATAAATGCCTCTTCTCCTCCACCTCTGCTGTTGTCCTGCTCGGTGGTGGGCGACCTTCATCTGGGTTTCTCGACACAAAAAATGATGCCATTTTTGAGCTTTACCCATTCCCCTTTTTCCTTCATCTTGTCTATATAACTGCGCGAAATCCAAAATGAATTTTGATATCAGGTTTACATTTCAGAAACCTCACGACAATCTATTTGAACACCTGATTGCCCCGTCCAAAGGATGTGCTTGAAACCACTTTAAGCAGCTGGAGAATGTGCAACAGTGATGTAATCAATCCCAGCAGCCTCAGCTCCAGTGAGGTCTGTTGACTACAAGGAGCTGGTGTTAAATATCAAAAAGCAGAGGCTGGGTCCAGTGCTGATTTACCAATGCGGTTGTGATGACTACAGAACTATAAATCCAATGATATTAATCAATCACTGAAATTACAGCTGGGCTTTTTCCCAGAACAGTATTCACAAGTCTCTGTCGCACTCTCCAGACTCATAAATTCTAATCTTTGTGAGTTTCCAGTTCAACATCAATCAAATGCAGGCGGCCAGATCCCCAATGGCTCTGTTGGTAGATGCGTTGCCTAGTGAGTAGTTGAATGATACGGAACAGGAAGGTCCAGTTTTAATCCTGAGTGCTGAGTTAGCTGCTCCCAGCCAGAGCAGCGATAAAGATGTTACAGTTAACCTCGGTGCCTTCTACCCAGGGAGGGGTAAAATCATCCAGGGTTCCTGGTCCTCATCTCCTATCCAGTGACCCCCTTGCTGGAAAGTGTTGAGTGAAGACAGGTTTGGGTTCACTACTACAGCAACCCCATCTCCAGTGAGTCCCCTCCACTTAGTACTGGGGGGAAGGGTTCTGTGGGGGGAGAGAGAGTTCCCCGGGGGAGGGGGTTCGCCTACAAATGCGTCTCAATATTAGTCAGTGCATTCAGAAGAGAAATTGTAACCCACCATGCCCTGCTGGAACAAAGCGGGCGCACAATTAAAATAGCTGTGTAAAGACTTACCGCCTTGATCCCATTTGATTCCTGCCCACTGTCACCTTAACTCTTTTTTAGCCGGCCAGGGCGCTTGCCTGACTCAGGTGAGAAGCTATGATGTCATTAGGACTCCAAAGGCAGTTTAACAACCTACTGAGCAGGGCGCCTGCTGTGGGCACCTCACTCTCTAACACCTGGCAGGGAGGAAGAGGAAGCCATCTAATGTAAGTCAAAAACTGATCTTAGTGGGGCCTACAGCAGCAGGAGTGTTCCTCTGGGCACCACAAGGAAAGTTCGTGCCTCTGCTGCCCAGGCACCCGTCCCTACCCACCCATAAAACGGCCTTGATGCCTTGATTCTCCCATCAACCCCCCCACACCCGGCAACATATCTTGGTGACAGTGGGCGGCCTCCGGACCTCCTGATTTTAGCCTGCTCAAAGCCGGCCAGCCGCCTCTTTCTGTTTGTTCTGGGCGAGCAGCTGGCCGGCAGAATACAAACAAGGCCCGGGAGTTAAAATAGCCCGGCCTTCAAACTGATGGCCACACTTGCCCTGCCTGAAACCCAATCCGTTAAAATCACCCCCTCAGTGTCAACAACTGCTTGAGCCACAGGGGACATCATAGCTGAGTGTGAACTCATCCAACGTGCACTTTTTGCACTTTCCAGTAGGGGCCTCTCACTAGTGATCGATCAGGAGCAGGAACGCTGACTGAATTTTTCCATCCCTAAAACGGACACAACATGCAATTTTAGTGTCCAGTACCGGAATCACTCGACTACTGAATCTAGCAATTAAGACTTGGGATTGTACCTGAGACCTCCCTGCACCTGCATGCATTCTCCTTTCCGTTTATCCCACATTTGGGTCCCGCTATTAACGGGGAGCCGGGGAGGGTGCGGGAGAGGCCCAAATTGGCCGTGGAGCCCGGCAAGACCAGGGAGGTGGAGGCCCTGCCGAGTTTATTGGCAGGGTGGGAGGGAACACTAGTGGCAGAAGGCCACAGCTGGGTTCCCTTGGGGACAGTCCCCAGCACTGGGACGGAACCAGCTCCGGGCCACCATAGGGAAGGTGGGGAGGCTTGAGATTGGGAAGGGGGGAGGTCGGTAATTGGGAGGGGTGTGGGGAGGGGTGCTGGAGATCAGGGTACGGGGGGGCCAAAGGCTTCTTAGAGGGGCCTGGGGGGAGCACTCCTGCTCCTCCTGGCCCTCAGGGAGCCGGCAGCTCCCGCCTCGGATCAGCTGCCAGGAATCCCACAGCTCGGGCCTCACCGACGGTTACTATTAAATTTAAGCTGCGGTGCCGATGATGTCATCAGACCACCACTTTGATATGTTAATTAGGCCCCTGCCTGCCTTTTGTGGGAACCTCGTCCATGACCTGATTTCTAGCACTTGAAAATTTAAAGGGGTGGGAACGAGGTTGGCTTTTATTCCCCCCCCCCCCCCCGTCACCCCCAACCCTTTCCTACCCGGTGGTGGGGGGTTAAAATTGAGGCCTTGGTGGCAGAACCATCAGTCGCCTCGGCCCTCCTCTCTGGAACTCCCTCCCCTGTTCCTCTGCCTCTCCACTTCTCTCACGGCCTTTAAAAACAATCTCAAAATCCATCTCTTTGAGTATTTTTTGGTCAGCCTTCCTAATCTCCCCTCCATGGATTAACATCCATTCCCTTACCCTATGTGAAGTGCCTTGGGACATTATCTACATAAAAAAGGCTTAATAAATATAACTTGTTGTAGCAGTTGTTGTTGTTTGTTGTTGTTGTCGCCTCTGAGTCAGAAGGTCGTGGGTTCGAGTCCCACACTGGGACTTCAGCACAAGATCCAGGCTGACACTCCAATGCAGTACTGAGGGAATGCTGCACTGTCGGAGATGAGATATAAAACTGAGGCCCCATCTGCCCTCTCAGGTTGACGTAAAAGATCTAGTGGCACTATGGCTCGAGCAAGAGCAGGGGAGTGCTCCCTGATGTCCTGGCTAACATTTATCCCTCAACCAACAATACTAAAACAAAAAAAGGTTATCTGGTCATTATCTCATTGCTGTTTGTGGGAGCTTGCTGTACTCCATGTTTTCTACATTAAACAGTGACTACACTTCAAAAAGTACTTCATTGGCAGTAAAACACTTTGGGACTCCTGAGTTTGAGAAAGGCACTTCTTTCTTTGTAGTAAGGCTCAACTAAATCACTGGACAATGCTTTGACCATCAATGGAGTTAGGCTTACATGATTAAATCCCTTCAAATTCAATACAAAAGTGCTTCTGTTGTTGCAATGTATATTGATGACTGCAGAAAGAATTGGCTTTATATAGAAAATGAGCATAGCTTCAGAAGGCCATTATTTGCATTACTAATGAATATTTCAGTGTATTGGATGTAGTCACCCTGCTACGTCCTGTCTGCTCGATACAGCTGAGAAGCAGTGATCCTCAGAGCCTCTGCTTGCATTGCTCAGCAGTGTTCCGGTAAAGACATAGAAGGCTGAGTACAAATAATTCACTGAAATATTCATGAGTCACCCACATGAGAAAGACTTAAGACTTAAAGCTGCTTCCCATACATGTGCAGCAGGTTTCTGGAAAGATTTCAAGTTCCCTTTGTTGATTTAAATTGCCAGATAATTCAGCAGCCGCAGCTTCCCCGTTAACTGTAGACACTTGTACTTTTTCAATTATTTCTCCTCTAATTTTCTCTCATTTTTTGCTGACTCCTGCTGCGACACGGTTCCATCCATTGAGAACTACGTCATCCGCATCCTGTCCCATACTCAGTCTCCTTGCCAATCTCACCAGTCCTTGCCAGCCTCCACTGGTTTCCTGTCCCTTAGTGTACTGGATTGGAAATCCTTGGACTTATTGATGAATCTTCACTCCATCCATATTTTGCAACCTCTTCCCATCCTACCGTGCATTTCCTGGTCTTCCTCAAGTTCCTCCCCCATCCTACACTACCCTATTGGTATCGGAGCCTTCAGCTAACAGTGCCCGTGCCAGCAGTGCCCGTGCCATCAGTGCCCGTGCTAACAGTACCTGCCCTAACAATGCCCACCCTAACAGTGCCTCCTGAAGTTTGGCACCACAGGAGCACCAATCCGGAGACTTGAGCACATAATCTAAGCTGACACTCCCAGTGCAGTACCGAGGGAGTGCTATACTGTCAGAGGTGCCGTTAAACCAAGGCCCCGACAGCGATTTTAACTTTGTGCTGAGTGGAGAAGCCGCTACAGCTTTCCCTTCCAGTGATGGCAGGCGTTAAGAGAATTAGGAAGCTGAAGAAACCTCCAGGTAAGTATTTACTTTCCTTTGTGAGGCCAAGAGCAGCAGGAGTGCTGCTCCAGGGACCACAATGGAAGTTTAGACCTCCCTTGCTCTGGACTTTCCCCCTTCTCAAATGCGACAGTTTAACATCTCGGCCGCTTCCCGTCCCTTAAAGGAGGGAAGTGGAGCAGCAGCATATTATTGAGGCCAGGCAGTTAAAATCACCGTGGCTTCATGCTGCTGCGGACGGGCAGGAAACTAACCTACACCAGCCGTGTCCCACCAGAAACCCACTGGTAGTTAGAACTCCCCCCTGTGAGTACACAGACACAGTGGCCTTGATATTAACCTCCCCCCCAACCCCTGACAGGCGGGAGAGGGGCGGTGTGGATGGTTAAAATGTGTCCCGCTGTGGAGAGGCGGGAAGCTCATAAACATATTTAAATCGGGGTCCTGTGACGCAACAAGGACCCCAAATTAAATTTAAGTACTGGAGCATGGGCGGACAAGAGGTCTGAAGGTTCAGGATGAAGAATCATAGAATAGAAATTTACAGGTCAGAAGGAGGCCATTCAGCCCATCGTGTCTGTGCCGGCCAAAAAAGAGCTACCTAGCCTAATCCCACTTTCCAGCACTTGGTCTGTAGCCTTGTAGGTTACGGCATTTCAAGTGCACATCCAAGTACTCATTAAATGCAATGAGTGTTTCTGCCTCGACCACCTTTTCAGGCAGTGAGTTCCAGACCCCCACCACCCTCTGGGTAAAAAAATTCTCCTCAGCTCCCCTCTAATCCTTCTACCAATCACTTTAAATCTATGGCCCCTGGTTATTGAGCTCTCTGCTAAAGGAAATAGGTCCTCCCTATCCTCTCTATCTAGGCCCCTTATAATTTTATACACCTGAATTAAATCTCCCCTCAGCCTCCTCTGATCCAAAGAAAACAACCCCAGCATATCCAGTCTTTCCTCATAGCCAAAATTCTCCAGTCCTGGCAACAACCTCGTAAATCTCCTCTGTACCCTCTCTAGTGCAATCCCGTCTTTCCTGTAATGGAGAAGGCATTCATGATTCTTCATCGGATGAGGAGAACTATGATAATGGAGAAGATGGGGATCCAGATGCACTGCAACCGGAACGTATTGCTGCCTGTGACACCACAGATGTTTTAATAGTACGTAGGTTCAGTTAGACCAATGTCAACTGCAGCATTGTCGCCCTGCCAACCATACCCCCTTGCACAAACAGTCATGCACTAGTCCAACATCCCCCAACGTGTGAGATTCAAAACATCTCTCCATCTTCCACACCCATTAAATTAAAGCCTGACTGTGATGTCTGCATTCAATAATGGGACACATGGGAATGGTGTAACACATTTTTAATGTAGTGAACAAATTAATTGGATTAAGGCAAAAAAATGCGACGCCCATGTGTTAACCTTCTGTGATCTATATATTCGTTCTCTTTCTATGCCTACCATTTCCAAGTAGTGCTGTCTCTGTGGCTTCAGATGGTGGACGGATCGGGGTCAGGGGTGGGAGGATCGGAGTGGGGGGATCGGTGTCGGGGGTCGGGGGTCTGCGATCGGGAGTTGGGGGTCTGCGATCGGGGGTCGGGGGTCCGTGACCGGGGGGGGGGGGTGGGGGGGTGGGTCCACGATAGGGGGTCGGTGATCGTGGGGGGGGGGGGTCCGCGATCGGGGGTCGGGGTCCGTGATCATTGGGGAATCGGTGCTAGTAGGCTTGTTGGGCGTGGGGGAAGCACGCCTGCTCCTCCGAGCCTTTCTAGGCTCCTACCTGTTAGTCTCAGGCCTTCTTGCCTCATTTGATGTGGTGTAAAACAGAAGGTCCGGGAATCCTGGCCCCCCAGGATTGAAATAGGGAATTAGTGACAAATGGAGGCCTGAAGCCTCGTGAAAGGTTTTAAGGCCCGATCCGTCTCCTGGGATCGGGTTGGTCGCCCACCGGTCATCCCGCCCTGGTGAAAACCGGAAATGGGCGGGTTGGGGGCGGGTCTGAAATGGTGGCAATTTTCAATGCCCCCCCAGCCCACCCGTTCTTTAATTTGAAAATTGAGCCCAAAGAATGTGCAGGAATATAAGAGACAAAAGAAGAGAAGCTGTTAGGTCTGATTTTAACTCTGGGCCAGTTTTGGGCGGGTGGGCAGCGTCATCAGTTAGAAACTCACCCGTTGCTCTAGAAATGAGGCCAGGGGGTATTTTACTCCTCATTTAAATCCCGTCAGTCGACTTCCCATCCATTCCGGGCGGGAAGTCATCAGGAAACAGCGGAAAAACGTACGGCCCGGAGGCCACGTACCGAGACCAGGGGGTGGTGGGTTGGACTGCCGGGCCGTCCTGCGGGGGTCTCACGATCAGAAAGGACGACGTGAGTCCATGGCAGGGGAGGCTTAAGCTTTCCTTGTGGAACACTCCTGCTCCTCCTGGTCCTACAAGTTCTTTTTAAAAACTACCATTTTGGGCCTCTTCTGGCCTCAGATCCTCTTCCCCACTGTTTTCACCTGGCGGGAAGCTCATTGATTTGGGCCGGTGTCCTTGCTGCCTGCTCAGTTGAACAAGTTAAAATCGGGATGTGACAGCACCTGGCATCTCCTGGGGGAGTAGGTAACCTGGGCCGTTTAACTGCCCGGTTTCTGCCAGGCCTTTAGGGTTGAAATCACCCCATTATTGCAGAGAGATACAGAGAGGGTATGAGGGTATATGTACCTGAGAGAGAGAGAGAGAGAGATATCACCACAAAGTAAACCAGTGTAAAAGAGAGACAGAGTGTGAGAGAGACTATCAGCACAGATACAGAAGGGGGAATTTTAACCTCCCCACGATGGTGAGGTAATGCAACCCCAACCCACTGAGTACACAGCTGCTGCCATTTTTACGGTGGGGGGTTGCGTTGGGGGGCCAGTGTCCTGCTCTCGACAGGCGGGACACCTCATTATAATATTCCAATCAGGGTCCCACAGTGCAGTTTTGGGAGTCTGATTTATTTAACAGTTGCGGGTTGGGTTTCCCAGGCCTCAGGATACCCGGCAGCGAAATGGAGATGGGAGCAGCTGGATCCAGGAGGTAAATGCTTTCCAGAGCGCTGCTTGTGGGCCAGGAACAGCAGGAGTGCTCCCCCCGGCCCCTCACGTAAATCTTTTACCGCGATCGGCCGACCCCCCACACTCCAAACCCCCGATCCTGAGGCTGTCCCTCCTCCCTCCTGATTGCCGGTCTGACCCCCCCACCCTTCTGCCCCAGCGATCTCTCCCGGTTTCCTCTCCCTCCCGATTGCCCGTCTGATACTCCCCCACCAACCCCCGATCTTTCCCGGCTGCAGCCTCCTACCGCTGGCTTTCCCGCCTGGCAGCCGGTCAATCCGGCCGGCTGCCAGGTGGGAACCGGAGTAAAATTGATAATGAGGTCCTGCCGTTAAATTCGGCAAGACCTCCGCATCACCAGGATTTCTGGCTTTCCCCCCTGCAAACAGGCTCCCCCACCCCCTCCCCACCTCCCCGTAAATATTGGGGCTAGAGTGTGTGTATCTACAATAGAAAGAGAATAAGACATGTTTACAATGTAAACCAGTGTGTGAAAGTGGGTGGGAGAGAAAAAGAGACTATTAAGACAGAGAGAGGGCGACAGAGTACACAATGTAACAATAAGACAGAGACAATTACATAAGACCTTGTTACTAACAGGATAACATTGCCTGCTGTGTGTAGCAAGCCAATAAATGATTAAGGGTCGGAGCTGGTCCCAGTAATAGTGAGAGCAAAGTTACCTCGGCCAAGCCACGTTATTGTCTTGTCACTCACTGTGTATTGTACAAAGATACAGATCTCTCAGCCGTGTCCATTTTGCTTTCTCAGTCAGTCGGTGGGCAGTGATGGGCTTACCGTGTCATTAGGGCACATGTGAGATTGCAGTGTAGTTCTGACAGGAATGGTGGGTGCCAGAGCTCTCACTCATTGCCAGTGGTGCCAGACGTTCTTTCCGTTATTGGCCTCTTGGATTTTACCTCATTAGATTTATTCTATTTAACTGGATGCTGTGATGAATTGATCAGGGGTGGTATTCTGGAAGGATATGATCAGGGGTGGTATTCTGGAAGGATATGATCTGGGGTGGTATTCTGGAAGGATATGATCAGGGGTGGTATTCTGGAAGGATGTGATCTGGGGTGGTATTCTGGAAGGATGTGATCTGGGGTGGTATTCTGGAAGGATATGATCAGGGGTGGTATTCTGGAAGGATATGATCTGGGGTGGTATTCTGGAAGGATATGATCTGGGGTGGTATTCTGGAAGGATATGATCAGGGGTGGTATTCTGGAAGGATATGATCTGGGGTGGTATTCTGGAAGGATGTGATCTGGGGTGGTATTCTGGAAGGATATGATCTGGGGTGGTATTCTGGAAGGATATGATCTGGGGTGGTATTCTGGAAGGATATGATCTGGGGTGGTATTCTGGAAGGATATGATCTGGGGTGGTATTCTGGAAGGATATGATCTGGGGTGGTATTCTGGAAGGATGTGATCAGGGGTGGTATTCTGGAAGGATATGATCTGGGGTGGTATTCTGGAAGGATATGATCAGGGGTGGTATTCTGGAAGGATATGATCTGGGGTGGTATTCTGGAAGGATATGATCTGGGGTGGTATTCTGGAAGGATATGATCTGGGGTGGTATTCTGGAAGGATGTGATCAGGGGTGGTATTCTGGAAGGATATGATCTGGGGTGGTATTCTGGAAGGATGTGATCGGGGGTGGTATTCTGGAAGGATGTGATCAGGGGTGGTATTCTGGAAGGATGTGATCAGGGGTGGTATTCTGGAAGGATGTGATCGGGGGTGGTATTCTGGAAGGATGTGATCAGGGGTGGTATTCTGGAAGGATGTGATCCGGGGTGGTATTCTGGAAGGATGTGATCAGGGGTGGTATTCTGGAAGGATGTGATCGGGGGTGGTATTCTGGAAGGATGTGATCCGGGGTGGTATTCTGGAAGGATGTGATCAAATGGGCTGAATGACCTTCTTCCCAAATCTTTAGGGATCTTGTGATCTCCTTCTTCCCGTCAAGATGTTGGCACGTGCTGGGGTACAGTTCCACGTACACTTTCAACTCCCTGCCCCCTATCCTTGCCCAAGTAGCTGTTCTTCATGCGTGAGCCTGAATGGTTAGTACGGTAGGGTATTCAACCGCAGTGTGAATCACAGCCAAGCCGACTTTATCCTCACCTGACGCCCACACTCGACCACTTTACAGCAGGGGCCACTGGATATTGATCAGGAGCGGAAGCTCTCACTGATTCACCCCCAGTGAGGAGAGGCTGAGGCCTACTGTAACACCCCCTACCTCTGCCCAGGTGAAATCAGCTGACTCGGAGTGTTAGACGACTGCAGCTCCGTCCTGCTGCTGGTTCAGGAACTGAACGGGCATGAAAATACAACAAGCAGGACTGCGCGGTCCCTTTAACCGCAGGTTATTTGGAAATTCATTAAATTGTTTCTCTATTTATGACACTTAGATGCCTGGGCATCATAGAAGTGAAGTTTTAAACTACTGGAGTGTGTTATTGCCTGAGACCGATTGAGAGTGAGGGTATAGTTTGTCAGATAACCTACCAGTGACTTTTCTCATTCTGAAATCTACAGTCACAACAGCATCTGCACCTGTGTAGTGTCTGTGGGAAAAGCAAGCAGGCTGAGTTCAATTATTGGATCCCACTCCTTCCCGTGACAGGGTGAGAAAGCAGATGTAAAGGTTGGCATGAGGGCAGTATTCTGAAGTTAGGGCGGGGCTTCATCACATACAGACACTGACAGTTGTAAAATGGATAATTAAACAGTGTCTCACTGGAATGGAAGTGAACACAGGGATTTCTGCAATGACATTAACAAAAGAGAGACAGATCAAGGGCAAATTACGTGGACAAAAATAGAGTGTCTGCTCAGACAACAGAATCTGCAGTGTGAGTTTAAGTGCAAACTGCAGAATCTGCAGTGCGAGTGTAAATGCAAACTGCAGAATCTGCAATGTGAGTGTAACAGCAAACTGCAGAATCTGCAATGTGAGTGTAACAGCAAACTGCAGAATTTGCAGTACAAGAGCAAACTACAGAATCTGAAGTTTCACATCAGACTTTATAAGAGATAGGAATTACTTATTCAGTGGAGGGGGAATCAGGTGCCACTGGGATATGAAACTGGAATGAGGAACATCAGGGTTATTTTTCCACTTTGGGCACTCAGTGCCAGCGTCAAGCATTCTGGAGTCGGGTGTATCAAAGGGTAGTTACAGGGGTTACTGGTGGAAAGCTTTGTGCAATGGGAGCACCTGTTGCAAATTTGGGCTCAGAGCTCAGGGCACCAATTTTACGGCCCATATAATTTGACTGGAAGTCATGCGGGCTGTGAATCAGGCCTGCTGACCTCTGCACTCGAATATGTACTCCCATCATATAAAGAGCACCGAATCGTAGCATTTACCCCATCCAGTGAAGCTTCCCCTTCTCCGACCCAGCAACTTTATTGTTTGGATCAAGAGAGGGTGTGACAGAGACACAGAAAAATAAAGCCCAGAGACTGGCTGTGGAAAATAGCAACACATGTTGTGACACTGTATAGAATCAAACATAATGACAAAAAGCACTCAAAGTGGCACCAGCTCTCTTTATCTGACAGCTCACCTTCTGAGAGACACAATGGGTTCATTTGCTGCTGAGCTGGACGGGCCACCAAAGATTGATCTCAATATGGTGCAATCATGTCAAATTTCCAGATTTAGACTTTTCTTTGATTGAAAACAAGCCATTCAAGCTAGTATTCAGCCAATGAAAATTCCTTTTTCTAAAGTAACACGTGCTCTGGCCTCCAAAAATGGCCAACGAGGACAGGGGGCAGAAGAATAAAACTTCCATTTATAAAGTGCTTCATTACGTCTTTCTGGAGCATCCCAAAATAGTTCATAGGCAACATATTGCTTGGAAGTGAAGTGACTTGTTGTATAGGCACATGCAACAATCAATTTTCACACAGCAAGAATCCCGCAAGCAGCAATGAGATAAATGACCAATTAATTTATTTTTTGCGTGGCAGTTGAGGGAGGATTATTGGCCGGCACACATTAGATCCGAGCGGTATCTTTGATCTTTCAAATGGTTCCTTGGGATCTATAATGTTCACCTGAATTCATGTGTGAGCTTTGGCAGTGAGGGTTAGGAAGCTATGCCTTTATGGGGGCAGCATGGCCAAGCTTATCATGTCTTCAAGCAACATCCACAGATTCGCACTTCTAAACAGGTTAGAATGGGTCGAGTGGAGATAAAATAAAAGTCAAAATTAAAATAGGACAGAGAGAGAATAAGGAACAGAGAACAGCAACAAGAAGGAGAGCTCAGGTAAGATGTTAAAAGGCTGTGTTTTTGGCATTTAATTTAGTGTTAATATTCCAGTAATAAACCTGTCCCTGATATTTGAGTATGTTTATCAGTGCAATATTAGTGCTTATTTCAGAGTCACAATCCATGAACTGCAGTTTCCCTGAACCTGCTGTCGACTGTCGGTCAGAGCACCAGAACCCAATGGGACGATTACCGGTTCAACCCCAGGGCCCGTGCTGATTTCAGCCGCGGCAGCAGCAAGGCAGCTATAATCGGGCTCACTGCCCCTGATCTGGGGAAGGGATAATTAGCCAGGACTTCCGACCTGGAACACTATCCTCTAATCCTGGTTGGAAGTCCATGTTTGCGAACATGTCAGCTGAAGGCAGGGTGGACTCGGCTGCACTGACCCTTGTGGTCGAATAGCCTGACCCCGGATTTTCCGATCAGCATTATTGTAATGCCGGCAGTAACTGCCGGTGTTAAAATAATCGCAGCAGAAAATCCAGGCTGCATTGTTAAGGCTCAAACATTAATAATGACCACTTGGAATGAGACACTGAAAGGTAAGCACCCGCCATGGAGTCCCTGAGAGAAAAAGGGGAAAGATACACTACCAGATTCCTTCTGAAAGTCACACAGAGCACAAAGCACCACCCTTAGGGATAACTAAAGTAGAACACAGTCTCTCAACAATATTGAAGAAAGTGTACATGAGGAAGAGAAGAGAACAAAGCACGGCATGGCAGAATCAAAGTCAAGTCCCACTAAAATACTGCAGCAAACAGGAGTAAGACAGATGAGACGGAGTGAGGCACATCAGTGCTGTGAGAACAGAGCATTTTTCCAATTTGGATACCTGGTGTTAGCACCGAGCACTGCCAGGTCAGGGATGGTACAGGATAGTGGGGGTAGTTTAAGGGAGAAAGACTCCCCGACGTGGGGCCTATGGCAGTTGTGGATTGGCCGCCCCCCCATATGCCTCGGCCAGTCTTCAGTTCCACTGAAGTTGATGGAAAGGAAAAGCAGGCTGGCATAGAACAGGGGCTCGATCGCAAACCGTCCATTTACCACCCGCGGCAAGAGTGCAAATTCCCCCGGGGCCTCACTAGGTGGGAGTGCAGATCGTAGTGATACAGGTCTATTTCTGGACGACTCCCTGATGTGGGGCCTCATTAAAAAGAAAGTAAAAACTAGCATTTATATAGTACCTTTCATGTCCTCAGGACATCCCAAAACCCTTCACAGCCAATGAAGTACTTTTGAAAGGACACTGGGGAGAACTCCCCTGCTCTTCTTCGAATAGTGCCATGGGATCTTTTATGTCCACCTGAGAGGGCAGCTAGGGCCTCGGTTCATCTCATCCGAAAGAATGCACCTCTGACAGTGCAGCGCTCCTGCAGTACTGTACTCGAGTATTAGCCTAGATTATGTGCTCAAGTCTCTGAAGTGGGAGTGCAGGTCGCAGTGTTACAGCCTTATCTCCTCTCCACTCCCGGCATGAGGCCTCAGTAGGTGGGAGTGTGGGTCGCCAAGTTTCAGCCCTCACTCCCCTCCACTCACTGACGTAAGGCCTCACTGTGTAGGAGCGTGGGTCATCCCTATCTTGTTGCAGTCCTATCTCTCACCCAACGAGGCTCCGCACCAGGAGCGGAGCCTCACAAAATTACCCCTATAGCATGAAGCTCCTTCCACTTTTCCTCAACAACATGCCTCAGCACCAACTGGCGAAGGACATCCTCTACTTGTTGACATTTATTTCCCGTTTCCCTCATCAGCCATCTGAACGACCTCTCTGGGGAGATGATCCAATTTCTGCCCATTAATGATGAGAGGGGATTAGTACTGAGCTGTAGGCCCACCTCCACTTCAAAAAGAGGCGAGATGACCCATGCTCATTACAGAAGAGCATCCTCTGCAGCACATTTCCACACCAGCCATCTTTGTTAACTCTGATAGAGACCGTCAATTTAGACTTGCCTGAAATCAGGGCAGTTTTGGGCTGTAGACTTGAGGCTGAAAAAAACTGTGTTGTGATTGTCTCAGACTAGTTTCACAAAGGATCTTTATAACCAAACAGAGGGAGAAGACCTCCATCCCATCAAACTGGGTTGGATTCGAAGAGATGGAAAGGTTTTGTGCTAACCCAGTGTATCATCTGGTATTTCATTCTTTTGAAATTTCCCTCGAATTTGTTCCTCTCCTCCTCATGCTCGAGGATGATTCTGTTTATAAAGGTCGTCGGGGAGGCTCAACAGCTGAGAACATGTATCGGGAATCGCAGGTACATTCCCCATGATTTTCCATGCTGCAGTTTCCCGGACATGTATCCTGGTGGGTGAAGCCCTCTGCCCGAGGAGTGCGATTTCATGAAATCAGCCGGGCAGGCTCTGTGCTGCATGTCCTGTGGAACGAACACACTAACTCTGCTGGTGACAATGTGATGAAGGCAGCAGTAGACATCTGAGATTCTCAACAATTAGCTTTGGGATCCAGCACAATTTTCCCCCTCCAATCTTCTCCCTTCTTCCCTAAAGGCAGTGACACTCCCTGGCACACAGTTCCATGGGCAGTGGTCACTCTTTGACACCAAGTGGCTATTAGTGAGCTCAGATAGGGTTCAACCATGGGGAGCATCATAGTCAAGCCTGAGCCATAGTCTATGCTGCATTAGTTGACCTTAGATGGGTAGTGCTAGTGATGGAGGCAGAGCCCTTGCTTCAAACCATAAAATCTCCATATTACCTTTTTGCGATGAAACCTGACACGGGCCGATATATCGTGAATTTAAAATTAAACTCTGTTAGCTGCGTTCGGAGCAGAATCCTTTTGTTTTCGTGTGGGGGAAGCAAGATAAACAGACAGCTACTCGCTGAAGATAGCTCTTAGGTTCAAGAGGAGGTGGCCTGCCTCTGTTAACCAGTCTGTTTACAGTCAGAACCTAATCCGATCAAGTTAGTTTCTCTAATTCCTCAAGTTATTTAAATTTAAATGTCTGGAAGCTGGCCATACAGAAGCAGATATAACTAACATTGCCATATCCATTAAGGGGTTATTACGTCATACAAAAATTCCAATAGGGTTTCTTTACCTAGTAAATAAGCCTCCAGGCAATAAAGGGGCTGCTGTTCACAGTGAATCCACTTGAGTGATCGAAATAATTAATATTCTAATTACCTGTCTGTTTAATATTCTAATTACCTGCCTGTTTAGAATAAAGCTGCATCTTCAAATAAACAGGTCTAATGGTGAAAGGCCGCTTGATCTGGAGCTTCTAAAGCCTGCTTGAGTGGTGTAAATGTGAGTGGCTTTCCCTATATAACAATTACTTTGCCTCAGCTGTTTGATTCCATAGATAGAGACCAGGCAGGAGAGGAAGGCAGTTCAAATGTGTGGGTTTGGGGCCTTACCCACTTCTTACCCGCCCCGATCTGACCGACTTCAATTTTAAATTGCAGGCGGCAAGGATACCCGCCCCAAGTTGACGGGGTCCTCTTTAAATATTCAGATCGGGCTCCGATGGCATCATCAGGGCCTGATCTGCTCTTTTAACCTGAAGCCTGAGCAGGGGAGCAGTGGTGGCTTCCCCACCAGGCCAAACGTGTCAGAAAAAGCAGCCAGGGCCAGAAGAGGCCTAGTAAGGTAAGTGTTTAAAACAAAATTTCAGTTTCCCTGTGGGCCCGTAGCTGCAGGAGTGCTCCTCCACACAAGGAAACTTTGGGCCTCCCCTGACCTGGGCTCCCCCACCTCCTCTGACTGGGATTCCCCTCCTGTTCTCCGGGACCCCTGGCAGCGGCCTCCTGCCCCCTGATTTTAACAGCTGGGCAGCTGCTTCCCGCTGACATCCCGGCCGTTTTCGTCAGGAAGTCGTCAAGCAGCATGCTAATGAGACTCGGTCATTACCGCGAACTGCAAAGCCCTCCTGCTACCGCTCCCGGACAGGCAGGCCGCTCGCTAGCCCACGCTCCTGCCCAGGAGTTAAAGTCGAGGCTTTTCTTTAATGGTTCTGTAAAGGACTCTTAAGATGTTTGAAACTTTATTACTTTGTCCTGGAGAGAGTTTAAACTAGTATGTAAATCAAATATTCTGTTGTGAATTCTCTGCTGTGTGCCCTCAAAATTCCTCAGCTCGCGATCCTTACCGTGTCTTCCAGTGCTGACCCCACTAGAGCCTGCACTTCATTAGCATGGGGTAGGTGGATGCAGGTGTCACTATGGGCACATCTCTGGGCCATAGGGGAGGGTACCCAGACTTCCTCCTCAATGCCAGCAATTATTCAATTGGCCCCCTTAGCAAACGGAGTGATCTCCAAAAAATTTCTTCGAATAAAAATTCAACTTTCTTTGGGGTCCAGGCCTCTGGCCTTGCCCGGACCCCAATGATGGGGCCCACATTTGCACTCATGGAGACCGGCATAAAAGTGCTTCCATTACAACACCAGGTCCTGACCCTGGATCGGGAGCAGGAGCTCTTAGCTTAGGGAGCCCCTGCTCCTGGCCCTGCACCCCGCACCTGTCCATCATTTGCACAGTAGAACCAGAGGACACGGCCTGCGCTTGAAAGGGAGTAAATTCAAAACTAATCTGCAGAAACATTATGTCAGTGAGCGAGTGAGCAATCTATAGAACAGGCTTCCAAGGGAGATGGTGGAAGCAGTTGGTATTGATTCATTGAAATGCAAATTAGATAGATTTCTTTCAAATAATAACATTTTTGGGATACAGCATATGAGTAATTTGAGACATGACATGTGGTAAATGTAGCAAGCTTAGGAGGACAAAGGTGACTTTGACCTATGGTTCCCAAAGCTCTCCACCACTGGGATTTTCCTCGTGTCATGTCTGGGTCTGTTGTAGACTAATTGATAGAGATTGATTGCTATGATTAGTCAGCAACTCTATTATCGTTGTCTCATGCGACGACCAGGATGGTCGAAGGTGAACTCGATGGACCCTGGTCTTTTCTCGTCGAGCAATTCCTATGTTCCTCAGGAATGGATGGACATTCTGCCCCTTACAAGTCACTGAGGTGTAAATTTTGGATCATGGGGACATGGATCTGCCTCTGGAAGCTTCAGTTTGCTGTAAACATGAATAAAAAGAGTTAGGACAGAGCTCAAATCATAACAGCTAAAATAAGCCTCGGTATCCCTAGGCAGGAATAATCTTTTTCACTGATTAATTACTCCTGCTGAAAAGTGTGTGTGTGTTTGTGTGTGTGTCAGCGATAAGATTGGCTGTGATGCCTCTCACATCTGAATAGCCAGCTAATACTCTCTGTCCAGGCTCGCATATGCCAGTTGGAGCAGATGTTGGAATGTGACCAGAACCACTGGGGTCATAGTTCAGTATCAGTCAGCAGCTTCAGGAGCACAGAGGAGAAAACGGGCAAAGTAACTGTGGAGTCAAATATACGAGGGCTTCTTCTCATCATTTGACATTTGGAAATCAAAACTGTGCCTCAGAGAGAGTTTGAGTTGAAATATTTTGTACTGAGATGCATAAGCATGGAAGAGAGTCCTCAGTGTTTCATGTACATGCCAGATCCGATTGCCTTCTCTCTGGGAATAGCTGATGGATTTTGACACTTTTGATATTGATTGTTGGGATATGCTAGAGGAGCAGCTGGGAAAGGCAGGAGGAGAAGTCACTTTCAACCAGAATGACGAGATTAGCAAAATCCCTGCGGACATGGGAACTTGAATTTATACCTGGTCTATGAACAAGTTGAATCAATCACTGATCAGTCACCATAGCAACAAATTAGCAAACAGCCATAATGGAATGTAAAAGGTGCTGTTGTATTTTTTTATCGGGTGGTGGGACTCGATAATGGAACATTTAATATCCTTAATGTCTGCTAAACCTTCACTGATAGATGACGGCATATCCTCTCCAGTATCTGGAAGCCTTGCTCTCACAGCTGCTCAGAGAGTTGATCCCACGACCTCTGTCAGAGCAGTTTGCAATCATTTCCTGTGCCAACTTCACGTGAACACCGAGGGACCGATTACAGATTATTGATTGTCATTGGCCCCTCCCCCATCCAATAGTGGACTCCAATTCAGCCAAACTGTAGTCCATTATCGTAGCAGTTAATACTGCCCAGGTTCTGATCCACTGTATCGTGAAATTCGGAGTATTGCACGGACTCTGCTACTGCTCCAACACTCTTACCTGGAAGATGTAGGTCAGCGAACTCCATAATCTACCACATCCACCTGATGTAATGCATCAGACCTAAACCTGGTCTCTCAAGTAAGGGAGCAGTTGGAGATCGAATAGCAGACTGTGCTGGTGTGTGTTACTCTTGAACTTCAGATGGCCCTGGCCCAGACCGATCAATGTGTGAGCAATGCTGACCCTTCAAGCTCCATGGTGTTTAGTTATCTGGGTGTCGACAGCTTGTGGGGCCCACTTCCTGGTTTTGACACTGAAAATCATACCTATTAATCTTTAATTGTAAACAATTTTACAACACCAAGTTATAGTCCAGCAATTTTATTTTAAATTCACAAGCTTTCGGAGGCTTCCTCCTTCGTCAGGTGAACGATGTGAAAATGAAATCCTCGAAATGAAATCGCATTTATAATTCACAGAACAATGCTTGGTGATTACAGACAGTTTTTTCAACTGCCCGTTGCCAAGGCAATCAGTGTGCAGACAGACAGGTGTTACCTGCCAGGTCTCAGAATATACAAATCACCAAAAAAAAACAACAAACAAAAAAAAAACAGAGATAGAGAGGTAGAAACATAGAAAAGACAGCAACTGACCCGTTATATTAAAAACAGATAACATTTGTTCGCTGGTGGGGTAACGTGTAGCGTGACATGAACCCAAGATCCCGGTTGAGGCCGTCCTCATGGGTGCGGAACTTGGCTATCAATTTCTGCTCGACGATTTTGCGTTGTCGTGTGTCTCGAAGGCCGCCTTGGAGTACGCTTACCCGAAGGTCGGTGGATGAATGTCCATGACTGCTGAAGTGTTCCCCGACTGGGAGGGAACCCTCCTGTTTGGCGATTGTTGCGCGGTGTCCGTTCATCCGTTGTCGCAGCGTCTGCATGGTCTCGCCAATGTACCATGCTCTGGGGCATCCTTTCCTGCAACGTATGAGGTAGACAACGTTGGCCGAGTCACAGGAGTATGAACCATGCACCTGGTGGGTGGTGTCCTCTCGTGTGATGGTGGTATCTGTGTCGATGATCTGGCATGTCTTGCAGAGGTTACCGTGGCAGGGTTGTGTGGTGTCGTGGACGCTGTTCTCTTGAAAGCTAGGTAATTTGCTGCGAACGATGGTCTGTTTGAGGTTGGGTGGCTGTTTAAAGGCGAGTAGTGGAGGTGTGGGGATGGCCATAGCGAGGTGTTTGTCCTCATTGATGACATGTTGAAGGCTGCGGAGAACATGGCGTAGTTTCTCCGCTCCGGGGAAGTACTGGACGACAAAGGGTACTCTGTTGGTTGCGTCCCGTGTTAGTCTCCTGAGGAGGTCTATGCGATTTTTTGCTGTGGCCCGTCGGAACTGTCGATCGATGAGTCGAGCGTCATATCCCGTTCTTACTAGGGCGTCTTTCAGCGTCTGTAGGTGTCCATCGCGTTCCTCCTCGTCTGAGCAGACCCTGTGTATTCGCAGGGCCTGTCCATAGGGGATGGCCTCTTTGACGTGGTTAGGGTGGAAGCTGGAAAAGTGGAGCATCGTGAGGTTGTCATCAATGAGGACAAACACCTCGCTATGGCCATCCCCACACCTCCACTACTCGCCTTTAAACAGCCACCCAACCTCAAACAGACCATCGTTCGCAGCAAATTACCTAGCTTTCAAGAGAACAGCGTCCACGACACCACACAACCCTGCCACGGTAACCTCTGCAAGACATGCCAGATCATCGACACAGATACCACCATCACACGAGAGGACACCACCCACCAGGTGCATGGTTCATACTCCTGTGACTCGGCCAACGTTGTCTACCTCATACGTTGCAGGAAAGGATGCCCCAGAGCATGGTACATTGGCGAGACCATGCAGACGCTGCGACAACGGATGAACGGACACCGCGCAACAATCGCCAAACAGGAGGGTTCCCTCCCAGTCGGGGAACACTTCAGCAGTCATGGACATTCATCCACCGACCTTCGGGTAAGCGTACTCCAAGGCGGCCTTCGAGACACACGACAACGCAAAATCGTCGAGCAGAAATTGATAGCCAAGTTCCGCACCCATGAGGACGGCCTCAACCGGGATCTTGGGTTCATGTCACGCTACACGTTACCCCACCAGCGAACAAATGTTATCTGTTTTTAATATAACGGGTCAGTTGCTGTCTTTTCTATGTTTCTACCTCTCTATCTCTGTTTTTTTTTGTTTGTTGTTTTTTTTTGGTGATTTGTATATTCTGTGAGACCTGGCAGGTAACACCTGTCTGTCTGCACACTGATTGCCTTGGCAACGGGCAGTTGAAAAAACTGTCTGTACTCACCAAGCATTGTTCTGTGAATTATAAATGCGATTTCATTTCGAGGATTTCATTTTCACATCGTTCACCTGACGAAGGAGGAAGCCTCCGAAAGCTTGTGAATTTAAAATAAAATTGCTGGACTATAACTTGGTGTTGTAAAATTGTTTACAATTGTCAACCCCAGTCCATCACCGGCATCTCCACACCATATTAATCTTTAGGTGTATTCCTATTTGATTGGCTAAGAAATCAGTTGCATTGTAGCCAATTAGATGTCAATTTTTGTAAATTTGTTGATAGGAGCAGGGAGGCTGAGAAAAGTGAAGGGTCTAAAAGTTATAAAAAAAACTGGGGGGAAATATTTAACATAAAGGATATTAGTTAGAAAAGAGTAAAATTAGAAGTAAACTAACAAGTGGAACAGAGAGAGGGAATAAAAGAGAAAGAATGGACAGGAGCAGCCATGGGAATCGTCTTCAGACTCTTTTGCTGGTATATAAAACTTGATTCTCGTGTTTAGTAGTTTAATGTTAATATCCCAGTAATAAATCAGTGTCTGATGTTTGAGTGTGCTTATTACTAATGCTTATTAATGCACACTTCCAGATATTGTGCACAGTCACAGAGGATGTCATTTGTGACTTTGATTAGGGCCAGAGAGGGCATGAGGGGAGAGATCGGAGAGAAACTAGAGAGCAAGTTCAGAGCTAGGGCAGAGGGAAATCTTGAGGGATGCTTGGCTGAGTGGACAAGGGGGAGGCAGGGATGTGGCAGAGACAGCTGAACGGATAGTGTCAATCTTAGTGACCATGAGCTCCTCGCAGGCTGTTGGAGGTGAGGGTGGAGGGGGCAGGGCAGAGGGGTTTAAGGAGACAGTTGGTAGTGGAGAAAAGGCACCAGAGGTTGTCTTTACACTCCAGGATAATCCTGGAGTAGTGAGCAGTTTTGTCAGAGGAGAGCAGGACCCGATAGCGTTTGATGTGGTCCAACCAAATCAGGCGATGAATGGCTAAACCAGTTATAAGAACATAAGAAATAGGAGCAGGAGTAGGCCATCCAACTAGATCATGGCTGATTTTCGACCTCAACGCCATTTTCCTGCACTTTCCCCATATCCCTTGATGCCTTTAATATCTAGAAATCTATTGATCTCTGTTTTGAATGTACTCAATGACTGAGCCCTCTGGGGTAGAGAATTCCAAAGATTCACTACCATCTGAGTAAAGAAATTTCCTCTCATCTCAGTCCTAAATGGCCTACCCCTTATTCTGAGACTGTGACCCCAGTTCTAGACTCCCCAGCCAGGCGAAACATCTACGCTGTCGAGCCCTGTAAGAATTTTGTATGTTTCAATGAGATCACCTCTCATTCTTCTAAACACTAGAGAATACAGGCCCAATCTCTCCTCATATGACAATGTCGCCATTCCAGGAATCAGTCTGGGGAACCTTTGTTGCACTCCCTCTATGGCAAGTGTATCCTTTCTTAGGTAAGGAGACCAAAATTGTACACAGTACTCCAGGTGCGGTCTCACCAAGGCCTTATATAATTGCAGGAAGACATCTTTACTCCTGTACTCAAATCCTCTTGTAATAAAGGCCAATATACCATTTGCCTTCCTAATTGCTTGCTGCACCTGCATGTTAGCTGTCAGTGACTCATTTACAAGGACATCCAGGTACCTTTGAACATCAACATTTCCCAATCTCTCACCATTTAAAAAATACTCTGCATTTCTGTTTTTCCTACCAAAGTGGATAACTTCACATTATTCCACATTATATTCATCTGCCATGTTCTTGCCCACTCACTTGGCCTGTCTACATCCTCTTGAAGCCTCTTTGCATCCTCCTCACAGCTCACATTCCCACCTAGTTTTGTGTCATCAGCAAACTTGGAAATATTACATTTGGTCCCCTCATCCAAATCATTGATATAGATTGTGAATAGCTGGGGCCCAAGCACCGATCCCTGTGGTACCCCACTAGTCACAGTCTGCCAAACTGAAAAAGACCCATTTATTCCTACTCTCTGTTTTCTGTCTGTTAACCAATTCTCAATCCATGCCAGTATATTCCCCCAATTCCCTGTGCTCTAACTTTGTTCACCTACCTCCTATGTGGGACCTGATCGAAAGCCTTCTGAAAATCCAAATACACCAAATCCACTGGTTTCCCCTTATCTACTCTACTAGTTACATCAAACATGATTTCCCTTTCATAAATCCAGGTTGACTCTGTCAAATCCTATTATTATTTTCTAAGTGTCCTGTTATCACATCCTTTATAACAGATTCTAGCATTTTCCCTACTACTGATGTCAGGCTAACAGGTCTGTAGTTCCCTGTTTTCTCTCTCCCTCCTTTCTTAAATAGTGGGATTACATTTGCTACCCTCCAATCTGCAGGAACCGTTCCAGGATCTATAGAATTTTGGAAGATGACAACCAATGCATCCACTATCTCTACAGCCACCTCTTTCAAAACCTTGGGATGTAGATCATCAGGTCCTTGGGATTTATCAACTTTCAGTCCCATTAATTTCTCTGGTACTATTTTTTTTACTAATACTAATTCCTTTCAGTTCCTTATTCTCGCCAGACCATTGGTTCTCTAGTATTTCTGGGAGGTTTTTTGTGTCTTCTTCCGTGAAGACGGACAAAAAGTATTTGTTCAATTTCTCTGCCGTTTCCTTATTCCCCATTATAAATTCTCCCATCTCTGTAAAGGACCCACAGTTGTGCACCATATACGTTCAAGTCTGCATCGCTTGAACTTTTGGGAGCGAAGATGGTGGCCATTCCAAGGGGAACGACCACGGTGGGAGAGAGTAAGGGCTCTACTGGGGACAAGGGCATCAATGGTGGAGGTGGGGATGTGATTGAGCAGATCGATAGCTGCAGAGATATTATGGCAAACATAGTGCTAAAGGCTAGACAGCTGACAGTTTGAAAATGCCGTTGTAAGTGACTTAGGGGAGAGTATTTTCCAGGGGCAGACGCAGAAGGAAGTGGGGTTGGAAGGGGGAAGGAGGATGTGAGTGGTGAGGGATTCACGGAAGTGATCAGGGATGGCCTTGTCTGTGATTGAGATGATGGAAATAGACAGGTCACGTGAGATGGCAAGATGGAGCTGGCACTGCGCCCGTGTTGCCTTTTTGGTTAAGTGTAACATATAGCTCCTCATTAAAGTCTTCATAGGAACTTTGTGGCCTGTGTATTCTTTTGGGGGTGCAATATCCAGTGGGGTCCAGACTCCTTATATGCTGCCTCATTCTCCATTCCTTCATCCTCTCCTGTTCCTCTTCATTATAACGGCAAACAAAGGAATACCCATTGGGAATTCCATACCTGCTCCTGTGAACCTCTCACTGTGGGTAAGGAACATAGAAACAGGAGTAGGCCATTCAGCCCCTCGAGCCAGTTCCATCATTCAATTAGATCATGGCTGATCCAACTCAATTTACCCACCTTAGTTCCGTAACCCTTGATACCCTTGCCTAACAAAAATCTATCAATCTCAGTTTTGAAAGTTTTAATTGACCCCCAGCCTCAACAGCTTTTTGGAGGAGAGAGTTCCAGATTCCCACTACCTTTTGCATGAAGAAGTATTTCCTGGCATTACCCCTGGATGGCCTTGCTCTAAATTTAAGGTTATGCCCCCTTGTTATGGACTCCCCCATCAGAGGAAATAGTTTCTCTCTATCTACCCCATCAAATCCTTTAATCATCTTAAACACCTACACACAGAATTATATAGAATGTACAGCACAGAAACAGGCCATTCGGTCCAACTGGTCTATGACGGTGTTTATACTCCACACGAGCCTCCTCCCACTCTTCTTCATCTGACCCCATCAACATATCCTTCAATTCCTTTCTCCCTTTTGTGTTTATCTAGCTTCCCCTCAAATGCATCTATGCTAGTCGTCTCAACTACTCCTTGTGGTAGCGAGTTCTACATTCTAACCACTCTCTGGATAAAGAAGTTTCTCCTGAATTCCCTATTGGATTTATTAGTGACTATCGTATAGGGAGACCAGAACTGTTCACATGTGTGGTCTAACTAAGGTTCTATACAATTTTAACATAACTTCCCTGCTTTTCAATTCATTCCCTCTCGAAATGAAGCTTTGTTTGCTTTTTTTATTGCTTTATTAACCTACGTCGCTACTTATAGTGATTTGTGTATCTGTATATCCAGATCTCTCTGTTCCTTTACCCCATTTAGACTCTTATTTTCCATGGAGTATGTGGCCTCCTTATTCTTTCTACCAAAATGTACCAACTCACACTTTTCTATATTGAAATTCGTTTGACAATTACACGCCCATTCTGCAAGTTTATTAACGTCTTCCTATATTTTGTCACAATCATCCTCTGTATTAACTATAACCCCCATTTGGTGTAGTCTGCAACTTTTGAAATTGTACTTCCGATTCCCGAGTCCAAATTGTTTATGTAAATGGTGAGCAACAGTGGTCCCAGTGGTGATCCTTGTGGAACACCACTTGCCTCCTTTTGCCAGTCTGAGTAACTACCTTTAACCCCGACTCTCTGTTTTCTGGCCAGCTAACCATCCATTTGGCTACTTGTCCTGATTCCACCGGCTCTGGCCTTAGTCATGAGTCTACAATGCGTTATCTTATCGAAGGCCTTTTGAAAATCCAAATATATTACATCTACTACATTACCCTTGTCTACCCTTTCTGTTACTTTTTCAAAGAATTCAACAAGGTTGGTCAAGCATGACCTTCCCTTTTGAAATCGGTGCTGACTATTCTTTATTATATTTTAGGTTTCTAGATGTTTTTCTATTACATCTTTGAGTAAATAGTCCATTATCTTTCCTACCACCGATGTTAAGCTAGTTGATCTATGGTTCCCTGGACTTGTTCTATTTCCCTTTTTAAATATAGGAATCATATTAACTGTCCACCAGTTCTCAGGCACTAATCCCTTTTCTAATGAATTTTTATACATTTATAATAGTGCCCATGAAATGTCCTCTCTAACTTCTTTTAATATGCGTGGATACAATCCATCCGACCAGGGGTTTTATCCTCTCTACGTTTGATTAGTTTATCAATTATCTCCTCCCTTTCTGTCTTAAATGTCATTATATCTTTTTTGATCTCTTCTTCTAATATCATGCCCACCTTGATAGTCTCCCTGGTAAACACTGAGGCAAAGTAATTATTTAATTTTCTGCCATTTTGCTTTCACTACCTGTGAGTTTATCGTTTGTATCCCTTATTGGCCCAATCCCTATCCTGATTTTTCTTTTGTTATTTATGTGTATTTTACTATTTCTTTTTAAATTCCTTAATCTTCTATAGTCAAGGGAATACAAGCCTAGTCTATGCAACCTATCCTCATAACTTAACCTTTTTAGCCCGGTATCATTCTGGTGAATCTACGTTGCACTCCCTCCAAGGCCAATATCTCCTTCCTGAGGTGCGGTGCCCAGAACTGAACACAATACTTCAGATGGGGTCTAACCAGGGCTCTGTAAGCTATAACATAACTTCCACCCCTTTGTATTCCAGCCCTCTTGAGATTCCATTAGCCTGTCCACTAGGTTTTAGTGATTTCTGTACATGGACACCTACATTTCTCTACTTCTCCAGGAAAAAAGATCTCAGGAGTCTCAGTCCCACAGGCAGTCTGAGGCAAGTCTTGAGCTGTGTAGGAGCAAAGCAAGAAAAACAACTACCCTAAAAACCCTTTCCCAGCTCCAGTAATCAATACTCAAACTTCCAGTAATCTTCAGGCTCTAAAACTCTTCACTTCTGCCCGTCTCTGCTGATCCTGGCAGCAGGTGCTCCTCGTAAATCCTGTTCTATTTCATTCCGAGTATAACTTCCAGAACTTCGGATACCAATGCTGCTGGTCCCCATGTAAATTAGCCCTGACAGATTAGGTTTCCACACTAATTTGCTGGCCAAAAAAAAAATGTTGCCCTGATTTAATGGCACCGAAACAGCAAAAATGGTAAGTAAATTTGGGGTGCATTTTTTCACTTCTGCCTCTTTAGAGTGTGTTGATCTGGGATTTAAAATTGCCCCTGTTGCTGTAGTGTTACTTGATTTAAGTGTAGTCTGGTGCTACGCTCACACTCATTGTGCATTAATAGGAAATATTACAGATTTGACAAATCAAATTAATCTACAAAATCAGATGAAGTTCTAAAGTACAGTGAATGCGCCAGCCTGCAATCGTCTGCTCATTCACATCACTGGAAGGGAATTTGAGGTCTGGGGTGCACGGAAGAGGAATTTGAACCTCAGACTAACATCGAATACAAGGCACCTGCAACTGATAACTTACAGTTTATTGGACCTCTCACCAGCCCTTCTTCAGCAGTTAGACTCTTGGAAATTATATGTTCAACATAAAACAACACAAATATCACAATTGATGATAAAGGAAAAGCCAGCAGGCTTGGACTGTCATGGAGGACAGCACAGAAAAGTGGGAGGAGAGAAAGTGATCATAATTTAATCGAAGTTGCATTACGACGACAGCATTGAAAATAAGAGTAAAAGAAGGAGCAGGACTGCACCAAGTGCTTGACAGACTGACTGAGGCCTTCTGACAGAGACTGAATGGAAGATGTTGAGCAGGGAAAGCAAGAGCAAGGCAATGAAATTGGAGAGCATGGAATGCAGTGAGAATTATAAAGAGAGCTAGTTGAATGAAAATGGGAGCATCAGGGATTTCCTGATCAGTGGCGTTACTGGCACCGAGCAGAGTAACACTGAAAAATCAATGTGGAAAATCAACTATAACACTCCTTAAAACATGGCCAACCACGGTTTGTCATTAATTCATGTTAACATAATGGAGTGCTTTGAACAAAAATGGAGTAAGTACAGAGCACAGCAGCGAAATGGACTGAGAGAGATTTATCAGAATGCATGCTTCTCTAGTGTTCTAAATGACTTAAATGTACCCATGGAGACTGCTGTGGCCATTTAAGGATTTGGATAATGTGGCTTTAGCAGAAACGTTTACAGTCTTTGATTATCATTAAAATATAATGTAGACTGTCCATTTGAAACAGGAAGCGTGTTAGGCTCATTGATAAAAGCAGAGTGCTGGCAGTAAAAGGTCCACACTTGGGATTCAACCCCCTGATCGATTTATTGAGTGCTGTTGCCTCACATAGCTGAGCTGGTGACAAGTGGCCAATTGGAGTTACCATCTAATGGATGACATTCCAACCAGGCTGGTAGGTAGAGGGTTATGTGTTGGGTTGAGGGACATGTGCTAGTTAGGGGGGATGTGAGCTGGTTGGGAATATTGGCTACGTACAGAAGATATGTGCTAGTTAGAGGATATGAGCATGTTAGGAGAAATGTACTCGACTGAGAGGATATATATTAGATAGAGAGATATAGGTAGGTAGCTATGTGCCAAATAGGGGAATATGTGCAAGGGAGAAGGAACAGGTGCTAGATAGAGGGGATTTGTGTAGGATGATATTTCCAGGGAAGGAGTATATGTATTTGGTGGGGGGATAAGTACTGGGCAGGTAACTTGTAATGATGGTAATTAATCCTTCCATACCACATGACACATGAACCAGTCAAATCCCAAAATTGATCTGTGTCAAGCCCACCTTCCTGTTCCAGCTTCCAAAAGTGCAAGCCTTGCTCTGCCACACAACTCTACCTCTGTGTACAACATCTCCCAGCTTATTTACCCCTGTGTATTACATCTCCCAGCTCATTTACCTCTGTGTACAACATCTCTCAGCCAGTTTACCTCTGTGTACATCTCCCAGCTTATTTACCTCTGTGCATAACATTTCCCAGCAGATTTACCTCATGTACAACATCTCTCAGCCCGTTTACTTCTGTGCACAACATCTCCCAGCGGATTTACTTCTGTGTACAACATCCCTCAGTGGATTTACCTCCATGTGCGACATCTCTCAGTTATGTCATGCATGTCAAACTACTACCCCCTATAACCTAGTTAACCTACATAGGCAGCTGAATTAGAGGCAATACCAGGAGCAAAACAAGCAGTCATACCGTGCCTTCCATCTACTAGATTCTCTATTGCAAAGAGCTTTCAATGTGGCCTGTGGTTTGCCTGGCTCAGTCCACACTGCAGCTGGTAGTTGACTTGAATCACTGGACTTTGGTTCCCTAAAGTTGCTTTCCCAGTTGGATGCTGACCAATCTGGTGGGCAAAGAGGCTCATACTTTGTCTTCTGGGTTTTTTAATCAATATACCTGTCAGCAGCTTGCTCTTCCAGCAAGGGATGCACCTGCTGGTGAGATTACTTCACTGGGAATTTGGAGGCCATGCAAACATTATCCCGGCTTTTCTGACATTATCCAGCCGCCAGGTTTCGAATTGCAGTGCAGCCCAACCTTTCCATTAAAACATTTAAATACAGGGCTATAGGCCGAGAGCAGGGCAGTGGAATTTATTTTCGATTACTCTAGCCAAGAGCCAGCACAGCCATGATGGGCCAAATGGCCTCTTTCTGTTGTAAACTTCAGTGGTTCCAACTGAAAGTTACAACTCCAATGTTACAGTTCTGATCATGCATGTACATTAAATGAAAAAGAAAATTGTGAAATTGTAATCGCGATATATTTTGAAAGGGTATCTGTCTTTTAAGAACAATAATAATATGCTTGAATGTCACATTCCCTTCTCGGTCAATGTAGTTTAAAATAGGCTGATGTAATGTTTGCTGGGAATGATGACATCATTGTAATCATAAACCTCTTGAGATGGCTTGAGCTCCTTAAAATTATAAAACTTGATCCTTCTGTTGATCATCCAGTGTTCTATGAACAGTTCCAGACACACTCATGAGCATATTTACAAGTCAATCACAATTATATCATTCTATGCAGAATGCCTGGCAAGACAAGAAATGAATTACATTCCTTCTCGGATGAAAATGTTGCAGACTGGCTTGCTCCACAAGTCATGAACATCTTGGTCAAGAACAACTGGCAGATAGATTTGCGTGTGGAAAACTTTGAAACAATACTGAACCATAGAGACCACAAGGTCCCAGGTTCCCTCTGTGCTGCGCTGTTACCTGGTGGCAGGTAGACAACAGGTGAGGTGCTACAATTGGTGTCAGTGCCCTGAGCTAGAGAAGATGGAAATTAGCCGGGGTTACCTGCCATGGTCGCTGGCCGGAGACTACTCATGCCTGGATGCCAGGTGATTACAGGAGTGGGTTCAATCTTCCTACCTTCCATGTTTCAATAGGCTGTTGACACTTGCTGTGCAGGTTCACACATAAAGAATGGCCACTTGTGGACTGCTTGTGCCCATGGAACTGTATGCTGGTATGTGTCAGATCCTGGTACATGAATGACCCCTGTGCCCGTCAGACCCCGGTGCCCGTCAGACCCTGGTGCCCGTCAGACCCCGGTCGGTAGGTGTCAGACCCCGGTCGGTAGGTGTCAGACCCCGGTCGGTGTCAGACCCGGGTGGGTGTCAGACCCCAGTACCCCGGCACGTGTCAGACCCTTCACAAGAGGAGGGGAGAAAATTGAGAAAAAAAATTTAAATATCAGCAGATCTCCCCAGGCATTGCTCACAGAGTATCAAAGGATACATCAAAATGTGACGTCTGAAATATGACATCAGGAGGGTGAAGGCTATAATTCTTAATAATAAATATATAATTCATCCCTACAAATTTAGTTCCCAGTGCTAGTGCTTTATAAACAAATCTGCCCCCATCTTTATGCCTATTAATACCATTCCCATTTACTAATGAATACCACAAATATGATGGCCCAAATGTGGGCCATCAGCAGCAGCAGAATTGTATTCCAGCACAATCTGTAACCTCATGGCCCGGCATATTCCTCACTCTACCATTACCAACAAGCAGGGGATTAACCCTGGTTCAATGAGGAGTGTAGAAGAGCATGCCAGGAACAGCACCAGGCGTACCGAAAAATGAAGTGCCAACCTGGTGAAGCTTCAACACAGGACTACTTGCATGCTAAACAGCGGAAGCAACATGCTATAGGCAAAGCGAAGCGATTCCACAACCAACGGATCAGATCAAAGCTCTGCAGTACTGCCACATCCAGTCGTGAATGGTGGTGGACAGTTAAACAACTAACGGGAGGAGGAGGCTCTGTAAACATCTCCAGCCTCAATGATGGCACGTCCAGCACGTGAGTGCAAAAGGCAAGGCTGAAGCATTTGCAACCATCTTCAACAAGAGTGCCGAGCAGATGATCCATCTCGGCCACTTCCCGATATCCCCACCATCACAGAAGCCAGTCTTCAGCCAATTCGATTCACTCCACGTGATATCAAGAAATGGCTGAGTGCATTGAATGCAACAAAGGCTATGGGCCCCGACAACATCCCGGCTGTAGTGCTGAACTAGCCGCGCTTCTAGCCAAACTGTTCCAGTACAGCTACAACACTGGCATCTACCCGACAATGTGGAAAATTGCCCAGGTATGTCCTGTCCACAAAAAGCAGGACAAATCCAATCTGGCCCATCAGTCTACTCTCAATCATCAGCAAATTGATGGAAGGTGTTGTCAACAGTGCTATCAAGTAGCACTTACTCACCAATAGCCTGCTCACTGATGCTCAGTTTGGGTTCCGCCAGGACCACTCAGCTCCAGACCTCATTACAGCCTTGGTCCAAACATGGACAAAAGAGCAAAATTCCAGAGGTGAGGTGAGAGTGACTGCCCTTGACATCAAGGCAGAATTTGACGGAGTAAAATTGAAGTCAATGGGAATCAGGGGAAAAACTCTCCAATGGCTAGCACAAAGGAAGATGGTAGTGATTGTTGGAGGCCAATTATCTCAGCCCCAGGGCTGCAGGAGTTCCTCAGGGCAGTATCCTAGGCCCAACCATCTTCAGCTGCTTCATCAATGACCTCCCTACATCATAAGGTCAAAAATAGGGATGTTCAGTTCCATTTGCAACCCCTCAGATAATGAAGCAGTCCATGCCCACATACAGCAAGACCTGGACAACATCCAGGCTTGGGTTGATAAGTGGCAAGTAACATTTGCGTCAGACAAGTGCCAGGCAATGGCCATCTCCAACAAGAGAGAGTCTAACCACCTCCCCTTGACATTCAACAGCATTACCATCGCCGAATCCCCCACCATCAACATCCTGGGGGTCACCATTGTCCAGAAACTTAACTGGACCAGCCATATAAATACTGTGGCTATGAAAGCAGGCCAGAGGCTGGGTATTCTGCAGCGAGTGACTCGCCTCCTGACTCCCCAAAGCCTTTCCACCATCTACAAGGCACAAGTCAGGAGTGTGATGGAATACTTTCCACTTGCCTGGATGAGTGCAGCTCCAACAACATTCAAGAAGCTCGACACCATCCAGGACAAAGCAGCTCGCTTGATTGGCACCCCATCCACCACCCTAAACATTCACTCCCTTCACCACCGGTGCACAGTGGCTGCAGTGTGTACCATCTACAGGATGCACTGCTGCAACTCGCCAAGGCTTCTTCGACAGCACCTCCCAAACCCACGACCTCTACCACCTAGAAGGACAGGGGCAGAAGGCACATGGGAACAACACCACCTGCACATTCCCCTCCAAGTAATACACCATCCTGACTTGGAAATATATCGCCGTTCCTTCATCGTCGCTGGGTCAAAATCCTGGAACTCCCTACCTAAGAGCACTGAGGGAGAACATTCACCACAGGGACTGCAGCGGTTCAAGAAGGCGGCTCACTGCCACCTTCTCAAGGGCAATTAGGGATGGGCAATAAATGCTGGCGTTGCCAGCGACGCCCACATCCCATGAACGAATAAAAAAAAATTAAAATAAAAAACCTACGAGCTACCTTCCTACTGCTGCCCATTTGTTACTAAATTGCCCCAATCTTAAAATTCCTAAATAAATGCCCAGTGGCACCGATCTTAAAGAGATGCCCACACTGTGACTTTTCATTTCATAAATCTCCCCAATCTTAATGTCTATAAATTTCATTCCCAGTGCTTGCCTTTGATAATTAAATCTTCCTGATAACATCATATAACATCCCTAATGTTAAAATATCAAATCCTCCAACTGAGCAACAATGTTTTCAAACGATATTGCCGAGGGCAGCATGTAGGTGAGGAAATGGAGGGGCCAAGGATCAATTTTTGGGGAAAATATGAACATATGGAAATGACACAGGTAAAGACCTACTGGTCCATCCAGCCTGTCCCACACAGTTGTGATGCTTTATGCAACACAATACATACACTCCCCACCCACCCAGAGCCATGTAATCTCATAGGAGAGGTAAAAAAATAGATTTAAAACCCTGGTCCTCCCTAACCTATTCAGTTGAAATAATTGGTCTACATAAACACAATCTAGTCCCTTCATTATTTTGTAAAGCTCGATCAAATCACCCCTAAGTCTACGCTTCTCTAAAGTGTCGATATCCAGCTTGTTGACCCTATCTGGGTAACTAAGGTTTTTAAATTGGGAATTAATCTTGTGGCCCTCCTCTGCACCTTTTCCAAAGCTTCAATATCGCCCACTACCTGAGGAGACCAAAACTGGACCAAAACTGAGGCCTAACAAGGGCGAAATGGCATGCTTTGTTTCATCATGAATTGTCCTGTGAATACACCCTAGAACCCTGTTCACTTTAGCTACAGCTTCAAGGCATTGGTCATGGACCTTTAGAGATTGATGCGCTAAAACACCCAGATCGCTTTCTTTCACCACTGGCTTTAATTCTTTTCCCAGTAAGGTGTATGTATGTTTAACATTTGACCTGCCCAAATGCATAACAGTGCACTTTTAAACATAGTTTGCCAAACACGGGCCCATTCCTCCAAAACATCAAGAGCCTCGTAATACTTGAAGGGAAAAAATTTACAGGGCTATGGGGAAAGGAGGGGAATGGGACTAATTGGATAGCTCTTTCAAAGAGCCGGCATAGGCATGATGGGCCGAAAGGCCTCTTCCTGTGCCATACCTACTATAGTACGATGATCTGCTTGCAGTAATTGAGCATCCTCACACATATCTTGGTATCATCTGCAACTTGCACTTCGTTCCCCCAACACCTACATCTAAGTCATTAATGAAAATCATAAATAGCAAAGGTCCTAGCTCCGATCCCTGTGGGACACCACTGGTAACCAGTTTCCAAGCAGATTCAAATCTATTGACAACTTTCTGCCTACAAGTATTCAGCCAATTTTTAATCCACTGCAGCAGCACATTACCATTATTTCCACAAGATTCTACCTTGTAGAGAAGCCTCTTTTGCGATAACTTATCAAAAGCTTTCTGAAGCCCAGGTAAGCAATGTCTACTGGGTCACCCTCATCCACTAAACTGGTGACTTCTTCAAAAAATTCAATCAAAAATTTAAGACAAGACCTTCTTTTCCAGAAGCTGTGTTGGGTGTCCCTAATATGTCCTCCTCTGACTAAGTGGTCATATGTTGCATCCCTAGTGTTTCCCTCGAGCATCTTCCCTATTGTTGTCGTCAAGCGAATGGCCCGATAGTTACCCGGTTCTGCCTTATCCCCTCTTTTTAAGATTGATACTACGTTAGCCCCCTTCCAGTCCAAGAGAACAGACCCTGACTCCTGCAAACTATTTAAGATATGAGCAAAGGGCTCGCATTGCACCTGTCCCATCTGCTTAAGGACCCTCGGGTGGATATCATCTGCGCTGGCACAGCCCAATCTATTTTAAGGTTCCTTATTCTTTCTAAAACAATATCCTCATCTATTTTAATATTAACAATTTTGTTGATAACAGCACCACTTAATGCTATCAGTTGCACATCATCTTCAAGAGTGAAGACTGACGCAAAGTACTCATTTAGTATCTCATACCAAGCCCTTTCTAACCTGTCCTTGAACATCTTTTATGTTTCAATACAGTCTTTGATGGTCCTCTGACTCATCACTGCCGAAAAAGCTTTCCCCATTACTGCCACATGTGTCCACGATCATCTTTTCCATTAACCTTTTAGCTGCTGTAATAGCAGCCTTAGTTATTTTTCACTGGTTTTGGTACTTGTCTTTGTTTTGCTATGTATTATGTACTTTTAATTTATTAAAAAAATTTTGTTTATGTATTATTTGTCTTTGTACATGACCAGTCAGCCACCTTGGCTTCTTCTTACCACACTCCCTTCTTTTGAATTTGGGGATGTATGTACATGGCTTCCCTGTGTTTTTGTTTGCTCTTAGAAACTTGTCATTTATATTCTGCATCAGTTTCCTCCCCACCCAGTATGTTTGACCAATTGACCTGTTCCAAATCTCCTGCCATTTTATTAAAGTTAGGACTCTGGAGAGAAAGATTTGGAGGCGGGAAGAGAAGCCATTGCTGGAGATGCTCTGACTATGATTGGATAGGTGAAAGTGGAATCAAACGAGAGTAATCCCACTGAGTTGAACAATGGAAGAAAAGCTTTGGAGGAGGATGGTGTGGTTAACAATGTCAAAGACTGCAGAGAGGTCAAAGAAGATAGAGTCATAGAGTCATAGAGTTATACAGCACGGATAGAGGCCCTTCGGCCTATCGTGTCCGCGCCGGCCATCAAGCCCAGTCTAATCTAATCCCATATTCCAGCAATAGAGTCATAGAGTTATACAGCATGGATAGAGGCCCTTCGGCCTATCGAAAAGATGAGGAGAATGCACCATGGTCACAGTCACGGTCACAGAAGATCTCATTTATGACTTTGGTTAGGGCTGTTTCGGAGCTGTGGCAGGGACAGAAACCTGATTGGAGAGATTCAAACATGGAGTTGCAGGAATGATGAGCACAGATTTGGGAGGCCACAAGATGTCCAAGAACTTTGGAGAGGAAAGGGAGGATGGAGATGGGGCAGGGGTAGGCTTTTTGAGGAGGGAGTGCTGACAGTCATTTTGAAAGGGAAGGGGACAGTACCGAGGGAAATGGGAATCATTTATAATGTCAGCTAGCATGGGGCCTAGGAAGAGAAGTTGGGTGGTGTGCAGTTGGTGGAATGGGTCAAGGGACCAGGAGGTGGGTCTCGTGGACAAGATGAGTTTGGAAAGGCATGAGGGAAGATAGGAGAGAAACTAAAGAAAGATGGGGGTTCAGATCTAGGGTGGTGGGAGCCTGGGGGGAATTCTGGTTTGGTGGGCAAGGGGAAGGGGGGAAGCAGCAGAGGCAACTGAATGAATGGTCTCAATCTTACTGACAATCAGAAAAGATTAAAACTATTTCTGCATCAATAGAACTGACCTTTTTCTGCATGTGCTAAATTGAATAATAACATAACACAGCCAGAGACAATGAACAGGGACAGATTGCTCGTGAATTTGATGCTGCTTGTTCCTGAGCATGTGTGAGATCACTATTTTTTCACCCTCCCACCCCAAGATGGTGATGCCATGCCTGTGCCAATAATCTGTATTTCTCACACTTATCTTGCTGGAGTGTGTAAGAAAAAAAAAGGATCTCAATGGAGATTGGCCTGCCCAGCATTAATATGAATAGTGAAAATCTCCATTAAACTAACAGGCTCACCTGTAAATCACACAGCCAGGGGGGACTATGAAAAGAGAGAAATACAGAAAAAAAGGGAGAGAACATGGGGAGAGAAAAGAAAAAGGGATAGAGAATAACAGAAGCAAAGAGAAGAAAAATACATTAATGCCAATTGGCTGTGGCCTGCAGCCTATGTGATGGGCCCAGCTTGCTGCTCTTGGTGTGAGGTAATGCCTCAGGCATATGATTCATATTCAGGCATATGAAAACTTAATGTTGACAATTCTGCAGAAAGACCTGGAAGATTTGTATTGAAGCCCAGAGCCTTGAGATGTTTTAATGGACGTGGTTCAGCTAACTCTGCATTTCAGCTTCTGGATACAAAGGGCAGAGCTACAGGCAACAACAATTTTCCACTTTTAAAGTACCTTTAATGTAATAAAATGTTCCAAAATGCTTCACGGAAGTGAAAATGACTGGACACGAGAAATGTAGGTGGTGGGTGGGGGTTGGGTGGAGGGGAGGACTAACAATGGTGACAGAGAGCAAGATCAATGGGTAGGTTTTGAAGAAGCTTTTGATGGAGGGGAGAGAGGCAGCAAGAAATAGATGGAGGCAGGAAAAATGAGCCAGAGTTTGGGACCAAAACATCCAAAGGCTCTGCAGATTGTGGGGGGATTGGGGGGGGGGGTGGAGGAGGTGTATGCAAAGAAGGTCAGAGACAGAGACAGAAAAGTAGAGGGGACTTGCAGGAACAGAGAGCTGGAGGAGGCTGCAGAGGTAGGGAGGGTCAAGAGCATAGAGAGATTTGTAGAGAATGGTAAGGCTTTTGAAATCAATGTGTTGGAAGAATGGAAGGCATAGAAGGCAGGCGAGGCCACAGGTGATGGAGGGGTAGCACTTCAAGCAGGATAGGATGATGGTGGCAAAGTTTTGAATGCCACCAGGAAAAATTTCCACAGCCAGGAGAAGCAGTGACTGAGGCACCACCAACCATGGTTTGTACAGGTGCTTTGGATAGAGATATTGGGCCCGTTTTTTACATTGGGCACTGGAGCGAGGTCAGATAGTGCTGAATATTATCTATTAGATTATCCACAAGCAATTTGGCCCAGGGATACATGATCATTGGATATAAGTTACTCTTGACCAGAAAATGACATAAGTAAAAGTGAGGAAATAGGGAGTGAATTCATCCAAGACTTTTCCACCTAAGGAATAATAGTTACAGAATAAGTTCCCATGGAAGGCCATTGAATTAGATGGGAGTTTAGTGCTTCCCATTACCAATGTCAGCATCAAGAACTCCCAGGTCAGGTCTAGCACAGCCAGATGCAGAGTAAAGCTCCATCTTCTTTGCCCCAAATTTCAAGCCCAACCTCAGAACAGTACCAGTGCGACACTTTTTCCATTTCCAATACCAACCATTGTGTGGCTTCTCTGAGTGAAATTACCAATTAGTGCCAAATTAGGGACAGTTTACTGCCCAGTTAGGCCCTGCCCACTAGGAACTGCATTAAGACTGTCCAAACTCATTTCATTCCATGTGTTTCTGGGAATAGAAGGCAGGTAGGTGAGTTTAATCTATCACAAAATGGATGGACTTGTAGGGCTTAGCTGCCTTTCCTTGGTCCTAACAATTTTCATATCATCCTTTCTTCTCTGGTGTTTTCCCTTTATCTTCCGGTCTGCTAAATGTAAGGACGGGAAGCAACTCGCGGACCAATAATGTCCCCGCAGTCCTGTCATTGTTTCTGGGTCACAGTAGGAAGTTGACGTTCCTACAATTCAATCTTCTGTGAAATGGCAATTTGTAAATCAGCAAAGTTTAGTAAATAGGTCAGGAATATTAATGTTCCAACATGTTGCTGAATTCCAATTTTAAACATTCAGACGGAATGTCTGCATGCCAGTTCCCCACACAAATGTTTAATTGTGATATTCCATCTGTGCAGTACTGCTGTTTCTGAATATCCTGTAAAAAGTAAATTCATAACTTTTTGTTCTGTTTTCAATTATCTTCCATTTTCTCCCCTCCTCTCCTCTCCTAAGGATGCTGAGTCATAAGAACATAAGAAATAGGAGCAGGAGTAGGCCAATCGGCCCCTCAAGCCTGCTCCGCCATTCAATAAAATCATGGCTGATCTGATCCTAACCTCAAATCTAAATTCATGTCCAATTTCCTGCCCGCTCCCCGTAACCCCTAATTCCCTTTACTTCTAGGAAACTGTTTATTTCTGTTTTAAATTTATTTAATGATGTAGCTTCCACAGCTTCCTGGGGCAGCAAATTCCACAGACCCACTACCCTTTGAGTGAAGAATTTTCTCCTCATCTCAGTTTTGAAAGAGCAGCCCCTTATTCTAAGATTATGCCCCCTAGTTCTAGTTTCACCCATCCTTGGGAACATCCTTACCGCATCCACCCGATCAAGCCCCTTCACAATCTTATATGTTTCAATAAGATCGCCTCTCATTCTTCTGAACTCCAACGAGTAGAGTCCCAATCCACTCAACCTCTCCTCATATGTCCGTCCCCTCATCCCCGGGATTAACTGAGTGAACCTTCTTTGTACTGCCTCGAGAGCAAGTATGTCTTTTCTTAAGTACGGAGACCAAAACTGTATGCAGTATTCCAGGTGCGGTCTCACCAATACCTTATGCTGGGTCATGCTGGGATATGATTACATGGTTGCCAGGCACCACCTGGTATCCCACCAAGCAGCTAGATACTTCACAAATGGCCCTGGACAGCAAGTGTCAGCCGACTGTTTGATGTGTGGGCAGACCACAGCTGAACTCCTCATCTGCCTTCCACAGATGCGCAATATCTAACTTAATAACTATCATGAGTTAGGAGCCTGGCAGATTCCCCATCTAGTTCAGAGGTTCCATGGCCAATTGCAAGGGCCTTCGGGAACTCAAATGTTTGTTCAGTAAAAGCCTATATGGGGGGACTTTAACTGCCAGCGGCTTTCCAGCGGGAAACCGCTGGTTTCAGTTAGTTTCCCGCCCGCCCACGGCAGCATGAGGCCAGGGTGATTTTAATCCTAGTGTTGCTTTGGTACCGAGGTGAGAGGGGGCATTCCCAGCCTCCTGCCTCATTCTTTCTGTAGGCGCACTCATTGGGTGCTCCATAGAGCGGCACCTGAAGAACCCTGGTTCAAAACCCTTCTAGACTGCAGGATCTTTTAGGGGTCCCGCTGCCAGAGTGATTATAGAGAATTTTACTTAACCCACTGCCCCCCCTCCCAACCGCATCACATGATTTAAAGCATCTGAGGCTTCAGCAGCAGCTACAAAACTGGATAGCCAGGAGTGGAGTTGCAGGCCTCTCTGCATTTCATACAATCGTAGAATAATACAGCACAGAAGGAGGCCATTTGGCCCACTGTGCTTGCCCTCTTCCCTGCTCTTTCCGCATAGCTCATTTCCTCCTGAATTTTTAGACACACAGACAATGGCGGTGAAGACCTGCACCTGGAGTGAACCTGGACCATGAAAATGGTGGGATGATGGGGGGAGTGGCAGGAAAATGATCTTTACAGATGCAGCACACCTCAGGGGCTTTTCACGTGTCAGTCACCTAACCATCACCCATAGAGGAAAAATCTATCCTAATGTCTTTAGGAGAGATGGCGAAAAAAATGAATGAGGGAGAAAAAATCCCACAGCAGTAGATGCAGAGGTGTATGATAGCACAGGTTCCTTAAACACCTGAAGTACTGGTTACTGATCAGCATTAAGTGGGTAGTACGGTTACTGCAGTCTGAACTAGGCATTTTGGTAATGTCAGGATAAAGGCCCTATAAATATCAAAGCTGTTAAATCACCAGCTCCAAATAATCAATCAGGCCTATTAGGATGGCATAATGGAATCAGGTTTGTGCAAAACTTTTCTGTAACTGAACAGCCTTGAATATATTGAAAAGAGTATGGTCTGTAACTGTACCCAGGAGTCTGAAAATACTTCTCAGGTTCTTTCAAGAGATGCTAATTGAGCCGTTGGTACTGGAATATATTGATTGTAATCAACTGTCTGTCATTCAGCCTGATGTGAGCAGGCCTGATGTGGGAGCCACTCTCCAGAAGCATCAGTGTAAGATGGTTGCTGTTTGTATAATTCAGACCTGATCACCTTCCAAATGTGATTATCGCAGAGCAGAGAGAGCAGGCAGTGTGGCCGTTGGAAAAATGGTCAGATAAATAAATTCAAGGTGGCTTTATGCAAATGGATGTTCAGTTCTCTGTAGGATATTGTAAGGTGGCCATAATGAAACAATGGATTTCCACATAGACCTTTAAAAGTAGGACAGGGTGTTACGTTATTATCCCCTTACATTAAGGATAAACTTTAGGAACAAATCCAGTTTCTCCCTACAAAGTGATATCATTTACTAGACAAAGACCCTAAACCTGTTACCTTCTGCAGGTTTTGAAGGAGATGTGGACATTCAGTTGAGAATTAACTTGACAGCATGCTGTGAATGATAGCATAGATCACAGCCACCTGGTGATAGAAACAATTAATATGAATCATCGTACTGTTATCTGCATCCAGTTACATCAAGTCTACAGCACAGAAACAGGTAATTCGGCCCAGCTGGTCTATGCTGGCATTTATGCTCCACACGAGCCTCCTCCCACCCCTCTTCATCTAACCCTATCAGCATATACTTCTATTCCTTTCTCGCTCATGTGAATATCTAGCTTCCCCTTAAATACATCTATGTTATTTGCCTCAACTACTCCTTGTGATAGCGCATTCCACATTCTTACCACTCTTTGGGTAAAGAAGTTTCTCCTGAATTCCCTATTGGATTTATTAGTGACTGTCTTATATTTATGACCTCTAGTTTTGGACTCCCCCACAAGTGAAACAATCTCTACATCTACCCTATCAAACCCTTTCATTCTCTTAAAGACCTCTATCGGGTCACCTTCAGCCTTCTCTTTTCTAGAGAAAAGAACCCCAGCCTGTTCAGCCTTCCTGACAAGTGCATCCTCTCAGTTCTGGTATCATCCTTGTGAATCCTTTTTTGCACCTTCTCCAATGCCTCTATATTCTTTTTATAATATGGAGACCAGAACTGTGCACAGTACTTCAAGTGTGGTTTAACCAAGATTTATACAAGATTAACATAACTTCTCTGCTTTTCAATTCTATCCTTCTAGAAATGAACCCCAGAGCTTGGTTTGTATTTTTATGGCATTATTAACCTACGTCACTACTTTTAGTGATTTGTGTATCTGTACCCCCAGATCCCTTTGCTCCTCTACCCCATTTAGACTCTTATTATCCAAGCAGTATGTGGCCTCTTTATTCTTCCTACTAAAATGCATCACCTCACAGTTATCTACATTGAAATTTATTTGCCATTTATACGCCCATTCTGCAAATTTATTAATGTCTTCTTGTATTTTGTTGCATTCTTCCTTATGTTAACTACACCTCCAATTTAGTGTTGTCCGCAAATTTTGAAATTGAATTTCCTATTCCAGAAGTACAGTCTACTTTGTGAATGAGACCTTTGAAGAGTCTTTAATGGTAATTGTCCCAATGGGGGAAGGCCCTTTCTTCTCAGCTCTGCTTTGTCCTGAAGATGGTAAACGGCTTAAGGCTGCTACTAAACCAGATTCTTTGCTTCTGGGTCTTCTCTAACCATCTTATCCAAGATTATTTCAGCTCTCGTATCTCAGATCTCTCTCATGGGTGTATCCCAACTCCTCATACCTTTGAAAATGTCTAGCCTTGTTTTGCGATCTAGGTAAGCTTTAAGAAATGAATAGCAAATTCTGTCCTCCAATTGCATTTAGCTACTGGACTTATCCTATGCCTCTATAAATTTTCGCCTCAGTCTTGGAAAGAGGTAGAGCATCACTTTAGACTTTGTTTTAATATCAGGCAAAAGACAAACAACCAAATAAGTAACCTGTATATAGTCAAATTAAATGTTTACATTACGCCAGTGGGTTGTAAATTTTTTACAGGAAGACCTGCAAGCCCTCCTGGAAGAGGTGGAAGACAGGGGGGACGGACTCCTGGGTGTGCCAGGCAGCAAGCCATTCAGGAGTCTCAGCCTCGCCACCTGAAGGGAGGTGACCCTGGCACGTCCTCTGCCATATTGTTTTATTCTCATCGCCTCCACGCACTGCTGTTCCTCCTCCTCCATAAGGATGGCATATGAATCATTGCACTGTTATCTACATCCAGTTACATCGAGTCGACAGCACTGAAACAGGTCATTCGGCCCCTGCTGGTCTATGCTGGCATTTATGCACCACACGAGCCTCCTCCCACCCCTCTTCATCTAACCAGAGTTGCGCTGAGTACGTGGGGGGCCGCGGCAGTCACAAAATATAGGGGTAGAGTGAGACTGTGGGGTGGGGTTGGGGGGTCAAATTCCAGTCTCAATGAGCAAAACTGTGAAAACAAAATGGCTTGAAAACCTGTCACCGAAGCCAGAAATCGGCAAGCAAAGTTTGTGACTCTTCAAAGCTTTTCAAACTCTTCACTTCTGTCTGAATCAGGCAGCAAAGCTGCCAAGAAGATCTTTTACTGTGGTCTGTGTCTGTTGCTTCTGTTTAATTTTACTTTTAAATAAACTCAATTCGTTGTTTGTAGCCTCAAACACATGATCCATCAGAGGGGTATTTGTTGCGGAGGTTTGGATTTATTGTTCCCAGTGGACATATTGATGATAAATGGGATTATAATTCACCCAGGGCTTGCTGCCTTCCAAATGACTTGCGGACTAAGTCATGTTTTTCTTAATGGGGAGCGTGGACTTGTCCTTTGCGCTGAACAAGGGGAAGAGAATCTGGAGAGCACCCAAACCATAGCAGCTGGCTCAGGGGTGCAGTCTCCTCGAATCTCATCTAAAGAAGTGTCAACAGAAAGCTACCTTGACATTGCTTTAATGGATTGCTGGTGCTGTCAGCTCCTGATGCACGTGTGCTGCACAGCCGGCGGCAAATCCATGAAGTTACTGTGAGCGTGTTGACCAATGTACTTTGAGGAGCCAGCAGCCTCTAGCACACCATGAAGCTAATTCAGAGGCAGTTTAGAAGCAGCTCCCATAATTTCATAGCTCGGACCCTGAAGTCATCACAGAAAACCTGTCGAATTATCTGCCTGCTGCAATAGGAGATTCACAGTACAATAAAACCTGACTGCAGATCAAAGCAGCACAATTAGATTACAATTGCGAGCAATGCAATCAATAGCTGTTATTGCAAACAGCGATCCTTCACCAGTAAACAGAAAAGGGTGATTTAAGCACATCCTTTCATCCTGCACAACACTCAGCAAGAACGGGTTCATCTACATACAAAACAGCTGCAGTGCCTGCGGAATCAGCGAGCTGGAAAATCAAGCTGCAGCCCAGCTCCCTGTTCACTCCCTCACTCTCTGCCTCACACGTGTTAATAATGTTATGCCCCATTTACTTTGCAGAACTACTACTGGAGGCTGTGAGGTTCACCTCATGAAGTGGAGATTGTGTTTAAATCCCTCCATGCTTTGCCCCATCCTGTCTCTAACCTCCTCCAGTCCTACAACCCCCTCTGTACTTTCCATTCCTCTGACTCTGGTCTCTTATGCATATCCCCTCCCTTCGCCCCACCATTGGTAGCTGCTCCTTCAGCCACCTAGGTCCCACTCTCTGGAATTCCCTCCCTAAGTACCATCACCTCTCCATCTCCCTCTTGTCCTTTAAGACCCTCCTTAAATCATTTCTCGTTGACCAACCTTTTGGTCACTCCTCCTAATCTCTCCTTCTTTAACTCAACGTCTGTTTTCCTTAAGCCTCTGTGAAGTGCCATGAGACATTTTTCTATGTCAAAGGTGTTAAATAAATGCAAGGTGTTGCTGTTGCTGCAAATTTTGGCCTGGAGCCTACCTGCAGCTATCCAACTCTGGGAAAGCATTGAATCTTGTTTTGATGTCAGTGCTAGATAGTGCCACCTCTGATATTGTGTAGACACACATCCAGTGTGCTTGTGTATTCATGCTCTAGGAAAGGTCCCTTTCACTTATGTATCTTGCTCTGCTGTATGTATGATTTAGATACATGCTTTTTATACAGATGGCTCACTGTTTCTGATACCATCAATACCAGCTGTTCGTTATTTGGAACAGGATTCTCCACACTTTTACATCATCTCCTCGTAAAACACACAATTTGTATTTTTTCTTAATTTTCTTTCTTTCTGGCTTCCCTTGGGACATTCACTTCCTTCTCTAAGAGAAGATCCTTGCTTTCATGTCATTGCCATTCCAGTTCTTAATAACCAATAGGAGGCATGTGTGGACAGCCTTGTGGTGATTCCTAAGCTGACTTTACCTTACTTTGTGTGAAGGCATTTGACATTTGGATCATCATTTCCCTGGAGCAGTGTGAACAAGTTTGGAGGGATATTGGTTGATGGTGGTGCTCCAATGGTACTGCAGTGCCCGGTTTATTTCACTCTGAAGTACCAGCTCTTCTGTTGTGACAGGTATACAATACAATGTACTCAACTTACAACAGGCATATTTTGCACTGAGGTATTAATTAACCACCCACAGCACTACCTAGTTACCTTTTACAGAATGCAGAGCTTCATACACAAACGCATCTTTAATTGTGGTGCCCCAGGGACAAGTAGGCTAACCCAAAAGGTGAAACCAAATTAGTTGAACACAAGACTTGTGCATTTCGTGTCCAGCTGATAATGTAAAATTGTTATAATGATACTTGCATTTATATAGCTCTTTATCATATTGAAATGTTTCACAGTGCTTCACATAATGAATTACTTTTGAAGTTCAGCAACTGTTATCTAGGCAAAGATTGGTAGGGTTGATCAGTGAAATGGAATTGGGATACCATTTGGGTATTGCCCAGTGGGTAAATGATGTGGTCCTGAGCCATACAGACTAAGATCCTAAGTTAGATCTCTAATCTATGCTGATCTCAGTCAGGATGGTATGTAGAGAGATGATGCCCCACATGGTCAAATTCATGCCAACAGTCATTGCATAGCTTCACACAAAAAGAATGGCCTCCTGAACATGGCATCAGTGAGGATGGAATTGTATCCCAGCGAGAGACAGAAAGGAGCAAAATAAAGAGAGAACATTAGGAATAAGCAGTGTGGATACTGAAGAATTAGGGTGTATATGTATGAGCTCTTCTTCAAATAACAACTGAGCTAGGTGAAGTGAGGTTGTACATTTGACCAGTTCCTTTGTTGTCTCAGTGGTGAGAAGCAGCTGGGTGAACTTCCTGTTAGAATGGCATGCTGATCAGCTCCCGTGTGGTTTTGTGGAGGGAGATGTCTGAATATTTGAACTCATTCTCTGGTGCCTAGTAGCGCTTGGAGTAGAAAAAACATCAAAATTCTATCTTGGTTCCTCTGAGGAATGCATCTGGTTTCGCTTCTTGATAAAGGGCATGTCCCAGTTGAGAGTCTAAGGAGTTGGGTGGAGGGGAATGTGTCCAAGTCAGCTCCTTGTCATCTACTGGAACAGGATGAGAGCATGTATGGGGGTTTCTGGGTCACCAAGCAGTTAGTGAAAGGGGTGAGTTTAAGGGTGTGGTGTGAAATTCCCCAGTAGTATGTCCCTAATCCCATTCCATCAATCCTAACTACAATCCCGATTCTATCTGAAAGCTCATTCCTGGTCCTCACGTGGAATGAGATTGCCCTGGCGTCTGTAAAACAGCGACACTTTGAACTTTCAATAAATAAAACATGCGTTCCATGAAGAAACCTTTCCATTTTCCACGCAAGGTTACTTTTCTAACATGACAGGACCTTAATCATTTGTGAAGCAAATGTCTGAAATATCATTTCCTCATCATTTTCACAGTTAATGTAATGTAAGGCTATAAAAAAGTTCAATACCTCCATGTTCCCTTTTGCCTTTTTTATACGTCTTTAAATGTATTACCCTACCACGGGGCCCATTCTCTGCCAACAGTGCCTGCAGGATATGAACACTTGCTGGACAATTTCACTGCAACAGCAGCATGAAAGCCTAGCTTCAGCAACTGAGAAAATGTGCACCTGTTATTTGATGTTTGACACTGGAGTGTCATGGCACTAATCCCTTACATTTGCAATCCTGTATATTAAAATACTAGTGGGGATGAAAAGGAAATCTGTGAATGTTGGAAATCTGAAATAAAAAACTAGAAAATGGTGGAAATGAACGGCAGGTTCCTCATCAATGTTTCAAGTTAAGGTCCCTTCATCACAACCGACGGGCCTACTGTGTATTTCTAGTATTTTCTGTCTTCATTTGTCGAGTAAATTCCAGTCTGTTTCCTGTTATTATGTAATTTAGTGTTCTATTATTACTCTGTAACACCAGGTAAAAAAGGCAGAATCATCGTAAAATCTCCTTTCCTGCCACCTGATCACAATTCCTGGCTGATTGCCTCAGCACTCAATCTAACTAAGAACAAATTTGCTTTATTGCTTCCTTAATGATGCACCAAAATATTCCAGATTTTGCTGAGGATTTTCTTTACATGTACAAATCAAAGCAGTTAGAAACACACCGGCTGTGAGTCTTCAATCTTGGCAACAAAGAATGTTTCTTTGTAAAAGATCATCGTGCGTAATGGCGTTTTATCCAAAATACATTATTGTAGGTATCAGAATCAGTCGACCCTTTTAAAGCAGTTTAAGAAGCTTTGTAGATTACTTCAAACGTACTTGCAGAGATTGTTCTTGGTCGGTGGACAAGGATGTTTGACAGGACCAAATTCACTCTTAAAGAAGCACTGCTTGGCTGAAATAGTGTTTGTAAACACATGACACGTAGACGTAGAGATGTTTCCACTTGTGGGGGAGACCAAAACTAGGGGCCATAAATATAAGATAGCCACCAATAAATCCAGTGGTGAATTTAGGAGAAACTTCTTTATCCACAGAGTGATTAGAATGTGGAACTCGCTACCAGCAGGAGTAGTTGAGGCGAATAGTATTAATACATTTAAGGGGAAGTTAGATAAGCACATGAGGGAGAAAGGAACAGAAGGATATACTGATAGGGTTAGATGAAGAGTGGTGGGAGGAGGTTCATGTGGAAAATAAACGCCGGCATAGTTGGGCTGAATGGCCTGTTTCTGTGTTGCAAATTCTACATAATTCTATGTTGTTGCAATTCACATCAAGGACCCTTATCACGTCAATGTGCTGTTTGTCCTTGATGAACACAAATGGATTGAGTTCCATCCCTATTTTCAGGCGGGAATAGGATGGCGGTACAGGAAATTTGGAGCATAGAATTTACTGGCCAGTTCCCACTGACGCCTGGGCTGCCACTATCTTGGCGGGGTCCTTGAAGTGGGCAGCCTACAGACACACTGAAAACAGGCGGGCACCTCATTAATCCATGCAAATGACGTCAATAGAACCCCAATGCAACTTTCAGGTACCAATGGGCAGAGCATGTACTGCACACTCTGCCAATTGGCATTTGCGTTGAGTGGCTTAACCAGTGATCCTTAAAGGGACCACTGCAGGCCAATCAAAAACAGAGAAGTTAAATTTTTTAAAATTATTTTTGGGTTCAGAAAGAGCATTATTCACCTCCTGACCCTACGAAAGTCGATCCAGCGATGCCTGACGTTCCGCTGCCCTCCCCCGGGAGTCCCTCCCTCCCCTTTAACTTACCTACACTGGTTGGGCTCCGCACTTAAGCCATTAGATTTTAGTCCCTCTACAACCGGTGAGCTGCTCAAGATGCATGAGCAACTTACTGACGATATGGAAATGAGGCCTGACCATGTAAACTGGTTGGCCCTACGACCGATTTCATTGGCCTTACACCGCCCGCCTCACCCTCGATTGAATCGGTACACGTGAAAATTACTCTAAAATCCTCCCCATAGCAAAGAAGAGTCCTGTTCAACCCATCAGTGGAAATAGCACATCAGTAGTAATTCCTCTGATGGGCCAGTTAGTAATGGCAAAATGTAACTGACCAGATAGCCCCAAATTCAGTTCCTGCTCTGAGTTGAGTTAGCTGAACCGAGCCAGGGTTCTACATTTTTATTATATTTCAAAATATACTTTATTTCATAAAATTTAAGGATACACACAGTTCAATGTAGATATCACAAAAACATACAATTCAAAAAAACAATAAAATATACTTCATACACAATATTCCATTATTACACTTTAAAAAACGGTGCATATCTTCGAATACATGCAGTAAAATTCAAGGTGTGATGGCTTTACATGATAGCCTTTCGCCATAGAGCCTTTACATAGGCCACACCACGCTTCAGTGCATCCTGCAGCACGTACTCCTGGACCTTGGAGTGTGCTGGTCGGCAACACTCGGTCATGGACAGCTCCTTCAGCTGGAAGACCAGCAGGTTTCAGGCAGACAGAAGATCCTCCTTCACCAAGTTGATGGTCTTCCAGCAGCAGGTGATATCTGTCTCAGTGTGCGTTCCAGGGAACAGCCCGTAGAGCACAGAGTCCCGTGTTACTGAATTGTTGGGGATGAACCGGGACAGATACCAATGCATCTCTCTCCACACCTTGTGCGCGAAGGGGCAGTCCATTAGGAGATGGACGACGGTCTCGTCCCCGCTGCAGCCTCAAAGGCATCGCGCGAAGATGCTGAGATGCTTGCAGGAAAGACCGCACTGGGAGGGCCCTTCTCACCACCATCCAAGCTACATCCTGGTGACTGTTGGTCAGTTCCGATGACAAGACGTTCTGCCAAATGGTTTTGACTGTCTGGTCGGGGAACTGCCCAATCGGATGCATCCTCTCCTTTCCCTGCAGGACCTCCAGAACGTTCCGTGTCAATCACTGTCTGATGGCCTTGTGGTCATATTTTTTGCTTCAAAATATACTTTATTTCATAAAAATTTAAAGATACCACAATTCCAAGGCGATACAATTCAAAACAATACAACACGGATCGTACACAATACAATTCCAATATTACAATTTAAAACACAGTACATATCTTTATAATACATGCTGTACAATACAAGGTGGGATAGCCTTACACGGTGGCCTTGTGGTCTACAATTGGCATCAGGGCTGTGAGAGACAAGTAAGCCTGGGCTCCCAGCATCAGCGGTGCTGGAGTTTATTGAGAGGATGCCTGTTACCGTGACACCGTGTCTGGAGCATTCTCCTGATGAAGCTCCCCCTTTTCAGCAGTTTCTCTTTCAATCCAGAGCTTTACCTAACTAGGAGCAGATGGAGTTCAATTAAATGAAATGAGCCGTTGAAAGTTATATTGGGCTGGATTTTGCTGTGAGCCTGGCATTGGTTAGGCTTGCACTTGCCCATAGACTTTTCATGGGCTTTTGCATGGCGAGTTCGTCTTCTCGGGTCCTCATTCCAGCACTGGGCCCTCTGCAGGGTATCTGGGACCTGTGTGAACGGGGCAAGCAGCTGTGTGTCCCCTTAACCAATCAGCATGACGCATGTTAATAAGCAGCGCAGAGACTGAACCAGGAAGTAAGTTCGAATAGTGAATTCAATGTCAAATCAAATAAAGAGAGGGTAAGAAATATTGAATTAAAAGACAGAGATAAATGAGACAGAAGGAAAAAGTAAAAAAATATTTTTTTTTTTAAACGTCCAACAATAATTAAAATCGGAAGGAATGAGACTCCACACTTGTAAAAGTTCATTTCCAGTGCCAAAGAGGCTGTTTGACAGTAATTAAGACTTACCACGCAGTTAAAAGTGTGCTTAGACTTGAAATGACTTAACATCCCTTTTTTTGGCGAGAAAAGTTCGTATCCATCAGGTCAGTGCAGGAATTTCATGTTGTTCCATTTATTTGAATGGCGAGCCAGCCGGTGAGACGCCGTTCTCGGGCAGCTTACCAAGGAACGTCACATCTGGTAGAGCAATTTCTGGATTTCCACGTTTGACTGCGCATGTACTCTCACTGGAAGTTGCTGTACTAGACGCACAGAAATAACAGTGAGAACTGGTAGCCTCGCCGTTATTTTCACAGGAAAATCCAGCCCTATAACTGTCCCATTGTGGTTAGAGAAAAAAAGCAGACAATGAAGAAGTACAGTGAAGGTGGAGAGTGTTGAATGCCTGCCAGCCTGATCTTCTTGTTGGAATCGCCAGAGCTCTGCATCTTCCCCTTGCAATTTGCAAATAAAACTGAAGCTCTTTTAACTTTTGGTTCTGAATCCACCTCCAGTGGCAGAACTGCTCGAGAGGAAAATCCAGTTCAGAAGGCCTGTAACACGTGGCTGAGCTGAGTCATCAAACTTAAAAAGGAGAGAGAGAAAGCCAGGTGTTCCTTTTGAATTTTGACCTGCAGCCCAGTGAGAAATTAAACTCTGAATGACCTCACTAAGTGTTTATTTAATAAGAATTAAATTTTGTTGTCTTAAAGGGACACAGTTTCACCATTGCAGCAGAATAATACATTATTCATTACATGATATAATACTCCTGTCCATAAAACATAGTGCATCACCGCTCTAAATACAAACAATTCCCATGGAGATACACGATCTATCTGTATTAATGTTTTGAGATAGATCACATTTCAAGTGTCACATTGTCACATATGCAAATATGCATATATAAAAAAGAGAAAGCCAGCTATTTTCTGCTGGTCTCTGCTGATCTCTAATTAACTTTAGGATGTACCAAAGAACAATTCACTTCTAATTGACCTAAGGAAGGCACAACAATTACCTGTGTGCCCTTAAAGGAGCACATAACTGTAACAAGTTAGGGTCAGTCTCAATCTAGTTCCTGGTGGTCATGGGCCTACAGGACAAAACTGCCCCTCATTTGGCAGTAATTAGATTGAAGTAGTAATCTCACTCAGAGAGAATGCAGTAGGTGGTGCTCTTTTGAGGTTGAAACTGAGGCACATTGTTGGGACAGTGTAGAGGGAGCTTTACCATGTATCTGACCTGGGAATACTTGATGTGGCAGGGTAGAGGGACATTTATTCTGCCCCCAACTGCTGTATCTGACCTGGGAATACATGATGCTGACAGGGATGCTCAAATAGTCAAGTTCCCTTTCCCAGCATTAACTGCCCTGCATCTTGAAATAACTGTTCAAACAAGACAAAGGACTACAGCAGAATCAAACCCACAGATTAAATTCTTGTAGCCCAAGCTCCAGTCAGTCCATTATTACACAGACTGAAGACCAATTATTTTGTAGTAAAACACTGGGAAATGAGGCTGTAATAGTTTAAGACCTTTAGAAAAAAAACAAAGACACTACATAAAAACACAATAATGTTATCAGCAGCCATTTACGCCTTGACTTACTACATTCCCAAGCTGGGAAAATGAAAAATCAATATGGCTTCTGGTTTTGGCTGATCATTTCCAATGACTGATTGGCTTATGGAGGAGTCTGTCAGGTGTTCAATTATCAACTTGTCTATTAGGGTTGGAAGGCCTGTAATTTGTTTTCATTCACGGCCAGTGATGTCACTGCTTTCTTGACCTTCCCATACATTCTTTGATGTTCTATTTAGCCAACCAAATCCAGCAAAGCATATTGACCCATGTTTAGTATGGTTGGAAGTATAGGCCACTATGATGAACCTCAGCAGCTGGATTATTAAGTTATTGGCTCAGAAGGCAGCTGAGGAAGGAGGACAGTGTAACAAGGACATAAAAGGAAAGATGGCAGAGGGTCGAGGGACACTAAGGACAGAGGGCTGAGCAAAAAGGCCAGTTAAAGGATGGAGGCAGAGTAACAAGTGCAGCTAATGGGCAAAATAACAATGGCCAGCTAAGGATGGACAACAAAGTAACAAGGGCAGCTAAGGAAAGGACAACAGAGTAACAAGCCAGCTAAGGATGGACAGTAGAGTAACAAGGGCAGCTAAGGAAAGGACAACAGAGTAACAAGCCAGCTAAGGATGGACAACAGGGTAACAAGGGCAGCTAAGGATAGACAGCAGAGTGACAAGGCTCATTAAAGTGTGGAGGGCAGAGTAATAAAAGAAGCTAAGGGTTGACAGCAGAGTAACAAAGGCAGTTAAGGATGGTGAACAAAGTGACATAGGCAGATAAGGATGGGCAGCAGACTAACAAGGCCAGCTAAGGATGGAGTGCAGAGTGACAAGAGCAGATTAGATAGAGTGCAGTGCGACAAGGTACTCCCAACGAAGCGTCACAAATTTCCCCAATGCTTTTCATGAGGTTAGCATACTTTGTTAGGTTGGCTGGTGTGAAATTTTAGTAGCCTCTCCCACCATAACTGTGTGTTGCAGCAGTTCCTGAAAATCCTCTCAAATATTGACACGCTCCCCCCTGCTAATATTGACACGTTCTCAGGCATCTCCAGCTAATATTGACACACTCCCAGGCATCCCCTGTTAATATTGACACACTCCCAGGCAGTTCTAGCTAATAGTGACATGTTCCCAGGCATCCCCTGTTAATATTGACATGCTCCCAGGCATCCCCTGTTAATATTGACACACTCCCAGGCATCTCCAGCTAATATTGACACACTCTCAGGCATCTCTTGTTAATATTGACAGGCTCCCACGCATTTCCCGCTAATATTGACACGCTCCCAGGCATCCCCTGCTAATAGTGACACGCTCCCAGGCATCTCCTGTTAATATTGACACACTCCCAGGCATCCCCTGCTAATATTGACACGCTCCCAGGCATCTCCTGTTAATATTGACACACTCCCAGGCATCCCCTGCTAATATTGACACGCTCCCAGGCATCCCCTGCTAATAGTGACACGCTCCCAGGCATCTCCTGTTAATATTGACACACTCCCAGGCATCCCCTGCTAATAGTGACACGCTCCCACGCATTTCCCGCTAATATTGACACGCTCCCAGGCATCCCCTGCTAATAGTGACACGCTCCCAGGCATCTCCTGTTAATATTGACACATTCACAGGCATCCCCTGCTAATAGTGACACACTCCCAGGCATCTCCTGTTAATATTGACACGCTCTCAGGTATCCCATCAGGGACATCCTGAGGTCGTGAATGGTGCTATATAAATGCTATATAAATTTTCTCCAAAAGGAACCAGTGATCTAAATACTTGCAGGTAAGTGACCCTCTAAATAGCCCTCCAAATGCTATATGTGGCCGGTACCACCCAGTCTACCTGGGCGTGTCCACCACTCAGTGGTCCTTTTGCAATTTGGCCTGAAAATACTATCGGGGTCCTATTGACATCATAAGACCCCGATTTTAATACTTTAATGAGGTTCCAGCCCGAAAGAGCTGAGTACCTGGGCTGCCCTGGTCAAGTCCCTGAAGAAAATGGCAGCAGAGGTTCGGGAGCTAGAATAGGGCAGCAATTACTGATTTTCAGGGCAGTATCACCTCATTCCCATTGGGCAAAGTCCCTCAAAATTGAGATGGTAGGCTCTGAAGTTCTGCTGGCATTTTAGCGACATAATACACATTGATACAAAAATATTATTAGGGTTTTCCTTTCATATTTTAGGTGGCATATATATTATTGCAGTAGTGAACAGAATTACCATGATTTGCAAATAACTGTATATTGTTAATGTCTTTAATAAATATCTTTTGTTTTATAAATATTACCTCAGGTTATAGTGAAGATAATTCCACTTATTGGTTTTACAATTCGGGCTAATAATTTATGTTAACATACTTCTAGTTGCTGACGTAAAATATACTACTTTTTTCACTTCTTCCTCCAGTGCCTTCTTTCCCCCTTATCTACAAACCATTCAAATGCAGATTGGAACCCTTCGGCACGCTACCCATACTCCCTACTGGTTTAATTATAACAATTTCTGGAATGTTCAGTCACACATGGTACTATTTACCTTGAAGGTCCCGACGTCTTTAATATAACCATACCATATACCATACTTTAATATAACCATACCATATACCATACTTTAATATAACCATACCATATACCATACTTTAATATAACCATACCATATATCATAACCATATAACCTGACGTGGGCCAGTTGCAACAGAGAAATTATTCCCTCCTCTTAAATGTTACCTTCACCTTCAATATGTGCGTTAAGAATAATGCTTACATATAATGTGATGGATAAAGAGTTCCTCGCACATATTGCAGTGTGAGCCAGTGTAGATGAAACTCATTATATTAGCGATACTTCTAAATATTCATTTTAACTTACACATTATGATATATTAAAATAACAACTTCAACCATGCTGACTTTAGTCTGCAGATGTAGATAAAGGCCTGAGTTGAATGCAACTGCTTCCTCCATTAGCATATGCCATGTAATTATTTGGAATTTGCAGTGTCCCTAATCTTAATTGGATCTTTCTTCTCTCAATAATTGGCTAAATTGTTGTTTTTACTTCACCATTTAAATGATTTACCCTCAAGGCATTAATGCTGTCCAAAGTTAGCACATGGTGATGTCAGTGTACAAATTACTGCTGGTCAGGATAGCAGTCCATTAGAGTCTGGGAGAGAGCATGTAAAAACCAAAGGGAATCAGAAGAGTTAGTGAGAGAATGCTAGCACTGAAGAGACAGAGAGAGACAGTTAAAATACACAGGTAAGAAAGAAACAAAGAGGATGAACACCAAAGCAACAGTGTGAGAGAGGGCATCTTATGTTCTTATAGGAAATTGGACATGAATTTAGATTTGAGGTTAGGATCAGATCAGCCATGATCTTATTAAATGGCGGAGCAGGCTCGAAGGGCCGATTGGCCTACTCCTGCTCCTATTTCTTATGTTCTTATGTATAAGTGAGAAAAACAAAAGAGAGAGAGAGAGAGAGTTGAATAAAGAGATGTTGGGTCCCTATATTCACATTTTCTCAACCACAGAGTTCTGTTGAATTGAAAATTGCATTTTAAGCATTACCTTTAGCAGAATTGTTTCAGATACACATTAAACACAGTGCTGAGGGATTACTGCTCGGGAACTAAAAACACCAATTTAGTCAATTACTGAGGTGGATCACATTAACTTTACTTAGACTGCCACTTTCTGATAATTTGAACCATTTATACTACCAGCGCTGTATATCAAAATCCAACCAGTTGCTATTACACTAATGGACTTAAGTCAATACAGCATATTAAAATTCATTTTATTTTATTACAATCAAATCTGCAATATAATGTTTAAACTTTAGTGACTCATTGTGATTTATTGCAAGGCAGTACAATTGCTGTTTTCCATATTGATGCAGACTATCTAACAAGCCCCTTAACATTAAGTTACCTAATTACACTGATCTGAACGGACACTTCAGAAAAGTTTCCAATTGCAAGAATTATTTTTTGTAGAAAAAAATTACTTTCTATGTTTCAATTGATGCAAAGCAAGCCACCTTCTACGTGAAAATATTAATGAAAGCAGGGTCCAAAGGGTAAAAGAACAACACATGTGACATTTCCCAGGTATGAGGGAGAGAGAAAGGGATTCCAGGGCTTCAACCAAGGGGCAGAACAGGGCCTAACCTTGAAATAAGTGCAGGCCAAGTGTTGTCATGGGATTGATGTCAGAGGGGACATTCCTGGCCCTCCTGTCTCAATTTCCTCTGCTTGTGCCCTGGGGGTGCCCATTTACAGCTCTGCCCCAAGACGGTGGAGGTGGACCTTGTGCCTTTGGACCTACCTCAGCTTGGAGGACTGATGGGTCAGGGAGTGCTGTCCCACAGACTAGTCAAGCAACAGCCATACTCACAGAATCATACCATTCAGCCAACGTTCCAGACTCTTCCATCACCATCACTGGGTATGTCCTGTCCCACCAGCAGAACATACCAACCAGAAGTGGCGGTACAGTGATATACAGTCAGGAGGGAGTGGCCCTGGGAGTCTTCAACATTGATTCTGGATCCCATGAAATCTCATGGCATCAGGTCAAATATAGGCAAGGAAACCTCCTGCTGATTACCACCTACCGTCCTCCCTCAGCTGATGAATCAGTCCTCCTCCATGTTGAACACCACTTGGAGGAAGCATTGAGGGTAGCAAGGGCACAGAATGTACTCTGGGTGGGGGACTTCAATGTCCATCACCAAGAGTGGCTCGGTAGCACCACTACTGACCGAGCTGGCCGAGTCCTGAAGGACGTAGCTGCCAGACTGGGCCTGCAGCAGGTGGTGAGCAAACCAACACGAGGGAAAAACTTACTTGACCTCGTCCTCACCAATCTACCTGTCACAGATGCATCTGTCCATGACAGTATTGGTAGGAGTGACCACCGCACAGTCCTCGTGGAGATGAAGTCCTGTCTTCGCACTGAGGACACCATCCAACGTGTTGTGTGGCACTACCACCGTGCTAAATGGAATAGATTCAGAACAGATCTAGCAGCTCAAAACAGGGCATCCATGAGGTGCTGTGGGCCATCAGCAGCAGCAGAATTGTATTCCAGCACAATCTGTAACCTCATGGCCAAGAATATTCCTCACTCTACCATTACCAACAAGCCAGGGGATCAACCCTGGTTCAATGAGTGTAGAAGAGCATGCCAGGAGCAGCACCAGGCGTACCTAAAAATGAAGTGCCAACCTGGCGAAGCTACAATACAGGACTACATGCATGCTAAACAACGGAAGCAACATGCTATAGACAGAGCTAAGCGATTCCACAACCAATGGATCAGATCAAAGCTCTGCAGTCCAGCCACATCCAGTTGTGAATGGTGGTGGACAATTAAACAACTAACAGGAGGAGGAGGCTCTGCAAACATCCCCATCCTCAATGATGGTGGAGCCCAGCACGTGAGTGCAAAAGACAAGGCTGAAGCGTTTGCAGCCATCTTCAGCCAGAAGTGCCGAGTGGATGATCCATCTCGGCCCCCTCCCAATATCCCCACCATCACAGAAGCCAGTCTTCAGCCAATATGATTCACTCCACATGATATCAAGAAATGGCTGAGTGCACTGGATACAGCAAAGGCTATGGGCCCCGATAACATCCTGGCTGTAGTTCTGAAGACTTGTGCTTCAGAACTAGCCGCACCTCTAGCCAAAATGTTTCCATATAGCTGCAACACTGGCATCTACCTGACAATGTGGAAAATTGCCCAGGTATGTCCTGTCCACAAAAAGCAGGACAAATCCAATCCGGCCAATTACCGCCCCATCAGTCTACTCTCAATCATCAGCAAAGTGATGGAAGGTGTCGTCGACAGTGCTATCAAGCGGCACTTACTCACCAATAACCTGCTCACCGATGCTCAGTTTGGGTTCCGCCAGGACCACTCGACTCCAGACCTCATTACAGCCTTGGTCCAAACATGGACAAAAGAGCTGAATTCCAGAGGTGAGGTGAGAGTGACTGCCCTTGACACCAAGGCAGCATTTGACTGAGTGTGGCACCAAGGAGCTCTCATAAAATTGAAGTCAATGGGAATCAGGGGGAAATCTCTCCAGTGGCTGGAGTCATACCTAGCACAAAGGAAGATAGTAGTGGTTGTTGGAGGCAAATCATCTCAGCCCCATGAAATTGCTGCAGGAGTTCCTCAAGGCAGTGTCCTAGGCCCAACCATCTTCAGCTGCTTCATCAATGACCTTCCCTCCATCATAAGGTCAGAAATGGGGATGTTTGCTGCTGATTGAACACTGTTCAGTTCCATTTGCAACCCCTCAGATAATGAAGCAGCCTGTGCCCACATGCAGCAAGACCTGGACAACATCTAGAATTAGGCTGATAAGTGGCAAGTAACATTTGCGCCAGACAAGTGCCAGGCAATGACCATCTCCAACAAGAGAGTGTCGAACCACCTCCCCTTGACATTCAACGGCATTACCATCGCCGAATCCCCCACCATCAACATCCTGGGGGTCACCATTGACCAGAAACTTAACTGGACCAGCCATATAAATACTGTGGCTACGAGAGCAGGTCAGAAGCTGGGTATTCTGTGGCGAGTGACTCACTTCCAGACTCCCCAAAGCCTTTCCACCATCTACAAGGCACAGGTCAGGAGTGTGATGGAATACTCTCCACTTGCCTGGATGCGTGCAGCTCCAACAACACTCAAGAAGCTTGACACCATCCCGGACAAAGCAGCCCGCTTGATTGGCACCACATCCACCACCTTAAACATTCACTCCCTTCACCACCGGCGCACCGTGGCTGCAGTGTGTACCATCCACAGGATGCACTGCAGCAACTCGCCAAGGCTTCTTCGACAGCACCTCCCAAACCCGTGACCTCTACCACGTAGAAGGACAAGGGCAGCAGGCACATGGGAACAACACCCTCTGCACGTTCCCCTCCAAGTCACACACCATCCCGACTTGGAAACATATCGCTGTTCCTTCATCGTCGCTGGGTCAAAATCCTGGAACTCCCCACCTAACAGCATTGTGGGAGAACCTTCACCACATGGACTGCAGCGGTTCAAGGCGGCGGCTCACCACCACCTTCTCAAGGGCAATTAGGGATGGGCAATAAGTGCCGGCCTCGCCAGCGAAGCCCACATCCCATGAACGAATAAAAAAAAAGACATCCAGGTGAAGAGGACCAAACAGGTAAGTTGCTAACTGTTCTCTTAGCCATCCATCAGATTTTGGCGTCTGAGGCATTTTTAAAATTTCAAAATGTACCTTATTTCATAGAATTTAAAGGAAAACACAGTTCAAAGTAAATATCACAACTCTAGTACATTTCAAACCAAGAACACTACAGATCGTACGCAAAGCAATCTCATTGTTACAATTCAAACACAGTGTTTCTTATGACTCATGGTGTACAATACAAGGTGGGGTGGCCTTACATGGTGGCCTTTCCCCATAGAGCCTTTGCGTATGTCGCACCTCGGCACAGCGCGTCCCGCAGAACATACTCCTGGACCTTGGAGTGTGCTAGTCGGCAACACTCGGTTGTGGACAGCTCCTTCAGCTGGTAGACCAGACCAGCATGTTTGGGGCAGATCAAAGGGCCTCCTTCACCGAGTTGATGGCCTTCCAGCTGCAGGTGACATCTGTCTCAGTGTGCGTCCCGGGGAACAGTCCGTAGAGCTCAGCGTCATGTGTTACCGAACTGTTTGGGATGAACAGGGACAGATACCAACGCATCTCTCTTCGCACCCTTTGTGCAATGCGGAGTCCATCAGGAGGTGGAAGACGGTCTCCTCCCCGCCACTGCCTCGAGGGCAGCTTGCAGTGGCGCTGAGGTTCCGTATGTGTTGGAAGGACCGCAGTGGGAGGGCCTGTCTCACCACCATGGCCTTATGGATATAGGCCTCTCAGGGCTGTCTCCTATAATCAGAAATTCACCTTATGTTCCTCCCTCAAACTCACTAAGGTAGTGATTTTAACCCCCAAGAGCAGGTGGGTTGGGGGCGGGTGGGAGTTGAAAATAGTTGTTTTTTGGGTCGTCACCACGACATGGCTTTATTTCCGGGTTTAACTAGGGCGCGTAAAAGTACAGGCTTCCCACTGGGAATGCAAAGTCCGAAAATTTTGCAGCTGCGACCCAAAAAAAAACTATTTTCAACTCCCACCCACCCCAACCCACCCGTTCTTGGGGATTAAAATCACCCCCTAAGTATCTGTGACTGGGCTGATGCTTGCTTCAAGTGATGCAATGTACTGAGGTGATTGTCACTATCCCAGCGGATCAGATTGCCCTTTCTGGGTTTGTGGCCTTTATGTTAATAAAGATGATAAAACTCGAGTACAGGGCATCTTTAGAATAGTGTGCGCTATGCATAATGAGTCATAAACCTCTTTACAAATAATACAATTATATGCACAGAGTAAATCTTCTGCCCTTATTGTTCCTGACCGTACCGGTTATGTTTCAAAGAGGAGCGCAAATGAAACTCATGGAATTAATAGAATCAATAATGAGAAACAAAATGGAAAAATACCTGTATAAAAATAACCTAATAAATAAATGGCAACCAGCCGGGCTTTGGAGGGTTGGGCTTTGCTTGACAAACCTCACAAAATGTTTTGGAAGAGGTGATAAATTGACTGGGGAGCCACATTATGCAGTGTAGCTTAAATTTCAAAAGGCCTTTGATAAACTACCATATCAGAGACCTTTTTACAAACTAACATCACTAGCTAAAATCTGAATGTAGATTAGTAACTGTCTAAGAAATAGGAAGCAAAGGGTGGTCATAACGGGAGCTGGTTTGCAATGGGGCAAAGTACTAAGTGGAGCACCTCAAGGGTTCGTGCTACAACTCCTCCTGTTCCTGGTATACATTTAGAGCCTGAAACTGGAGTCTTAAGGCAAGATCATTAAATTCAGATGATACCAAACTAGGAAGGCAGGGAGACTGTTAAGTTACCAAGAAAACTCGACAAGGTTTGCACTTGAGCTGATCAATGGCAAATGAAGTTCAATATGGACAAGTCCAAGATTCTGCATATTGGAAGTAAAACTAGGCGGATCTGAAGGGCAGCTGATGAATGAGCAATGGATCCAGCAGGTGTGGGAGGTGATGATATAGAAGTGAGTGCAGTGTTTGCCCCACAACACCTGGAAGGATATGCAGAAGTAAGTGTCCAATGAGGAAGGTGGCTTATTTAACACTGCTGTATAAGGATCTGATGGTTAATTATAACACACCACCAGTTATAGGAAGCAAAGGAAGTAACAAGTGCCAGCCAGCTTTCATGTTTCATAAAATGTATTGTTAGCTTGAATGTAACAAATACCTTGCTAGAAGCAGAGAATGAGAGAGATAATGAGAATATTTCAGAAGTACCGCAAGCTACAGGACGCAGATATGTGAAATGGAGCTGATAAAGATTGCTTATTTATGCTCCCATAGAGCTGGAAATTCTGTCTGTCCACTGTAAGGGTCCTATGTGGAATGAATTTGGATAATTTCAATCAACTTCCTGGTACATGGCCCCATAATTCACCATTAGTGGCAATCTCAGAGGTAGAAAATAATACAATGCTGGGGCAGAAGAAAGTACTTTTCTGAGTTGGGGTTGAAGCACATTGATAGGAGGCAAGGAGGAAGCCTGACTAGATGAGCTTGATGCTGGGAAGTGTTCATTCCCAGCAATGATGTCCTGCACCTCGAAGAGCACAAAAATTTCAATAGGATAAAAGAGTTAAAGAAAAAAACTCACATCTGAAAAAAAACTTCTCCATCAAAAATGTTTCAAAAATGGATTTTGGGTTGGCATAAAAATACAAAGTCAGCCCTAACCCTAAATGAAACAGACTAATACAGGAGCTTCCTCGCTGCATTAGAATGAATAAATGAAAGGCTCCTGTGGGTTTCTGTCAGCTCCACTTAACATTTCTGATCATTCCATGAAGAGTCCACAAGCATCTTGACTGAAAACCCACTGATGCAGATGATGGGATTAGTCTTGGGACACAATTTTGGGATTAACTATAAATTAAAAAAGAACACCAGTAAAATATTCATGTGTTGCATTCTAATCTCTCTTTGGTTATGGAGAGAGGTCTAATGTTTCCTTCGTAGCAGACGGAGGACTAACATCTCCTTGGTTACGGAGAGAGGCTAGTATTTGGGTGGCTAGAGAGGAAGGTCTAACATCTGGTTATAGAGGGAGGTCTAACATCTGTGGTTATGGAGGGAGGGCTAACATCTGGTTATGGAGGGAGGGCTAACATCTGGTTATGGAGGGAGCGCTAACATCTGTAGTTATGGAGGGAAGGGCTAACATCTGTTTGATTATAGAGGAAAGTCTAATGTTCTTTTGGTTAGAGAAGGAGGACTAATGTCTTTTGGTTATGGAGAGAATTCATTTTAGTAACATTGGCCCCAAATTCATTGGGTTGCGACCCCTGGGGTTATGCTGGGATTGCACCTGACGGTGCCCTCCACTGCTGGAATTTGCAGGTCAGTGGAAGGGCGCTTTGTTTGCGTGGGTCAGGTGGGTACAAGTGCCTCTTTGGATGCATCTCTGGCGCCTGTGTGCTAGAGATTCCGGCAACCGCCTGCCCATAGGTGAAGGGAGCTTGTCGTGCATACCTAATGAGTTCTGACCCAGGGAATGGGTCAGGGCTGGGGCGGGTATGGGTACGAGAGGGCGGGCAGAAGTCTGTGATGGCACATCTCTGTACTCATAGGAGCTCCTGGGCCTATATGCGCACATGGATTGGTTGGGGGAGGGGGTTTCTGGTGGGTTGGTCTCATCCTTCTGCAATGCTGCCATACTATTCTGTGCTCCTTTCAGGACTCCAACCTTCTCTTCCATCAACATAGCATACAGAGGAATTCCCATAGAAAAACTCATGGTCAGAAGTTCTATCCCTTATTGTGGAGGGTGGGGTGGGGGGTGGTGGGTGAGTTGCATGTGACCAGAGAGTCCCTTACTGTGGTAGTTTAAGGTCCAAATCAGCAGCTTCCCAGTGAGAAATGTTGCAAATGATGCTGGCAATGTTGAAATATCAGCAAAACTTCTCCAAGTTCGGAGCTCCTTTAACTACAGCACTTCGACCTGAATCAGCTGACCTCGGTGAGCCACAAGGCCTCTTTTATCCCATTGTGTGTTACACAGGGCACAGTGGGGATGGTACCAATGGGAACCTTAACATACAATGTTGTCCCGTCATCACCATTACATCTACAATACAATGCTACTGAAGGGGCAGGTGGGACAAATTACATTGTTGCCAAAATAGGATGGAAACCTGGCCCCATTTGTACTCTCTCCTTTATTTCCCCATCACAATTGCACCCCAATAACACCCTTAATCCCGAGGCAATTCGGGGCTTGTATGTGTGGACTTTGGGTGAGGACAGAGTCAGGCTCAACTGTGATGCCTCCCACAGTGATATAGCCAGAAAGCACTCATTGTCTGGACTTACATGTTTTAAAATGATCATTTGGGTTAGGTATTGGAGGGCTGCTTGCACCTGTGTAGCTGTACCACAGGAAAAGGCAGCAACTTCACCAAGGGGGGGGGTGGGGGGAAGAAGGAAAGAACTTGCCTTTCTGTAGCACCTTCCACATCCTCAGGACATCCCAAAGCTCTTTACAGCCAATGAAGTCGTTTTGAAGCAAAGTCAATGCTGTAGGGAAACACAGCAGCCAATATGCACACAGCAAGATCTCACAGGCAGCAATTTGATAAATGACCAGTTAATCCGTTTTAGATGTTTAGGGATAAATGTTGAGCAGGACATCGGGAGAATTCTCCCTACTCTTCTTCCAATACTGTCATGGCAACCTTTTGTAAGGAGGCCAAAGCAAAAGCAAAGTCACCGTCACTCTTTGGGGGTCCAGGCCACAATCCAGGCCTGGACTCCCCAGACATTTTCACCATTTGGTCGGGCTAGTATGTCATTTAGTAGGGTGAGGATGTGAGAACTCCCAGCCCGACCCCCTCCTACATCTGACAGCTTGGGGTCGACTGAGATCAACTAAATCCAACACAGATAAAGGATCAAAAAGATTTCTATTCCGTCTGCCCTTGCATATCGTCCATCTATCTTCACTTTTATTTTTGAAGCTCATCCATCTTTAAATGAAGCCGACGCATTGAGTGCATACGCACCACTTTGTCCCTTACAGTTTGTGTGGGAACACTTCAGTCAGCAACATTTTTACGACTAGAGTTTATTACTAAAATGAAATTGCAGCATAACAAAAACAAATGGTTCAGAACTGTTGGGGCTCTGGAGATAGAAATTTATTGGTCTACAAAACACGACATTTGGAACGTTTGCTAAACACCCTTCAGTGAATATAAATTAAGCTCGCTGATGAAATGAAGGCTTTAGCAGGATGGCAGGAAGGTTTTGAAAAGATTTTGACTTTCAAGGCCTGTCTACTCTAGACTTTCTGAGGCCCCAATTTTAACTCTCCTCACCTGACAGAAACCGGGCCGGGGGGCGGGGGGTGGCGGAGGTCGGTTAAAATGAGGGCAGTGACTTACCTCCATGTCCCAATATTAACCTGCTCCATTGAACAGGTGAGCAGGACACCCACTGGGAGGTGGTGAGGTCCTTCTTTAAATATGCAGATCACATCCGATGATGTCATCAGGAACCAATCTGCAATATTAATCGGAGGCCTGATAAGGGAAGGGATTGGCGGGGTGGGGTGGGGGGAACAGTGATAGATTCTCCGTCAGGCCAGACCTGCCGGGAGCCGGATTGTTGGCCAGAAGAAACCCAACAGGTAAGTGTAAAAAAATTAAATTTTAGGTTTCCTTGTAGGCCAGGAGGAGCAGGAATGTTCCTCCTGGCCTCACAAAGAAGCCTTGAGCCTCCCATACAATGATGTCTGTTTGGATGATAGCTGAGATAAAAGTGTAGTTATGTGGTTTACAGCTTGGGTTTAACAAAGTGATAACGGTTTAACACTGATGAAGTCAGAAACGCTAATTAAGCCAATTAATTTCAACCAGGCAACAGTGCCAGAAACTTCTCAAATGTTCGTTTTTTCCGACCTTCACCTTTTGGATGAGACGTTAAACCGAGGCGCTGTTTGCCTTCTTAGGTGGACATAAAAGTTCCCATGGCACTATTTTGATGAAGATCAGGGGAGTTCTCCATGGTGTCCTGGCCAATATTTATCCCTCATCCAAAACCTAAAAACAGATTATCTGGTCATTGTCGCATTGCTGTTTGTGTGAGCTACCTATGCTGCGTTTCCGACATTACAACAATGACCACACTTCAAAAGAAATTAATTTGTTGTAAAGCACTTTGGGACGTCCTGAGGTCATGAGAGGTGCTATATAAATGAAAGTCTTTCTTTCTTTTCGTGTTCTGCTCAGGTCTTGCAAATAGTCCTCTTAAAGTCTGTTTTCAGAGAGAAAGCCGGAAGTAATGGACAGTTTGTTTGGAGATATTTAAAGGTAAGTTCTGTGAAGCCCATGTGCCAGCAGAGCCTTGCATAGAGCCAGTGCATAGTCGGAAAATCACAGGCAGTGCGTCTGGTATGTGACGAGATGAGCTACCAGCATGCGAAGCTCTGCCGGAGACTGAGACTTCGCAACATTCACCCTTTAAAACCAGGTTTATCATGATGCCTGCCTCTCTGATGGTTCAGAGCATTCAGCGATAGAGCTCCTCAGGCAGGTGCGGCTCCTCCTGTAAATGAGTGTATGGGGCCGGGGGGTGCGGGGGGACTTCCGGGTGGGTGCAGACTGCCTCTGGTGCAGCCTCACCTGTCATGGCATTCCTCTGCTCCTCTTCTTTTTCCAAAACACATAAATAAAAAGGGAATCCCACAGGACCAGCCATTGTGCCAAAATTGTGAAACTTCGAAATGAATGGAGATGACAAAAAACATTTGCAGAAAGCTGCCTGAGTAATTATGTGATGACAGGCAAACGGGGAACAAAAATCAACAGAAAGACTGTAAAAGCAGCCAGGCTCAAAGTGAGACCTGTAGAGTTTTTCTGTGTTCCTATATTAGTTTCATTTTCTTTTCTTCGCATTAGCTCTTCAGATTTTAGAAGACAAAATAGTGACCCCTCCCCCTCTTTTTTTATTTGTTCATGGGATGTGGGTGTCACTGGCAAGGCCAGCATTTATTGCCCATCCCTAATTGCCCTTGAGAAGGTGGTGGTGAGCCGCCTTCTTGAACCGCTGCAGTCCGTGTGGTGACGGTTCTCCCACAGTGCTGTTAGGAAGGGAGTTCCAGGATTTTGACCCAGCGACAATGAAGGAACGGCGATATATTTCCAAGTCGGGATGGTGTGTGACTTGGAGGGGTACGTGCAGGTGGTGTTGTTCCCATGTGCCTGCTGCTCTTGTCCTTCTAGATGGTAGAGGTCGCGGGTTTGGGAGGTGCTGTCGAAGAAGCCTTGGCGAGTTGCTGCAGTGCATCCTGTGGATGGTACACACTGCAGCCACAGTGCGCCGGTGGTGAAGGGAGTGAATGTTTAGGGTGGTGGATGGGGTGCCAATCAAGCGGGCTGCTTCGTCCTGGATGGTGTTGAGCTTCTTGAGTGTTGTTGGAGCTGCACTCATCCAAGCAAGTGGAGAGTATTCCATCACACTCCTGACTTGTGCCTTGTAGATGGTGGAAAGGCTTTGGGGAGTCAGGAGGTGAGTCACTCGCTGCAGAATAACCAGCCTCTGACCTGCTCTCGTAGCCACAGTATTTATATGGCTGGTCCAGTTAAATTTCTGGTCAATGGTGACCCCCAGGATGTTGATGCTGGGGGATTCGGCGATGGTAATGCCGTTGAATGTCAAGGGGAGGTGGTTAGACTCTCTCTTGTTGGAGATGGTCATTGCCTGGCACTTGTCTGGCACGAATGTTACTTGCCATTTATGAGCCCAAGCCTGGATATTGTCCAGGTCTTGCTGCATGTGGGCACAGACTGCTTCATTATCTGAGGGGTTGCGAATGGAACTGAACACTGTGCAATCATCAGCGAACATCCCCATTTCTGACTTTATGATGTAGGGAAGATCATTAATGAAGCAGCTGAAGATGGTTGGGCCTAGGACACTGCCCTGAGGAACTCCTGCAGCAATGCCCTGGGGCTGAGGTGATTGGCCTCCAACAACCACTACCATCTTCCTTTGTGCTAGGTATAACTCCAGCCACTGGAGAGTTTTCCCCCTGATTCCCATTGACTTCAATTTTACTAGGGCTCCTTGAGTGCCATACTCGGTCAAATGCTGCCTTAATGTCAAGGGCAGTCACTCTCACCTCACTTCTGGAATTCAGCTCTTTTGTCCATGTTTGGACCAAGGCTGTAATGAGGTCTGGAGCCGAGTGGTCCTGGCGGAACCCAAACTGAGCATCGGTGAGCAGGTTATTGGTGAGTAAGTGCCACTTGATAGCACTGTCAACGACATCTTCCATCACTTTGCTGATGATTGAGAGTAGACTGATGGGACGGTAATTGGCCGGATTGGATTTGTCCTGCTTTTTGTGGACAGGAGATACCTGGACAATTTTCCACATCGTCGGGTTGATGCCAGTGTTGTAGCTGTACTACGACAGACTTGGCTAGAGGCGTAGCTAGTTCTTGAGCACAAGTCTTCACCACTACAGCCGGGATGTTGTCGAGGCCCGTAGCCTTTGCTGTATCTAGTGCACTCAGCCGTTTCTTGATATCACGTGGAGTGAATCGAATTGGCTGAAGACTGGTTTCTGTGATGGTGGGGATATCGGGAGGAGGCCGAGATGGATCATCCACTCGGCACTTCTGGCTGAAGATGGTTGCAAACGCTTCAGCCTTGTCTTTTGCACTCATGTGCTGGACTCCGCCATCATTGAGGATGGGGATGTTTGCAGAACCTCCTCCTCCCGTTAGTTGTTTAATTGTCCACCACCATTAACGACTGGATGTGGAGTCACATATAAGCTGGACCAGGTAAGGACAGCACGTTAGTGAACCAAATGGGTTTTTACAACAATCCAGTAGTTTCATGGCCACCATTACTGATACTAGTTTTTTTAATTCCAGATTTTATTTAACTAATTGAATTCCAGATTTTATTTAATTAATTGAATTCCCCAGCTGCCATGGTGGGATTTGAACTCATAAACTCTAGATTATTAGTCTAAGTCTCTGGATTATTAGTCTAGTAACATAACCACTGTGCTACCATACCCAGTTCAGCTATTGGTCAGCACGTGTATGAATGGAAAAGGCCCAACTGGTCTGGGGACATCTATCCAAGCAGAAAATGGACGTCCCAAGATTGCCCATCTATAAAGACAATGCAATTGTTACAGAGTTGAAAATTGGCCAACCATTTAATCTTAAAGAACCCTAGTAAATCTATCTTTTTGCTCTGACTTTGAGATCAATAACAGACTGCTGAATATCACAGAGCAATGTCATCTCAGAAAGATTTCAGTACATTTATCAGACAATCTCCACTCGAATGGATTTCGACACAGGGCTTTCTTCTTAATTTACACTTTGTTCAGGGCAAACCTCCTTTATTGTTTCTTTGACAGAAGTGTTCTAATCACATCTCCAGCAGCTTTGCTCCTTTCATCTCGTTCCTTTCTCTATCCATTCTTAGGGGTAGATTTTAGGTGTCAGCTGTGGCTCAGTGGGTAGCACTCTCATCTCCATGTAAGAAGACTGTGGATTCAAGTCCCACTCCAGAGACTTGAGCACAAAATACTAGGCTAACATTTCAGTGCAGTAATGAGGGAGTGCTGCACTGTTGGAGGTGCCATCCTTCGGATGAGATGTTAAACCAAGGCCCCATCTGCTCTCACAGATGAATGTAAAAGATCCCATGGTACAATTTTGAAGTAGACCAGGGGAGTTCTTGCCGTTGTGCTGGCTAACATTTATCCTTCAATTAACATCACAGAAAAACAGATTATTTGGTCATTATGGGAGCTTGTTGTGTGCAAATTGGCTGCCATGTTTCCTACATTACAACATGACCTCACTTCAAAAGTACTTCATTGGCTGTAAAGCGCTTTGGGACATCCTGAGGTCATGATAGGCTTGATATGAATCAAAGTTCTTTCTCCTTTTTTTTCATGTTCAGTGGTGGCGGAAAATTGGCGGAGGCAGATCGGCCGCCCGTTCTACACTCCACCCCAAAGTCAACGGAAAGGAAGATCAGGCGGAGTATGGAACAGGCCGCTGATCCACTTCCAGCAGTTTTCCATCCCCACCGAAAGCGAAAATGACACCTTAGTGTCTGAATGAGGTACCTGTCATTGGTAAGTCTCTTCAAAAGCATCAGGAAGTGGTACGTGATATGTTACGTATGTTCTCTAGGATTGGGACAGTGTTCTTTATGCTGAGCTCCAATGGGTCTCTTGATATCCCTACAGATTCAGCGCAAGAACTTTTGGGAACAACAAAAGACCATTAGGCCCAACAAGCTCAAGCTTTTTTGACAAATCAACCCCTCATCTACCCATCTTCTCATGGAAAGTCATGGCTCCACAAATTAGCCCATGCATAAATTCCCAACATGCACTCATGATGCATGAACCTCTGTTGAAAATCTACTCAAATATTTACTCCACTCTCCCCCCAGAAACATATGCAAATATCTCTTGCTAGGCATGAAAGCCATTCGACAGGGTCTGATTGACGAGATCTTCCCATATTTACCCCACTGAGACAAAGCATCAAGTCTACTCCCCACCCAGAACTGCAGCCTTGGCTCTTTAAGCTGCCGCAAGCCATTAATGGGAGAGCAACAAAACACAAGCATGGTGTTCGGCCATTCAATGTTAATGTTCTGAACCCAGAAATGCAGGTAGGTTCAGCACAGGTCACGTAGGGTGTGTACAATCATCGCAGGTCACGTAGAGTGTGTGCAATCATTGCAGGTCACGTAGAGTGTGTACAATCATCACAGGTCACGTAGAGTGTGTACAGTCATCGCAGGTCACGTAGAGTGTGTGCAATCATCGCAGGTCACGTAGAGTGTGTACAATCATCACAGGTCACGTAGAGTGTGTACAGTCATCACAGGTCACGTAGAGTGTGTACAATCATCGCAGGTCACGTAGAGTGTGTGCAATCATCACAGGTCACATAGAGTGTGTACAGTCATCACAGGTCAGGTAGAGTGTGTACAATCATCGCAGGTCAGGTAGAGTGTGTACAGTCATCACAGGTCACGTAGAGTGTGTACAATCATCGCAGGTCAGGTAGAGTGTGTACAATCATCACAGGTCACGTAGAGTGTGTACAGTCATCGCAGGTCAGGTAGAGTGTGTACAATCATCGCAGGTCACGTAGAGTGTGTACAGTCATCACAGGTCACGTAGAGTGTGTACAATCATCGCAGGTCAGGTACAGTGTGTACAATCATCGCAGGTCACGTAGAGTGTGTACAGTCATCGCAGGTCACGTAGAGTGTGTACAATCATCGCAGGTCACATAGAGTGTGTACAGTCATCACAGGTCACATAGAGTGTGTACAATCATCGCAGGTCAGGTAGAGTGTGTACAATCATCGCAGGTCATGTAGAGTGTGTACAGTCATCACAGGTCACGTAGAGTGTGTACAGTCATCACAGGTCAGGTAGAGTGTGTACAATCATCGCAGGTCACGTAGAGTGTGTACAATCATCGCAGGTCACGTAGAGTGTGTACAGTCATCGCAGGTCACGTAGAGTGTGTACAATCATTGCAGGTCATGTAGAGTGTGTACAATCATCACAGGTCACGTAGAGTGTGTACAATCATCGCAGGTCACGTAGAGTGTGTACAATCATCGCAGGTCACGTAGAGTGTGTACAATCATCGCAGGTCACGTAGAGTGTGTACAATCATCACAGGTCACGTAGAGTGTGTACAGTCATCGCAGGTCAGGTAGAGTGTGTACAATCATCGCAGGTCACGTAGAGTGTGTACAGTCATCACAGGTCACGTAGAGTGTGTACAATCATCGCAGGTCAGGTACAGTGTGTACAATCATCGCAGGTCACGTAGAGTGTGTACAGTCATCGCAGGTCACGTAGAGTGTGTACAATCATCGCAGGTCACATAGAGTGTGTACAGTCATCACAGGTCACATAGAGTGTGTACAATCATCGCAGGTCAGGTAGAGTGTGTACAATCATCGCAGGTCATGTAGAGTGTGTACAGTCATCACAGGTCACGTAGAGTGTGTACAGTCATCACAGGTCAGGTAGAGTGTGTACAATCATCGCAGGTCACGTAGAGTGTGTACAATCATCGCAGGTCACGTAGAGTGTGTACAGTCATCACAGGTCACGTAGAGTGTGTACAATCATTGCAGGTCATGTAGAGTGTGTACAATCATCACAGGTCACGTAGAGTGTGTACAATCATCGCAGGTCACGTAGAGTGTGTACAATCATCGCAGGTCACGTAGAGTGTGTACAATCATCGCAGGTCACGTAGAGTGTGTACAATCATCACAGGTCACGTAGAGTGTGTACAGTCATCGCAGGTCAGGTAGAGTGTGTACAATCATCGCAGGTCACGTAGAGTGTGTACAGTCATCACAGGTCACGTAGAGTGTGTACAATCATCGCAGGTCAGGTACAGTGTGTACAATCATCGCAGGTCACGTAGAGTGTGTACAGTCATCGCAGGTCACGTAGAGTGTGTACAATCATCGCAGGTCACATAGAGTGTGTACAGTCATCACAGGTCACATAGAGTGTGTACAATCATCGCAGGTCAGGTAGAGTGTGTACAATCATCGCAGGTCATGTAGAGTGTGTACAGTCATCACAGGTCACGTAGAGTGTGTACAGTCATCACAGGTCAGGTAGAGTGTGTACAATCATCGCAGGTCACGTAGAGTGTGTACAATCATCGCAGGTCACGTAGAGTGTGTACAGTCATCGCAGGTCACGTAGAGTGTGTACAATCATTGCAGGTCATGTAGAGTGTGTACAATCATCACAGGTCACGTAGAGTGTGTACAATCATCGCAGGTCACGTAGAGTGTGTACAATCATCGCAGGTCACGTAGAGTGTGTACAATCATCGCAGGTCACGTAGAGTGTGTACAATCATCGCAGGTCACGTAGAGTGTGTACAATCATCACAGGTCACGTAGAGTGTGTACAATTATCACAGCTCACGTAGAGTGTGTACAATCATCACAGCTCACGTAGAGTGTGTACAATCATCACAGCTCACGTAGAGTGTGTACAATCATCGCAGGTCACGTAGAGTGTGTACAATCATCGCAGGTCACGTAGAGTGTGTACAATTATCACAGCTCACGTAGAGTGTGTACAATCATCACAGCTCACGTAGAGTGTGTACAATTATCACAGCTCACGTAGAGTGTGTACAATTATCACAGCTCACGTAGAGTGTGTACAATCATCACAGCTCACGTAGAGTGTGTACAATTATCACAGCTCACGTAGAGTGTGTACAATCATCGCAGGTCACGTAGAGTGTGTACAATCATTGCAGGTCACATAGAATGTGTACAATTATCACAGCTCACGTAGAGTGTGTACAATTATCACAGCTCACGTAGAGTGTGTACAATCATCGCAGGTCACGTAGAGTGTGTACAATCATTGCAGGTCACATAGCATGTACAATCATCACAGGTCACGTAGAGTGTATACAATCATCACAGGTCACGTGGAGTGTGTACAATCATCACAGGTCACGTGGAGTGTGTACAATCATTGCAGGTCACGTAGAGTGTGTACAATCATCGCAGGTCACGTGGAGTGTGTACAATCATCACAGGTCACGTAGAGTGTGTACAATCATCGCAGGTCACGTGGAGTGTGTACAATCGTCACAGGTCACGTGGAGTGTGTACAATCGTCACAGGTCACGTAGAGTGTGTACAATCATCACAGGTCACGTAGAGTGTGTACAATCATCACAGGTCATGTAGTGTGTGTACAATCATCACAGGTCACGTGGAGTGTGTACAATCATCACAGGTCACGTAGAATGTGTACAATTGTCACAGGTCACGTGGAGTGTGTACAATCATCACAGGTCACGTAGAGTGTGTACAATTGTCACAGGTCACGTGGAGTGTGTACAATTGTCACAGGTCACGTGGAGTGTGTACAATCATCACAGGTCACATAGCGTATGTATAAACATCATAGGTCAAGTAGTGCAAGTACAATCATCACAGGTCAAGTAGCATGTGTACAGTCATCGCAGGTCAGGAAGAGTGTATACAAACATTCCGGTCACGTGGAGTATGTACAATCATCGTAGGTCACATAGTGTGTGTACAGTCATCACAGATCAAGAAGAGTGTGTACAATCATTGCTGGTCACGTAGTGTGTACAATCATTGCAGCTTACTTAATAAGACCATAAGAGATAGGAGCAGGAGTAGGCCATTTGGCCCTTCGAGCCTGCTCCGCCATTTGATGAGATTATGGCTGATCTGATTTTTAGTATGCTCCAGCTCCTGCACTGTTGTGTGCTGCTGTGTCCTACTCAACTTCACCATCCAAAATGGCCTGGACTTGGTACATAAGAACATAAGAAATAGGAACAGTAGGCCATATGGCCCCTCGAGCCTGCTGCGCCATTCAATAAGATGATGGCTGATCTTCTACCTCAAATCTACTCTCCCGCCCAAGCCTCATATCCCTTGATTCCCTAGAGTCCAAAAATCTATTGACCTCGGCCTTGAATATACTCAATGACTGAGCATCCACAGCCCTCTGCGGTAGAGAATTCCAAAGATTCTCAACCCTCTGAGTGAAGAAATTCCTCTTCATCTCAGTCCTAAAGCTCGACCCCTTATCCTGAGACTATGCCCCCAAGTTCTAGACTCTCCAGTCAGGGTAAACAGCCTCTCAGTAGCTACCCTGTCAAGCCCTCTGAGAATTTTATATGTTTCATTCTTCTAAACTCCAGAGAGTATAGACCTATTCTACTCAATCTCTTCTCAAAGGACAACCCCCTCATCCCAGGAATCAATTTAGTGAACCTTCGTTGCACTGCCTTTAAGGCAAGTATATCCTTCCTTAGGTATGGAGACCAGAACTGTACACAGTACTCCAGGTGTGGTCTCACCAAAGCCCTGTACAATTGTAACAAGACTTCCTTACTCTTGTACTCCATTACCTTCCTAATTGCTTGCTGTACCTGCATGTTAACTTTTTGTGCTTCGTGTACAAGTCTCTCTGAATACCAACATTCAATAGTTTCTCACCATTTAAAAAATATTCTGTTTTTCTATTCTTCCAGCCAAAGAGGACCTCACATTTCCCCACATTATAATCCATCTGCCACCTTTTTGCCCACTCACTTAACCTGTCTATGTCCCGTTACAGACTCTTTGGGCATGATTTTAACATTGAAAAATGGGTGCAATGGGGGCGGGGGGCATTCAAAATCACAACCATTTCAGATTCGCTCCTAACCTGCCTCCAACCCGCCCATTTCCGGTTTTCACCGGGGCGGGCAACCAACCCGCTCCCAGGAGGCGGGATGGTGACTCAAACCTTTCAAGGAGGCTGCAGGCCTCCATTTTTGCAGAATTAGCAATTTCAACCCCTGGGGGCCGGGATTCCTGTCCCTTCTCCCTCACGCCACGTGTAAGGAGGCGAGAAGGCCCGAAACTGCAGGTAAGTGCCTTTCTGGCACAGCTTGTGGGCCTGGAGGAGTAGGAGTGCTTCTCCCAGGACCAGCAAGTCTACCTGCAATGACAGTCCCTCCCTATCTTGAACCCCCCACCAATGATCGCAGACCCCTGTGATTGACCCCCGATCCCTCCCCAATGACTGATTCCTCCATGTGACTCCCATGCCCACCAGTGCCCCCATGCCTACCTATGCCCATTGGTGCCCCTGTGCCCACCCATGCCCCCCCCAACCATACATCAAAGACTTACCTGAACACGTCCTCTCCTTGGCTGCTCTCCCGTCTGACTGAGACCAGCCTGTCACTCAGGCCGGTCAGTCGGACGGCAAACCGACAAAAAAAAATAAAGACGTCCTTACGTCAAAATCGTAATGACGTTTGGGAAATATTTCTATGAAATATTTCTTAATATTTGCTTACCTAACATCATACCTTTTAATCTAATTTCACAATCTACCTTAGCCAACTTGCCATTCATACGTATATAATTGGCTTTATTTAAGTTTAAGACTCTAGTTTCGGACTTAAATATGTCACTCTTGAACTCAATATGAAATTCCTGAGGAAGTAGCCCCAGCTGCTTTGTAGACAGATGTACATGGCGGAGAGCATCATTTTGACCATCACTCAGAGGACTCTTCAGTGACAGCTGCAAGAGGAATCAGAGTACATTTGATCAATTAAGTCTTCTCTTCTGTTTAACACAGTCTATCTTTGTCACTACTGCCTTTACTTCAAATAAAGGACTAATCTTTCAATCCAATACCAACCTTAGACCATAATAACACATCAGACCTCTTTGCCCCTCCGTGACCGTGGCAATAATAATCACCCAGTTGAATGTCAGCATGAAATGAGTGCAACCTTTCCTGTATGATTCTTATCTCCATGAAGAAGAAAGCACAACATAAGTACACATTCTCCTTTAATAAAATGAACTCCGAAATAAACATAAACCAACCTACGCTGTCCTCACACCTTGCTTCCCCTGGGTTTTTAAACATGCCTTTCTTTCTCCTATTCTAGTGCTTCTCCTAAGTGCAACCTCAGAGCCAGTATAGCTAGAGATGGTTGGTTGCTCCTGTGATGCAAACGGGTCATGCAACTGAGGTGACCCTCCTCACATGACAGCTTATTCCTGCTGCTGGCTGCATCTCTGGAATTTTTGCCTGGGCAGCCTGGTGCCCCCTCCTACTTGCCACTTATGTTCCTGGCATGTGCTGCTGTCCCAAGAAATTACTTAGATTAGGGGACCGAGTGTAATGTGTCCAAGTTTGCTGATGATACAAAGCCAGGTGGGAAAGTGAGGAGGAGGCAAAGAGGCTGCAAAGGGATATAGACAGATTAAGTGAGTGGACGAAAAGGTGGCAGATGGAGTATAATATGGGGAAATGTGAGGTTATTCACTTTGGTAGGAAGAATAGAAAAGCAGAATATTTTTTAAAAGGTGAGAGATTAAGAAATGTCGGTAGTCAGAGGGATTTGGGTGTCCTTGTACACGAATCACAGCAAGCAATTTGGAAGGCAAATGGTAATTATTGCAAGGGGGTTGGAGTATAAGAGTAAGGAGGTTTTGCTGCAATTATATAGGGCTCTGGTGAGACCACTCCTGGAGTACTGTGTACAGTTTTGGTCGCCTTACAGAAGGAAGAATATACTTGCCTTAGAGGGGATGCAATAAAGCTTCACTAGATTGATTCCTGGGATAAGAGGATTGTCCTATGTGCAGAGACTGAGTAGATTGGGCCTATGTTCCCTAGAGTTTAGAAGAATGAGAGGTGATCTCATTGAAACATACAAAATTCTTAGAGGGCCTGACAGGGTAGATGCTGAGAGGCTGATTCTCCTGGCTGGAGAGTCTAGAACCAGGGGTCATAGTCTCAAGATAAGTGGTCGGCCATTTAGGACCGTGATGAGGAAACATGTCTTCACTCAGGGTTGTGAATCTTTGGAATTCTCTTCCCCAGAGGGTTGTGGATGCTCAGTTGTTGAGTATATTCAAGGCTGAGATTGATAGATTTTTGGACACTAAAGGAATCAAGGGATATGGGGATAGGGCGGGAAAGTGGAGTTGAAGAACAGCCATGATCTTATTGAATGGGCCGTATGGCCTACTCTAGCTCCTATTTCTTATGTTATTATGTTCTATCGATCTAAATGTCAGCAGCATATAGGTTGCTTCATTGTATGAACAGGAGTAGGCCATTCAGCCCCTCGAGCCCATTCCACCATTCAATTAGATCACAGAATCATAGAATGATGCAGCACAGAAGGAGGCCAAATGGCCTCTGCAGGCTCTTTGAAAGAGCTTTCCAATTAGTCCCACTCCCCTGCTCTTTCCTCATAGCCCTGCAAATTTTTCCATTTCAAGTATTTATCCAATTCCCTTTTGAAAGTTACTATTGAATCTGTTTTCAGGCAGTGCATTCCAGGTCATAACAACTCGCTGCATCAATTTATTTTTCCTTATCTCGACTCTGGTTCTTTTGCCAATTACCTTAAATCTGTGTTCTTTGGTTATTGACCGTTCTGCAGCTGGAAACAGTTTCTCCTTATTTACACTATCAAAATCCTTCATGATTTTGAACACCTCTATCAAATCTCCTCTGCTCTAAGGAGAACAACCTGAGTTTCTCTAGTCTCTCCACATAACTGAAGTCTTTCATCTTTCATCCCTTGTACCATTCTAGTAAATCTCCTTTGCACCCTCTCTAAGGCCTTGACATCCTTCCTAAAATGTGGTGCCCAGAATTGAACACAATACTCCAGCTGGGGCCTAACCAATGTTTTCTAAAGCTTTAGCATAACTTCCTTGCTTTTGTACTCTATGCCTCTATTTATAATGTGGAGATGCCGGTGATGGACTGGGGTGGACAAATGTAAGGAATCTTACAACACCAGGTTATAGTCCAACAAATTTATTTTAAAATCACAAGCTTTCGGAGATTATCCCCTTCGTCAGATGAATGAGTCTATTTATAAAGCCAAGGATTCCATATGCCTTTTTAACAGCCTTCTCGACTTGTCCTGATCCTTCAAAGACTTGTGTACATACACCCCTAGGTCTCTCTGATCCTCACTGACTTTAAAATTGTACCATTTAGTTTATATTTCCTCTCCTCATTCTTCCTAACAAAATTAATCACTTCACACTTCTCTGTGTTAAATTCCATCTGCCATGTGTCAGCCCATTTCATCAGTCTGCCTATGTCCTCCTGACATCTATTACTATCCTCCTCACTGTTTACTACATTTCTGAGTTTTGTGTCTTCTGCAAACTTTGAAATTATGCCCTGTATACCCAAGTACAGGTCATTTATATCAAAAAGAGCAGTGGTCCCAACACCGACCCTTGGTGGATGCCACTGCACACTTCCCTCCAGTCTGAAAAACAACCGTTCACCACTACTCTCTAATTTCTGTTCCTTAGCCAATTTTTAATCCACACTGCCACTGCCCCTTTAATCCCATGGGTTTCAATTTTGTTAACAGGTCTATTATGTAGCACTTTGTCAAACACCTTTTGAAAGTCCACATGCACAACATCAATTGCACTACCCTCATCAACCCTCTCTGTTACTTCATCAAAGAACTCAATCAAGGTAGTCAAACACGATTTGCCGTTATCGATTCCATGCTGGCTTTCATTTATTAACCCATATTTTTCCAAGTGACAATTAATCTTGTCCCGAATTATTGTCTCTAAAAGTTTCTCCACCACCGACATTAGGCTGACTGGTCTGTAGTTGCTGGGTTTATCCCTCTCCCCATTTTTAAACAGGGGTATAACATTTGTAATCCTTCAGTTTTCTGGCACCACTCCCATATCCAAGGAGGATTGGAAGATTGTTGCCACAGCCTCCACAATTTCCACCCTTACTTCCCTCAGCAACCCAAATGCATCCCATCCGGACTGGGTGACTTTTCTACTTTGAATGCTGCCAAACTTTTAAGTGCCCCCACTTAATCTATTTTTATCCTATCCAGTTTCTTTACTACCTCCTCCTTTACTGTAACATTGGCAACATCCTCTTCTTTAGTGAAGACAGATGCAAAGTACTCATTTAATACCTCAGTCATACCCTCTGCCTCCACAAGAAGATTTCCTTTTTGGTCCCTAATCGGCTCCACCATTCCTTTGACTACCCTTTTACTATTCATATGTTTATAAAAGTCTTTTGGATTCCCTTTTATATTACCCACTAATCTATTCTCATACAATCTCTTTGTCCCTCTTATTTCCTTTTTCAGTTCTCTCCTGTACTTTTTGTATTCAGCTTGGTTCTCTCCACCAGAGGAAATTGTTTCTCGGTATCTACCCTATCGAACACTTTTATAATTTTAAAGACTTCAATTAGATCACCCTTCAATCTTCTAAACTCAAGGGAATACAAATCAAGTTTATGCACCCTGTCCTCACAATTTAACCCTTAAAGCCTTGGTATAATTCTGGTGAATCTATGCTCCAAGGCCAATATGACTTTCCTGAAGTTCAGTGCCCAAAGCTGAACACACTACTCCAGATATGGTCTGACCAAGGCTGTACAACTGAAGCATCACTTCCTCACTTTTGTATTCCAACCCCCTTGCTATAAAAACCAACATTCCATTAGCCTTTTCATTACTTCTGTACCTGAGCACTAGCTTTTAATGATTAGTGTATGGACACCTAAATCCCTTTGCTCTTCCACAGCTCCTAATCTCACACCATTAAGAAGATATTTTGAATTGTCTTTGTCAGATTCAAAGTGAAGACTTCACACTTCCCCACATTGAACTCCATTCGCTATGGTTTTGCCCACTCAGTCTGTCCATGTCCCTTTATAACTTCCTACTCCCACCTACACAACTTACTGTGCCTCATCTGCAAACTTGAATATACAACTCTCTATTCCTTCATCCAAGTCATTTATATATGGTGAAAAGCTGAGGCCTCAGTGCAGTTCCCTGGGGCACACTACGCTGGACACTCGATTGCCGTACACAGCACATTGGCAGTATGCAGATGAGGCCTGAGGCCCAATATTGGGTGTGTATCTGGCTTTCGGTGCAAGCCCCTAGCGCCGCCTATTTTAGGCCCGAGGACAGGCCAAAACAAATTTCCTCCCTGACGGCTTTGATTTTCCCAATGTTTAACTGGAGGAAATTGTGGCTTATCCAAGACTGGATGTTGGACAAGCATTCTAACAACACAGAGGCAGTGGAGAGGTCGAGAGAGGTGATGGAAAGATAGAGCTGGGTGTCGTCAGCTTACATGTAGAAGCTGACCCCATGACTGCAGGTGATGATGCTGAGAGGCAGCATGTAGATGAGGAAAAGGAGGAGGCCAAGGATAGATCCTTTGGGGATTCAGACGTAACTGTGCAGAAACGGGAAGAAAAACCACTGCAAGATCCAACACAGAAGCAAAGTAGAGCTGACAAGCTAGCAGTGCACTGAAGTACAGTCCTGAAGCCTAGCAGGTAATAGCAGCAGGTGGGGGGTGAGCACTTGAAATGACTGAGTGGCAGAGCGGAGTGATGGGTGTTGAGGTATACAGTACAAAGTAGCACAGTCCTGATAGCAGAGGAGTCCAGGAGTCTAAGAAATCAAATGTGAGCAGAGTGCCTATCATTGAAAAAAGCACAAGTAAAATGCAGATTTGGGGCATGGGCAATGTGCTGTGTACAGGTAGGGTGGTTACACTTGGCCTTTATAAAGTCTGCGTCAGAGAAGCCACAATTTTATTTTTTGTTCCTCTGTCCATGTTCTCTATTATTTAGACCATATACCATATAATCTCAATACTTTATAGTCTCTCTACTATATAATCACTACTATATTCTCTCGACAGTATAAAATCTCTATATTATAATCATTACTATATACTCTCTATGATATATGCTCTGCAATGTATTCAGTCTCTGTTATTTGAATTGCTATATTATTTAGTCTTGTGCTCTGTACAATTTCTGTGCCTCAACTCAAGCCCCAGAAGAAGATTGCCACCGAAGCTCCCTCACTATCATTCCAATCCTCTCGTCTCTTAACCACAGGCTTTTAAAATCTTAATTACCATAAACCAACCAACAGAGTCGACATGAATTCTATCCTCCTGTGGTCTTCTGCTGCAATTAATCATCAAAGATCTTCATCACTCACTTTCTGATTTTTAAATGCTTCATTTTTGGATTTCTCCCTCCCATGGTTTCCCAGCAGGTGCTGCTCTATTTCCTGCTGCCTCCTTTGTCTGGGAGGCCCGTGCAACAGACTGGGCTATGGATTTTTTTTCCTGTTTCTCTGGCTGTCTCCCTGATGGTGTTGACTTGCGCTGGCAACGGTTGAGTGCCATCAGCCCTTAGCCACCTTGTCCAAGTGGTCATTATTCACATGTGCTTAGGCAACGAGTGTCGGGGACTATTCAACTGTGGGAGACATCACAGTCGAGTCTGATCCTGTCCTCACTTGAATTCCGCAAAGGTGCACTTTCCAGCGGGAATCACTGGATTGATAAGGGATGATATTTCCCCTCTTCACTATTTATGGTTAAATTGTATATGCATTTTTGTCAATGTGTTTACAATTTTGCTGTAAGTAGCAAACAGATGTAATCTCCTCCCACATTCCCCTCCGCCCCAGCGGTGTCCGAGCTCTGGCTAAAGTTCTTGCTCCTCCCAGTGGTACTGAGGCCAGTTGTATTTCCATGGTATCACGTAGCCCAGTACAAATGGGTGGCTGGATGTGACACCTTCCTTAGTGGTACAGTTGAGTTCACACAGGATGTCATCACTGACTGAGCCATCCAGTGAGGGCTGAAGGTTTCTCAGGTTGTTATCAGTGATGTGAAATCCCAGCCCATGTCATTCTACATCCCGAGACTGAACGGAAATGCAAACACAAAACACTTCGAGGAACATTAGACTGGAAATGGATGTGATCATGATCATTGTATCGTATCCAATTCCTCTCTCCACTATCATAACGGAAGTGATAGCCTATTTAAAATAATCAGTTTAGTGCCTCCACCAAAACAGCAGAGTGAGGATTCGATACAAGGATATTATTGCCTGGAATTAAAGCAGGGTTCTCACAATCTACTGCCGTAACTCCGGCGGAACTCCTAGAGAACTGGTGTGAATGTCAGCCGTGGCTCAGTGAGTAGCACTCTTGCCTCTGACTCAGAAGGTTGGGGGTTCAAGTCCTCATTCTAGAGACTTAAGCACAAAATCTAAGCTGACACTCCAGTATAGTATCACAGGAGTGCTGCACAATCAAAGGTGCTGTCTTTCGGATGCGATGTTAAACCGAGATGTGGAGATGCCGGTGATGGACTGGGGTGGACAAATGTAAGGACTTACACAACACCATAGAATCATAGAAGTTTACAACATGGAACCAGGCCCTTCGGCCCAACATGTCCATGTCGCCCAGTTTATACCACTAAGCTAGTCCCAGTTGCCTGCACTTGGCCCATATCCCTCTATACCCATCTTACCCATGTAACTGTCCAAATGCTTTTTAAAAGACAAAATTGTACCTGTCTCTACTACTGCCTCTGGCAGCTCGTTCCAGACACTCACTACCCTTTGAGTGAAAAAATTGCCCCTCTGGACCCTTTTGTATCTCTCCCCTCTCACCTTAAATCTATGCCCCCTCGTTATAGACTCCCCTACCTTTGGGAAAAGATTTTGACTATCTACCTTATCTATGTCCCTCATTATTTTATAGACTTCTATAAGATCACCCCTAAACCTCCTACTCTCCAGGGAAAAAAGTCTCAGTCTATCCAACCTCTCCCTATAAGTCAAACCATCAAGTCCCGGTAGCATCCTAGTAAATCTTTTCTGCACTCTTTCTAGTTTAATAATATCCTTTCTATAATAGGGTGACCAGAACTGTACACAGTATTCCAAGTGTGGCCTAACTAATGTCTTGTACAACTTCAACAAGACATCCCAACTCCTGTATTCAATGTTCTGACCAATGAAACCAAGCATGCTGAATGCCTTCTTCACCACCCTATCCACCTGTGACTCCACTTTCAAGGAGCTATGACCCTGTACTCCTAGATCTCTTTGTTCTATAACTCCAACAGTTTTATTTTAAATCACAAGCTTTCGGAGCTCGTGATGTTAAACCAAGGCCTAGGTGATGTAAAAGATCCTGTGGCACTATTTTGATAGAAGAATAGGGGAGTTCTTCCCGGTGTCCTGCCCAATATTTATCCCTCAACCAACATCACTAAAATGGATTATCTGGTCATTATCAGATTGTTGTTTGTGAGACCTTGCTGAGTGCAAATTGGCTGCTGCATTTCTTACCTTATAACAGTGACTACACTTCAAAAGTACTTAATTGACTGTAAAGCACTTTGGGACGTCCTGAGGTCGTGAAACATGCTATATAAATGCAAATCTTTCTTTCTTAAATGGTCGTTTATGCCATTTCTCCAGGATTTCCACTGATTTTCTGCCAAAGTTACAACAGGAGATTGGGAGAAGCTTGTTGAAATTCTCCCGCATTATGTTCATACACCGACAGTAATTTTGAGGTTATTGGGTTAATTTTGGCTTTGGGCGAAATTGAGTCGGCCACCCATTAAACACCTGTCCCCATTTTCATTTTCCGTTTTGTTAAATATGGATATATTTTTAAAAACGTACATCAGTTTTTCATGTGTTCTTCACTCATAACAATATCACAGGTGAGTAAGCACAGCTGTTTATGCCTGAAATAAACAGAGCACTTAAGACGCAATAACCGGCATGTTTCAAATTGACGATAATGCAAATGGATAATGGCTTAGGCCGATATAAGTGACTGCCCATTTTAAACATGAACTTTTTAAGTGGTGGGGACTGTACTTCAGTAACCAGCTGAAGTATTCAACCAGTACCAACCCTTGCAATCCTATCAGCCCCTGCTGTGTTCATCTGAATTCTACAAACCTTCCATCCTCACACGAGAAAACTCAGGAACAGTTCTCAATTTGGACCTAACAGTTTCTTTTTCCGCCTCGGGGATCAGAGTAAATTCATGCTTCGCTTTTGAAGCCACTGTTATGTCCAGCATTCTGTATATTGAAACCATCTATACTCAGGGAAAATTGCATCAGGGTTAGATGCTTTAAAGCATTGCAGTTGGATTGTATATGATGAACTAGGGCTGAGCAGGAGCTGACAAAACTTATGTTAATGTTTAGTTGATGAATATCAGTAAATGGGATACAAACTCTCACAGTAGTGTAAAACTTGCAAACCTCCCAAGTCATTGCTCAAGGTAATTCAGAGAATACACTATTTTATAAGGACTGGAGCGTTATACCACCTAACACATACTGGATTATTCTGCTGCTAAGGTGCAGCTATATGTAACTGATATGACCCTTTAATACCAGAGGTCTCCCCGGCACCACGCTGCTGCCCACATCTGGCGCAGTGGGGAAGAAAATCCAGATCCAGGCCTCCAAAATAGGATAGTCCTTTATTCCCCAACACTATCACCCCTCATCCAGATAAGCACATAAAAAAATCTCACTGAAACTAAAAAAGAGCCTTAGACCTAATTTCAGGAACAAATCAGCCCACAACCAGTGCTTGCTATTGACGGACAATACAGACTGTTGAAGCATAGGCTGGCCATACTTAAAACACCTTGAGATCTGATTCAATGGGAATTGAAATTCTCTGCAAGTCTCCATCTGCAGGAAAGCACGTAATGCTTCTCCCTAGCAGGGTAATGGAATCTGACATTGTGAATTGGTACCAAAAATATATTTAGTGTTTGAGAAAAAAGTTTTTTATGCCTTGGCCTCTTTCAATCCTTTTAAAAGCTGTGCCAGGCAGACATGGAGTCCAAGTACAATCAGAGAATATCGAACCTGTGGTCTTGTATTTTAACAAGATTTATGGAGTGGAAAAAACAATCATCTCTTTAACCCACTGCCTGCTACTTTCAGTTGATTGCTCGGCAATTTCTCTAATATCGTAGCTCTCTGAAATTTGCAGGCCCTTTTTTCAGGGATATGTTCTGGTCCTTCCAGCTCATTTTTAAGATCCCAGCTTCAATATTTGGTCGATATTCAGTTAGCTGATGCCAGTTAGGAACATACAAAGGAACAGGAGTAGGCCATTCAGCCCCTCAAGCTTGTTCCACCATTCAATGAGATCATTGTTGATCTGCATCTTAACTCCATCTACCCGCCTTGGTTCCATAACCCTTAATACCCTTGCCTAACAAAAATCTATCAATCTCGGTTATGAAATTTTCAATTGACCCCTAGTCTTAACAGCTTTTGGGGGAGAGAGTTTCAGACTTCCACAAACCTTTGTGTGAAGAAGTGCTTCCTGACATCACCCCTGAACGACCTAATTTTAAGGTTATGCCCCCTTGTCCTGGACAACAGCTGAATTCTACAATTAGATTCTACAGTTGGGGCAACATCTGGATTCTACAATAGGCTTCAGTACCCCAAGGCAAGCAGGGAGAAAACTCAACCAGTATACCAGTTCCTCATCCCTATTCAGTGATTGGAAAATGAACATGTGTACATCGGGTAAGGAATGTGATGTCCTCCATGGTCGAATAGCCTGCCAATACTCACTGTCAAGGCTCATATATGAAGAGTGGCCATTTGGGTGAGGTATAGGAGGGCAGTTGGCACCAGCAGATCAGTACCCCAGCAAGTTTCAGGAGAGGAAGGGAGAAGATTGGAAAACTAAGAATATAAGGAGCAATGGACTATGCCTGAGAGGATCTAAGCAAAGTTCTGACTAGTGCCTCATGAGCAATAGGTAGCATTATAAAACAACCCAAAAAGTGGGAAAATTCACATCCAGCAATGTTTGATATAGGGAGAACACAGGAAGGGGAAAAGGAAAGATATAAAAGATATAAAATAGATTCACTATTAAAACAAAACACAAGGCAAAGAACCCCCATTGACAGACCCAACCTCATTCCCACTGACAATCCAGGCCTGCCTCCCACTGACAGTTCCGACCTCAGTCCCAATGACTGTCCTGACCTCACTCCCACTGAGAGCCGCAGCCTCACTCCCACTGACCTCATTCCCACTGATAGGCTCTGTTGTGATTTGATTGCTTTGATCGTGTGTGCAGGGCTCCCGTATGGTGGGTCTGCTCCACCAGTGTAAATGGGTTAATAAGAGGAACCTTTGATGCTTGTTGCCAAATTATGCCGGACCCAAAGTTCCCTAGACATTTAATTATAGTGCTTCCATGTGCTTGTCTGCAAAATAGGTGCTTGGGAAGCATCAAAGCAGCATTATTACAGGTTGTTCCTGCTTGAATGGCACCCACCACTTTGACTTATGTTTGCTTTTATGAATATATTTACCTTCCTTAAGGGCTATATTCACAGTACTGAAAGGTTTTCAAGTTCTTGCCCATAATGTAATGCATAGTTAGTAGACTCTTCGCTCAACTGCTGCCCTTTCAACCAAAATCAACACTGCTACTGAATGGAGGTCAGGAGAAGGTGGGTCTCTAGTCCATTAACTCCCAGGGTAAATAAAGAGGATCATCCAATTAACACAGCAAGCTCAGGCAGTACTTGGGTGTTTGAAGGAATGTTCTCTGTTTACCTACCAGGGTTTGATTAAGTCAGTAATAAGGAGTTTTACATTGTTGTTTGAGAAAGCCCTGTGTTACAGCAGCAAAACTCCACAGCCAAAAGGATGCTGACCTGAAGCTTATAACAATACAATGAAACTGCACAGAGCTGTCAGCTTAGAAAAATCAATGCATCTGTTTGCACAGTGCTGTTGGCTGTGAAGGCTGTGAATCTTTGTTTGGCTAGATCATCTCTTTTCTCCCAGTTTTCACCCCTCCTTTCCTGAAGGCGTTGACTCATGCTGAGTATGGTTTCACAGAAGAGATACTTTCTATACTTCTCCCATGTCGCCAAGAGTGAGCTGACAGCGGGCCCATTCACCCATGGAAGGCAGCCCATCCCAGCCCCTTAGCCAATGTCCACATGTGTGCACTTGTAGCAGGGGTTACTGGATCATGAGCTGGAGTGGGCATTCCTCAATCCTATTGCTCGCGGTGTGAGGACCTACATGCAATATTCTATCTTCCTGCTTAAAAGGTTGTCATTAGATATTCTCTCTGGTTCAGCATCACCGGTTACTCCCATGAGTGGTCCCCATGTCCACTATGATCAGGAGGTTACCAATACTGTCCAATATCTACTCATACTTTGGTGTGGCCCAGAGATCATAACAATCAGATCCCTCATTGCATGTAATGGATACTGTAACCTCATACATGCCCCATGTGTGTATCTCCTATTTTTAGATGGGGGACTGATAAACACGCTGGCGAGATGAGGCCAATTGTAAACCAACAAACTGGTTTATAACACAAATCCATAACTGAACAGAATACCCTTTTTAATGAATTTCAATTTCCTATAGCTCCTTGTAAAATCAAAAATAATAAATTACAAGAACTTAGCTCTTGGTATTGGCCTAGCTTCACTTTACAAGTCAGTATCTGCTGAAATAGCTGCCACTAACTTTAGGTAAATGAGAGTTCTCTGCCTCTCTGACTGTTTCAAATTAAAATGTACTGCAGATAATGTTTTCCAGAGAGGCATGATGTGACAAAACTGATATATGATCGTATTTTTTTTATTCGTTCATGGGATGTGGGCGTCGCTGGCAAGGCCAACATTTATTGCCCATCCCTAATTGCCCTTGAGAAGGTGGTGGTGAAGGTTCTCCCACAGTGCTCTTAGGTAGGAAGTTCCAGGATTTTGACCTAGCGACGATGAATGAACGGTGATATATTTCCAAGTCAGGATGGTGTGTGACTTGGAGGGGAATGTGCAGGTGGTGTTGTTCCCATGTGCCTGTTGCCCTTGTCCTTTAGGTGGTAGAGGTCGCGGGTTTCGGAGGTGCTGCCGAAGAAGCCTTGGCAAGTTGCTGTAGTGCATCCTGTAGATGGTACACATTGCAGCCACGGTGCGCCGGTGGTGAAGGGAGTGAATGTTTAGGGTGGTGGATGTGGTGCCAATCAAACAGTATTGTTGGAGCTGCACTAATTCAGGTAAGTGGAAGGTATTCCATCACACTCCTGACCTGTGCCTTGTAGGTGGTGGAAAGGCTTTGGGGAGTCAGGAGGTGAGTCACTCGCTGCAGAATAACCAGCCTCTGACCTGCTCTTGTAGCCATAGTATTTAAGTGGCTGGTCTAGTTAAGTTTCTGGTCAATGATGAATCCCAGGATGTTGATGATGGGGGGTTTGGCGATGGTAATGCCACTGAATGTCAAGGGGAGGTGGTTAGACTCTCTCTTGTTGGAGATGGTCATTGCCTGGCACTTGTCTGGCGTGAATGTTACTTGCCACTTATCAGACAAGCCTGGATGTTGTCCAGGTCTTGCTGCATGCGGGCATGGACTGCATCATTATCTGAGGGGTTGCGAATGGAACTGAACACTGTGGAATCATCAGCGAACATCCCCATTTCTGACCTAATGATGGAGGGAAGGTCATTGATAAAGCAGCTGAAGATGGCTGGGCCTAGGACACTGCCCTGAAGAACTCCTGCAGCAATGTCCTGGGGCGGAGATGATTGGCCTCCAACAACCACTACCATCTTCCTTTGTCATGATGTGGAGATGCCGGTGATGGACTGGGGTTGACAATTGTAAACAATTTTACAACACCAAGTTATAGTCCAGCAATTTTATTTTAAATTCACAAGCTTTCGGAGACTTCCTCCTTCCTCAGGAAGGAGGAAGAAAAAACATTTACCTGAGGAAGGAGGAAGTCTCCGAAAGCTTGTGAATTTAAAATAAAATTGCTGGACTATAACTTGGTGTTGTAAAATTGTTTACAATCTTCCTTTGTGCTAGGTATGACTCCAGCCACTGGAGAGTTTTCCCCCTGATTCCCATTGACTTCAATTTTACTAGGGCTCCTTAGTGCCACACTCGGTCAAATGCTGCCTTGATGTCAAGGGCAGTCACTGTCATCTCACCTCTGGAATTCAGCTCTTTTGTCCATGTTTGGACCAAAGCTGTAATGAGGTCTGGAGCTGAGTGGTCCTGGCGGAACCCAAACTGAGCATCGGTGACCAGGTTATTGGTGAGTAAGTGCCGCTTGATAGCACTGTTGACGACACCTTCCATCACTTTGCTGATGATTTAGAGTAGACTGATGGGGCGGTAATTGGCCAGATTGGATTTGTCCTGCTTTTTGTGGACAGGACATACCTGGGCAATTTTCCACATTGTCGGGTAGATGCCAGTGTTGTAGCTGTACTGGACCAGTTTGGCTAGAGGCACGGCTAGTTTTGGAGCACAAGTCTTCAGCACTACAGCCGGGATGTTGTTGGGGTCCATAGCCTTTGCTGTATCCAGTGCACTCAGCCGTTTCTTGATATCACGTGGATTGAATTGAATTGGCTGAAGACTGGCTTCTGTGATGGTGGGGATATCGGGAGGAGGCTGAGATAGATCATCCACTCGGCACTTCTGGCTGAAGATGGTTGCAAACACTTCAGCCATGTCTTTTGCACTCACGTGCTGGACTCGGCCATCATTGAGGATAGGGATGTTTACAGAGCCTCCTCATCTGTTAGTTGTGGAATCGCTTAGCTCTGGCAATAGCATGTTGCTTCCGCTCTTTAGCATGCATGTAGTCCTGTGTTGTAGTTTCAACAGGTTGGCACCTCATTTTTTTTAGGTACACTTGGTGCTGCTCCTGGCATGCTCTTCTACACTCCTCATTGAACCAGGGTTGATCCCCTGGCTTGTTGGTAATGGTAGAGTGAGGAATATGCCGGGCCATGAGGTTATAGATTGTGCTGGAATACAATTCTGCTGCTACTGATGGCCCACAGTGCCTCATGAATGCTCAGTTTTGAGCTGCTAGATCTGTTCTGAATCTATCCCATTTAGCACGGTGATAGTGCCACACAACACGTTGGATGGTGTCCTCAGTGCGAGGACGGGACTTCGTCTCCACGAGGATAGTGCGGTGGTCACTTTTACCAATACTGTCATGGACAGATGCATCTACGACAGTTAGATTGGTGAGGATGAGGTCAAGTAAGTTCTTCCCTCGTGTTGGTTCACTCACCACCTGCCGCAGGCCCAGTCTGGCAGCTATGTCCTTCAGGACTCGGCCAACTCGGTCAGTTGTGGTGCTATCGAGCCACTCTTGGTGATGGACATTGAAGTCCCCCACCCAGAGTACATTCTGAGCCCTTGCTACTCTCAGTGCTTCCTCCAAGTCGTGCTCAACATGGAGGAGGACTGATTCATCAGCTGAAGGAGGACGGTAGGTGGTAATCAGCAGGAGGTTTCCTTGCCCATGTTTGACCTGATGCCATGAGATTTCATGGGGTCCAGAGTCAATGTTGAGGACTTCCAGGGCCACTCCCTCCTGTCTGTATACCATTGTACCGCCATCTCTGGTGGGCCTGTCCTGCCGGTGGGACAGGACATACCCAGGGATGGTGATGGAAGAGTCTGGGGCATTGGCTGAAAGGTATGATTCTGTGAGTATGGCTATGTCAGGCTGTTGCTTGACTGGTCTGTGGGACAGCTCTCCCAATTTTGGCACAAGTCCCCAGATGTTAGTGAGGAGGACTTTGCAGGGTCGACTGGGACTTGGTTTGCCTTTGTCATGTCCGGTGCCTAGTGGTCCAATGCCGGGTGGTCCATCCAGTTTTATTCTTATTATGACTTTTTTAGGGAGATTGTACAACTGAGTGGCTTGCTAGGCCATTTCAGAGGGTGATTAAGAATCAACCACATTGCTGTGGGTCTCGAGTCACACATAGGCCAGACCAGGTAAGGACAGCAGATTTCCATCCCTATAGGGCATTGGTGAACCAGATGGGTTTTTACGACAATCCAGCATGGCCACCATTACAGATACTAGTTTCTTTTATTCCAGATTTAATTTAATTAATTGAATTTAAATTCCCCAGCTGCCGTGGCAGGATTTGAACTCATGACACCGATTAGTCCAGGTCTACTAGATTACTAGTCCAGGAGCATAACCACTATGCTACCGTACTGTACTACTGTATCCCAGCTTTCTGTGTCAAGATTGGCTCATTGAGCTGCCAATCAAAACTGCCACCTCAAATCAGAAACCTCCTCTTCATGGCAACTATATGGCCTGTTCAGCTAAGACACCTGTTGTGCACAGTAAAGGGAAGGCATTCTAATATTACAGGTGCAAATGTTTTTAAAATGCACTAACAAACCCTAAAACAATATAACAACAGTGACTAAACTTCAAAAGTTATTAATTGGTTGTGAGGTGCTTTGGGATGCCCTGAGGACATATAAGGTGCTACAGAATTCAAGTTCTATCTTTCTCTCCTTGCCTCTCTCTCTTTCTCTTACTCTCTCTTTTTTCACCTCTTCCTTTCTTTCTCCCAAACTGATATAGTATGCGCGAAATATAATTCCATCCACCACTTCATTTGGTGCAGCTAATGGGCCAAATCAACATTTCCTGATAGTATATGTGTAGTTGGGAGTTAATCTCTTGTGGATTGAATTTAATTAATGCAACATTTTAATATAAATTAATCCAAAACCTCTCCTAGGCCAAATAGGCAAAAATCTCAAAATATGACAATTGGTGTTGCTGTTGGGGCAGAGTTTTCAGTCAGCCTCAGTTATTCCAATTTACCGTCCTCCTCTCCTGAAGTACTGCCAGTCGTCCTCAGGTTCCTCACTGAAGTGGACATTCTTTACTCGTTGACAAGCTATTCAACCATGGGGGATATCACAGACAATCCTGATCTTGACTTCAACCAACATCCACCCATGCACTTTTCAGCAGGAATCGGTGAACAGAAATTAGGATCGACAACCCTTTCCTAGCCTAGAGGCACTGAGGTTGATTGTAGCCCCTCCTACTGCTGACTTGGCACAGAATTGGGACTTCCTAAAACCTGTGGATAAGTGTCACACGGTGCAGGACATTTACCCATTGAGCTGTGATTGTTTTAAATGATGCTCATTTGGGCCTGAGAAACAATGGATGATAAAATATATGTGCCTGTGTACATAAATAAAAGGAAACAAAACAAGGAGTGTACCAGAATCTTTGACACTGCTGAGTTGGCCGTTTCTGGTCTCCGCCTGGCACTTGTAACATACTGCATTCTACTTTTTCAAACGAGTCCTTATTCTGTCAAATAAATCACTTTAGTATATTTTGTTCGGCATCTCCTAAAGATGTGACTCCTTCAAAATGCTTGTGTAAAACATATTTAAATATAGGTCTGGTTGCGATGGAACATGAAGCCCAAATATATCACAGTGACGGCAGTAGAATGGAAACAGAGACTGATGTACGGTAGTATGAATCCTTACTGAGATTATGTTTCATGGAGATTATTGGGTATCTGTGAACTGTGCAATAAAAAGAAAGACTTGCATTTATATCATGCCTTTTACGATCTCAGGACATCCTAAAGAGCTTTTCAGCCAATTAAGTACTTTTTGAAGTGTAGTCACTGGTGTGATGTATGGAAACGCGGCAGCCAATTTAAGCACAGCAAGGTCCCACAAACAGCAATGTGATAATGACCAAATAATCATTCGTGATGTTGGGTGAGGAATAAATATTGACCAGGACACAGGGGAGAACTCTCCAGCTCTTCTTCGAAATAGTGTCATGGGATCTTTTAAATTCACCTGAGAGGGCAGACGGGGCCTCGGTTTAACGTCTCAAGCGAAAGACGTATATAGCAAGGTTTGAATAAGCAAAGATGAGTCACTTCCACACAGAGGGTGGGAGGGGAGGGCTGGAGAGGGCAGTAACTCATTCTGCTCTTCTGCACAATTTTTTTAATATAGTTGCCCTGGTGAAGGGCCAAGGCCCACAGTGCAGGACACCATCAAGGTTGGAAAGACTAGGAGAGACGATGAGGTCAGTAAAGAAGTAGGTGATGCCAAGAATGGGTTTTAAAGGCTGTAAATTGTAGGAGGAAGGGAGGACCGAGGGAGGTGAAGAGTCCCGCAGTTTTGAGCACACCGGGAAAGAATTAGTTAAAGTGGATGGTTGTCCAGTGGATCTTGATTTCAACAGAGAGGGTACAGGGAGGAAGGTGGGTGTGTAGAGCATAGTATCTATGGCTTGAGAGGAACAAAAGAGGAAAGTTCAGAGGAACAATGACCATAGTGGTGCAATAAAATAGCAAGTAGTAAATAAGAAAGGTTGAGGTGGCAGGAGAGAGATTAAAGGCGAGAGGAGAGAGAAGGATCGGGTTCAGCTGTAGTCCAATGGCCTGCCAAAGCCTAGGCCTTTTATTTCTTTGTAATTTGGGGCATGAAAATACCGTTTTCTGGGACGGTGGTGGTAGAATTTGGGGCAGGACCCAATCGGGCGCATAATTCACCTGCGCATAAAATGGCACAGGCAAATGTGGGAATTATGTCATCTCATGTAATTCACATCCTTAGCAAAGCTGGGCACAAAGGACACCAGTTCATCCTTGACATCTGGATTTGCTAATGGTGTTAGAAGGGCAGTGCATTTCGGATTTAAAAGGCCCATTTCCCTATGGCAAAGTAATCAATATCTGTAAGGAAACCAGTTTGTTTAGAAACAGGCCTATCTTTTGAACATCTTTGTCCAACATAATTAACCCACTTATGCTGTGGCAAGGCACTGCAATGAGTTTGCAACCCCTGCACTTATACTTCAAAACTGGTTGTGAAGCATTTCAGGATGTCCTGAGACATGAAAGGTGCCATATTAATGCAAGTTTTTTTCTTTCTAGCGGTTGTCTGGAATGCAATCTGTCATTGATCTAGTAGTAACACCAGTGGCATCTTCAGTGGAGATCTTAGTTACACAGGCCATTGACACAGGAGCACCTCTCATGGATGCTTCCACTGCTGGTATAGAAGCTTTGTGGTCCATAATTCAAGAAGCAGTCATAGCTGGCTTTATATTGGAGAACATTTACAGGCAGCCATGAGGGCAGAATTCTAAGACCCCATAGATATCCACTGTTCAATGTTACGCTAAAACAGCAGACAGAGGAATGTCATACGAATGCATAAGCATTCATACATTAATGTCGCAAAGTCATTTTTAGGCTTATAAGCACAGTTGTGACCACGTGCATCAGAGGTTACCACTTCACCATTTCACACTTCATTCAGCTTGTGTCCAAAGTTCTATATGCTGAGAGCCTTTCTTTTCCAGCTTCAGATTTTCATTTAAAATTGAATTATTTAGACCACTTATTAGTAATATATTGCATCTTTAAACATTTGCAACTGGTGTAGATCTTGTTTGAAACCAGAAGTAGTGTCACTTTCAGGGCTCACCTCTTTATGATAATGTCTCGGTGATATCTCTGAAAGCAGCAGTATAGTTTAGGGAAGGACAGCAAGCAACTACAGCATATACTGGCAACAGAAGAGCAGATCATAGTAAGGCCAGATTGATTATCTGTCAACCATCTCAATCAACCTGAAGGACAGAAGACTAGTGCAGACGTGGGACCGTTGCTGGTAATGCTGTTCATACTTGACCTAGTTGAGTATGATAAAGAGATGGAGATAGGAAGTCCTTGGGAGTTATGGGTTTTTGTCTTTGGAGACTTCAGGTTGTCCATTTCACCTTGTGAAAAGCACATTTAGGTGACCCAAACATGGAGTGACACCAATATTATTAGACACATCGCAGGAGTTCATAACCCATTCATCCATCTTCCTATCTGAAGCAAGATACTGCAGGGAGCCTTCATGGGAATAGAAACAGAATTTTATAAAGACAAAAGACAGCGCAATGACATTTGAAAGTTTGGCCTTTCTACATTTCTTTTAACCTTTCGATCCAAATCTAGACAAATCTCTCTCTTTATTCAAAGCATGGTTTGAATGCAATCGGAAGGTGTGTCTATCGCGACTCCTACATTTTGCCTCAGTCCCAATCTCCATAGACACTCCCACTGCACGTTTGTCATTCCTACTGCCCACACTAGCTAATTGCTACACCAACATAGTTGTTTATATTAAGCACCGTAGCGAATGCTTCAAGTTTCAATAAACAGCAGTCCGAATGGTATCAAGAGCAGGATCTTATATTTTATTTCCCCCTAGTTTCCTTTCCTCTTTTCCCAAAGATACTGGGGGAAGATTTTCAACTAAGGTCCAAAACAGGCACGATGTCAGGGGGCGAACAATGGTGGCCGGGGGAATCGGTAGCCTGTGTCAGGGATTGGGGTCTGGGTCTGGGGTTGGGGGTGCCTGGAATCATGAGGGCCAGGGGAGGGAGATCGGGGGGCCAGGAATGGTGGGGTGGGAGGTCAGGGATCTTGGGGCCGGAGAAGGCTGGGGGCAGTGGCGATCAGGTCCTTTAATGTGCTCCTCCTGGCGCCACGTTCAGGCAAGTTACTTACCTTCTTTGTTGCAGGCGTTCAGTAGGGCTGATTTCCACAAGTGCAGCCAGCACTAGCTGCCTGAAGGCAAACTAATGTTGGAGCAGGGACCTCAAGCAGGTGTTAGGCCCCACATTTGCATATTCAAAGAGACAAATGCCTGTTTCAGGTGGGTAAAGGACACCTCTTGCTTTTCCTTAATCTGACAGCCAATGCACTTCCGTCCGGAAGTGTGTGGTCGCTTCCTGCCCACCATTTTGGGACCTCGGTAGACCGTGTAGCGCCTGAAAAACGGGCGCTGCGTGGCCCAGTTTCTAGGCCTTAGTCTTCCTACTTTACCCCCCATATCGACCGTTCCTTCCTGATGGTGATGACTCACCTGACAGTTCCACAGATGCCAGCGGCACCCTCCAAGTACACATTTTTAACATATGAGCCCAGACAGTGAGTGTCCACAAGATATTGGACTAATTATATACTCAGCCAACTAGCAGGGGCCCCAGACCCCGCTTGACTTTTTTTTTGCGTACCCTGACCATAGAGTCTTAGTTGTGTATCAGTATCCCTCATAATTTCCTCTTTTAAGGTTAAAATTACTGCTGGTGATATCAGTGGACAAATACTTAACACATTTATATGAAAATCCTTTGTGTGTTATTTTAACACAGGCAATAATTGCTTTATTTTAAATGGGTTAATGCATCTGCTAAAGTGGCAGATGATGGGATGTCATACAAATGCACTTAGCATTAATTTATTAATACTGCCAAAAGTCATTTCATCGGAACATAGGAAAATAGGAACAGGAGTAGCCTAACTTTAATTTTCAAACTCAGCATGTTTATTTCACCCCAACCCTCCAGTATTTGGTCTCTTCGTCCTTGACAATAAGAGTCATTTGAAAAGCACTGAACCCCGCCCAATTTGAGTTTATTTTTCGCAGGTCTGCAGCCCCTGTAAGATCGATAACTGTGGCATTGTACCGACTCCAAACTGGATCCTTAGATCTTCATCTTTCGCAATTGGGGGAAAGATCAAAATTTTCCAAAAAATGTAAAAATAAAAGAGAAACTGCGTTGAGTTAACTTACACACCAAGGGTCAAGAGCAAAGTCAGCAGAAATGTAAGGAGTCAGCTGGGAGAGGCCCAGCACTCAGATCTGAAATAGATGAATACATTTAAACCAGTGAAATATGCGCAGGGGTCCCTTGGAAGCCAGATATTGGATTTTTTGTGAAGGAGCGATAGTTAAAAGTATTTAGCATTTCAGCTCGTGGCTGAGAACGCAGGTAATTCAATTATACACAGCTCCTGGGACCTACACCAGCAAGAAAGAGACAGATTACTCAGGCAGGTGATTAGTGACTGGAGTCAGGAGATTTCCACAGCACTATAGCGCTTTGTTGTACCAGTAGGTAGTTATGTTTAGAGAAATCAATACCTGCAGCGTGTCTTAAAGGTGAAATCTAAATGTCAACTTACAGGCTCTTCAATTACATCTTCAAAGGGAAATTTAAACTAAAATGAACCTGCGATTAACTTAAGCCCGAATTACTGATTAATTAAAATCATCACATCACTTAAAACTCTTACTAGTAATAAATTTGAACTCCAAACTAGTGATAAATTAAAACCGTTACTAGTGATTAAACCCTAAACATCTGATTAATTAAAACCTAGACAAGTGGTTTAACCTTAAATTAATGATTGATTTAATCTCTACTCCTACCACCTTCTCATTTTTTTTTGATTGGAGTTACAGTTGATTTGAAAATTGAACAATCATTTCTAAATTCTACATTGAATTGGGATAGCTTGCTATCACATTGATTTTTAACACAGAGCTGGCTAAATAGGCCAGCATATGATGTACCAAGTTCAATATGTACAGAATTCAAATAGCTTTTAAGATACAACTGACAGAAAAGAGTTATCTGTCAGTAACCTACTTGCCAGAAATTTCTGCCAGTGAAAGTGCTTTCACCAGTGTGAGCAACAGAACTGTTGCAGGGTCTGAGCCGATTGCTAATTGGCATGGGGGCAAACAGATCAGGAAAGTGAACACATGGCTAAAGGAATGGTGTGGGAAGGAGGGGTTCCATTTCATGCCATTACTGGCACCAGTACTGGGACAGGAGGGAGCTGTACCATTGGAACCGGCTACACCTGAATCGGGCTGGGACCAAGGTCCTAGTGGAAAGGATAAATAAGGTGGTAAAAAGGACTTTAAATTAATAAATGGGGGGTGGGGAGGGGAGGGCTCCATCAGAAACAATAGTAAAAATGATAGTTTAAAGATAAAAAAGGGATAAGAGCAGAGTTCAGGTCACAAATAGTGATATAGATACTCCAGGTGAAGGGAATACTAAAATAACTAAAGTAGTTACAGCAGGAGTGACAAATAAGAAACGTGTTAAGTTAAACAGGTGAGAAAGACAACATCAGGGCAGAAGGACAGGTTAGGGTCTCTTGCCCAAATAAGAGTTTTATATACTAACTCATGGAGTATAAGAAATAAATTGAGTGAATTAGTAGTTCAAATATAGCTTGGATGGTATGACATGGTGGCCATTACTGAGACATGGCTGCAAGATAGTCATGATTGGGGGTTAAATATTCCAGGTTATAAGGTCTTTAGAAAGGATAAGGAAAGTGGAAGAAAAGGGGTAGCCTTATTGATTAAAGATACTATTACAACATTAGTAAGAGAGAATATAGGTAAGGGAAAGCAATCAGCGGAGACTCTATGGTTAGAATTGAGGAATAAGAGAGGACTTAAAACTGTAATGGGAGTTGTTCACAGGCCTCCTGATAGCAGCAATGAAGTGGCAGAATTTATTAATTCAGAGATTAGAGGGACTTGTAGCAAAAACAGAGTTGTTTTAATGGGAGACTTTAATTTTCATATAGATTGGGAACAGCAGAGTAGCTCAAGTCAGGAAAGGATTGAATTTCTTGAGTGCATTCAAGATAGTTTTCTGGAGCAACATGTTCTAAAACCAACAAGAGGGCAGGCCATATTAGATTTAGTAATGAATAATGAGCCAGACTTAGCTAATAATCTAACAATAAGGGAACATTAATCTAACCGTGATCATAATATGATCGAATTCAATGTTAGGTTTGAAAAGGAGAAATGTGATACAGTTACTAAGGTTCTAGATTTTGGTAAGGCTAACATTAATGGGATGAGACAGAGACTGACAACAGCAAACTGGTCAAAACTGTCAGCGGGTAAAACTACAGATTAACAGTGGGAGGTGTTCAAAAAATAATTTAGTTTCATACAGGACCAGTATATACCCCTAAGGGGCAAGAGCTCTACTTACCAAATAAAACAGCCATGGTTGACAAAAGAGGTGAGAGATAATATAAAACTAAAGGAAAGAGCACAAGTGCAAAGAATAGTGTAGATCCAGGGGACTGGAAGAAATATAAAGAACAGCAAGGAAAGGCAAAAAAGATAGTAAGACCTACAAAAAGGGAATACAAAAAGAAACTTGCGAGGGATATCAAGATTAACACAAAACGTTTTTACAGTTACATTAGAAGAACAGGGTAGTGAAGGGTAATTTGGGCCCTTTAAAAACAGGTGTGGGTAATATTGCAAATGAAAAAAGGAAATGGCAGACTTGTTGAATAATTACTTTGTGTCATTCTTCACAGTAGAGGAAAAGGATAATATACCTGACATTCCATGGAAACTAATAATGAATCAAGGACTGGAACTCACTAAGTTAATGTAAGCAAGAAAACAGTATTAGAAAAAATAATGGTACTAAAGACTGACAAATCCCCAGGACCTGATGGTTTCCACCCAAGAGTTTTAAAGGAAGTAGTTAAGGAAATTGTAGATGCTTTAGCCATAATCTTCCAAAGCTCTCTCGATTCAGGAATTGTCCCTTTAGATTGGAAAATTGCAAATGTAACTCCATTATTTAAGAAAGGTGAGAGGGAGAAAACAGGAAATGATAGACCTGTTAGCCTAATATCTGTTATTGGAATCTATAATTAAGGAAAGGGTGACTGAGCACTTTGAGAAATTTGAGCTGATTAGAGACGGATTTGTAAAGGGTAGGTCATGTCTAACGAACCTAATTGAATTTTTTGAGGAAGTACCTAAAGTAGTAGCAGTAGTAATAAACTATGAATGTAGTTCATATGGACTTCCAGAAGGCATTTGATAAGGTTCCACATAAGAGACTGTTAGCTAAAATTAAAGCACATGGAATCGAAGGCAAATTATTGACCTGGTTAGGAGATTGGTTAAGCGGTAGAAGATAGAGAATAGGGATAATGGGTATGTACTCGAATTGGAAGGAAGTGACTAGTGGTGTTCCACAAGGGTCTGTGCTGGGGCCTCAGCTATTCACTATATTTATTAATGACTTAGATAACACAATAGAGAGCCATATATCTAAGTTTGCTGTTGATGCAAATATTGGTGGCATAGTAAGTAGTGTAGATGGGAGCATAAAATTACAAAGAGACATTGATTGATTAAGTGAGTGGGCAAAACTGTGGCAGATGGATTTCAACGCAGGTAAGTGTGAGGTCATCCATTTTGGACCAAAAAAGGACAGATCCGAGTATTTTTTAAATGGGATCCAAAGAGATTTAGGGGTCCATATACATAAACGTAGTGGTCAGGTACAAAAAATAATCACAAAGGCTAATGGAAATGTTATATCTAGAGGGTTAGAATATAAAGGGGAGGAAGTTTTACTACAGCTATACAAAGCCCTATTTAGACCTCATCTGGAGTACTGTGTACAGTTCTTAGAAAGGAAATATTAGCCTTAGGAGCGTAGCTTAGATTTACCAGAATGTTACCAGGGCTCCATGGATTAAATTATGAAGAGAGATTACATAATCAAGGCTTGTATTCCCTGGAATATAAAAGGTTAAGGGGTGATTTAATTGTGGTTTTTAGGAATTTAGAAGGAATTGATAGGGTAGATAGAGAGAAACTTTTTCTGCTCGTGGGGAAGTCTAGGACAAGGGGACATAACCATAAAATCAGAACCAGGCCATTCATGAGAGAAGTTAGGAAACATTTCTTTGCACAAAGGGTGGTAGAAGTGTGGAACTCTCTCTCACAAAAAGCAGTAGATGCTAGCTCAATTAATAATTATAAATCTGAGATTAATAGATTTTTGCAAGCCAAGGATATTAAGGGATATGGAGCCAAGGCAGGTGAATGAAGTTAGGATACAGATCAGCCATTGAATGGCGGAACAGGCTCAAGGAGATGAATAGCCTACTCCTGTTCCTATGTTCCTAACTGGCCAGCTTTCTGTCTGTTCTGTGTACTGTGCTAAACTGTTGAGCTGGTTGTCTGGTGGTGGTTCTCTCTTTGCTTAAAACGAAAGAGCTTCATTATGAAGTCAACTTTGATGTTGGTAACAGATAATGGGGAAACCAATGCAATCCCTCTTTCTGGACCTGTTTCTACCCAGCTCCCTCAATTAAAAGCCAGCGAGGTTTTCGCCTGTTGGGGAGGGATCTTTCATTGGTGCGTTGCTCAGTTGTTTTACCGCCGTTCAATTGCAAACTGTAGTGATTAATGGGTGTAGACATGTAATGGGTTATATGCCACATGTACAGCACCATAAGTGCTTGCAGTGCAATGGTGCCTGGGCACAAATGAACTGCCCTCATCGGATAACATAAGGCCAGCTCATTTGTGTAATTTTCTGGCACTCTCGGCTAGTCTCTCACAATGTGCCTGGAGTCCCAGAGCAATAGCACTAGGTACCAGCAGCCATTAAAGGGTTGCTGACTGTCTGGTGTGCATCGGATGATTTATTGGTGTAGGAGGAGGGGCACTGGACGCCTTGTAACAGGGATAGGGAACTGAGCAAGGGGAGCTAGGATTTCAGGAGACAGGATGCTAAGACTTATTTCTTTAACAGTGACCGTTCCTTCAGCAGCCATTGCACTGTGCATCCAAACCCCACCACTCCAGTTCATAAAGACACTGTACCCCCTTCCGACCCAGTTCACAGAGGCATTCACCTTCCAGCTCCACACCCATTCACAGAAACACTCTCTTCTCCAACTCTCCCAGGACATACACACATTCTTATCTCCTGATGGCTGTTGAAAGTTCCAATAGTGGGTGGAGGTGGGGCAGCATTGCATGTATCTGCTATCTCATACTGACATTAGAAGAATGGACGTGATTGACGGGATGATGTCGCCTGCCAGAAGTCCTGCCCCCTATGCGAAGCCCGCCAGCGTGATGCAGGCGCCCTTGAGTTGCTAGGATATGATCCTGGCAGGAGTGGGAGCCACACTGGCTGTTTCTCCACCACCAGCAGGGTTTTGGTGCTTTATTTTTGGGTAAGCAATGTATAGAGGAAAGCGGCTGGAAACTACCATCTGGGGCTACTTGAAAAACAACATTTATTTCCCCGATTCCTATGTCTTTGAATGCAATGAACTTTCCATCCCCCCCGGATCAGCAAGGTGCTGCGTTGATTTTCCAGGCCACCCACTGGAAGCTCTGTAAATGGCATAGGCACCCAACCCCTTTATGTCAATGACCCTATCCCCTGGGTCAATGCTGGGACTGAGTGGCAGGCGGAGGTTCCTCCCTACCCTACTTCTGGGGATGTGGCGGCCCACCGTGAGTTTTTGGGCCCTTATTTTGTCCTGTAGATTTTTCACAGCCACTATTCAAAATGGCGTTTGCAACATTTTGCTGCAGTCACTGTCATGAAGAATGAATAGTAGAAACAACAGAAAGTGGCCAATCACAACATGCTTGTAATAATGCTCCTTTAAACTTCCCAAGGAACAGAATAGTCATTTAGCAGTCATAACTGACCAAAATTCTATGATCCAGCTGTGGGCTACACGAAACCTGTATGTGATGACTCCACGAGAAAGTAGAAAATGCTGATTTACCCAGAGGACTTGGGGGTTAAATTGGATAATCCCCGAAAATGGGCTTGGGGATTGCGGTACATGATTAACCCGTGCCCAGTCATTACAATGCAGGCAGCACATTAAATTTGTGCTGCCTGCTGTTTTACATGATTGCTGTGTGCAGCCAGCACTACCTACGCTGTTGATTGGCTGCACACACAGCAGGGGGCCCAATATCGCAAGTGGCTCACACTTCTTAAAGGCAGCCTGCACCTCTTAAAGGGGAAGTGCATTGTGGCTGCAAGAAGTGTTGGGAGTCCTTCATGAAGTGATTCAGTACTCTAATACTTCGAAGAATGGCTGAGCCCGGGAGAGAGCGTGCACCAAGTTTCTCTGATAATGCACTGGAGGCCTTGGTGCAAGAGGTGCAGAGAAGGAGAGACATCCTGTATCCGCAGGGGGGCAGGAGGCCCTCCAGACATAGGAACAGGAGTAGGCCATTCAGCCCCTCGTGCCTGTTCTGCCATTTGATAAGATCATGGCTGATCTGTGATCTAACTCCATATACCTGCCTTTGGCCCATATCCCTTAATACCTTTGGTTGCCAAAAAGCTATCTATCTCAGATTTAAATTTAGCAATTGAGTTAGTATCAATTGCCGTTTGCGGAAGAGAGTTCCAAACTTCTACCACCCTTTATGTGTAGAAATGTTTTCTAATCTCGCTTGACATATGCTGAAGAGGCAATGGGAGGAAGTAGCGAAGGAGGCCAACGCCAGGAGCATAGCTCCAAGAACATGGATGCAGTGCAGGAAGAAGTTTAATGATTTAACACGAGTTGTTCAGGTGAGTGAGTGAGTTCAATCTTCAAATGGCATATCCTACCAACTACACCACTAGCCTCATCCACCACTCAATTCATCACAACCCCATCACCCACCTAATAATAATCTCTATCAATCATTACTCAACCCTTCAATTCATATGGTTTACCTCACATACTTAGCACTGTTTCAAGCCTCACACCCACAACTCACAGCTCACACACACTAGCAGCTATTCAGCCATGCAGGATCATGCATCTTGCAAGACACTCACTGACACACTTCCCTCCTCCTTGCAGGAGAAAGTGGCGGATAACAGGAGGCAGCAGCAAAGTGCTGGAGGAGGACAAGCACGCCTACAATGCTGGCCGTCATGTGAAGGGCCATTGCTGAGGCCGTGGCCACTGGCGGTGCTGGAGGGATGATGAGGGTCTTTGCGTACTGAATCCCCCTTCTCTCGTCCCACTTCTCCCACATCCCACATTCTTTTCTGACTCACATGCTGCAGATGGTGTGAGCACACACATCTTACTGTCTCCTCTCCCCTCACCACAACCCAACCTGTGTCCCTTTGTCATTACAGATACCGAAGAACTAGAACCTGCCCAGTCAGAGGAGGCAGAGGAAGACGACAGTGATGATGAAGACAGACCATCACTCGGTCTTACACTTGCAGCCACCAGCTCAGAGACTGATACAGCACATAGTTTAGAGGCTAGGATAGAGGAGGGATCTACATGTGGTGAGACACCGGACACATGTACACAGGAGCCAGGGCGGGGGGAAAGGATTCGGCAGGTGCCAGCTCGCCAGAGCGAGGTCACACACTAGTTCTGCTGCAGAGGATTCAGATGAGGACTTCGAAAGGCCCAGGCTACAGAAGAAGGCTGATGGGCGTACACAACCCAATGTTTAGTGCACTGGAAAGCCTGCCAGAAAGCCTGCGCGCAATGACAAGAAGCATGGAGAAGTCCAGCTCAAACATGGCACAGGGCTTTGCGCAGAGCTTGGAGCCCATCCTTTCCAACATGGAAGAGTGGTCTCCTCCATCAGCTCACCTGTAGAAGCCACCATGATACAGCGTTTGATGACCGATGTCACGGCTTCCATTGCAACACAAACAGCTTCATAATTCAGTAGAGAACCAAGCTGAATACAAAAAGTACAGGAGAGAACTGAAAAAGGAAATAAGAGGGGCAAAGACAGTGTATGAGGATAGATTAGCAGGTAACATAAAAGGGAATCCAAAAGTCTTTTATAAACATATAAATAGTAAAAGGGTAGTCAAAGGATGGGTGGGGCCGATTAGGGACCAAAAAGGAGATCTTCTTGTGAAGGCAGAGAGTATGGCTGAGGTACTAAATGAGTACTTTGCATCTGTCTTCACTAAAGAAGATGATGCTGCCAATGTCACAGTAAAGGAGGAGGTAGTAGAGAAACTGGATAGAATAAAAATAGATAAAGAGGAGGTACTAAAAAGGTTGGCAGCGCTCAATGTAGAAAAGTCACCCGGTCCAGATGAGATGCATCCTAGGTTGCTGAGGGAAGGGTGGAAATTGCAGAGGCTCTGGCCACAATCTTCCTTAGATTTGGGAATGGTGCCAGAGGACTGAAGGATTGCAAATGTTACACCCCTGTTCAAAAAGGGGTGGGGAATAAACCAGCAACTACAAGCCAGTCAGCCTAATGTCGGCGGTGAGGAAACTTTTTGAGATATTAATCCAGGACAAAATTAATTGTCACTTGGAAAAGTATGGGTTAATAAATGAAACTCAGCATGGATTTGTTAAAGGAAAATTGTGTTTGACTAATTTGGTTGAGTTCTTTGATGAAATAACGGAGCGGGTTGATGAGGATAATACGGTTGATGTTGTGTATATGGACTTTCAAAAGGCGTTTGATAAAGTACCACTTAATAGACTTGTTAGCAAAATTGAAGCCCATGGGATTAAAGAGGCAGTGGCAGCATGGATACGAAATTTGCTAAGGAACAGAAATCAGAGAGCAGTGGTGAAAGGTTGTTTTTTAGACTGGTGGGAAGTGGTGTCCCCCAGGGGTAAGTATTAGGGCCACTGCTCTTTTTAATATATATTAATGACCTGGACTTGGTCAAACAGGGCATAATTTCAAAGTTTGCAGATGACACAAAACCCGGAAATGTAGTAAACAGTGAGGAGGACATCAGGAAAACATAGACAGACTGGTGAAATGGGCAGACACATGGCAGATGAAATTTAATGCAGAGAAATGTTAAGTGACTCATTTTGGTAGGAAGAATGAGGAGAGGCATTATAAACTAAATGGTACAATCTTGAAGGTGCAGAAACAGAGAGGCCTAGGGGTGTACACACTTTGAAGGTGGCAAGCTGTCAAAAAGGCATACGGGATCCTTGGCTTTATAAATAGAGGCACTTTAGGAAGGATGTCAAGGCCTTAGAGAGGGTGCAGAGGAGATTTACTAGAATGGTACCAGGGATGAAAGACTTCAGTTTCTAGAGACTCTGGAGTTGTTTTCCTTAGAGCAGAGCAGGTTAAGAGGAGATTTGATGGAGGTGTTCAAAATCATATGGTTTTAATAGAGTAAACTAGGAGAAACTGTTTCTAGTGACAGGAAGGTTAGTAACCAGAGGACACAGATTTAAGGTAATTGGCAAAAGAATCAGAGGTGACATGAGGAAATTTTTTTTTACGCGCCGTGTTGTTATCATCTGAAATGCACTGCCTGGAAGGGCGGAGGAAGCAGATTCAATAATAACTTTTAAAAGGGAATTGGATAAATACTATGAGGGAAGAGCAAGGGAGTGGGACTAATTGGATAGCTCTTTCATAAAGCCGGCACAGGGACGATGGGCCGAACGGCCTCCTTCTGTGCTAAATCATTTTATGATTCTATGATTCTCTAAGGCCGCCATGCATGGCCGGCATTGTCCAGATTCTGTGGGCTCCTGTGCACAGGTGAGCTAACCTTATCAGATAACTTGTACAACTTTCTGATGCTCTGGGCTTGTTGCTCATGGTGCAGGGCTGAGTAGTTGGACACCAGCAGTTAATTAAGAGCTGCCAGCTGCTCATTCTACAATGGCAGATTTTCTACTTGGGGGTTGGGTGAATCAGTGAATTTTTAAAAAATAAAATGACACAGGTGTTGTGTTGCTGGACTAAGGGCGGCCACCTAATTTAAATGGTCTTCAAGCTCCCAGCCTCCCTTGCACTTGCCGCTCACACTGAGACTCAGTGCGCACTGAGGACACATTTTACAGGTGCCTGCCTATGGTTATTGGTCCCATGGGCTCCTTGCTGGAGTACAGCTTCATAGAAACAAGGCACCGAGATCCAAGTGTCCATTATTCATGTGTGAGCCTTGGCTTTGAGTCCCAGCAGGCCATTCATCTGGTGGGGGAGAGAGGCATCACTGCCGAGCCAGACCATGTCCTTGCCTCACGTGCACTTCCAATAGGGTCGTTGGATACTGCACAGAAACAGCAGTCCTGTTGGATTTACCCTTCCCCGAGCTCAAGGTCAATTGTGATGGTTGCCATCAGCTAGCTCAGTACAGAATAGGAATTGAACCTAGGACCTTCCTGATCAGAACGGTTCAATCATTCATTGGATAAAGTCGCTGAGCCATCAAAGGGAGCTACATAATGACTCATGGGTTGTTCATGTCAGATCACGTACTGAATGAAATGGTGTCCAATGTAACTCTGATGTGCCCCCCATATAAGTATCATATCGTATAAGTATGCAGTGATATCAGTTCACATCATAATCTCATCTGTAAAGCAAGCATCAATTCTAAAATGAATCTGCTTCCCAGTAGGCAGTGCTCATCCTCCTGTTATATCTTGTTTGTCTGTACAGGATCAGGGTCAGAAAGAATAACTATCTGAACAAAGAAGAAAATTATTTCTGTATTTTCCATGAACTGAATGAACACTGTGGCTATTAGAGAGAAGTTATGATGTGGAGATGCTGGTGATGGACTGGGGTTGACAATTGTAAACAATTTTACAACACCAAGTTACAGTCCAACAATTTTTATTTGAAATCTACAAGCTTTCGGAGGCTTCCTCCTTCCTCAGGTAAATGTTCAGGAGCTCCTCGAAGCCTATGCATTTATACAAATAGAACAGCAGTCAGGGACATTCAGCCACCGATCTTCGGGTAAGCGTTCTCCAAGGCGGCCTTCGAGACACACGACAATGCAAAATCGTCGAGCAGAAATTGATAGCCAAGTTCCGCACCCATGAGGACGGCCTCAACCGGGATCTTGGGTTCATGTCACGCTACACGTTACCCCACCAGCGAACAAAAGCTATCTGTTTTTAATATAATGGGTCATTTGCTGGCTTTCTCTGCCTTCCGGATGTTTCTGCCTCTCTCTGTTTTTTTCCTGTTTGTTTTTTTGTTGAATGTGTATTCGGGGGTTCTGCAGGTGACACCTCTCTTTCTGAACACGGTGATTGCCTTGGCAACGGGCAGTTGCAGGGGCAGTCTGTAAACACCATGTATTGTTCTATATGTATAAATGCGTAGGCTTCGAGGAGCTCCTGAACATTTACCTGAGGAAGGAGGAAGCCTCCGAAAGCTTGTAGATTTCAAATAAAAATTGTTGGACTATAACTTGGTGTTGTAAAATTGTTTACAAGAGAGAAGTTAGAAAATGTTCAAATGTATTAGGTCACATTTCATTCTATCAGGGTAGTTGATGACTTGTGGAGGAGAGGGACATTACCTTGTAGTTCTTGTTAAAAGTCTGTATAATAGCTGTGTGGCAGCCCAAGGTATGTTGTACATCATACAAATGGACACCCATTTAATCACGAATGATCAACAGTCTCTTTAGCTCTACATCATGTGTGCTCCCCGAATGATGGAAGTATTTCCCGTTAACTGTCCCTGATGGAGGTCAGAGACTGCACACTGCCATCAAAGCTTCACATCTGATAAGTGGCCCATCCCTCACCTCTAGTCTGCAGCCCCTTTCTCCATCACAACTTTTCTTGACTCTCACCAGATCCAACTCCAACTTATTCATTCCCTGGAGCTCAAAGCAGAGCTGCTCCTTTACACAGCCCCCGCTCCAGGCCTTCCTTTCCTAACACTATTTAGAGGCTTTTAAAATCCAGACTTGGCATCGCCTGATCACGACTGGATTTACCACAAACTCTTTAATCTTAATGTGGAGATGCCGGTGATGGACTGGGGTTGACAATTGTAAACAATTTTACAACACCAAGTTATAGTCCAGCAATTTTATTTTAAATTCACAAGCTTTCGGAGGCTTCCTCCTTCCTCAGGTAAATGTTCAGGAGCTCCTCGAAGCCTACGCATTTATACATATAGAACAATACATGGTGTTTACAGAATGCCCCTGCAACTGCCCGTTGCCAAGGCAATCACCGTGTTCAGACAGAGAGGTGTCACCTGCAGAACCCCCGAATACACATTCAACAAAAAAACAAACAGGAAAAAAAACAGAGAGAGGCAGAAACATCCGGAAGGCAGAGAAAGCCAGCAAATCACCCATTATATTAAAAACAGATAACATTTGTTCGCTGGTGGGGTAACGTGTAGCGTGACATGAACCCAAGATCCCGGTTGAGGCCGTCCTCATGGGTGCGGAACTTGGCTATCAATTTCTGCTCGACGATTTTGCGTTGTCGTGTGTCTCGAAGGCCGCCTTGGAGTACGCTTACCCGAAGGTCGGTGGATGAATGTCCATGACTGCTGAAGTGTTCCCCGACTGGGAGGGAACCCTCCTGTTTGGCGATTGTTGCGCGGTGTCCGTTCATCCGTTGTCGCAGCGTCTGCATGGTCTCGCCAATGTACCATGCTCTGGGGCATCCTTTCCTGCAACGTATGAGGTAGACAACGTTGGCCGAGTCACAGGAGTATGAACCATGCACCTGGTGGGTGGTGTCCTCTCGTGTGATGGTGGTATCTGTGTCGATGATCTGGCATGTCTTGCAGAGGTTACCGTGGCAGGGTTGTGTGGTGTCGTGGACGCTGTTCTCTTGAAAGCTAGGTAATTTGCTGCGAACGATGGTCTGTTTGAGGTTGGGTGGCTGTTTAAAGGCGAGTAGTGGAGGTGTGGGGATGGCCATAGCGAGGTGTTTGTCCTCATTGATGACATGTTGAAGGCTGCGGAGAACATGGCGTAGTTTCTCCGCTCCGGGGAAGTACTGGACGACAAAGGGTACTCTGTTGGTTGCGTCCCGTGTTAGTCTCCTGAGGAGGTCTATGCGATTTTTTGCTGTGGCCCGTCGGAACTGTCGATCGATGAGTCGAGCGTCATATCCCGTTCTTACTAGGGCGTCTTTCAGCGTCTGTAGGTGTCCATTGCGTTCCTCCTCGTCTGAGCAGACCCTGTGTATTCGCAGGGCCTGTCCATAGGGGATGGCCTCTTTGACGTGGTTAGGGTGGAAGCTGGAAAAGTGGAGCATCGTGAGGTTGTCCGTGGGCTTGCGGTAGAGTGAGGTGCTGAGGTGCCCGTCTTTGATGGAGATTCGTGTGTCCAAGAAAGAAACTGATTCTGAGGAGTAGTCCATGGTGAGCTTGATGGTGGGATGGAACTTGTTGATGTTATCGTGTAGTCTCTTTAGTGATTCCTTGCCGTGGGTCCATAGAAAGAAAATGTCGTCGATGTATCTGGTGTATAGTGTTGGTTGGAGGTCTTGTGCAGTGAAGAAGTCCTGCTCGAACTTGTGCATGAAAATGTTGGCGTATTGGGGTGCGAATTTGGTCCCCATGGCTGTTCCGTGTGTTTGGGTAAAGAACTGGTTATCGAAGGTGAAGACATTGTGATCCAGGATGAAGCGGATGAGTTGTAGGATGGCTTCCGGAGATTGGCTGTTGTTGGTGTTGAGTATTGATGCTGTCGCAGCGATGCCGTCATCGTGGGGGATACTGGTGTATAGTGCCGAGACGTCCATCGTGGTGAGAAGTGTTCCTGGTTCAACTGGTCCGTGGGTACTGAGTTTTTGTAGGAAGTCTGTAGTGTCGCGACAGAAGCTGGGGGTTCCCTGTACGATGGGTTTCAGGATGCCCTCGATGTATCCAGAGAGGTTCTCACACAGGGTTCCGTTGCCTGATACGATTGGACGTCCGGGTGTGTTGGCTTTGTGTATCTTTGGGAGGCAGTAGAAGTCTCCCACGCGGGGATTACGTGGGATGAGAGTGCGTAGGATGCTTTGAAGGTCTGGATCGAAGGTCTTGATCAGTTTGTTGAGCTGGTGAGTGTGTTCTTTGGTCGGATCTGCGGGTAACCGTCTGTAGTGTTCCTGGTTGTCCAGTTGTCGGTATGCTTCTTTGCAATAGTCTGTTCTGTTCTGTATGACTATGGCTCCTCCTTTGTCCGCTGGTTTGATGACGATGTTGCGGTTGGTCTTGAGAGCGTTGATGGCGTTGCGTTGTGCTCGGGTGACATTCTGGACTGTCTTCTGAGTGCGGCTGATGAATCTGGCATTGACGCATTTCCTGACAGCTTGAGCATACATGTCCAGCTGAGGGCAGCGACCCTCCGGAGGAGTCCAGTTTGACTCTTTCCTCTTCGGTTGCTGTACCGCGGATCCCTCTGTCTGCTGTTCCGGATCGTCGATTGTCTCATTGGGTTCGCTGCTGAAATCTTGGGGTATGTGGTAGAATTCCCGGAGCCTCATTCTCCTGATGAATTCCTCTGTGTCCGCCGCGAGACTAGTGGGGTCCATTTTGGTAGTGGGGCAGAAATTGAGCCCTCGGCTGAGAACTTCGATTTCGTCTGGTTGAAGGGTGTGGTCGGATAAATTGACAATAGACTTCCCTGTGGTTGCAACCGTGGTACCAGGGGAAGCTTGGTCGTTGCTGGTGGTGATGCCGAGTTTCTCAAGCTTCCTGCTCTTGGTTTTCATGTAGGCAGCGTAGTTCCGTTGCCTCGTCTGTTTGGCGGTATAACGTAGCTGGTCTGCTGTGTCCTGAGTACAGGTTGAGAGTATGGACTCTATCTTGGTTTCGAGGTTGTGGCGTCTGCTGTAGAGTTGGTGTATGAGATGGTTGCGGAGTGTGCGAGAGGTACGGCGGCAGAGTCTCTCAGCGTAATCCGAGTTGTATGTGGACTTGAGTGGGTTCGTGATCTGGAGTCCTTTCGGGATCTTGTCTGCTTTCTTGCAGCTCTGTAAAAACTTGATGTCTGTGTCTAAATGCGCGATCTTCTTGGATATCCTTTCCACTGTGAGCCGGCAGTTTGTGGTGTCGATGGTAGTCATGATGTGGAGATGCCGGTGATGGACTGGGGTTGACAATTGTAAACAATTTTACAACACCAAGTTATAGTCCAGCAATTTTATTTTAAATTCACAAGCTTTCGGAGGCTTCCTCCTTCCTCAGGTAAATGTTCAGGAGCTCCTCGAAGCCGACGCATTAATACATATAGAACAATACATGGTGTTTACAGAATGCCCCTGCAACTGCCCGTTGCCAAGGCAATCACCGTGTTCAGACAGAGAGGTGTCACCTGCAGAACCCCCGAATACACATTCAACAAAAAAACAAACAGGAAAAAAAAGAGAGAGGCAGAAACATCCGGAAGGCAGAGAAAGCCAGCAAATGACCCATTATATTAAAAACAGATAACATTTGTTCGCTGGTGGGGTAACGTGCAGCGTGACATGAACCCAAGATCCCGGTTGAGGCCGTCCTCATGGGTGCGGAACTTGGCTATCAATTTCTGCTCGACGATTTTGCGTTGTCGTGTGTCTCGAAGGCCGCCTTGGAGTACGCTAACCCGAAGGTCGGTGGATGAATGTCCAGGACTGCTGAAGTGTTCCCTGACTGGGAGGGAACCCTCCTGTTTGGCGATTGTTGCGCGGTGTCCGTTCATCCGTTGTCGCAGCGTCTGCATGGTCTCGCCAATGTACCATGCTCTGGGGCATCCTTTCCTGCAACGTATGAGGTAGACAACGTTGGCCGAGTCACAGGAGTATGAACCATGCACCTGGTGGATGGTGTCCTCTCGTGTGATGGTGGTATCTGTGTCGATGATCTGGCACGTCTTGCAGAGGTTACCGCGGCAGGGTTGTGTGGTGTCGTGGACGCTGTTCTCTTGAAAGCTAGGTAATTCACAGTAAATCACTGACCCATCAGAGCCCCTTTATTTCGTACAGTAAATCACTGACCCATCAGAGCCCCTTTATTTAGTACAGTAAATCACTGACCCATCGGAGCCCCTTTATTTAGTACAGTAAATCACTGACCCATCAGAACCCCTTTATTTAGTACAGTAAATCACTGACCCATCAGTTACCTAGCTTTCTCCGAAAGCTTGTGAATTTAAAATAAAATTGCTGGACTATAACTTGGTGTTGTAAAATTGTTTACAATCTTTAATCTTAGGCCTTATTTTGTGTTAAGGGGCTCGGCCCTTCATCCATCAGGGCACCTAGTTGAGTACAGTAAACCACTGATCCATCAGGGACATTTATTTAGGACAGTAAACCACTCAACCAGCAGAGCCCTTTTTTAGTACAGTAAATCACTGACCCATCAGAGCCCCTTTATTTAGTACAGTAAATCACTGACCCATCAGAGTCCCTTTATTTAGTACAGTAAATCACTGACCCATCAGAGCCCCTTTATTCAGTACAGTAAATCACTGACCCATCAGACCCCCTTTATTTAGTACAGTAAATCACTGACCCATCAGAGCCCCATTATTTACTGCAGTAAATTACTGACCCATCAGAGCCCCTTTTTTAGTACAGTAAATCACTGACCCATCAGACCCCCTTTATTTAGTACAGTAAATCACTGACCCATCAGAGCCCCATTATTTACTGCAGTAAATTACTGACCCATCAGAGCCCCTTTTTTAGTACAGTAAATCACTGACCCATCAGAGCACCTTTATTTCTTACAGTAAATCACTGACCCAACGGAGCCCCTTGATTTAGTACAGTAAATTACTGACCAATCAGAGGCCCTTTATTTCTTACAGTAAATCACTGACCTATCAGAGCCCCTTTATTTAGTGCAGTAAATCACTGACCCATCAGAGCCCCTTTATTTCGTACAGTAAATCACTGACCCATCAGAGCCCCTTTATTTCGTGCAGTAAATCACTGACCCATCAGAGCCCCTTTATTTCGTACAGTAAATCACTGACCCATCGGAGCCCCTTTATTGAGTACAGTAAATCACTGACCCATCAGAGCCCCTTTATTTAGTACAGTAAATCACTGACACATCAGAGCCCCTTTGTTTAGTACAGTAAATCACTGACCCATCAGAGCCCCTTTATTTAGTACAGTAAATCACTGACCCATCGGAGCCCCTTTATTTAGTACAGTAAATTACCAACCCATCAGAGGCCCTTTATTTAGTACAGTAAATCACTGACCCATCAGAGCACCTTTATTTAGTTCAGTCAATCACTGACCCATCAGAGGCCCTTTATTTAGTACAGTAAATCACTGACCCATCAGAGCCCCTTTATTGAGTTCAGTAAATCACTGACCCATCAGAGCCCCTTTATTTAGTTCAGTAAATCACTGACCCATCAGAGCCCCTTTATTTAGTACAGTAAATCACTGACCCATCAGAGACCCTTTATTTCGTACAGTAAATTACGAACCCATCAGAGCCCCTTTATTTAGTACAGTAAATCACTGACCCATCAGAGCCCCTTGATTTCGTGCAGTAAATCACTGACCCATCAGAGCCCCTTTATTTAATGCAGTAAATCACTGACCCATCAGAGCCCCTTTATTTAGTACAGTAAATCACTGACCCATCAGAGCCCCTCAATTTAAAACAGTAAATCACTGACCCATCAGAGCACCTTTATTTACTACAGTAAATCACTGACCCATCAGAGCCCCTTGATTTAGTGCAGTAAATCACTGACCCATCAGAGCCCCTTTATTGAGGACAGTAAATCACTGACCCATCAGAGCCCCTTTATTTAGTACAGTAAATCACTGACCCATCAGAGCCCCTTTATTTAGTACAGTAAATCACTGACCCATCAGACCCCCTTTATTTAGTACAGTAAATCACTGACCCATCAGACCCCCTTGATTTAGTGCAGTAAATCACTGACCCATCAGAGCCCCTTTATTTAATGCAGTAATTCACTGACCCATCAGAGCCCCTTTATTTAGTATAGTAAATCACTGACCCATCAGAGCCCCTTTATTTAGTACAGTAAATCACTGACCCGTCAGAGCCCCTTTATTTAGTACAGTAAATCACTGACCCGTCAGAGCCCCTTTATTTAGTACAGTAAATCATTGACCCATCAGAGCCCCTTTATTGAGTACAGTAAATCACTGACCCATCAGAGCCCCTTTATTCAGTACAGTAAATCACTGACCCATCAGACCCCCTTTATTTAGTACAGTAAATCACTGACCCATCAGAGCCCCATTATTTACTGCAGTAAATTACTGACCCATCAGAGCCCCTTTTTTAGTACAGTAAATCACTGACCCATCAGACCCCCTTTATTTAGTACAGTAAATCACTGACCCATCAGAGCCCCATTATTTACTGCAGGAAATTACTGACCCATCAGAGCCCCTTTTTTAGTACAGTAAATCACTGACCCATCAGACCCCCTTTATTTAGTACAGTAAATCACTGACCCATCAGAGCCCCATTATTTACTGCAGTAAATTACTGACCCATCAGAGCCCCTTTTTTAGTACAGTAAATCACTGACCCATCAGAGCACCTTTATTTCTTACAGTAAATCACTGACCCAACGGAGCCCCTTGATTTAGTACAGTAAATTACTGACCAATCAGAGGCCCTTTATTTCTTACAGTAAATCACTGACCTATCAGAGCCCCTTTATTGAGTACAGTAAATCACTGACCCATCAGAGCCCCTTGATTTCGTACAGTAAATCACTGACCCATCAGAGCCCCTTTATTTAATGCAGTAAATCACTGACCCATCAGAGCCCCTTTATTTAGTACAGTAAATCACTGACCCATCAGAGCCCCTCAATTTAAAACAGTAAATCACTGACCCATCAGAGCACCTTTATTTACTACAGTAAATCACTGACCCATCAGAGCCCCTTGATTTAGTGCAGTAAATCACTGACCCATCAGAGCCCCTTTATTTAATGCAGTAAATCACTGACCCATCAGAGCCCCTTTATTTAGTACAGTAAATCACTGACCCATCAGAGCCCCTTTATTTAGTACAGTAAATCACTGACCCATCAGAGCCCCTTTATTTAGTACAGTAAATCACTGACCCATCAGACCCCCTTTATTTAGTACAGTAAATCACTGACCCATCAGACCCCCTTGATTTACTGCAGTAAATCACTGACCCATCAGAGCCCCTTTATTTAATGCAGTAAATCACTGACCCATCAGAGCCCCTTTATTTAGTATAGTAAATCACTGACCCATCAGAGCCCCTTTATTTAGTACAGTAAATCACTGACCCGTCAGAGCCCCTTTATTTAGTACAGTAAATCACTGAGCCATCAGAGCCTCTTTATTTAGTACAGTAAATCACTGACCCATCGGAGCCCCTTTATTTAGTAGAGTAAATCACTGACCCATCAGAGCCCCTTTATTTAGTACAGTAAATCACTGACCCATCAGACCCCCTTTATTTAGTACAGTGAATTACTGACCCACCAGTGCCCCTTTATTTAGTACAGTAAATCACTGACCCATCAGAGGCCCTTTATTTCGTACAGTAAATCACTGACCCATCAGAGCCCCTTTATTTAGTACAGTAAATCACTGACCGATCAGACCCCCTTTATTTAGTACAGTAAATCACTGACCCATCAGAGCCCCTTTATTTAGTACAGTAAATCACTGACCCATCAGAGCCCCTTAATTTAGTACAGTAAATCACTGACCCATCAGAGCCCCTTTATTTAGTACAGTCAATCACTGACCCATCAGAGCCCCTTGATTTAGTACAGTAAGTCACGAACCAATCAGAGCCTCATTTAGTACAGTAAATCACTGACCCATCAGAGCCCCTTGATTTAGTACAGTAAATCACTGACCCATCAGAGCCCCTTGATTTAGTACAGTAAATCACTGACCCATCAGAGCCCCTTGATTTAGTACAGTAAATCACTGACCCATCAGAGCCCCTTGATTTCGTACAGTAAATCACTGACACATCAGAGCCCCTTTATTTAGTACAGTAAATCACTGACCCATCAGAGCCCCTTTAGTTAGTACAGTAAATCACTGACCCATCAGAGCCCGTTGATTTAGTACAGTAAATCACTGACCCATCAGAGCCCCTTTATTTCGTTCAGTAAATCACTGCCCCATCAGAGCCCCTTTATTTAGTACAGTAAATCACTGACCCATCAGAGCCCCTTTATTTAGTTCAGTAAATCACTGACCCATCAGAGCCCATTCATTTAGTACAGTAAATCACTGACCCATCAGAGCCCCTTGATTTAGTACAGTAAATCACTGACCTATCAGAGCCCCTTCATTTAGTACAGTAAATCACTGACCCATCAGAGCCCCATGATTTAGTACAGTAAATCACTGACCCATCAGAGCCCCTTGATTTAGTACAGTAAATCACTGACCCATCAGAGCCCCTTGATTTAGTACAGTAAATCACTGACCCATCAGAGCCCCTTGATTTAGTACAGTAAATCACTGACCCATCAGAGCCCCTTGATTTAGTACAGTAAATCACTGACCCATCAGAGCCCCTTGATTTAGTACAGTAAATCACTGACCCATCAGAGCCCCTTTATTTAGTACAGTAAATTACTGACCTATCAGAGCCCCTTCATTTAGTACAGTATATCACTGACCCATCAGAGCCCCTTTATTTAGTTCAGTAAATCACTGCCCCATCAGAGCCCCTTTGTGAAGTTCAGTAAATCACTGCCCCATCAGAGCCCCTTTATTGACTACAGTAAATCACTGACCTATCAGAGCCCCTTCATTTAGTACAGTAAATCACTGACCCATCAGAGCCCCTTGATTTAGTACAGTAAATCACTGACCCATCGGAGCCCGTTTATTTCTTACAGTAAATCACTGACCCATCAGAGCCACTTTATTTCGTACAGTAAATCACTGACACATCAGAGCTCCTTTGTTTAGTACAGTAAATTCCTGACCCATCAGAGCCCCTTTATTTAGTACAGTAAATCACTGACCCATCAGAGCCCCTTGATTTAGTACAGTAAATCACTGCCCCATCAGAGCCCCTTTATTCACTACAGTAAATCACTGACCTATCAGAGCCCCTTCATTTAGTACAGTAAATCACTGACCCATCAGAGCCCCTTGATTTAGTACAGTAAATCACTGACCCATCGGAGCCCCTTTATTTCTTACAGTAAATCACTGACCCATCAGAGCCACTTTATTTCGTACAGTAAATCACTGACACATCAGAGCCCCTTTGTTTAGTACAGTAAATTCCTGACCCATCAGAGCCCCTTTATTTAGTACAGTAAATCACTGACCCATCAGAGCCCCTTGATTTAGTACAGTAAATCACTGACCCATCAGAGCCCCTTTATTTAGGACAGTAAATCACTGACCTATCAGACCCCCTTGATTTAGTACAGTAAATCACTGACCCATCAGTGCCCCTTTATTTAGTACAGTAAATCACTGACCCATCAAAGCCCCTTTATTTAGTACAGTAAATCACTGACCCATCAGAGCCCCTTTATTTAGTACAGTAAGTCACTGACCCATCAGAGCCCCTTTATTTCGTACAGTAAATCACTGACCCATCAGAGCCCCTTGATTCAGTACAGTAAATCACTGACCCATCAGAGCCCCTTTATTTAGTACAGTAAATCACTGACCCATCAGAGCCCCTTGATTTAGTACAGTAAATCACTGACCCATCAGAGCCCCTTGATTTAGGACAGTAAATCACTGACCCATCAGAGCCCCTTGATTTAGTACAGTAAATCACTGACCCATCAGAGCCCCTTGATTTAGTACAGTAAATCACTGACACACCAGAGCCCCTTGATTTAGTACAGTAAATCACTGACCCATCAGAGCCCCTTGATTTAGTACAGTAAATCACTGACCCATCAGAGCCCCTTGATTTAGTACAGTAAATCACTGACCCATCAGAGCCCCTTGATTTAGTACAGTAAATCACTGACCCATCAGAGCCCCTTTATTTAGTACAGTAAATTACTGACCTATCAGAGCCCCTTCATTTAGTACAGTATATCACTGACCCATCAGAGCCCCTTGATTTAGTACAGTAAATCACTGACCCATCAGAGCCCCTTGATTTAGTACAATAAATCACTGACCCATCAGAGCCCCTTTATTTAGTTCAGTAAATCACTGCCCCATCAGAGCCCCTTTATTTAGTACAGTAAATCACTGACCCATCAGAGCCCCTTTATTTAGTTCAGTAAATCACTGACCTATCAGAGCCCCTTCATTTAGTACAGTAAATCACTGACCAATCAGAGCCCCTTCATTAAGTACAGTAAATCACTGACCCATCAGAGCCCCATCATTTAGTACAGTAAATCACTGACCCATCAGAGCCCCTTGATTTAGTACAGTAAATCACTGACCCAGCAGAGCCCCTTTATTTAGTACAGTAAATCACTGACCCATCAAAGCCGCTTTATTTAGTACAGTAAATCACTGACCCATCAGAGCCCCTTTATTTCGTACAGTAAATTACTGACCTATCAGAGCCCCTTCATTTAGTACAGTATATCACTGACCCATCAGAGCCCCTTTATTTCGTTCAGTAAATCACTGCCCCATCAGAGCCCCTTTGTTAAGTTCAGTAAATCACTGCCCCATCAGAGCCCGTTTATTGACTACAGTAAATCACTGACCCATCAGAGCCCCTTTATTTAGTTCAGTAAATCACTGACCTATCAGAGCCCCTTCATTTAGTACAGTAAATCACTGACCCATCAGAGCCCCTTGATTTAGTACAGTAAATCACTGACCCATCGGAGCCCCTTTATTTCTTACAGTAAATCACTGACCCATCAGAGCCCCTTTATTTAGGACAGTAAATCACTGACCTATCAGACCCCCTTGATTTAGTACAGTAAATCACTGACCCATCAGAGCCCCTTTATTTAGTACAGTAAATCACTGACCCATCAAAGCCCCTTTATTTAGTACAGTAAATCACTGACCCATCAGAGCCCCTTTATTTAGTACAGTAAGTCACTGACCCATCAGAGCCCCTTTATTTCGTACAGTAAATCACTGACCCATCAGAGCCCCTTCATTCAGTACAGTATATCACTGACCCATCAGAGCCCCTTTATTTAGTACAGTAAATCACTGACCCATCAGAGCCCCTTGATTTAGGACAGTAAATCACTGACCCATCAGAGCCCCTTGATTTAGGACAGTAAATCACTGACCCATCAGAGCCCCTTGATTTAGTACAGTAAATCACTGACACACCAGAGCCCCTTGATTTCGTACAGTAAATCACTGACCCATCAGAGCCCCTTGATTTAGTACAGTAAATCACTGACCCATCAGAGCCCCTTGATTTAGTACAGTAAATCACTGACCCATCATAGCCCCTTTATTCAGTACAGTAAATTACTGACCTATCAGAGCCCCTTCATTTAGTACAGTATATCACTGACCCATCAGAGCCCCTTGATTTAGTACAGTAAATCACTGACCCATCAGAGCCCCTTGATTTAGCACAATAAATCACTGACTCATCAGAGCCCCTTTATTTCGTTCAGTAAATCACTGCCCCATCAGAGCCCCTTTATTTAGTACAGTAAATCACTGACCCATCAGAGCCCCTTTATTTAGTACAGTAAATCACTGACCCATCAGAGCCCCTTTATTTAGTACAGTAAATCACTGACCCATCAGAGCCCCTTTATTTAGTACAGTAAATCACTGACCCATCAGAGACACTTTATTTTATACAGTAAATTACTGACCTCTCAGAGCCCCTTTATTTAGTACAGTAAATCACTGACCCATCGGAGCCCCTTTATTTAGTAGAGTAAATCACTGACCCATCAGAGCCCCTTTATTTAGTACAGTAAATCACTGACCCATCAGACCCCCTTTATTTAGTACAGTGAATTACTGACCCACCAGTGCCCCTTTATTTAGTACAGTAAATCACTGACCCATCAGAGGCCCTTTATTTCGTACAGTAAATCACTGACCCATCAGAGCCCCTTTATTTAGTACAGTAAATCACTGACCGATCAGACCCCCTTTATTTAGTACAGTAAATCACTGACCCATCAGAGCCCCTTTATTTAGTACAGTAAATCACTGACCCATCAGAGCCCCTTAATTTAGTACAGTAAATCACTGACCCATCAGAGCCCCTTTATTTAGTACAGTAAATCACTGACCCATCAGAGCCCCTTGATTTAGTACAGTAAGTCATGAACCAATCAGAGCCTCATTTAGTACAGTAAATCACTGACCCATCAGAGCCCCTTGATTTAGTACAGTAAATCACTGACCCATCAGAGCCCCTTGATTTAGTACAGTAAATCACTGACCCATCAGAGCCCCTTGATTTAGTACAGTAAATCACTGACCCATCAGAGCCCCTTGATTTCGTACAGTAAATCACTGACACATCAGAGCCCCTTTATTTAGTACAGTAAATCACTGACCCATCAGAGCCCCTTTAGTTAGTACAGTAAATCACTGACCCATCAGAGCCCGTTGATTTAGTACAGTAAATCACTGACCCATCAGAGCCCCTTGATTTAGTACAATAAATCACTGACCCATCAGAGCCCCTTTATTTAGTTCAGTAAATCACTGCCCCATCAGAGCCCCTTTATTTAGTACAGTAAATCACTGACCCATCAGAGCCCCTTTATTTAGTTCAGTAAATCACTGACCTATCAGAGCCCCTTCATTTAGTACAGTAAATCACTGACCAATCAGAGCCCCTTGATTTAGTACAGTAAATCACTGACCTATCAGAGCCCCTTCATTTAGTACAGTAAATCACTGACCCATCAGAGCCCCATGATTTAGTACAGTAAATCACTGACCTATCAGAGCCCCTTGATTTAGTACAGTAAATCAATGACCCATCAGAGCCCCTTGATTTAGTACAGTAAATCACTGACCCATCAGAGCCCCTTGATTTAGTACAGTAAATCACTGACCCATCAGAGCCCCTTGATTTAGTACAGTAAATCACTGACCCATCAGAGCCCCTTGATTTAGTACAGTAAATCACTGACCCATCAGAGCCCCTTTATTTAGTACAGTAAATTACTGACCTATCAGAGCCCCTTCATTGAGTACAGTATATCACTGACCCATCAGAGCCCCTTTATTTAGTTCAGTGAATCACTGCCCCATCAGAGCCCCTTTGTTAAGTTCAGTAAATCACTGCCCCATCAGAGCCCCTTTATTGACTACAGTAAATCACTGACCCATCAGAGCCCCTTTATTTAGTTCAGTAAATCACTGACCTATCAGAGCCCCTTCATTTAGTACAGTAAATCACTGACCCATCAGAGCCCCTTGATTTAGTACAGTAAATCACTGACCTATCAGAGCCCCTTCATTTAGTACAGTAAATCACTGACCCATCAGAGCCCCATCATTTAGTACAGTAAATCACTGACCCATCAGAGCCCCTTGATTTAGTACAGTAAATCACTGACCCAGCAGAGCCCCTTTATTTAGTACAGTAAATCACTGACCCATCAAAGCCGCTTTATTTAGTACAGTAAATCACTGACCCATCAGAGCCCCTTTATTTCGTACAGTAAATTACTGACCTATCAGAGCCCCTTCATTTAGTACAGTATATCACTGACCCATCAGAGCCCCTTTATTTCGTTCAGTAAATCACTGCCCCATCAGAGCCCCTTTGTTAAGTTCAGTAAATCACTGCCCCATCAGAGCCCGTTTATTGACTACAGTAAATCACTGACCCATCAGAGCCCCTTTATTTAGTTCAGTAAATCACTGACCTATCAGAGCCCCTTCATTTAGTACAGTAAATCACTGACCCATCAGAGCCCCTTGATTTAGTACAGTAAATCACTGACCCATCGGAGCCCCTTTATTTCTTACAGTAAATCACTGACCCATCAGAGCCCCTTTATTTAGGACAGTAAATCACTGACCTATCAGACCCCCTTGATTTAGTACAGTAAATCACTGACCCATCAGAGCCCCTTTATTTAGTACAGTAAATCACTGACCCATCAAAGCCCCTTTATTTAGTACAGTAAATCACTGACCCATCAGAGCCCCTTTATTTAGTACAGTAAGTCACTGACCCATCAGAGCCCCTTTATTTCGTACAGTAAATCACTGACCCATCAGAGCCCCTTGATTCAGTACAGTATATCACTGACCCATCAGAGCCCCTTTATTTAGTACAGTAAATCATTGACCCATCAGAGCCCCTTGATTTAGTACAGTAAATCACTGACCCATCAGAGCCCCTTGATTTAGGACAGTAAATCACTGACCCATCAGAGCCCCTTGATTTAGTACAGTAAATCACTGACACACCAGAGCCCCTTGATTTCGTACAGTAAATCACTGACCCATCAGAGCCCCTTGATTTAGTACAGTAAATCACTGACCCATCAGAGCCCCTTGATTTAGTACAGTAAATCACTGACCCATCATAGCCCCTTTATTCAGTACAGTAAATTACTGACCTATCAGAGCCCCTTCATTTAGTACAGTATATCACTGACCCATCAGAGCCCCTTGATTTAGTACAGTAAATCACTGACCCATCAGAGCCCCTTGATTTAGCACAATAAATCACTGACTCATCAGAGCCCCTTTATTTAGTTCAGTAAATCACTGCCCCATCAGAGCCCCTTTATTTAGTACAGTAAATCACTGACCCATCAGAGCCCCTTTATTTAGTACAGTAAATCACTGACCCATCAGAGCCCCTTTATTTAGTACAGTAAATCACTGACCCATCAGAGACACTTTATTTTATACAGTAAATTACTGACCTCTCAGAGCCCCTTTATTTAGTACAGTAAATCACTGACCCATCGGAGCCCCTTTATTTAGTAGAGTAAATCACTGACCCATCAGAGCCCCTTTATTTAGTACAGTAAATCACTGACCCATCAGACCCCCTTTATTTAGTACAGTGAATTACTGACCCACCAGTGCCCCTTTATTTAGTACAGTAAATCACTGACCCATCAGAGGCCCTTTATTTCGTACAGTAAATCACTGACCCATCAGAGCCCCTTTATTTAGTACAGTAAATCACTGACCGATCAGACCCCCTTTATTTAGTACAGTAAATCACTGACCCATCAGAGCCCCTTTATTTAGTACAGTAAATCACTGACCCATCAGAGCCCCTTAATTTAGTACAGTAAATCACTGACCCATCAGAGCCCCTTTATTTAGTACAGTAAATCACTGACCCATCAGAGCCCCTTGATTTAGTACAGTAAATCACTGACCCATCAGAGCCCCTTGATTTAGTACAGTAAATCACTGACCCATCAGAGCCCCTTGATTTAGTACAGTAAATCACTGACCCATCAGAGCCCCTTGATTTCGTACAGTAAATCACTGACACATCAGAGCCCCTTTATTTAGTACAGTAAATCACTGACCCATCAGAGCCCCTTTAGTTAGGACATTAAATCACTGACCCATCAGAGCCCGTTGATTTAGTACAGTAAATCACTGACCCATCAGAGCCCCTTTATTTCGTTCAGTAAATCACTGCCCCATCAGAGCCCCTTTATTTAGTACAGTAAATCACTGACCCATCAGAGCCCCTTTATTTAGTTCAGTAAATCACTGACCTATCAGAGCCCATTCATTTAGTACAGTAAATCACTGACCCATCAGAGCCCCTTGATTTAGTACAGTAAATCACTGACCTATCAGAGCCCCTTCATTTAGTACAGTAAATCACTGACCCATCAGAGCCCCATGATTTAGTACAGTAAATCACTGACCCATCAGAGCCCCTTGATTTAGTACAGTAAATCACTGACCCATCAGAGCCCCTTGATTTAGTACAGTAAATCACTGACCCATCAGAGCCCCTTGATTTAGTACAGTAAATCACTGACCCATCAGAGCCCCTTGATTTAGTACAGTAAATCACTGACCCATCAGAGCCCCTTGATTTAGTACAGTAAATCACTGACCCATCAGAGCCCCTTTATTTAGTACAGTAAATTACTGACCTATCAGAGCCCCTTCATTTAGTACAGGATATCACTGACCCATCAGAGCCCCTTTATTTAGTTCAGTAAATCACTGCCCCATCAGAGCCCCTTTGTGAAGTTCAGTAAATCACTGCCCCATCAGAGCCCCTTTATTGACTACAGTAAATCACTGACCTATCAGAGCCCCTTCATTTAGTACAGTAAATCACTGACCCATCAGAGCCCCTTGATTTAGTACAGTAAATCACTGACCCATCGGAGCCCGTTTATTTCTTACAGTAAATCACTGACACATCAGAGCCACTTTATTTCGTACAGTAAATCACTGACACATCAGAGCCCCTTTGTTTAGTACAGTAAATTCCTGACCCATCAGAGCCCCTTTATTTAGTACAGTAAATCACTGACCCATCAGAGCCCCTTGATTTAGTACAGTAAATCACTGCCCCATCAGAGCCCCTTTATTGACTACAGTAAATCACTGACCTATCAGAGCCCCTTCATTTAGTACAGTAAATCACTGACCCATCAGAGCCCCTTGATTTAGTACAGTAAATCACTGACCCATCGGAGCCCCTTTATTTCTTACAGTAAATCACTGACCCATCAGAGCCACTTTATTTCGTACAGTAAATCACTGACACATCAGAGCCCCTTTGTTTAGTACAGTAAATTCCTGACCCATCAGAGCCCCTTTATTTAGTACAGTAAATCACTGACCCATCAGAGCCCCTTGATTTAGTACAGTAAATCACTGACCCATCAGTGCCCCTTTATTTAGTACAGTAAATCACTGACCCATCAAAGCCCCTTTATTTAGTACAGTAAATCACTGACCCATCAGAGCCCCTTTATTTAGTACAGTAAGTCACTGACCCATCAGAGCCCCTTTATTTCGTACAGTAAATCACTGACCCATCAGAGCCCCTTGATTCAGTACAGTAAATCACTGACCCATCAGAGCCCCTTTATTTAGTACAGTAAATCACTGACCCATCAGAGCCCCTTGATTTAGTACAGTAAATCACTGACCCATCAGAGCCCCTTGATTTAGGACAGTAAATCACTGACCCATCAGAGCCCCTTGATTTAGTACAGTAAATCACTGACCCATCAGAGCCCCTTGATTTAGTACAGTAAATCACTGACCCATCAGAGCCCCTTTATTTAGTACAGTAAATTACTGACCTATCAGAGCCCCTTCATTTAGTACAGTATATCACTGACCCATCAGAGCCCCTTGATTTAGTACAGTAAATCACTGACCCATCAGAGCCCCTTGATTTAGTACAATAAATCACTGACCCATCAGAGCCCCTTTATTTAGTTCAGTAAATCACTGCCCCATCAGAGCCCCTTTATTTAGTACAGTAAATCACTGACCCATCAGAGCCCCTTTATTTAGTTCAGTAAATCACTGACCTATCAGAGCCCCTTCATTTAGTACAGTAAATCACTGACCCATCAGAGCCCCATGATTTAGTACAGTAAATCACTGACCTATCAGAGCCCCTTGATTTAGTACAGTAAATCACTGACCCATCAGAGCCCCTTGATTTAGTACAGTAAATCACTGACCCATCAGAGCCCCTTGATTTAGTACAGTAAATCACTGACCCATCAGAGCCCCTTGATTTAGTACAGTAAATCACTGACCCATCAGAGCCCCTTGATTTAGTACAGTAAATCACTGACCCATCAGAGCCCCTTTATTTAGTACAGTAAATTACTGACCTATCAGAGCCCCTTCATTGAGTACAGTATATCACTGACCCATCAGAGCCCCTTTATTTAGTTCAGTAAATCACTGCCCCATCAGAGCCCCTTTGTTAAGTTCAGTAAATCACTGCCCCATCAGAGCCCCTTTATTGACTACAGTAAATCACTGACCCATCAGAGCCCCTTTATTTAGTTCAGTAAATCACTGACCTATCAGAGCCCCTTCATTTAGTACAGTAAATCACTGACCCATCAGAGCCCCTTGATTTAGTACAGTAAATCACTGACCTATCAGAGCCCCTTCATTTAGTACAGTAAATCACTGACCCATCAGAGCCCCATCATTTAGTACAGTAAATCACTGACCCATCAGAGCCCCTTGATTTAGTACAGTAAATCACTGACCCAGCAGAGCCCCTTTATTTAGTACAGTAAATCACTGACCCATCAAAGCCGCTTTATTTAGTACAGTAAATCACTGACCCATCAGAGCCCCTTTATTTCGTACAGTAAATTACTGACCTATCAGAGGCCCTTCATTTAGTACAGTATATCACTGACCCATCAGAGCCCCTTTATTTAGTTCAGTAAATCACTGCCCCATCAGAGCCCCTTTGTTAAGTTCAGTAAATCACTGCCCCATCAGAGCCCGTTTATTGACTACAGTAAATCACTGACCCATCAGAGCCCCTTTATTTAGTTCAGTAAATCACTGACCTATCAGAGCCCCTTCATTTAGTACAGTAAATCACTGACCCATCAGAGCCCCTTGATTTAGTACAGTAAATCACTGACCCATCAGAGCCCCTTGATTTAGTACAGTAAATCACTGACCCATCAGAGCCCCTTGATTTAGTACAGTAAATCACTGACCCATCATAGCCCCTTTATTCAGTACAGTAAATTACTGACCTATCAGAGCCCCTTTATTTCTTACAGTAAATCACTGACCCATCAGAGCCCCTTTATTTAGGACAGTAAATCACTGACCTATCAGACCCCCTTGATTTAGTACAGTAAATCACTGACCCATCAGAGCCCCTTTATTTAGTACAGTAAATCACTGACCCATCAAAGCCCCTTTATTTAGTACAGTAAATCACTGACCCATCAGAGCCCCTTTATTTAGTACAGTAAGTCACTGACCCATCAGAGCCCCTTTATTTCGTACAGTAAATCACTGACCCATCAGAGCCCCTTGATTCAGTACAGTATATCACTGACCCATCAGAGCCCCTTTATTTAGTACAGTAAATCACTGACCCATCAGAGCCCCTTGATTTAGGACAGTAAATCACTGACCCATCAGAGCCCCTTGATTTAGGACAGTAAATCACTGACCCATCAGAGCCCCTTGATTTAGTACAGTAAATCACTGACACACCAGAGCCCCTTGATTTCGTACAGTAAATCACTGACCCATCAGAGCCCCTTGATTTAGTACAGTAAATCACTGACCCATCAGAGCCCCTTGATTTAGTACAGTAAATCACTGACCCATCATAGCCCCTTTATTCAGTACAGTAAATTACTGACCTATCAGAGCCCCTTGATTTAGTACAGTATATCACTGACCCATCAGAGCCCCTTGATTTAGTACAGTAAATCACTGACCCATCAGAGCCCCTTGATTTAGCACAATAAATCACTGACTCATCAGAGCCCCTTTATTTAGTTCAGTAAATCACTGCCCCATCAGAGCCCCTTTATTTAGTACAGTAAATCACTGACCCATCAGAGCCCCTTGATTTAGTACAGTAAATCACTGACCCATCAGAGCCCCTTTATTTAGTACAGTAAATCACTGACCCATCAGAGCCCCTTTATTTAGTACAGTAAATCACTGACCCATCAGAGACACTTTATTTTATACAGTAAATTACTGACCTCTCAGAGCCCCTTTATTTAGTACAGTAAATCACTGACCCATCGGAGCCCCTTTATTTAGTAGAGTAAATCACTGACCCATCAGAGCCCCTTTATTTAGTACAGTAAATCACTGACCCATCAGACCCCCTTTATTTAGTACAGTGAATTACTGACCCACCAGTGCCCCTTTATTTAGTACAGTAAATCACTGACCCATCAGAGGCCCTTTATTTCGTACAGTAAATCACTGACCCATCAGAGCCCCTTTATTTAGTACAGTAAATCACTGACCGATCAGACCCCCTTTATTTAGTACAGTAAATCACTGACCCATCAGAGCCCCTTTATTTAGTACAGTAAATCACTGACCCATCAGAGCCCCTTAATTTAGTACAGTAAATCACTGACCCATCAGAGCCCCTTTATTTAGTACAGTAAATCACTGACCCATCAGAGCCCCTTGATTTAGTACAGTAAGTCATGAACCAATCAGAGCCTCATTTAGTACAGTAAATCACTGACCCATCAGAGCCCCTTGATTTAGTACAGTAAATCACTGACCCATCAGAGCCCCTTGATTTAGTACAGTAAATCACTGACCCATCAGAGCCCCTTGATTTAGTACAGTAAATCACTGACCCATCAGAGCCCCTTGATTTCGTACAGTAAATCACTGACACATCAGAGCCCCTTTATTTAGTACAGTAAATCACTGACCCATCAGAGCCCCTTTAGTTAGTACAGTAAATCACTGACCCATCAGAGCCCGTTGATTTAGTACAGTAAATCACTGACCCATCAGAGCCCCTTGATTTAGTACAATAAATCACTGACCCATCAGAGCCCCTTTATTTAGTTCAGTAAATCACTGCCCCATCAGAGCCCCTTTATTTAGTACAGTAACTCACTGACCCATCAGAGCCCCTTTATTTAGTTCAGTAAATCACTGACCTATCAGAGCCCCTTCATTTAGTACAGTAAATCACTGACCAATCAGAGCCCCTTGATTTAGTACAGTAAATCACTGACCTATCAGAGCCCCTTCATTTAGTACAGTAAATCACTGACCCATCAGAGCCCCATGATTTAGTACAGTAAATCACTGACCTATCAGAGCCCCTTGATTTAGTACAGTAAATCAATGACCCATCAGAGCCCCTTGATTTAGTACAGTAAATCACTGACCCATCAGAGCCCCTTGATTTAGTACAGTAAATCACTGACCCATCAGAGCCCCTTGATTTAGTACAGTAAATCACTGACCCATCAGAGCCCCTTGATTTAGTACAGTAAATCACTGACCCATCAGAGCCCCTTTATTTAGTACAGTAAATTACTGACCTATCAGAGCCCCTTCATTGAGTACAGTATATCACTGACCCATCAGAGCCCCTTTATTTAGTTCAGTAAATCACTGCCCCATCAGAGCCCCTTTGTTAAGTTCAGTAAATGACTGCCCCATCAGAGCCCCTTTATTGACTACAGTAAATCACTGACCCATCAGAGCCCCTTTATTTAGTTCAGTAAATCACTGACCTATCAGAGCCCCTTCATTTAGTACAGTAAATCACTGACCCATCAGAGCCCCTTGATTTAGTACAGTAAATCACTGACCTATCAGAGCCCCTTCATTTAGTACAGTAAATCACTGACCCATCAGAGCCCCATCATTTAGTACAGTAAATCACTGACCCATCAGAGCCCCTTGATTTAGTACAGTAAATCACTGACCCAGCAGAGCCCCTTTATTTAGTACAGTAAATCACTGACCCATCAAAGCCGCTTTATTTAGTACAGTAAATCACTGACCCATCAGAGCCCCTTTATTTCGTACAGTAAATTACTGACCTATCAGAGCCCCTTCATTTAGTACAGTATATCACTGACCCATCAGAGCCCCTTTATTTCGTTCAGTAAATCACTGCCCCATCAGAGCCCCTTTGTTAAGTTCAGTAAATCACTGCCCCATCAGAGCCCGTTTATTGACTACAGTAAATCACTGACCCATCAGAGCCCCTTTATTTAGTTCAGTAAATCACTGACCTATCAGAGCCCCTTCATTTAGTACAGTAAATCACTGACCCATCAGAGCCCCTTGATTTAGTACAGTAAATCACTGACCCATCGGAGCCCCTTTATTTCTTACAGTAAATCACTGACCCATCAGAGCACCTTTTTTTAGGACAGTAAATCACTGACCTATCAGACCCCCTTGATTTAGTACAGTAAATCACTGACCCATCAGAGCCCCTTTATTTAGTACAGTAAATCACTGACCCATCAAAGCCCCTTTATTTAGTACAGTAAATCACTGACCCATCAGAGCCCCTTTATTTAGTACAGTAAGTCACTGACCCATCAGAGCCCCTTTATTTCGTACAGTAAATCACTGACCCATCAGAGCCCCTTGATTCAGTACAGTATATCACTGACCCATCAGAGCCCCTTTATTTAGTACAGTAAATCACTGACCCATCAGAGCCCCTTGATTTAGTACAGTAAATCACTGACCCATCAGAGCCCCTTGATTTAGGACAGTAAATCACTGACCCATCAGAGCCCCTTGATTTAGTACAGTAAATCACTGACACACCAGAGCCCCTTGATTTCGTACAGTAAATCACTGACCCATCAGAGCCCCTTGATTTAGTACAGTAAATCACTGACCCATCAGAGCCCCTTGATTTAGTACAGTAAATCACTGACCCATCATAGCCCCTTTATTCAGTACAGTAAATTACTGACCTATCAGAGCCCCTTCATTTAGTACAGTATATCACTGACCCATCAGAGCCCCTTGATTTAGTACAGTAAATCACTGACCCATCAGAGCCCCTTGATTTAGCACAATAAATCACTGACTCATCAGAGCCCCTTTATTTAGTTCAGTAAATCACTGCCCCATCAGAGCCCCTTTATTTAGTACAGTAAATCACTGACCCATCAGAGCCCCTTGATTTAGTACAGTAAATCACTGACCCATCAGAGCCCCTTTATTTAGTACAGTAAATCACTGACCCATCAGAGCCCCTTTATTTAGTACAGTAAATCACTGACCCATCAGAGACACTTTATTTTATACAGTAAATTACTGACCTCTCAGAGCCCCTTTATTTAGTACAGTAAATCACTGACCCATCGGAGCCCCTTTATTTAGTAGAGTAAATCACTGACCCATCAGAGCCCCTTTATTTAGTACAGTAAATCACTGACCCATCAGACCCCCTTTATTTAGTACAGTGAATTACTGACCCACCAGTGCCCCTTTATTTAGTACAGTAAATCACTGACCCATCAGAGGCCCTTTATTTCGTACAGTAAATCACTGACCCATCAGAGCCCCTTGATTTAGTACAGTAAATCACTGACCGATCAGACCCCCTTTATTTAGTACAGTAAATCACTGACCCATCAGAGCCCCTTTATTTAGTACAGTAAATCACTGACCCATCAGAGCCCCTTAATTTAGTACAGTAAATCACTGACCCATCAGAGCCCCTTTATTTAGTACAGTAAATCACTGACCCATCAGAGCCCCTTGATTTAGTACAGAAAGTCATGAACCAATCAGAGCCTCATTTAGTACAGTAAATCACTGACCCATCAGAGCCCCTTGATTTAGTACAGTAAATCACTGACCCATCAGAGCCCCTTGATTTAGTACAGTAAATCACTGACCCATCAGAGCCCCTTGATTTAGTACAGTAAATCACTGACCCATCAGAGCCCCTTGATTTCGTACAGTAAATCACTGACACATCAGAGCCCCTTTATTTAGTACAGTAAATCACTGACCCATCAGAGCCCCTTTAGTTAGGACAGTAAATCACTGACCCATCAGAGCCCGTTGATTTAGTACAGTAAATCACTGACCCATCAGAGCCCCTTTATTTCGTTCAGTAAATCACTGCCCCATCAGAGCCCCTTTATTTAGTACAGTAAATCACTGACCCATCAGAGCCCCTTTATTTAGTTCAGTAAATCACTGACCTATCAGAGCCCATTCATTTAGTACAGTAAATCACTGACCCATCAGAGCCCCTTGATTTAGTACAGTAAATCACTGACCTATCAGAGCCCCTTCATTTAGTACAGTAAATCACTGACCCATCAGAGCCCCATGATTTAGTACAGTAAATCACTGACCCATCAGAGCCCCTTGATTTAGTACAGTAAATCACTGACCCATCAGAGCCCCTTGATTTAGTACAGTAAATCACTGACCCATCAGAGCCCCTTGATTTAGTACAGTAAATCACTGACCCATCAGAGCCCCTTGATTTAGTACAGTAAATCACTGACCCATCAGAGCCCCTTGATTTAGTACAGTAAATCACTGACCCATCAGAGCCCCTTTATTTAGTACAGTAAATTACTGACCTATCAGAGCCCCTTCATTTAGTACAGTATATCACTGACCCATCAGAGCCCCTTTATTTAGTTCAGTAAATCACTGCCCCATCAGAGCCCCTTTGTGAAGTTCAGTAAATCACTGCCCCATCAGAGCCCCTTTATTGACTACAGTAAATCACTGACCTATCAGAGCCCCTTCATTTAGTACAGTAAATCACTGACCCATCAGAGCCCCTTGATTTAGTACAGTAAATCACTGACCCATCGGAGCCCGTTTATTTCTTACAGTAAATCACTGACCCATCAGAGCCACTTTATTTCGTACAGTAAATCACTGACACATCAGAGCCCCTTTGTTTAGTACAGTAAATTCCTGACCCATCAGAGCCCCTTTATTTAGTACAGTAAATCACTGACCCATCAGAGCCCCTTGATTTAGTACAGTAAATCACTGCCCCATCAGAGCCCCTTTATTGACTACAGTAAATCACTGACCTATCAGAGCCCCTTCATTTAGTACAGTAAATCACTGACCCATCAGAGCCCCTTGATTTAGTACAGTAAATCACTGACCCATCGGAGCCCCTTTATTTCTTACAGTAAATCACTGACCCATCAGAGCCACTTTATTTCGTACAGTAAATCACTGACACATCAGAGCCCCTTTGTTTAGTACAGTAAATTCCTGACCCATCAGAGCCCCTTTATTTAGTACAGTAAATCACTGACCCATCAGAGCCCCTTGATTTAGTACAGTAAATCACTGACCCATCAGAGCCCCTTGATTTAGTACAGTAAATCACTGACCCATCAGTGCCCCTTTATTTAGTACAGTAAATCACTGACCCATCAAAGCCCCTTTATTTAGTACAGTAAATCACTGACCCATCAGAGCCCCTTTATTTAGTACAGTAAGTCACTGACCCATCAGAGCCCCTTTATTTCGTACAGTAAATCACTGACCCATCAGAGCCCCTTGATTCAGTACAGTAAATCACTGACCCATCAGAGCCCCTTTATTTAGTACAGTAAATCACTGACCCATCAGAGCCCCTTGATTTAGTACAGTAAATCACTGACCCATCAGAGCCCCTTGATTTAGGACAGTAAATCACTGACCCATCAGAGCCCCTTGATTTAGTACAGTAAATCACTGACCCATCAGAGCCCCTTGATTTAGTACAGTAAATCACTGACCCATCAGAGCCCCTTTATTTAGTACAGTAAATTACTGACCTATCAGAGCCCCTTCATTTAGTACAGTATATCACTGACCCATCAGAGCCCCTTGATTTAGTACAGTAAATCACTGACCCATCAGAGCCCCTTGATTTAGTACAATAAATCACTGACCCATCAGAGCCCCTTTATTTAGTTCAGTAAATCACTGCCCCATCAGAGCCCCTTTATTTAGTACAGTAAATCACTGACCCATCAGAGCCCCTTTATTTAGTTCAGTAAATCACTGACCTATCAGAGCCCCTTCATTTCGTACAGTAAATCACTGACCCATCAGAGCCCCTTGATTTAGTACAGTAAATCACTGACCCATCAGAGCCCCTTGATTTAGTACAGTAAATCACTGACCCATCATAGCCCCTTTATTCAGTACAGTAAATTACTGACCTATCAGAGCCCCCTCATTTAGTACAGTATATCACTGACCCATCAGAGCCCCTTGATTTAGTACAGTAAATCACTGACCCATCAGAGCCCCTTGATTTAGCACAATAAATCACTGACTCATCAGAGCCCCTTTATTTAGTTCAGTAAATCACTGCCCCATCAGAGCCCCTTTATTTAGTACAGTAAATCACTGACCCATCAGAGCCCCTTGATTTAGTACAGTAAATCACTGACCCATCAGAGCCCCTTTATTTAGTACAGTAAATCACTGACCCATCAGAGCCCCTTTATTTAGTACAGTAAATCACTGACCCATCAGAGACACTTTATTTTATACAGTAAATTACTGACCTCTCAGAGCCCCTTTATTTAGTACAGTAAATCACTGACCCATCGGAGCCCCTTTATTTAGTAGAGTAAATCACTGACCCATCAGAGCCCCTTTATTTAGTACAGTAAATCACTGACCCATCAGACCCCCTTTATTTAGTACAGTGAATTACTGACCCACCAGTGCCCCTTTATTTAGTACAGTAAATCACTGACCCATCAGAGGCCCTTTATTTCGTACAGTAAATCACTGACCCATCAGAGCCCCTTGATTTAGTACAGTAAATCACTGACCGATCAGACCCCCTTTATTTAGTACAGTAAATCACTGACCCATCAGAGCCCCTTTATTTAGTACAGTAAATCACTGACCCATCAGAGCCCCTTAATTTAGTACAGTAAATCACTGACCCATCAGAGCCCCTTTATTTAGTACAGTAAATCACTGACCCATCAGAGCCCCTTGATTTAGTACAGTAAGTCATGAACCAATCAGAGCCTCATTTAGTACAGTAAATCACTGACCCATCAGAGCCCCTTGATTTAGTACAGTAAATCACTGACCCATCAGAGCCCCTTGATTTAGTACAGTAAATCACTGACCCATCAGAGCCCCTTGATTTAGTACAGTAAATCACTGACCCATCAGAGCCCCTTGATTTCGTACAGTAAATCACTGACACATCAGAGCCCCTTTATTTAGTACAGTAAATCACTGACCCATCAGAGCCCCTTTAGTTAGGACAGTAAATCACTGACCCATCAGAGCCCGTTGATTTAGTACAGTAAATCACTGACACATCAGAGCCCCTTTATTTCGTTCAGTAAATCACTGCCCCATCAGAGCCCCTTTATTTAGTACAGTAAATCACTGACCCATCAGAGCCCCTTTATTTAGTTCAGTAAATCACTGACCTATCAGAGCCCATTCATTTAGTACAGTAAATCACTGACCCATCAGAGCCCCTTGATTTAGTACAGTAAATCACTGACCTATCAGAGCCCCTTCATTTAGTACAGTAAATCACTGACCCATCAGAGCCCCATGATTTAGTACAGTAAATCACTGACCCATCAGAGCCCCTTGATTTAGTACAGTAAATCACTGACCCATCAGAGCCCCTTGATTTAGTACAGTAAATCACTGACCCATCAGAGCCCCTTGATTTAGTACAGTGAATCACTGACCCATCAGAGCCCCTTGATTTAGTACAGTAAATCACTGACCCATCAGAGCCCCTTGATTTAGTACAGTAAATCACTGACCCATCAGAGCCCCTTTATTTAGTACAGTAAATTACTGACCTATCAGAGCCCCTTCATTTAGTACAGTATATCACTGACCCATCAGAGCCCCTTTATTTAGTTCAGTAAATCACTGCCCCATCAGAGCCCCTTTGTGAAGTTCAGTAAATCACTGCCCCATCAGAGCCCCTTTATTGACTACAGTAAATCACTGACCTATCAGAGCCCCTTCATTTAGTACAGTAAATCACTGACCCATCAGAGCCCCTTGATTTAGTACAGTAAATCACTGACCCATCGGAGCCCGTTTATTTCTTACAGTAAATCACTGACCCATCAGAGCCACTTTATTTCGTACAGTAAATCACTGACACATCAGAGCCCCTTTGTTTAGTACAGTAAATTCCTGACCCATCAGAGCCCCTTTATTTAGTACAGTAAATCACTGACCCATCAGAGCCCCTTGATTTAGTACAGTAAATCACTGCCCCATCAGAGCCCCTTTATTGACTACAGTAAATCACTGACCTATCAGAGCCCCTTCATTTAGTACAGTAAATCACTGACCCATCAGAGCCCCTTGATTTAGTACAGTAAATCACTGACCCATCGGAGCCCCTTTATTTCTTACAGTAAATCACTGACCCATCAGAGCCACTTTATTTCGTACAGTAAATCACTGACACATCAGAGCCCCTTTGTTTAGTACAGTAAATTCCTGACCCATCAGAGCCCCTTTATTTAGTACAGTAAATCACTGACCCATCAGAGCCCCTTGATTTAGTACAGTAAATCACTGACCCATCAGAGCCCCTTTATTTAGGACAGTAAATCACTGACCTATCAGACCCCCTTGATTTAGTACAGTAAATCACTGACCCATCAGTGCCCCTTTATTTAGTACAGTAAATCACTGACCCATCAAAGCCCCTTTATTTAGTACAGTAAATCACTGACCCATCAGAGCCCCTTTATTTAGTACAGTAAGTCACTGACCCATCAGAGCCCCTTTATTTCGTACAGTAAATCACTGACCCATCAGAGCCCCTTGATTCAGTACAGTAAATCACTGACCCATCAGAGCCCCTTTATTTAGTACAGTAAATCACTGACCCATCAGAGCCCCTTGATTTAGTACAGTAAATCACTGACCCATCAGAGCCCCTTGATTTAGGACAGTAAATCACTGACCCATCAGAGCCCCTTGATTTAGTACAGTAAATCACTGACCCATCAGAGCCCCTTGATTTAGTACAGTAAATCACTGACCCATCAGAGCCCCTTTATTTAGTACAGTAAATTACTGACCTATCAGAGCCCCTTCATTTAGTACAGTATATCACTGACCCATCAGAGCCCCTTGATTTAGTACAGTAAATCACTGACCCATCAGAGCCCCTTGATTTAGTACAATAAATCACTGACCCATCAGAGCCCCTTTATTTAGTTCAGTAAATCACTGCCCCATCAGAGCCCCTTTATTTAGTACAGTAAATCACTGACCCATCAGAGCCCCTTTATTTAGTTCAGTAAATCACTGACCTATCAGAGCCCCTTCATTTAGTACAGTAAATCACTGACCAATCAGAGCCCCTTGATTTAGTACAGTAAATCACTGACCTATCAGAGCCCCTTCATTTAGTACAGTAAATCACTGACCCATCAGAGCCCCATGATTTAGTACAGTAAATCACTGACCTATCAGAGCCCCTTGATTTAGTACAGTAAATCACTGACCCATCAGAGCCCCTTGATTTAGTACAGTAAATCACTGACCCATCAGAGCCCCTTGATTTAGTACAGTAAATCACTGACCCATCAGAGCCCCTTGATTTAGTACAGTAAATCACTGACCCATCAGAGCCCCTTGATTTAGTACAGTAAATCACTGACCCATCAGAGCCCCTTTATTTAGTACAGTAAATTACTGACCTATCAGAGCCCCTTCATTGAGTACAGTATATCACTGACCCATCAGAGCCCCTGTATTTAGTTCAGTAAATCACTGCCCCATCAGAGCCCCTTTGTTAAGTTCAGTAAATCACTGCCCCATCAGAGCCCCTTTATTGACTACAGTAAATCACTGACCCATCAGAGCCCCTTTATTTAGTTCAGTAAATCACTGACCTATCAGAGCCCCTTCATTTAGTACAGTAAATCACTGACCCATCAGAGCCCCTTGATTTAGTACAGTAAATCACTGACCTATCAGAGCCCCTTCATTTAGTACAGTAAATCACTGACCCATCAGAGCCCCATCATTTAGTACAGTAAATCACTGACCCATCAGAGCCCCTTGATTTAGTACAGTAAATCACTGACCCAGCAGAGCCCCTTTATTTAGTACAGTAAATCACTGACCCATCAAAGCCGCTTTATTTAGTACAGTAAATCACTGACCCATCAGAGCCCCTTTATTTCGTACAGTAAATTACTGACCTATCAGAGCCCCTTCATTTAGTACAGTATATCACTGACCCATCAGAGCCCCTTTATTTAGTTCAGTAAATCACTGCCCCATCAGAGCCCCTTTGTTAAGTTCAGTAAATCACTGCCCCATCAGAGCCCGTTTATTGACTACAGTAAATCACTGACCCATCAGAGCCCCTTTATTTAGTTCAGTAAATCACTGACCTATCAGAGCCCCTTCATTTAGTACAGTAAATCACTGACCCATCAGAGCCCCTTGATTTAGTACAGTAAATTACTGACCCATCGGAGCCCCTTTATTTAGTACAGTAAATCACTGACCCATCGGAGCCCCTTTATTTAGTACAGTAAATTACTGACCCATCATAGTGCTAGTGCTGTTGGGGAAGGTTTAAACTGGAGTGGCAGGGGGATGGGAACCTGAGCGGGGAGTCAGAAGGGAATAAAGTTGAGAGCAGCAAGAGAGGGGAAGACCCAGGGGAAATCTACAATACAAATAGTACAAACAGTTGTTCAAGAACAAGTGAAAGGGTAAAGCGTAGTGCAGCGGAAAGAAAGTGTACTTTCGGCACGACAGATAAAATAAAAACTAGCGTAAGGCGATTAACCCAGCATCAAAGCTGTGGCAGGAGGTTGGGAACCTGAACAGGGAAACAGAGGAAACCGTGTCAGGAAGGGACAGAAGGTATGGAGTAAAAGGTAAAGTGTTAAAAAAGGAAAAAGCAGGAACTAAGTGTCACAAAACATATTTGAAAGTTCTTTATCTGAATGCACGTAGCATTCATAACAAAATGGACGAGTTAACGGCACAAATAATTACGTATGGGTATGATCTTGTGGCCATTACAGAAACATGCCTGCAGGGTGACAACGACTGGGAATTAAATATGCCAGGGTATTTAACAATCAGGAAGGACAGGCAGGAAGGAAGGGGAGGTGGGGTGGCTATGTTAATAAAGGAAGGAATCACTGTAATACTGAGAAATGATATTGGGACAAAGGATCCGGATAATGAAACAGTTTGGATAGAGATAAGGAATAATAAGGGGGCAAAAATCACTAGTGGGCGTAGTATATAGGCCTCCTAATAGTTGCAACTCTGCTGGAAGAAGTATTAATCAGGAAATAGTCGGGGCATGTAATAAGGGAACAGCTATAATTATGGGGGATTTTAACTATCATATTAACTGGACAAATCAAATTGGGCAGGGCAGCCTTGAGGAAGAGTTTATTTGAGTGTATTAGGGATGGATTTCTTGAGCAGTATGTAACTGATCCTACAAGGGGGCAAGCAACCTTGGACCTGGTCCTGTGTAATGAGTCAGGATTAATTAATAATGTCCTAGTTAAGGATCCCCTTGGAATGAGTGACCATAACATGGTTACATTCCATATCCAATTAGAGGGTGAGAAGGTTGGTTCTCAAACAAGCGTACTGAGCTTGAATAAAGGAGACTATGATCGTATGAGAGCGGAATTGATTAAAGTGGACTGGGAAAATAGATTAAAGGGTAAGACGGTACATGAGCAGTGGTGTTCATTCAAGGAGTTATTTTACAACTTTCAAAAAAATATATATTCCACTGAGGAAAAAAGGGTGCAAAAGAAATGACAGCCATCCGTGGCTGAGTAAAGAAATTAAGGATAGTATCCGACTAAAAACAAGGACATATAAGGTCGCCAAACTTAATGGGAGGATAGAAGATTGGGAAGTCTTCAAAAGACAGCAAAAAGTAACTAAAGGATTGATTAAAAAAGGGAAGATAGATTATGAAAATAAATTAGAAAAAAATATAAAAACAGATAGCAAGGGCTCGATTTTACCAGGCCTGCGGGTTTCCGGCGAGTTGGGTTTCGGGAGCGTGGTCAACGCGCTCGGTGAAATTAGTGGGTTGCCCGCGCGATCGTAGCAGGCAACACACTGATTGGATCCACTTACCTGCTCTTCCGGGCTCCGCGCTGCTGGTCTGCGCGTCGGGCGGGCTGCGCATGCGCAGTACAATCTGTCAGCTGGAGGCGCTCTAGTTAAAGGGGCAGTCCTCCACTGACAGATGCTGCAACCAATAGAACAAATTACAGCATGGAGCAGCCCAGGGGAAATGCTGCTCCCAGTTTAATGATGCCTCACCCCAGGTATCATCAGATGGGGTGAGGAAGAGGGCGAAGACAGAGATTTTGCACCTGGCGGGCGGGAGGAAGCGGCCAGCCTCTGCCACCAAGAAGGCCTGGCTCGAGGTGGCAGAGGGGGTCACCTGCACAACCAACATATCGCCCACCTGCATACAGTGCAGGAGGCGCTGCAATGACCTCAGTAGGTCAGCCATAGTGAGAACACGAAGTCTTTCCCCTACACTCCATCTGCCACAACACTGCCCCAACCCCACATCTCCTTCGGCACCGCCAACACTACTCTGTCACAGCACCCCTCATACCCACTCAAACCCGATCCTCATCTTACCTCCACCTACTCACCTCGCCAGTACTCATCCTGCCACTAACACGTGACCCAATCCGCATACAAACTCATGGCTCTATCCCATACTCACCCTCTCGTGCATCTCCCTCACGGCCAGCCTCACTCAACCTGCCACCACCTGTGCTGCAGCCACAGGGCATGCATCGCATATGTGCAGTAGGCAGCGGACGGCAAACGTGTTGTGAACATGAAGGGGATGCACAAGGGTGTCTGAGGGTTTGCCATGGGTGTTACCTATATTGAATTTCAGAGCAACAAACATCACATGTTATATTGGCACCACCACTGCCATGTCTCCGCGAATCCTGTCTGTTGTGTCCAATAATGCCCGCTCCTGGGTATCACTATGAGGACCCACCACTGATGCCACCCATTGTGTTACTGCAGAGTAGGTGCAGGTGTATTTGCAGGGCTCTTCCGCGCAGACGACTGAGAGACATCGGCGGTGTACCCGGCTGCACCCTGGAAGGATGCGGAGGAGAGGTTGTGGAGGGCAGTAGTGACTTTGGCAGCGACAGGTAAGCAGATGGTGCTGGGGCCAGCCAGGAGCAGCTCGGCATGAAAGAGGCTGCAGATGTCCACGACTACATGTCGAGTGAATCTGCGCCTCCGTGTGCACTGCTGCTCAGAGAGGTCCGGGGAGCTGCGCCTTGGTCTGTGGACCCTGTGGCGAGGGTAGTGCCCTCTGCGACGCATCTCTCTCTGCGGTAGCCCTCCCTCCTGCTGTACAGGTGGATGTGTCACAGCACTCTGTTGTGGAGCTCCACGTGTCAGAGGTGGACGGCGTGGATGGCGAGGCTGGTGATGCTGTTCGTCCTCCGAGGGGGTCATGACTGCAGCTACGGCGGCCCCCATCCGCAATGTGTACATCCGAGGGGGTCCGCAAGGTAGGCACATGTCTCCGGACCCCGGGGTGAGTGTGCAGGTTGATGACTTTGACCGTCAGGAGGGGGGTGGTGGAGGCCACACTTTGTCCCAAGTGACAGAGCGGCCTCCTGCAATGGGTGAGGGTCTCCCCCCCCCCACCTGTCAAATGGACCTTTGCAGCTGCCACAGGCTGACGGCTGCAACACGTCCAGTTCAACGAGGACTGTTTCCCCCAGTGTGTGAAACAGTCCCATGATTCCCCAAAATCACACACAGTCCCTTAATCAGGTCAGTTAATGACCTGAACAAGCGAAATAAATAACCTCAAGTGGCATCCCGCTGGCTTTAATTGCCTGCGGGATTCCCACCAGCGGGGGCCACGCACGCACCCCCGCACGTCATCGGGGAACCCGGAAGTGGGCGGGATCGTGGCGCAATCCGGTCACGTGACTGGATATCGGGATTTTCGGGGCCCCCCCGCTGGAAACCCACAGGAAACCCGACGGTAAAATCGAGCCCTTTGTTTCAGTCTTTACAGTAGAGGACACTAAGAATATTCCAACACTGGACAAACAGGGGGCTCGAGGTGGGGAGGAGCTGAATACGATTAAAATCACTAAGGAATTGGTACTCAGTAAATTAATGGGACTCAAGGCGGATAAATCTCCTGGACCTGATGGCTTACATCCTAGGGTCTTGAGGGAAGTGGCAATAGGGATTGTGGATGCTTTGGTAATAATTTTCCAAAATTCTCTGGACTCGGCAAAGGTCCCGGCAGATTGGAAAACTGCTAATGTAACACCCTTATTTAAAAAGGGTAGTAGGCAGAAGGCTGGAAATTATAGACCAGTTAACCTAACATCTGTGGTGGGTAAAATTTTGGAGTCTATTATTAAGGAGACAGTAGCAGAACATTTGGATAAACATAATTTAATAGGACAAAGTCAGCATGGCTTTATGAAGGGGAAGTCATGTCTGACAAATTTGCTTGAGTTCTTTGAGGACATAACGTACAGGGTGGATAAAGGGGAACCAGTGGACGTAGTGTATTTAGACTTCCAAAAGGCATTCGACAAGGTGCCACATAAAAGATTATTGCTCAAGATAAAGAATCACTGGATTGGGGGTAATATTCTGGCATGGGTGGAGGATTGGTTATCTAACAGGAAGCAGAGAGTTGGGATAAATGGTACATTCTCGGACTGGCAACCAGTAGCCAGTGGTGTTCCGCAGGGGTCGGTGCTGGGTCCCCAACTCTTTACAATCTATATTAATGATTTGGAGGAGGGGGCCGAGTGTAACATATCAAAGTTTGCAGATGATACAAAGATGGGAGGGAAAGTAGAGAGTGAGGAGGACATAAAAAACCTACAAGGGGATATTGACAGGCTGGGTGAGTGGGCGGAGATTTGGCAGATGCAATACAATATTGGAAAATGTGAGGTTATGTACTTTGGCAGGAAAAATCAGAGAGCAAGTTATTATCTTAATGGCGAGAAACTGGAAAGTACTGCAGTACAAAGGGATCTGGGGGTCCTAGTGCAAGAAAATCAAAAAGTTAGTATGCAGGTGCAGCAGGTGATCAAGAAGGCCAACGGAATGTTGGCTTTTATTGCTAGGGGGATAGAATATAAAAACAGGGAGGTATTGCTGCAGTTATATAAGGTATTGGTGAGACCGCACCTGGAATATTGCATACAGTTTTGGTGTCCATACTTAAGAAAAGACATACTTGCTCTCGAGGCAGTTCAAAGAAGGTTCACTCGGTTAATCCCGGGGATGAGGGGGTGGACATATGAGGAGAGGTTGAGTAGATTGGGACTCTACTCATTGGAGTTCAGAAGAATGAGAGGCGATCTTATTGAAACATATAAGATTGTGAAGGGGCTTGATCAGGTGGATGCGGTAAGGATGTTCCCAAGGATGGGTGAAACTAGAACGAGGGGGCATAATCTTAGAATAAGGGGCTGCTCTTTCAAAACTGAGATGAGGAGAAACTTCTTCACTCAGAGGGTAGTAGGTCTGTGGAATTTGCTGCCCCAGGAAGCTGTGGAAGCTCATCAGTAAATAAATTTAAAACAGAAATAGACAGTTTCCGAGAAGTAAAGGGAATTAGGGGTTACGGGGAGCAGGCAGGAGATTGGACATGAATTTAGATTTGAGGTTAGGATCAGATCAGCCATGATCTTAGTGAATGGCGGAGCAGGCTTGAGGGCCGATTGGCCTACTCCTGCTCCTATTTCTTATGTTCTTATGTAGCCCCTTTATTTAGTACAGTAAATCACTGACCCATCAGAGCCCCTTTATTTAGTACAGTAAATCACTGACCCATCAGAGCCCCTTTATTTAGTACAGTAAATCACTGACCCATCAGAGCCCCTTTATTTAGTACAGTAAATCACTGACCCATCAGAGCCCCTTTATTTAGTACAGTAAATCACTGACCCATCAGAGCCCCTTGATTTAGTACAGTAAATTACTGACCCATCAGAGCCCCTTGATTTCGTACAGTAAATCACTGACCCATCAGAGCCCCTTTATTTAGTACAGTAATATACTGACCCATCAGAGCCCCTTTATTTAGTACAGTAAATCACTGACCCATCGGAGCCCCTTTATTTAGTACAGGAAATTACTGACCCATCAGAGCCCCTTTATTTAGTACAGTAAATTACTGACCCATCAGAGCCCTTTTATTTAGTACAGTAAATTACTGACCGATCAGACCCCCTTTATTTAGTACAGTAAAACACTGATGCATCAGGGCCCTTTATAGAGTTCAGTAAATTACTGCCACATCAGGGCCCTTTGTATAGTACAGTTTATCACTGGCCCTTAATTTAATACATGTATAGTAAATCACTGTCCCATTGGGATTCCTTTTATAGTGCAGTAAATCAATGACCTCAAATTATAAAATTTTCCCATCATAAGTTAGCAATGCAGCTTTCTTCAGGCAAATAACGGTGTCACAGAGAGAACTCCTGCCTTTACTAGGTACATGGAGAACAGGAAGTTGAAAGAGGTGTGTGCAGCAGGCAGCCGAGGAATAAGGAAGAGAGGAATCTGCCGTGGCTTGTGTTCTGTAACATGGTACAGAAGAGCCCTTTTGTACATTGATTTTAATAAGGACTCTTTGAAATATGTGCACATTTCAAATGGATTTTTTTTATTACTGAAGCACGCTATCGGCTTTTATGTTGATGTTACTCTCGTCTTCTGGGTTAGGAGAATGGTTTTATAATAAATAAGATTGCCCTACAAAATTATGCTGACAGCAAGTTTTTGAAATTGCAAGTCAGTTCCACTACATTACGCTGATGTTGGCTCTAACCTGCCATATATTGTTTACACTGAATATAGAATTCCTGTGAGCTTTTTCTTCTATAATTTTCTAATTACTTCTAAAGCTGTGCTTTCCAGGGAAAAGGCTGCTTGGCTTTAACTGGGTAACAAACCTACTCATCAATTGTGAATTTCTACAAGTCAGGCTTCTTGTCCCACTAGGGCAGGGAGATCTCCTTTAACCAACTCCAGTAAAAACAGATTGAATGGTCAATCATCTCAATGCCGTTTGTGGGATCTTGCTATCGGGAAATTGGCTGCCAGGTTTGCTCACGTAGCAGCAGTGACTGAAGTAATTCAGTGTACATGAAAGGCTTTGGGATGTCCCAAGAGATGTGATATAAATGTAAGTTCCTTTTTTTAACTGCGCTGAAGACATAAGACAATGTGGAACAACATCAAGGAGCCAGTTGGCTGCTTTAACCCATTCCTTACTCTGTGTAATTTGGGGATATTCTTGAATTTAAGGTTCTGAGGCAAGTATCCACCCACAGAAAAGAGGGAACTTTGAGAAATGTTCACTAGAATCCAAAAGGCACCTGAGCAAAAATAAACCCTTACAGGATTTCACTGTAATCTTCCATTCAAAATGAACTTGGCTGCTCACATCCCACACACTAAATGATTGGTGGGTTTTGTCAAAGGCTGGTAAATCCTTCCTAAGGTGGAACACCTAAAACTGAATAAAGAATTCCACTAAGCTGTGACCAGTACAGAATCACTTCCATGCTTTTATATTCTTTACATCTTGTAAAGCATCCTATCAGTTTTTAAAATCACTTTTTGTATCTGATGCCCACTTTTTATAACTTATTAATAGTGGGTCTCATATGGAAAATGAAGACCAAGTGCAACATTCTCATTAATACCACCTGCCATCTCCTGCCAGTCCTGGTGTGCCGAGGTCTGCCAGTACCCTGTCTATCCTCCCACCAGCCACAATCTATCACTCCCACCAGTCCCTGGTCTACCGTCCCATCAGTCCCCCATCTGTCCCCTCCCACCAGTCCCTGGTCTACCGTCCCATCAGTCCCCCGTCTGTCCCCTCCCACCAGTCCCTCGTCTACCCTCCCATCACCCCCCGTCTATCCCCTCCCACCAGTCCCCCGCCTACCCTCCCACCACCCCTGTCTGTCCCTTCCCACCAGTCCCAATCTATCACTCTCACCAGTCCCCCGTCTACCCTTCCACCGGTCCCCAGTCTGTTCCACCAGTCCCCAGTCTGTCCTCTCCCACCAGTCCTCACTCTGTCGCTCCCACCAGACCCTAGTCTGTCCCCTCCCACCAGTCCCAATTTGTCCCTCTCACCAATCCCCAATCTGTCTCTCCCACCTGTCCCCAGGCTGTTCTCTCCCACCAGTCCCAATCTGACCCTCACACCAGTCCCATCCTGTTCCCTCTCACCATTCTTAATCAGTCCCTCCCACCACTCCTAATCTGTCCCCTTCCACCAGTTCCCAGTCTGTCCCTCCCACCAGTTCCCAGTCTGTCCCTCCCACCAGTTCCCAGTCTGTCCCTCCCACCAGTTCCCAGTCTGTCCCTCCCATCACTCCTAATCTGTCCCTCCCATCACTCCTAATTTGTCCCCTTCCATCACTCCTAATCTGTCCCCTTCCACCACTCCTAATCTGTCCCCTCCCATCAGTCCCCAGTCTGTCCCCTCCCACCACTCTTAATCTATTCCTCCTACCAGTCCTAATCTGTCCCCTTCCACCAGAAAGGAGATTTAAAAAACAATGAACTACCTCTTGGTTTGTTGTAAGCTTTTATTGGAATATTTATATAATTATAATCAGCCGTACAACAGTGCACAGAAAAAAATGAATCGTACTTTTGAAGATGCAGAATCAGATACCTGCTCTAAATTCTACATAAAACCTCACTATGATTATCCATCCCTGCATTGTCAGCCAATTAGTCCCGTTTAGGAAGAACCATATAGTTTTATAGCCAGTGGCGGAGCTAGGTTTGGCCAGCGGGGGTGGGGTTGAACTCAAGATTTCGCCGACTTGACAGGAAGGGGACTGAGCTGGGAACTGGGGAATGCCGATCTACTTAGTCTGAAGGCTGAAACAGAAATCGCAAAGATGGTTGACAGAGGTTCCTGGGAGTGAAAGGGAGGTCCTCTAAAGTAGCGTTGGTCGACTTCAAAATGATTGAGGCGGTAATGATCCCCTGACCCCCCTCTGGCTCCGGCACTGCTTATAGCCAGGATTTTATGGCATAAAAATTAGACACTATTATGCAATTTAAGCCTTTGTGTTCCTGGTTGAAGGTTTTTGCATGAGATAAGTGAAGATTATACTCTTCCACTGATGCCAAATCAGTTCTTCAGTTCTTCCAAAACCACAGCACTTTTTTGGCTAACAACACAGCCATTCTTGGAAAGTTTTTTTACCATGGCCTTAAACCCAGCATTAAAAACTCAACCATTAGTCAGGTGTTGCTGGGTGGAGACCATTATTTGCAGTATAACAACACCCGAACGCATCGGCAAACAAACCAGTGGATCAGTTGCCTACAAGGTCAGGTAGCTGTAAATAAGTAATAGTGTCTAGGAGCACTCTTTAAATGAGGTTTTCCAAGCTCAACAAGTATCTTCATCTCCAGTTGAGATTCAATTTTTTTGGATGGCCCTAATATCTTACCTCGTCCACTCCATGTAAACTGCCATCTTTGTTTCTGTTAGGAGCAGCATAGCAACAGAAAGAACCACATAGCAACAAGAAGAACACCATAGCAACCCTGGCAATGGCTTTTTCTTTCAGTTCAAATCATATGAGTTTTCAGTTGCAAATAGTTGGTTCCAAAGAGCTGCCTCAATGATTGGATGAATTAGATAATCTTGTCCCCATCATTCGGTGATTATGCCAGGTTGTCCTAGTAATTAGCCTAAGATTCTTCTTCACTAACAATGAAATGGGTGGAACATACCAGCAAATCTTTAGGCCGCATTAGCAAAGAATTACAAATAATGCAGGACAGCAATTCACCCATTCATAGTCGATGGGTAGATAATCTAGCCTTTAATCCCCTGCACTCGCACTTTCAGAAAACGATGTATTTGAACCACTAGGTCTTTCTGTTCATCCATGCCCTTCTGTGTCTTTCCATTGCATGTACAATCCCATTCCTTGTTTCCTCCCAAAATGTATTACTTCACCCTTATCCACATTAACTTGCATCTGCTGCTAGTCTGCCTGTAACAGTAACCTGCCTATGTCTATCTGAAGTCCTCCTTGCTGTTTGTCAAATCTCCTACTGTTGTGTTGTCAGAAAATGTTAAGATTATGTTCTCTATTCTCAAGTCCATGTCATCTGAGAACAAAAGTGGAACCAGCACTTACAATCCTTCTCCAATCTGAGCAACACTGATTTACCCTAACTCCTTATTTCCTATCCTTCAACCAACTTTCTATCCATGCTGCCACATTTCCCCTTATACCATATGCCTGAATTTTTCTAACAAGCCTCTTATGAGACACCTTATCAAACACCTTCAACATTTACTGCATTCCCTTTATCTATCCAATCAGTCAGTCTATTAAATTTGGCACTATGACTTGCCTTTAACAAATCCATGCTGGCTGTTCTTGCTAAATCTAAGCATTTCTAAATGCTCAATAATTTTACCTCGAATTACTAAGAGTTAGCCCACAATTGATGTTAGACTAACTAGTCTGTAGTTATCTAGTTTGTCCTTCTCTCCTTTTTTGAACAAACTGTTTGTTAGCTACCCTTGGGTCCAATGGCACAATTTACATATTTAAGGAGGGTCAAAAATTGTGGTTGAAGCTTCTGCAATCTCCTCTCTCACTTCTTTCAGCAACCTTGAGCACATGCCATCAGGCCCAATGACTCTGAGCTCTGCTAATTTTTCAGAATCAATTCCTTTTCTACAGTTATCTCTATCAATTGTTCCATGTCCTCCTCTAGTACACCTACATTTTCACTTCTACCATCATTTTTTTAATACATCTTCTGTGGTGTCAGCCTTGGCTCATTGGTAGCCCTCTCACCGTTCAAGCCCCACTCTAGACACTTCAGCAAATAAGCTAGGCTGACACTTCAGTGCAGTACTAAGGGAGTGCTGCACTATTGGTGGTGCCGTCTTTTGGATAAGATGTTAAACTGAGGCCCCATCTGCCCTTTTTTTTGTCTGATTACGCTCCCACAAAGCGCCTAGGAACATTTTACTAGGTTAAAGGTGCTATATAAATGCAAGTTATTGTTGTTGTTGATGTAAAAGATCCCATGGTACTATTAGAAGAAGAGCACAGGAGTTCTCCCGGTGTCCTGGCAAACATTTATCCCTCAGCCAACATCACTAAACAGATTACCTAGTCATTTGTCTCATTGCTGTTTGTGGAACCTTGCTATGCACAAATTTAGCTGCTGCATTTGCCTACAACAATGACCATACTTCAAAAGTACTTTATTAGTTTAGAAATGCTTTGGAAAATCCTAACAATTTGAAATCTGCTGTGTAAATAAATGCAAGTTCTTTCTTACTTCGTGCTGTATAAATGCAAGTTATTTCTTCTTTACCTTCATCCTCCTGGATTCCTGGAATATATACTTTTTTATGTGAATCCAAATGAAATTGTAAGACTCCAATAGCCAGCTGAGGGAGTGCGGAGGGTATGAGTGTGAGGGATGCACCTCTCATGTCACAGAGGCAACTGTGTGAGACCAGTTATGTTAACAATGGTGACACAATGGAATGTGATTTATGAAGTTCATTGTAATCTGTTCCCCAAGGGGCTGCCTAATACTTTAATAGGAAGTGAGACAGATCAATATCAGTAAATGGAATGGGGGATTTGGACTCCCAGAGCAGTTTGTTTGTCTCTTCCTCTACAAGGTGTCAGGTTATCAAATTCCAACAGCTAGCTCCACTTCTGCCAGCACTGGAAGTTTTCGCTCGACTTGGCTGACCTTTCTGCTGCAGGCAATGTGGCGGTAGTCTTATTCTTCTCAAACGGATTTAATGTCACTGAGGTGTTAACAAGCCCCCAAGAGTAAAGAATGAAGAATTAGGAAATAGCTCTGGATAGTATTGACATGTCCATTATGAATCCCACCTGTCATAGTAGATTAGATCTGTGTGTGTAGGGGTGTGTGTGTGTTTGTGTGAGAAGTAGAGGGAGCTAGAGAGAAGTAGGTAGAGAGATGGCCTGGTAACACAGGCTGCAGAAAGCCTCCCTCGGCCCAGATTGTAATAAGTTTAATTTCTGTCTTGCCCCACACTTTGGAATGACGTCCCTAAACCCTTTCCCTTTGCTGCCTCTCCTCTTTTAAAAGCCTCCTCAAAACTCATCTGTTCAACCATGTCTTTGGTCACCAAACTCTTTCCAACTGCTGCTCGTTGCCTGTTTCTATTCTGTGAAGTACTTTGGGATGTTTTCTACATAAAAGGTGTTATATAAATGCAAGGTTTTGTGTTTTTGTTAGTGCTGAAGTTTAGAAGTCTTTGGCTCAGATTGTCTCACCTTTCCTAGAATGGTTGAAAGTAGCAAGCTCCAGTACCATGGCAACACCACTTGCATGAATGGGCTCGAATTTAGCAGGCCTGCGGGTTCCCAGCGGGTGGTCCTCCGGGAGCGTGGTCAACACGCTCGGCGAAATTAGTGGGTTGCCCGCGCGATCGTAGCAGGCAACACATTAATAGGAATCAATTACCAGCTCCTCCGGGGTCCACGGCGCTGGTCTGCGCGTCGGGCGGGCTGCGCATGCGCAGTACGATCTGTCAGCTGGAGGCTCTCTAGTTAAAGGGGCAGTTCTCCACTGACAGATGCTGCAACCAATGGGACAAATTGCAGCATGGAGCAGCCCAGGAGGAAGGCTGCTCCCAGTTTAATGATGCCTCACCCCAGGTATCATCAGATGGGGTGAGGAGGAGGGGGAGGACACAGATCTTCCCCCCGGCGGGCGGGAGGAAGCGGCCTGCCTCTGCCACCAAGAAGGCCTGGCTCAAGGTGGCAGAGGGGGTCACCTGCGCCACCAACGTATCGCCCACCTGCATACAGTGCAGGAGGCGCTGCAATGACCGCAGTAGGTCAGCCACAGTGAGAACACGAAGTCTTTCCCCTACACTCCATCTGCCACAACACTGCCCCCACCCCACATCTCCTTCGGCACCGCCAACACTACTCTGTCACATCACCCTTCATACCCACTCAAACCCCATCCTCATCTTACCTCCACCTACTCACCTCGCCAGTACTCATCCTGCCACTAACACGCGACCCAATCCTCATACAATCTCATTGCTCCATCCCATACTCAACCTCTCGTGCATCTCCCTCACGGCCAGCCTCACTCAACCTGCCACCACCTGTGCTGCAGCCACAGGGCATGCATCACATATGTGCAGTAGGCAGCGTAAGGCAAACGTGTCGTGAGCATGAAGGGGGTGCACAAGGGTGTCTGAGGGTTTGTCCTGGGTGTTACCTATATTGAATTTCAGAGCAACAAACAGCACACATTATATTGACACCACCACTGCCATGTCTCCGCGAATCCTGTCCGTTGTGTCCAATAATGCCCGCTCCTGGGTATCACTATGAGGACCCACCACTGATGCCACCCATCGTGTTACTGCAGAGTAGGTGCAGGTGTATTTGCAGGGCTCTTCCGCGCAGACGACTGAGAGACATCGGCGGTGTAGCCGGCTGCACCCTGGAAGGATGCGGAGAAGTTGTGGAGGGCAGTGGTGACTTTGACAGCGACAGGTAAGCAGTTGGTGCTGGGGCCAGCCAGGAGCAGCTCGGCATGAAAGAGCCTGCAGATCTCCACGACTACATGTCGAGCGAATCTGCGCCTCCGTGTGCACTGCTGCTCGGAGAGGTCCGGGGAGCTGCGCCTCGGTCTGTGGACCCTGCGGCGAGGGTAGTGCCCTCTGCGATGCGTCTCTCCCTGCGGTAGCCCTCCCTCCTGCTGTGCAGGTGGGCGTGCAACAACACCGTGTTGGGGGGCTCCACGTCTCTGCGGCAGACGGCGTGGACTGCGAGGCTGCTGGGGCTGGTCATGCTGTTCGTCCTCCGAGGGTGTCCATGCACCACCCATCTGGCAGGTGTTGGTCTGAGGGGTTGTGCAGGGTAGGTGGGTGGTTCCTCGCACTAGGGCTGCGGTTTCATGTCGGTCTGTCCTCTGGCTTGGCGGGGGGTGGTGGAGGGCAGGGGTTGCCCTATGTGACGCGGTGGCCTCCTGCGTGGGTGAGGGCTCTCCCCCGTGGAGTGCACCTTGGCACCTGCCACAGGCTGCTGGCTGCAACACGCCTGGTTGGAGAGAGACTGTTTCCCCCAGTGTGGGAAACTCACTGCCTTGAACCCAAAATCCCACACTTCCACTTTTGACAGCTGCTTCAGCTCATTAACTGACCTCAACAAGCAAGGTAAGTACTCTCAAGTGGAACCCCGCTGGCTTTAATTGCCTGCGGGATTCCCACCAGCGGGGCTTGCGCGCGCAGCCCCGCACGTCAGCGCGGTACCCGGAAGTGGGCGGGATTTCGGCGCGATCCGGTCACGTGACCGGATATCGGGATTTTCGGGGCCCCCCCGCTGGAAACCCGCAGGAAACCCGACGCAAAAATCGAGCCCAATGTGTCAATCTCCATTTGTCCATCCTTGTGGCACAGTTGAACAATGCAGTGCCAATGTATTAGTCCCAAAACAGCACAGATGGATAGATGTACACTTCAAGAGCCCTATACTCTCTGCGCCTCTTCCCCAATTGAAACAAAAATCAAAATGGTCAGAAATCCATATATAATATACTAAAAGTCTTGCATATAGTACTGCCATCACACATTTCTCGTGATATATTTGTGTAATGATTCTATGTTACTCTTAATCATAGGCAAATGTTATTATAACTTAGGCAAATTTATCCTACCACACCTGTTTGGGTCATTCTGCCCTTGTGGTTGACTTTCAGCCCCTACCATGACTTTTTCAACAGCTACAGCAGACCATAGTTAGTTGGTCAGTTAAACCAAGTTGATAATTGAACATTGCCAATGTAGGTGTAAAAATAGTTAAGCTTACAATTTTAAAACAATCATTCTTGTAATTAGGATATTTGTACTTCTTACCTTATGTACTTGGCTCTTTCTTGCAGATGCAAAGCAATCTTAAAATGCGGTATGCTTCAGCTCCTCCTCTCCACAAACACATTGGTTCCATATTGTCTCCAACTTATTAACTGACCTAGTAATCAAACAAAACTAGGGTTCTTATCTGTAACCTGAACTCTTAGTGACCCAACTATTTATTTAGAGAACACAGAGCAATTACACCATATTGCCTTAAAAAGACACACACCTCCATCTATTTCACACAGTAAAATATTCGTCTTTATAACTCATTCTCTCACTTACTACGAGCAGCAACACAGGAGACCCCTCCTCACACTGAGCCAGTACCTCCACTCAGTGACACTGTATTCACCTCACACCCAGTCCAGACCTCCACTCAGTGTCAGGTGTGTCCCTCTCACACCAACCCCAAACCCCACTCAATGACAGGCGTGTCCCCCTCACACCAACCCCAGACCCCACTCAGTGACAGGCGTGTCCCTCCTCACACCAACCCAGGGTTTCACTCAGTGACAGGCGTGTCCCTCCTCACTCAGCCCAGTCCCTCACTCAATATATTCCCCTCACACCCAGTCTAGATCCCCCACTTCGTGGCAGGCTTGTCCCTCCTCATATCAAGCCCTTCTTTAAATTCCAATTTGCTCCACAGCCCACGATATTCAGAGCCCCTCACCATGGCCACTCTCAGTTTCCAAACCATGCTCCGCTTGAGTGTACAGAGGAGGCCATTCGGCCCATCCTGCCCGTGCTGGCTCTTTGTAAGAGCAATCCAGTTAGTTCCAATCCCCCGCTCCTTCCCCGTAGCCCTGCAAATTTTTTTCCCTTCAAGTATTTATCCAATTCCTTCAGAGCACAGTGACCATTGACTACAGCCGTGCCAGCTAGCCATTCAATTGTGGTTGACCAACCACTGCCATTGTGCCAACCGCCAACAACCTACTAAACATTTTACGCAACTGGGCTCTTGAATTCCAGTGGTGCGTAACAGTCACCACCACTCCTTACACATTTATAATTGTTCTATTACCTACAGTTTCTACATCTTTGCCCCGTTACAGTTTCTCAATGTGGTTATCACACTCAGTTCTCCTTGCAGCCGCTCCATGATTTAAAATGATCAGTAAAACCCACTTATTTACGATTGGTAAATAACATCAATTTTAAATTACCCAGTATCACTTTTATTAAATAGTGAATCTCAGAAATAGGAACCTAGTCATTAATGTACTAATTCACTATAATCCATCACTTTTGCCATTTCTGTCTAACCTACATTAATTATACTTTAGTCCTTACCGACTGCAAATTATTTGCATTCCGTTATGATTCACAATCTAATTACGTGAAACACAAAAAATAAACTTATTTTCACTCCACAGTGGTGAACTGTACAGTTATAGCTTTCAGTGCTTACATAATAAGCTTTGTGATATTCCCCTCATTCACTCCAACTCACTCTGACCAATACCAAGGGAGATCCACTAAACACAGAGATGCTTTGTGTGTGTGCATGATTCTACATTCACTTGCTTTTTAAGAGCAGTTTAATAAACTGACTTGCAGAACACGTTTGCACTATTACTGTAGTTTATCAAGCATGGGCTTGTGTCAGTGCTGCATGTGGGAAATCATGGGCGGGCAGCCTATCTGATACGTGTTGGCAGTCGGCAAGTTTTCCCGCTGTCTGCGCATGCTCAAAAAATGATCCTCTATAACTGCAGAATCAGTGTGACCTGATGCTACAGCTCTAGTGTATATACACACTCTGAAACTAGCAAAGAACATGACATTACTTCCTGTTGTGAAACCATTTAAAGCTTGCTAATGCGAACGATAGCAAACCACTTTAAAATGTTATGCTCCTCAGCCAGATGCTTAATGTCATAATCTTGATTTTCACAGCCCTGCATGTGGAAATTTACACATTTTGTGCAGTTGTTTGCCTATTGCCCCTGGCATTCTCAACTCGCCACAATGTGGTTGGAGCAGATTCCACAGCAGTGTTACTATTATGTTAATAGCAAGAATGAAATCTACATCGAGTTACATCGAAATTATAGCACAGAGACAGGCCATTCGGCCCAACTGGTCTATGCCGGCATTTATGCTCTGCATGAGACTCCTCCCTCCCTACTTCATCTAACCCTATCAGTATACCCTTCTATTCCTTTTTCCCTCATGTGCTTATCTAGTTTCCTCTTAAATGCATCTGTGCTATTTGCCTCAACTACTCCTTGTGGTAGCAAGTTCCACATTCTTACCACTCTTAGGGTAAAGAAGTTTCTCCGGAATTGTCTATTGGATTTATTAGCGACTATGTTATATTTATGACCTCTAGTTTTGGACTCCCCCACAAGTGGAAACACTTTCTCCACATCTACCCTATCAAACCCTTTCATTATCTTAATGATCTCAATTAGGTCACCACTCAGCCTTCTCTTTTCCAGAGAGAAGAGTCCCAGCCTGTTCAGCCTTTCCTAATAAGTATATCCTCTCAGTTCTGGTATCATCCTTGTGAATCTTTTTTGCACCCTCTCTAAAGCATCTATATCCTTTCTGTAATATGGAGACCAGTGCACAGTACTCCAAGTGTGGTCTAACCAAGGTTCTATACAAGTTTAACATAACTTCTCTGCTTTTCAATTCTATCCCTCCAGAAATGAATCCCAGTGCTTGATTTGCCTTTTTTATGGCCTTAATGACCAGTGTCACTACTTTTAGTAATTTGTGTATTTGTACCCCTCGATCCCTTTGCTCCTCTATCCCATTTAGACTCTTCCAATCCAAGTAGTATGTAGCCCCTTATTCTTCCGACCAAAATGCACCACCTCACACTTATCTATATTGAAGTTCATTTGCCAATTACACGCCCATTCTGCAAGTTTATTAATGTCTTCTTGCATTTTGACGCAGTCTTTCTTTGTATTAACTACACCACCCAATTTGGTGTTGTCCGCAACTTTTGAAATTGTACTTCCGATTCCCAAACCCAAATTGTTAATGTAAATTGTGAACAACGGTGGTCTCAGCACCGATCCCTGTGGAACACCACATCCCACCTTTGACAGTCTGAATATGTGCCCTTAATCCCTACTCTCCGTTTTCGGTTTTGAAGCCATCTTGCTATCCATTCTGCTACGGGTCCCCTGACTCCACATGCTCTGAACTGCGTCATGAGTCTACAATGTGGTACCTTATCGAAGACCTTTTGAAAATTCAAAAAGATTACATCTATTGCATTACCCTTGTCTACTCCTCCTGTTACTTCTTCAAAGAATTCAATAAGCTTAGTCAAGCATGAGTTTCCCTTCTGAAATCTGTGCTGACTAGTCTTTATTCTATTTTCGTTCTCTATATGTTTTTCAATTACGTCTTTGAGTAAACTTTCCATTATCTTTGCTACCACCGACATTAAGCTAACTGGTCCATAGTTCCCTGGACTTGGTCTATCTCCCTTTTTAAATATAGGAATAACATTAGCTGTCCGCCAGTCCTCCGGCACTATTTCCGTTTCTAATCAATTTTTAAATAGATATATGCAATAGTGCGTCTGCTATCTCCTCCCTAACTTCTTTTAATATTTGCAGATGCAATCCATCTGGACCAGGGGTTTTATCCTCTCTAAGTTTGATTAGTTTATCAATTATTTCCCCCCTTTCTATCTTAAATGTTTTTATGTCTTTTTTGATCTCTTCTTCTAATGTTTTTTTTTATTCGTTCATGGGATGTGAGCATCGCTGGCAAGGCCAGCATTTATTACCCATCCCTAATTGCCCTTGAGAAGGTGGTGGTGAGCCGCCTTCTTGAAACGCTGCAGTCCATTTGGTGAAGGTTCTCCCACAGTGCTGTTAGGAAGGGAGTTCCAGGATTTTGACCCAGCGACGATGAAGGAACGGCGATATATTTCCAAGTCGGGATGGTGTGTGACTTGGAGTGGAACGTGCAGGTGGTGTTGTTCCCATGTGCCTGCTGCCCTTGTCCTTCTGGTGGTAGAGGTCACAGGTTTGGGAGGTGCTGTCAAAGAAGCCTTGGCGAGTTGCTGCAGTGCATCCTGTGAATGGTACACACTGCAGCCACAGTGCGCCGGTGGTGAAGGGAGTGAATGTTTAGGGTGGTGACAATTGTAAACAATTTTACAACACCAAGTTATAGTCCAGCAATTTTATTTTAAATTCACAAGCTTTCGGAGGCTTCCTCCTTCCTCAGGTGAATGTTGTGGAAATGAAATCCTCGAAATGAAATCGCATTTATTAATCGTGGTGGATGGGGTGCCAATCAAGCGGGCTGCTTTGTCCCAGATGGTGTCAAGCTTCTTGAGTGTTGTTGGAGCTGCATTCATCCAGGCAAGTGGAGAGTATTCCATCACACTCCTGACTTGTGCCTTGTAGATGGTGGAAAGGCTTTGGGGAGTCACTCGCTGTAGAATACCCAGCCTCTGACCTGCTCTTGTAGCCACAGTATTTATGTGGCTGGTCCAGTTGAGTTTCTGGTCAATGGTGACCCCCAGGATGTTGATAGTGGGGGATTCGGCGATGGTAATGCCATTGAATGTCAAGGGGAGGTGGTTAGACTCTCTCTTGTAGAAGATGGTCATTGTCTGACGCTTGTCTGGGGCGAATGTTACTTGCCACTTATCGGACAAGCCTGGATGTTGTCCAGGTCTTGCTGCATGCAGGCACGGACTGCTTCATCATCTGTGAGGTTGCAAATGGAACTGAACACTGTACAATCATCAGCGAAAATCCCCATTTATGAACTTATGATGGAGGGAAGGTCATTGATGAAGCAGTTGAAGATATTTGGGCTAGGCCACTGCCCTGAGGAACTGCTACAATGTCCTGGGGCTGAGATGACTGGCCTCCAACAACCACTACCATCTTCCTTTGTGCTAGGTATGACTCCAGCCACTGGAGAGTTTTGCCCCTGATTCCCATTGACTTCAATTTTACTAGGGCTCCTTGGTGCCACACTCGGTCAAATGCTGCCTTGATGTCAAGCGCAGTGACTCTCACCTCACCTCTGGAATTCAGCTCTTTTGTCCATCTTTGGACCAAGGCTGTAATGAGGTCTGGAGCCGAGTGGTCCTGGCAGAACCCAAACTGAGCATCAGTGAGCAGGTTATTGGTGAGTAAGTGCCGCTTGATAGCACTGTCGACGACACCTTCCATCACTTTGCTGATAATTGAGAGTAGACTGATGGTGCGGTAATTGGCCGGATTGGATTTGTCCTGCTTTTTGTGGACAGGACATACCTGGGCAATTTTCCACATTGTCGGGTGGATTGCCAGTGTTGTAGTTGTACTGGAACAGTTTGGCTCGAGGTGCAGCTAGTTCTGGAGCACAAGTCTTCAGCACTACAGCTGGGATGTTGTCGGGGCCCATCGCCTTTGCTGTATCCAGTGCACTCAGCCGTTTCTTGATATCATGTGGAGTGAATCGAATTGGCTGAAGACTGGCTTCTATGATGGTGGGGATATCGGGAGGAGGCCGAGATGGATGATCCACTCGGCACTCCTGGCTGAAGATGGTTGCAAACGCTTCAGCCTTGTCTTTCGCACTCACCTGCTGGACTCCGCCATCATTGAGGATGGGGATGTTTACAGAGCCTCCTGCTCTCGTTAGTTGTCTAATTGTCCACCACCATTCACGACTGGATGTGGCAGGACTGCAGAGCTTTGATCTAATCCATTGGTTGTGGAATCGCTTAGCTCTGTCTATAGCATGTTGCTTCCGCTGTTTAGCATGCATGTAGTCCTGTGTTGTAGCTTCACCAGGTTGGCACCTCATTTTTAGGTACGCCAGGTGCTGCTCCTGGCATGCTCTTCTACACTCATTGAACCAGGGTCAATTTTTGCTGTCATTCTGTTAATCTCCCTGGTAAATACTGAAGCAAAGTAACTGTTCAATATTTCTGCCATTTTGCTGTCATTACCTGTGAGTTTATCTTTTACATCCCTTAGTGGCCCTATCGCTATCCTGATTTTTCAGTTGTTATTTATGTGTCTGTAGGATACTTTACTATTTCTTTTTATATTCCTCAATAATTTAATTTCGTAGTTCCTCTTTGCTTTCCTATTTTTTATCTTTCCTAACTTCTTCATATTCCCTATTGTCATCCTTTCTTTTACTGTCCATGAACTTAGAGTATGCCTTTTTCTTTAGTTTCAATTTTACCATTATCTCTTTATTCATCCCTGGGGCTCGATTTTAGGGTCGGGTTTCCAGCGGGGGGGCCCCGAAAATCCCGATATGCGGTCACGTGACCGGATCGCGCCGCGATCCCGACCACTTCCGGGTTCCCCGATGACGTGCGGGGCTGCGTGCGTGGCCCCCGCTGGTGGGAATCCCGTAGGCAATTAAAGCCAGCGGGGTTCCACTTGAGAGTACTTACCTTGCTTGTTGAGGTCAGTTAATGAGCTGAATCAGCTGTCAAAAGAGGAAGTGTGGGATTTCACCTGCATCGCAGAGTGTTTCCCACACTGGGGGAAATAGTCTCTCTCCAACCAGGCGTGTTGCAGCCAGCAGCCTGTGGCAGGTGCCAAGGTGCACCCCACGGGGGAGAGCCCTCACCCACGCAGGAGGCCACCGCGTCACATAGGGCAACCCCTGCCCCCCACCACCCCCCGCCAAGCCAGAGGACAGACCGACACGAAACTGCAGCCCCAGTCCGAGGAACCACCCACCTACCCTGCACAACCCCTCAGACCAACACCTGCCAGATGGGTGATGCGTGGACACCCTCGGAGGACGAACAGCATGACCAGCCCCAGCAGCCTCGCAGTCCACGCCGTCCGCCGCAGAGACGTGGAGCCCCCCAACACGGTGTTGTTGCACGCCCACCTGCACAGCAGGAGGGAGGGCTACCGCAGAGAGAGACGCATCGCAGAGGGCACTACCCTCGCCACAGGGTCCACAGACCGAGGCGCAGCTCCCCGGACCTCTCCGAGCAGCAGTGCACACGGAGGTGCAGATTCGCTCGACATGTAGTCGTGGAGATCTGCAGGCTCTTTCATGCCGAGCTGCTCCTGGCTGGCCCCAGCACCAACTGCTTACCTGTCGCTGTCAAAGTCACCACTGCCCTCCACAACTTCTCCTCCGCATCCTTCCAGGGTGCAGCCGGCTACAACTCGGATGTCTCTCAGTCGTCCGCGCGGAAGAGCCCTGCAAATACACCTGCACCTACTCTGCAGTGACACGATGGGTGGCATCAGTGGTGGGTCCTCATAGTGATACCCAGGAGCGGGCATTATTGGACACAACAGACAAGATTCGCGGAGACATGGCAGTGGTGGTGCCAATATAATGTGTGCTGTTTGTTGCTCTGAAATTCAATATAGGTAACACCCATGGCAAACCCTCCGACACCCTTGTGCACCCCCTTCATGCTCACGAAACATTTGCCTTACGCTGCCTACTGCACATATGTGATGCATGCCCTGTGGCTGCAGCACAGGTGGTGGCAGGTTGAGTGAGGCTGGCCGTGAGGGAGATGCACGAGAGGGTGAGTATGGGATAGAGCCATGAGATTGTATGCGGATTGGGTCACGTGTTAGTGGCAGGATGAGTACTGGCGAGGTGAGTAGGAGCAGGTAAGATGAGGATGAGGTTTGAGTGGGTATGAGGGGTGATATGACAGAGTAGTGTTGACGGTGCCGAAGGAGGTGTGGGGTGGGGGCGGTGATGTGGCAGATGGAATGTAGGGGAAAGACTTCGTGTTCTCACTGTGGCTGACCTACTGAGGTCATTGCAGCGCCTCCTGCACTGTATGCAGGTGGGCGATATGTTGGTTGCGCAGGTGACCCCCTCTGCCACCTCGAGCCAGGCCTTCTTGGTGGCAGAGGCTGGCCGCTTCCTCCCTCCCGCCCGCCAGGTGCAAGATCTCTGTCTTCGCCCTCCTCCTCACCCCATCTGATGATACCTGGGGTGAGGCATCATTAAACTGGGAGCAGCCTTCCCCCTGGCCTGCTCCATGCTGTAATTTGTTCCATTGGTTGCAGCATCTGTCAGTGGAGGACTGCCCCTTTAAATAGAGCGCCTCCAGCTGACAGATCGTACTGCGCATGCGCAGCCCGCCCGACGCGCAGACTAGCAGCGCGGACCCCGGAGGAGCAGGTAATTGATTCCTATTAGTGTGTTGCCTGCTACGATCGCGCGGGCAACCCACTAATTTCACCGAGCGTGTTGACCACGCTCCCGAAACCCAACCCGCCGGAAACCCGCAGGCCTGGTAAAATCGAGCCCCTGGTGTTTCATTATTGGTTAGTTTGTTCTTGCTTTTTAGAGGAATATATTTCTTCTGAACTCTATTGATTACTGTTTTAAATATTTCCCATTCTGTTCTATCTCTTTGTCTGTCAAAGTTTTTTTACAGTTTACCTTCCCTAGTTCCATTCTCATCCCCATAAAATTAGCTTTTTTGCAATCTATTACTTTCGTCTTTTTCTTACTTATGTCTTTCTCAATCATTACTTTAAACCTTATTATGTTATGATTGCTATTGCCTAGATGTTCCCCCTACACTTCCTTCACTTTTCTGCTCTGGTTCATTTCCCATTACTAGATCCAGCAGTGATTCCTCTCTTGTTGAGCTTTTCACATACTGGGTAAGAAAGGAGTCCTGTACACACTGTAAAAACTCCATTCCCTTTACCCCTTTCCCTACATCTTCTTGCCAGTTTATTTGGGGGTAGTTGAAATCTCCAATGATTATTATTCAATGCTTTTTACTCATTTCATAGATTTGTCTATATATTTCATCCTCCACTTCCCTTGCACTATTAGGTGGTCTGTAGAATATACCTATTAACGTGATCGATCCCTTCTTATCCTTTGTCTCAATCCATATGGATCTATTTCTATCTTAATGTTACTTATGCCCTTTTTTTCCATTGCCATTACGTTGTCTGTAATTAGTACAGCTACCCCACTCACCTTCTTCCTTCCCTATCCTTTCTAAATATGTTATATCCTGCAATATTTAACTGCCAGTCCTGTTCCTTATGTAGCCATGTTTCAGTTATCCCTATCACATCAGGCTCCTCACTATTAATCTACATTTATAATATCAGCTTGGCTCTCGGCCAGCACTCTTGCCATTGAGGTTAGAAGCTTGTGGGTTCAACACCAGATCCTCAGCACGTAATCTAGGAAAACACTCTAGTGCAGGACTGAGGGACTACTGCAGTGTCAGATGTGCTGTCTTTCAATTGAGAATTTGGCCTAGGAAATGGATCATGCAGCTCCCGTTTTTCAGGTGCTGAAGGTTCTAATATGGCATACAGTGTGCGTGCACTCATTCCATGCTGAGTATGCGCCGCACACCCTATTGGCTCGGGCGTCCTGTAATCATTAAGGGCGCCCGCCTGCAAAAAGCATTCGGCTCATTACCCATGTAGGTCAGGGCCTAACACCTGTTACAGGCCCATCCCGAAATTAGTTGGCGACTGACCACAGCATGCGCCGTGCATACTGCGGTCAGTTTGCTCAGGCACAGGGCAGCCAAACTAGCTGTCTTTAAAGCGACCACTGGAGGTTGTCACCAAAAAGGTAAGTTAAAAATATTTTACTTCCCTGAATGTGGAGCCAGAAAGTGATCTTGCCTTCTTCAGATGGGAGCTTCTCCCTCTGCCTACATTGCACACCGTCTGGAAGAGGGGTTCAAAGATAAATGTCTTAATGATATCAATGAAGCAAATCCTCCCCATCAAACATACCCACACGATAACAGGTTAACACTTTCATGTTTAGATTGCATTATATGTGGATACTAAATCACATCCAGACTGCATTATGCAATGGGGATGTCTGGTGCCGAACTACAGCCACTGAAACTGAACTGCATTTATAAATCAGCCCTATGTGTCCTGCAGGATTAGTCATCTTCCTTTTCCTGGAGAGCTCCAGCGTGTTTGCACACACTGGGCTGCTTTATAGTCTATGTTGCAGTTTCCAAATAGGAATGTTACACAGGTTCATATTTAGGAACAAAGAAAGGTTATCAGTGTAAAAATATTACAGAGAAGTTTACTGTTAAGAGATATCTACAATTAAACCTGAGCATTGTACTCAGGCAGTATTGCACAACAATTTTTGAGGCTAATTGGTTCCTGTCTACCTCTACTAGGAAACGTTAAGGCTCATCAGGGGCTAAATTGGCTACATCCTGGATGTTCAAAGATTGTAGTGGGCGACTCTATCCATTCACGTATGGGACCTCGATATAAATGTAGATCAGTCTGATGTTCAGAAAGTCTCCTGTCTGCTGGCTGTATAAGCTCAACATGAAATAAGCTTTATTTATAATGGGCTTGGCTTCCACAACATAGAAGTGCTGTTATTTAGCACAAATTATTACCCCCAGAAGTCATAAGGACAGCGCCGGCACTCTTTTGAAGTTGGGTTTAGGACAGTTTTTTGGGCAGAGGAAAGAGAGTTTTGCTTTGAATCTTGCCCATGTTATACCTGAACTTGGGGGTGCTAGATGTTGGCACTAGATGCCCAAGGTTCATTTCACCTCGATGAACCCAAAAAAAATCATCATTGTCAATGGAGTCCAAATCTTTTTCAATCAGCTATGTTACCCTAAATACCTGACGCTGGGTGGGATGAATATGGCTACCCCACTACTTCAAATGCTGTTCATTCTATACCTGGAGCCTGTAGCCCTCCAATGTCTAACTATGGTACACTTGGTAATAGATAAGGATAAAGCTACCTTAAGTTGACAATATTCTCAAAATTGGTTTGTCTTGGAATCAGGAACCCAATTATTTCAGAGATAAAAAGCATGACTGGCTCACTCTCACGTCTCCTCACCCCAGGAACATGACTGTCTCAGTCTTGCATCTCTCCCATCCCTCTCCACGTTTCCCATCCCTTCACCCCAGGAAAGTGGCTGGCCTAGTCATGCATATTTTCCACCCCTATCCATGTGAACATGAGTGGCTTGATTCCCGATCTCCTCCTGCTTCTCTTCTCCTTCTCAGGAATGTGGCAAATGGAGCTCAGCCTCTTCCCCAAAGGGAATCTTCCAAGGTAACTGTAACATTTCTGCTAATTCCAGAACAGCACCCCAGAGGCCTGGAAGTGAGATATCATCCTACCCTCTCAGCTGGAGATGGTGCAGGAAGACCAACAAGGGAGATGGGAAACAATACTGTAAAAAGCAAGAGCTTTAGCCTCAACAAGACAAAATGAAAACAGTTGTTTACATTGACATTCTGGTGATATAATTAGGGAAATATTAAGAAGCCTTAGATTGCAAGGAAGCTGAAGTAACACCAGTAAATACAGGGGGTGATTCCATGATCCTGCAATCCCAGCGGTGAGCTGTGCTCACAGTGACCTATGCTTTCTGCAAGAGTGACTCTCCACTCGGAGCGCAGGATAGTGGAATCACCATGAAGTCATTAACTCAGCTCCACCTTTGCATATCAATTCAGCTTCCTCATGCTGTTCATCTGGCAACTCCTCCAAGCCAGTTCAATTATAGCATGCTCATTGCATATAAGCATTGAAAAAAATCAACTAAAATGGATGGAAATGAGCAAAGACATGCTATGGTTAACGGTCATTCTCTGTAATAATTCAGGTTTATTTGGAAGAAGTCGTTGGGAGGAATTGCTGAGCTTGACAGTGTGAGGGAGAATTACTAATAGCAGTAGAGGTATAGGCAGTAAGTGTCAACTGCTTCATCAAGCTCTACCACAGGCCCTGATGCTCTCCATTCTGGCTGTCACTGTTTATGCTCACACAAACAATGGGTAGTTGGGTGAAGTACCTGAGAGCACTGCCAACAAGAGTCAACGCCTTCAGGAGAGGAGCGGAGAAAATTGTTTAATTTCAGTTGAAGTCATTCAGCACTTATTCTTGGTTATTTGTCTTAAAAGGCCACTGAAACAGTCTATTGATATTGGTATATTGAGAGGATTCATTGTGGAGATCTAACTGGAGCATGACAGTATTGACATTTTAATCATACTGTCAGTCCCCTACTGTTAAAGGGAGAGAAGTCTCCATCTCAAAGATCAATGTCCACACATTGTAACAAATGGTCTATATTTAATAGGTTGGCTCCTGACAGATGCTAAATGATGAAAATCCCAAGATATTGAAGGTCTTTCTTTGGCCACTGAGGAGGGTATACTTCAGATTGCATTGGGAAGGGCCTGTTATTGGCAGTCCCTCTGATTTATAGTTGATGATTTGGTTGTTCCTACATTTAAGTTGAAGTGGATGGATGTGATGATCATTATAGGGTCAGGCAGAAAGAGGGGAATATGGTCAATACAGTATATAGTGAGATTGTAAATCAACAATATAGATCCTCCCTCCGTGTTCACCCTCCCCTTCCATGTGAGCACTCCTGTGTCAGCACAGCCATCAAAAATTGATGCAGAGTCTGTGACCTGCCTTCTTGAGACTGTAATATTGGGCCAATCTTTGAAAGAGAAGCAAGCTGATTAAAGTAGAGATTAAGCAAAAGAATCCCAATTTCTAATCCTTTTCTCTCACCTCCTGAAGGCAGTAACTCATACTAGAATCCACTTCAGGAGCATTCTAGTACCATGCCCAAATAGTCAATCCTCCATGTATGAGCTTAGAGAGTGTGCGTCAGCAGACTATTCGACAGTGGGTAGCATCACAGCCAAATCTGATCCTGTGTTCACTGCGCATGCACCTTCCAGCTGGGGTCACTGATAACCAATCAGGGGGTGAGACCTTTACTGATTTTCTCCCTCACTCCCTCCCGATCCCAGGGGCTCTGAGGCCAATTGCAACACCCTAAATGAGATCAAGCACTGATCAGGGTCTGAGCTTGGATCTCGCTGCTCTATGAGGCTCGGGACAATTCTGGGGCAAGTCACTTACCCACTGAATCCTCTGAGCAATACAGGAGGTTTCTAAAATTTAAATTCCACAGAACACAGACACCGGAATCAGGAAGGAAAAATAATTCATTTCTTGAAAGTCATAAAACCAAGACCTGTCACTACACCTTAATATCAGAATGAATCTGTTAGAGGTTTTTAAGTATGTTTCTTGTGCTAATTTACATCCAATTACAGCAGTCTTTACTCATCTGCAAAGACCTGTTTAATTACCTCCAGCCTCATCAGTCTTTCCTGTTTTACTTTTTGTCACCGAAGCTTCGAGGCGACAGCTGAATTGCAGCAGCAGAAGGGCACCATCCAGTGAAATTAGTGTCTTTTACATTTATTGGAAGCTTCTTAATGAATTCTCAGTTCGAAACAGATGTTTTCCTTCTGCCTTGACATTAGTGTGCCTGCTTCGGGTGGGGTTTCTGATCATTTTCACCTGCATGATTGCACCCTGTAGGGAAGGGATATATTTACAAATGGAAAACTCCGTGCTCAGTGTGGCTACAGCTGGAGTTCGGTACATTTCTTTATTGTGTATTTTTGTGTACATGTTCCTTACTCCGCGATGGGAAATTTAACACAGGCTTTGTGTAGCATCAGGATAAACAGAATTGATCAGATGTATAAGCAGAGCTGCTCCTAGGCTCTTAATCCTTGCCTTAGCAAACCACTGGAGTGAAATTTGAATTCCTATCATTACAGTCGCTGCGTATTCGAGGACATAAATAGAACCAAATTTAGGGGAGTTGTCTACGTACTAATCTAGACAATTAGCAAAAACTGACCAACTGCTTCAACAAAAAGGCGACGCTACCCGCAACAAAAAGCTGAAGTGTCAAAAAACAAATAACTACACTGAAAGTGCAGCGGAACACAGGCTGATCATTAAGACGTAAACAGACCTAACGGTCCCGATTTTAACTGCCCCCACCTGGAGAAACTGGGTGGGGGGCATTAAAATAACAGGAGTCACTAACCCCTTCTGATCCCACTTCCTTCCCACCATATCACCATATTAACATGCTCTTTTGAGCAGGTGAGCAGGAGAACCGCTGGAAGGAAACAGCGTCCTACTTTAAATATTCAGATCAGGTTCAATGATGTCTTCAGGACCCAATCTACGATTTCAACCTGAGGCCTGAATGGGGGGGGAGGAGGGGAGGGGGATGAGGGAAGATGGGGGAGGGAGGGGGAGGGAGGGGGGAGAGGGTGGGAGAGGGAGGGAAGGGGTAAGGGAATGGGGGGGAGGGAAGGACAGTGTCGGCTCCCCCATCAGGCAAAAGCTGCCGGGAGCCAGATCCAGGGCCAGAAGATAAATTTTGAATTTATTTTTCAGGTTTCCTTGTGGGCCAGGAGAGGCAGGAGTGCTCCTCTGGGCCTCACAAGGAAACCTTGGGCCTCCCTTGCAACAGGCTGACCCCCTCCACCACCGCCCCCACCCCTGCCGTCTGTGGCCAGACCCAAAGGTCATGGCCAGACCATCTATCCCTCCGATCGGGGCCAGACCCCCACTGGCTGGGTCCCTGGCTGTGGCCTCCTGCTGCAATTTCTAGCTCGAGTCCACTGGCCAGGCTGTCAATCTGGCCAGTTTTGGTGTGGGACTCTGCACTCTTTTATTTAAATGAGGCCCTGCCATTAAGATCGTCAGGGCCTCCATGTCCCTGACCTTACCGGGTTCATCGCCCGCTATCGGGCTCCACCACACCCTCCCTGCTAATATTGGGGCCAACATTTCTTCACTCATACTGTGGAAAAATATATAGGAGTCCGAAGGGGATACGAGTGTGAAGGTACAAATTTTTAATTTCTAGGGGTTGGGTTTATAAGGCACGCCCACTTCAAAAAAAAATCGATTTTTGACACTCTGGGGTAATTTACAGTATTTTGGAGTTGACAACCAGCATCAGTTTTACACGTTTATTTTCTCTAAAAAGGAAGTGAAGTTTGCTGAATTTTATTGAAAGATACTCTATGCCATTATTTAAGTTCAGTGGATATATTCAGCATGGCTGCTCTGCTCATGTTCAGCTGAGCTCAAGGGACTACAGATCAGAGAATTAGGGTTAAAATGCTGTAGTGCTATGTCTGACCCATGCTCCCTTCAAGTGCAGCTCAATTTGCTTGAACATTTTAACACTTCTCTCCCCTGGTAGCAGCACATAATCACTTAATGGGAGAAAAAAAGATTTAAATTGTCTAATGGAAAATAAGATTTCAAACTAGACAATCTTGGCCATTGCAATGTGGAATGTAGGCAGTAACTTTAGAATTGTGCACACTGCTTCCAAGTGTTAGTATTTTTCTAGTGTGATCCAGGGGCACACTCCCCCAGAGCATTACATTTAAATAGTGCATTCTGATTCATTTAAAATGTTTAGACTTCACAATTAATAGATTACTAATCCCAAAAATTGGAACATTAAGTGACATGTGAGTTTTCAACAGACCAATCAGACGCTGCCTACCCAAAACCTACCTCAACAGTTACTCTCCCACTCCAACCCCCGACTCATTTCACAAACATCTTCCTCCTCCAAACCACTTGCCCCATAGAGACACTCTACCCCTCCAGCCTCAGTTCATAAATACACTTTATTCCCTCCAACTCCCCCACTCAGTACACAGAGGCACTCCCTCACCATCTAACACCACGGGTTCAAGCTGGCACTCCACTTCTTCCCCTCCCAGTTCACTCCCCTCCACTCCACCTCTCCTATGAGATCTCGCTCCATCTCCCTTAGCACCACTCCTGTTTCTCCTCTCTCTCCCCATTAATGCCCCTACAGAGCACCTGGGTCCTGTTGTCACTGTTGCTGTTACCTGAAATGATTGAACACGGAAATTCCTCGTGAATTCTTTATTTGATCTGTTAGTGGCTATCTTATGTTTGTGCCCTCTTGTTCAGGAGTGTTTGTTATTGTGTGTGCGAGCAATTGCTGCAGTAGTTTACTGAACCCAGCAGCCAGGAAACTCAACAGCACTGCTGCCTTGAACATATCACACTCTCTGGGTGCTGCACACTCACTCTTAGCTCCTTTCCTCTTCTTCCAGAGATCATTCACAGCCAATGGGGCAGATGAGGCGGATTTTGATGATGATAATAATGAAAAACCTGTTCCCTCAGCTTTTGGCCATGGCCCGTCTTTCAGCCCCGGCATCGCTCGCCTTCTCTTTCTCACTCACCAAACTTAGAGATTTTCAGGCAGGGTGAAAGATAGTGGGGATGAGAAATTAGCACAGGGAGATCCAGACAACATGAGGGAGCCAGAGGAGTGGGGAATGGAAGAGGGCTTGGCTGACAGCTATACTCACTTTCACAGCCACTGGCAGAGCTGTTCGGGCACTTTTTTTTATTCGTTCATGGGATGTGGGCATCGCTGGCGAGGCCAGCATTTATTGCCCATCCCTAATTGCTCTTGAGAAGGTGGTGGTGAGCCGCCTTCTTGAACTGCTGCAGTCCGTGCGGTGAAGGTTCTCCCACAGTGCTGTTGGGAGTTCCAGGATTTTGACCCAGCGACGATGAAGGAACGGCGATATATTTCCAAGTCGGGATGGTGTGTGACTTGGAGGGGAACGTGCAGGTGGTGTTATTCCCATGTGCCTGCTGCCCTTGTCCTTCTAGGTGGTAGAGGTCATGAGTTTGGGAGGTGCTGTCGAAGAAGGCTTGGCGAGTTGCTGCAGTGCATCCTGTGGATGGTACACACTGCAGCCACAGTGCGCTGGTGGTGAAGGGAGTGAATGTTTAGGGTGCTGGATGGGGTGCCAATCAAGCGGGCTGCTTTGTCCTGGATGATGTTGAGCTTCTTGAGTGTTGTTGGAGCTGCACTCATCCAGGCAAGTGAAGAGTATTCCATCACACTCCTGACTTGTGCCTTGTAGATGGTGGAAAGGCTTTGGGGAGTCAGGAGGTGAGTCACTCACTGCAGAATACCCAGCCTCTGACCTGCTCTTGTAGCCACAGTATTTATATGGCTGGTCCAGTTAAGTTTCTGGTCAATGGTGACCCCCAGGATGTTGATTGTGGGGGATTCGGTGATGGTAATGCCATTGAATGTCATGGGGATGTGGTTAGACTCTCTCTTGTTGGAGATGGTCATTGCCTGGCACTTGATTTGTGCTGGGTTCAAAAGCTGGCATAGATCATCCAGGACTTCCTATGTGAATCTAAATCTGCTCCTCATTCAAACCCCCATAAGAGCTACTGGATCTATAAACTTATACGGCGCACTGTGCTTTGGAGCTGCATTTCACTTTACATTTTATGGTGTTAAAGTCTATATAATGAAAACTTGATGTAGCAGAACACCCACAACAAGAAAGGGCGAGGCACAGGAACTGGCCACTATGGGAACACTGAAAATCAGGGAGAACAGAGAGCAAAGCTGGGACCCAGGGAACAAATAAAAACAGCAGTTCACCTCAGCGGACAGCAATGTGTAATCCTTGGAGTGTTGCTCTGGTACTATTTCCTTCAGTATACAAATAAACTGAAGGAATATTGCAGCCTCAACAAGCCTATTTCTTCCATTTCCTTCTTTACACTCATTGTTCTCATATTCCCACCCCCTTCCCAATTTTCTCCCATGTGCTTGATTTCACTGACTTGCAATCCATAATTAATCCCACGGCCCTGCTCTCCTTGGTCCTGCTTCAAATGTTTATCTGCTCTTCCTTTAAAAGATGCACTGGCCTCTGCCCCAACTATTCCCTGTAGCAGTGCATTCTATCCTCCCTATCTGTCAACTGTAGTTACTGCTACAACTCAGATCAGCTAACATAGCACAGGCTGGGGATCGAAGCTGGGATCTCCTGGTCTGTGTGGTTCATTTATCCAGTGAGAAACTCTCCCTGGCATTCCTACTGTCAGATATCTCAGCACTGCAATTCAATATAAAATCAATCTGGGATAAATACTTAATGGGAACTTTGCTCACGCCTGCGACTAAAGGCTGAGTGTTTTATTTTCCTGTATTTTTCTCTGCACCTGTGGACCATGAATAACAAAAGATTCAGAGGGTGAATTTTAACAGCATATTGCCATGTGTGCTTGTATTTATGAGTATTACATAGAGGGAAAAGGGCAAGGCTTCTTGCACCCAGTCTCTGCCCCGGTTGCACTTGACGTGCAGTTCTAGTCCTGAAACAGACATTGAGATTTAAATGACCTTTAAAAGAGCTGGAAGAGATGTCATTCTGGGTTCCAATGTCTGTTTCCTCCCTATACGCTGGTCACAAGTCAGAGAGGCAAAGCCTGGCATATTGGCTTCTGTTATGAGCGGCTGCAACTACTACTTATTCCAAGGCTGACTTCATACTTTCTATGCCTTGATGAGAACCTCACACATGCGTGTTGTGGTATCCTCACACCGGCCACCATGCACTGAAAGCTCCCGACAATCTCTCGTACTCAAAAAGTATCCACCTTTAAAAGCTGGATCCGAGATCAGGATACCTGCCCTGTCCAGCTGTAGGTGGTTGCAAGATGACTTTCTGGCCATGATCCTCTCTGACTATCTGCTCCTGATCACGTGCTCTCTGTTAACCCTGTGTGTTGCCCTCAAACTATCTGAATCCTGGGGTGCTTGCATCTGTGTTGCGACTTTGCAGTGAGATTGAGTATCAGCATGCCCAGTGAGGTGCTTGGTGAGTCCAGTTTCAGAGGGCCCTGAGACAACTTCTTCTGTCGTTCCTCAGACACAGACGTGCGGATTGGCCACATGGGAAATCGGTAGATTTCAGTCCACCCCTGGATACAGAAATAAGGAAAATCGTTAGCAATAGATTCTCATAACAACTTGCTGCCGAGCAGCCTTTGATGGCACGGAGCTGCTGACCAATGCAAACTCATGTCAGTGACTGTGTAAATAAATGGGTTGGAGCGTGAAGTAAAGTTAAGCGTTGTACAAACCCTGAACTGGAGCCATGTCTCCATGGGAAGAATTTATTTTTATTCGTTCATGGGATGTGGGCGTCGCTGGCAAGACCAGTATTTATTGCCCATCTCGAATTGCCCTTGAGAAGGTGGTGGTGAGCCGCCTTCTTGAACCGCTGCAGTCCGTGTGGTGAAGGTTCTCCCAAAATGCTGTTAGGATGGGAGTTCCAGGATTTTGACGCAGCGACGATGAAGGAACGGCGATATATTTCCAAGTCGGGATGGTGTGTGACTTGGAGGGCAACGTGCAGGTGGTGTTGTTCCCGTGTACCTGCTGCCCTTGTCCTTCTAGGTGGTAGAGGTCGCGGGTTTGGGAGGTGCTGTCGAAGAAGCCTTGGCGAGTTGTTGCAGTGCATCCTGTGGATTGTACACACTGCAGTCACTGTGCGCCGGTGGTGAAGGGAATGAATGTTTAGGGTGGTGGATGGGGTGCCAATCAAGCGGGCTGCTTTGTCCTGGATGGTGTCGAGCTTCTTGAATGTTGTTGAAGCTGCACTCATCCAGGCAAGTGCCTTGTAGATGGTGGAAAGGCTTTGGGGAGTTAGGAGGTGAGTCACTCGCCGCAGAATACTCAGCCTCTGACCTGCTCTTGTAGCCACAGTATTTATATGGCTAGTCTAGTTAAGTTTCTGCTCAATGGTGACCCCCCAGGATGTTGATGGTGGGGGATTCGGCGATGGTAATGCCGTTGAATGTCGAGGGGAGGCGGTTAGATTCTCTCTTGTTGGAGATGGTCATTGCCTGGCACTTGTCTGGTACAAATGTTACTTGCCACTTATGAGCCCAAGCCTGGATGTTGTCCAGGTCTTGCTGCATGCGGGCATGGACTGCTTCATTATCTGAGGGGTTGCGAATGGAACTGAACACTGTGCAATCATCAGCGAACATTTCCATTTCTGACCTTATGATGGAGGGAAGGCCGTTGATGAAGCAGCTGATAATGGTTGGGTCGAGGACACTGCCCTGAGGAACTCCTGCAGCAATATCCTGGGGCTGAGATGATTGGCCTCCAACAACCACTACCATCTTCCTTTGTGCTAGGTATGACTCCAGCCACTGGAGATGGAGACAAAGTGAAGGGACAGATGGATAGGAAGACAGAATTCAAGATAGTAATAATTGGTGATAATAGTTGATATGAAGCAGATATATGAACTGATGTTGGCATCCTCTACCTTGCAATTCCTGGTGAAATCATTGATGCTACAGCCATGTTTTCTGCACAGTTCTACAGACATTGATGGACTCTGCTACCTGCTGCTAAGTTCGTTCCCACACTGTCTTGCTGATACGACGCCCGTTTGATGGGAAGTGGAGGTCCCTCCTGCACAATGGCAGCGAGATTTCTATGGCCTCCTCATCAAAGCTGGGGATCTGTTTCTCTCAAGATTGCTGTTACAACTCTAACTGAAATCAGGATTTACAGTAATTAGACTTCGTTGCCTTGAAAGGACAGAGCGGCTTAAACACGGCTCCAAGTTATCAGTGCATTAAATACCTTGGCCCTGAAATTCCATGCCCTAAAATCGACCCCCTGAATTTCCTAGCATGATTTGGCCCTTCTTGTGATCTGCCCACCAAATGCCGGTGTGCATCACAAATATATGCTAATGAGGGCCTGTGGCATTGCAGCCCTGAATTTCTTGGTTTTATACTCACAGTGCACTAAGGGTAAGTTAAAAGAAGAGACATGAGGAGTATTTTGAGCCTGAAGATAGCTGAAAGTTTGAGCAGTAATTACTGCAGCTGGGAACGACTTTTTGAATACATTTTTTTGGAATTCAGTAAACGTAACCTTGGACTTGCTTCTGACTGCGTCAGAGTGTGAGACTACCAGGAAATTTTGCCTCTTCCCCAACTCATAGAGATGCCTTCTCAAGAGCAGGTATGGCATTCCCTACAGGCATACCGTATGGGCCAGGCACTGGCGGCATTCAGGGTGAGCAGGTCTACATGTGCGTCTATAGGCTGCCACCAAAAAGGTAACTTTAAAAAAAACCTAACTGTGGAGCCGGGAGGAGCAGGAGTTCTCCTCCCGGGTCCACGGCAGTGTGGAAGAATGTTGCTGGCCCGCGATCGGCCCCCTCCCTCCTTCCCAATCGCTTCCCCCTCCTTCCCTCCCTCCCTCCCAATCATTTTGCCCACCCTCCCTCCTGTAAAAAAAATAGTTTTCACAAAAATGTATGAGGAATTCAAAGGATTAGACTTAACGGGGTTATGGGTGAGAAACAACAAGAACCAGCCTTAGTGCAGTAATACGCATGGGTAAAAACACACAACCATGCTATCTGAGGCAAAAACAGTGAAAGAAAGGATGGGCTTGTATGTCTGAACATGTCGCTAAGCAACTACATTCCAGAATCAAGGAAAAACAATTGATGGGCCGCTAAAGTGCTGGTAAGCGAACCATCTATAAGTGGTTTAAATTTGCTGCAGTGAAAAGGGGGGCCAGGGGTTAACTCAATGTATAAGTAGCCAGCCCCTACTCAGACACAGTGTCGAGAATAGAAAAGAAAGTACCACGCAGGTAAAGGAGAACGAGAGTACGTGAATGAAGGAATGGGGAATGAAGTTGTGGCTTCTACCCAAAGGACAACGGGGTAATATTCTCAACTGTGTTTTGTAAACTACTGCTTAAATACTGTAATGTACTGATTCTTGCTTGTGCTAAATAAAGTCATATGGCTTTTGACCATTATGGTGTCAGTCTCGAGCAATTGAACAGAGCGTCAAATTGACTATATTCCCTGCCGACCGGTCCCCTCCCTCCCTCCCGATCGTTTCTCTCCCTCGCCCAGGGCTTACCTGAGGGCCGTTGCTAGCGACGCAGAGGCCCAAAATTGAAATCCATTTTACGGATGAGCAATCAGGGGACGCTCAGCAGGCGCCCGCAACTCACCGGCATCATGTACATGAGGCCCAAGGCAAATATCAGGTGAGCCTCAGGCCTACCCATTCCAGCGCGGGAATGGTTTCCAATTTCTAGGCCTTTGTGTTTTTGTTTTATTCATTCATGGGATGTGGGCGTCGCTGGCGAGGCCGGCATTTATTGCCCATCCCTAATTGCCCTTGAGAAGGTAGTGGTGAGCCGCCTTCTTGAACTGCTGCAGTTCGTGTGGTGAAAGTTCTCCCACAGTGCTGTTAGGGAGTTCCAGGATTTTGACCCAGCGACGGAAAGAACGGCGATATATTTCCAAGTCGGGATGGTGTGCGACTTGGAGGGGAACGTGCAGGTGGTGTTGGTGCCTGCTGCTCTTGTCCTTCTAGGTGGTAGAGGTCACGGGTTTGGGAGGTGCTGTCGAAGAAGCCTTGGCGAGCTGCTGCAGTGCATCCTGTGGATGGTACACACTGCAGCCACAGTGCGCCGGTGGTGAAGGAAGTGAATGTTTAGGGTGATGGAAGGGGTGCCAATCAAGCGGGCTGCTTTGTCCATGATGGTGTCGAGCTTCTTGAGTATTGTTGGAGCTGCACTCATCCAGGCAAGTGGAGAGTATTCCATCACACTCCTGACTTGTGCCTTGTAGATGGTGGAAAGACTGTGGGGAGTCAGGAGGTGAGTCACTCGCCGCAGAATACTCAGCCTCTGATCTGCTCTTGTAGCCACAGTATTTATGTGGCTGGTCCAGTTAAGTTTCTGGTCAATGGTGACCCCCAGGATATTGATGGTGGGGGATTCTGCGATGGCAATGCCGTTGAATGTCAAGGGGAGGTGGTTAGACTCTCTCTTGTTGGAGATGGTCATTGCCTGGCACTTGTCTGGCGTGAATGTTATGAGCCCAAGCCTGGATGTTGTCCAGGTCTTGCTGCATGCGGGCACGGACTGCTTCATTATTTGAGGGGTTGTGAATGGAACTGAACACTGTGCAATCAGCGGCGAACATCCCCGTTTCTGACCTTATGATGGAGGGAAGGTCATTGATGAAGCAGCTGAAGATGGTTGGGCCTAGGACACTGCTCTGAGGAACTCCTGCAGCAATGCCCTGGGGCTGAGATGATTGGCCTCCAACGACCACTACTATCTTCCTTTGTGCTAGGTATGACTCCAGCCACTGGAGAGTTTTCCCCCTGATTCCCATCGACTTTTTGTGTTACAGGGTGTAATGTTCCTGTTACAAAGCAATGTAAACATCTCACTTAATATGAGCAATGCGATTGGAAATCCTCTAGTACTTAAAAAACAGGAATCGCTACCTCAGAAAAGAAATGACTGGGTCCTGAAGATTATAATAATGTATTGGAAATGCACTAACAGCATAATAGATTGTGTCAGTGTCAGATCCTACTTTTTCCAATGTGGAGTAATACAAACATTTTTACCTTACTAAGAGCTGGCCTATCGTTAATTCACATGCTGATGCTCACCAATCATCACAGTAATAATCGTCCATTACAAGACGGGATAACCATATTGTTAGGAGCAGATCTCATCGGCACACTGTCAAATAATTCACATGTCACTGAAACATGCAGGTAGGAAATTAATAACATCCCTCTGTCAGGAAAATTCTGTTGGCTATAATTACTGTACTGCCATCTGTGCTTTCTGCCATGTGGTGTACAGTGTTTATTAGTGTTAACCTAACCGTGTGATAAAGCGAAGGCTCCCTGTAGGGATTTGATAATGAAATAAAAGGAGAATTTTATTATGGACCTGATGGACATTCAGAATATTAGAGACACATTCTAGACTAAAGCCATAAAAATGTTTATGTGCTAATTCCCCACTTAAATTGGGGCAGTCACTGAGTGCAGTCGTGAATTAGCTAATTTATCCCTTCAGACTGACTCATTTACCTCTGGGGAATCCAGGGTCCCTTGCAACACAGAGACCAATGCAACTTTTAATGGTGGTTGTGAGACAGTGCATTCTTGCTGCACTGGACCCCACCACAAACATGGATACAGAGCCTAAGATGTATGTCAGTCAAGGCTGGAAAAGTACCATTCAACCTCCCACCTCCTCATCATAAACACCACAAATGTCCCCATGTGGCGGTGGGGGGGGGGGGGGGGGCGGGGGAGAAGACTGGCCGATATGGGAGCCAAGATAGGAACACACCACATCCACCAGAGATGCAACAAGAATAATGACCTCAATAGCTCATCTAGCCCCCTCTTCTAGTTCTCCAACAAAACAAATGGCATGTAAGGAAAATAGAACTCCAAGAAATTTATAACAGATGCGAAATCCTGAAAAAAATAAAAATGCCAATGCATATATGGATGGATTTGGAAATTTTGTTATATATTCCATCAGTTTTTATTGGAATATGTAACCATTAGAGATAACGATGAAACTGAGATGACTCCAATCAACTCGTTTTAGGTTACTATGTGTCCCTTCAGGATTTGGACCCATTCCATATCACCAGCAATTACAGGACATGTACGTAGGCCACTTGTGTGATCCTTCTCAGTCAGGGGAGTATGGAACGGTCTCACTTATGGGCATGTTCAGAAGCCGTGCTTGAGTTGAGGGTATTACGCACTAGATAGAATGTATGTTTTGGAGCTCCCTGATGGCTCAGCGAGCACTTGCATTGGTCTGGTGTGGTACTAAGCTATACAGACCAATTAGGTCCCAGGTTCCAACCCTTATTTGTATTGTGTTAGCTGATCTCATTGAGACTAGCAAATTTACCATATAGGGAATATCACAGAATGCATACCTTAACTCTCCAACACCGTGCACCCAAACATCTCAGAAATGTCATTCCCTCCCCGATTTTCCATTTCCTCTTCCCACGGCACAGACTCTTACTGGAGTTCCACAGGCACCAGGCTCCCTCCAGTACCTTAACCAAGTGGCTAATTGTTCATTGTGAGCCTAGACATTGAAATGCAGTCTATGCAACTACAGAGACACTACTGTCAAGCCTGACCTTGTCATTCACATACGTATACTTTCCAACAGGGGCTGAGGATAGTGTCGCCACTGATGCCTCTACTCCCCGTTAAGTTCAACTAACTCGTAACAGACCAGGGATTTGACCAGGTTCAGTCCCATACTGAGCATGGCCATTACCACTGAGCAAATTTAGAAGCAGAAATGTATCTTCATACATTAGATGATGGATTGATGTGATTGCACAACATGTACAACACAGGACACTTAATGGGTAATGTTCTGATTTTACATTCCAGCGGGAACCTCACTCACTGGGAGACATATAGATAATTCGGGCTTGCACTGCGCCTGATTTTTCAACTATTTAAATTAATGACTGGAAAATTGTATGCAATTTCTATTATGTGCTCCCGGTGGGTGGGGGTTCTGGCCAGAGTGTGATAGGATCATAGGAACACAGCAACAGGAGTAGGCCATTCAGCTCCTCAAGCCTGTTCCACCATTCAATTAGATCACGGGATCCGTATCTTAACTCCTTTTACCTGTCTTGGTTCCGTAACCCTTAACACCCTTGCCTGACAAAAATCTAGCAATCTCAGTTTTGAAATTTTCAACTGACCTAGCCTCAACAGCTTTTTGGGGGAGAGAGTTCCAGATGTCGGAAAATGAGGACTTTTGTACGTTTACAGAGTTTAGAGCCCAGATTTTAACTCGGGGCGGGGGCTGCACTACAACTCCTCCTGGCTCACAAGGAACCTTTAAAAAGTAAAGAAAAAGCACCTCCGGCCTGGATGGTGCTTACCACGAACTTATGCTGGTTTGACACCGTGCAGCCCTTAGTCGGACCCGAAGTTAAAATCGTGTGTATGCCCCGATTACATCAGGGGAATGCAATTTCTCCATTTCAATTAGGCCTCCTCTCCTCTGGGGTGGACGGCCTTCCTTTGTCTGATTTCAGGTTGGTTAAGATGGTGGGGGGGGTGGGTGGGAACGGTTCATGAATACTGCGCGAACCCCCCCATCTGAACCCTCCCGTCTGCATTGTTCCTGCCGGGGGCGGGGGTTAACATCCCCCCTTAAATATTGAAGTAATGTGAAATAACAGACACCCTGTATGAAGATTCATGTTACTGTTCAATTCTGTATTGAGGTGAAATGCCACTTATCTCTTCTGATTTGATAAAAATGTGCAATTTATAAGCGGTTGTTTAAATGCAATAACCAATGCTATAATGTATAATGATACTTACCTTGACGGGCGATTGAAATTAATCTGATAGCAACTGCATGGTGAGAGAAAGAGAAAAATGGACCAAATTAATTTAAGAAATATGGGTACAATAAAGATTTCTCACTCAAAGCATCTCCAAATACGTATCGCATGATTCCCCAAAGTGTCTGCAGGCAGCTTTTAACAGGCACATCCATTTTCTTTTATTGCTTCAATAACTGATTGCAGCAAGGTGAAGACCGCTGGCAAGATTTTCTTTAAACTTTGTTGTGAATTTTCCGACTCATCAAATCGAGGGGTGCTATTGCTAAGAAATGGAGCACTCCCGTTGTAAGAACAAAAGAACATAAGAAATAGGAGCAGGAGTAGGCCATACGGCCTCTCGAGCCTGCTCTGCCATTCAATAAGACTATGGCTGATCTTCAACCTCAACTCCACTTTCCCGCCCGATCCCCATATCCTTTGATTCCCCTAGAGTCCAAAAATCTGTCTATCTCAGCCTTGAATATATTCAAGTTATAGTCCAACAATTTTATTTGAAAATCACAAGCTTTCGGAGGCTTTCTCCTTCGTCAGGTGAAGTCACACTTCACCTGACGAAGGAGAAAGCCTCCGAAAGCTTGCGATTTTCAAATAAAACTGTTGGACTATAACTTGGTGTTGTAAGATTCCTTACATTTGTCAACCCCAGTCCATCACCGGCATCTCCACATCTTGAATATATTCAACGACAGTATCCACAGCCCTCTGGGGTAGAGAATTCCAAAGATTCACAACCCTCTGAGTGAAGAAATTTCTCCTCATCTCAGTCCTAAATGGCCGACCCCTTATCCTGAAACTATGCCCCTGGGTTCTAGACTCTAGGTAGTGAGAGTGCACAATTTAAGGTCATCGCAAGAGGAATTAAATGGGAGGTTAGAAAAATATGTACACAGAGGATGATTAGAATATGGGATTCTCTGCCACGAACACACAAGCAGAGTCAATGAGTTCTTTTGAAAGGGAATTTGCTAGTTGATTGAAAAAGACAAACATTAAAAGTTTTGGGGACCAAGCTGGAGAGTGGGATTAGAATTAATGAGCCTGAAATTCTGATCGGGCCCTGGCAGAACTTAGGCAGATCCCCAGACCTGGAAACCGGAAAATGGGATAGAACCAGGTTCCACCGGGATTCCACTCTGTTTATGCTGGCCAGAGATTTTCTGGTGGAGGTGGGAAAGATTGAGTTCTTCACACATTCCTCCCAAATTGGGGGTGGAGGGGCGGGCGGCGTCTGGGGAGTTCCCAGGCTGTCCCAGTAATTCTGACCAATATTCCCTTTTGAGGCCTCAGTGGAACTCTGGCCATCAGAGAGCTGGGGTGAGTCCCACTGAGACCCCAGGAAAGGTCCCTAAGTTTTTGCAGCCAGAGGGAATTGAGTGGATCGATAAAAAATAACCCCAGTAGGGAGCAGAAAAAAGGAAAATTTACATTTTAGTGGAGTTCTTCCCAGTTATGAATAGAAAAAATGTACAGAATGAGTAGAAGCTGCTTAACTTGTCAATCAATCTCCAAAGCCTATCCTCCACCTACAAGGCATTTATCAGGAGTGTGATGGAATACTCTCAGCAGGTGCATGGGAACACCATCAACTCCAAGTTCCCTTTCAAGTCACATACCATCCCGACTTGGACATATATTGCAGTTCCTTCATTGTGCCTTGGTCAAAATCCTGGAACTCCCTACCTAATAGCACATTGGGAGCACGTTCACCACATGGACTGCAGCGGTTCAAGAAAAAGGCCCACCACCAAGGGCAGCTAGGGATGGACAATAAATTACGGCTTTGCCAGTGATGAATTTAAAAAAATTAAACTCCCTCCGACACTGAAAAGGGTCCCACTCACAGCCACATAACCCTTGCTGCTGCATGTGATGGCTTTTTCACTGGTACTTCAACAATGGCATCCCTCCATTCTCTAATTATGCCAGCAGCACTTCCACACCAACCTCTGAAAAGTTAGATGCTCTCCTTTTTCCTTCTTTAGCTCCAGCCATTTCAGTACCTCTTCCAAGAGCTTGCTCAGCCCTTTAACTGAATGAAGCCCTTTAAACATGGAAGATGTGTCCTTGCTCTGCCTCCTTCATGAAGGTTCCAGGCTCCCGCAGAGTATCAGGTCGCCAGATGGTGGGACTCCTGCCCTTGTCCCACTAATGGTATCTAAATTAGCTGACCCCAGGATGGGGGTCAGCCTCCTCCTCTTTTCAGTAGACAGAAGCCCCGCTCCACTTACGTTGCTGCATCGGGGGCTCAGGAATTTCCAGGTCAAAGTTCAGTGAGATAAATGGGGATCTGTCCCAAATTAACTGGGCAGAAAAGTTAGCAAACAAGTCAACTGATCAACACTCGGAAATCTTCAGATACGGGATGGATAAAGTCCAAGATAAATATATTCCTTTAACATGAAAAAATAAAAAAACAGAATTCCATGGATAAACAGATTAAAACTAAACTGAAACGTAAAAGGGAAGCATATCAACATTAGGGTTAACAATACTAGTGATAATCATTAAGAATATAGAAAGTGTAGTGGGAGGTAAAATGGAGATAAGAAGAGCTAAAAGGGAATATGGAAAAGACCAGTAGAGGCCACATTGCTGCTGCTGGAGGTCACTCAGGCCTGCAGAAGTCACTGACTTTCACTTCAGGTATCAGCTGTGACTCAGTGGTAGCACACTCACTTCTGAATTTTGGAAGGTTGTGGGTTCAAGTCCCACTCTAGAGACTGGAGCACAAAAATCTAGGTTGACACTCCTGTGCAGTACTGAGGGAGTGCTGCACTGTCAAGGGTGCTGTCTTGTTGATGAGATATAAAACCAAGGCCTCTTAGGTAGATATAAAAGATCCCATGGTACTATTTTGAAGAAGAGCGGGGGGGTGGGTTCTACTGGTGTCCTGGCCAATATTTATCCCTCAACCAACATCACTAAAATAGATTATCTGGCTAGTCAATTTAACCTCAGTGGTGGGGAAACTTTTAGAAACGATAATCTGGGACAGAATTAACAGTCACTTGGACGAGGGTGGATTTGTTAAAGGCAAATTGTGTTTAACTAACCTCATAAGAGTTTTTTGATGAGGTAACAGAGAGGGTAGATGAGGGCAATGCAGTTGATGTGGTGCATATGGACATTCAAAAGGCGTTTGATAAAGTGCCACACGGTAGGCTTATCATCAAGATTGCGGCCCCATGGAATAAAGGGGGCAGTAGCAACATGGGTACAGAATTGGCTAAGGGACAGGAAACAGAGAGTAGTGGTGAACGGTCGTTTTTCAGACTGCAGGGTGGTGTACAGTGGTGTTCCCCAGGGGTCAGCACTGCTTTTCTGGATATATAGTAATGACTTGGACTTGGGTGTACAGGGCACAATTTCAAAATCTGCAGATGACTCAAAACTTGGAAGGGTAGTAAACAGTGAGGAGGATAGTGATAGACTTCAAGAGGACATCGACAGGCTGGTGGCATGGGAGGATACGTGGCAGATGAAATTTAACACAGAAAAATGCGAAGTGATACATATCGGTAGGAAGAACGGGGAGAGGCAATATAAACTAGAGGGCACAACTCTAAAAGGGGTACAGGAATAGAGAGATCTGGGGGTATATGTGCACAAATCGTTGAAGGTGGCAGGGCAGATTTAAAAAGTGGTTAACAAAGCCATATGGGATCATGGGCTTTATAAAAAGAGGCATAGAGTACAAAAGTATGGAAGTCATGATGAACTTCCATAAAACACTGGTCCGGCCACAACTGGAGTATTGTGTCCAGTTCTGGGCACCGCACTTCAGGAAAGATGTGAAGGCCTTAGAGAGGGTGCAGAAGAGATTTACTAGAATGATTCCAAGGATGAGGGACTTTAGTTACGTGGTTAGGCTGGAGAAGCTAGGGTTGTTCTCCTTGGAACAGAGATGGTTGCGAGGAGATTTGATAGAGGTATTCAAAATCATGAAGGGTCTAGGCAGAGTAGATAAAGAGAAACTGTTCCCATTGGCGGAAGGGTCAAGGACCAGAGGACATAGATTTAAGGTGATTGGCAAAAGAAGCAAAGGTGACATGAGGAAAAACATTTTTACAAAGCGAGTGGTTAGGATCTGGAATGCACTGCCCGAAGGGGTGGAGAAGGCAGATTCAATCGTGGCCTTCAAAATGGAACTTGATAAGTACTTGAAAGGAAAACATTTGCAGGGATATGGGGAAAGGGCGGGGGAGTGGGACTAGCTGGATTGCTCTTGCATAGAGCCGGTGTGGACTCGATGGGCTGACTGGCCTCCTTCCGTGCTGTAACCTTTCTATGATTCTATGATCATTATCACATTGTTGTTTGTGAGACCTTGCTGAGTGCAAATTGGCTGCTGCATTTTCTGCATTACAACAGTGAATACACTTCAAAAGTACTTCATTGATTGTAAAGAGCTGTGGGACGCCCTGAGGTTGTGAATGGCGCTATATAAATGCAAGTCTTTCTTCTTTCATTTCCATGTCCTAGGCCTTATGCTGGAGCTGCAACCAGACCAGTCAAATGACCTTACTCCCCTAGAGAGATGCATTGCACTTCAGCAGTGGCGTGCCTGCCCAGCATCCGGGAGCAGGGAATCAGGCCTCTGTCTCTTCACATCTTATGACATTTTTATTATTTCTCAAACTTTTAATTTTGGAGTTGAACTCCATTAACATCGAAAGGGTTAATGTTTATTAGAATTGGGAACCACAATGATACAAGTATATTGTTTCATAAATAGTCAGAATGCAATAGCGGTTGTATTAAATTAGACTGTCACTATTGATCCCGTGCAGACAGTATATGGTTCTCAGAGGATCAGGGACTGTAGAGAGGAGACAGCGGCACACTGATGTTATAAACTCTAATGCGTTTTGTTCAATTTTCTTTCAGATTTTCTAATATCATCAAGACATGGGAGTGTCAGACCCTATGAAGATGTTACAAGCTGGATGGGAGCTAATGAACACAGCAATCAAGGAACACTATGAAATGTGGCTCAAATACAATGCTGAGCCCCACTGTGAATTCTATTACAGGAAGAAATTGCATTGGGCCAAAAGTTGTAAAATTTATTTCACTGTACTCTGTCCTCCAGAGCTTCAGAAAATCTAAAGAAAAATCAGATACCAGTCAGCTTGACAGAGTTACAAGAGCGTGAGTAGAGACAGAATCTGCTCATGGTGTCACTGGGGGACAGTGATTTATTTATCAGGGAGCTGCCTCAGAGACAGAAGGCAATGGTAGCTTGATTCGTTTGGCGATATGTAGAGCCAGGCTTGTTTATGCTCCAGCTCTAGATTTGCAGTATTACAGATTTATAACTTGATGTGTCCCGCTGGTGAACTCACAGTGCAATTTTGTCGTGCTGTGGATAACAGTCCATTGGGAGCTGTTTTGAGAGGGACCAAACTCATATAATTTAGGAAGCGTGATGGCAGTCGCAAGAGAGAGGACTTTCATCATTCCGTATAGGCGAACAATCGAATCCACATCTCAAAGACTGAAATGACAGCAATCAAATCCACTGCCCCATCAAGTACTCAATTAGAGTGAGATTTCGATTTCCTTCTAGGCCTGATTCAAGTCCAGGCCCGTGGCTTAAAAAGAAAGATTTAAATTTACAGCTACATCAAGTTCTTCATCGGTAAGAGGAGAATTCCATTCCCTCTGTCTAGGCTGAATCCAGATCCAGGCCACAGCAACAAAAGGATAACATTGTAAGACATAGCAATACCCTAGCTCCAATCTGATAGTTAATTCCTTATTATTCTACAAGGATATGAATGGTGAGAGAAAGAATGATGCGAAGAATTAGTTGTGTAAGTCAAAAAGCATTACACAATACACACAGCATAAAATATAACACAGACAATGAGATATGTGACTTGCAGAGGAGCTGCATGTGATTTATAGTGGGGATGACCTCGCCCAAGATGCTAGTCCAAAGATGGCCGATTTTAACCCTGCCCACCCGGCAGGAATGGTTCAAGTGGGGTGGGGGTGGGGGTGTTAAGATGGCGGGGGGATCGTGCTGTGTTTCATATGCCAAATATCTTAACTAACCTCATATTGGGCATGAGAAGACTACTTGCCCCAGGCGGCAGGGGCCTACTTTACGTGGAAAGGTTGCAGGCCGATGACATCATTGGCACCACAACCCCATTTTAACTTAAAATCTCGGGAGGCCCGCACAGCGCCAAACCTGTCAGCACATCTAGGCGGGAGTCAGTGGAGTGGCCAGAGAAGGCCAAGATGAGTGTTTAAATTTTACTTTAATGTGGAATCATTGTGGGCCAGGAGAAGCAGTAATGCTCCCCTGGGACCCACCAGTTCTTGGGTCTCCCTAACTCAGGCCTTGCCTCTCCCTCCTAGTGCAGGGACCTTCATTCAAACTCCCTCCCCAGCGCTAACTTCACGCCGGGGACAGTTCACTTGTGTCCCTGGAGGCTTCAGTTTCTGGACCCAATTTCTGCTCCCGCCCGTCGGCCCTTCCTCACTACCATTGGTTTTGAGCAGGACACACTGCTTTATTGAAATGAGGCCCTGGAAATTAAAGTGGCCCGAGCCTCACGCTGAACTCTACAGGACAATTCGCTCCTGCCCCGACCCCTTCCCGCCGATCCCGCACCATGTTAAAATCGACCCTATGATTCCTGTTCCTTTGCCTGTTGTTATTTGTGGCAGTGGTGTTAAATTGTGACATTTTAAATTGAAGCTTGCTAGGGGATTGGTGGGAGTCAAACATTCATGTTATTTCAGAAACACCAAAACAATGTTACAGCCTTTATTAAGTTCATGCATGGCATCATGAACAGACTCTGCCTGCATCCTGAGGTAATCTAGCATGGATCTGCTAGTCCCTAATTGTGTAGGCACCGTGCTACTGTCTATGCAGGGCAGCTACCTGAACTGGAGGATGGAGATGTGGGGTGGGATAATTTGGAGCAGAATTTTGGGGTTAATTCCAATTGCAGAATGCACCCATTCTAGCTGAGTTTAATTAGACTATCCATTCTGCTTCCGAAGGTCCATATTTAAAACTTCATATGTGGAGTGGCCCCTGCAGTGTCAGTATTACTCCCAACAATTGTAAACAATTTTACAACACCAATTATAGTCCAACAATTTTATTTGAAATTCACAAGCTTTCGGAGGCTTCCTCCTTCCTCAGGTGAATGTTGTGGAACATTCCACAACATTCACCTGAGGAAGGAGGAAGCCTCTGAAAGCTTGTGAATTTCAAATAAAATTGTTGGACTATAATTGGTGTTGTAAAATTGTTTACAATTGTCAACCCCAGTCCATCACCGGCATCTCCACATCATTACTCCCAACAGTTCTATATCACTTACATCACAGAGGCTGCAGGAAAACATTATTAGGTGACAAAAAGGGATTAACAGTCTGTTCTAATGAACCTATGTCCATGATGCAATTAACATTGCTGCTTGGGCGTGAACATTCCTTCCCAGTTCAGTAGAGAGGATTGACAGTTCAAGGTGTGCGGCAACCTTTAGCAAACGCCAAGCAGGATCTGAAAAAAGGTTCTATCAGTGAACTCCTTTAGAAAGAATCTGGATAAATATTTAGCTACGAAAGGAATTGAATGTTCAAGAATAGGTAGAGGTGTACATAATTAAATACCATCCATCAGGTGAGATGATAAACCGTGGTCCGCTCTGCCAGTTCTAGTGCTTCAGGTGGATGTTAAAGATCCCATGGCACTATTTGAAGAACAGGGAGTTCTCCAACCTCACCAATATTATTCCCTCAACCGACACCACCAAAAAGAGGTCATTCATCAAATCTGCAGTTTGTAGAATCTTTCAGCATGCAAAATGGCTACTACATTCACCTACATGGCAACAGTCACTTTATTTCAAAGTAATTCATTACAGTGTGCGGCCAACACAGAGTGAACTGCTGAGAGTTTGGTAAGTGTGGGAGTTCGGTGAAGTGGGGGAAGGAGGTGCTACTTTGTCTTGCTTTTCCTAACTTTTTCCGCAGAGCAGCAGTGGACCTGAGCAGTAGAAGACTGAGATTGGGGAATAAAAGCAGCAGCAGACCTGCAACAAGAGAAAACTACTGTGCAACGTCACAGGTGAGGCAGGAGAGTCCGAGAGGTGAGCACAGTATAAAAGGAGAGACCGAGAACGGGAGGAGAGTCTGAGAGCCTAAGGCAAGTCATGGCAGCAGAGCTCGCACCCGTGATATGCTCCTCCTGCACTATGTGGGAAGTCACGGACGCTACCAGTGTCCCTGGCGACCATGTGTGCAGGAAGTGTGTCCAGCTGCAGCTATTGGCTAACCGTATTTCGGAGCTGGAGCTTCGGGTGGACTCACTGTGGAGCATCCGCGATGCTGAGACTGTCGTGGATAGCACGTTCAGTGAGGTGGTCACACCGCAGGTAAAGATTACGCAGGCAGAAAGGAAATGGGTGACTGCCAGGCAGAGTAAAAGGACTAGGCAGGTAGAAAAGGAGTCCCCTGGGGCCATCTCCCTCTCAAACAGATATTCTGCTTTGGATACTGTTGGGGGAGATGGCTTATCAGGGGAAAGCAGCAAGAGCCAAGTTCAGGACACCACGGGTGGCTCTGCTGCACATGAGAGGAGGAAGAAGAGTGGCAGGGCTATAGTGATAGGGGATTCAATTGTAAGGGGAACAGACAGGCGTTTCTGCGGCGGCAAACGTGACTCCAGGATGGTATGTTACCTCGCTGGTGCTAGGGTCAAGGTTGTCACGGAGCGGCTGCAGGGCATTCTAGAGGGGGAGGGTGAACAGCCAGTAGTCGTGGTCCATATTGGTACCAATGACATAGGTAAAAAAAGGGATGAGGTCCTGCAAGGTGAATTTAAGGAGTTAGGAGATAAATTAAAAAGCAGGACTTCAAAGGTAGTGATCTCAAGATTACTACCGGTGCCACGTGCTAGTGAGTATAGGAACAGGAGAATAGACCGGATGAATGCATGGCTGCAGGGATGGTGTAGGGGGGAGGATTTAGATTCCTGGGACATTGGGACCGGTTCTGGGGAAGGTGGGACCTGTACAAGCGGGGGTGTTTGCTAGTGCTGTTGGGGAAGGTTTAAACTAGAGTGGCAGGGGGATGGGAACCTGAGCGGGGAGTCAGAAGGGAGCAAAGTTGAGAGCAGCTAGAGAGGGGAAGACCCAGGGGAAATTTACAATACAAATAGTACAAACAGTTGTTCAAGAACAAGTGAAAGGGAAAAGCGTAGAGCAGCAGAAAGAAAGTGTACTTTATGCACGACAGATAAAGTAAAAACTAGAAGGCGTAAGGCGATTAACCCAGCATCAAAGCTGAAGGTCAGGCTAAGGTGTGTGGCCCAACTAAGAGTTCTATATACAAATGCACGGAGTATAAGGAATAAATTAAGTGAACTACAGGTTCAAATTCAAATTGGAGGGTATGACATGATAGCTGTTACTGAGACATGGCTGCAGGATGGTCAGGATTGGGAACTAAACTTACCAGGTTATAAGGTCTACAGGAGAGATAGGGAAAATGGAAGAGGGGGAGGAGTAGCCTTAATGATTAGAGATGAAATCACTTCAATGATAAAGGGGGATATAACGAGAGGTAAGCAGCCAACAGAGACCTTATGGGTTGAATTGAGAAATAGGAAAGGATCTAAGACTATAGTGGGAGTTGTATATAGGAGCCCTGGCAGCAGCTATGAAGTGCTAGATTGTATAAATGCAGAGATTAGACAAGCCTGTAAGAAAGGCATAGTGGTCTTAATGGGGGACTTTAACCTTCACATAGATTGGGAAAAGCAGACGAGCAACTGTCAGAAAGGTAGCAAATTTCTTGAGTGTGTCCGGGATAGTTTTCTACAGCAGTATGTCCTAGAGGCAACAAGGGGGCAAGCCATACTAGATTTAGTAATGAGTAATGAACCAGATTTAGATAACGGCTTAATTGTGCGTCAACATCTATCCAATAGTGATCATAACATGATCGAGTTCAATGTAGTGTTTGAAAGGGAAAAAAGTGAATCAGCTGCTAAGATTCTAGACTGTCCACAGTAAACTGGGCAAATCTGTTAATGGGTAAAACGACTGATGATCAGTGGGAAACATTTAACGTGATACAGAATCGGTTTATACCCCTGAGGGGCAAGAACTCTACTTGCCAAAAAAAACAGCCATGGACAACTAAAGAGGTAAGGGACAGGAAAAGACATAAGGAAAGAGCATACAAAAAGGCAAAAAATGGCACAGATCCTGGCGAATGGGAAAGATACAAAGATCAATAAAGGGTCACAAAACAGATAGTAAGAGCTACAAAAAGAGAGTATGAAAAGAAACTCGCAAGGGATATCAAAACCAATACGAAGAACTTTTATAGTTATATTAGGAAAAAGAGGGTGGTCAGGAGCAGTGTTGGCCCCTTAAAAACTGGAAGTGGGGATATTGTCATTGACAATGGGGAAATGGCGGACATGTTGAACAATTACTTTGCGTCAGTATTTACAGTCGAAAAAGAGGATAGCATGCCGGAAATCCCAAGAAAACTTATATTGAATCGGGGACAGGGACTCGATAAAATTAACATAAGTAAAGCAACAGTAATGAAGAAAATAATAGCACTAAAGAGTGACAAATCCCCAGGACCAGATGGTTTCCATCCCAGGGTTTTAAAGGAAGTAGGTGAGCACATTGCGGATGCCCTAACTATAATCTTTCAAAGTTCTCTAGATTCAGGAACTGTCCCTCTGGATTGGAAAATTGCACGTCACTCCGCTTTTTAAGGAGAGAGAGGGAAACCAGGGAATTATAGACCAGTTAGCCTAACATCTGTTGTGGGGAAAATGCTGGCGTCTATAATTAAGGATAGGGTGACTGAACACCTCGAGAATTTTCAGTTAATCAGAGAGAGCCAGCATGGATTTATGAAAGGTAGGTCGTGCCTGACAAACCTGATTGAATTTTTTGAAGAGGTGACTAAAGTAGTGGACAGGGGAATGTCAATGGATGTTATTTATATGGACTTCCAGAAGGCATTTGATAAGGTCCCGCATAAAAGACTGTTAGCTAAGATAGAAGCCCATGGAATCGAGGGAAAAGTACGGACTTGGTTCGGAAGTTGGCTGAGCGAAAGGTGACAGAGAGTAGGGATAATGGGAAGGTACTCACATTGGCAGGATGTGACTAGTGGAGTCCCACAGGGATCTGTCTTGGGGCCTCAATTATTCACAATATTTATTAACGACTTAGATGAAGGCATAGAAAGTCTCATATCTAAGTTTGTCGATGACACAAAGATTGGTGGCATTGTAAGCAGTGTAGATGAAAACATAAAATTACAAAGCGATATTGATAGATTAGGTGAATGGGCAAAACTGTGGCAAATGGAATTCAATGTAGACAAATATGAGGTCATCCACTTTGGATCAAAAAAGGATAGAACAGGGTACTTTCTAAATGGTAAAAAGTTAAAAACAGTGGATGTCCAAAGGGACTTAGGGGTTCAGGTATATAGATCATTGAAGTGTCATGAACAGGTACAGAAAATAATCAAGAAGGCAAATGGAATGCTGGCCTTTATATCTAGAGGACTAGAGTACAAGGGGGCAGAAGTTATGCTGCAGCTATACAAAACCCTGGTTAGACCGCACCTGCAGTACTGTGAGCAGTTCTGGGCACCGCACCTTCGGAAGGACATATTGGCCTTGGAGGGAGTACAGCGTAGGTTTACTAAAATGATACCCGGACTTCAAGGGTTAAGTTGCGAGGAGAGATTACACAAATTGGGGTTGTATTCTCTAGAGTTTCGAAGGTTAAGGGGTGATCTGATCGAAGTTTATAAGATATTAAGGGGAACAGATAGGGTGGATGGAGAGAAACTATTTCCGCTGGTTGGGGATTTTCTGAGTAGGGGGAACAGTCTAAAAATTAGAGCCAGACCTTTCAGGAGTGAGATTAGAAAACATTTCTGCACACAAAGGGTGGTAGAAGTTTGGAACTCTCTTCCGCAAACGGCAATTGATTCTAGCTCAATTGCTAAATTTAAATCTGAGATAGATAGCTTTTTGGCAACCAAAGGTATTAAGGGATATGGGCCAAAGGCAGGTATATGGAGTTAGATCACAGATCAGCCATGATCTTATCAAATGGCGGAGCAGGCACGAGGGGCTGAATGGCCTACTCCTGTTCCTATGTTCCTATGTTTTGAGGAGTTTTTGAGAGACACAGTAAGGCACCCTGTCAATGCTGGCCTTTCTTCCTCCAATCACCCCTCAGTCTTCAATGAAAAACTATTTGAATTAAATCACTGGGAGAAACTGTGACTGTGATCCAGTCATGTGAGATACCATCCTTTTTTGAACCCAGGTAAGTGTGAGGGAATGAACTATCTTCATAACTCCACTCATTTGTGTAGATAGTTCACTCATCAATGTACCGTGTGACATCACAACAGCTGCCATCTGATATCATGATTTGTGTTACTCACTCATGTAACTTACATAGTGCTTAGCAGCAGGAAACATAGAAGTGTAATTACTAACCCCAGTCAAATAAAACCAATTGATAAACCCTAACCCCACCTACTGTATTAACAATCCTGGTCTTACCTACTGAAATTATCAAACCCCATTCTGGCCTGCTCTATTGCAATTACTTTAATACTCTTTAGAGACAGCTGGTAGAAGATAAGTTGGTAGGAGGAGAATTGGTAGTGTCAGAATTAATAGAAGAGTTAGGGGAAGGAGAGTTGTAGAAGGAATGTTGACTCTTCATTCTACCTTAACACTAATATATGAAAACTGTCAGTTCCCCAAAGAGATATTTCTTGAGCATTATCTCTGAGATATTGAGGTAGATTTTCAACCTGCCACCTGGGCGGAAAACTGGCGATGGAAATGAAAGTCAGGTGGTTTCTATAACGGGCAGACCACCCACAATGCCAGTTGTACCCCTGGGTGGCAAGTTGTAAATCTACCTCATTGTCTCATTTTCCTTTCCCATGTACTAACACTGAGATATTGGGGTAGATTTTCATCTTCACTACCTGGGCAGTAATCTGGCAGAGTGGATCGCCTGCCCTTTATAGAACCCGCCTGATTTTCATTTCATTCTACAATTCTTCTTCCAACTCTCCTCCTACCAACTGTCCACTCCGCCATATTATTGCCAAGGTGATGAAGATGAAAATCTCCTTCAGTGTCTTTTAGATCTTGCCTGTCTAATAAAACAAGAAGAATTGTGCATGTAGATCCTACCACCCAACACCTTCTAGTCACCAAGTATTGCTAGACGGCAAAGTCCTGGAAGTTTTGAGTGTTTTTGTTTTTGACCAGGGTCCCAACTGTTAACTACTGTTGAAAAAGAGAGTTGTTTGAAAGTGGGAAAATGCTATCGAGCTGGGTTACTCCTTAACTGTTCGTCTAGGTCCTCAATCCCAATCTCTCTCTCTCAAAGTGTATGTGCCCTGGCTCTAGTAATATCCAAGATGTGGTGAGCTGTGGACGAAGAAACACAAGGGTCAGCTGATCTACTAAGAGTCACCAATTAGGGGGAGGACTATGAGTATCAGACCAGCATGCAGTGTCACAGAATAGTGGAATGTGGGTTCAGGATAGTCATTCACCTGAATGGCAAATAATCAGCTGGGAGAGATTCAGATTGAAGATCAGATACTTCCCCCACAGAAAAGGAGGAAAATTGGAGAGCAGGCTTGTTAAGGATCCTCCAAGAGAACAATCTTGCACTTCCCAGTAGCTGGTTAAAAAACAGTGCAGCCAAGGCCTAGAGGCAGGGTTTAGCTGCTCCTCCTGGACAGGAAGATATATGCCATGGGGAGACCATGAGAAAGATGTTAAAAAAAAGCCTAAATATGATGGGAAAGGCAGCTGTTTCATTGAACAAAGCTTTTTTTTAAAGAGCTGAATTAATTGACAGTTCCTGATGTCCCTTGATACAGGTCTTTTTGCTTTGAACAGCAAAGCCTATGATTGATCAGCATTCTTGAGGACTGTAAGCTTCACAAACATTTTAGTGAGGATCAAATTGTGCCATCTGTCAAATCTTGCATGATCCCCTTGAGTTTTGATTCAAGGACCTCATCAGTCAAGTAGATTGACAAAATCTGCCTGCTTTCATTGAGTGATTTTCCCCAGTTTGTGTTCTGACTTTGCTGGATAAATTATTGAAAACAATTAGCTCTCCATCTTTTGAGGGGAGGTATATAGAGGACAAATGGAGATTACAAGTCGGGTACTAGCGGTTTATACAAAACAAACTGTTTCGTGTTGATAACTGCGTAACCCACCGATGGCAGGGAAGCAAGGGTATAAGGATTTTAAAAAATTGTTGTGCTCATCAAGTTAAAGAATGTTAGTGCTCATTTCAGGAACCCAACATCATTATCAAGAACTCCAAAGTCAGGTAAAGCTCCCTCTATTCTGTCTCAACAACATGCCTCAGCCCTATTCTCAAGAGCACCTTCTACTGCCAGTGTGACATTTTCTCCTGTTCCCACACCAGTCACACTGCGGTATCCGACTGAGATTGTCAATTAGTACCCAATTAGCAACAGTTTAGTGCTGTAGGCCCATGTCCACTAGGAACTGGATTGAGATTACCAAAACCATTTTCACATAGGACCCTTACAGCCAGCAAGTCTTTCAGGGGTTGAATTTCCACAGGGTTTATCATCATCATCTGCCATAACGTCTTTGGTGTTTTCGCAAATCTTTCACGGAAGTTATGATTGACGATTGGGAGAACCTCTGCAGCAATTCAACCCCTCATTGTCTAAGGACAGACATGAATCATCACCACTCAGGGGGAGCAGCGGAGTGCGAGCGGTACCTGTGGAATCGTATCCCAGCACGAGCCAGCATCTTCAGGAGAGGAGGGGGAAATTTGGCAAAAAGAAGATTGTTTGACGGAAACTTGGTGATGTCATTGGTTGAACACTGTTCTTTCAGCTCTGGGACCTGGGGTTGGATCAGTCCAGGTGGAGGGAATGAAAATCTTGCAAAACCAAATTCAAACCCAAACTTCCCATTTTGTTCAATTGGTCCAGCTCTTCAAAGCTGGAGGTGAGATTATCAGAAATCCAAAGTATACATCTTCATCCATTCTGAATTACTTCCAGAGTAGAAGCTGAATTCCAGAATTGACCAGTGGAATCAAAAGGCCAGGGAAAGCTGCATTTGAAAAGTTGCATTGTTCCATGTCATTAACAACTAGCTTCCCAGAACATAAATTACACATCTTTCTTGTCAATGGTTATACTTTGAACCTTTCTCCAATGGAGAGGGTGGGCTGACAATCTACCGCCAGGCGTTCACCAATACCCCTCTGTACCAGATGCAAGGAGTCGAGTGGGAGACAGCTTGTGCTGATCTCTGATTTGACCATCCTGGTCCGTAGGGGAGCACTTGGCTCCCCCAAGACAGCTCCGCATCACTCAATCAACATTATATTCTCTTTGAGTCTCCTAAAATTTCATAATGTTTTTACTTTAGTCCTAATATATGTCTAAATCTGGATGAGCTGTTTAGAATATTGCTATATCTGATGATTGTTATTTGTTTGACTTTGATATTTTATATTTCGGGTCATTATACATCTCTCAGTCACAAATCAGTTACTGTTCTCAATCTTTAATGCTCTTCTAACAAGACTTCAACAGAAGATTCAAGCAGACCAGTGAAGAAAGTAAACCAAGGGAAATTACTGTATGTGAAGAAATTTCGTGAGCACTTAACAAGCTCATATTAAATTCCTCAGTGCTGTTTTAATAAAGGTGTTAATCATTGTAGCAAATGGTTTCCCCCATTTTAAAATAAGAGAAAGAGGAATTTGATGCAAGTATTCATATAATGATATGATTAACTGTAATTTCTAGGTTGTAGAGTTAGATTTTAATCCAAGGTTGAGAATTCAAGTCCCTCTGAAGGACTAGCTGATGCTGTGGATTAGACACTGGCCTTTCATCTACTTGACCTGGATTTAAACCTATCCCAGACTGATGGAATGAAAGTCTCCTCATCTTCCCACATCCCCCCCAGGCCCCAGCTCCATGGACATTACATAATCCCAAAACCATTCATCCCATCTCAGCTGCTCTAATTAAACTCATGGCTGCATTGACACTTTTTGCAATTCAACAGTTTTTGGTAAATGATTCTACTGACATTAGTTGACAATGCTGAATGGAGCTGAGAGCAACCCCTCGCAACCCCTCAGATAATGAAGCAGTCTGTGCCCGCATGCAGCAAGACCTGGACAACATCCAGGCTTGGGCTCATAAGTGGCAAGTAACATTCGCGCCAGATAAGTGCCAGGCAATGACCATCTCCAACAAGAGAGAGTCTAACCACCTCCCCTTGACCTTCAACGGCATTACCATTGCCGAATCCCCCACCTTCAACATCCTGGGGGTCACCATTGACCAGAAACTTAACTGGACCAGCCACATAAATACTGCGGCTACAAGAGCAGGTCAGAAGCTGGGTATTCTGCAGTGAGTGACTCACCTCCAGACTCGCCAAAGCCTTTCCACCATCTACAAGGCACAAATCAGGAGTGTGATGGAATACTCTCCACTTGCCTGGATGAGTGCAGCTCCAACAACACTCAAGAAGCTCAACACCATCCAGGACAAAGCAGCCCGCTTGATTGGCACCCCATCCACCACCCTAAACATTCACTCCCTTCACCAACGGCGTACTGTGGCTGCAGTGTGTACCATCCACAGGATGCATTGCAGCAACTCGCCAAGGCTTCTTGGACAGCACCTCCCAAACCCGCGACTTCTACCACCTAGAAGGACAAGGGCAGCAAGTACATGGGATCCCAACCACCTGCACGTTCCCCTCCAAGTCACACACCAATCTGACTTGGAAATATATTGCCGTTTCTTCATCGTCGCTGGGTCAAAATCCTGGAACTCCCTTCCTATGAGCACCGTGGGAGAACCTTCACCACACGGACTGCAGTGGTTCAAGAAGGCGGCTCACCACCACCTTCTCAAGAGCAATTAGGGATGGGCAATAAATGCTGGCCTTGCCAGTGAAGCCCACATCCCATGAACACATAAAAAAAATTCAGTGAAAAATAAGGCGGGTTGTAGTTGGAGGGAAAGTCAGGCTTAAAGATAACATGTAGACAGTGGGAAAGTCCCACTATACAGTGCCTGTATGAATAGTACAAGGATATATATGCAGTGGAAAAGGAGAAAATACAGTTAAAGTCAGATATGTCAGAACTATTCCTGATGGCTCTGTGGGGAAATGTATCACAGGATGTCATGTAGATCTGGAAAGTCCCAGGTGCAGTCCCTGGCCTGTGTTGAATTAGCTAATTTCAGTTAGGGTGGCAGATAGGGTGTTATGATGACCTTAGTGCCCCTGAACTAAATAAAGGGTTAAAAAAAATCAGCCAGGGTTCCCATTCCAGATCTCTGTCCAGTGGCATCCAGTGGGAAGTGTGTATCCTTCAGGTGAAGACAGAAGTGGGCTTGGCAATGATGCTATCCAGTGATCATCCAGCTGGCTCATGCAAAATGGCCTACTGATAAGGTAGTGGAGAGCTATAGGCATCTGTGGAGCTGAAGCCCAGTATGAGTCAGTGCCTTCAGGAGAGGAAGGAGGAATATGGGGAAAACAAGAGAGAAATATCTCATTCTCAATGAAAAAATGCAATTAAAGGGAGAACACTGTAAATAAAAAGAAAAGGTTATAAAAAGAAAAAGAAACTGTAAATAAAAAGAAAACACTGGGGGAAAAATTGGATAAGGGTCCATTCTGAGCGTTGGTAGTGCAAACCCCACGCTGAACGGACCCTCCGCAGGCAGCACGTGAAATTCGTGCTGCCTGCAACTTACCCTGAAATCTCCGTGCAGCAAGCGCAGCCCTCGCTGCTGAGAGACTGCATGGAGAATGAGGAAGTTGAAAATGGGGCACGGCCAGCGCACGTCATCAGCTACCCGCACTACTTAAAGGTGCAGGCACATTTCTAATGGCAGATACACAGCCAAGGAGCAGAAGGGAGAATGGCATCACGAGTGGCTGCACCAGCAAGAGAGAGGGCACCAAGATTCTCGGATGATGCTCTGGAGGCCCTGGTGGAAGGGGTGGACCAGAGGAGAGCAGCACTGTACCGGCAGGGTGGTGGAGACCATCTAGACTACAGCTGCGTAGGCATTGGCAGGCCATGGCACAGGAGGTGATTGGGAGGAGCATTGCAGCACGTCGTGGGTGCAGTGCCGAAAGAAATTTCATGACTTGACACGAGTGGTCAAGGTGAGTGAATGCAAGTGTCAAGTGGCACATCCTACCAACTGCACCAATACTCCATGCACGACACCGCCCGTCACCAAGCCACCCACCAACAAACACTGCCCATCTACACGCAATGTTGCGTCTCATATGCACATAATACCACGCTTGCACAACCACCACTCAAGTCACACAAACTGGCAGCTATTCGACCATGACAGGCACATTACTTGCACACCTTGCAGGACACTCACTGGCACACTGTCCTCTGTCTTCCAGAAGGTGGCGTATAACACCCGCCAGCAGGAGAGACCCGAGGGTGGACGGTCACGTCTACACGTCCTCACCCCCGTAGAGGAGACGGTGCTCAGGATCATTGGGCGGGCCGTCGCTGCAGCCGTTACAACGTGCCGCACTGGAGGTCCCGGTCAAGGGGGTCTCTGCATATAAGAACATAAGAAATAGGAGCAGGAGTAGGCCAATCGGCCCCTCGAGCCTGCTCCGCCATTCAATAAGATCATGGCTGATCTGATCCTAATCTCAAATCTAAAGAACACAAGAAGTAGGAGCAGGACCCGGCCACTCAGCCCCTGGGCCCGCTCCGCCACCCACAGGGCCTTGACCGATCCAAACTCAGCTTCATGTCCAATTTCCTGCCCGCTCCCCGTAACCCCTAATTCCCTTTACTTCTCGGAAACTGTCTATTTCTGTTTTAAATTTATTTAATGATGTAGCTTCCACAGATTCCTGGGGCAGCAAATTCCACAGACCTACTACCCTCTGAGTGAAGAAGTTTCTCCTCATCTCAGTTTTGAAAGAGCAGCCCCTTATTCTAAGATTATGCCCCCTAGTTCTAGTCTCACCCATCCTTGGGAACATCCTCACCGTATCCACTCGATCAAGCCCCTTCACAATCTTATATGTTTCAATAAGATCGCCTCTCATTCTTCTGAACTCCAATGAGTAGAGTCCCAATCTACTCAACCTCTCCTCATATGTCCACCCCCTCATCCCCGGGATTAACCGAGTGAACCTTCTTTGAACTGCCTCGAGAGCAAGTATGTCTTTTCTTAAGTATGGACACCAAAACTGTATGCAATATTCCAGGTGCGGTCTCACCAATACCTTATATAACTGCAGCAATACCTCCCTGTTTTTATATTCTATCCCCCAGCAATAAAAGCCAACATTCCGTTGGCCTTCTTGATCACCTGCTGCACCTGCATACTAACTTTTTGATTTTCTTGCACTAGGACCCCCAGATCCCTTTGTACTGCAGTACTTTCCAGTTGCTCGCCATTAAGATAATAACTTGCTCTCCGATTTTTCCTGCCAAAGTGCATAACCTCACATTTTCCAATATTGTATTGCATCTGCCAAATCTCCGCCCACTCACCCAGCCTGTCTATATCCCCTTGTAGGTTTTTTATGTCCTCCTCACTCTCTACTTTCCCTCCCATCTTTGTATCATCTGCAAACTTTGACATGTTACACTCGGTCCCCTCCTCCAAATCGTTAATATAGATTGTAAAGAGTTGGGGACCCAGCACCGACCCCTGCGGAACACCACTGGCTACAGGTTGCCAGTCCGAGAATGTACCATTTATCCCAACTCTCTGCTTCCTGTTAGATAACCAATCCTCCACCCATGCCAGAATATTACCCCCAATCCAGTGATTCTTTATCTTGAGCAATAATCTTTTATGTGGCACCTTGTCGAATGCCTTCTGGAAGTCCAAATACACTACGTCCACTGGTTCCCCTTTATCCATCCTGTACGTTATATCCTCAAAGAACTCAAGCAAATTTGTCAGACATGACTTCCCCTTCTTAAAGTCATGCTGACTTTGTCCTATTAAATTATGTTTATCCAAATGTTCTGCTACTGTCTCCTTAATAATAGACTCCAAAATTTTACCCACCACAGATGTTAAGCTAACTGGTCTATAATTTCCAGCCTTCTGCCTACTACCCTTTTTAAATAAGGGTGTTACATTGGCAGTTTTCCAATCTGCCGGGACCTTTGCCGAGTCCAGAGAATTTTGGAAAATTATTACCAAAGCATCCACAATCCCTACTGCCACTTCCCTCAAGACCCTAGGATGTAAGCCATCAGGTCCAGGGGATTTATCCGCCTTGAGTCCCATTAATTTACTGAGTACCAATTCCTTAGTGATTTTAATCGTATTTAGCTCCTCCCCCCCTAGAGCCCCCTGTTTGTCCAGTGTTGGGATATTCTTTGTGTCCTCTACCGTAAAGACTGAAACAAAATATTTGTTCAGCATTTTTGCCATCTCCATGTTTCCCACCATTAATTTTCTGGTCTCATCCTCTAAAGGACCTACGTTTGCCTTAGCCACCCTTTTTCTTTTTATATAACTATAGAAACTCTTGCTATCTGTTTTTATATTTTTTGCTAATTTATTTTCATAATCTATCTTCCCTTTCTTAATCAATCCTTTCGTTACTTTTTGCTGTCTTTTGAAGACTTCCCAATCTTCTATCCTCCCACTAAGTTCGGCAACCTTATATGTCCTTGTTTTTAGTTGGATACTATCCTTAATTTCTTTACTTAGCCACGGATGGCTGTCATTTCTTTTACACCCTTTTTTCCTCAGTGGAATATATATTTTTTTGAAAGTTGTAAAATAACTCCTTAAATGAACACCACTGCTCATGTACCGTCTTACCCTTTAATCTATTTTCCCAGTCCACTTTAATCAATTCCGCTCTCATACCATCATAGTCTCCTTTATTCAAGCTCAGTACGCTTGTTTGAGAACCAACCTTCTCACCCTCTAATTGGATATGGAATATAACCATGTTATGGTCACTCATTCCAAGAGGATCCTTAACTAGGACATTATTAATTAATCCTGGCTCATTACACAGGACCAGGTCCAAGGTTGCTTGCCCCCTTGTTGGTTCAGTTACATACTGCTCAAGAAATCCATCCCTAATACACTCAATAAACTCTTCCTCAAGGCTGCCCTGCCCAATTTGATTTGTCCAGTTAATATGATAGTTAAAATCCCCTATAATTATAGCTGTTCCCTTATTACATGTCCCGACTATTTCCTGATTAATACTTCTTCCAGCAGAGTTGCAACTATTAGGAGGCCTATATACTACGCCCACTAGTGTTTTTTGCCCCTTATTATTCCTTATCTCTACCCAAACTGTTTCATTATCCTGATCCGTTGTCCCAATATCATTTCTCTGTATTACAGTGATTCCTTCCCTTATTAACATAGCCACCCCACCTCCCCTTCCTTCCTACCTGTCCTTCCTGATTGTTAAATACCCTGGCATATTTAATTCCCAGTCGTTGTCACCCTGCAGGCATGTTTCTGTAATGGCCACAAGATCATACCCATACGTCATTATTTGTGCCGTTAACTCGTCCATTTTGTTACGAATGCTACGTGCATTCAGATAAAGAACTTTCAAATATGTTTTGTGACACTTAGTTCCTGCTTTTTCCTTTTTTAACACTTTACCTTTTACTCCATACCTTCTGTCCCTTCCTGATATGCTTTCCTCTGTCTCCCTGCTCAGGTTCCCAACCCCCTGCCACAGCTTTGATGCTGGGTTAATCGCCTTACGCCTTCTAGTTTTCATTTTATCTGTCGTGCCTAAAGTACCTAAAGTGCCTAAAGTACACTTTCTTTCCGCTGCTCTATGCTTTTCCCTTTCACTTGTTCTTGAACAGCTGTTTGTACTATTTGTATTGTAGATTTCCCCTGGGTCTTCCCCTCTCTTGCTGCTCTCAACTTTATCCCTTCTGACTCCCCGCTCAGGTTCCCATCCCCCTGCCACTCTAGTTTAAACCTTCCCCAACAGCACTAGCAAACACCCCCGCGAGGACATTTGTCCCGGTCCTGCTCGGGTGTAACCCTTCACGCTTGTACAGGTCCCACCTTCCCCAGAACCGGTCCCAATGTCCCAGGAATCTAAATCACTCCCTCCTACACCATCCCTGCAGCCACGCATTCATCCTATCTATTCTCCTGTTCCTATACTCACTAGCACGTGGCACTGGTAGTAATCCTGAGATCACTACCTTTGAAGTCCTGCTTTTTAATTTATCTCCTAACGCCTTAAATTCACCTTGCAGGACCTCATCCCTTTTTTTAACCTATGTCGTTGGTACCAATGTGGACCACGACTACTGGCTGTTCACCCTCCCCCTCCAGAATGCCCTGCAGCCGCTCTGTGACATCTGTTTCTAATGATCCGTATCTAATGATCCTTCTCCTTTTCCACATCTCCCTCCTCCCATAATCTTTTCTGACTCATGTGCTGCAGATGCTGCCAGCACGCACCTCTTCCTTGCTCTCTCCCCACTCCACAACTCAACCTGTTTCCCTTTGTCTTTGCAGTTACCCAAGAACAGGTGGTGACACCCAAGGAGGAGGAGAAGGAGGACACTGAAGCCACACCGTCACTCAATCTGACACTTGCTTCCACCAGCTCAGGGACTGACACTGCATGTCCTTTAGAGGTTAGGTTAGAGGAGGGATCTGCATGTGATGAGACACCGAGCACAAGTGCGCAGGAGCCGGGGCAGAGGGAACAGATACCACAGGAGCCAACTTGTCGGAGGGCGAGGTCGCTCACTGGTTCTGTTGCGGAGGAGTCAGATGAGGACTTCGATGGGCATACACTAACAAATGCTTGGGGCACTGAAAAGCCTGCCAGAAAGCCTGTGCATAATGAGAAGGGGCATGGAGGAGTCCAGCTCCAACTTGGCGCAGGGCTTTGCGCAGAGCTTGGGGCCCATCCTTTCCAACATAGAATGGTGGTCACCTCCATCAGCACACCTGTGGAACCCACCATGATGCAGCATCTGATGACTGATGTCACAGCATCCATTGTAGCACAAACATCTGCCATCCAAAGTCTGACTGCTGCATTTGCAGTTCAGAATGCTGCATTGGAAGATCAGACTGCTACTGTCATGGCTCTGGGGACCACTGTGGAACGGGGCTTCCAGGGGATCACAGCATTCCAGCAATCCGTTCTCCAGCCAATCACCAGGAGTGCTGAGGTGCCACCCCGGGAGAGTGGCAGTGGCGCCATGGCAGTCGGACCTGCTGTCCTCTCTCAGGACGACAGCATTCCTGCTCCCACCCCTGCCACTCCGCCAATGCCCCTGTTGTTGCCTGTCGGCCACCAGGCCAGACTGCTGCAGCCCATGCTGAGATGGTGCAGTCTGAAGCCGGGCCCTCCAGTCCCAAGCTGCTTGAGGTCATCCTCCAAGGCCATCTGCACACTCCTCCATTGAAAGCCAGCAGCCTCCCACCACCTATGCTCCAACCACTGGGGAAGCACCTCATAGGATAGGTAAAGGCACACGGACAACAGGCACTAAGGGAATGCACAAGGGTGAATAGTTCTGTTATGTTTGAATATTTTCATTTATTAATCCATAAATGAGAGTTTGATTTTGCTTTTGGTGGTGGTTTTTATTCATGTAATGAGCTGAAAGGGACACCAATGTGTAATGTGATGGAGGGCGATTTGATTGTCTTGTAGGAGGGGAAAGGTGGGGAATATAGGACTGTTGGTGAGTTGGGGGATGTGGTTCTAATTATTGATACCGGGCACGGATCAGGCAAGCAGACAAGGCGTGTGGTTCCTGCTGCACCCTTGTGTCCTCCTCCACCTCCACCTCCTCAGCCTCTTCCTCCTCCTGCACCTCCTCCTCTTCCTCCTCAGCCTCCTCCTCCGGCTCAGGATCTTCTGCAGTCATTGGTGGAAAAGGCTGGTCCCTCGTGATGGTGAGGTTGTGCAGCATGCAGCATATCACCACGAATCTGCCCACCCGCTCAGGGGAGTATTGCAGGGCTCCTCCAGACCAGTCTAGGCAGCGGAAGCGTTGTTTGAGGAGGCCTATGGTATGCTCCACGATGTTGTGTGTGGCAGCATGGCTCTCATTATAGGCCTGCTGTGCACGTGTGCGTGGATTCCTGACCGGTGTCATGAGCCATGTCGTGAGGGGATAGCCCTTGTCGCTCAGTAGCCAGCCTTTGATTTGCCAAGTCGGATGAAAGATAGCTGGCACGTTGGACTGCCGCATGACGAAGGCGTTGTGACTACTCCCAGGGTAGCGGGCATCGACCTCCAAGATGCAATGCATGTGGTAGCACACCAGATGTACGTTGAGGGAGTGGAAACCCTTTCGGTTGACAAAGACAGCCGAGTTGATGTGCGGGGCACGCAGGGCAATATGTGTGCAGTCCATGGCACCCTGCACCATGGGGAAGCCAGCAATGTGGGCGAACCCCCGCGCTCGCTCGTTCTGATTGTCTCTGTCGAGAGGAAAGGTGATGAACCTGTTCCTCATGTGGTACAGTGCGTCTGTGACCTCCCTTATGCAGCAGTGCACTGCATACTGCGAGATGTTGCACATGTCACCAGCAGAAGCCTGAAATGCTCCTGAGCCGTAGAAATTCAGCGTCACGGTGACCTTCACAGCCACAGGCAATGCTGTCCTCGCCCTGCTCTGAAGCTGCAGTTGTGGCCGCACCAGTTGACAGATCTCAGCAACGGTTTCCTTGGTGAACCTCAGGCGTCGGATGCAATCCTTCTCGGTCACGTTGAGGTAAGAGAATTGATCCCTGAAGGCCCTCATTGGGTAGGGCCTCCTGCTCAGTGCCCTGTATCTCCTCATCCTCCGTCTCCTCGCAGCTTGACCCGCTAGGCGTGGCCTCCCTGCATGCTCCCAGTCATGCTCAATGCCCAACGGGAGCCCTAGCAGACCGTCCATGGCTGCCAGGAATGTTGTTCCACCAGGGTTGTAGTTTCCCGACCTGTAAGGCAATACCTGCCAAAGCACTCTCAAAAGTAGTGTAGGAACTCTGAATAAGCATCGGGAGCTTCAAAGATCACTTCTTACTCCTCCAGCAGCCAGAAGCAATAATCCAGCAACTAACCTGCAACACCTGCATGGCCCTTTAAATAGCGCCGGTGGGGGGGTCCTTCAGGCACTGTTAGAAATGTTTAGATGGTCGGGGATAAGACTGTGCGTTGAGTTCAGCGTTAAGGTCCAAAATTGTGTGCATCACTTTAGATCAGCGTTGCACACTGATTGCAGCCATTTTCTCCCTACTTTACATGCTTCCAGCATTCGGGGTTGGCGCATGCGCTAACTCCTATATCAAGATGGCGTCTGGCGCATGTCCCGCAGGAAACATGTGTGCGCATCCAAGACGCCATCTTGGATGTGGGAGCGGCGCTAAATTGGGCCGTGTAGCGCCGAAACAACGGGCGCTACCCAGCCCAATTTACGCCCACTGTATTTAAAAAAGAAAAAACTGCAATTAAGAGCTAAGCTGCAAAAAAAACTACAAACAAAAAGAAAATCACCTACAAAACTGGAAATCTGATAAAAACAGAAGATGCTTTACAGGATGTCAGTCAGCGTGTGTAAGGAAAAAAAACAAGTTACGGCTTTCATCCTTCATCGGAATCCATGATGAAGGGTTGCACACTCAAAGTGTTAACTGTCCTCTCTCCTTACGGTTGCTGACTATTGGTGAAATTTTCTGAATGAAAGGGTTATAGGGCTGGGCTGTCAGGGCAACTCCTATCGTGACCAGTACTGACAACCAGTTTGAGGGGCCTGTTACTTCGGGTGGCGCAGACTGTCAGCTCTGGGAGCAGTGACATTAATCAACATCATTGCAATCAGCCTGTTGACATTTTAATCATAATAGTCCCAGGCAGACAAGAGAACAAGGAAAGAGCGGAAAGCTTTCATCTGACCATGTTGACAATCAAGTACCCAGTGAGCTAATGGGAGATTGATTTGAAATGACTTTTCTCTGTTTCTTGCTCAATTGCGACGGCTGTTTTCCCTATTTTACCTAGTATCAGATGTTTAAGAGATGACAGCACAATATTTTTGCATCACAAGCTGTTAAACGTGAGACACAGAAACAATGGTATTAAATAACAGCAGAAATTCAGCTCAGGGGATTTGCTCCATATTGGTGATTCCGTCTGCAATGACTGACCTGTAGCGTTGAAGCCCATTTCCCAAGGTCGACCCACTCTTCCCCATTCAGCTAGACTCACACAAAAGATTGTAATCCCTTGCCAGCATGCCTCAGGATCGCAATCTTATGTGTTAAGCTTCAAATTGTGAAATTTTGTGCTGGTTTATTTTTAACCTATGTAAATCCATAAAAAATCATTAGCAAGATTATTTCTAAATCATCCCACAGTTGCAATGAGATCATATGATGTATCTTTGTACACCAATATATTCCTATCATTCAATTTGGTGCATCTGTTATGTTTTGGGCTTTTCCCCAATACTTTTGTCTTGTGTAGATGACAGAAAAGCAGTTTCCATAAGCAGCCAGAGTCTCCTGTGAGCTGAAACCCATGCCTTTATATGTACTGTGCTTAGTGTAGAATGGTGTGCCCAGCGTTAACGATTGCTGCTCATCATGGTATTGAACACTGGAGGTCATGTGGGATTGTACTATATCATCCGGGATCTCCCAAAAGACAGAAACTGCCACACACCAAGCTGCAAACAACCTGGTCAGATTTATTTACAGGTTAAATAGTACACAGAAGCAGTGAATAATAGCAAAATACTGTAACCTCCTCCAGACCTATAACTCTCCGAGATCAGGGCTGATGGCCGGCGCGGACACGATGGGCCGAAGGGCCTCTATCCGTGCTGTATAACTCTATGACTCTATCTCTGCACTCCTCTAATTCTGGCCTCTTGCCCATCCCCAATTTTAATCGCTGCACCATCGGCGGCTGTGATTTCAGCTGCCTAGGCCTTAAGCTCTGAAATACCCTTTTCTAAACCCCTCCACCCCTCCTCCTTTAAGACGATCCTGAAAATCTATCTCTTTGACCAAGCTTTTGGTCACCTGTCCTAATATCTTCTTATGTGGCTCGGTGTCAAATTTTGTTTGATAACACTCCTGTGAAGTGCCTTGGGACATTTTACTACATTACCGGTGCTATATAATCCCCCCAACCCTCTCCTGCCCATCGTTGGGGGGGGGGGGGGGTAAATCAACCCCAATAAGTCCACGAGGGGTTCAAATATCCTTTTTAGAATATATTTCTTATAGGGCTGTAGATGAAACAGTCTTTCACGGACATTCATTTTTTTTTGTGATTTCCAATAGTTTCTACAGACATTGCTGCAAAATTTTGCAAAGTTTAATCCCATGCTTTTGCTTCTTCAGCTTCCTCTGGGAAGCATTTTCCTTCTGAAGAACTTCCTTCTATGGTTTTGGAACAATCTGTGACATTGTGTATGGATAACACAAATTACAAGCACACCTATGGAGTTTATCTCCAGTCTAAACTAAATGTTGAGCAAGCAGGGCAATTTCTACTATGGGAAGTCTTTTTTGCCTCTCCCAGGTGATTGTGTGACTAGAGGGTGGGTCGCTGGTGTAGATGGCTGCAGTATGTCTGGATGGGTTGGCTCAAGGGAACAGATGGGCCCAGATTTTGCTGTCAAACCTCCAGTGTTCAAAATAACGGTGAGGCTAATGGCGCTCGCCGTTATTTATACGCACATGGTAAAGATGGGCAGATGCGCAGTTATATACAAGTATCCAAAAGTTGTTGTCCAAGTTGTGCTGCTCCGCCATTAGCTTCGCAAAAATGGCATCTCACTATCTGACTCACTATTGAAGTGCATTGAATGGCGTGAAGTAGCTATATTTGCGCGGTAGATACGAACTAAACTCGCCACAGAAAGTTAAGTCTTGTCCATTCCAGTTTAAGTACCCTTTTAACAACGTGATAAGTGTTCATTTCTGCCAATCAACCTCTCTGCCACTGAAAATTAACTTTTACAAGTGTGGAGTCTCATTCCTTCAGGTTTTAAATTTAAAAATATCTTTTTTACTTTTCCTTTCTGACTTTTTTTTCTCTCTCTCTTAATCCAATCTTTCTTTCCCTCTCTTTATTTCTCTTTCTGTACCTGATTTGACATTGAATTCACCCACTCTAATTTACACTTCCTTCTGCACTGCACTTAATTTCTCAATCCTTCAATCTGACTGGTTAAGGATATACTCAGTTGCTTGCCCTGTTCACTCCGGCCCCAGATGCCCTGTTTCCCTCGCTGCGATGTTATCAGCTTGCACGTTCACCAACTTGCCATGCAAAAAATTTAAAACCTCAACATGCAAGGGCAAGTCTAACTAATGGCTGACGCGGTTAGATGCCCTGCCACAGCAAAATTTGGCTCAAGGTCTTTTTGTATAATCATATTTTCATGTGTAAGTTTTTCCTACTATTGCCACTTTTTTGAAGCACTCTAAGAGTCTAATAGATCTTACACCTTGAAGTATTAATGTTGGAAACCGCTATTCTCCGCAAGTATTTTCCTTGAACAGACTTCCAGAATTGCAATGGACTTTTCTAAAGTCTCAGCATTCAGAGTAGAGCCATCTTCACCCCACATGTTGCTGTTTCAATTGAGCTGCTGCAATCACCTCACTACTTTTTTTTTCCATTTAGTTCACTTTCAAACAAAGCCACGTAGAAAGCAAACCCTTCCAGGACAGATATTTCTCACTGAATGCACTGATAGACATGTCCAGTTACACGTATTGGTCATCGTTCCATGGAAACAGTGGGATTACCAAGGAAATACAGCTGGCCAAAGTCATTTTAAAATCAGATTTACCCTATCCATCAAAAATCACGTAGAATAAAATATAGAAATCTCCCTTTGTCACAGTATCATTGTATTTTAAGTCATTCACCGCTAAATTTGTAGGTATGTGTAAAAGCTGTGATAACCCAGCCCTAGGAATCCAATGAAAATTCCAGTAAACAAGTTACTGCAACCAGGGTTACACATGAGACCCAGACTACAGCACAAGACAGAGTGTTAATTTTGCAAATTACAGGTTATGAGTAATGCAGACTGCTTATAGAAACTGTCAAGCCGTTAAAATGAAAAAAATGCTGCAAAAGTGCAAACTTTTCTTTCTCACCCATGTAAGAAAGAAAGACTTGCATTTATATGATACTTTTCACGACCTCAGGGCATCTCAAAGCGCTTTGCAGCCAATTAAATATTTTTGAAGTGTGGTTGCTGTTGTCATGTAGGAAATATGGCAGCCAATTTGTGCACAGCAAGGTCCCACAAACAGCAATAAGATAATAACCAGATAATAAGAACTATAGAGTAGTGATAATGGAGGACTTTTACTATCCTAATATAGACTGATGTGGAGATGCCGGTGATGGACTGGGGTTGACAATTGTAAACAATTTTACAACACCAAGTTATAGTCCAGCAATTTTATTTTAAATTCACAAGCTTTCGGAGACTTCCTCCTTCCTCAGGTAAATGTTCAGGATCTCCTTGAAGCCTACGCATTTATACATATAGAACAATACATGGTGTTTACAGACTGCCCCTGCAACTGCCCGTTGCCAAGGCAATCACCGTGTTCAGACAGAGAGGTGTCACCTGCAGAACCCCCGAATACACATTCAACAAAAAAACAAACAGGGAAAAAAAACAGAGAAGAAAAACAGAGAGAGGCAGAAACATCCGGAAGGCAGAGAGAGCCAGCAAATGACCCATTATATTAAAAACAGATAACATTTGTTCGCTGGTGGGGTAACGTGTAGCGTGACATGAACCCAAGATCCCGGTTGAGGCCGTCCTCATGGGTGCGGAACTTGGCTATCAATTTCTGCTCGACGATTTTGCGTTGTCGTGTGTCTCGAAGGCCGCCTTGGAGTACGCTTACCCGAAGGTCGGTGGATGAATATCCATGACTGCTGAAGTGTTCCCCGACTGGGATGGAACCCTCCTGTTTGGCGATTGTTGCGCGGTGTCCGTTCATCCGTTGTCGCAGCGTCTGCATGGTCTCGCCAATGTACCATGCTCTGGGGCATCCTTTCCTGCAACGTATGAGGTAGACAACGTTGGCCGAGTCACAGGAGTATGAACCATGCACCTGGTGGGTGGTGTCCTCTCGTGTGATGGTGGTATCTGTGTCGATGATCTGGCATGTCTTGCAGAGGTTACCGTGGCAGGGTTGTGTGGCGTCGTGGACGCTGTTCTCTTGAAAGCTAGGTAATTTGCTGCGAACGATGGTCTGTTTGAGGTTGGGTGGCTGTTTAAAGGCGAGTAGTGGAGGTGTGGGGATGGCCATAGCGAGGTGTTTGTCCTCATTGATGACATGTTGAAGGCTGCGGAGAACATGGCGTAGTTTCTCCGCTCCGGGGAAGTACTGGACGACAAAGGGTACTCTGTTGGTTGCGTCCCGTGTTAGTCTCCTGAGGAGGTCTATGCGATTTTTTGCTGTGGCCCGTCGGAACTGTCGATCGATGAGTCGAGCGTCATATCCCGTTCTTACTAGGGCGTCTTTCAGCGTCTGTAGGTGTCCATCGCGTTCCTCCTCGTCTGAGCAGACCCTGTGTATTCGCAGGGCCTGTCCATAGGGGATGGCCTCTTTGACGTGGTTAGGGTGGAAGCTGGAAAAGTGGAGCATCGTGAGGTTGTCCGTGGGCTTGCGGTAGAGTGAGGTGCTGAGGTGCCCGTCTTTGATGGAGATTCGTGTGTCCAAGAAAGAAACTGATTCTGAGGAGTAGTCCATGGTGAGCTTGATGGTGGGATGGAACTTGTTGATGTTATCGTGTAGTCTCTTTAGTGATTCCTTGCCGTGGGTCCATAGAAAGAAAATGTCGTCGATGTATCTGGTGTATAGTGTTGGTTGGAGGTCTTGTGCAGTGAAGAAGTCCTGCTCGAACTTGTGCATGAAAATGTTGGCGTATTGGGGTGCGAATTTGGTCCCCATGGCTGTTCCGTGTGTTTGGGTAAAGAACTGGTTATCGAAGGTGAAGACATTGTGATCCAGGATGAAGCGGATGAGTTGTAGGATGGCTTCCGGAGATTGGCTGTTGTTGGTGTTGAGTATTGATGCTGTCGCAGCGATGCCATCATCGTGGGGGATACTGGTGTATAGTGCCGAGACGTCCATCGTGGTGAGAAGTGTTCCTGGTTCAACTGGTCCGTGGGTACTGAGTTTTTGTAGGAAGTCTGTAGTGTCGCGACAGAAGCTGGGGGTTCCCTGTACGATGGGTTTCAGGATGCCCTCGATGTATCCAGAGAGGTTCTCACACAGGGTTCCGTTGCCTGATACGATGGGACGTCCGGGTGTGTTGGCTTTGTGTATCTTTGGGAGGCAGTAGAAGTCTCCCACGCGGGGATTACGTGGGATGAGAGTGCGTAGGATGCTTTGAAGGTCTGGATCGAAGGTCTTGATCAGTTTGTTGAGCTGGTGGGTGTGTTCTTTGGTCGGATCTGCGGGTAACCGTCTGTAGTGTTCCTGGTTGTCCAGTTGTCGGTATGCTTCTTTGCAATAGTCTGTTCTGTTCTGTATGACTATGGCTCCTCCTTTGTCCGCTGGTTTGATGACGATGTTGCGGTTGGTCTTGAGAGCGTTGATGGCGTTGCGATGTGCTCGGGTGACATTCTGGACTGTCTTCTGAGTGCGGCTGATGAATCTGGCATTGACGCATTTCCTGACAGCTTGAGCATACATGTCCAGCTGAGGGCAGCGACCCTCCGGAGGAGTCCAGTTTGACTCTTTCCTCTTCGGTTGCTGTACCGCGGATCCCTCTGTCTGCTGTTCCGGATCGTCGATTGTCTCATTGGGTTCGCTGCTGAAATCTTGGGGTTTGTGGTAGAATTCCCGGAGCCTCATTCTCCTGATGAATTCCTCTGTGTCCGCCGCGAGACTAGTGGGGTCCATTTTGGTAGTGGGGCAGAAATTGAGCCCTCGGCTGAGAACTTCGATTTCGTCTGGTTGAAGGGTGTGGTCGGATAAATTGACGATAGACTTCCCTGTGGTTGCAACCGTGGTACCAGGGGAAGCTTGGTCGTTGCTGGTGGTGATGCCGAGTTTCTCAAGCTTCCTGCTCTTGGTTTTCATGTAGGCAGCGTAGTTCCGTTGCCTCGTCTGTTTGGCGGTATAACGTAGCTGGTCTGCTGTGTCCTGAGTACAGGTTGAGAGTATGGACTCTATCTTGGTTTCGAGGTTGTGGCGTCTGCTGTAGAGTTGGTGTATGAGATGGTTGCGGAGTGTGCGAGAGGTACGGCGGCAGAGTCTCTCAGCGTACCTCTCAGCGTACCTGCCACGGTAACCTCTGCAAGACATGCCAGATCATCGTCACAGATACCACCATCACACGAGAGGACACCACCCACCAGGTGCATGGTTCATACTCCTGTGACTCGGCCAACGTTGTCTACCTCATACGTTGCAGGAAAGGATGCCCCAGAGCATGGTACATTGGCGAGACCATGCAGACGCTGCGACAACGGATGAACGGACACCGCGCAACAATCGCCAAACAGGAGGGTTCCCTCCCAGTCGGGGAACACTTCAGCAGTCATGGATATTCATCCACCGACCTTCGGGTAAGCGTACTCCAAGGCGGCCTTCGAGACACACGACAACGCAAAATCGTCGAGCAGAAATTGATAGCCAAGTTCCGCACCCATGAGGACGGCCTCAACCGGGATCTTGGGTTCATGTCACGCTACACGTTACCCCACCAGCGAACAAATGTTATCTGTTTTTAATATAATGGGTCATTTGCTGGCTCTCTCTGCCTTCCGGATGTTTCTGCCTCTCTCTGTTTTTCTTCTCTGTTTTTTTTCCCTGTTTGTTTTTTTGTTGAATGTGTATTCGGGGGTTCTGCAGGTGACACCTCTCTGTCTGAACACGGTGATTGCCTTGGCAACGGGCAGTTGCAGGGGCAGTCTGTAAACACCATGTATTGTTCTATATGTATAAATGCGTAGGCTTCAAGGAGATCCTGAACATTTACCTGAGGAAGGAGGAAGTCTCCGAAAGCTTGTGAATTTAAAATAAAATTGCTGGACTATAACTTGGTGTTGTAAAATTGTTTACAATTGTCAACCCCAGTCCATCACCGGCATCTCCACATCATGACTACCATCGACACCACAAACTGCCGGCTCACAGTGGAAAGGATATCCAAGAAGATCGTGCATTTAGACACTTATGGGTGACGTCACCTTGCCCCTCACTGAAGCCTCCCTGCCTGGCTATGCTTTTCACCGCCCAAACCGTTGCAGTGTTGGTATGGCCAATATCACCAAGTTACAAAAGGAGGAAATTGTAGGAACTGCGGGGGGTGGGGAAAAAAATTGGATAGGGCCTATTATTGGGCACGGGTAGCGTGATCCGCTATTACCCAATAGCCCCTGCACAGGCTGGACGAGACTTTTGTGAGGCCTGAGGACTTACCTTCAAGCAGCATTCCGAATCAGCGTTGACAGAAGGATTCAATGCAATTCGCACTTTCCAAGGCAGGCTGTCTCTTAAAAATCTCTTAAAGTTAGCTGGTACCTGTTAGTTGCTGGAAGTAACAATCTGCTGTCTGCTCGGAGTCTGAACGGAGATCAGACATCAAACATGCAAAACACAGACGCAGCTCCTGTCCCTGTGTTTACAAACTGATAAGTTATGTTAAAACATTGAATAAAGGTTGCGCACTACTAAATCCCACATCCTCCAATCTGCATGCCAGACATCACCAATCTGCCAATCTGAATTTATACCAGGCCTGCGAGAGTATGTGCATCAAGGTTCTCTGCTGATGCACTAGAGGCCTTGGTGCAAGAGGTGGACAGAAGGAGGACATCCTTTATCCACAGCAAGGGGGGGGGGGGGGGGCGGTTGGGGGCAAGAGATCCTCCAGACATATACCCAAAAGGCAGTGGGAGGCAGCGGGGGACAAAGTCAATGCCAGGCGCAAAGCATCATGATCGTGGAAGCAGTGCAGGAAGAAGTTCAATGCTCCGATACGAGTGGTCAAGGTGAGTGAGGTCAATTGTCAAGTGGCGTCTTCTACCAACTACACCACTAGCCTCATCCACTGCTCCGTGCACTACACTCCCCATCACCCACATACCAACTCTTTCCATCAGTACTCAACTCTTCCAATCAGATGCTTCGTCTCACCCTTACACATTACCACTGTTGCAAGCCACCAACCCACAACTCACAGGCCACACACACTGGCAACTATTCAACCATGACAGGCACATCACCCAGACACACATCCCGCTTTCTTGCAAGAGAAAGTGGCGCATATCAGGAGGCAGCAAGCGGCAGTGGCATTTAGCTCCTCGAGCCTGTTCTGCCATTCAATGAGATCATGGTGGACCTGTGACCTAACTCCATATACCCGCCTTAGCCCCAATATCCCTTAATACCCTTGGTTCACAGAAATCTTTCAATCTCAGATTTAGAATTCACAATTGAGCTAGCATCAACTGCAGAAGAGTGTTCCAAACTTCTCCCACCCTTTGCGTGTAGAAGCATTTCCGAACTTCACTCCTGCACGTCCTGGCTCTAAATATTAGGCTCTGTCCCCTAGTCCTAGTAATCAAGTATAGGAGACCTCCAAAAACAGTTTCAAATGTCTCAGCAACCAGAAGCAATAATCTAGCCACTAACCTGTAAATCCTGCATGGTCCCTTTAAATAGCGCTGGTGGGGGTCCTCCATGCACTGTAAGACATGTTTAGATGGTCGGGGTTAAAACATGCGTTGAGTTGAGTATTAAGTCCCAAAATGGTGTCTATCACTTTAAAAGAGCATTGCACACTGATTGTATCCATTTTCTCCTTACTTTACACGCTGCTGGCGTTTGATATTTGTGCATGCGCTAACTCCTATACCAAGGTTGGGTCGGGCGCACGTCACGTTGGAAACGTGGTGCGCAACCAAGACGCCATCTTGGATGTTGGAGAGGCCTTATAGCGCTGAAACAACGGGTTCTACACGGCCCAATTTAGCGCCCAGAATATTGGGCTCACTGATCTACACATTCAAATTCCTGATTTGCACTTAGATCACGTCAAACTTTGCACCAGGAGCATTAAATCAGAAAATTTCCCCCATAGTTTTCAACTGATTTTAAAACATAGGGATTTTTTTTAAAAAGGAAATTAGTCCCAAACAAGCTCAACTCTACCATTTAAACCCTTCTTCACAGTGAATTGGCCTGGGCCAACTTTCTCAAATCCCTTTATAAACTTGACAATTTCAATTAGATAATTTCAAGGTCTCTATTCCAAAGAAAACAGGGCCAACTTTCAACCTTTCATCAGAACCTAACTTTCAGATGGCGACGGAGATTTACCCATTCCTTTCCCGCTCCAATCTGACCGACTGCAATAACCGGTGGGGTCCTTTTTAAATATCGGGGCCTATCAACGATTTTAACCTGAGGCCTGAACAGGGGAGCAGTAATGGCTTTCCTGCCAGGCCAAACCTGCCAGGTAGGAGCCAGGGTCAGAAGAGGCCCAGTAAGGCAAGTTATTTCTTTTTAGTTTCCTTGTGGGCCAGGAGGAGCAGGAATGCTCGTCTGGGCTCCACAAGGAAACGTTGGGCCTCCCCAGCCCTGCGATATCCCCACCCCCCCACCCTGCTGACCATGATTCTCCTCCACCTATCCACTTACCTAAGTGCCGGGGACCATTCCCTCTGGTTGCCGGCAACTGCCTCCCATCAGTACGATTTTAATGGCTGGACGGCTGCTTCCTGCTGATTTCCCAGCCGTTTCGGTCAGGAAGTCGGCAAGCGGCATGCTAAATAGGCCCAGCCGTTAAAATCAGCCAAGCCTGCCTGCTACCACTCCCAGATGAGCACATCCAGGAGTAAAAAGCGGGGCCTTAGATTTTCTGATCAACGTTACTTTAACCCATTGGTTATCACTACTCTGAAAATCTTGGCTTGAGTTCTGGCAGGCTATTTAATATCAAGCTGAGCCTCACCCTGTTCTCACCTGACATCTACACTTTCATGCGGGGGTTACTGAATAGCAATCAGGAGGACGAACTCGAGCTGATTTTTATCATCCTTCCAAGCTCAAAGATGCTGAAGCCAATTGTAATACACTAACTGCTGCCCCTTCAACTAAACCAACACAGACTAAAATTGAACCTGAAATTTTCTGGCCCAGTACTATATGAACTAGGGCCTCTACTCTATGCCATTAGGGGAACTAAAGACACAACAGCAGCTCAAACCCATTCACATAATGGACAAGACTGGACTTCAATTTTTCACTAATTAACAGCATCCTTTGTCAGTAAATGTCATATCATCTAGAAAAGCACATACCTTTCAATGAAGCTGTTCAATGTAGCATTTATCATCCTTTTATTTCATATACTGTTTAGTGCTTCATGCCTTGATTTCCTTTTAACAAATAATAACATGAGCTCCTGAATTTCTAATGCCCATTAATGGAGTGCAACTTCACTATGTTATTCACGCTGAGGAGTGTGTAATTGGTTGTAAAAATCAGAAAGTAAAGCTGAAGGAAGACAATTATAGCTGTGCAGGGAATTGTTGGAGGACTTTTAACAGCCAGTCTAAAGAGAAAAATATTTGTATTGTCTTGATGTCCATTAGCGATGAACTAAACTCCATCTGAACCAAACTAAGTTGGGGTAATTTGAAGTCCCAGTCCTTGGAGAGTTCAACTCAGCAGTTTCAGGATTTTCTAGCTGGATGAAGTCAATGGGAGTCAGGGGGAAAACTCTCCAGTGGCTGGAGTCATACCTAGCACAAAGGAAGATGGTAGTGGTTGTTGGAGGCCAATCATCTCAGCCCCAGAACATTGCTGCAGGAGTTCATCAGGGCAGTGTCCTAGACCCAACCATCTTCAGCTGCTTCATCAATGACCTTCCCTCCATCATAAGGTCAGAAATGGGGATGTTCGCTAATGATTGCACAGTGTTCAGTTACTTTCGCAACCCCTCAGATAATGAAGCAGTCCGTGCCCGCATTCAGCAAGACCTGGACAACATCCAAGCTTGGGCTGATAAGTGGCAAGTAACATTCGCGCCAGACAAGTGCCAGGCAATGACCATCTCCAACGAGAGAGTCTAACCGCCTTCACTTGACATTCAACGGCATTACCATCGCAGAATCCCCCACCAATATCCTGGGGGTCACCATTGACCAGAAACTTAACTGGACCAGCCATATAAATACTGTGGCTACAAGAGCAGATCAGAGGCTGGGTATTCTGCGGCAAGTGACTCACCTCCTGACTCCCCAAAGCCTTTCCACCATCTACAAGGCACAAGTCAGGAGTGTGATGGAATACTCTCCACTTGCCTGGATGAGTGCAGCTCCAACAACACTCAAGAAGTTCAACACCATCCAGGACAAAGCAGCCCGCTTGATTGGCACCCCATCCACCACCCTAAACATTCACTCCCTTCACCACTGGCGCACTGTGGCTGCAGTGTGTACAATCCACAGGATGCACTGCAGTAACTCTCCAACGCTTCTTCGACTGCACCTCCCAAACCCGTGACCTCTACCAGCTAGAAGGACAACAGCAGCAGGCACATGGGAATAACACCACCTGCACGTTGCCCTCCAAGTCACACACCATCCCGACTTGGAAATATATCGCCGTTCCTTCATCGTCGCTGGGTCAAAATCCTGGAACTCCCTACCTAACAGCACTGTGGGAGAACCTTCACCACACGGACTGCAGCGGTTCAAGAAGGCGGCTCACCACCACCTTCTCAAGGGCAATTAGGGATGGGCAATAAATGCTGGCCTTGCCAGCGATGCCCACATCCCATGAACGAATAAAAAAAAACTGAGCCAGTTCAGTGTGAAACCACAATATGGATGCCTGCAGGAAAACTGTGTTCATTGTATTCATTTTTCCTGTTTCTAAAAAAAAATAGGAAATGTGCCTTCCCATTAGGTATCCATACTCTGGCTTTACAATAAACTGCTTGGGCTTAACTTGGTTTGCCTTCACTGTATCCTGATAAAAGTCCCTCAGACTGCTGGTCTGAACCCTGTTGGCAGTCCTGGCACATTTACTAAGAACTGAATCGAAACCAAAGGCAATTCAAACATAATTATTCTGAACACCTGAACTTTGTTTGATTTAGATTGACCCCACCTTTCAATGTCAGTAAAAATACCTTAGGCAAAATTATATGCTCGAAGACTTCAAGAAACATGTAAAAGTATGTGAAGAGTTTGATTAACTCTACCTCACCCTAGTATTATGGATTTGCAGCTTGTGCCTGGGAAGACAAAGCTCCCAGATAGAATAAATGTACAGCAGTGTGAAACGGTGACTTGATGCAGGGGCTGGCGAACTTGCTTCCTTGTATTATCTCAAAAGAAAAACAATGGAAATCAATTAGCCAAATTGGGCCAAGTGATCTGGCCATTCCCAAAAAATGACTCCACTTGACAGTGTAATGAGGAATTTGGAAAGCCAGAAGTAAGGAGGTGCTACTCACTAGAATGGCTTCTCTGGCTGTACTGATTGCAGACATGACAGAAAGGCAGTAGCCCTGTCAGCAAGATGAGTATTCTGGGAGAAAGTTAGATTCCTGTAAATGGAGCAAATTTCAAAAATGTTCTGGAATCAAATCTAAGGCCTGAGGCCTATGTTCTGGGCCTCCGGGGTACTGAGTGTCTGGTCTGTGTTCCTCCATTTTTCTCACAAATCTACCTCACAATTTGGCTTTGGATGTCACACTGGGGCTGAAGGAAGCTTTAGAAGTTCTTAAGCATGAAGAACTGTTTAGAGATATATCTTGTATGTTTTTACTTTGCACTGAGAAGATAGAAGGCCTCAGATGTAATGCTGTCACACCTACTATCTACAAAACAATAGCAGTAACATGCAGCAGATGGTATTAGATTCCAATATCTCTAACGAGGGATGATTTCTCCCTTGAGAATAATGTCAAATAAATTTTAGTACTGATCTAATTACAGTGCATATCCATCTCTCTGAAGGTGATTCATTCCATTTTGTTGTGTGGATGTGGTTGGCTTTATTCACTAAACTGTTTTGAGATGCCAAGCAGACTCCTGGCTTCTCCCACTAGTCTCTGAGATGCAAAGGGCAACTACACCCTGATAGAAATTAAGCTGAAATATTATTCACTCTGCATGTGTTTCGTCGAGCATAGTCAACAGACTCTGAAGCTATAATTATCTCTTTGGCTTTTTTTAAGGCGAAGGTGGCTCCATTTTGGCTTCTTCAGGACTCTGTCCTGGAAGCTCCTTTATGTAACTTCCCCTTTCCCAACAGGCATTAGAGAGGTGCTGCTCTTCCTCCTTCCCCCCATGACAGTACCGGAAAAGTGAAGCATGCTCACTTGAGAGTATTCAAAATGAATACGAGGATTGATGAAGTTCGAAAGGGATGAAGAGTTTAAAACTAGAAGGCATCATTTAAACATTAGGAAATGGAAGAGAACAATTTATGTAAAAGGCAACAGACATATGGAATAAGTTACCAGAGAAGTAAATTGAAAAAAAAAAATAGATCAGGGTTCCTCAATTATATCCAGCCAAGGTCCACTTACCTCAGTCATCAACATAACCACAGTCTGGGACTATCCTCGCCTGTTTGGCCAACCATAACTATTAAGGGGACTATTTCAACAATTGCGTTCCTTTAGTTCTACAAATTTATATACAAAAAATCCAGACCATAATTATCCACATCTTCTTCTCATAATTTTGCATGGAGATTAACTGATTGTATTTTATCTTGTGTTGTACAGAGACATACAGATCAAAAGGTCTCAGCCTCAATCCTAGGTTGTGCTGAGTTAGCTGATCTTGGGCAGGATGGCAGTTGGGCCTCCTTGGCTAGGGAGCAGAATATCAGGCAGGTTCCTGCCCATGATTTCTATCCAGTGACATTTGCTAAAAAATGTGCATATGTGGATGGTGGTTGAGGACAGGTTCAGGCTTGGTGATGATCACCTTCCATTATGGAATAGCCACTCGCGCATTAAGAATGGCCACATAGGCAGATACTGAAGGTCAGCTGGCGGCTGTGTAAAAGATGGCTGCCCTACAAAATCAACACCTCCAGGAGAGGGAGAGAGAAAACTGGGGAACAGCCTTTTAGAGCCAGCTGAATGTTTCCTGTTGTTAGATTTTCCCACTTCACTTTTCCTGTGCCCATGATTTCATGCAGTCTGGTTACTGAGCTAATCAGCTTGTTAACGCTGCCATGGAAACCAGACCACTAGACCTACAGGTAGTAGCAAATTTTAAATTGTATATACTCCACAACCTTCAATACTGGTGCCCTGTGGCTGCAGTATGTACGATCTCCAGGGTGCACTGCAGCAACTCACCAAGCTTACTTCACAGCACCTCTCTCCCCAGCGAACACAACCACCCACAGAATGATGAGCAGCAATATCGTGGGAACACCATCACCTCCAAGTTTCCTTCCAAGTCACACATCGTCCTAACTTGGAAATACATCACTGTTCCTTCATCGCCAATAGGTCCTAGAATTCCTTACCTATTGTCATTGTGGGAGCACCACAAGGACCGCAGCGGTTCAAGGAGAAGACCCACCACCACTTTCTCAGGGCAACTAGAGGTTGGCAATAAATGCAGCCTTACCAGCATCAACCACATCCCGAGTTCAAATTAAAACATTTCTCTCTCCTAGAAGCATTGTTACTAATTTCTTGGGGAACTTTTACATTAGAAATGGTGCATTCTGATTAATTTCATGGTTTTTTTTACTTCACTGTTAATAGGTAATTAATCGAAAACAAATGTAGGAAAATGGCTGATTTTTTAAATACATATTCAAATGAACAATTAGGCCATCACTTTTCCTGAACAATCACTGTACACCCTTTTAAAGAGACACCGTTCCCCTTCGCGGAGACACCGTTCCCCTTCGCGGAGACACCGTTCCCCTTCGCGGAGACACCGTTCCCCTTCGCGGAGACACCGTTCCCCTTCGCGGAGACACCGTTCCCTTTCACAGACACCATTTCCCTTCACAGATGTGGAGATGCCGGTGATGGACTGGGGTTGACAATTGTAAACAATTTTACAACACCAAGTTATAGTCCAGCAATTTTATTTTAAATTGACAAGCTTTCGGAGGCTTCCCCCTTCGTCAGGTGAACGATGTGAAATGAGATCCTCGAAATGAAATCGCATTTATAATTCACAGAACAATGCTTGGTGAGTACAGACAGTTTTTTCAACTGCCCGTTGCCAAGGCAATCAGTGTGCAGACAGACAGGTGTTACCTGCCAGGTCTCACAGAATATACAAATCACCAAAAAAAAACAACAAACAAAAAAAAGAGATAGAGAGGTAGAAACATAGAAAAGACAGCAACTGACCCGTTATATTAAAAACAGATAACATTTGTTCGCTGGTGGGGTAACGTGTAGCGTGACATGAACCCAAGATCCCGGTTGAGGCCGTCCTCATGGGTGCGGAATTTGGCTATCAATTTCTGCTCGACGATTTTGCGTTGTCGTGTGTCTCGAAGGCCGCCTTGGAGAACGCTTACCCGAAGGTCGGTGGATGAATGTCCATGACTGCTGAAGTGTTCCCCGACTGGGAGGGAACCCTCCTGTTTGGCGATTGTTGCGCGGTGTCCGTTCATCCGTTGTCGCAGCGTCTGCATGGTCTCGCCAATGTACCATGCACTGGGGCATCCTTTCCTGCAACGTATGAGGTAGACAACGTTGGCCGAGTCACAGGAGTATGAACCATGCACCTGGTGGGTGGTGTCCTCTCGTGTGATGGTGGTATCTGTGTCAATGATCTGGCATGTCTTGCAGAGGTTACCGTGGCAGGGTTCACAGAGACACCATTCCCCTTCATAGAAACACTATTTCCTTCACAGAAACACCATTCCCTAAACTGAGACATTATTCACCTTTGATGAGGTCCCTTAGGGCAGCAAATCAGTTGTTGCAGCACAAGCTCACACTGACAGGATAATAAATATACACATGTTCAGAGTGTCTGCATCTGCCTCAGTTGCTGCACACAGGAATCAGGCTCCCAAATCTGTCACAAAAAAACTTTACTAGGTTCTTTCAGAGTTTATTTTTAAATGTAAGATTAGTTTTCAAAAAAAAGATTCTATCCAAGATCGGTTGATAATTCACTCATTTCATTGAGTAGAAATCGGTCCCGACTGTATCATCATGGATAATTAATGAGAAAAGATATTTGAGTCTGGAGATGAATGTTGCTGGTATTAGCTGCCGCTACTTAGCATGTCGGTATGACGTTCCTCTCGTTGTTATTTCAATGCGGGTGTTAATCTGTACATTTTAAATGGGTTAGTGCCTCTGCTAAAATAGCATGGAGATGAACATAATGCAAACATGCTAAATGTGTGCCTGGCAAAACCAATCATTTCTAGGCTTTGGTTCTCTGTGCAGGGGTAAATATTAACAAACAAAATACAGAGAGAAGGAGACAGCTCAGATTATCGTAGAGAAATTATAGCAGCCTTGGTCACACATCCATTCTGCGAGTCAGGATGCCATCACTAATCATGCATCACTCTCTTGTCATAACTCACCTGTTGCCACAACATTCATTCTGTCAATTCTCAGCATGGTACACTAGGGGCACACTAGAAACCATGGCATACCTGAATTAGCATATAAGTGGGACATCTGAATCCCCATCCATCGGAAATGGAGAGACAGAACCTGCATATGCCTGGTGACAAAACTTAAACATCTTTCACACTCGTGATGACTTTATTTCATCAATGACTGAACTATGAGAAAGCTGAGTATGGTGATTATCAAAATTGTTACTTTGCCATGACTAATTCATATCGTTTTTTGTTGTCTTCCAGGGCCTTTACGCGTAGAAGAAGAATGTGCGGAGATGGATGACATTGATTCTGCAGAGGACCTCATTCCTTCTGAAGGTGCACTGTCACAGGGCATACAGCCATGCACCAGCACAGATACTCGCATTTCAGTGGGACCTGTTAGCCAGTTAATTGGGTTTTCACCTGGCGATTCACAACTCACACGTGGACACAAGTAGACACTGGTGGCAGGGGCAACTGTGGAGACTCCATGTCGGAAGGTGCATTCCTCTCCAAGCTCTGCTCAGCTGGACACACCACGATTATTGCCTCGCTGGCAAGTACTGAAGGGTGTCTCCAAGCACTTGAAGCACATCTTCAACGTGCCTATGGCTTGCTCAATGACACACCTGGTGGTCATTTAGCTCTGGTTGTATCACTCTTGTGCCTCGTTGATGGGGTTGCTCACAGGTGTCATGAGCCAAGTTTGCAGGGGATATCCCTTGTCTCCAACGAGCCAGCCCTTATATATGTCTCCTGTTTGGAAGAGGCCTGGAATGTTGGATTCGTGCAGAATGAACACATCATGACAGCTGTCGGGGAATCTGGCACACACTTGCATAAATTGCTTCTTGTGGTTGTACACCAGCTGTGCACTGATGGAGTGATAATCCTTTCGGTTTATGGAGACTCCTGGCTCATGTGGTGGTCCTCGGATTGCCACATGTGTGCAATTGATTGCACCCTGCAACACTGGGAAGTCAGCCAGAGAGATGAAACCCATAGCCCGCTCATTCTGGCTACTGTCATCATGGGGGAAGTTCATGTAATTGGACACCCCGTCAAACAACCCATTCAAGACCTGCCTTATACACTTATGTGCAGATGATTGACACACCCTGGAGATGTCACCAGTGGCGCCCTGGAAGGATCCAGAGGCAAAGAATATGTGTCTGTAGATGTTATATTTGCTCCCTCCTGAGGTAAGAGTGATGAACATCTCAGAATCATAGAATCGTTACAGCACAGAAGGAGGCCATTCGGCCCATCAAGCCTGTACCGTCTCTTTGTAAGAGCAATCCAGTTAGTTCCATTCCCCCGCTCTTTCCCCATAGCCATGCAAATTTTTTCTCTTCAAATATTTATCCAATTCCTTTTTGAAAGCCACGATTGAATCAGCTTCCACCACCCTTTCAGGCAGCGCATTCCGGATCATAACTATTCGCTGTGTAAAAAAGTTTTCCTCAGGTTGCCTATGGTCTATTACTATCCTCCTCAGTGTTTACTACACTTCCAAACTTTGAGTCATCTGCAAATGTTGAAATTGTGCCCCGTACACCCAAGTCCAATTCATTGATATATATATAAAAAAACAGCGGTCCTAGTACCGACGCCTGAGGAACACCATTGTATACCTTCCTCCAGTTCGAAATGAAACCGTTCACCACTATTCTCTGTTTCCTGTCACTTAGCCAATTTCGTATCCACGCTGCCACTGCCCCTTTTATTCCATGGGCTTCAATTTTGCTGACAAGCCTATTATGTGGCACTTTATCAAACGCCTTTCGAAAGTCCATGTACACATCAACCGCATTGCCCTCATCAATCCTCTGTGTTACCTCATCAAAAAACTCAATCAAGTTAGTTAAACACGATTTGCCTTTAACAAATCCATGCTGGCTTTCCTTTATTAATCCACAATTGTCCAAGTGACTATTAATTTTGTCCCGGATTATCGTTTCTAAAAGCTTCCCCACCACCGAGGTTAAACTGACTGGTCTGTAGTTGGTGGGTTTATCCTTATACCCTTTTTTGAACAAGGGTGTAACATTTGCAATTCTTCAGTCCTCTGGCACCACCCCCGTATCTAAGGAGGATTGGAAGATTATGACCAGCACCTCTGCAATTTCCACCCTTACTTCCCTCGGCAACCAAGGATGCAACCCATATGGACCGGGTGGCTTATCTACTTTAAGTACAGCCAGTCTTTCTGGTGCCTCCTCTTTATCAATTTTCACTCCATTCAGTATCTCAACTACCTCCAGTTTTACTGCGACTTTGGAATCATCATCTTCCTTGGTAAAGACAGATGCAAAGTACTCATTTAGTACCTCAGTCATGCTCTCTGCTTCCATGCGTAGATCTCCTTTTTGGTCCCTAATCGGCCTCCTCCTATTACCTGTTTAGTGCCTATAGAAAACGTTTGGATTCCCTTTTGTGTTAACCGCCAGTCCATTCTCATACTCTCTCTTTGCCCCTCTTATTTCCTTTTTCACTTCTCCTCTGTACTTTCTATATTCAGCCTGGTTCTCGCTTGCATTATCAACCTGACCTCTATCATACACCCACTTCATTTGCTTCATCTTACTCTCTATCTTTTTCGTCATCCAGGGGGGTCTGGCTTTGTGGGAATGTAGCTAGACTGTATCTGAACCATCTCCTCTTTAAGGGCCACCCATTGTTCGATTACAGTTTTGCCTGCCAATCTTTGGTTCCAATTTACCTGGGCTAGATCCGTTCTCAACCCACTGAAATTGACCCTCTAATTAAGTATTTTTACTCTAGATTGCTCCTTGTCCTTTTCCATAACTAATCTAAACTATATGATACTACGATCACTGTTCCGCCACTGATACTTGCTCCACTTGACCCACCTCATTCCCCAGAACCAGATCCCAGCAATGCCTCCTTCCTCGCTGGGCCAGAAACATACTGATCAAGAAAGTTCTCCTGAGCACACTTTAGAAATTCCTTCCCCTCTTTGCCCTTTACACTATTACTATCCCAGTCTATATTAGGATAGTTGAAGTCCCCCATTATCACTACTCTATAGTTCTTGCACCTTTCTGTAATTTTTCTGCAAATTTGCTCCTTTATATCCTTCCCACTAGTTGGTGGCCTGTAGAATACACCCAGTGGTGTAATGGCACCTCTATTGCTTCTTAACTCTAACCAAATAGATTCAGTCCTTGACCCCTCAAGAACATCCTCTCTGACTAGCACTGCAGTATTATCCTTAGTCAATATAGCCACCCACCCACCTTTTTTACCTTCCCTATCTTTCCTGAACACTTTGTATCCAGGAATATTTAGTACCCAATCCTGCCCTTTTTTTAGCCAGGTCTCCGTTATCGCCACTACATCATATTCCCATGTGGCTATTTGAGCCTACAGCCCACCAACCTTATTTACCACGCTTTGTGCGTTTACACACATGCACTCTAAACCTATCTTAGACCTTCTCGTATTGTCTCTTAGTCTAATCCCATCTAATACTGTACTATTTCTTACCCTAGTGCTATCTGTCTCTCCCAATCCTTTGTGCACTTTGTTTCACCTTTCTAATACTACATCCTGCCAGATTAGTTTAACCCCACCCCTCCCCCACTCAGCACTAGTGAACCTCCCAGCGAATACATTGATCCCAGCTCTGTTGAGGTGCAACACATGCATCTTGAACAGGTCCTTCTTGCCCCAGAACAGGTCCCAATGCCCCAGGAATTTGAAGCCCTTCCTCCTTCACCATGTCTCTAACCACGCATTAACCTGCCTTATCTTCCTATTTCTGTACTCACCAGCACGTGACACTGGAAGTAATCCAGAGATTACTACCTTTTGAGGTCCTGCTTTTTAATTTCCTCCCTAGCTCTTGAAACTCTAGCCGCAAGACCTCATCCCTTTCCTTTCCTATGTCGTTGGTACCCACCTGGACCATGACTTCTGGCTGTTCTCCTTTCCCCCACAGAATGTTCTGCACCCTCTCACATCATGCAGGACTCACGTCGACGGTCACAGAAATGCCTGTCTGTCCCTCGACTATTGAATCCCCTATGACTACTGCATTTCTACACTTCACTGTGCCCCCCATACAGTCCTTTGCCCCATGATGCCATGCTCAGGACTGCACTCCTTCGAGGTGTCATCACCTCACTGGTTTGAGAATGGCACACACCCGGAAGATTTCTGCACTGCCTGCCTCTTCCTATCCTTTCAATGGCCACCAACTTGCAATCCTGAACTCTGTGGCTGTGGGGTGACCATCTCCTGGAACGATCCAGGAAACCTGCAACCTCCCTTACGCTCTGCAGTGACTCCAACTGCCCCTAAAGCTCAGAAATCCTCAGCTTGAGCTTGAGCAACTGGAGGCATTTCCTACACATGTGGCCCTCCAGGAAACATGATGCGTCCTGAAGTTCCCACATGGCGCAGGAATTGCAGGCACTGGATCACAGCTGCCCCTCCATTATATTTAGAAACCTTTTTTTTTCTGAACTCCCTTTAGATATTCATTACTAATTTATTTACTGTTTACTTACCCCAATTAACCTACACTTTTAGTCCGGGTCTCTCAGAGCTCTTCCTCTCTGTTCACTGCCCTTCCCCCTCTACATCTAATTCCTCCTCTCACCAAATTCTCATGTTCCCACTCTGTCTGTAGATGTTATATTTTCTCCCTCCTGAGGTCAGAGTGGTGAACATCTGTCTGTAGATGTTATATTTGCTCCCTCCTGAGGTCAGAGTCAAACCATAGGGAGCATAAAATCCCTGGTCCGGATGGATTGCATTCGTGAATATTAAAAGAAGTTAGGGAGGAGATAGCACAGGCACTATTACATATATATAAAAATTCACTAGAAAAGGGAATAGTGCCAGAGGACTAGCGGACAGCTAATGTTATTCCTATATTTAAAAAGGGAGATAGAACAAGTCCAGAGAACTATAGATCACTTACCTTAACGTCGGTGGTAGGAAAGACAATGGAATCTTTACTCAAAGATGTAATAGAAAGGCATCTAGGGAACGAAAATATAATAAAGAATAGTCAGCACGGGTTTCAGAAGGGAAAGTCATGCTTGACCAACCTTATAGAATTCTTTGATGAAGTAACAGAAAGAGTAGACAAGCGTAATGCAGTAAATGTAATCTTTTTGGATTTTCAATAGGCCTTGGATAAGGTACCACATTGTAGCCTCATGGCTAAGGTCAGAGCATGTGGAGTCAGGGGTCAGGTAGCAGAATGCATAGCAAGTTGGCTACAAAACTGAAAACAGAGAATAGGGGTTAAGGATAACTACTCAGTCTAGCAAAAGGTAGGAACTGTATTCCACAGGGATCGGTGCCGGGACCACTGTTGTTCACAATTGACATTAACGATTTGGATTCGGGGATCGGAAGTACAATTTCAAAATTTGCGGACGTCACCAAATTGGAGGGTGTAGTTAATACAAAGGAAGAATGCGTCACAGACCAGCGCACTAGGAACTAGCACACTGGAGACCAGCGCACTAGAAGCCAGTGCACTAGAGAGCAGCACACTAGAGAGCAGCACACTAGAGAGCAGCACACTAGAGAGCAGCACACTAGAGAGCAGCACACTAGAGAGCAGCACACTAGAGAGCAGCACACTAGAGAGCAGCACACTAGAGAGCAGCACACTAGAGAGCAGCACACTAGAGAGCAGCACACTAGAGAGCAGCACACTAGAGAGCAGCACACTCATAATTGGTTATGTAACATTTAAATAGCCCCAGAACAGATGGCAAGGGAGGATGTTACAACTGACTACCACCTGAAACAGAAAGACAGATAGAGAGAAAATCTGACAATACACTGACTTTAACCATACTGAGACAATATAGAGATGGTTTGGTCAAAGTTGGCAGTGTCCCAGTCATTTTCACCCCAAAGCATCTTGCCGATTCCCGTTGCAGCTCCTACCCAACACTGCTGCTTTACTCAGTGGCTTGTGCTCCAAATCAAAATTCATGGTCTTACGATAGTTTTTCCTAGATCGGGCCAGTGTGAGAAAAACCTGCTCCACACAGAGTCCATATGTGATTATTCATTTCACCTGTTGATCCCCAATTTTAAGGAACACTAAGTTCCTTCCCCTACCTTGCCAGAAAAAAAATCTAGTAGTGCTGTTAATATCTGTCTAATCCACAATTCCCCTACTCCACGGGTATGTTGCCATTGTTGTTGGAAGCATTAGTCCATGTTGTCCCACTCCTCATAGCTCGTGATACTCTATGGACTTGGATAATAAGGGGTATGATGTTGATAAAAACACAAACCATTTTTCCTGTTCACCACTGGTTTTTATGGGTTTGTTATTAAATTCCCTTGCAACAACAACAACTTGCATTTCTGTGGCGCCTCTAACATAGAAAAACATCCCAAAGTGCTTCACGAAGCATAATAAAAATAAAATGAACACTGAGCCAAAGAAGACAATGTTACAAGGGGTGACCAAAAGCTTGGTTTAAGTGGCGGGTTCTAAGGAGAATCTTAAAACAGGGGAGGAAGGAGAGGTCGAGGGATTGTGGGTTGGAACTCCAGAACTTGGGGCCTAGGTGGTTGAAGGCATGACCGCCAATGATGGGGTAAAGGGAGGGGGTTTGCACAAGAGGCCAGAGTCAGAGAAATGGAGACTTTAGAGGTGGATGGGTAAGGCTAGAGGAGGTTACAAAGATAGTGAGGAGCAAGGCAATGAAAGGATTTAAACATGAGGATGAGAATTTTACATTTGAGACATTGGGGGACTAGGACCCAATTTAGGTCAAAAAGGACAAGGGTGATGGATGAGCAGGAGCTGGTACAGAGTAGGATATGGCAGCAGAGCTTTGGATGAACTGAAGTTTATGGAGGGTGTAGGATGGGAGGCCGGCCAGGAGAGGTTTGGAATAATCAAGTCTGTAAGTGACAAAGGTATAGATGAAGGTTTCAGCAGCAGATGAAATGAGGAAAGAGCAGATGTAATGGAGGTGGATGCAGTGGTCATTATGATGGAGAGGATTATGGGGTCGTATGGTCAGCTTGCGTTCCAATAGAACGCCAAGGTTACGGACAGTTTAATTCGGCCTAAGATGGTATCCGGGAATGAGATGGAATTGGTGGCAAGAGTTTGTGGTTGGGGCTGAAGATGATGGCTTTAGTAAATGTTTAACTGGAGGAAATGGCGGTTCATCCAAGAGTGGATGTCGGACAAGCAGCCTGACAACACAGAGGCACAGAAGGAATCGAACTGGGTGTCATCAGCACACGCATGGAAGCTGGCCTCATGTCTGCGGATGATATCACCATGAGGCAGCATGTATACTATCAAACTGTCAATCGCACGGAAGTGGAGGTTATTTACACATGGAGAACTGTCACTCAGGCAAAGTGCTGGAAGGTTCATTTTATCTTCAAATTTTGAAGTGAATTTACAAACGGATTCAAGAGGTAACTAGATATGTTTTTGGAGAGAAAAGGGAATCAAAGATATGGTGAGGTGGTGGTTAGGTGGGTCTGGGATTTATCAAAAAATGATGGGCTTATTGGGCCTAATGGCTATTCTTGTTCCTAAAACTTCCTATATTCTCATTCAAACCTGACATGCCTGATAAACTCCCAGGCTGAGTAGAACATTGTTTCCAGGGCACAGCTCTCTTTTACTAATCAACAGTACATTGTTAACATCCAGCCACCTCATAGCTGCAGACTGTTATTTTGGGTTTCTTTCTCACTTCTGGCTAACCTTGATCGGCTGTCATGATGTAGTTAGTTATACTCCCAGGTATTGGACATGATCATTAATTTCAAACAGAATGGAAGTAACAATTTTCATAACTAAGAGACTATTGCTTGTCATTCCTATGGGAAACTTAAGAAGAAACATGAAAAACTCAGGTTGGCAAGTGTCATACCCAATTACTGCGCACAGTAGTTGTCATTGTAATTGCTTTGAAGTAGTACCAGGCTGATATTTACACAGTGCATACTAAACAAGGATGTTAGTCGGTCAGCATAAATCAGATTATACAGAAAGACGCTTCACTTTCTCTTCTCTCAGGGTAGCCAGCTTTTTTGTATTTTATCAACTCCAGATGCAATATAACTGTGACCCATCAGCAGAATTGCAATCCACTAGTTCTTGCATTTAGTACATTCCTGCTCCCTGCATTCTCACTGGATTGAAATCAAGATTCATTGCATGGTCTCTCACTTTTACTCATTCTTGAAACTGTGGGATTCTTCACCTCCCTCAGTCTTTCCTTCTTCCAACAATCTACAGACGTTTAAAGCCAAAGCTTGGTATTAGCTCCCTGATTTATCTCATCTTCTCCTTTCCTAATCTTTCCAAACTTTTTGGTGGGTTCCTACAATGTAGGCCTTGAGCTTTCATCTGGATTTCTCGATTATTTTTTGAACAGCCAGTGACCATCACTTCTGCATAATCAAGTCTCTCTTTATGGCTATATGTACCCCTCTTGGAGAATGCTTCTATAAAAGTGGGGAAAGAACATATCTCGCTGCTGTGAGGGGAAGAGCATGTGTACAAATGTCCATGGGAACCTAGTCAGAACTCCATGGGCTCAATTTTAGCTCCCAACATCGGGTGGGTTGGGGGCGGGTAAGTAGAGAGAATCATTGTTTTTGGGAGCGGGAATGATTCCCGGCTCCAACCCGCCGACTTCTGTGTTCGACCCAGACGCACCTGGGTGCGCGCACGCGCTTCAGGAAGCCGGAAGCCCCGCTGGCAAATGAAGCTGGCAGGGCCGATATTTAAAGCAGCATTGAATGTATTTATAGCAGCAATTAAGGTATTTAAAGTTGTTAAACAGTTTACATTTTTGTGGATTGAGGCAGGGAAACAATTTTAACTCTGCCTCAACGTGTCTCCCGTGGCCTGTGAAAGACGCCATGGAAACAGAGTTGAGTTGCACTCAGCAGCCATTCAGACCTTTAAACCAGTGATTGACTCGTGCATAAAAGGTGAGTTTTGGCTACAGGGCAATCAGTTCTCTCAGACAAACCTTTGACTGGGAGCTCTTTGTGTTTAGAGGTTTATTTGTTCACACTCAGAATTCTGGTGTACACACATGTTAACCTACATTTTGGACCCCCTCAAACTGACACCAATAGGATGGGGGGGGGGGGGGCGCAATGGGTTTATTCAGCTGTACATCTGAGGAGGAGGCACATCACCATCTGCAGCAGGCATGGTGTGCAGTTCTGGGACATGGAGCTCCACAAGAGCCTGCAGAAAAGCAGAGAGAGGACCAACAGAGGGGTCGAGGTCGCAGGAGGCACTACCCGCGTGAGAGGGTCTTCAAGCAAAGACTGAGCTTCCTGGACCTCTCCGAGCAGCAGTGCCTACGAAGGCTCAGATTGAGTTGCCAGGTGGTCACAGACAACTGCACACTCCTTCATGCAGAGCTGCTCCCAGCTGGGCCTGGTGACCGCACATTGCCCGTCGCAGATAAAGTCACCACTCAATTTTTTCGTCTCCAGATCCTTCCAGGGCGCCACCAGTGACGTTGCCAGGATCTCTCAGTCGTCTGCACATAAGCGTATAAGACAGGTCACGGATGGCTTGTTTGCCAGGGCATCCCACTATGTCAACTTCCCCATTGACGACATCAGCTAGACTGAGAGGGCAGCGGGCTTCCACTCTCTCGCTGGCTTCCCACAAGTGCAGGGTGCAATTGATTGCACACGCATAGTAATACTAGCATCTCTACATCAGCCAGGACTGTACATCAACTGAAAGGGATATCATTCCATCAATGTACAGATGGTTTGCGAAATTTCCGGGCAGCTGCCATGATTCCTTCATTCTGCACACATCCAGCATCCTGGCTCTATTTCACGCACAAAACAGACTTAAGGGTTGGCTCCTTGGAGATAAGGGATACCCCCTGCAGACGTGGCTCATGACACCTCTGAGAAACCCCACCAGTGAGGCACAGCAGCGGTACGATGACAGTCACATCAATACCAGGTCTGTCACTGAAAAAGCCATAGGACTGCTCAAGATGCGCTTCAGGTGCCTGGATCGATCTGGGGGAGTTCTTTAGTACGCACCAGCGAGAGTGTGTAGAATAACAGTAGTTTGTTGCGCCCTGCACAACATCGCTCAACAGAGAGGGTTACCGATGGCTGAGGTCTCACGCGCTCACAAGGCTGGGCAGCAGCTCACCTGGTTGCTTGTGATGCCAGGAAGTCACTCATATTTGATAGATTCTCATAAGGAGACTTGCAAAGTGACGATAGTCAAGTACTCAAACCGACTGTAACAACCACCACCACCAGCATCACCCCCCACCACCTGCACAATACACTCCTACAACTACACGTACACCCATCGTAAACGCGTCCAATGAGTGGCATCAAGGCTCGCCATTCATGATGAAGCACATGAAAGGATGTTTTCACAAAAGGGACTCAAGAATGGGCAAGACATGGCAGTGGTGGTGAAAATTATAACATTTAATGTGCATTTAACAAAAAACAAATATAAATGAAAAACATGAAATTCTGTCAGACACCCTTGTGCATACCCTTGGTGATTACGAAACCTTAGCCTTCCTCTTTCTACCACTTCTACGTGGTGCATCCCCTGTGGCTTCAGCAGGTTGCTCAGATTCATGTCCTGACTCCTTAGATGCTTTCGGCCTATGACCTCTAGGTTTTGGAGCCGTGAGGGCTCCGACAAAGACTGCTGCACCTGGACATGTGCAGGGGCAGGCTCGGATATTGGGAGAGGAGGCAGCATTGCGGGTACTGGTCGAGGGGGATGCAACGGGTGAGATATGGGAGCGCTTTGAGTGGAGTCCCCACTTCCATGTCCTCTTTTGCCATCATCCCTCTCCCAGGTTGGCACAACGTCACTCCTACCACTCTGCTGGGCAGCAGCCTGATGAGGAGATGTGGTGCTTTCTAAGGCCATGGATGAAGTTTCTGTCCGCCTGTTTAAGGTGGCAGACATGTTGGTAACCAGAGTCCGCACGGCCATTGTCACGGCCTGCATGGACTCATTTGAGAGCTGTGCTTGAAGCTCTATGAAGGCTGCCATTCTTTCCATCGAGGACATTCCTGCACTAACCTGCGCCACCAATCCACTTGTGATTGAGTTGGACTCCTCCATCCTATCCGCTATTGTGGAGATTGTGAGGTAATGGAAAAGGTGTCATGCACAAAGTTGGAACTGTACCGCTATCACTCTCAACGATGTCCCCCAGGGTTCATCATCTGGGTCCAGTTGAGCAGAGCTTGGAGAGAATGTGCCCCCCAACGCAGACTCTCCACAGCTGGCCTTGCCACCAATGTCTGCTCGTGTACACTTGTGAGTGTTGAATAACCAGATGACAACCCAGCTATCTGCCTAACAGGACCCACTGAAGTGACAGTATCTGGGCAAGTGCATGGCTGGATATGATGTAACGGTGTACCCTCAGAGGAATGGAGCTCCTCTGATGAATTGCCTTCTTCCATCACCCATGCCTCCTCATCGATCCTTGCAGACCCTGGAAGAGAACATAAACCAATATTAACAATCATCACAGAAGTGAGTTTGCATTGAGCAAACTGAGTTGTGCAACAGATCAATCATTGATAACATCAATTCATGTTGTGTGTGAGGATGTTAAAGTTCTGTCAGCAGACATTTGCAGGGTGCCAGTCTCGGCATCCCTGATGGCCAGGCACTCCACCATCCCACTCAGCTCCAAGGCCGCCTCCTCCTCCTCCTCTGTGAGGGCCACTATTTGTGCTGGCCCTCCTCCAGTCCTCGTCCACTGCCTTGCATTTTGTGGTCTCTTCTCCTACAAGGGGAGTAACTACAGTGTCAGTGAGTGAGGGGGACAGGGTCACCCGACAGATGAATTGCTTTGTGTGAGGCCTACAATGAAAGAGATGCATCAGAGGGTGACGACTAGACAGATTGGTCACATTGCAACTTGTCACTGAGCCTTAAGTGGGTGTGAGGAGTGATGTGATGGAGTAGGCTTCGTAGGGCGGAGTGTGAGGGGGTGGAGTGATGTGCACCACAGAATGCAGATGAATTAGTAACTGTACTCACTTTTCCTGACCTGGTTAGGTCATTGAAGCACTTCCTGCACTGCAGCCAAGTCCTGTAGATGTTGGTGCTGCTGGTTACCTCCTCTGCCACCTTGAGCCAGACCCCTCTTGGTGGCAGAGACAGGGCACTTCCTCCCATCAGCTGGGTATAGCATCTCCCTCCTCCTCCTCACCCCGGCCAGTAGCACCTCAAGTGAGGAGTCACTGAACCGGGGTGCTGGCTTGGTCCTGTGCTGCTCCATCTCTTGAAATTTCTTCTTTCTCCCACAAAAGCTATGCTTGCAATGGCCCTTTAAATATTCCAGCTGCCAGCACGTCATTCTGATGCGCAGTCCGCCCGCTGCGCAGCTTTCAGACGGCAAACCCGGAAGCCACATTAAGGGGCTCCAATTAAGTCGCGATCGTGTGGAAGAAGGTAAGAATTTTTTTCCCTGATTTCCCACATGCCCATTGGCCATCCCACTGAGATCCCACCGCCATGCCCCATTTGAGGGATACACTGGACCATCTTGGAAAGGATAGAAGGAGTAGTGATGTTTACCCCAAGTAAATATACTTCCTATAGGAATGTAAACCAGAGGAGGGGAATGAATGGAAAGCTAAGGATCTATAATACGTAAACTTTGCTCAATCTGTGCAGCTTTGAACACTATTTCCTGTTGGTCTTCCCCCCACACACAGGTCTTTTAAATTTGGTACCTGGATTCAAACCCAACTCAGGCTAATGGGTTGAAAGTCTCTCACTGCTAGCTGTTGAGATCCTATGTGAGATGAATTTGATTTCCTAGTGGCATGGCTTTATAGCACAGATTGCCCACAGTTTGGCAAAAACTTGCCCTCACTTAAAAGGTCGTATGAGAATTAAATAAGGGATTCTCTTGAGGTTGGGCGCTTTGGGACAGAATGGAGGGTACTTCTTTCTGAATTTGACTTGTGCTACACTTGGTTTTAGAGTGACTAATGTTGACACTTGTTGAAAGAATGGTCCATTCCCCTGCACTGACCCCCATTGAAGTGCACAAAATTCACCAGCAGAGCAAGAGAAGGTCATAACTGAGTTTCAACAATTAATTACCCTTCCTCACATAAACTCTGCAGTAAAATGCAAACATTCCTTAACAGTCTAAAAGCTTTCTGACTGATGCTGCATTAACTTAATAGCACTGTCACCAGTAGCACTTTGGTTACGGTGTTAGAAACTAAGCAAGGAGCTCTGCTGCCATTGGAAGCACAGGGAAAATCACCTCAAGATATGTTCTTTTTCTCTCAGGCCACTAGAGACAGCAGAACTAGAGCAGGATTAAGTCTTCAGCCTTCCCATACATGGCCTGAATGGACCTTCCCCAACCATCAGGGATCTTGCATGGCCTCAAAAGGAAAGTTGCAATTGCAGCCTTTAATCAACTGTTACCTGTTGTTGCCAGTGTTGCCGAGTCTACTCCACAATGGAAATGGGGTGCACTACACGGCACTGGGGTCCAAAACAACAGTGGTCCCTTATAATATAATGGTGACATTAACAAAAGATCACCAGGTCCATTTGATCAGAGTCTGATGGGATCTCAATCAATTTGTTTTTATTAATTGTGAAAGAGGTCAGAGTTCAACTAGATACACTTTCATTATTTGGCACAATGAAGCACAGGGTTTAAGGAGTCTAAGATACATAAAATACTCTCCGCCAACGACAAATTTCATGAACAGTCTCACCGGCATCCTCAAAGTCACTTGTTATTAGAACTCTCATCACCCGTGTACATTGGTAATAATCTTGCCATCTGTCAATGTGTGGACGATTGCTACATGTTCATTGATGCCAACCCATGATGCGGCAACTGCTTCTAGACCCTCAGTGATAACCCTGGGACTGTGCTGCATATCTGCAGCAATCTGATACAACAGCCATTAATTCCTAATGATATTAGCATTCAGATTTTTAAAAATTCATGTAAGCATTACCAGCAAGGCCGACATTTATTGGCCATCCTTAGTTGCCCTGAGAAAGTTTATTACAGCTGAATAGTTTGCGAGGCCACTTCAGAGGACAATAAGAGTCAACCACATTGGTGTGGGATTGGAGTCACATATAGGCCAGACCGGGTAAGGATGACAGGTTTCCTTCCCTAAAGGACAGTAGTGAACCAGTTGGGTTTTTACAGCAATCTGACAACTTCATGGTCACTTTTATTGATATCAGCTTTTTATTTCCAGATTTTATTTCAAGTGAATTCAAATTCTCAAACAGCCATTCACATTCTCTAGATTATTAGTTCAGGCTTCTGGATTACTAGTCCAGTAACATAACCACTAGGCTACCATACCCTGGATATTCATACGCTATTTGTCTGCCCATTATTTTAACATAGCTACTAACCCGTTAATTTTAAATGAGTTAATACCTCCATTAAAATAGTGGACAGAGGAATGTCATACAAATGTATTGTGTTCACAAATAGTGCCAACAATAACTTTTAGTCTCATGTCACTTCATCCATTCCACTAAACCAGTAGAACCACTAGAATTGCTACCCTCCCCACTGAGCTCCTTGGACAAATAAACAATCACCATTGGGCTAGAGACAAGGATTTCTAAAATAAACCCAGAAAACATTGGAGAAATACATGGAAAGAAAAGGCAGGTTAATGTTTCTGGGGAAGCTCCTTCCTCACAGCTACTTCCCGATGGATTGCATTGTCAAGCTGGGGGATGGTGGCTTGCTGCACTTCCTAACTCTTCAGCCCTTCATCTTGGCTACATTTGTTGGAAAATCCATGCTGCTCTTTCTCTGCCCTCTTGGAACGTGGATCTGCTGATCTTAAAAATCCCTAACTCACACAGTAAATCTACCAACTTCTCTCTTTAACAATCCATGATCCATATCTATTCTTTAACTGCGTGTGGTCAGCCTTAGCAACACAGTAGGAGTTGAAGATGGAGCGTGTTTAAACCTCACGATGCTAACTCGGCAATAAATACTTAATTATCATTTTACTGTCACCTCCAGTTCCACTCATTGAACTCAGTCTGATAAGTGTTGTGCTAACTAACGCAAGTTCAACAAAACTGAAGGAGGCAATGAATTGACAATTAAAGAATTACGATGGTGATTAGGGGGCTGCAGCTCAATCTTTCACCATCTGAACAGGAAACATAAACTTCGGGGCACAGTGACTTGCACTTGTTACATCCAATTGCTACACTTGATTGTTACAACTTTTTGTTACACCCAGTTATTACACTTTGTGGTTTCACTTGGTTTTGTACACCCATTTGTCACGGCTGTTTATTACACCAGTTTGTTATACCCATTTGTACACGTATAATAGTTTATTACAACCACTTCCCTCGACCCCTCCACTGTCCCTGATTTGTCACATTGATTGTCCGACATCCAGTACTGGATGAACAAAAATTTCCTCCAACTAAATATTGGGAAGATCAAAGCCACTGTCTTTGGTCCCTGCTGCAAACTCCGTTCCCTGGCCACCGACTCCACCCCTCTCCCTGGCCACTGTCTGAGGCTGAACCAGACCGTTCGCAACCTTGGCGTCCTATTTGACCCTGAGATGAGCATCTGACCACATATCCGCTCCATCTCCAAGACCGCCTACTTCCACCTCCATGGGAGAGCTTTCACCACACGTACTGCAGCGGTTCAAGAAGGCGGCTCACCACCACCTTCTCAACAGCAATTAGGGATGGGCAATAAATGCTGGCCTTGCCAGCGATGCCCACATCCCATGAACGAATAAAAAAAAAACATAGCCCGTCTCTGCCCCTGCCTCAGCTCATCTGCTGCTGAAACCCTCATCCATGACTTTGTTACTTCCAGAGTGGACTATTCCAATGGTTTCCTGGCTGGCCTCCCATCTTCCACCCTCCATAAACTTGAGCTCATCCAAAACTCTGCTGCCCATATCCTAACTCGCACCAAGTCCCATTCACCCATCACCCCTGTGCTCGCCGACCTACGTCGGCTCCCAGTCCGGGAACGCCTCGATTTTAAAATTCTCATCCTTGTTTTCAAAGCCCTCCATTACTTCGTCCCTCCCTATCTCTGTAACCTCCTTCAGCCCTACAACTCTTCGAGATCTCTGGGCTCCTCCAATTCTTGCCTCTTGCGCATCCTCGATTTTAATCGCTCCACCATTGGTGGCTATGCCTTCAGCTGCCTAGGCCCGAAGCTCTAGAATTCCCTCCCTAAACCTCTCTCTCCTCCTTTAAGACGCTCCTTAAAACCTACCTCCTTGATCTGTCCTAATACCTCCTTTTGTGGCTCAATGTGAAATTTTGTTTAATAACGCTCCTGTGAAGCGCCTTGGGACGTTTTACTATATTAAAGGCGCTATATAAATGCAAGTTGTTATTGTTGTTACAGCAAGGCTAATGTGTAATAGGTTACTAATCTCACTTTGTGTAATGGAACTCAATTTTCATTGTGATTTTGTTGATGAAATAGAAATTGAAGGCGGTACAACAGGAATGTGAAAAGCTCCATCAGCCAATCCAGCTCGCACTGTGACTTAGGCCCATGTACAAAAACTCCTGAGATCAGTCAAATCTTCCGACACCTCAGAGCCAATTCTCAACCAGCTGAGATTAATTAACATAACATACTGAGAATTGAACCTGAGGCTTACCTGTTTTGTATGGCTCAGTACCACACCAAACATTTTAAATTTTAAACTAATTTTCATCATATATCACATCTTATGGGGTAGAGTACAGTGAGCTTGCAGCCTGTGCTACACCTGTCCTGCGAGTGCTTAATGATGACATTGACTGACAAAATTAGCAGAAGTGTCCTACTCCCTAGCACTGGTGTCTTTTACTTTGGTGGCTGCAAAGCTCACCCAAAGCATAAATTCAGGCACTAAATCAAAAGCAAAATACTGCGGATGCTGGAAATCTGAAATAAAAACAGAAAATGCTGGAAAAGCTCAGCAAGTGAGGCAGCATCTGTGGAGAAGGAAACAGAGTTAAAGTTTCAGGTCAAAGACCTTTTGTCAGACAGTTCTGACGCAAGGTCTTCGACCTGAAACGTTAACTCTATTTCCTTCTCCACAGATGCTGCCTCACTTGCCGAGCTTCTCCAGCATTTTCTGTTTTTATATCATAAATTCAGGCAAACGGATACTGACACGAGTAAGGATCTTACATCATATCAAGCAATGACAGCTACAGATGTTTGGAAGATACATGGCAGACACCATCACTACTAACCAATATGTTGGAACAAATTGGGCATTACACAGGATTCAGTAGATCATAAGATACTTACGGATGAAGAGGCCATTCATCTCTTCAGAATGACCCTACACTCCTCCCATTGCTGCATCTAATTGTTTCTCAAATAATTCCTTGGTTTTTGCCTCCACTATTATATCTGGACGTCCATTCCAATCGTTGATCACTCTCTTTGTGAAGAAAAACATCCTGATATCTGTCCAAAAATTTAATTTTACTAGTTTGAACCTGTGTCCCCTTATCCTACTCCCACAGTTTTATTTGAAGTACTGATCTGGATTAACCTTTCCATGCTATTTTCTATCTTACATAACTATAAGATCACCTTCAGAGGTCTATGAAAAGTCTTTGGGGGTGAATTTCAACCCGAGTTCTCGAGAACGTCTGTCGTAACTTCGAGGGACGGTGACAGAAAACCAAGAAAAATGGCTTAGAAAGGCATTTAAGCCACTTTTCCGGGGTTTCTGCGGCTCTTCTGCCAGTTATGGCGAACGATCAGGCGATCCCGTGCTAAAATGCACCCCTTAAATCTTTCCCGACATTCCTCATAACTCAGGCCTCTGATACTAGGAATCAGCCACATGGCCTCTAGTGCTTTAATGTCTCCCTTATTTCTCGGTAATCAGAACTGGACACAGCACTCAAGGTGTGATCTGACCAGGGCACTGTACAGTGTGATCACGACTTCCTTTGACTTGTAGTCTACTGTTTGGTTATACAGTTCAACATTCTATTGACTTTGTTGATTGCTGCTGCACATTAATTGGACATGTTGAGTGTTGATTCTACTAAGACTCTTAGACCTTTTTCAACTGCAACCAGTTATTTCAACACCATCCATGGATAACATGTTTTATCATTTCACCCCCAATTTCCTTAAGATATCCAATAGGCAATGCTGTTGGTGATTTGGGGGTGAGGCAGAAATTTCATAAGTTCACAAGATGAGTATGGCTATTCGGCCCATCCTAGTCCATCCATCCAAAATACCCAAAGGTTTTCCCAGCATGAAACACAGTCCCATTATCTTGTAGCTCATTACATTTTCCATCAATTTTCTCCCCTCAACATGTTTTATCATTTCCCTTTGTATGTAGAATACTTTATATTTGTCTGCATTAAATTCCATCTAGCATTGTTTGACCCACTCACATGTTTTGTTTAACTTATTCTGTCATTTCTGGGCTATCTTCTTCCATTCCGCTGCTCCTCTTAGTTTAATATTGTCTGCAAATTTGGCCAGTTTACATTGAGTTTCTGAATCCAAGTCTTTGCTGTGAATTAAAAACAGCCCTGATCCCTGGGGTACTCCATTCAGTATCCCCCCCTCTGTATCTGTACCCAGCAAAAGTCAGTGCTTCAGGAGTTGAGGGGCGAAAATTGATGGAAAATGTAATGAGCTACAAGATAATGGGACTGTGTTTCATGCTGGGAAAACCTTTGGGTATTTTGGATGGATGGACTAGGATGGGCCGAATAGCCATACTCATCTTGTGAACTTATGAAATTTCTGCATCACCCCCAAATCACCAACAGCATTGCCTATTGGATATCTTAAGGAAATTGGGGGTGAAATTTATCTCGGGTGGAAGTGCGAAGCGGGCGATAGAGAATGGGCCGCCCGTTTTACACACTGCCCAATTTCCTTTTCATTGACTACAATGGACAAAAAAAAAATCAGCTGGGATGTAAAACAAGCTGCCGATTCGCTATCGCCCAAGACCAATTTCACCCTCTTATCTTCAAATGAAACAAAGGTCAAATGGTACATGGAGAGTAAGCCTGCATGGAACTGCCTTCTCAGTAGGGGAACTGGGAGCAAAAATCACATATGGAGCAAAGAGTGAATTCCCCAGTCTGAAGTAGCAAATCCAACATAAAAACTCCAATAAAACAACTGGAAGATTGCAGCACTCCAGCTTAGATGTGTTTGTACCATTGAGCCAGGACTGAAATTAACTTTTGCCCATGTGCTGTAGCTATCATGGAAAATCTGTCACAAAGTTATTGAGTTTTCTTCCTGATTAAAAGCTTTTATCGATTTTGAAATAACACACTAGACACAGTGCAATGAAACATAGGCTGACAATACAGGGTGAATTAAATACATTTTAAAAAGCTGGAATAGGAGCCTTCGATGGAATAGAAAACCTTCTGCAAGGAGTGGGGGAACTGTACGAATCAAGTGAGCTGTATATAATATATATTATGCAGGTTTGTTGGGGCGACGGGATTGAGAGAAAGCTACCTACACGTGATAATACCTGTAATTCATCGATGGCCTATTTAAGTTGTTACAACCGTCCACCTAAAATACATGTCCTGTCAGCAACTCTTGACTCCATAAAGCCTTAGCTTTTGTCAAGAGTCGCGTTCCGTGCCCAGAGCTCAGGAGAGCAACACTCTGTCGTCTATACACATCGACTGGTCCCAGCACAAATATAGATTGGTTCGAAAAGCAAAAACCTACAGCTGTTCCCCTGTATGATTCCCTTGTGCTGCCCTGCACTACATTGACAGGATGCAAGGGAATCCGATGTTCAGCCAGGTCAGTGTGTCACATGATTATATTGTGGCGTCTTAAGTATATTTATGTAGCCAATGGTAAAAGGTCATAGTACCAGCAGCAGATCGGAACTACAAGAATGCATCTCTATACCATTGGTTGTGAAGGGGACATTAAGTTTATATTTGTCCATGCCACCACCTCTACAAGACCTGCATGTCAAGAATTAGTGGCACTGGAGTAGCGCAAGAGCATCTCAAGTCTCTGGACTTGAATGCTATCCCACGTTTGGGAGGGGGCTCTTCTAACACATTGGGCATAATAATGTAGTGATTATGTTACTGGACTGGAGGCTTGGACTAATAATGATGCAACTCCTCGGGTTCAGAAATGTCCTTTAGGGAAGGAAACCTGCTGTCCTTACTCAGTCTGGCCTGAGACTCCAGTCCCATACCAACATTTTTTTTTTATTCGTTCATGGGATGTGGGCGTCGCTGGCAGGGCCAGGATTTATGGCCCATCCCTAATTGCCCTGGAGAAGGTGGTGGTGAGCCGCCTTCTTGAACTGCTGCAGTCCGTGTGGTGAAGGTTCTCCCACAGTGCTGTTAGGTAGGAAGTTCCAGGATTTTGACCCAGCGACAATGAAGGAACGGCAATATATTTCCAAGTTGGGATGGTGTGTGACTTGGAGGGGAACGTGCAGGTGGTGTTGTTCCCATGTGCCTGCTTCCCTTGTCCGTCTAGGTGTTAGAGGTCGTGGGTTTGGGAGGTGCTGTCGAAGAAGTCTTGGATGCACTGCAGCAACTGATGGACTCTTAACTGCCTGCTGAAGTGGCCTAGCAAGCTACTCAGTTGTATCAAACCGCTACAAAGAATAACAAGAACCACACAGACTGTAGCATTTCAAGAAGGCAGCCCACCATCACCTTCTCAAGGCAACTAGAATGGGCAATAAATGTCAGCTTTGCCAGCAACGCCCACATCCTGAGAATGAATTTTAAAAAGCATCTCTTGGGAGACTCTGCTAACACATATAGGGAGATTGGGAAGCTCGTCTAGTGCCCCTGAGAAGCTCGTCTAGTGCCCCTGAGAAGCTCGTCTAGTGCCCCTGAGAAGCTCTTTTAAAAGGAAATTTTTCGGGAAGGCTCCTACCACCTCATAGGAGACTCTTCTGGGGAGACTTCTAACACTTCTCAGGAGATTTTTCTAACACCTCTGGTGATGCTCTTCTAAAAACTCTGGGGCGTCTCTGCTAATCACTCTCCTGCCATCTCTACTGAAGCTCTTTCAGCATCTCTCTCTCACTCCTGGAAAAGACACACAAAAAAAAAATTATTACCTGTCTCAGGGTCCCCCTTGATGCCATTCAGGGCCCTGAACAGATCAGATCCCCAAGAATTTCCTCTTTTTGACTGCATTCCAGCTGAATTCTAGCAGCTCAAAGCTGGGCATCCATGAGGCACTGTGGCCATCAGCGGCACTGTGGCCATCAGCAGCACTGTGGCCATCACCACCACAATTTGTAACCTCATGGCCAAGAATATTCCTCACTCTACCATTACCAACAAGCCAGGGGATCAACCCTGGTTCAATGAGGAGTGTAGAAGAGCATGCCAGGAGCAGCACCAGGCGTACCTAAAATTGAGGTGTCCACCTGGTGAAGCTAAAAAACAAGACTACATGTATGCTAAACAGCGGAAGCAACATGCAATAGACAGAGCTAAGCGATTCCACAACCAACGGATCAGATCAAAGCTCTGCAGTCCTGCCACATCTAGTAGTGAATGGTGGTGGACAATTAAACAACTAACGGGAGGAGAAGGCTCCGTGAACATCCCCATCCTCAATGATGGCACAGTCCAGCATGCGAGTGCAAAAGACAAGACTGAAGCGTTTGCAGCCATCTTCAGCCAGAAATGCCGAGTGGATGATCCATCTCAGCCTCCTCCCGATATCCCCACCATCATAGAAGCCAGTCTTCAGCCAATTCGATTCACTCCACGTGATATCAAGAAACGGCTGAGTGCACTGGATACAGCAAAGGCTATGGGCCCCCGTCAACATCACGGCTGTAATGCTGAAGACTTGTGCTCCAGTACTAGCTGCGCCTCTAGCCAAGCTGTTCCAGTACAGCTACAACACTGGCATCTACACAACAATGCGGAAAATTGCCCAGGTATGTCCTGTCCACAAAAAGCAGGACAAATACAATCCGGCCAATTACCGCCCCATCAGTCTACTCTCAATCATCAGCAAAGTGATAGATGGTGTCGTCGACAGTGCTATCAAGCGACACTTACTCACCAATATCCTGCTCACCGATGCTCAGTTTGGGTTCCGCCAGGACCACTCGGCTCCAGACCTCATTACAACCTTGGTCCAAACATGGACAAAAGAGCTGAATTCCAGAGGTGAAGTGAGAGTGACTGCCCTTGATATCAAGGCAGCACTTGACCGAGTGTGGCACCAAGGAGCCCTAGTAAAATTGAAGTCAATGGGAATCAAGGGGAAAACTCTCCAGTGGCTGGAGTCATAACTAGCACAAAGGAAGATGGTAGTGGTTGTTGGAGGTCAATCATCTCAGCCCCACGACATTGCTGCAGGAGTTCCTCAGGTCGGTGTCCTAGGCCCAACCATCTTTACCTGCTTCAGCAATGACCTTCCCCCCCTCATAAGGTCAGAAATGGGGATGTTCGCTGACGATTGCACAGTGTTCAGTTACTTTCGCAACCCCTCAGATAATGAAGCAGTCCATGCTCACATGCAGCAAGACCTGGACAACATCCAGGCTTGGGCTGATAAGTGGCAAGTAACATTTGCGCCAGACAAGTGCCAGGCAATGACCATCTCCAACAAGAGAGAGTCTAACCACCTCCCCTTGACATTTAACAGCATTACCATCACCGAATCCCCCACCATCAACATCCTGGGGGTCACTTAACTGGGCCAGAAACTTAACTGGACCAGTCACATAAATACTGTGGCTACAAGAGCAGGTCAGAGGCTGGGTATTCTGCAGCGAGTGACTCACCTCCTGACTCCCCAAAGCCTTTCCACCATCTACAAGGCACAAGTCAGGAGTGTGATGGAATACTCTCCACTTGCCCCTGGATGAGTGCAGCTCCAACAACACTCAAGAAGCACGTCACCATCCGGGACAAAGCAGCCCGCTTGATTGGCACCCCATCCACCACCCTAAACATTCACTCCCTTCACCACCGAAGCACTGTGACTGCAGTGTGTACCATCTACAGGATGCACTGAGCAACTCGCCAAGGCTTCTTCGACAGCACCTCCCAAACCCGTGACCTCTACCACCTAGAAGGACAAGGGCAGCAGGCACATGGGAACAACACCACCTGTACGTACCCCTCCAAGTCACACACCATCCTGACTTGGAAATATATCGCCGTTCCTTCATCGTCGCTGGGTCAAAATCCTGGAACTCCCTACCGAACAGCACTGTGGGAGAACCTTCACCATACGGTTCAAGGTGGTTCATCACCACCTTCTCATGGGCAATTAGGGAAGGGCAATAAATCCTGGCCTTGCCAGCAACGCCCACATCCCATGAACGAATAAAAAAAAACACATTCACCTTAGAGAACAAGAGCCAACTGCACTGGGGAGAGTGTTGCTATGTTAGTAGCGGTGGTGCATTAATATCAGCAGATTTATGTTTCATGCACTTTGGAAAGTCAGCCCATTTTTAACTGTGGCTCCACAGAGAGCAGCAAAGTTAAATCTGCCAATTTTAATGGGCATATACATTGCCCTCCTGCTCGCCAACAAGCACATGAAAGGTCTCGGGCTGAGGCTGGGGTCTGAACTGAGGCTGCTTAGTGAGGACTGGATTAGACTAAGCCATGATACTTATCATGGTCAAAAAGCTTGCCAACACACACTGTCTAGACTTGCCACTTGATGAGGAGGTGGAGGAGCAGTGTCACCTGTGGAACTGTATCCCAGCAAGAAGTCAGCACTTCATAGAATCATAGCAACTATAGAACAGAAGGCCATTTGCCTGTTACACCTGTGCTGGTGTGAGCCCTTCAACTGAAGATAGCAGCAGAGAAAAAGTTAATTTTTCCAGATAATGTTGAGTCATAGCTGCGGTAGGAACAGAACATAAATGCTGTCGTCTTAATCTCTCAGTTCATTGCACAGTCAATAAAAGTTCTTTGACTGCTTGGTGAACTTGTCCAGGAAAGTGAAAGCCAACAGATTTCTGTCATGGCATTGTGACAAAGCCCATGAGGAACAGCACGTTATGATCATTTGTTCCTTCCTGATATCCTTTCAGTGTATTTAAGCAGCAACAGATTAATAAAGCTACATCTTAAAACTTAATTACATGACCTTGTGGGATCAGCATTAATTAAACTTGCAAATGAAATTAATTGGAGATGTTCTCAGATGAAAGGCAATTTTGGAGAGCATGACTGTGAAACTGAGAAGATGGTGTGAAAACTTCAGCACCACTCTGAGAAAAAAGGGAAATGATGTCCACTTGGTCAAGGTATCAGAGGCAGCCAGAGTCCCATTGCAAAGAGACTTTAGAAACATAGAAACTAGAAGCAGGAGTCGGCCATTCAGTCCTTCGAGCCTGCTCCGCCATTCAATATGATCAGGGCTGATCCTCCATCTCAATACCATAGTCCCGCTCTCTCCCCATACCCCGAGATGCCTTTTGTGTCTAGAAATCTATCTAGCTCCTTCTTAAATATATTCACTGACTTGGCCTCCACAGCCTTCTGTGGTGGAGAATTCCACAGGTTCACCACCCTCTGAGTGAAGAAAGTTCTCCTCATCTCAGTCCTAAATGTCCTACCCCGTATCCTGAGACTGTGACCCCTTGTTCTGGACCACCCAGCCAGGGGAAACATCCTCCCTGCATCCAGTCTGTCTAGTCCTGTCAGAATTTTATACGTTTCAATGAGATTCCCTCTCATTCTTCTAAACTCGAGTGAACACAGGCCGAGTCGACCCAATCACTCCTCATACGACAGTCCTGCCATCCCAGAAATCAGTCTGGTGAACCTTCGCTGCACTCCCTCTATGGCAAGTATATCCTTTCTTACGTAAGGAGACTAAAACTGCACACAATACTCCAGGTGTGGTCTCACCAAGGCCCAGTATAACTGCAGTAAGACATCCTTGCTCCTGTACTCAAATCATCTTGCAATGAAGGCCAACATACCATTTGTCTTCCTAACTGCTTGCTGCACCTGCATGTTTGCTTTCAGTGACTGGTGTACAAGGACAACCAATTGGTGAATTGGTGAGAAAATGTACATTTTCAAGAAGCAGGGCCCAGAAAGTCATGTTTGCAGTATTAGTGTCCAAGCGTTTTATGTTTGTATGACATTCCCTGTTCTCTATTTTAACTGAGCTGTTAACTCATTACTTTTATTATTGTACGCTGATATCACACACCATGGGGTAGATCTTGACTTTGTACGATAGTGCAAAACGGGTGAAAGGCAGCCCGTTTTACATCTCTCAATTTTTATTTCCATTGAAGTTAAAAGTTATCACACAAAGTCAAGATCTACCCCAATTATTTCTGGGTTCACCTCACTGTCAGATCCTGAGGTCATGGAGAATGAGAATATCAGTGTCATCATTCACAGTACCAAATAGCAGGCCAGTATCATGGTGCTATGCTGTATTCCACAATAATGCTGCATATTTCACGACCATGTGATGATGTATACATTAACCACCTCAAAACTGTCTTAACATCCAAGAGTTTGAAAACTGTCTACACGCAATATACGTGACAAACTCAGTGAGGTCAGATTGAACTCTCAGTGGGTTTCTGGCGGGAAAGCGCAGGAGTCAGTTAGTGTACCATCTGCAGCAGCAGGAAGCCACGCTGATTTTAACCACCTGACCTGGTTTCCATGCCGCTGGTCCACTTCCTGCCTGGAATGGGCGAGAAGCAAATGCCAGCCTTGTGAATTTCGGGCAATCCATTGCTACCCACCGGCATACAGGAAGGTGTGGGGAAGGGGAATTCTGGGAGAGAATGAGGGGGAGTCCGGGGTCATGGAGGCCTAAACGTCCTGTCTGGGGCCCGCAGAGAAAAGTTAAATATTTACCTTTCAGGGCTTCTTCACGCCCCAAACCACTTTGAACCTCCTTCAGCCTAGCGGGAAAGTCGCAGCGGCTTCCCTGCTCGGACCTGAGTTGGGTTCCGATTGACGTCATCAGACCCCGATTAGCATATTCAAAGAAGGAACCCACCGGCTTCAGGTGGTGCCTTTGCCACCTGCTCAGAAGAGCAGGTTAAGATCAGGCACAGCGGGATCCAGGAGGCTTTCTGGCGGGTAGGTAACCTGGGCATTTTAACTGCCCACTTGCCCAGGTGGGTAGGGTTAAAATTCCTCCCGGTACCTCCCTGCAACACAATGTTCTCTTCACATGCAAATCAAAACACTAACGTTCAGAGTATCGGTACTGTTCACAGATTCTAGCCTCAGCCCCAAACATAATCAACAAGGCTTCAACTTATGTAATTTGCCTTTTATATATATAACTTCAGATGGATGTCACTTGCTATGGGGAATTCGAACAAAATGAAAAAAATTCAATAGTGAATTTAAATATAATCCAAAACCTTGATTATGGAGTACATTAAATTTCAGAAATGTATCAGTCTGTTTGCGGATTCAAATTAATGCACAGGGACCACAATGTGATTTATAAATAAATCACTCTTGACTTATTTTATTTTAAATAATTGTTAATTTCCATGAGACATATAATGCTGATATCAGGATGCACAGATTTTTATAACCAACCTTGTAAATGATTGCTTCAGTAACTGAACTTGTGGAGGTGATTTGAAATTGTCTAGTGTTCAGTGAGTGACTGATAATGAAGGATCAAAATCAGTATCCAGTGCTGTGCTCCATCTGGTCTTCCTCAAGCTGCTTCTAATGCCATAGGCAATGGATACCTCACCATTCTTGATGTGAGTTTGGATACAGAGTGTCAGAAGGCTATTTGATGATGGTAGCATCACAACTCACCCTGATCCTGATCTCACCTGACATTTCCACGCACACTTTCCAGCAAGGATCATTGGATACTGCCAATCCAAGCTAATTTTTCCCTCAATCTCAGCCCATCTGCCTCTGAAACCCTCATCCACGTCTTTGTCACCTCCAGACTCGAATATTCCATTGTTCTCCTGGCCGACCTCCTACTCCACACCCTAGGTAAACTTCAGCTCATCCAAAATTCTGCTACCCTATCCTGCACCAAGTCACTCACCCATCACCCCTATCCTCACTAACCTATATTGGCCCCCAGTACTCCAACGTCTGCAATTTAAAATTCTCATCCTCATGTTTAATTGTATGGTCAGGACCATCCATATTTGTGTAACCTCCTCCAGCCCTACAAACCCCCTCGAAACTCTGTTACTTTGACTTTGGCCTTTTGTGGTTTCACCCCACCATTGGTAACTATGCCTTCGCCCCACATTCTGCAATTCCTCTCTAAACCTCCCCAACTCTATACATCCCTCTCCTCCTCTGTCCCTATTTAAAACCCCTCTTCTTTGACCAAGCTATTGGTCACCCCTTTTGTAATCTCCTTCCTTGGCTCACCATCCATTTTATGATTAAGCCTCAGTAAAACACTTTGAGACATTTTATCTACATGAAAGGTGCTATATAAATGAAAGCTGTTATTGTACATAGGAATAGGAGTAGACCATTTAGCCCCTCGAGCCTGTTCTGCCATTCAATTAGATCATGGCTGATCTGTACCTCGACTCCATTTACCCACCTTTGATCCATATCCCTTGATACTCTTACCTAATAGAAATCTGTCAATCTTAGTTTTGAAAGCTCCAATTGACCCGGCATCCACAGCTTTTTGGGGGAGAGAATTCCAGATTTCCATTACCTTTTGTGTGAAAAAGTGCTTCCTTGGGACATTTTTCTATGTTAAAGGCACTATAAAAATACAAGTTGTTGTGATTACAAAAATCTGAGAACTAATTTTGCACTATGAGCTTGTAGCTAGCACAATTTGATTGAGTCCTGCCAGAAATAATTTCAATGGTAAGCATTTCAAGCTTCAGAAAGAGAAAGAGAGGGAGAGGGAGAGAAATGAAACACTGGAAATTATATCCCTTGTGTCTGGGTCAAGTTCCAACTCCATTCTCTGAGGTGAATGGACAGATCAGAGAGGTATTCAATATGGTCCAACATTAATTTGTGGAATCAAAACTTAATTTAATGAGCAGAATTGGAATTCACATCCCAATCAATAATGATGGGATTCAATTCTAAGTTTTTGCTATTGTTAATGAACCCCCATTCACACTGTAGTGTACACTTTAAATTTGAATGCCACTGTTTTATATTACTTGAGAAATGAAGGCCATTTGCAAATTTGGGGTTACAAATTAGGCTAGAAACCCACAAAGGTAAGCTATTAAAATATTGCCTTAAAGCAATAAATCACAACACATGAGCGGAACTGTAAGCAATATCTTATTTAATGGAGGGTTGAAAAGAATCCTTCATAACGAATCCCTGAGGTACTGTGGCATATCACAATTTCAATATGACATGAGTTTTAATTTTTTTTTTGTTTGCACAAATAAAACAATTTTATGCATGATCCAGATTCTGGGAATGTAACTTTTACGAACGGTTTCACTTATGTTTTATATCTGATTCGATTAAAGGCACAATGCACTTAACATTTCTCTTTTTAACACTAGGGTGTAATGTCTTATGGACAAAGTTCGGTACAAATGCTTAGAGTGCTTATACAACATTCCTCTCTTCATTATTTTTAGGCAAGCATTACCCCGTCTTGAGTTCAACACCTGCCTAAAAATAATGCACAGATGCACAGGAGTACAAATGCACCAACAATTTGTGCCTGTATGGCGAACAGATTCTCAAAAAGAGGCTGGTTGGAAAATGAGTGCGAAAGGACCTAAAGAAAAAGATATGGTAAGATTGTTTATTTCTGCGAGTGTGAGGTTTAAAAAAAATCTCCACAGCTGGTTTGGTGGGTAAAAGTATCGCGAAGTGTGGTACTGAGTCCTATATAGGCCAGGAACTTCCTAATTCAATTCAACCTGTGCTGATTTAGCTGATCTCAGCAAAGCAGTTATGATACTACAATTGGCTCAGTGCCATTCAACGAAAACAAAACACAGCCAGAGTTCCCGCTCATGATTGCTATTCTGTGACTACGTGGAAGTCAGGTGAAGGCAACAATCTGCTGGGCTTTATTGATGCCCTCTGTGGTCAAATAGTGGACACTCACTGTCTAGTTTCATACTGGAAAATGGCTGCTTGCGAGAGATACTATTGGGCTGTCAGCTCTTGTGCAACAATACCTCAGCAACAGCAGGCAGTGTGTTCAGGAGAGGAGGGGAGGGCAGGATACTGGAGGCTGGAGAAAAATTCCAACTCACCAAATGCTAAGCAAGTCCTCAATTTTTTGGAGCTTTTTCCTGTTTGAATTAAATTTGCCCAAAGAGAAAGTGAAAGAAGGAAATAGAAGCTGTTAAGAGCTACTGTATGAATAGCATTGACTGATTTATTCCTGGTGTTAATTATGTGAATCAAAATAAACTTAAACAAAAACATCAGTTTGGATTGAATTATATCTTCCTGTGGGAGATCAATCCCATCTCCAATGATCCTGGAAGAGACCTATATTTAAAATTGTTTACTTGAGCATAAGTTTGCATAAATTTGCATACATAACCTCCAATGGTTCATTCAGGTTTTAAAAGCAATGAGGAATGCAGAGTCCATTAAATGTTGTGGAATAAAGAAAGTCCATTACTGATGCTACAGCCTTGCAATGATTGCAATTTCAGTTGATGGAGCATTTGACATTAGATTGCTTTGCGAGCTGGAATAGAACAATGATGAATGCACATGTACACTGACCGAACAGACTGAGACTAATTTTGTTCATGGCTCTGTTTCCCATCCTAATTCATTCTTTGCCAAGGACTTAAAAATGTGGAATTCCTTACCTCCTTCAGGCTGCCCTTCCTCCTACAATCTCCAACTTTTAAAACCAAAGCTTGTTGTCATCTAATAACTAATTGATTTACTCTATCTTCTCAGCTACACTTTTCAACCTTGGCAGTCCCTGCACTGTTAGCCTTCACTTAGATTCTCAATGATAAAAAAAAATGCTCAATCGCAAGAGAAGGTTAACCTTCAAGACAATTCGACAAGACCAAGCACTATACAATACACACAGGAGCATTATACCTCAGTAACACAAACTAAAACACTCTTTTCATCTTCTGGGTTCATTATTGGAGGTGAAATCCCTTGAATTGGATGCTGTGAGGGGAACTGTTGGATCTTTCTGGATGGTTCTTGTATCTTAAATCACGCCCGATAATTTTGAGAGTGTCTTTCCTCAACGTGATATCTAAGCAAGCTTTCAGAAATAGACCGGGAAAATCAACAGAAAACCCAGGTTGTTAATTACTTTAAGCTACTGAAATTTATCCTCCACTGGGTCTTTCTCTCTCTTCAAAAGTAATAGACCATCACATCAGAGCACATTTTAAGTTTAAAATATTAAGTGAGTTTACTAAACAATTAAAAAGCAAATAACTAACAATGATATAATACAATTATACATTTTTAGTAGAAAGTATATTATCTAACTCCTAAACTGCTAAAAATGTCTATCATGCTTTTAACTAAACAAATCTCTTAGTCTGCGTTTGTTCACTATGTCAGCTGTTGGTAATTGGTAGCACTCTCACCTCTGAGTCAGAAATGGTTTCAAGCCCCACTCCAGAGACTTAAACACATAATCAAGGCTGACACTTCAGTGCAATACCATGGGAGTGCTGTACTGTCAGAGGTACCGTTTTTCAGATGAGATGTTAAACTGTCCGCACTCTCAGAGGATCCCATGGCACTATTCAGAGAAGAGCAGGGGAGTTATGCCTGTTGTCCTGGCCAATATTTATTATCCCTCAATCAACGTCACTAAAACAGATTATCTGATCATTATCACATTGCTGTTTGTGGGCTCTTGATATGCGCAAATTGGCTGACATTTCCTACATTACAATAGTAACTACGTTTCAAAAAGCACTTCATTGGCTGTAAAGTACTTTGGGACATCCTGAGGTCATGAAAGGCATTATATGAATGCAAATCTTTCTTTGTTTTTCCTTCTAAAGTGGAAAGACAATAAGAGTTGCAATCTAATGCTATGTCATTTGTTTGAAGATAACTTTTACGTACATGTACCTTTTCTTTCTTGTAATCTTTTCCAACTACAGGAGTTAGCTAGTGTAACTTACCTTTTCCTGTGAAAATTCCAATCCCTTAAATACCCTTTCACAGGCTGCCATGGTTTGTTTGGATGCTCATAAATGACACTCCGATTCAAAAAAATTGTCTCTAATGCTTTTAACTAGGTTATAGTCCAACAGTTTTATTTGGACTATAACCTGGTGTTGTAAGATTCCTTACATTTGTACACCCCAGTCCATCGCCGGCATCTCCACATCATGGCTTTTAACTAAACAAATCTCTGTCTGTGTTTGTTCAAAAGCAGCTTGATTCCTTCCCTCATGTCTACTGTTCAAAAACAAGTATGAACTGATCTTGCAACATATATGTCAAATTCGGCTGGCACAGAGGTTTGTTAACTTTTACTCTAGCAGGCTTTAAACTCCTCGGCCCTGAAAGTCCACAATCCTTTCAGCAAACTGCTGATATAACTTTGGCAGAGTCTGTTGGAAGGGTTGGAAAACAGACTGGGACCCAGGCACATCAGATCCTGGCCTTAAGTAGGGAATACTGGACAGCATGTTAGGAAGGAATTCCTCCTTTGCCAACTCTCAAAGTGACTACGTGTACCAGGCTGGCCAATGGAGCATATGGAGACCACTTAGGAATTTTTTTTTTAAACCTGTAGCCCCCTTACAAAGGGGACCTCTTGGGGTAATACAGAAGGCATTCCAACGGGGTGGGCCCAGAAGCGCCCCAGCCACTGGAATGGCACTCTTTGGCCAGACTTTCTGGCTTCTTCGGTGGCAGGTGCCCTAGGTGCACTCCCAGTTTTATGGGCGTTCCCATCGGCAGCCTAATGAAGGAAACTCTCCCTGACCCCGAAAAGTCCTCCACAGTCAGCAGCAGAGGTTTTCGGCGGGCAATATCTAAACATTTACATCAAGATGTACCCCATCATGGATTTTCAAGGCCCTTATGTATTATGAGTAGATTTAAAGGGACAGCCACCGAGCCAAAACTTAACCATCACTTTTTTGTCATACACACTTTATAGGGTCAGCAAGGGGAGGCACTGATGAAGGGCATGTAGATTGTATAAAATAAACATTGATCTTTTTATTACTTTCTTGTACGGACAGTGTTTGTTGGGTAGGGCCATGAAAAGTGAATGTGCTGAGAAGGGGGCTACAAGATGTCATTTTAGCTGGAGCGGAGGGAACATGTGGTGCGTTCTTGCAGCAACAGTGTGTGGAATCTCTTTGGAAAAACAAACTGGCAGTAGTTCTTGGTCACAGAATTTCACAGCAGCATCATTCCCTATACATATTCTCTTCCATGTCACCCTCCTCCATTTCCTCATCTTGCAGCCCCATGGGCCTCCGCATCATCCTTTTGCGAGCGAGCTCCTCTTTAGATGCAACGCACAGTGATTATTTAAGAGACTTTGGCTGGACCATACAGCACTGTCTCACTTAAGTTCCAAACAATGGAATTGTTGTTTCCAATTCCTACGGTGTGCTAGGCAGCCACTCTGGTGCTGGCATTGGGGGACCTTGTACTGCCAGCGGTTTCTGTGTAAGGAGCTTCTAATTAGGGCCACCATCCATGGCTGTAAAGGATAGCCCTGATCTTCCAAAAGCCATGTGTTCATTCTCTTGGAACTGTCAAATAATTCAGGTACTCTGGATTGATGCACAGTCGCGGGTGTCTCCAAACAATGGGCTTTAACCTGCAGGATCACATTTCTGTGGTCTGAAATGACCTGCACTTTGACTGAGCGGCACCCCTCCCTGTTGATGTATGCATCGGGGTTGATGTGTCGAGCCCTGATGCCACGAGTTCCCAACTATAAAACATTGAACTCTTCGAAATCCTGCCAGCCAATAAAAGGTTTGTGCCCTCTCCAGCTGGTGTCTCATTTCCACTGGGAAAGTGATGAAGGTTTCTCCTCACAAACATGACATCAGTTTATTCAGGAATTAATTGCAGGATGGCTTATCTACAGGGCTCCTAGGCCGCTAGAGCCTGGGCTGGTTTTTCATGCTTCCCTTTCTACCTGCGTTCTCTGTGTCTGTATTTCTTTTATTTCTCTCAGTATGCCTCCTACTGTCTCATGTTAATATCACTTTTGCCATTTAACCACCTCCTGTTTTGCACTTAAGCACTTTACTAGTCATTCATTCTATTTCTTTTCTCATGTGTATGTGTATGTTTCTGTTTTCCCATCTCCCTTGTTCTGTTCCTTTTTAAATGCTGTTCATTGGTAGTATCTTCCATTTTTGACACAGGGTCTACATCCGAAATATCAACGTGACTGTTCTTACTTGAATAAGATGTTGCCTGACCTGCTGAGCGTTTCCAGCATTTTCTGTTTTTGTTTCATGTCCCCAGCCTCGGCAGTATTTTGTGTTTTGTTTATTTGGCAGATATGCCCTGTGGTGGCCTGGAAGGATCATGTTGATTAGAAGCTCAATGAAGCTGTAACCTTCAGCCGCTCCCACTCTTTGAGGATTGTCTGGAATTCAGCTTGCAGCAGGTGGCATAGCTCAGTCGCTGCTTCTGCAGTGAAGTGGAGGTGCTGAAGGCAACCCTCCTGTGATATACTCAAGTAGGAGTGGCGTGGCCTGTAAACAGAAATCCTTGAGTATTGTGGGCAGCAAATATACCCCCTGAGATGTCACTGGACCTAAACACTTTGTCCCCAAGATTGGTCTATCTTATCCAATTCATGGCATGTTATGGAACAGCCAAAGGCATTCCCATTCTCCCAACTTTATTTGCAGAAATGTGCACAGCAGCTGGAATTGCTAGGATTCCAGGAATGAGTGTTTTAGCAAACTGAAGGCTTACATAAAAATGCAGAAGGAAATAAAAGTGTGCAAGACGTTCAATCTACTGGTACAGAAAAGATTACTGCAAAAAAAAAACTTCAAAATTCAATGAAACAACATCAACCTTGCATTAAAACTCCAAACCAGGCCAGGCATGTTACCCAGTCTGGTGGCCATTTTATAAAGGTGCACTAGGGGACAGAAGTTGTGGAATTCAGCTTCGACACCAGTGTTGAAGCCTCATGTAAAATCAGGGCTTTGAGGCAGCATGTTGATCCATTCTATGCTTTGTGTTCTGACACTTGCACAATCTGATCCAGGACTTTAGTGATAGACTGGAGACTATGAAAAGCTGAATGTCTGTCATTGTAAGAGGTCAGAGGATCTGTTAAAAAAACTGTTAGTGGGTTGTGATGGTTTGAACATTACATTTGAACTGGTGTGAACTGCACATGTCCCCCTCCTTCACTGTAGTAATGGCACATACTTATTAGGAAACTCCTGAAGTGTTTCCGAGCTCAGCAGCCTGAAAGTAGCCCCTGTGGAGATTGCATTGTCTGTACTGTATGTTTCCACCCTTTACTGCCAGAGTACTGTGCGCCAGGCCTATCTGTGCAGGTCAATGCAGCTCATTTCAGGTTCGACTGAGGAATCAGAATCATTTCAACTAATTTCCCACAGGATGGATTACATTAACAAACAGTGAATTGAGCCCTGGTGGATCTGAACGCTGTGTGCTAGTACTCAGTATTAACAGGGCAAATAATTACCTCCGTAAGTGCAGTTATGCCTCCAAGATGAAACTGGGCCTCGTGATTTTAAAGGAGTTTATCTTGCATTCTAATCACATCTCTCATCTTTGGAGGCTATAACAAGCTACGGACCATGTCTGTTCCATGAGCATTCTCTAATGGCTCAACAAGATGACGGAAATAATTTTCATCAAACCAAGCAGTGATCAATGATCTATGATGTAAATGGATTTAGAAAACCTCTAAAAAGTTGAGAGCTGCGAGGGCTACAGGGGTCAAATGTAAACTCATTTTTTGAAATGTTATTATCTAATAAATTTATAAATTTGTTCAGTATATCTATTTTTTCCTATAGAAACAAGATGAATTTCAGTAAAACTATTCTTACATTTTAAACTTAAAGTTGAGTGCTCCCAATAGCTCAGAAGTAAAGGCATTAACCGGTATGGAATCAAACACACACCAGGAAGACCCCAGGGTTGATTCCTGATCTGCACTGAGTTAGCCGATCTCAGCTGGGGCAGAAGTAGCTGCAATACAATTGGTCCCAAAATCCCTGGGCTAGATCAGGGGGAAAAAATCAGCCAGGGTTCTGGCTCGTCAGCAACCAATACCACAGCTTGAAATTATGCAGTAATGGATGCCATGTGAGGAATGGATCAGGCTGTGATGCCTTTCATTGCTGAATTGCCTGTCACTGTCTACAGCCATACATGATAAATGGTCACTTGTATGAGATCTCAGAGGACTGCTTTTGCCTGTGAAACCAGACACCTGACAAGAGACGGTCTTCAGGAAACCAGGGGAGGCAACAGTACACCATACGATTCTATAGTTGCGACAGTATATAGAATTGCATGTTGATGATACAGTGTTTACCTGAGCATGGTTAGTTAGATTGCACAAAATCCCCAACCCACCAGCCACCTTTATTGAGAATAACCACCACTCATCCATTGGTTAGGAAACATGTTTAATTACTTGGAAACAGGGCTTTAAAGAAAGAACTTGCATTTATACAGTGCCTTTCATGACCTCTAGACATCCCAGAGTGCTTTACAGCCAATAAAGTACTTTTGAAGTGTAGTCCCTGTTGTAATGTAGGCAACACGCAGCCAATTTGCGCACAGCAAGGTCCCACAAACAGCAATGAAATAATGACCAGATAATCTGTTTTAGGTGTTGGTTGAGGGATAAATGTCGGCTAGTACAGCAGTAGAACGCTCCTGTTCCTCTTCAATATAGTGTCATGAGATCTTTTACATCCACTTGAGAGGGCAGACAGGATATCAGTTTAATGTCTCATCCGAAAGATGGCACCCTCCAATAGTAAACAATTTTACAACACCAAGTTATAGTCCAGCAATTTTATTTTAAATTCACAAGCTTTCGGAGGCTTCCTCCTTCCTCAGGTGAACGTTCCAACAAACGTTCACCTGAGGAAGGAGGTAGCCTCCGAAAGCTTGTGAATTTAAAATAAAATTGCTGGACTATAACTTGGTGTTGTAAAATTGTTTCCAATTGTCAACCCCAGTCCATCACCAGCATCTCCACATCATGGCGACCCTCCAATAGTGCATACCTCCCTCAGTTCTGCACTGGAGTGTGAGCCTAGATTACGTGCTGAAGCCTCTGAAGTGGGGCTTGAACCATGACCTTCTGACTCAGAGGCGAGAGTGCTACTACTGAGCCACGGCTGACAACCAGCCCATTGATAAGTGGTTCCAGACCAATGGCTACCGACAGGCCATTCTGACATTGTGTACACCAGCAATACACCAGCCTGCTGTTTGGCCACTATTAGGACTGATCGTCATAACAGATCATCATCTACTTAAACGTACCTCCTTCTTTGAAAATCTGCCTCCTGCCCATATCCTTGATGGAGAGATCGTCTCCCTCACCTTCTGAGGGCACCATTTGAAGTTATTTAGCTCATTTCGCAAGACCCCATGTGCCGAATCTACTGAGACTAACACACTGGCAGCCTGTGCTGATCAGGAGAGTTGGTCAATATTATCCCAAAGTAGACATTTTCTCTAGCCAGAGAGTTAGCCCATGTGAGTCAATTAACAACTGAAAAGCAAAACACAGGCCTGCTATGATGATCAGTCCTAATAGTGGCAATTGTAATTGATCAGGACAATGGAGCTTCTGGGAATAGATGATCAAATTCTGTCAAATATATTTGGCAGGTAGCTAAAGACTGAGTCATTAGCAGATGGTGGATGGCAAATTGTAGCTGAAAGAACCTTCATGTCCTTCAGGAGTTCACATTTTTGTTCAAAGCATTTTGAAGATAATTAACTTTAGCTGACGGAGATTTCCTGTCCATTCTTTGAATCTGCCACTATCTGTGCCATGCTTCTACAGAAACAAATCACTCATGAATCGATGCTCTTTACTGGTGTCAGCTTGGTTCAGTTAGTAGCACTGGCACCTCTCAGTTAGAAGGATGTGGGTTCAGGCCCCACACCAGGACTTCAACACTGAATCTAGGCTGGCGCTCCAATACATCACTGAGGGAGTGCTGAATTTTCAGAGGGCTTAATTTCAGATGAGATGTTAAATCGAGGCTTTGTCTGCCAGTTGAATGTTAAGGATCCCATGGTACTACTTTGACGAAGATCAGGGAACTCTCCTGAGGTCCTGGCCAACAGCTTCCTTCAACCAACACCACAAAAACACATTAGCAGGTTATTCACAGCCGTGCTGTTTATGGAACCTTGTATGCACAACACAGCTGCTGTGTTCACCTGCATAGTAACACTGATGGCACTTCATTGAATTTGAAGTGCTCTGGGACATTTCTGTGAGCTGTGATAAGGTTCTTCATAAATGTAAGTCCGACTTTCTTTTTATTGAGTACTTGCTCCATTAAGAATGATTAACAGATAGCTGGCACTGGTTTGTCAGACAGTGCAGTACTAGCCAGGTTGAGCTGAAGCGTGCAAATGTTTGTTAAATGGGAAGTAATCCTGGTGCATTCATTTGTCAATAGTTGTATCCACCCATCTCTGTCTTTTTTTAAACTCATTCTGGCTGAAGTCAGTACCAGGAGCTTTTCATCCTTCCTTCCCTTCATTTCTTGTTCTTTACCATGTGATTTCTTGCATTGCTGGGTTATGTGGGGGTTAAGGTAAACAGGGACATCTCCCAGAGGGTAACTGACCAACCTTAGCTCACATTCCAACAATCCTAAAAAGGCTGATCAAGAACAAATCACCGGGGTCGGTTTCTACCCTAACCATCTGGTGGAAACCGGGCAGGTGACCAGTTAAAAATAAACAGGTTACTTACCCTCCCGAAACCTTTGCCCTGCCACTTACCTGCAAGCATGTGGGTGACCAAGGGCTGCCCAATCTTTCCCTGCTGGCAGTCACACTGTGCCCTCTTCCCACACTTGTCCAACCCCTCGACCACCCAAAACTCACTTGGGGTTAAAATCAACCCCACCATGTCTGCTTCCAGGGATCCTGAGGTTTACATGCATGATTCAAGGGTGGTAGCCACATAAATCAGTACATTAATTGATCAAAAACCCTTCCTGTTCATGTACACTCTAGACTCATTAGCCAGTGCCTGAATGGATACGAGCATTTGACATAAGAACATAAGAAATAGCAGCAGGCGAATGGCATACAGCCCCTCGAGCCTGCTCCGCCATTCAATAAGATCATGGCTGATCTTCAACCTCAACACCACTTTCCCAGCCGATCCCCATATCCCTTGATTCCCTTAGAGTCCAAAAATCTATCGATCTCAGCCTTGAATATACTCAACGACTCAGCATCCACATCCCTCTGGGGTAGAGAATTCCAAAGATTCACCACCCTCTGTGTGAAGAAATTCCTCCTCATCTTGGTCTTAAATGGCCGACCCCTTATCCTGACTCTATGACCCCTAGTTCTAGACTCTCCAACCAGGGGAAACAACCTTTCAGCATCTACTTTGTCAAGCCCTATCAAAATCTTACATGTGTCAATGAAATCACCTCTCATTCTTCTAAACTCCAGAGAGGATAGGCCCATTCTATTCAATCTTGGCTCACAGGACAACCCTCTCATCCCAGGAACCCTTCGTTGCACCGCCTCTAAGGCAAGTATATCCTTCCTTAGATAAGGAGACCAAAACTGTACACAGTACTTCAGGTGTGGTCTCACCTATTTCCTGCAGCTTCAGTCAGTGGAGGGCTGCCCCTTTAAATAGGGGTCCTCCAGCTGACAGCCTATTCTGTGTATGCGCAGTCCGCCTGCTGCGCAGCTTTCCAGCGCGAAACCCGGAAGCACAGGTAAGTGGCTGCAATCAGCCTGCGATTGTGTGCGGAGCACCCCGATTTCACTGGGCGCGTTACAGGCTGTCAGCTGGAGAAGCCCTATTTAAAGGGGCAGTCCTCCACTGACTGAAGCTGCAGGAAATAGGAAAAATTACAGCATGGAGCAGCCCAGGGGGAAGGCTGCTCCCAGGTTTAATGATGCCTCACTCCAGGTCTTATTGGATGGGATGAGGAGGAGGGTGCGGAGCACCCCGATTTCACTGGGCGCGTTACAGGTTAAGCGAGTGGGCAAGAAGGTGGCAGATGGAGTATAATGTGGGGAAATATGGGGAAATGTGAGGTCATTCACTTTGGTAGGAAGAATAGAAAAACAGAATATTTTTTAAATGGTGAGAAACTATTAAATGTTGCTGTTCAGAGATTTGCGTGTCCTAGTACACAAAACACAGAAAGTTAACATGCACATACAGCAAACAATTAGGAAGGCAAATGATACGTTGGCCTTTATTGCAAGGGGGTTGGAGTACAAGGGTAAAGAAGTCTTGCAACAGTTGTACAGGGCTTTGGTGAGACAACCTGGAATACAGTGTACAGTTTTGGTCTCCTTACCTAAGGGAGGATGTACTTGCCTTAGAGGCAGTGCGATGAAAGTTCACTAGATTGATTCCTGGGATAAGAGGGTTGTCCTATGAGGAGAGATGGAGTAGAATGGGCCTATATTCTCGGGAGGTTAGAAGAATGAGAGGTGATCTCATTGAAACATGAAAGATTTTAAGAGGGCTTGACAGAGTAGGTGCTGAGAGGCTGTTACCCCTGCTTGGAAAGTCTAGAACTAGGGTGCATAGTCTCAGGGTAAGGGGTTGAGCATTTAGGACTGAGATGAGGAGGAATTTCTTCACTCAGAGGGTGGTGAATCTTTAGAATTCTCTACCCCAGAGGGCTATGGATGCTGAATCGTTGAGTATATTCAAGGATGAGATCAATAGATTTTTGGACTCTAAGCGAATCAAGGGATATAGGGATCGGGCGACTAAGTGGAGCTGAGGTCAAAGATCAATCGTGGCGCAGCAGGCTCGAGGGGCCTTCTGGCTTATTCCTGCTCCTATTTCTTATGCTCTTATGTGAATAACCTCATATTTCCCCACATTATACTCCACTGGCACCTTCTTGTCCACACACTTAACCTGTCTAAATCCCCTAGCAGACTCTTTGCGTCCTTCCTCACAGCTTACTTTCCCACCTAGCTTTGTATCGTCAGCAAACTTCGCTACATTACACTCGGTTCCTTCATCTAAGTCATTAATATAGATTGTAAATAGCCGAGGCCCAAGCACTGACCCTTGCGGCACCCAACTAGTTACAACCTGCCAACCTGAAAATGACCCGTTTATCCCTACTCTGTTTTCTGTCCGTTTACCAATCCTCTATCCATGCTAATAGATTACCCCCCAACCCCATGAGCCCTTAACTTGCGTAACAAACTTTTATGTGGTACCGTATCGAATGCCTTTTGAAAATCTAAATATACTACATCCACTGGTTCCCTTTATCTACCCTGCTAGTTACATCCTCAAAAAACTCTAGTAGATGTCAAAAACAATTTCCCTTTCATAAAACCATGTTGATTCTGCCTAATCATATTATGATCTTCTAAGTGCCCTGTTACCACTTCCTTAATAATGGATTCCAGCATTTTCCCGACGACTGATGTCACGCTAACTGGCCTGTAGTTCCCTATTTTATGTGCCCCTCCTTTCTTGAATAGGTGTTACATTTGCTACCTTCCAATCCGCTGGGACTGTTCTAGAATCTAGGGAATTTTGGAAGTTCACAACCAATGGATCCACTATCTCTGCAGCCTCTTTTACAACCCTAGGATGTAGCCCATCAGGTCCAGGGGATTTGTCGGCTTTTACATAAGGACATAAGAAATAGGAGCAGGAGTAGGCCAATCGGCCCCTCGAGCCTGCTCCGCCATTCAATAAGATCATGGCTGATCTGATCCTAACCTCAAATCTAAAGAACACAAGAAGTAGGAGCAGGACCCGGCCACTCAGCTCCTGGGCCCGCTCCGCCACCCACAGGGCCTTGACCGATCCAAACTCAGCTTCATGTCCAATTTCCTGCCCGCTCCCCGTAACCCCTAATTCCCTTTACTTCTAGGAAACTGTCTATTTCTGTTTTAAATTTATCTAATGATGTAGCTTCCACAGCTTCCTGGGGCAGCAAATTACACAGACCCACTACCCACTGAGTGAAGAAGTTTCTCCTCATCTCAGTTTTGAAAAAGCAGCCCCTTATTCCAAGATTATGCCCCCTAGTTCTAGTTTCACCCATCCGTGGGAACATCCTTACCGCATCCACTCAATCAAGCCCCTTCACAATCTTATATGTTTCAATAAGATCGCCTCTCATTCTTCTGAACTCCAATGAGTAGAGTCCCAATCTACTCAACCTCTCCTATGTCCACCCCCTCATCCCCGGGATTAGCCGAATGAACCTTCTTTGTACTGCCTCGAGAGCAAGTATGTCTTTTCTTAAGTATGGACACCAAAACTGTATGCAGTATTCCAGGTGCGGTCTCACCAATACCTTATATAACTGCAGCAATACCTCCCTGTTTTTATATTCTATCCGCCTAGCAATAAAAGCCAACATTCTGTTGGCCTTCTTGATCACCTGCTGCACCTGCATACTAACTTTTTGATTTTCTTGCACTAGGACCCCCAGATCCCTTTGTACTGCAGTACTTTCCAGTTTCTCGCCATTAAGATAATAGTCCCATTAATTTCTCTAGTACTTTTTCTCAACTGATATTAATTGTTTTAAGTTCCTCACTCTCATTAGCCCCTTGGTTCCCCACTATTTCTGGTTTGCTTTTTGTGTCTTCTACTGTGAAAACAGATACAAAATATTTGTTTAACATCTCTGCCATTTCCTTATTTCCCATTATAATTTGTCCTCTCTCAGCCTCTGAGGGGCCAATGTTTATTTTTGCTACTCTTTTACTTTTTACATACGTGTAGAAGTTCTTACAATCTGCTTTTATATTTCTTGCTAGTTTTCTCCCCTTTTTGTCAATTTTTGGTCATCTTTTGCTGGTTTCTAAAACTCTCCCAATTGACAAGTGACAACTTGTAAGCCTCTTCTTTTAATTTAACTTTGCATCTGGCATAGTTCTGATGCAGCAGTGGATGGCAAACTGTCAGTGGGGGACTGAAAAGACCCAGTAGCACTGAAATTTGGGGCCATGGTAACTGTCGCAATCATTGTGCAAGTGATAGAGACTAACATAGTTTTAGATTATGTCATTAAGATTCTGCAAGCCAAAAAAGACAGGAGGTGTTGCAAAATTCAGGGCAATTTAAGAAGAAAAGTAGAATTCATCAAAAGACTTGTGTAAACTATAGCCTGCTTTAGAAGCAGCATGTCTGGACTAAATTACTGACATTCTGACAAAGGATGGATGGTAACAATCATGTAATATTACCTAATCAACTATTGATAAGAAACGGGTCAATCTACAGTCCAGCCAGAATGAAGTATATGGCGGTGCAACATTAATCAAGGACAGCCAGCATGGATGTGTTAAGGGATGGTTGTGTCTGACTAACTTGACTGAATTTTTTGGAGGTAACAAGGAGGGTCAATGAGGTAGCGCATTTGATGTAATCTACATGGATTTTAGAAAGGCTTTTGACAAGGTCCCTTGCGGCAGACTAGCCAGAAAAGTAAAAGCCCTTGGGATCCATGGGAAAGTGGCAAGTTGGATCCAAAATTGGCTCAGGGGCAGGAAGCAAAGGGTAATGGTCGACGGGTGTTTTTGTGTCTGGAAGGCTGTTTCCAGTGGGGTTCCGCAGGGTGCAGTACTGGGTCCCTTGCTTTTTGTGGTATATATCAGTGATTTAGACTTAAATGTAGGGGGCATGATTAAGAAGTTTGCAAACAATACAAAAATTGGTTGTGTGGTAGATAGTGAGGAAGAAAGCTGTAGACTGCAGGAAGATATCAACGGACTGGTCAGGTGGGCAGAAAAGTGGCAAATAGAATTCAATCCGGAGAAATGTGAAATAATGCATTTGGGGAGAGCAAACAAGGCAAGGGACTACACAATAAATGGTAGGATAATGAGAGCTGTAGAGGAAGAGAGGGACCTTGGAGTGCATGTCCACAGATCCATGAAGGTAGTAGGACAGGTAGAGAAGGTGGTTAAGGCGGAATACAGGATACTTTCCTTTGTTAGCTGAAGCATAGAATATAATAGCAGCGAGGTTATGCTAGAACTGTATAAAACACTAGTTAGGCCACAGCAAGAATACTGCATACAGTTCTGGTCTCCACATTACAGGAATGATATGATTGCACTAGAGAGGGTACAGAGGAGATTTACGAGGATGTTGCCAGGACTGGAGAATTTTAGCTATGAGGAAAGATTGGATAGGCGGGGGTTGTTTTCTTTGTAACAAAGGAGGCTGAGGGGAGATTTAATTGAGGTGTATAAAATTATGAGGGGCCTAGATACAGTGGATAGGATGGACCTATTTCCCTTAGAGAGAGGTCAATAACCAAGGGGCATAGATTTAAAGTGATTGGTAGAAGGATTAGAGAGGAGTTGAGGAGAATTTTTTTCACCCATAGAGTGGTGGGGGTCTGGAACTCACTGCCTGAAAGGGCAGTAGAGGCAGAAACCCTCATTGCATTTAAAAAGTACTTGGATATGCACTTGAAGTGCCGTAACCTACAAGGCTACGGACCAAGAGCTAGATAATGGGATTAGGCTGGATAGCTCTTTTTCAGCTGGCACAGAAACGATGGGCCGAATAGCCTCCTTCTGTGCCTTAAATTTCTATGATTGCTACATTCTGATGGAGTTGGTCTTAGCCCCCCATGGGTATCCTACTTGTGAGTATATAGGCGCATAGACCTGCTGGTACTTTCTGTCGAAATTTAATAAACCAAGAAGTTAATTTATCTCTGATGTCCAAACTTACATGATTTCGATTGACCTTGATCAATCCACCACTCACACTCCAGCTCCTTCTACCTCCTCTCAGAGTGGGATTCCAAGAAATACTCCCACAAAGCAAAAGACTTAGCTACATAAGTTTCTAAAGAAACAGGACCTTTTCTGTATAGGAAGAGGGGGCTCTAATTTAATTTATTTAGCCATTTTTAAAAGTTGGTTCCTAAACTATTGCCATATGAATACAGTGCTTGCACACATGAAGCAGGGAAGGACCAAACTAAATTTGTGCCCCTCTAGCCATATCAATAATAATGCCCAAATTCATCAAAGACTTGAAAACGGCTCCATATCTGGGCAGGTTCTCCTGGCACCTGTGTCACACTAATTCACAAAATATGAGAAAAGCTTGCCATTTGAAAGCGATTTTATCACCGGAACATCCAAATTCTCTCTCGCTTAATCACAAACTTTCTTTTATTTCAACATTTTATTGATAATATTATAGTCAGTGTTTCTCTGAACTAATTCTTCCTGAGCTCCACTTATACCATCCCAACCATTCTTCCTCCCTCCTGCAACCTCACTGTTTTAAACTCAGAACTCATCACACTGTCACCTACTCCTACTCTTTTTTTCCCAGGAATTCCTCACTTCATTCAGTCTTCCCCTCCTCCTACAATCTACAAGCTTTGAAAACCCAAACTTAGTATCACCTGCCCACCTCTTGTTGATTTAGCTTCTCTCCTACTCTTCCCAACATTAGCAGTGCCTAGCACTATGGACCTTCACGAAAATTCTAGAAACCTCATGTCCTCTATTACAGTGCATGAGTGGCATCTACTGATGCCTAAAGCCTAACACTGCTGCTACGGGTTTCACATATTTCTGAGCTCCTCTAGCTTTGGCAATGTTGGGCCAAGTTAAAGCTTTCCTTAGGCAGCTGTCTCGTGCCTGTCTCAGACTTCCCTGAGCTTGTCCAGCTTTTCTTAAAGCGCTGAAAAAATGAAGCAGTTAACTATAAAATATTTTTTGAAGAATTTGGCTTGTAGTCTGACACCTTAAACAGTGCTTTGCTTGATGTCAGTTTCTAACTCAATGGCTCTAATACTAAAAACAATGAGTCAGATTGAACTTTCTATACAAGTGCGCTCATCACACTGGGATATCTTTGTCTGGGAATGTAACGTCTCAATGTGGCACACGGTGACAGTATTGAGTGATCCAGGGACAATGCACAGTTCCTTCTTGTTTGACAATATTACAATCAACCTTCTGTGTTATTGTGCCTTTCCTATTTTACCTGTGCCATATCATCATCACCTGTCATTGTGAGGTTGCCACCTGCATTCTCAATGAAAGACAACCTCCCTGTCATTGGTTTGAGTACTTGGAAATATGTCAGGAACAGCCAGCCTCATTTCAGTGAGATTATAATACTGCATCGGCACAACATACAAAGTACACCAATGAACTGTTGTCAAACAGCACAATGACATACAGTACACTGACACTGGACAATGAAACAATGCAATAACATAGAGCAATGAAAGAGAGCAATAACACAGAGCAGCAACAACAACTTGCATTTATATAGCGCCTTTAACATAGTAAAACGTCCCAAGGTGCTTCACAGGAGCGTTATCAAACAAAATGTGACACCAAGCCACATAAGGAGATATTAGGACAGGTGACCAAATGCTTGGGCAAAGAGGTAGGTTTTAAGGAGCGTCTTAAAGGAGGTGAGAAAGGTAGAGAGGTGGAGAGGTTTAGGGAGGGAATTCCAGAGCTTAGGGCCTAGGCATCTGAAGAAATAGGAGAAGCGCAAGAAGCAAGAATTGGAGGGGTGCAGGGCTGGAGGAGGTTACAGAAATAGTGGGGGGGGGCGAGGTCATGGAGGAATTTGAAAACAAAGATGAGACAGGGCAACGACCAATTTTCAGGATGTCTCAAAGCCACCAATGAATTACTTTGAAGTGTAGTCACTGTTATATAGGCAAACACAGCATATTCCTGTTGTAATTATGGTATTGCCTGTGAATGTAAGCACTCTGTGAACTCAGGCGTTGAGGGTTGAATGCAGTATGTCACATATGCTGACTGCATGCACTGTTGGTTGTTCTTAATACAGTGGTGAGTACTTAATATTTCTTAATTGAACATATTCAGTAATCTGCCTCTTTTAATAGTTATCTTTACATTGCATGGCTGTTACAGGCTTCCTGTAAACCTGGGGCACCAGCTGAGAGTGATCACCATAAATGTGAACTGACCAAGAACGAAAGACCATTCTGAAAATGACTGCACTGCCTGTAAGATTTCACAAGCACAGATCATGCTAATTAACACTGGTGTAAGCACAATCACGCTGACTGTTGATTTCACCAACACTGAACACACTGACTGCAGTTTTACCAGTATTGATTACACCAGCAGTGATTTCTCCATTCTTCATCATGCTCACTGTGTAATTTCAATAACACTGACCATACTAACTGTAAGATTCCAACACCACTGATCAGCCTGTGTGATTTCAGCAACATTAATCATACTGATGTTGCCAAAAGTGATGAATTTAACAGCAGTCATTAGACTGACCACATGATTTCAATAGCACTGATCATGCCGGCAGTGTGACTTTACTAATAAATGATCACACTGACTCCAATTCACCAGGATCAGTTTTGTGTCTCTCTTTCTTTCCTAATATCTCTATCCGTATTCTCATTCACTATTCTCTGCCCTTATCTAGGCCTGCCCACTGCCATTTCTCCCCCTTATCACACTCACCTGGCTTTGATTTTTTTTTCTATATGATAGGGGAACAGATAGGGTGGATAGAGAGAAACTATTTCCGCTGGTTGGGGATTCTAGGAATAGGGGGCACAGTCTAAAAATTAGAGCCAGACCTTTCAGGAGCGAGATTAGAAAACATTTCTACACACAAAGGGTGGTAGAAGTTTGGAACTCTCTTCCGCAAATGGCAATTGATACTAGCTCAATTGCTAAATTTAAATCCGAGATAGATAGCTTTTTGGCAACCAAAGGTATTAAGGGATATGGGCCAAAGGCGGGTATATGGAGTTAGATCACAGATCAGCCATGATCTTATCAAATGGCAGAGCAGGCACGAGGGGCTGAATGGCCTACTCCTGTTCCTATGTTCCTATATATTGAGTGAAAATCCAAACTGAAGCTATTCCCATGCTACCATTTCTCATGATATTATTAGATTGCAGTCTCAAATTTTCATTTTATTCTGTTGCTCATTGGATGGTGGGAAAGGTGAAGTTGGTACACGAGGTTGTCCCTCACAGGCAGGAATTGAACATGAACCTGTTAACCACTGAGCTTAAAAAAGCACATTAAGCAATTCCAGACCATCAGTGATTTGGAATTGTTCTGTGATTGCATCGAATTTAAAATCCTCATCCTTAAATCTCTGCATGGCTTTGCAACCTCCACCAGCCTCAGATCACCTCCCATGCCCTCTAATCCTCCAACTCCGGCCTTCTGTGGAACTCCTCCCCTCCCTTTGCCACACCATTGTTGGCAGTGCCTTCAACCACCATAACCCTACTGTCTGGAACTCCTCTGCATCTCTTTTAAACTAAGCCTCTCCCAACTTTCACACAATGGCTTGGAATCCACTCTTTTATCTATTATTTTCTCTTCCTCTTACCCTCCATGAAGTGCCATGGAATATTTTCTATGTTAAAGGCACTATATAAATGTAAGACGTTAATAATTTTTCCACCTCCAATTTTCTCTCTTCATTTATTGAAGGCTCTGACTCTTTCTAGGATACTGTCCCATGGGTTCTGGCAGCCCTTGTACCTCAGTTAAAATGTGGTTCTTCCTCTATGACCCAAGGCAATGAGCATCAAAAGGCTATTCAACTGCACAGCCAAGTCCAGCCTATCCTTACCTAATCCGCACACTTCCGAGGATGAATCACCAGATAGCAGTGGAGAGCTGATTTTTCCTCACTCTAGCCCAGGCGTTGTGTTGCCAATTGTGATACCCAATTACTGCCCTGGCGGAGATCTGCTAACGTACCACATACCAGAAATTATCCTGGTCCCCAAGGCGCAGTCTCATTCTAGGTAGTTAATTTACCCAGTGAGCCAAACTGGTTATCTAGTTTATGCTTAACTATTGTGTGTTTAAAATGGTCTCAAAATTCCAAAAAGGTACTGCAGCTGTAGTTGGCATTGTAAATTTGGTGACTGAGTGCAATGGGGCTGCACATAACGTTATGTGACAGGCATCTATTGAACCCTCACTGGTCCCCGCCCTGAATAAAAATGACAGTATTAGACCCCCAGAATAAGCGAGAGCGAGTGGATGAACTAAATACGACAGTGAGGTGAAACGGAGCTTCGTGGATTCAAATGGGGAGGACGGGCAGGCGAGGCACTGGCTGTAGAGGGTCGTCAGAGAACCTTCCAGAAGCACGAGAAAAAGATTAAACAACGACCGAAAGGATGCGGCGCGCACCGAGCATCTCACCTCTTCCCGCTTAATTCGTCAGCTCTTCACCCGACATGATCGCCATTGTAGAAAAGTAAGGCCGCAGCCGGCAGACAAACCTTAACACGGCCCAACACAGGGCGCGGCCTCAACGGCAGGCTTCAGCTCGACACTCCCGCCAAAAATCACAGCCACCGACCCCGGACTCCAACAGGCAGCACATCCCCCCGCAACCGCGAGCAAATATTTCCGATCCCCAATAACCGTAAGAAATGAATGTAAGTGGAGGAATGGGATCTCAGCAGCAAGAGACGTCCCTCAAAGCAACCGAACCTTCCAGAAGCAACTCTTAAAACCCCCCACCCTACTGGGTAACAACTCTTAACCCCTTCCCCCACTGGGTAACAACTCTTAACCCCTCCCCCCACTGGGCAACAACTCTTAACCCCTTCCCCCACTGGGTAACAACTCTTAACCCCTCCCCCCCCACTGGGTAACAACTCTTAAACCCCCACCCTACTGGGCACCAACTCTTAACCCCCACCCTACTGGGTAACAACTCTTAACCCCTCCCCCCAGTGGGTAACAACTCTTAACCCCCACCCTACTGGGCAACAACTCTAACCACCATCACCACTCCCACTCACCCAGCAATAATCCAATACTCCCCCATCACTTGATAAGCACAACCCCCCCGCAAGAACTCTACTTGACAAGCACAATTTTCTCCATCCCCCAAGCAAGAATTCTACCCCATCCACTGATAAGCACAGTGTAATGGTATTGCACCTTCTATTTTATAGTAATTAGAGCAGGAGTCCATCGGAATAGCTCAGCAATTTCAGCCCTTATCCTATTTATTTCTATCTATATCTACCTATCTATAATAAGGAAAAAGAAAGACTTGCATTCACATACTGCCTTTCATGTCCTCAGGGCATCACAAAACACTTTACAGCCAATGTAAGGGGTTTTTACTGTTTCTCAGGCTTATTATAGGTCAGCCAGTTATGTTTTTCCTGAGCTGCCCTGCCCGCTGTGCGGTTGCGAATCGCTTTCCCCTTCCTGATTCTGAGCTGAGGACTTATTGGGTGGTAACAAGGACAGATGAACAGACCAGTGGATTGGTACAAGGAAAACCAATGTTTATTAATAAGAAAACTAAAACTACAAGGTAAACAGTATTATACAGAAGATAAAAGAAATCGCTATGGATGCAATACAGTCTTACACTTAACGGGGTGGAAGAAACGGACACATCGAGGGAAAATTCTAAAATCACAATTTTAGCAATACCCCTTTAACTCCCACCCTTACACCTAACTAGGTTGTCTTGTGGCGGCCAGAAAATTAATGCTCACCGGTGAAACAGATGAAAAGGCCTGGCCCCAGTGCCCTGCTGCTGCCGTCGACATGTGGTTGCGAGGTTTACTGGATGGCCTTCCTTCTTAGTTGCTAGCAGGCAGACAGGACACCGGGCCAAGAGGCGAAGAGAAGAGAGAGAGATTCTGCGAAGCCCCAGTTATATCCTCCCGGTATCAGGTTTTTTTTTTCGTGCCTCATCAGCTTGCTCCATTGTTCGATTTGAGCACGAAAACGTAAGACAAAGGACCCCAATCTCTGGCCCATTTACATAATGGCCGGTATCTGTACTGATGAGTTCCATAACTGCTTTCCATTGTTCCTGAATGTTCCTTGATGGTTCACCTTAGGTGGACAATTGTAAACAATTTTACAACACCAAGTTATAGTCCAGCAATTTTATTTTAAATTCACAAGCTTTCGGAGGCTTCCCCCTTCCTCAGGTGAACGATGTGAGGAAGGGGGAAGCCTCACATCGTTCACCTGAGGAAGGGGGAAGCCTCCGAAAGCTTGTGAATTTAAAATAAAATTGCTGGACTATAACTTGGTGTTGTAAAATTGTTTACAATTGTCAACCCCAGTCCATCACCGGCATCTCCACATCACCTTAGGTGGGATTACTTCTGATGGCTTGCCTCAGGGCGTGAATGCAACTGCTTGTCTCCCTGCATTGTTCAAAAAAAATCCCTGTCTGCCCTTGTGGAAAGGTGTCTAGTTTCAAATGCTGCAGGCCTTTGGCCATGTGTCTGACTGCAGCCATTTTGAGAGGCCCTGGCTTATTTGGAACACAGTCACACCAGGGTTATTTTTTTAATAACTCCAATAAATCTTCGGGGGTGGGGGGAACATGTGAAATTTTGCGAATCCCTTCACCAATTAAGTACTTTTGAAGTGTAGTTACTATTGTAATATAGGAAATGTGGCAACCAATATGCGCACAGCAAGGTTCCACACACAGCAATGTGAAAAATGACCAGATAATCTATTTTTAGTGATGTTGTTTGAGGGATAAATATTGTCCAGGTCACCAGGGGAGAACTCCCCTGCTCTTCTTCGAAATAGTGTCATGGATCCTTTACGTCCACCTGAGAGGGCAGACAGGGCTTTGGTTTAATGTCTCATTCGAAAGACGGCACCTCCGACATATAATAGAGAAAATGGGCAAACAGAACCAAGTGTAATGGGGAAAGGACCAAGGCTACTGGGGACTGTAATGGGGACTGGATGATGTGTAACAGGGACGTGAGGACCTAATGTAACAGAGACAGGAACAAGAGTAACACGACTGAGAGGACGGAGAGTAACGGACAAAAGAACTAAGTGTAATAAGAACAGGGACAAGTGTAACAGGGACTGGATCTACTGCAAAGGCGATATGGCCAAGTGTAACAGTGACAAGACCAAGTGTAACAAAAATGAGAGGACCTAGTGTAACTGGGACAAGAGGACAAACTGACACAGGGACAGGGTCAAGAATAACAAGGACAATAGGATCAAGTTTAATAGGGCAGGCAGGAGGCGATTGAAGTTAACTTAATTACATGCTTAGAAGCAGGATGCTTTCAGAGCTAATAAAAATAAAACTGAATATTAAAAATGAAATTTCCAAGCACTGAGATGCATATCAGACACCTCTGATCTGTGAATCCTATTTCTCATCAATCAATAGAGACTTGTTTACAACTGCAACCAATTATACAAAATAGAAAGTCGATACAAATTGTTTTTGACTGAGTCAGCACTTTTCAACCAGACTGAAACAAAGTTCTTTTATAAGGAATATGTTACATTATCATTGGGCTAAAGATACCTCTCCAGCCAATTGGTATGTCATATTTAAAAAATGGAGTAATTGAATTTGCAATTTTTCCATTAAGCTTCTGCATGCGTTCTATTTTTGTGTGTGATTAGCCTCAGCCTTGGAAAGGCTGGTTCATTTTTCAATCAATACTCTGCTCTGACCCTCTCCTTGCTATCTCATTTCTATTAGGTCTCTAATGGCTGCTGTTCTTCACATTGTTCCAATCCACTAAATAGCACAAGGTAAGCACTGTCACTGCATTGTGGGAAACCCTTCCAATAGGGACAACTCCTGATATTGATAAAATAGTGAGAGAGAGGCTGGAAAGGTTTCCACAGAGAGGCTCGAAAGGTTTTAGCAGAGAGAGAGGCTGGAAGCTGGAAGAAAAAGGAGTCACCTATCAGACAATGTGATTTTTCTTGTGTTGCTGAGGTGTTAGAATTATCGTTACTGGTCCTGGAGCAGGGAGGGGGAAACCAGCCAGAGTTTCCACTCCTAATCATTATTGAGTGCCCCTTGCTGAAAATTGCACATGTGTGGATGTTGGATGAGGATGGAGGGTGGTTAAAAATAAAGAAGGGGGCAGGAGCAAGAAGTCCCCCTGGGCCCACTGGTGAGAATCTGGGCCTGAGATTCTGGCGATGTTGTTTCTCTGCCAGATGCGTGGTGGTTGGGGCTTCCTCCCACCGTGATGTCCTGTTGCTGATCCCACTGTAAATTACAGAGTCAGATAATTTATATAATCAGAGGATGTCTAAATCCAGCCTGCAGTGCCTCAGAGAGGTTGGGCCGGAGAATCATGAAGGGGTGGGAGTCAGAGAGGTGGAAGGGTGAGGAAAATAGCAGGAGTAGTCTTAAGCCGCAACAGGACATAAAACCTGCTGCTGTTTAAAGGGGCAATGGCAGCCCTGGAGGAAGCAGGCAACTTGGAGAAGAGGAATGACAGCAAAAGAAGACCAGCCAACTTCAGGGACTCTGACCTGGATGTCCTCCTTGTGAAAATATGGAGCAGGAGGGATGGGCTGTTCAGGGTCAGAGGCTGAGGACCCTCCAAAAATGCAGTATGCACTATGTGGAAGGAGATGCCCGGTGTAGTGAGTGCCACCTCCTTGATCTCCAGGACTCCTTTGCAGTGCTGGGAAAAGTTTAACAACCTCACCAGAGCAGCCAGGATAAGTTACCTGCTTCCCCTGGCCCTTTCTTGCAGTCTCTTGGTACATGTGGCACTCCTTCATTCATTACCATTAACTGTGCACTCAGGCTGTACTCTGAAAAACTGATCCCTTCTCCCCCACCCCTGCTACCTACAAATGCCTCACAATGTGTCATCCATAACTCACAACACATGTCCCTCCATGTTTTTTGCCCCTCAAGTAACCTGATGTACCCCAACTATTGTAATGAAAGACTGCCCAACAATAATTGCCAAGAATCTAAGGCTATAGCTGGTGGTTGCCCCAACTCTAGACCTCTGATCACTCTTCAGAAAGAAGCTATGAAGATCCTGGGGAGCCACATGGCCAAACCTGTTGGGGACAGAACTGTAGGTGGTGCAGTGGAAGCTGTGGGTTTGTCTGAACCATCTGCAGCTTATAGAATGATTTGGGAGCACAAACACACAAGCAAGCACCATCAAAAGCTACAGAGGAACCGTCCATGGTAGTCATCTGTCATTATAACGTCTCTTCCATTTCTTTTCCTCAAGATGACCCAAAGAAGGAGTGCTGCTGAGAAAGAAGAGGCAAGCAGGCTTTCACCTTCATCCTACCAAATACAACTTCACCCATGCTATCATTCACCCAATCTCCAGCCCAGAGAAATCCATCCAGGGGGATGTAGAAAGTTTGGATGACGGGTTTTTACTGGATGAGACACAACATAGGAGGGTGCCGGAGAATGAAACTGGGATCTGATATTGGGGAGCAGAAACTCTGCAGAAGTCAGCCCCTGGCTCTCAAGCCTGCAGACTTAGACCATAGGGGTCCTGTTCTAAAACGAAGGGTGTTGGATGAGCATTACATTAACATGGAGCTACTGAGGACCATCTTGGAGAACCTGAGACAGGTGGCAAGATCATGGTGAAGTCTTCTCTGTCATCTTTAACAAGGTGCTACCACCAGATCTGTTCAATCAGCTGGGTGATGCCACCTGGGAGACGCCCCTCAAATGATGGCCTTCACATACTGCACTCAAATCATGTTTCAGGAGAAACTCCCCACAACACCCATGAAAGGCAAGGAACTGGAGTGGGCATACCCGGCATTAGAGAACTGACTCCTTACGACGAGCAGGCCATAGAGCTATGGAGAGACGCTCCACTTTAGCCGTAGGACAGTGCGGATTCCAGGTTACTGAGTGCAGGCCTGCACAATCACCATAACATTCCTGTAAAACAGCCTTCAGCCAGGAGCTTCCTCACCCTTAATGTGTAGGGGTTATGATCATGCGTTCTTAGGTTATGCCCTCTTGTAGAGCTAACACAGAAATAGGAGCAGAGGAAGATAAAGAGGGGGAAGATGGTAATGATGACAAGAAGAAATTTCTTCCTTGTAGACTATGACGATGATGATGATAATGGGAGTAATGAACAGCAGGCCACACAAGAGACCCTGAATTATCTTCTTGCTCAATATTCCTCTGCCCCAACCCTGTCAATTTCACCCCTGTGTCACTTGCTTCCTCACTTCCACGACCAGGACAGTGAGTGTACCAGACCCTGGGACACAGAGACAGGACAAGACAGTGAGTGTACCAGACCCTGTGACACAGAGACAGGACAAGACAGTGAGTGTACCAGACCCTGTGACACAGAGACAGGACAGTGAGTGTACCAGACCCTGTGACACAGAGACAGGACAGTGAGTGTACCAGACCCTGTGACACAGAGACAGGACAGTGAGTGTACCAGGCCCTGGGACACAGAGTCAGTACAGTGAGTGTACCAGGCCCTGGGACACAGAGTCAGGACAGTGAGTGTACCAGACCCTGTGACACAGAGACAGGACAAGACAGTGAGTGTACCAGGCCTGGGACACAGAGACAGGACAAGACAGTGAGTGTACCAGGCCCTGGGACACAGAGTCAGGACAGTGTACCAGGCCTGGGACACAGAGACAGGACAGTGAGTGTACCAGGCCCAGTGACACAGAGACAGGACAGTGAGTGTACCAGACCCTGTGACACAGAGACAGGACAGTGAGTGTACCAGGCCCCGTGACACAGAGACAGGACAAGACAGTGAGTGTACCAGGCCCAGTGACATAGAGACAGGACAGTGAGTGTACCAGGCCTGGGACACAGAGACAGGACAGTGAGTGTACCAGGCCTGGGACACAGAGACAGGACAGTGAGTGTACCAGACCCTGTGACACAGAGACAGGACAGTGAGTGTACCAGACCCTGGGACACAGAGACAGGACAGTGAATGTACCAGGCCCAGTGACACAGAGACAGGACAAGACAGTGAGTGTACCAGGCCCTGGGACATAGAGTCAGGACAGTGAGTGTACCAGGCCTGGGACACAGAGACAGGACAGTGAGTGTACCAGGCCCAGTGACACAGAGACAGGACAGTGAGTGTACCAGACCCTGTGACACAGAGACAGGACAAGACAGTGAGTGTACCAGGCCCTGGGACACAGGGTCAGGACAGTGAGTGTACCAGGCCCTGTGACACAGAGACAGGACAGTGAGTGTACCAGGCCCTGGGACACAGAGACAGGACAGTGAGTGTACCAGGCCTGGGACACAGAGACAGGACAGTGAGTGTACCAGGCCCAGTGACACAGAGACAGGACAGTGAGTGTACCAGACCCTGTGACACAGAGACAGGACAAGACAGTGAGTGTACCAGGCCCTGGGACACAGGGTCAGGACAGTGAGTATACCAGGCCCAGTGACACAGAGACAGGACAGTGAGTGTACCAGGCCCTGGGACATAGAGACAGGACAGTGAGTGTACCAGGCCCCGTGACACAGAGTCAGGACAGTGAGTGTACCAGGCCCTGTGACACAGAGACAGGACAGTGAGTGTACCAGGCCCTGTGACAGAGACAGGACAGTGAGTGTACCAGACCCCGTGACACAGGGTCAGGACAGTGAGTGTACCAGACCCCGTGACACAGGGTCAGGACAGTGAGTGTACCAGGCCCTGAGACATAGAGACAGGACAGTGAGTGTACCAGGCCCTGGGACACAGAGTCAGGACAGTGAGTGTACCAGGCCCTGGGACACAGAGACAGGACAGTGAGTGTACCAGGCCCTGGGACACAGAGACAGGACAGTGAGTGTACCAGGCCCTGGGACACAGAGACAGGACAGTGAGTGTACCAGGCCCTGGGACACAGAGACAGGACAGTGAGTGTACCAGACCCCATGACACGGAGACAGGACAGTGGGTGTACCAGGCCCCGTGACACAGAGTCAGGACAGTGAGTGTACCAGGCCCCGTGACACAGAGTCAGTACAGTGAGTGTACCAGGCCCTGGGACACAGAGACAGGACAAGACAGTGAGTGTACCAGGCCCTGGGACACAGAGACAGGACAGTGAGTGTACCAGACCCCATGACACAGAGTCAGGACAGTGAGTGTACCAGGCTACAGTGCGTTTGCACCACTCAACACTCCTTCAAATATCCATCCATCATGTCAGTCCCTTATTAATTCATTTCAGTATTACCTGTTGCATTAATTACTGAGTTTTCTACATTCACAATATATCAGGTGCCCAACCTGTGACCCATTCAGCCTCTGTGCCCTGGCAGTCGACCCTTGCAGCCCTGGTAACTCAATCCTATTTGTGCTTATATTCATCTGGTTTGTCTGTTTGAATTTTGTGGACCTGGAGGCTTGGAAAGGGCTGTTCTTAGCGCTGCTGTGTCATTGGTGGATAAATCCTGAATCAGATTTGTTGGTATCAACAACTTGAGGTATATGCAAATTAGTGGGAAAAGGAGTTTAAACTAATAGGACAAACTCTATGATCCTGATCGGCCCCCACAGGGAACACATTGCATGAAAGTGATTATCCATTGAAATAACATTCATAGGCTGCAAGTCACAGTCTCCTGCAATGCGCTCCTTGGCAAGTTTAGCTCTCCACTGGGAGCACGATATCATGGTATCAGCCATGATAGGTGATCCTTGAGACTCCATAGAACACACCTGTGTGGCCCACAGAGTCAAAGGTTGAATGCTCCTGCAGCATATAATTCATATGTACGTTGATTACTACGCTTCCTAATATGGAACTCAGTTTCATATTTATTTACAGATATATTTCTGGGTTTATGTTTTCATAAATTATTTTATTTGTGAGTTAATTTAAATTTAAATTTAAATATATGCATGAATATGTGTATGCATTTCATTATTAATTTGATTATTTATTTATTGTATATTAAATGTTATAATTCATACTAAAAATGTTACTTTCTATTCATTATTCATAATTCCATTATGGTTCAGATTAACCCCATGCTGAGCAAGCACAGTGTAGGTTGGATGGACGCCTCTGTTGCATATTTAAAACAAATAGAGAGCTATTTTTCACCTAGCAAGCAAATACATTTAGTCTACAGGGCTTGTCTATAAATTATTCAAAGGGGACTGGGCGGTACAGTTAGTAAGAATACTACCTTTTCATCTCAGGGGTGTGAGTTTTTTTTTATTCATTCATGGGATGTGGGCATCGCTGGCAAGGCCAGCATTTATTGCCCATCCCTAATTGCCCTTGAGAAGGTGATGGTGAGCCGCCTTCTTGAACCGCAGCAGTCCGTGTGGTGAAGGTTCTCCCACAGTGCTGTTAGGTAAGGAGTTGCAGGATTTTAACCCAGCGACGATGAAGGAACAGCAATATATTTCCAAGTCAGGATGGTGTGTGACTTGGAGGGGAACGTGCGGGTGGTGGTGTTCCCATGCGTCTGCTGCCCTTGTCCTTCTAGGTGGTAGAGGTCGCGGGTTTGGGAGGTGCTGTCGAAGAAGCCTTGGCGAATTATGGGACGATAGTCGCCTTCATCTGTTTATATAGGAATATTGGCATGCACAGGACTGGATAAGACCATTGCAGTCAATCTAGCCGAGTCCCAAAGTCATAAACCCCCACACAATACTCTGGGGTTGATTTTGAGGTGACTGCTTCCATTGGGCAGAAGACATACAAAACGAGTCCACATCTGCCCGGTAGAAGCAGCCAGAGGCCTACACCATTCTCATGGCCGGACCTCAGTTGAATTCCATCGGTGAGCTCCTTGTGCATTTGGAGCAGTTCACTGATTTGGGATGGCAGGATATCCAGCAGCTTCTCCACAGAGCTGAGCCGGACCAGGTAAGGAAAAGGGGGGGGAAGGAGGTGATCCCGGGGGAGGGCTGCTTCGGAGAGGTGGGGGGGGGGTGTCGTTTTTTCTGGGACCAGGACGAACGTCCCGCAAAAGTCACGCAAACCCTTTTTCGAGCGGTCTACGGTGGTTCCTTTAAGCAGCACTAGTTAGGCTGCTCTACATCAAGTATCACTAGGTGGATATTGGTACTTCAAAATTGCACCAGGGTCCTCTTGACATCACAGGACCCCAATTTGCATGGGACGACGAGGCTCCCACCTGTTCCTGGCAGAAGTTTGGGCGGCCTACATCAAGCCCACTACTAAAATGGTAGCGGGTCAGATATGAGCAGGAACAGGGTGGTAAGTTGTGCTGCTCTGTTCCCGTCCAAAAACAGGGATGAATATCACCCACTCTGTTTCTAACATTCCTCAATAGCAATTGTCACTAAAATAATTATTCATCTTTTTAAATTCACTGAGACTAACCACCTCTACTGTGTCCCATGAGGCAGTCTGTTCCACACATTCACCACTTTCGTTGTGAAGTAGTTGAATCTGAATTGTCAGTTCATCTTCAGATCATGAGCCCATAATCCCTGGTTTGAATCTATTGGCTGTAATGATACAACATTTTATGAGGCAGCCTCAACCCAGTAGTCACAGGTTACATGTGCAAAACTGCCCAAATCTGCCATTAAATGAATGGTGTCAGTCTGAGGCCATCAGGATGAATGGCTGGAACGGAAAATGAAGATGTCACATTGGTGCAGTAGGAGTCAGTTTGGGGGTTGGGCAAGTTGTTGGAGCAGAGTAAAAGGATCTTTGATCTCTGGGAGAACTTGTTGTTGACAGAGAAAACATTCCCAATATTTAACATTAATATCCCTTACCAGAGCTGTATTGAATGACTTACTTAAATATTTCAAAAACATGTCATGAGGGAAGGGGTGATTTGCCAAACATTGCAATTAAAGGAACCCTCACAGCAGTCTCACTACAATCCCCTGGTACCTGTCATTTCCAAAGCCAAACACTTAGTTTAAACTTACCTGTCAAAACTATTTAATAATTTAATGTAAAATGATTTAAGTTTATAATCCTGTGACAGCTATCGTGAGCTTCTGGATAAAAGTAACAATCACAGAGCTCCCAAGCTCATTTTCAGAGTGTTATGGTGCCTGAACATGAGATGGGAACTCTGGGTGCCAGGATTCAGCAATCTCTGACTTTACATTTAGCTGAGAGTACAGGTAAGATGTTATTGTCAAACTGTGACCCCCTCCCAGCAGACAGCTTTTAGATTTTCCATGTCAGATGATGAGAAAAATCCTCAAACACCACTCCACCTTTCTTTCCAATTCCCACCACCCCCCTCCTCAAAGGCAATGACTTACATAGAATTTTACAGCACAAAAACAAGCCATTCGGCCCAACAGATCTATGCCGGTGTTTATGTTTCACATGAGCCTCCTTCCACCTTACTTCATCTCACCCTATCAACATATCCTTCTATTCCTTTCACCCTCATGTACTAATCTAGCTTCCCCTTAAATGCATCTATGTGGTGCTCTATGGGCCCTCCAATACCTCATTAAATTGACCAATTTTCATGTGTGAGGCCACATAGTGAATGCCAGGAGTCATCACAGCTGAACCACATCCTGTCCTCATCTGATATCATACATGTGTGTTCTCTAATTGGATTGCTTGATAGTGATCAGAGGCAGGAACCTTGGCTGATTCTTTTTCCCCCCACTAGGTCAGGGGACCCGAATCAGGATGAGACACAAAGCTCACAGAGTTACTCAACATTCATCTGAGGGACCTGCAGTCAACAAATCGGAACCAGATCTCGAGCACAAGATTAACAGCAACTTGCATTTATATAGCACCTTTAACGTAGTAAAATATCCCAAGGCGCTTTATGGGAGCGTAATCAGATAAAAATTGACACCGAGCCAAACACGGAGACGTTAGGACAGATGGCCAAACACTTGGTTAAAGAGGTAGGTTTTAAGCAGCCTCTTAAAAAGGAGGAGAGAGAGGTGGAGAAGCAAAGAGGTTTGGGGAGGGAATTCCAGAGCTTAGGGCCTAGACAGCTGAAGGCACGGCCACCAATAGTGGGACAAAGGACGTGGGTGATGCTCAAGGCCAGAGTTGGAGGAACCCAGAGTTCTCAGAAGGTTTGTAGGGCTTCAGGAGGTTACAAAAAGACCTTGGAGCTGAAATAGCCTAAGAGCCATGGCTTTCTCTAATTAGGCTGTATTCCAAAGTCACTCCATCGATGTGCAGGTGTCAGGATCTGTTGCCAGAGGACTTGAATGCTGCAACACTGGCTGTGTGGGCCTCAACTGGCAGCTCAACAATACAATAATTGGCCAGCAGGATCCAAAAGAACCCAACTTGATTCTTTTCTTTTCCCCTATCATCCCTTGCATCCACATTGCTGAAACACTCTGGCACTGGCACCGACACACATGGTGAAAACATGACGACTAGTGCAAGCCCTCTTCCTGTGCAGAGGCCCCAGGGCTATTAATACTGGCACAAATGGTGTGCACTCAACAGCGGGATCAATAAAACTCCATAAATTGTACAAACTTAATGTAAATGAATGTCATAATTATCACAGTGCATAACATTTTATTATCCCAGTATGAATGCGATGTATTGTACAATTTTAATTTCATACAAAAAGATTAAATTTTATGAAGCATAAAGTATTTACATAGAGTGAAATCCATTTGAGCTGGCTTGTCTAGTAACCACACAACACTCAACTATTCACCTCTTCTGATAGAAGCCCTAAATTTATTGCACTGGCTCTGTATATTCCCAAAATAAAGAAAATCTACTAAAAAACTGTTTTCAAAACACTGAAGTTGCTCCCATGCTGTAGCTGCTGCTCAGTGATGAATGCGATAAAGGTGTCGGCCTTGCTAAATAATGTATGTCACCTCCTAGGTATGGGCAACAAACTGGTCGATTCTGCAGATGTCCCTAATGCTTGTTCGAAAGAGACTGAATGCATAAAAGCTGAAGGCCATGGTGACTTTGATGACCACTGGCAGTGCTTTCCGAATTGCAGAACCTGTCTGGCAGTCTTCCTATACGAGATGGCACAACTCTGCCACTATCTCCCTGTTAAACTTTTACCTTATGGCACTGCTCTTTATTAACTAAATAGTTCTTCTGACAAAGGTGAGGGAATTGAACATTTTCCATTTCGTGCATCTAGGTGGTCAATTCGTGAGGCTTCATTTCGGGCAGAGTAGCATAGGAACATAGGAACAGGAGTAGGCCATTCAGCCTCTCGTGCCTGCTCCGCCATTTGATAAGATCATAGCTGATCTGTGATCTAACTCCATATACCCGCCTTTGGCCCATATCCCTTAATAACTTTGATTGCCAAAAAACTATATCTCAGATTTAAATTTAGCAATTGAGCTAGTATCAATTGCCGTTTGCGGAAGAGAGTTCCAAACTTCTACCACCCTTTGTGTGTAGAAATGTTTTCTAATCTCACTCCTGAAAGGTCTGACTCTAATTTTTAGACTGTGCCCCCTATTCCGAGAATCCCCAACCAGCGGAAATAGTTTCTCTCTATCCACCCTATCTGTTCCCCTTAATATCTCAAACTTCAATCAGATCACCCCTTAACCTTCGAAACTCCAGTGAATACAACCCCAATTTGTGTAATCTCTCCTCGTAACTTAACCCTTGAAGTCCAGGTATCATTCTAGTAAACCTACGCTGCACTCCCTCTGAAGCCAATATGTCCTTCCGAAGGTGCGGTGCCCAGAACTGCTCACAGTACTCCAGGTGAGGTCTAACCAGGGTTTTGTATAGCTGCAGCATAACTTCTGCCCCCTTGTACTCTAGTACTCTAGATATAAAGGCCAGCATTCCATTAGCCTTATTGATTATTTTCTGCACCTGTTCACGACACTTCAATGATCGATGTACCTGAACCCCTAAGTCCCTTTGGACATCCACTGTTTTTAACTTTTTACCATTTAGAAAGTATCCTGTTCTATCCTTTTTTGATCCAAAGTGGATGACCTCACATTTGTCTACATTGAATTCCATTTGCCACAGTTTTGCCCATTCACCTAATCTATCAATATCGCTTTGTAATTTTATGTTTTCATCTACACTGCTTACAATGCCACCAATCTTTGTGTCATCAGCAAACTTAGATATGAGACTTTCTATGCCTTCATCTAAGTCGTTAATAAATATTGTGAATAATTGAGGCCCCAAGACAGATCTCTGCGGGACTCTACATCCTGCCAATGTGAGTACCTTCCCATTATCCCTACTCTCTGTCGCCTTTCGCTCAGCCAACTTCCGAACCAAGTCCGTACTTTTCCCTCGATTCCATGGACTTCTATCTTAGCTAACAGTCTCTTATGTGGGACCTTATCAAATGCCTTCTGGAAGTCCATATAAATAACATCCATTGACATTCCCCTGTCCACTGCTTTAGTCACCTCTTCAAAAAATTCAATCAGGTTTGTCAGGCACGACCTACCTTTCACAAGTCCATGCTGGCTCTCTCTGATTAACTGAAAATTCTCGCGGTGTTCATTCACCCTATCCTTAATTATAGACTCCAGCATTTTCCCCACAACAGATGTTAGGCTAACTGGTCTATAATTCCCTGGTTTCCCTCTTTCTCCCTTCTTAAAAAGCAGAGTGACGTGCGATTTTCCAATCCAGAGGGACAGTTCCTGAATCTAGAGAACTTTGAAAGATTATAGTTAGGGCATCTGCTCACCTACTTCCTTTAAAACCCTGGGATGGAGACCATCTGGTCCTGGGGATTTGTCACTCTTTAGTGCTATTATTTTCTTCATTACTGTTGCTTTACTTATATTAATTTTATCGAGTTCTTGTCCCCGATTCAATATTTGTTTTCTTGGGATTTCCGGCATGCTATCCTCTTTTTCGATTGTAAATACTGACGCAAAGTAATCGTTCAACATGTCGGCCATTTCCCCATTGTCAATGACAAATATCCCCACTTTCAGTTTTTAAGGAGCCAACACTGCTCCTGACCACCCTCTTTTTCCTATTGTAACTATAAAAGTTCTTTGTATTGTTTTTGATATCCCTTGCAAGTTTCTTTTCATACTCTCTTTTTGTAGCTCTTACTATCTGTTTTGTGACCCTTTGTATCTTTCCCATTCGCCAGGATCTGTGCCATTTTTTGTCTTTTTGTATGCTCTTTCCTTATGTCTTATACTGTCCCTTACCTCTTTAGTTGTCCATGGCTGGTTTTTTTGGCAAGTAGAGTTCTTGCCCCTCAGGGGTATAAACCGATTCTGTATCACGTTAAATGTTTCTTTAAACATTTCCCACTGATCATCAGTCGTTTTACCCATTAACAGATTTGCCCAGTTTACTGTGGACAGTCTCTATCTCATCCCATTGAAGTCGGCCTTGCCTAAGTCTAGAATCTTAGCAGCTGATTCACTTTTTTCCCTTTCAAATACTACACTGGCATAGACCAAAGATTGGGCTACAACACTATAGGGCCAATTCTATGACCCACACTCAAATCCAGCAAGGCTCTACACTGATTATTTTATTCACAGAGTATTTACCACTTATTACAATTCTCTGTTTTCTGTTAAGCTAATTCATAATTCCATCTGGACAATTTGTCAACTCTTCCATGAGCCTTAACCTGCCCTATCAGTCTCATGTCAGGAATTTTGTCAAATCTATTTTGAAATTCCAAGCAAACTACATCTACCAGATTACCCTCATCCACTGGCTTAGTCACTCTCTCAAATAATTCCAATAGGTTCATAAGCTATGACCTGCTACTTTTGAACCAATGTTGATCACTTCCTGTGATTCCTCTTCCCTTTCGATGTTCATATACAACATCCTGTAGAATACACAAAAGCATTCTTCTCACTATGTGTGTTAATGTGTTACCGATAATGGGGGCATTGGGAGTGCTATTCTGGTTGCTGCATGTGCCTTCAGTGCTTCCTGCTGTCTACTGATAGTGTAAAACCTTTCTCAGTTCACGTAGGCACAGGAATCCAAATGGCCATGAGTATAATCGATGCGCCCCCGTACTCTTGGAAAACCAGCAGCGCAGTAGAAGCGGGCAGCACTCCCATGCTGTAGCTGCTGCTCAGTGATGAATGCGATAAAGGTGTTGGCCTTGCTAAATAATGTACGTCACCTCCTAGGTATGGGTAGCAAACTGGTCGATTCTGCAGATGTCCCTAGTGCTAGTTAGAAGGCGCTTGAATGCATAAAAGCTGAAGGCCATGATGACCTTGATGACCACTGGCAACGCTTTCTGAATTGCAGACCCTGTCTGGAAGTCTTCCTGTAGGAGATGGGACAACTATGCCACTACCTCCCTGTTAAGCTTTTGCCTTGTGGCACTGGTCTTTAGCCAATCCAAGGTAATGTTGCCTAGGGTGGTATACCCAGTGGAGATTGTAGCAGCAGGACTGGAGTGTACACTTTGGTGACATCACTGTTCTGACTGGTCTTCCCCAGTCTTGCCCAGTGTTAAGAGAGCACTGGATATAGTACCAAACGCTGCAAAAAAAAAAAATCCTCATGTGTGACGTGATTAACATTATATTTTGGGCAATTCCAAGTTGGCAAGGTCTTCTGCTATCACAACACCTTAAATACTATATACAGACATCCAGCACTCAGAAGAAAATTTCACTCACCAGTAATTTTGAACAATGTGAATAATGGGGAGGCAGTATGTGCTAACAAACACTTCTAAAATTAATGCCCAAGTGACAGTTTTTTCACCCTTGAAAGAAGGTGACCTTAAGAGACACATGAGAGAATAAACAGTCCAGAAAAGATAAATTGTGAAGCAGGACACAGGAACACAGGTCCAAATTAGTGAAAAGTAAATATAAGACTAATGTCAGGACATTCTTCTTCCCACAAAGACTATGTACCAACAAATATAAAAAATGAAGCAAATCTAATTCAAATATCAATATAACATTGAGGATGTCTGTAATGGGTTAATTACCCTTTGTAAGCATTGCTCTGCTATTAGTGAAGTTCTTGTCACTGTACTGTGAATAAATTCTCCTCTGACCATAATGCTGTATTTCCACCAAGTAAGGTTTCTTTTGAACTACTCTAACTGTTCAAACACAGATTTCAATAGAAATACCAGCCTATTTTTGAAATTTCTGCTTTTAAGCCAGTATATATATTAGAAACCAGGGCTGGAGCGCTTCAGCTATGAAGAGAGACTGGGAAGATTGGGTTTGTTTTCCTTGGAGCAGAGGAGGCTGAGGGGGGACATGATTGAGGTGTACAAAATTATGAGGGGCACAGATAGGATGGATACTAAGGAGCTTTTTCCCTTCGTTGAGGGTTCTATAACAAGGGGACATAGATTCAAGGTAAAAGGCGGGAGGTTTAGAGGGGATTTGAGAAAGAACTTTTTCACCCAGAGGGTGGTTGGAGTCTGGAACTCACTGCCTGAAAGGGTTGTGGAGGCAGGAACCCTCACAACATTCAAGAAGCATTTGGATGAGCACTTGAAATGCCATAGCATACAAGGCTACGGACCAAATGCTGGAATATGGGATTAGAGTAGACAGGGCTGATGGCCGGCACGGACACGATGGGCCGAAGGGCCTCTATCCGTGCTGTATAACTCTATGACTCTAAACCCCTCTAGGAAACTCTCAGATGTATAGCTTCTCAGACAAATCAAAATCAATATCACTTTCACTTTTCTGATTCACATCGGAGATTACCAAGATGATTTTCCAAACAAATAAAACAATGTTAAAGCCTAATTCCAATTAAGTGCAGCAACGATTTGTACTTAGACAGCACCTTAAGAATGGATGTTTCACGGAGAAGAGCTGAATGTTGTGCAGTGGCAGAAGACTGAGGACAGATCACCCAATAGCATGGTCGAAGAGAAAGGTTTTGAGGAAGCTTTTGAAGGTGTGAGCAAGGTAGCAATGGGAAGATAGGGAGGACATTCTATAGAGTAGCACCAACACAGCTGAAGGCTATGAACGTGAGTGGAGAGGAGAGAAGGGAGGATGCATAGGAGGCCAGAGTTGGAACACTGGCAGGTATGGATTGTGATGAAGAGTGGGAGGAGGTTGCGGAGTAGGGGAGGGTGAGGCCTAGAGGAATTGTGAACAAGGATTATAATTTTGAATTGAACACATTGAGGGATGGAGGAGTCAATGGAAACTGCTGAGGATGATGTGATGGGTGAGTGGAACTCAGTGCAAGCAACAGACGATACATACTGCTACAGTGTGCAGCTGTAGTTAGAAACAAAAACACAGATTTCTAGAAATCACAGCACAGAAAGAGACCAGTTAGCTCATCGTGCCTGTACTGGTGCTAGTTCTTTAATTGGAGTGGGCCACTCTGATCCCATTTCCCTGCACTGTTCTTGTCTCCTTTTATATTCCTGCTTTTCAAAAAAATAATTGCCATTTTGAATGACGTTATACTCTTTCTTACTAATCACTTGTTGTAACACATTCAATGGTGTATTAACTCTATGAAAACATTTCTTCTAACTTCCTCCTTTGATAACCAGTAGCTCAGTGGGTAGCACTCTTGCCTCTGAGTCACAAGGTCATGGGTTCAAGCCCCACTCCAGAGATTTGAGCACGTAATCTAGGCTGACACCTCAGTGCAGTACTGAGGGAATACTACACTGTTAGAAGTGCAGTCTTTTGGATGAGATGTTAAACTGAGGCCCTGTCTGCCCTCTGAGGTGGATGTAAAAGAGCCCATGGGACTATTTTGCAGAAGAGTTCTTCCCCAGTACCCTGGCCAATCTTTATCCCTCAACCAACATCACTAAAACAGGTTATTTGGTCATTATTTCATTGCCGTTTGTGGGACCTTGTGTGCAAATTGGCTGCTGTATTTCCTTGATTACAACAATGACTATACTTCGAAAGTACTTCATTGGCCATAAAACACTTTGGGATGTTGTGAAAGGTGCTATATAAATGAAAGTCTTACTTTTTCTTTCTTTCATTGTTCACTTCTTATTGATTCGCCAACCAGTAACAATCTTCCATTATTTACCCTCTCTAAGCCTTTCATAACTTTGAAACCCCTATTAGCATGTATAAGGCAAACGGTTTCTTAGTTAATTGGTTGTGTCTTCACCGTATAACAAACCAGTTCTTTGTGTCACAATAGTTCTGTTAATTAAATCAATGAGTATCTTCTATTTAGATCAGACACTATTTGAATGTTACAATTAAGGAGGCACAGGCTGTATCCCTTTTCAGTGCTACATCAGCTTGTTAAATATTCTCTGGTGAATGTCCACAGGGGGTTCTCCCACTCATCCTTCTTTGACAGAAACCCCCGGAAAATGGTGTAAACTAAGTTACGGCCAGCAAGAGAGAGAGAATCCTTGGGGAAATTGAGCCCTTACGTTTTTACATTATTAGCTTTTTGCCAAATGAAGGGCACAGAGCTTGGGGCGCATATCAAGAAATCATGGTTATGCGCCATCCGATTGTCCATCTGTTAATTGTGAGGCGGAGCAAGCCTTTGGCCTAGTGGTAGCATTCACACCTCGGAGTCAGAAGGTGCAGAGTTTAAACCCCGCTCCACCCTATCTTGACGAGCGGAGACTGGAGCTCCGGTTCTGAATCATAGGTTGATATCCAGCAAGAATACACGTGTGGGTGAATGCCCCCACTAATTGTATGGGTTATGCGAACCCATAATACCCTCCTGCCGTTTAGGTCTAACCACCCTATCGGCTAGTATAAAGATGGTTACGGCCATGGAAGGAGTGTTCATGTCGCGGCCTGTCAGACTGTTAATCAGCTTGCAAATCCTTCCACTACTTCACATTGTTCGCCAAGGGAAGACATGAAGATACAAAAACAACAAATTTGAGGCCAGTTGTAGTATCAATGGAGCACCCAAACCACAGTCATAGCTGAGATCAGCTAACACAGCACAGTCTGAGGATCAGATCCATCTGTCTCATGCTGTACTGGCAGAGCTTGATAAAAATGGACCTTCTCTCCCACCATCTCCATCTCTTCTGCATCTTGACATACCACATCCAGGACCTCAAATAGCACATGTCCAGGTTCTACTGGGCATTGAGGTGGTCAAGGAGACCTGCTGTGTATTTCCCATATTTATTATTTCTAATCCATAGACTCATTGCCTAAGATGTACCTTTACCACAAGGCGTCTGCCTAGAGGTGGAGGTGCCAGCTGCCTTGGCCCCCCCCTTACACATTCTCCTCAGGAAAGGCTTGTAGGAACCCAGAAATATTGATAGTATCACCAACACTGACGGTATTAAAAGAGGTCAATTGGGCCCTGCATCATGTCCTCGTCTTCCTCTGGCACAACAATGTTCTCTCAGAGGCAGTTGCTGCAAGTGGATTCAAGGCATGACATGAAAAGCTGGTCCGTGGGGCCCAGATCACCTCTTTCACGTCAACAAGTTCCTCGTCCGACAGCATCATTTCTGCTACCTCCACATCTGACGCTAGATCTGGGAACCTCGCGCCACAAAATACAATCCTCGGCGACCCATTTAAACTATTCCTCGATAGCACAGACCTTGTGTGTGGATATACGATCCTTCATGACAATCAATAGGGAATGAGGCCTGTACCATTTAGTTGCATTAAGAGCCTGGAAATCCCAGCCTGATAATCCTGATTAAAATGTACTTCATGGTTGTGCACTTAATAAAGCATCCTGTTTGTGTGATACGCTGATTCAAGAATGCATACTCTAATTAGACTACTAATTATTATAAACAATTAGCTGCAGCTGAGCTGCCACAGTTGGCTGCAGCACTCCTGGGTTAGGGAGAGGAAATTAGCCAGGACCCCTGCTCCTGATTACTATTCAATGATTCCTGCTGGAAAATGTGGGAATGTGGGGATGTTGGGTGAGCAGAAGATGAGGGTCAGCTGTCCAATAGTCTGGGCTCAAACTCAGAGAATGGGCAACTTCTCAGAGGCAGGCTGTGCCTGCTGAACTGTAACCCAGCATGCACCAGTGTATTTTTAATTTATGCATAATTTTTTAACAAACAGGTTTAAAATAATTAGGTTGGCAAGTTCATTGAAATGTCAAATGAGGGATTTTGCCCGAAAGCATAAGCCAACTCACTACAAATCATATACAGCTGTGCTTACCTCCAGGACATCAGGGTAGAAAACTATTATGTTAGCCTGGCTCAGTTGGTAGCACTCTTGCTTCTGACTTAATCAGTTTCTAGGTTCAAGCCCCACTCCAGCAACTTGAGGATATAATCCAGCCTGATACTCCAGTGCTGTACCGAGGGAGTGTTGCACTGCCTGAGGTGCCGCCTTTCAGATGGCATGTTAAACTGAGGCCCTGACTGCCCTCTCAGGTGGATGTGAAAGATCCTGTGGCACTATTTCAAAGAAGAGCAGTGGAATTCCCTCCGTTGTCCTTGCCAATATTTATCCCTTAACCAATATCACTAAAAAACAGATTATCTGGTCACGATCACACTGCTGATTGTGGGACCTTGCTGTGCGCAAATTGGCTGCCCCGTTTCCTACATTACAACAGTGACTACACTTCAAAAGTACTTCATTGGCTGTAAAGTGCTTTGGGACATCCTGAGGTCATGAAAGGCACTATATTAAAGCAAGTTATTTATTTCTGGAAAACTGGTAGGAAACATTACAAATTTCTAGCATCTGCAGATTTTCTTTTTTGCTCTTTGCCTTTATTAGGAATTGCGATCAGCCTGTAACTAGGCTGCGCAGAGTGAGTCTCAGCATCAGTGCACCATTTAAAGAGACATTAAACCGTATGAGTTGAAGGCACGGACACACTTCTCAGCAGGAGTCACTAGGTAGAGATCAGGAGCAAGAAACCTGGTTGGTTTTTCTCTCCGTGGCTCCTGGCCATTTTCAGTCTGTCTGGCTCATTTTCACTACCGGGCAGTACATTTACAAACTAGGCCAGCAAGGGAGCTACAGTCTTTAACATATTTTTGATGAGCTTCAAAAGAAGGTCTGTGATAACACATGATTTGACTTTAATAAATAAGAGCAGAAAGAGAAACTAAAATTGCATTTTGAAATAAAATTAACTCAAAAGCACAGAGTGAATTCTAAATTCCCAACTCATACCCGAGCAGTTAATGTACCATGGGGAAATGCAATAAATAAAGGAATTACCTTGCCATGGAATGGATGGTTTCCCAATTTACAGCTTTTTGGCCTTTTACTGGCAAAGTGAGTCTCTTGATGAGGACCAGCTAGCTGGGGGGATTCAAATTTTGCAGTCCATTGATTCATAATTACTGATGGAGACAGATCACTGCTAACAAAACCCAGGGGGATCCCAATTCCTGGCTCATGATTACAAGCTAAGAATCATTCAGCTCGAGGTGAAAGATTAAGTTAGCACAAATCTTTGAAGGCAGCGACGGAACAGCAGAGAGACTGCGACACCTGACAGGGCAATATAGAGTAGGCAGGAGTTCCCTCCAAAGAACGCCATTATGGGGCAACTCTTTGAAAGAAGATCTAAGTGAATAACGGGACTCTTCAGCAGGTACGATTGACTAAACAGTGAGGCAATCAGAAATGAGGTACTGCAAAAAAGAGGGATTCTTTGGTAGGCATTCGTGTCAAACTAAATTTATGACTTGAAAAGATTTTGACACATCCTACACCTGAGCTTGGCTGACTTTGTTGGTCAGTAGCTGGTGTTTGCGTCCACCTCCTTATGGTCTGGTAGTGCGAAGGAGGAAAGTTATTGCTGTTCACTTGCTGTCTCTTGGTGGGTTTGCAATCAACATGCACGTAGTAAAAAAAGGGTGGGAAAAGACCATCTAGTCCATCAAGCCCTGGTGCAGCTATCAACTCAGCTCCCAATCGCACAATCTCCTGGGAGAGGCAAAGCACCAGAGAAAAAAAACTAAGATTAATTTAGGGAAAACACTGGGAAAAACTGGAGGCGAAGTTCCTCTTCACCTCCCGAAGCCCTAGGAGTCAGTAACTCAGGGGTATCACTAATCTCAGCTACTTCACAACCTGCCTTCTAGAACCTGAAATGTCTTCTCGCAGGGAATCAATACTCACCACAAGCTTCAGTAGTCTGTGCCAGAGATTGATGATTTTTTGTAAAAGAAATACTTGCTGGCACGTAACCTAATTTTATGTTTTTGTAATTTGTACTGATGGCCCCTATAACCTATCCACCCAGACAGAATCTATTCCCTTCATCATTTTGAAAGCTCCAATTATATCCCTTCTAAGCCTACATTTCTCCAGTGAAAAAAGCCCCAGTTCCTAAGAGCCCTGTATTATTTTGGTCACCCTTTTCTGGCCCTTTTCCAGGGCCTCAGTAGCCTCCGTCGTGTATGGGGACCAAAACTGGGCACAGGACTCTGAATGTGGCCTTAACAAATATAGTGTTCCTGATATTTTATATGTCCTAACAATACACCCTAAAACCTTATTTGCTTTCCCAATGGCCTTGCCACCACTCGCTGGTCGTCTGATAGTGTGGGTGAGAAAGTTATCATGCATCACTTGCTGTCTTTTGATGGCTTTGCACCTGATCACTAGTGGTCTGCTGACAGTATTGATATGGATGAGGTCCCTGAGGTTATGGCCTTTTCTCTCAATGTCAGATTTGGGGCCTACTAAAGCTGAAGACTGAGTGAACAAAACTCCAGTCTCTTCTATTAGGGGCAGTGGCCTACTAGCAGTGATAAGCCAAGTGAAATGCAGTGCCCCAGTGGGTGACTGTGCCGCCATACTCACCAGTTGCAGTTTTGATCCCTGATCTGTGCTGAGTTAGCTGACTTCAGCCTGAGTAGCAGTGGCTGTGCTGCAATTGATCTGAGCGGCCAGGCTAGGGGACAAAATAGTGAACTTGGGTTTCTGCTCTTGATCGCCATTCACTGGGCCCTGCAGGAAACTGCATATGCGTGGATGTCGGGAGAGGACACAGCTGGGTTCAGTTGTGATGATCGTATTAGTCAAAGAGCCTGCCAGCACCCACTGTCAAAGTTTACATATAAAGAACGGCTGAGTTATCAATGGCAAGCTAGAGTGAATTCAAATGAAGAGAGTGCAGTCTTTACTGAAGGATAGTTTGCAATCACTGTGGTCGCATCACTGCATCACAAAGATACAGCGAGCAGGCCACGTGGCTGTTGAATCATCACGATGAGCATGACATGCAGTTGTTTCACTGTCCTACTTCCACAGGCAGAAGGAATGCACCTCTTTAAGAATCTTCTTGGACAAAGTGCAGCTGGTGTTTAAGCTAGCGGTCCATGTTTACGCTGGGAACACAAGAGCTGCAGATGTATCTCAATGTTCTCTGTCAATTGAAAATGTCTGTATTAAGTATCAGTGATGAGGCTTCATGTGTTACCACTCCTCCCATCTGTGTTGGCACCTGGAACCCTATCACGTACATGGAACAGTTTAAATGCAGACTCGGCCCCTGTTCTAAGCCAGAGCCAGTTTTGTAAGACATTCATGTTTGTTATTTATAGATGGCTCTATACTAAACTCCTCAATGGTCTGAAGCCAGTGGGGTGCATTTAATGCTGCTTCAGAAACAGTAGTTTCATGTGAATTAAGTTCATGGTAGTATTCTACCCAGCGTTGCATCTGCTTGTCTCTGTCAGTGATGATGTTTCCATTGTGGGATATGAGTGAGATAATCTTCTTGACTGAAGGACCTATTGCTTTCTTTATTCCAACATACATACCTCTTAGGTCTCCCATTATCAAAGGACGTTTGTATCTTCTTGCACAGATCTAGTCAATATGATTGAGCACATTTCCTTGCCGTTCGTTGCAATTTGCTTTTGGCTACTCATCTGTGTTGGAGAAATGTTGTGTGTTTTGTTTCAATAACTGGATCCACTTCCACAGAGTATGCTGTAAACCAATCTTTATCTTGTATAAACTACGATTGTAGCTTTATGTATATTCGTTCTGAGTGTGTTCCTCGCTGCATCAACATTCAGGGGAGCTGGAATCGATAAGATAGCTTCTTCGAGATTTGCAATAAATTGGAGACACCTTCTTTGGTCTTTTGTCTTTTTGACATTAATATTTGGACAAAAAGTTTGTTTGGTACGATGGAATTTCCTTACTGAAAGCTTTATTTTGGAGCACACAAGTGCATGGTTTGTGTCGCAATCTGCCCTGTGAAAACTGCGAGTATGAAGAACATCCTGCAGATGCTTTCTGCAGATGATAATTAACTCTAGTTGATGCCAGAGTCCAAATCTGGGGTGTCTCCATGAAACCTTGTGGTGGTGAGGGCCTTGGAAGTAGGTGTTGATAATGCACAGACCTCAGTGAGTGCAGAACTCCAGTGGTCTTTGCCCATTGTCGTTCACTTTCCCCGCTCCGTAGTGGCCAATGCAAAGAGCCGACTCAGGTAATAGGAAAATAACACTGAACACCAAAAAGCTATTGAGGCTAGGGGTCAATTGGAAAATTAAAAACTAGGATTGATAAGTTTTTATTAGTCAAGGTATTAAGGGTTGCAGAACCAAAGGAGGTAAATGGAGTTAAGATACAGATACATGATCTAATTGAATGGTGGAACAGGCTCAAGGGACTGAATGGCCTACTCCTGTTCCTATGTTCCTAAGATACAGGTCAACCAAATGTGTTTTCTGAGCACGCTGCTGTATGGCAGCGAGACCTAGGCCACCTACCGCAGGCATGAGAGAAGATTAAACGCTGTCTCCACCGTCTCCTGAATATCAAGTGGGAAGGCAAAGTTCCTGACACCAAAGTACTTGAGGATGCTAAGTTACCAAATCTAATAACCTTTCTCACACAGGCTCCTCCGATGGTTTGGTTATCTATATTCGGATGGAAGATGGGCGAATTCCGAAGCATCTCTTGTATGGAGAACTTGCAGATGCTTCAAGGCTGCTGCGCTGACCTAAGCTCAGATTTAAAGATGTTTGCAAGAGGGGCTTGAAAACATTTTGTCCTTCCTAGCCAGTGTGCAAAGTAGCACGGGATAGAGATTTTTCAGTGGCACTCCCCAGTGATATAACATCATGAACAGAAATGATGATTTGTGGGTAAACCATTTTCAAACAAGAGGTTACTGCAGCCTGATGTCACAGGAAGGGATATTCTATACAAAGAGGGCGATTTCAACCCTACCCGCCTGGCAGAAACCAGGATGGTGGGCAATTAAAATCGCCCAGGCACCCGCGTTGGAACTGACTTTACATGATTGTCACAAGCCCAAGCCAGCAAGGAAGCAGATTGGGACCAGAAAAGGCCCAAAAAGGTATATTTTAATTTTTTTACTTTCATTGTGGGGCCAGGAAGAGCAGGAGTGCTCCTCTGGGTCCCATAAGGAAAGGTTAGGACTCCCTTGCCCGCCCAATACCAGCCCTCTCCCCGATCACGGACACCCCCAAAGTATGGCCCAGCCATCAATCCTGCCACATGCCCGCTCTCAGCAGGCAATCTCTGGGCTGCATAATTTGCTGCTGCTTCCCAACTGGAACAATGAGTTTCTAACTGGCACCTTTGCCCACCCCCTACCCACCCTCTACCAACCCCTACCCATCTGCTGCCCACCCCTACCCACTCACTGCCCACCCCCTACCCAACCCCTGTCCAACCCCTACCAACCCCTTAGTCATCCACTAACCACCTCTACCCACTCACTGCCCACCTCTACCCACCCCCTATTCACCCCCTACCAACCCCCAGCCATCCACTACCCACCCCTACCCACTCTGCCCACCCCTACCCACTGACTACCCACCCCCTACCAACCCCCTAGCCATCCACTGCCCACCCCCTACTCACCCCTACCCACCCTACCCACCCTCTACCAACCCCCTATCCATCTGCTGCCCACCTATCCACTTGCTGCCCACCCATACCCACCCACTACCCACCCCTATCCACCCCCTAGCCACCCACTACCACCCCTACCCACTCGCTGCCCACCCATCCACTCACTGCCCACCCCTACCCACCCATTACCCACCACTCTCCAACCCATACCCACCCACTACCCACCCCTATCCACCCTCTAGCCACCCACTACCACCCCTACCCACTTGCTGCCCACCCCATCCACTCGCTGCCCACCTCCACCCACCCACTACCCACCCCTACCCACCCACTGCCCACCCCTACCCACCCCTACTCACCCACTGCCCACCCCTACCCACCACTACCCACCTGCTGCCCACCTGCTCCCATCCCCTACTTTTACAGAATAAAAATTTTAAACAAGAAGCCTCTGAGATACACTGAGAAATATGCCTTTATATTTTATAGACTTACACAGATTGAGCAGAGTAGCTGCTTGAATTATTTATCCACACTGAAGGTTGGACCTATCAATACCAGCATCACAACACTCTGTGGCACAAAGTGCAGTGCCAGCAAACATCCTGGCAGCTTACTGCCCTCATCTTGGCTTAGGCAGCATATAGCATGGAAGAAGATAGTGCCCACAGGGGCAGAGGAGGTTGGTGCAGAGCATGGACCTGGCATTTGATGCAGATGAGCAGCTCTGTACCTGCTAACAACTTGAAGTGAGTTTGTGCCTATATTATTACGTCATAAAACTGACAGGTATATAATGTAGCCACTCTGGAGTCAAGTGCCTGCCCTGCAGTCTGCTTTGTTACAGTAACACAGTAATTGACTGACATCACATATCATACTGCTTTAGGAATTACTCTCACTCACAGCTCTACAAAAAATGAAAGACGTGTTTGGATTCTCATGAACACTGACACGATGCAGTGTGCCCACCCTCTGCACAGACCGGGCTCCCCTCATACAAAGGCACCTTTTAAAACTTACTTCAGAACTGTTTTTCCTTCTGCTCCAGTTTTTCGCCCCCACCCCCTTTCCCAAATGTGCCGACTCTTCTCCTGCTGTGGCAGGTCCCCTCTGGTACTTCACACAAGTATCCATTGCGAGCCTATCAGTGCAGTGCAACGCGGCTGACCTGATACTGTCCTCACCTGATACATTAACACTTTCCGGCTAGGGTCACTGGAAAGCAGTGGGGTGGTGGAACCCTGGTTAACATATCTCTCACTGACCCACAGCTGCTGTGGTGGAATGTTGAATCCTGCTCCCCACCCCAGCTGAGAACAGTTGACTCAACACGGACTGCAAATCTGACTTGGGACCTTCCTGCCCTGGGTGGCTCATTTTCACGACGGGCAATGCATTAACCAGCTGAACCACCAGAGTGGCTGTGTATTAGTCTTGCGAAATCAAGAATTATTTATACTTGTTGGCAATATTAGAGGACAGACATTTAACATTTCAATTTTATATAGAATTTACAGCACAGAAACAGGCCATTCGGCCCAATTGGTCTATTTCATCTAACCCTATCTGCATATCCTTCTAATGTGTGCACTATTATTCTATCTGAAGTGTCAGCCCATGTACTGTGAGTGACTTGATGCTTCAATTACAATAGCGGACAAAGGAAGGTCATACAAATGCATTAAGCGTTTGTCCGCTGGTATCGGAAACAGTAATCTCTAGACTCAAAGCCTGTCTAGTACTAGGGACAGCATGTTGTAAATCCAGAGGCAAAATAACTACACGGTGCACGACTCCTGGGTTTGCAGCCTTGGAAGAAGTGAAGAGTTTCCTTATATATAAGACCTACATTGTGCTCCAATTAGGGATCGGAACTGCTCTGGTTGCTGATTTTAGTGACATCATTAGTGCATTCAAAGTGAACTTGTTCATAATGTCACGACGATTGAGAAGGCAATTTTTTCCCCTCTGTGAGTGACAGACAGCTCCACTAGCTGTATGGAATGCCATAAAAGACGCCCAAGGGCCGATTTTAACCCTACCCACCTGGAGGAAACTGGGCGGGCAGTTAAAATGTCCGCAGCCACTTACTCCCTCCAATCTCGCTGCCTCCCACAGGTTTAAATTTTAACCTGCTTTTTAGAGCAGGCAGGGGGGACACCCGCCAGAGTGCATCAGGGTCTTCAAATAAGCAGATCGGGCTCCGATGACGTCGTTGGGGCTTGACTGCAATTTTAACCCGAGGCCTGAGCAGGGAAGTCAACCTTGCAGCAAGAGGAGCCGGGACCAGAAGAGGCTTCCCAACACCCCCCCCCAACCACATACCTGAATGCCGGGGGCTGTTCCTTCAGATCCCTGTTGGTGGCCTCCTGCCCCTTGAAAGTCCATTCTCACCCACTGACCAGCTAGTGCTTCCCACTGGGATCAGGCGGGAGACTGACTGGGCTTATGCAGATGAGACCCAGGAGTTAAAATCTCCTGGGCCTCACACTGCGGAAGGCCGGATGATTTGCCCTCCACCTTGACCCCCCACCCCCCATGACTCCTGGCCTGAAGATAAAATCAGCCCTTCAGTGTTTATTTTATTTCAGATCAGAATATTACAGCTATTATATTCAATGAGCGCTGACTGACCATGGCTTATTCTATATATATCTCCAGTTAAGAAGGGGCTATAATTCACTTGTAATTTTTTCCTTTGTATGTTGTCCACCCAGCCGTGCCTGTGGAGATATTTATTGTATGGCCTGGGGACTCCTGACAGATTCCTGTATAATTACTGTGCTCTACTTCAGTAAATGTGAAGGCTGCATGTAGGGATTCTGAAGTATTCAGCCCTTTCCCTGGATTTGTAGGGTGGAGAAGGCACATTGGCAGGAATCTATTCTTCCACATTCATCCAACCTGTGGGGTGGGGGGGCACAATTTGGGGCGGAATCCAGATACGCCTCCAGAAGGGGGTGAGTGCTTCTTCTTCCCATCTCCGTTACATTGAGAAACCACTTTGGGAACATACCTGGGGTTGTTCCTGGGCGATGCAAACAATTCTACCCAGCTCACCATGATAGGCCCAGCAGAACCTATGCTTGCTGTAAGCAGGTTTAGGTCCTCTTCTGGACCTTTATATAGCCCCGAGGCTGCATCAAACAAAAGGAATCAATCCCACAGTTTCACCTCTACAGTGGGATAGGTGCCTCTGTCTTACCGCTGCAGTCGAGGGTGCCTGCTGCCAATATTTAAATAATCCCATCCCAGGAGTTGGGACAGGATCAACAGCAGGTAAAGGGGCAGAATAAGTCCATCCCTGTTGCACTTCTGTCCCCTTAAGAGGGTTTTCCAGGCTAAGAATTTGAAATAAATCTGTTCAGGGTTACATAAGAACATAAGGAATAGGAGCAGGAGTTGGCCATCTGGCCCCTCGAGCCTGCTCTGCCATTCAATAAGATCATGGCTGATCTTCTACCTCAACTCCACTTTCCCACCCTATCTCCATATCCTTTGATTCCCTTAGTGTTCAAAAAACTATCAATCTCAGTCTTGAATACACTCAAGACTGAGCATCCACAGCCCTCTGGGGTAGAGAATTCCAAAGATTCACAACCCTCTGAGTGAAGAAAGTTTTCCTCATCTCGGTCCTAAATGGCTGACCCCTTATCTTGAGACTATGACCCCTAGTTTTAGACTCTCCAGCCAGGAGAAACAGCCTCTCAGCATCAACCCTGACAAGCCCTCTAAGAATTTTATACATTTCAATGAGATCACCTCTCATTCTTCTAGACTCCAGAGAGTATAGGCCCATTCTACTCAATCTCTCCTCATAAGACAACCCTCTCATCCCAGGAATCAATCTACTGAACCTTTGTTGCACCGCCTCTAAGGCAATTAATATAGATTGTAAACAGTTGAGGCCCAAGCTCTGATCCCTGCAGCACCCCACTAGTTACAAACTGCCAACCCGAAAATTACCCGTTTATTCCTACTCTCTGTTTTCTGTCGGTTAACCAATCCTCAATCCATGGTAATATATTAGCCCAATCCCATGAGCCCTAATCTTGTGTAACAACCTCTTGTGTGGCACAATTTCCCTTTCATAAAACCGTGTTGACTCTGCCTAATCATATTATGATTTTCTACGTGCCCTGTTACTAAGTCCTTAATAATGGATTCTAGCATTTTCCCTAGTACTATTGTCAGGCTAACTCGCCTACAGTTCCCTGTTTTCTCTCTCCCTCCTTTCCTGAATAGCCGGGTTATATTTGCTACCTTCCAATCCACGGGGACCTTTCTAGAATCTAGGAAATTTTGGAAGATCAAAACCAATGCATCCACTATCTTTGCAGCTACCTCTTTTAAAACCCTAGGATGTAGGCCATCAGGTCCAAGGGATTTGTCAGCTTTTAGACCCATTAATTTCTCCAGTACTTTTTCTTTACTAATCTTAATTACTTTAAGTTCTTCACTCTCATTAGACCCCTTGGGTCCCCACTATTTCCGGTATGTTTTTTGTGTCTTCTACTGTGAGGACACATACAAAATATTTGTTTAATGTCTCTGCCATTTCCTCATCCCCCATTACAATTTCTCCTGTCTCAGCCTCTAAGGGACCCACGTTTACTTTCGCTAATCTCTTCCTTTTTACATACTTGTAGAAGCTCTCACAATCTGTTTTTATATTTCTTACTAGTTTACTCTCATATTCAATTTTCTCCCTTTTTATCAATTTCTTGGTCATCCTTTGCTGATTTCTAAAACCCTCCCAATCCTCAGGTTTACTGCTCTTTTTGGCAATTATCTTGGGTTGATTAGATAATATCACACTGTATCATTGCCAAGGTGAAGATAGATATATTTTTAAAATAAACATTGGGGAAAATTCTTTGAACATTAAAGTATTCCTCCTGGACTTTCCTTCCCCTTGGTGATCTTATCTACTTTGTGGTGTATAAGGCCAGTGATGAACTGCACTGTCACTTCTCATCTCTCCCATTGTTGCCCACACACTGCAGAAAATTGCTGGTTACACCATTTATCATTTTTCTTCACGGTACACCAGTCTTGTTTTGCAGTAAATGGGTCTCAGACTGGCACTGTGACAATCTTTATTAAAAAATTTTTATTCCAGCAAGTTTCACGAAGTTTTATTTTCATTTAGTCACCAATGTTTTCTCATGCAGCTTTTCAGTATCGATGCATTTTGGTCTCCTCAGCCGGTTTGGTTCTACTTAACTGCTCCTTGGCCTCCAGCCAATTGCTATCTCCCCATTTGTAGAATCTGCTTCAGGTACTAAGAAGTCACAGTGACTCTCTTGCCTGCATCAGCGCTCAGGATGTGGAGTGCCATTGTACCAGACAAATAGATAGGGAATGAGATGCACACATTGCAGGTTGAAGGGATGCAGGGTAAACATTAATGAATCTCTCTGGTGGTTTTCGTGTGACTTGCACTTTTGATTCTGTATGTAGCATTGCAAAAGCCTCATTTAAAAACAGAATCAACGAACAGCTGTAGGAACAAGGGCCAGGTGTAACTCCATTTGCAAGACAATTGTGGATTTGATTAGGATTACATTCATCAGAATAAAATCAATTTACTTCAAAAACAGTTCCGCATATACATTTGCCCTTGCTGAACCAAGGAAATGATTAGATGCGGATGGTTTCTGTCAGATCCAATTTCAACTCCAGCTTCACAATATTTCACTGCATCCATCGGGCATGACAGATGTTTCATTCAAATTATTATCAATCCACATGTCCAACAGTCTTGGTGTTAATGAACCAAGAATCAACACCAATAAATTGACTTGACCATGTCAATCAGCCAAACACACTGAGTGACATTGGGTGATTCATTTTTTGGGAGGAGAGGTCTATTTTAATCAATGTGCAAAGTATATAAAATAAAAAGCTGGAGGTTACCTCAGCGCAGACAATTTAGGAGAGACCATTTCTCCCCCCTCCATATTCCACCCCCACCCCGACCTTGTATTGACTGTTCTTGGTGTGCTGTTCCACAGATGCTGGATGCCCTCCATTACCTTATCCAAGAAGCTGTTCTTCACATGTGAGCCTACACAGTGAGTGTCAGCTGGTTGTTTGATAATGGCAGGGGAAGGGCATTATAGCTGAGTCCAATCCTGCTCTCACCCAGTGCCCACCACATGCACTTTCCAGCTGCTTCAAGTTACATCAATTAACTCAGCACAGGCTGGGGAATCAACCTACCTTCCTGGTCTTTATGGCTTAGTCCACATTGCCAACTGGACCATCCAAGCAGCTATTTAGAGGAGAGTTAACAGAGCAAACAATGTAAAAGATGATACTTGCCATCTGTCGCATATAATTTACAAATCGTAGCCATCTGTGACCAAAGCTGAAAATAGGGCTTTGTATGTTTTTAAAATTTAACATAACCAAAGTCAAGTAATATTCTGCATGTTTAAATCCAAGATGTCCGCTGGGTCCAGTACAGAACTGTGGCATTGGTTTGAAATGCTAATTGAAGTTTTTGGGTGTCAGTAGATGTTAATGAAATAACTTCCTCATGCTGATGTTTTTGTCCTTTGGACAAGAAGGAGTTGAACGTTTGATCAAATGTTTTAAAGATGGCTCACTGTTAGGCAGGAAATATTCGGGCGGGAAAGATGTTTTGATCAGATCTGTCATGTCTTTGTCTTGTAAAGCAGCGAGCAAGTACAGGCAGACATTAATGAATTATTTGTGATTCAGTACTTGTGGGAGTTGCTTCGTCGTGTGTCAAAAAAGTCCAATTGCTTCCTGGAATCAATATTGTAACACTTTGGCTGATCATCGAATCTCACTGTCAATCTGTGAATGTTAGTGTTGTCAAGGAGAGGTGGCAGGTTTAACACTAAAGGGAAATATTGGAGAGAAAAAGTCATTGAGGGTGTTCAGCTCTGAATCCCGACTAGGGAGGTAGCAGTAACCAGCAAGATATCGTGCAGGAGGGATTGAGGAAAAAAGGAAACTTAATTTATCCTGAATCTGTCAATTTATCCCCAATTCATCATCAGGAAACTAATAAGGGTAATTAACCCTTCATGGACCTTACAAAGGTCTTGTAATTTAACCCAGCTCAGAGTCAGTAATGCTCATCCTATCGGACAGAATAAGCACATTGCCACGTGAGCTAACATTGCTTTTATACACAGAGTCAATGCAGATTTACATGGAATCAGTGCAGGAGAGTGATATGGGGGTGAGGTTCATTTCCTTGAGGCTTCTCCCGCTCTGCCAACATCACATCGTTGGAAACCTCATTCACGCGTGTAAAGGGGGTTTGCGCCACACTTCCAATAGCGGAGAGAGAAAATCTCTGAGTCAATTTCCAGAGAGGCATTTTCACCACAAATTTGATGTGAAGAACATTGGGGTAGAAATTGGACCTCGTTGAGCCCTGATACATGGGCGTAACATGGGCGCAAATGAAGACCAACAACCCATGCCCAAAGCATACCTGAAAGACATACACCCCCATATTGGGTCGGGTGATTTTTTAGACATCCTGACAGCCGCCTAAAACTGGCATTAGGACCCTTAAATATGTAAATGTTTTAGGCCGCCTCTGCTAAATTCGATATTGCAGGATTTGGGCCAGGCTGAGAGACTGCCACCAAAAGGTAAGTCTCTTAAAAAACAATATTTTTTTAAGTCATTCTGTGCAGTCAGGAGAAGCAGAAGTGCTCCCCCAACTCCACAATATCCTAATCACCCAAACCCCTTCAAATGGGCAAGATGTTTTTAGAGGCACGACAGGTGCCGGCAGCTCACCCAATGAATATTAATGAGACCTGAGGCCCAATTTCAGGTCAGGCTTGGGCCTCCTGGATCGGGCACACGTTACGGCTGTATCGTTGCCTTTGCGCCTGAAGCCGGGCGCAGAGGAATTTATACCCCAGTGACTTTAGAGAAGGTGTCCTCGGGAAAATCTTTAAATTTGACAAATTATAGATTGAGTAGATTGAGGAATTCAAATGGGGTCCACCCATGAAAGGGTCTAGTAAAAGGGCCAATAGTTGGCATTTGCAATTCAATGTAGGTGACTATGAAAGAAGTCTAAAAGGAGGAATTGTAAGTAGTCAAATGAAGCAGTGGTACAGTGTACTGATCATGGAGGAGATGTAGGGATTATAATTTATAAAACCATCAGCAAAGTGTTTAGCTACGGTAAAAATGGCAAATAAAATTGTGTATTGTGAGTTGTTCTGGCCTCCTCATTGTAGGAAGGATGTTTTTGCCCTTGAGAAGAGACAGAGGAGGCAACATAGAGCGCAGAATCATAGGATTTACAGCACAGATTTGGTTCACTGAGCCCGTGCTGGTTTGGGTGAATGGTCATTTAACCCTGGTAAATGGGAATTTCAGTTATGAAGAAAGGTTAAGGAAATAGGCTTGTTTTGGATGAAAATGAGGCTTTGGGATAACTTAATTTATGAAGGGAATTAATAAGATTGATTGATGCATATTGTTCACTGTGGTGAAGGGTTCAAATCCCAGAGGATGCAGGTTAAAAATGAAGAAGTGAGGAGCAAGAAGGGAAGTCAGTTTGAACATTTTCTCCCAAAGCATAACAGAGTTGTGGAATCCGTTACTAGGGAAATTAAGGCTGATTCTTGAAAAAGAGACAGTCATGTTTTGCCCAATAGTCTTCATCTGTTTCTAGATGTTCTAATGCTCTAACAACTGTTTACATATTGCATTTTAATTTAAGTAGTTTATACATTACATTTTAATTTAATTAAATGGCTTACACATTTTGACTTAATTGAACTGGTTGCACTTTGAGTTTGGTGCTTGATGTGAATGGCAGCCATTGATTTACACTGATCTGTTCTAGATCTCGAACGACTGTAATATAAATGAGTTTTCAGTCAATAAAGAAAATTTAATGCACCAATATAATGGAAACTCGGAAACACAACTTATCGGATAACTAATAGTGAGTCTGATGATGAATTCAAAGTAATTATCAGGATAATTGTGACATTACACTTGAGTACATCTTCGACTCAGTCCGGCTGTCTTATGTTTTACTCAGTATTAGCTGTTGCCATGGTGATTGTTGGACCTGATGCATTGGTGGTGAAAGTAGTCACGTTGATGTTTAAAAGGATTTCTTAACTGCATTAACATTTTAGCTTTGATATAAACTCAGATTAAAATTCTGCAACTTCACATTTATTTTTCAGACTTTTTCTTCCTCCAATTTTCTTTTTCACCTGCTAAAATCACTGACATTATAGTATATGATCCCATGGGTACCGGCTGCTCTCCAGTACCTTGCTCAAATGGCTTCTTCATTTGTGATCCAAAACCGAGAGTGTCTATTTGATTGTCGGGGCAGCTGAGTCCAATCTTGTCCTCACATCATATAGGTAGATTGAGAGAAGTAGTGAATGGTTGGGTGACCACCTACGGGGTAGGAAAGTAGACAGGAGGAACCAATACAGGAAAACCCTATGGGTCTGAACTTGTTCAGTAGATATACAGTTCTTGACAGCTACAATAGTACAATGACAGAAAGACAGGGGAGGTTAATCAAGAGAAACACCATGGTATAATAGAACAAGGGATTACCCATGGGGAAAAAATACACTATCCATGACAACAGGACACTGTTAGTAGTGGAGAATTACATAGTTAGGGGGATAGACAGCCTGATTTACAGCTGTAACTAGGAGTGCCTTGAGTGCTTTGCCTCTCGTGTGTCACGGTAAGAGCATGATAAAGCAGGTGCAAAAACTCCTGCTGAGAGGGAAACCAATCAGAAGACATGGTTCACATCAGAAAGAGTGGGATGAAGGTCCTGCAGAGGAGTTGGGTCCTACATTAATGTTCAAATCCTTAATAGTAGTAATGTCAGGATTATTCCAGTTAGGCATAAGCAGGTTAGATATATTAAAATATGGCTAAAGTGTAGCGGGGAGGGTTTCAGATTCCTAGGATACCGTGACAAGTTCTGGAGCATGCAGAAACTGGTTTAGGTGAAGCCTTTCCTATGTAAACAGCCTGTACCAGTGCCCTTGTAGAAGGAGTGAATGAAGTAGCAGGGGAGGATTTAAACCAATGAAATGGAAAGGGCGTATTGAAAACAGACCAAAAAGACTATTGCTGATAACAATAACAGAAAGATCAAATAATCAAAGGAATGCTTTGAAGGCTAGGTTGTCATGTTTTAAATTGCAAGAATATTATTGGTGTATCAGAAACATGGCTGACAACAAAGAATGGCCAAGAGCTGGAGCTGAGGGTATGAAACATTTTGCAAAGATAGACCTACAAGGACAGGTGGAGAAATTATATTATTGATCAGGAATGATTTGGCAGCAATAGAGAGGGTGCGAAGGTTGAAACAATATGGATAAGACTAAGTAATGATGAGTGTGACAAACTATTCATTATTACTACAGACAAATAGTCCAAGGTGAGCAGGTGGACAGGGCTTGGGCAGGCAAGGAGGGCTGCAGACAAAACCCTAAGAATCAAACAAAAATACTTTCAATAGATACAAAGAAGCAAGATTAGGAGGATTGGGATTCATACAACTCCTATCCATTCCATTGCTGCCAAATTATTCCTGTTCAATAATATAATTCTTCCACCTGTCCCTCTGGGACTATCTTTTCAAAATGTTTTATACCCTCAGCTCTAGTCCTTGGCTATCCTTTGCTGTAGAAAGGTCAAATATGGGCACGTTAAAGGATTAATTAGGAATGATTAGGATATGGCACCAACAGCAACCTTAGGGATTCCTGGAGGTGATTGTATGTGGGTGGAAAGAGAAACCTTTGCTGGAGACGCACTGGCTGCGTTCAGATAAATGCAAGGACAGTCCCATGGAGCAGGACACGGAGAGCGTTGGCAGTATTATTGAATGGGTTCACCGCAGTAGTTTTCACAGGAGAAATGTTGACAAATTCCAGTCAAAATTAATAGGGCTAAATGATCCATGGCATATATAGAAGTCAGTAAAGACTGTTCTGCAGAAACTGGAAGGATTAAACATCCATGAGGTTCCTGGGACTGATGGGATACATTCTAGAATCATCAGAGAATTAATGATGCTCAGAGCTCCACAAATACTGGAATAGTGCCTGAAGAGCAAGGATGGCAAATATTCAAAACAGGAGTAAGATGCAAAGTGATACTTAGGCTGGGAATTTCCTCAGAGCTGTTACCACTCTGTCGCTGTAACTTCGCTGGAAATGTGGCGAGCATAAACGAGGTTCCTGCCGCAATATGATGAAGTTACAGAGGCAGAGTGGGAACAGCTCCAAGGAAATTCCTGACTTTAGTCTAATGTCCTTACCGGGAAAAATGCTTGATGGAGCTGAGGATATAAAACATTTTGCAAAGATAGACCTACAAGGATAGATGGAGAAATTATATTATTGAACAGGAATGATTTGGCAGCATTAGAGAGGGTGCGAAGGTTAAAACAATATGAATAAGACTAAGTAATGATAAGCATGGCAAACTATTCATTATTACTACAGACAAATAGTCCAAGGTGAGCAGAAATATCATAGGGAGCGGTCTGCATAGTTTAGATGTAATGGGAGCAGATTTTTAAAAATATTTGTGCAGCTTGTGGACAAGCATAATCCAGTTTACTTAGATTTTCAAAAAGCATTGGATAAATTTCCTCATGTGAGACTAATAGGGAAATTTTAGGCTCATAGCATAGTTGACAGATTATCTAGATGAATTGTGAATTGGCTTAGCAACAGAAGACAGAGGGTGATGATAAATGGAAAATGCTTTGCCTCGGGAAAAGTAACCAGTGGAGGTACACAGGGAACTGTCCTGATGCCCCACTGTTACTCTGGCTAAGATAAACTATTAATCATAGACCTGGGATCAAACCCGGGGTAATCCTCTTCCATAAGGCTCAGTTGCACACTGGACAGTGCATTTACCAACTGAGTTATTGGAGGAGCCTATCCTGTGTGTTTTACTATGCACTGAGTTGTAATGTGTACTTCTGTTAACTATGTCTGTGTAAACCTGCAAAGCCTATTGAGATAACAAGAGTCAGCTTCCTATATCTGGAGGTAATGTCCTTTGTGTAACTGCTAAGCTCCCAAGAGACAATTTTCCTATTCTACCTGATCTGAGCTGTAGCAGAGGACTAGTCCCACTGCTCAGCTTTGTTCCACAGCCCTGTACCTTCCCCTGCTCCAAATATTTATCCATTTTCCCTTAAAGGTTGCAATGGGCTCTGCCTCAACCACTCCCTGTGGCAAAGCATTCCATGCTCCAACAATCTTCTGTGTAAAGAAATTTCTCCTAAGCTCTCTCCTCACTTTCTTGGTGACAATTTTAAATTGATGACCCCGTCCTCACTGACTCCCTGACCAGAGGAAATAGTTTTTCGTATTCACTGCTTAAACCCTCATCCATATATTTGTCAGCTCAGACTAGACTATCCTGATGCTCTCCTGGCCAGCTTCCTAACCTTTGTAAATGTCAGTGCATCCAAAACTCTGCTGCCCGTATCCTATCCCACATCATCGCCAATCACTCCTGTCCCCGCTGACCCATGTTAGCTCCTGGTCCCCCAATGCCTCCAATTTAAAATTCTCATCCTCATGTTTAAATCCTTTCATGGCCTTGCCCCTCCCTTTCTCTATAACCTTCATCAGCTCTACAACCATTGGAACTTTGCGTTCCTCCGACTCTGGCCATTTGTGTAACCACCCCCCCCTCCCTTTGACCCACCAGTGGCAGCCTGTCTAGGCCCCATGCTTTGCAATTCCCTGCCTAAACCCCACTGCCTCTCCTTCTGCTTCTTTAAGACCCTGCATAAAACCCACCTCTTTGACCAAGCTTTAGGTCACCCCTTTTTGGCTTTGCATCCATTTCTGCCTGATAACACTTCTGTAAAGCACCTTGGGATGTTTTTCTACATTAAAGGCGCTATATAATCGCAAGCTGTTTTATTTATTGTTTTCACTTCCCTACAACATGTTGTACATTATAATTATCTTTAGTATTGTTAGCCCTAATTTTATCAAATGCCTTCTTTTTAAATTCCAGTTTACTTTTAATCTTTCTAGTTATCCATATAGATTCTGTCTTAATCTCTTGGGACATCTTTACATTCCAATGCTATTATAGAATCCTTTACTCACAGTGCAACCCCACTCCTTTTTTTCCATCTCAATCTATCCTGAAAATGAAACCAGAGATATTAAATTACCAGTCCTGTCCAAATTTATGCCACATTTCCATTATAGCTAATGTATCATATCCGTCCATGGTTATTCATGGTTCTAGCACTCCAATTTTGTTTTTGAATGCTTTATGCATCCATGTATATATGACTCCAATTTTTTGAAATGTTGACCCTTATTCTTTCTCCTGGTTTTCTCATTTAATTTTTTGACATCCCTTGCCCCTCCTGTTTTTATCTCTCACTACATAAGAACAAAAGAAATAGGAGCAGGAGTAGGCCATGCAGGCCCTCGAACCTGCTCCGCCATTCAATAAGATCATGGCTGATCTTTGACCACAACTACACTTTCCCACCCTATCCCCATATCCCTCGATTCCCTTGGAGTCCAAAAATCTATCGATCTGAACCTTAAATATACTCAGTGACTGAGCATCCACAGCCCTTTGGGGTAGAGAATTCCAAAGATTGCCAACCTTCTGAGGGAAGAAATTTCTTCTCATCTCAGACCTAAATGGCCGACCTCTTATCCTGAGACTATGTCCCCTAGTTCTAGGCTATCTCCAGCCAGGGGAAACAGCCTCTTAGCATCTACCCAGTCAAGTCCTCTCAGAATCTTATATGTTTCAATGAGATCACCTCTCATTCTTCTAAATTCCAGAGAGTATAGGCCTATCCTACTCAATCTCTCCTCATAGGACAACCCTCTCATCCCAGGAATCAATCTAGTTAATCTTCGTTGCACTGCCTCCAAGGCAAATAAATCCTTCCTTAGGTAAGGAGACCAAAACTGTACACACTACTCCAGGTGTGATCTCACCAAAGCCCTATATAATTGCAGCAAGACTTCCTTCCTCTTGTACTCCAACCCCCTTGCAATAAAGGCTAACATACCATTTACCTTCCGAATTGCTTACTGTACCTGCATGTTAACTTTCTGTGTTTCAAAAGGTTACCTCATAGCCTCTTTCTTTCCCTTTCTCCCCTCTGGCCTTTTACTGAGAGACTTTGCCACATGTTGATGATTCATGAGATGACACTAATATAAGGGTGCAGATAAGTTTGAATTCAACTCTGAGAATGATAGGAGATAAAGATTTTCCACTGGCTGTAGCACAGAGACCTGCAATTTTATGTGGGGTATTGTCGGGAAGCTTTCTGCATTATGTATTCATACTGCCTAAGTTACAGGGTCTCTTTCCTTTTTCATAATAAGAGTTTGAATATCATTTACATTTATACAGTTCTTAAAATGTAGGCTGTAAATTGAAAGAAAAATATTCCCTCTGCCTCAACCTGACTCCAGCATTTGTGTTTTGATGGAATGGTTATTACTAAACTTCCTTTTGATGCAAAAGTGTTAATGTAGTCACTCCAATCATCAAAAACCCTCAAAAAATAGCAGCAGTATGGGTACTTTCACAAAAATCTCTCCGCAACCCTCTTCCCAACTTGCAATGATTCCTATTGGATGTTCCTTATGTTTTAGTAGCTGCAGGTTTTATCATCCTGAAGACACTTTTTCTTCACAAGCTTTGGAGACATCACAGAACCTTCATTCTGCCTGAATAAACCTCTACAGTTTGTAAGACTGGTGTGTACAGTGACAAATGCTCCTCTATCAAAATGTGGCAGTGTGTAATTTATTTCAGAATAACACTGCGCCTCCAACCCCAGTAAAGTTAGATGTATTGATTAATTTATCTATTATGAAAGTGACGAGTCTGGGGATGATTCATCACTTCGAAGGGCATTTACTGTGACAACAGTCATTTTAGCATTATAAATTGTCACACGTTGTTAGCAATGCTAATCCTCTGCCTGTCACACTTCTCAACGAGCCATTGGGCTTATTTGGGCTGTTAATGCGGATTGACTCAGAACAATAAGATGCAAATTCATTCATTGTACCTTCACTCTTGACCCGGTTGCTCATATTAAATTTGATTTGTGGATCTGGGAGTAAAAGATCTCTATTGCTCTCATGTTTATTACCAGCCTAGATGCACCAACTCTGGATTTGGACCACATCTTTTAGAGTTAAGCTGGAGTGCCCCCCACCCCCACTTCCTGCCCCCCCCCACTCCCCCCCCCCCCCCAAACCCAAACACATCACAAATTATTTCTCTAATAAGGCAGGCTGTGCCATGTTGCTCTATAACTGGCCAATGGGAGGTGTAAAAAAGCCCAGCTGATATCTGATGACTATCCGCACTGAAGCATTAAAGCCATAATGTAACCACTCCAAAATTCAGTGGAATCTAATCCACAGTCGATTAGGTGTTGAGTTTTGAAGAAGGGAAATGTTAGCTCCTCAGTTCTCTCTACAGATTCTGCCTGACCTGCTGAGGCTTTTGCTTTTAGTAAGTTTGTACGTTATATGAAATTAATTCTTACATAGTGTACTCCCACACTCTGCGGGTTCTGCAGCCATGCTGTGATGGATTCTAAATTACTGTCTCTCTCTGACTCTCTGTGCCTCTCTCTTTATCTCTCTGTCAAGGCTGCTTCTCTGTTTCCCCTGTCTGTGTTTTTAGGTTTCTCTAGGAGTGACAAACGGGCAGACAGTGGGCGGGGTGGGAGTGGCGGCTACCCAGAGGAGTCGGCAGGAGATCTCTACAATTCTTCAGGTCACCCCCCACCCCCCCGACAGCTCACCAATTTGTAGGTGGGAAATCAGGCCACTTCTCAATGGCTGCAGCAGCAGCTTAGAGGGGTGATGCATTTCTTGTGTGGGACAGAGGGAAGTGACAGTGTTGAGCAGCAGACGACATGAGTTCAGAACCTACCTACCTTGTGGGGCTTTTCCCCTTTCAAAGGATTTGAAAGAGCTTGTAGCTCTTTCAAATCCTTTGAAAGAGGAAAACCCCATAAGCTATTGCAAGAAATTGGGTCTACAAATATTCTATGCAGCTTTACCTGTGAGCAGCTGAGGATCCCCTTAAATATCCCTCAAAATGGCGGTCTTCTAACTTATATCATCTATGGTTGGTGGGCAGGAGGAAGAACTGGCGGTAGTCAGGCAGTGAGGGAGGAAAAAGGCACTGGGGTCTAAATGATGTTACTTGAACCCTATTTGTATGTATTTACGAGGCTCCTGCCCGTTTCAGATGGAAGCCCTTGTTGCCACGAATTATATCCGACAGAAAATTGCATAAAAGCAGTGGTAAGTGGGCGGGGTTAGCACCTAATTTATTTTCCATCTGCTACCACCCTGTTTTTGTGTGCAAACGGGGCAGTAATGAGACAAAAATTAGTCTCTTTGTCTTTTTGTGTCCCTGACTGCATTACTCTGTGTCTCTGTTGCTTTCATTACCTCTGTTTCTCACTGCCTGTCTCTGTGCCAGCACTGTCCCTCCTCAGTCATCCTGCGTGCCTACGTCAAAATGAGCTGACCTTGCACCATCACATAAAATCAGCTCATTTAAAACTCCCGGTGGACAACACATCACGTGGGACAGAGACTGGAGCTGGAATGTCAGGCTCCAGCAGCCATTAAAGGGCCGCAGGCTACCACGTCTTTGGAGATGCTGGGGACTTAACGTCCATTTGCTGAATTCTGCCACTATCAACCTTTCTTTCTTCCTCTTGATCTGTATTCTTCAAAGCCTGCCTTTCCTTTTTTATCCCATTTCACAGAATCCTCTATTACCTGTCTGCCTTTCTTCATTTTCATCATCAACCTTCATCAACACATAATTACAAGACATGGATCAAAGTTGGCTATGCCACAACAGGCAGACACCGTGCAGACGGCAAAGTTATTGCTGCATATTTACGCACTGTTGACTTGAAGTCAAGGGAAGCGAAAATCAGGAAAGGCATATAAGGGGCGGTTGATCCAATATCACCCTGTTTACACTATCGCCAAAAGTTAAAATCACCCCCTCTCATTCTTCGCCTAGAAGCTCGCCTCCTTTTGTTTTGCTTTTCTTTTTTTTATTCATTCATGGGATGTGGGCGTCGCTGGTGAGGCCGGCATTTATTGCCCATCCCTAATTGCCCTTGAGAAGGTGGTGGTGAGCTGCCACCTTGAACCGCTGCAGTCCGTGTGGTGAAGGTTCTCCCACAGTGCTGTTAGGAAGGGAGCTCCAGGATTTTGACCCAGCGACGATGAAGGAACAGCGATATATTTCCAAGTCGGGATGGTGTGTGACTTGGAGGGGAACGTGCAGGTGGTGTTGTTCCCATGTACCTGCTGCTCTTGTCCTTCTAGGTGGTAGATGTCGCTGGTTTGGGAGGTGCTGTCGAAGAAGCCTTGGCGAGTTGCTGCAGTGCATCCACAATATAGTCTTCTAAAACCCAAGCTTGATGTCACCTAACCACATGCTTATTGATTTACTTCATGCTTCCCCTGCTCTTCATGGCAGTGTTCTGCACTATGGCCTTGGCCTCGCAACAAAAAAAATTCAATGCAGCCAGTAGGGGGAGCCCTGATTAAAAATTCTTACAGAATTATAGAATAATAGAATGTACAGCACAGAAACAGGCCATTCGGCCCAACTGGTCTGTGCCAGCGTTTATGCTCCACACAAGTCTCCTCTCACCCCTATTGCTGGGAGTATTAATGCCAGGAGTATTAGGATCAGTTATTGTTGGCAGTATTAACAACTATTGTGGAGTATTATCACTTATGGCTACGACTTGTTTATTATCCAATAAAATGTTAGATTTAATGCTGGTATTGAACTTTTCATTAATTAATCAGAATTTTTTGTTAATTAGTGGGAATATTCGCAATAGTCTATCCCTCTCTATTCAAAGCTGCTATTTAAACCATCTGATAATTTGAATTTTGAAGCACTAAATGACTGATTTGCTGCTTTATTTGTGATGCCTAATTTGAATCATTCCACATTTTTACTAAAAATAATTTGCTTTCCCCTTTCCACCTGATTTAAATGACCAGTTTACCTTCATCTCTCAATGAATCAGTTTGCAATCCAGGGGCTGTGGAACTGCAAAACCAACTGAGGCATCTTTACTTATAAATTGGGAGCAAAATATCAAATATCTGAATGAATAATTAATGCATAGAATTAATTGATAAATATAATGAATAAATAATGTATATAATAAACATAATTAATAAACCTAAATAAATATAATTAATAAATAAACCCCCAGCTCACTGTCTGCAGCCTGAGGCCCCCCCCCCGCAACCCCGGCTCTGAGGGGCCCTGGCTTCCCCCCCAGCCCCTGGGACCTGTGGCTGCCCAGCTCCCCGGCCTGTTCAGCGCCATCTCTCCGCCAGCCTAATGGAGAGAAGCGTCTAATTCCAATTGCTCTTGGTCTGCTCCTTACCCCAGCATTTTCAGGGCTGAAAATTCATCTTTCTAATTGGATCGGCTTTTCTCTCTCTTCAAGGACACTTCAATCCCAGTTTATACCCACTGTTCATTCGGATGAAATATGAATTAAACCTGATTCTCATTAAGAAGCCCTGCATAATCAGCTAATTTGAAATGAACCCTTATTAAAAATATATTTTCAATGCTTGTTCAATCAGAATGAGCAAGTCAGGGTCACAGACTGATCCTTGGAAGAATACCCTAGAATTTAGACATGATAATTAAATTTTTACAACTTCACTTATTAGCACATCTTGGCCTCTGCGAAAGTATCCAATGTGTGAATGGAATGAAGTATGTAAGATTCAGTGACACAAAACTGCTTCCATCTCTATAATCTTTACAATTTAAAATCCATTTATTTGCTTGGAGCTTCATAAGTTAATTGGTCTGTCTTCAGACTCTCAAAGTGGAGCTCTTTACAAATCGGGCTTTTAAAATGCCATTTTCTCTTTCGGCAATCGTAAGGGCTTCCCAAGAACTGACTTCGACCCCATCCCCCACTCCCCAGACAGGAAGTGTGTTCCTTACAAGGTCTGCCACTTGCAGAGGTCATGTAGTGCAGGATTGATAATCCTGTAAACTGTGCACTGAACTCTATGTCTTAAACCTCCAGTCTCCTCAGTCAACGGAAATCACCACAATATTTCTTTACAAATTACAGACCGTAGCGAAGCATTAATGTTAGGTGATACTCAGAATTCGATGCAATATTATGCATACAGCATAGAATCATAGAAATTACAGCACAAACGGAGACCATTCGGCCCATCACACCTGTTCTGGTGCTAGCTCTTTAACTGCAGCTGTCTACTCTAATCTAAGTCCCAGGGATGAGGGACGAGTTACGTGCAGAGACCAGAGAAGCTGGGAATGTTCTTCTTAGAGCAGAGAAGGTTAAGGGGAGATTTAATAGAGGTGTTCAAAATTATGAACGGTTTTGATAGAGTAAATAAGAAGAAACTGTTTCCACTGGCAGGAGGGTCGGTAACCAGAGGACACAGATTTAAGATAATTGGCAAAAGAACCAGGAGGGAGATGAGGAGAATTTTTTTTAGGCAGCGAGTTGTGATCTGGAATGCACTGCCTGAAAGGGTGATGCAAACAGATTCAATAGTAACTTTCAAAGGGGAATTGGATATATACTTGAAAAGGAAAAATTTTCAGGACTATGGGGAAAGAGCAGGGGAGTGGGAAATTGGATAGCCCTTTCAAAGAGCCGGCACAGGTACGATGGGCCAAATGGCCTCCTTCTGCGCTGTACCATTCTATGATTTCTCTGCCCTTTCCCTGTATTCTTTTGTATTCATTTTCATATACTTATCCAATTCCCTTTATGAGGGTATAGTCTCTGCCTCAATAGTCACTTGTGGTAAAACTTTCTGTGAAAAAACTTCTTCTAACTTCCACATTCATTCATTTAGTAATAATCCTGAGTCTATGTCCCCCTTGTTATTGATTTGCTAATCAATCTTTTCCTATTCACCCTCTCAAAACCTTTTATAATTTCGAAAACTTCTATTAGATCCACCCCAACCTTCTCTGTGCCAATGAAAAAAGCCCTACATTATAGGGCTTTTCTTCAGAACTATACGTTGCCATTCCTGGTATCATATCACTGTACCTATTCCATGGCTCTAATATCCTTCCTATAACGGGGCGTCCAGAACTGTATATCGGGTGGAGTGTATCCAAACTCCACCGCCTGACCTTACCTGAACCTGCCCGTATTTCCAGGCTCAGGTCATCTTCACAGGTCGTGTCCCACATCCCTCAGGCAAACCAAATGGGTCAGAGGCCTGACCTCACAGGTCTCCACCTCCTTTTCTTTAGGTCAAGGGGACGGGTTTCCATGAGTGCGCTGTTAGCAGTTTGGGGGCACATCCACAGTACCTCACCCGCCCAAAGATCCGATGGTAGCTGGCCTGCCCGGGGCAGGGATGCTGAGCCCCCCGCATGGAGAGGAATCTGTGTGCCCCACAGCCCCCTTTCAATGAATCCTATGAAACCTTGATGTGAAGTGCAGAATGGTATCAAAGTATTAAAATGAACTAATACCACTTAAAGCTCACTGAAATGTTCCACACTGTCACAGGCACATCTATTCTCAGATCAGGACAATGGAGTTAATGAGATTAGAGTCAACTCTTTAACTTTGCTTCGAAGACTTATTTTAAGTTACTGACCCTGATAGCGTAGCCCGAAGTCCTTTGCCTAATAAATATTGGGAAGACAGAAGCCATTGTCTTTAGTCCCTGCTGCAAACTCCATTCCCTAGCCACGGACTCCATTCCTTTCCTAGGCTACTGTCTGAGGCTGAACCAAACCATTCGCAACCTTGGCGTCCTATTTGACCCTGAGATGAAGTTCCGTCCACATATCCGCTCCATCACCAAGACTGCCTACTTCCACCTTCATAACATTGTCCGTCTCCGCCCTTGCCTCTACTCATCTGCTGCTGAAACCCTCATCCATGCCTTTGTTACCTCCAGACTGGACTATTCCAATGGTCTCCTGGCCAGCCTCCCATCTTCCACCCTCCATAAACTTGTGCTCATCCAAAACTCTGCTGCCCGTATCCTAATTCACACTAAGTCCTGTTCACCCATCACCCATGTGCTCGCTGACCTACACTGGCTCCCAGTCTGGGAACGTCTCGATTTTAAAATTCTCATCCTTGTTTTTAAATCTCTCCATGGCCTTGCCCCTCCCTATCTCTGTAACTTCCTCCAGCCCTACAACCCTCCGAGATCTCTGGGCTCCTCCAATTCTTGCTTCTTGCGCGTCCCCGATTTTAATCGCTCCACCACTGGTGGCCGTGCCTTCAGTTACCTAGGCGCTAAGCTTTGGAATTCCCTCCCTAAACCTCTCTGCCTCTGTACCTCTCTCTCTTCCTTTAAGACGGTCCTTAAAACCTACCTCTTTGACCAAGCTTTTGGTCATCTGTCCTTACATGGCTCAGTGTGAAATTTTGTTTGATAACGCTCCTGTTTTTTTTATTCGTTCATGGGATGTGGGCATCGTTGGCAAGGCCAGCATTTATTGCCCATCCCTAATTTCCCTTGAAAAGGTGGTGGTGAGCTGCCTTCTTGAAACGCTGCAGTCCATGTGGTGAAGGTTCTCCCATGGTGCTGTTAGGTAGGGAGTTCCAGGATTTTGACCCAGCGACAATGAAGGAACAGCGATATATTTCCAAGTCGGGATGGTGTGTGACTTGGGGGGGAATGTGCAGGTGGTGGTGTTCCCATGCGCCTGCTGCCCTTGTCCTTCTAGGTGGTAGGGGTCACGGGTTTGGGAAGTACTATCGAAGAAGACTTCTCGAGTTGCTGCAGTGCATCTTGTAGAAGGTACACACTGTAGCCATGGTGTGTTGGTTGTGGAGGGAGTGAATATTAAGGGTGGTGGATGGGGTGCCAATCAAATGGGCTGCTTTGTCTTGGATGATGACGAGCTTCTTGAGAGTTGTTGGAGCTGCAATCATCCAGGCAAGTGGAGAGTATTCCATCAAACTCCTGACTTGTGCCTTATAAATTGTAGAAACGCTTTGGGGAGTCAGGAGGTGAGTCACTCACTGCAGAATACCCAGCCTCTGACCTGCTCTTGTAGCCACAGTATTTATGTGGCTGGTCCAGTTAAGTTTCTGGTCAATGGTGACCCCCACGATGTTGATGGTGGGGGATTCGGCGATGGTAATGACGTTGAAAGTCAAGGGGAAGTGGTTAGCCTCTCTTTTGTTGGAGATTGTAAACAATTTTACAACACCAAGTTATAGTCCAGCAATTTTATTTTAAATTCACAAGCTTTCGGAGGCTTCCCCCTTCGTCAGGTGAACGATGTGAAATGAAATCCTCGAAATGAAATCGCATTTATAATTCACAGAACAATGCTTGGTGAGTACAGACAGTTTTTTCAACTGCCCGTTGCCAAGGCAATCAGTGTGCAGACAGACAGGTGTTACCTGCCAGGTCTCACAGAATATACAAATCACCAAAAAAAAACAACAAACAAAAAAAAACAGAGATAGAGAGGTAGAAACATAGAAAAGACAGCAACTGACCCGTTATATTAAAAACAGATAACATTTGTTCGCTGGTGGGGTAACGTGTAGCGTGACATGAACCCAAGATCCCGGTTGAGGCCGTCCTCATGGGTGCGGAACTTGGCTATCAATTTCTGCTCGACGATTTTGCGTTGTCGTGTGTCTCGAAGGCCGCCTTGGAGTACGCTTACCCGAAGGTCGGTGGCTGAATGTCCATGACTGCTGAAGTGTTCCCCGACTGGGAGGGAACCCTCCTGTTTGGCGATTGTTGCGCGGTGTCCGTTCATCCGTTGTCGCAGCGTCTGCATGGTCTCGCCAATGTACCATGCTCTGGGGCATCCTTTCCTGCAACGTATGAGGTAGACAACGTTGGCCGAGTCACAGGAGTATGAACCATGCACCTGGTGGGTGGTGTCCTCTCGTGTGATGGTGGAATCTGTGTCGATGATCTGGCATGTCTTGCAGAGGTTACCGTGGCAGGGTTGTGTGGTGTCGTGGACGCTGTTCTCTTGAAAGCTGGGTAATTTGCTGCGAACGATGGTCTGTTTGTTTTTAATATAACGGGTCAGTTGCTGTCTTTTCTATGTTTCTACCTCTCTATCTCTGTTTTTTTTTGTTTGTTGTTTTTTTTTGGTGATTTGTATATTCTGTGAGACCTGGCAGGTAACACCTGTCTGTCTGCACACTGATTGCCTTGGCAACGGGCAGTTGAAAAAACTGTCTGTACTCACCAAGCATTGTTCTGTGAATTATAAATGCGATTTCATTTCGAGGATTTCATTTCACATCGTTCACCTGACGAAGGGGGAAGCCTCCGAAAGCTTGTGAATTTAAAATAAAATTGCTGGACTATAACTTGGTGTTGTAAAATTGTTTACAATTGTCAACCCCAGTCCATCACCGGCATCTCCACATCATGTTGGAGATTGTCATTGCCTGGCACTTGTGTGGCATGAATATTACTTGCCACTTATCAGCGCAAGCCTGGATGTTGTCCAGGTCTTGCTGCATGCTGGCACGGACTGCTTCATTATCTGAGTGGTTGCGAATGGAACTGAATATTGTGCAATCATCAGCGAACCTCCCCACTTCTGACCTTATGATGGAGGGAAGGTCATTGATGAAGCAGCTGAAGACACTTGGGCCTAGGACACTGCCCTGAGGAACTCCTGCAGCGATGTCCTGGGGCTGAGATGATTGGCCTCCAACAAGCACAACCATCTTCCTTTGTGCTAGGTATGACTCCAGCTACTGGAGAGTTTTCCCCTGATTCCCAATGACTTCAATTTTACTAGGGCTCCTTGATGCCACACTCGGTCAAATATTGCCTGATGTCAAGGGCAGTCACTCTCACCTCACCTCTGGAATTCAACTCTTTTTTCCATGTTTGGACCAAGGCTGTAATGAGGTCTGGAGCAGAGTGGTCCTGGCGGAACCCAAACTGAGCATCGGTGAGCAGGTTATTGGTGAGTAAGTGCCGCTTGATAGCACTGCCGACGACACCTTCCATCACTTTGCTGATGATTGAGAGTAGACTGATGGGGCGGTAATTGGTCGGATTGGATTTGTCCTGCTTTTTGTGGACAGGACATACCTGGGCAACTTTCCACTTTGTCGGGTAGATGCCAGTGTTGTAGTTGTACTGGAACAGCTTGGCTAGAGGCGAGGCTAGTTCTGGAGCACAAGTCTTCAGCACCACAGCCGATGCACCTTGGGACGTTTTACTACATTAAAGGCGCTATATAAATGGTGGTTGTTGTTGTTGTTGTTGTTGTTGTTGTTGTTAACCCTTGACTAGCCATTGCTGTTTGTGTTCTTATAGGAAAATTGGAATCGCACAAATTCCTACTTTGTTAAAATAACTCTGCCTGAGGTGAGCTAAATGAAACCACTAAATTACAGGTGGTTCTGGACAGTCTGTGACCAGGCCCCTAGGCTAAATACCCAAACCTCATAATTACCGAAGTACAGGGATTCCGGTGGTGAGGGGCCTCCTTTGCACAACTTAGGCCAGCAAGATGCACAAAATGGGGGCCTTTGGGTTTCCCTTACCGAGTGGTTAAAGGCCCTGCCTGGTGTGATATTGAGGAAGCGTTCTAGGTTTGAATCCTAACCTATGCTGAGTAAGATGCTGTCACTGGGAGAGCAGTAAGGGTGAGGCAATTGATCCCTGTGTGCCCGAGCTAAGGAGGGGAAATCGACCAGTGTTCTTCCTCCCGAACGCTTTCTAGTGACCGTGCAGGAGAGTGCGTCTGCGGATGATGGGTAAGGACAGTTTCAGGCTCAGCTCCACTGACACTCACCGTCCAGGCTGAAAGATGACAAATGGCCACTTGGAACCAGGTACAGGTATCAGAGGACAACCCGTATCTGACTAATCACATCACGGAATGAGTCGGCACTTTCAGCTACTGGTACCAGAGGGCAGTCCATACCCAGGGAATCACACCACGGAATGAGTCGGCACTTTCAGGAGATATCGGGAAAAAAAACGAGGAGGGGAGAAATCATTGCACCCTTTCAGCTCTATCTAGCATGTAAAGCTGGTTGAACAGCACGTTGCACTGACAGCCCGCTCGGAGGGGACTGACTGAGGCAGCACACAAACTGGAGCTCGGATCGTGTAAGCAGAAATCTAATCTAACAATCCAGCTCACCCACGTTTGTCCTTTTGATATTTAACACTATTTTCTTATTAAGTATAAATTGTGCTCTCCCCCAGGATGACAGGCAGGATCGTGCACACTGTCACTTCCCCAATGTACCCTGTGTTAACATTTGTACCTTTCCTGATCAATAGAAATCTGGTTTCATCCTTAAACAATCCATGGTTATTTTATTATGTGAAGGAGATGCATGGACCACTCCACTCAGCCACTCGTCCTTTCCTGGAAATATTACTGTGCAATCGATCCCGATACACTGAATGTCCTGTTCATTGTAAAATCATATTTACAAATCAGCAGTGTCCTCTTACCTGGAACTCAAGTAGGAACATTAAAGAAATGTCTGACACACAATGAAGAGGATAAAAGGATTAGTTTTCTATTATCTTCAATTTAATTTGTAGCATTCTCGTATAAAGTCAAAAACTCTTTCATGCAGCAGTCACATAGGGCAAGAGATAGAGGGACTGTGAGTAACCTGGGCTGTGATCAATAGGGACTGTGAGTAACCTGGGCTGTGATCAATAGAGACTGTGAGTAACCTGGGCTGTGATCAATAGAGACTGTGAGTAACCTGGGCTGTGATCAATAGGGACTGTGAGTAACCTGGGCTGTGATCAATAGAGACTGTGAGTAACCTGGGCTGTGATCAATAGAGACTGTGAGTAACCTGGGCTGTGATCAATAGGGACTGTGAGTAACCTGGGCTGTGATCAATAGGGACTGTGAGTCCTGGAGATTTATCTATCCTAAGTCCCAGTATTTTCTCTAGTACCGTTGTTTTTCTAATATTGAATACAGTAAGTTCCCCCCTTAATTTATTTTTTGTTTCCTTTCTATCTCTGGTATTTTATCCCCTTCCTTTACTGTGAAGATGGATACAAAGTATTTGTTTAATAAACCTGCCATTACCTTGTTATCTAGTACCGTATTACCTGCGTCTGCCTTTAATGGACCCACATCTCCCTTAGCCACTCTCTTACTCTTAATATATTTTTAAAACTTTTGCTATTAGCCTTTATATTACTTGCAAGTTATTTTTCATATTCCCTTTCTGCAGCCCTTAATATTTTTGTTGTGCCCCTTTGTTGTTTTCTATATTTCTCCCTGTCCTCTGGATTACCACTTTTCTTGGCATTTGTATAAGTCACTTCGCTGTTTTATACGGGGTCTTACCTCACATGAAGAACTTTTCTTTTGTTCTTGGTTCTTTGCCTTACAGTTGAGCCCAATTGTACATTCGCAATCAGGCCTTTTTAAATTTTCTCTTGCCTCCTTTTTCTCTTGCTGTTGTGTATAAAAAAAATTGCCTCATCTTTGAAACTTACTCACATCCTTTACAAAAGGATAGATGGCTGCAGAGACAGGGGCGCTCAAACAAACTGGTAAGCAACAAGATAGCAGACAGAGAAACAAAGTAAAAATTGCTGTTTGCTCTACTGATGTATATATTTAATATGCTCACATGGTGTCCATCTGTGCCTATTGTAATAAAAAGAAAGACTAACATTTATATAGCGCCTTTCATGACCTCAGGATGTCCCAAAGCACTTTACAGCCAATTAAGTACTTTTAAAGTGTAGTTGCTGTTGTAATGTAAGAAATGTGGCAACCAATTTGTGCACAGTAAGCTTCCACAAACAGCAATGATGTAAATGACCAGATCATCTGTTTTAGGTGTTTTTAGTTGAGGCATAAATGTTGGCAGGAGAACTCCCCTGCTCATCTTCGATTACTACCACGGGATCTTTTATATCCACCTGAGAGGGCAGATGGGGCCTCAGTTTAACGTCTCATCCAAAAGATGGCACCTCCGACAACGCAGCACTCTGTCAGTACTGCACAAATGTACCAGCTTAAATTATGTGCTTAAGTCTCTGGAGTGGGGCTTGAATCCACAACCCTCTGGCTCAGAAGCAAGAGTGCTACCAGTGAGCCATGGTTGACCCTGAATGGAGGCACCAGCCCATTTAGAATAAACTGGATAACATCTGTGCTAAAAGATCAGGTGGAAGAATCTCTAACGCTTTGAGCAAAAAAAAAGGAGACATAAAATACGACAGCTAGCAAAGGGAACAGTAACAGATGGAGAAAGGTGAAACGGAGAACGTACATATTCAGACACGGAAACAGAGGAAGTCATGGACTTCCCATCAGCAACACGACGGGAGATCGACTGGTGTAATATAATATAACCAGTGCCAGGGGAGTGTTTAAAATAGAGAAAAAATACTATCTGGGCAATGTGGAGCCCTAAGCACATGAAAAGCTAAAGAAATCTGAGGCGATGATGTACAGAATATTCCAGTGATACAGCAGTGTGTGCTTGCCATCGGCATCACTGGAACACATCTTTTTTTGATATATATTAATGACTTGGACTTGGGTGTAGAGGCACAATTTTAAAATTTGCAGATGGCACAAAATTTGGAAGTGTATTGAACAGTGAGGAGGATAGTGCTAGACTTCAAGGGGACAAAAACAGGCTGGTGGAATGGTTGGACACATGGCAGATGAAATTTAACACAGAGAAGTGTGAAGTGATACATTTTGATAGGAAGAACAAGGAGAGGCAATATAAACAAAAGGGTACAATTCTAAAGGGGAGGCAGGAACAGAGAGACCTGGGGGTGTATGTGCACATGTATTTAAGGTGTGATGTGGAGATGCCGGTGATGACTGGGATGGACAAATGTAAGGAGTCTTACAACACCAGGTTATAGTCCAACAGCTTTATTTGGAATCACAAGCTTTCGGAGCTTTCCTCCTTCGTCAGGAAGGAGGAAAGCTCCGAAAGCTTGTAATTCCAAATAAAGCTGTTGGACTATAACCTGGTGTTGTAAGACTCCTTACATTTGTATTTAAGGTGGCAGGGCAGGTTGAGAAAGCGGTTAAAAAAGCATACGGGAGGGATCCTGGGCTTTAAAAATAGAGGCATAGAGTACAAAAGCAAGGAGGTTATGATGAACCTTTATAAAACACTGATTTGACCAGAACTGGAGTATTGTGTCCAATTCTGGGCACCTCACTTTAGGAAGGATGTGAAGCCTTACAGAGGTAGCAGAAAAGATTTACTAGAATGGTTCCAGGGATGAGGGACTTCAGTTACATGGATAGACTGGAGAAGCTGTGGTTGTTCTCCTTAGAGCAGAGAAGGTTGAGAGGAGATTTGATGGACTTGTTCAAAAACATGAAGGGTCTAGACAGAGAGAAACTGTTCTCATTGGCGGAAGGGTCGAGAACCAGAGGACACAGATTTAAGGTGATTGGTAAAAGAACCAAAGGTGACATGAGGAAAAACTTTTTTACGCAGCGAGTGATTATGATCTGGAATGCACTTCCTGAAAGGATGGTGGAGGCAGATTCAATCGTGGCTTTCAAAATGTAATTGGATATGTACTTGAAGGGAAAAAATTTGCAGGGCTACGGGGAAAGGACGTGGAGTGGGACTAACATGAGTTGCTCTTGCACAGGCTCGACAGGCCGAATGGCCTCCTTCTGTGCTGTAACCATTCTATGAGTCTCCTGGCAGGAAGCTTCACCCGAATTTCTGATATGTGCTCTCAGTGAGCGAGGCTCCGTGGCAGGAAATGTGAGGTCAGTAAATGACCTTAAAGGTGAGTTTAAGACAATTTTAAAAATGACACAGATTGCATCTTTAAAGGGTCAAAATTACAATTGGCACAGTTCTTGCACTTTGAGCGATAGTGTAAAACGGGTGATAACGAATCGGCAGCCCGCTTTACATCTCTCCCGATTATTATATCCATTGAAGTCAATGGAACTGTGCTGATTGTAACTTCTACCCTATAATGGCTAGAATTTGAATATGATTCATGTTGATGAACACCCTTTACATTTTGGAGCATTTTAAATTGTTTTCCTGTAAAATTAAATTGATAAATGCCAGCACAGTGGTAATAAAAGTAGGCGAATAATATTACTGACTTTCAGAACTATTTTGCCACTTTGGTTTTTTCTGTAGGCGGGATCAAAGATTATGGAGGGCAGGAGTTGATGCCTCTTCTTAACAAGTTCCATTTTAACCACTGCTTTCCTCCTACAATCTACTGGCTTTTAAAACCCAAGCTTGGTGTCACTAAATTACTACTACATCGACTTACATTGAAACTACAGCACAGGAACAGACCGTTCGGCCCAACTGGTCTATGCCAGCGTTTATGCTCCACACGAGCCTCCTCCCTCCCTGTTTTATCTAACCCTATCAGAATACCCTTCTATTCCTTTCTCCCTCATGTGCTTATCTAGCTTCCCCTTAAATGCATCTATGCTATTTGCCTCAACCACTCTTTGTGGTAGCGTGTTCCACATTCTTACCACTCTTTGGGTAAAGAAGTTTTTATATTTATGACCTCTAGTCTTGGACTCCTCCACAAGTGGAAACATTTTCTCTACATCTACCCTGTCAAACCCTTTCATAATCTTAAAGACCTCGATCAGGTCACCCCTCAGCCTTCTCTTTTCTAGAGAAAAGAGCCCCAGCCTGTTCAGCCTTTCCTGATAAGGCTATCCTTTCAGTTCCGCTATCATCCTTGTGAATCAAATATTACTCAATTTATCTCATCTCTTTCACTCTTGACAATGACCTGCACTGTGGGCTATGGCCTTTCTCAGTAAGGAAAGGCATTACATGGACGGGACTGTGTGTAGTCTGGCTGTAAACGCAGCCATGTAGAACCTGCTGCAGCTTCCTGGAGATCCAGTGACTGCATGCGGTACACAATGAATCCCTGGTCATCTAGTGGCAAGAGGTTATACGTATTGACTCCCTTGTGATCTAATGGTAACACATGATAAATGGTTTAGTTCATTGGATTCTATACCATGGCAGTGAATGGAAAGGGATTTGGTTAATTGGATTTTATACAGCGGGAGTGAATGGGAAAGGGATTTGTTTTACTGGATTTTATAGAGTGGGAGTGAATGGGAAAGGGATTTGTTTTACTGGATTTTATAGAGTGGGAGTGAATGGGAAAGGGATTTGTTTTACTGGATTTTATAGAGTGGGAGTGAATGGGAAAGGGATTTGTTTTACTGGATTTTATAGAGTGGGAGTGAATGGGAAAGGGATTTGTTTTACTGGATTTTATAGAGTGGGAGTGAATGGGAAAGGGGTTTGTTTCATTGGATTCTATAGAGTGGGAGTGAATGGAAAGGGGTTTGTTTCACGGGATTCTATAGAGTGGGAGTGAATGGAAAGGGGTTTGTTTCACGGGATTCTATAGAGTGGGAGTGAATGGAAAGGGGTTTGGTTAATTGGATTTTAAAATCTAAACCTGACATCACCTAACCACTACTTTTTTGCCAAATTCTACAGTATTCTCCCTTCTTCCTCTTCTGAAGGTTTTGACTTGTTGATGGAGTGGAGTTGTACAGGTGCTGGGTACCATCCAGGGCCGTGCTCAAGTGGCAATGCTTTGATAAGTGTGTTGGCAAGCTATTCGAGCACAGAGGGATATCACATCCAAACACAATCCTGCCTTCACCTAATGTCATTACCTGATGTCCACACGTGCACATTTTCAAGCAGGGGTCAGTGGATAATAATTAGGACGAGGAACGCTGGCTAGTTTTTCCCATCCTAGCTGAGGGATATTGAGGCTAATCGTAGCATTCCTACTGCCATCCTGGTTCAGATCAGTTAACTCTGCATTGACCAGGAATTGAACCCGGGACCTTCTGGTCTATATTGCTCAGCATCACACTCACTTTATCAACTGAACCATTAGAGAATAACCTCTGCTTCCTGATTGCCTCATCTTAACTCCTGCTCTTCCTTATCAACCTTATTAGTGCCCTGCACAGTTGCCTTTACCCTTCATCTAAAGTACTCAATAAAATGCATCAATTCTCAAATGTTTTGCAAAAATGAATTAAAATTCCCAAAATGTTATGAGGTAGTAGGGAGGAAGTCACAACAGCATGATGGTATTTCAAGAAGGAACCAGGAAAAACTGAGGGTGTTCATAGCTGGCTTGTTCATAACTGAACTGTTAAAGGTACACTGCCTGCAGTTCTTCCCATCAGTCTCAATTCAAACTGGAGAATTCCTATGTTAAAGGTGCAGTGTTAGGGTGCAGCTTAGGCACTGGCCTTTCACCTCTGGGACCTGGGTTCAAATCCAGCCCAGACTGATGGGATGGATAGTTCCCTCTGTCTGCTGGCTGTATGAGTGCTAGGCTGAATGGATTTGGGAATTCTCAATCTAATTCCTAGTGTGAATGGGCCTCCAACACAACATTTTTCCTACTTTGGCATTAATTAGCATTGTCGTTCAGAAAGACCTAAGGAATGATGGTGCGGGAAATAGGAAAAGTGCAGTAGGGGCCTCTCTTTTGAGATTGGGGCAACACAAAGGGAGCTTTAATCTGCATCTGGATTTCCTGTACCTGATCTAGGAGTGCTCGATGCTGACATTGGGTGCCTGAAAAAGTTCCATTCTCCAGCACTAACATCCCTCATCTTGACAAGTATCAAACTTTAATTGAAAGAAGAGTGCAGTGTCCTCTAATTGTTGAGAATATGGAGAAGGGTGATTGGCTACAGCGTAGCACAACCCAAACTGTCAATAGCAACATGTTCACCATCTTTACTCAGACTAGCAGATTACTGAGAGTCCCCCAAAACCTTTATAACATTGTTATGTCTGAGTCTATGAACAGTCCAATCTTCAGAAGCTTCCAGTCGGACTGCTTTTTATCGAGATCTTCATACCAAACTATCATTAAAGATTTGAGGATCATACACTCTGCTGCCATCTTGGAGGGGAGAAATGATCCAATTTTAAGTGCATTCTGGAAATTCTGTTTTCCTAACAGAAATAATTAATAACTAGAGAACTTAAAGATGCTTTGCAACAAGTATGCTTCATCAAATTGGCTCTGTTTTATCCAGTTTTAATGAACTCTTATCATGTAATGTATGCTTTACATGAGACACGTGAGATATTTCCAGTTTGGAAGGCTGGTTTGAGACAGGAAAGGTCAAGGCTGACATTCTGTTCATTTTGTTTACAGAGGAGAGGAGGCTGCAGGTCAGGGGAGCAATTAGCTGTTTGCAAAATCTAACCGAATGCATCAAAATTGAACGCATTTAAAGGTAACGAGTTTTTAGATTTCTCAGGAGTTCTCCTGATCCATCGTGACTTCAACAACAACATCAACAGCTTGCATTTATATAGTGCCTTTAACGTAGTAAAACATCCCACGATGCTTCAGAGGAGCATTTTCAAACAAAATTTGACACCGGGCCACATAAGGAGATATTAGGACAGGTGACCAAAAGCTTGGCCAAAGAGGTAGAGGGAGGTAGAGAGGCGGAGAGGTTTAGGGAGGGAATTCAGAGCTTAGAGCCTAGGCAGCTGAAGGCACGGCCACCAATGGTGGAGCGATTAAAATCAGGGATGTGCAAGAGGCAAGAATTGGAGGAGCACAGAGATCTCAGACGGTTGTAGGGCTGGAGACGGTTACAGAGATATGAAGGGCGATGCCATGGAGGGATTTGAAAACAAGGATGAGAATTTTAAAATCGAGGCATTCCCGAACCGGGAGCCATTGTAGGTCAGCGAGCACAGTGGTGATGGGTGAACGGGACTTGGTGCGAATTAGGATACGGGCAGCAGAGTTTTTGATAAGCTCAAGTTTATGGAGGGTGGAAGATGCTTGGAAATCCTGGAGACACAGTGTAAACAGTGTTTACGTCATTCCTCTGGAGTTTCTGTGGATTTTCCGGCGAAGTTACAGCGGACAATTGGGAGAACCCTGTGGAAATTCATCCCCAACCTCTCTTTCTGTCTAGTTTGATGTTGAAGTTTGAATAGTATGTCTAATGTGAAAAAGTATTCAGTCCAATAAAGTTCATTGAAATTAAAAATATAACCCTCAAGACACCATTTTAGGATTAATGCATTGTATTAGTGAATATGGCAACACTAGGCTTTATCTCGGCTTATTTGTAATGTGACTCTTTTTAAGTGAAATTGGGTGAAGGGTCAAGTCCCATGGCACAGGATATCATCAACAAGGTCGGGGAGAAGATAAATCAAGAGGTACTGGTTAGGTGACACCAAGCATATGTTTTAAAATCCTACAGGCTGTAGGAGGAAAAGGAAAACTGAGGGAGGTAAGAAGTTTTGATTCATGTCTGTGCGCAGTTAAAAAGTAAAACTTCTAGACGGCTTTCTTCAGGGTCCAATTCATGTGGAACTTTTTATTTCTAAATGATGCTTGGTAGAAAATCCTTTTGCTATCATCAGAACATGAGAGGTGGGACATTCTAAAGCCAAACTCCAGTTACCAAACCTTCCTCTCTGTCAAGGCAAATTCTGTTATCCGTCAAAAGAATGAGCATGAGTTGTATGTTATACTATAGTCACAGTGAGAGCATCATTGAGTCACCGATTTGCTCAAAAGACAAATCCAACATTTCTTTTTGTTACTTGCTGAAGTTCATAACTTTGTCCTAATCTAATTCCACCCCCTCCGCACTGCCCTCCCCTCCCCAGAATAAATAGAACTTTTCCATCAGAACCTGCACCTGATGGAGAAGCTGGGATTGTTGTCCTTAGATCAGAGAATGTTAAGGGGAGATTTAAAATGAGAAATTTGCAGGGCTATGGAGAAAGAGCAGGGGAGTGGAACGAATTGGATAGCTCTTTCGAAGAGCTGGCACGATGGGCCGAATGGCCTCCTTCTGTGCGGTACGGTTCTATATTCTATGATTCTGTGAAGGAACCGATGAAACTTCTCACCCTTCAACAGTGGAAACTGTATCACAAGATGTCATTGGATGTTATTCTCTGGAGCCTTCTAGATCAGTCCAGGATTTGATATGAGTGTAAATTATGTTCTCAGCTTATGTCACATACAGAATTATATCTTCAGGACATTGTTGTATATGAAAAAAATCCGTAAATGCAATAGAAAGCTTGAGGAGGAAATAGCTGCTGATGTCTGTCACAGTGCTTTGGAGAAAGGTGAGTGTTCTAGATCAATGTAGAAAGCCAAACTTAGTGTTAAACTCATTACTGAACATTAAGGATCAGTAAGTGTATAGCAGGCATTATAAACAGTGTTATTTGAAACCACCCCTACCCCTCAGATAGGAATTAAATGATCTGAACCATTATTCAAAAGACTACATCATACAGTCAGTTCATGGACCTTGGAACATGGTTTCCCTTATTGAAAGGACACTTTTGCAAGACAACTACTGGCACAGATCCTTGCTACCAATGAGCGTGGATCAGAGAATCACCGCTGTTTATAGGCCTGTCTCTGACTGGTGTTCTGTGCTGGCAGCAAGATTCGTGTAATTGCCGCTTTCAAATATTGCACTTAACACATGAAACTTTGTTCTTAAATTAATCTACTTAACTTAGCTTTCAGGAGGCAAGTTAGCTAAATGCATCAAGTCTGCTTGCTAAAACATTTCTCCATTGTAAAAGGAAAAGCTTTCTTTATTGGTAAGCTGAAACCCAAGTTTAGGATCTCTAACGACTGCAGCATAATGCATATAGCTGAGGAGGGCTCTGGTTCTTAAACAACAAGCAGTTAATACAATAAAATTGATTCCAAAAATATAAATCACCAGACTGAATATAGAAGGTTCAGAGGGGAAGTGAAAAAGGAAATAAGAGGGGCAAAGAGAGAGTATGAGAATAGACTGGCGGCCAACATAAAAGGGAATCCAAAAGTCTTCTACAGGCATGTAAACAGTAAATGGGTAGTCAAAGGAGGGATGGGGCCAATCAGGGACCAAAAAGGAGATCTACTCATGGAGGCAGAGGGGATGGCTGAGGGACTAAATGAGTACTTTGCATCTGTCTTTACCAAGGAAGAAGATGCTGTCAGAGTCTCAGTAAAGGAAAATGTAGTTGAGATACTGGATGAGCTAAAAATTGATAAAGGAGAGGTACTAGAAAGGCTGGCTGTACTTAAAGTAGATAAGTCACCCGGTCCAGATGGGATGCATACTAGGTCGCTGAGGGAAGTAAGGGTGGAAATTGCAGAGGTACTGGTCATAATCTTCCAAAGATCCTTAGATATGGGGGTGGTGCCAGAGGACTGGAGAATTGTAAATGTTACACCCTTGTTCAAAAAAGGATGCAAGGATAATCCCAGCAACTACAGGGCAGTCAGTTTAACCTCTGTGGTGGGGAAACTTTTAGAAATGATAATTCGGGACAGAATTAGCAGTCACTTGGACAAGTGTGAATTGATTAGGGAAAGCCAGCATGGATTTGTTAAAGGCAAATCATGTTTAACTAACTAGAGTTTTTTGATGAGGTAACAGAGAGGGTAGATGAGGAAAATGCAGATGATATGGTGTATATGGACTTTCAAAAGGCGTTTGATAAAGTGCCACGTAATAGGCTTGTCATTAAGATTGAAACCCATGGAATAAAGGGGGCAGTAGCAACATGGATACAAAATTGGCTAAGGGACAGGAAACAGAGAGTAGTGGTGAACGGTTGTTTTTCGGACTGGAGGGAGGTGTACAGTGGTGTTCCCCAGGGGTCAGTGCTGGGACCACTGCTTTTCTTGATATATATTAATGACTTGGACTTGGGTGTACAGGGCACAATTTCAAAATTTGCAGATGACACAAAACTTGGAAGTGTAGTGAGCAGTGAGGAGGATAGTGATAGATTTCACGAGGATATAGACAGGCTGGTGGCATGGGCGGACACATGGCAGATGAAATTACCGCAAAAAAATGCGAAGTGATACATTTCAATAGGAAGAACAAGGAGAGGCAATATAAAGTAGAGGGCACAATTCTAAAAAGGGTACAGGAACAGAGAGATCTGGGGGTATATGTGCACAAATCGTTGAAGGTGGCAGGGCAGGTTGAGAAAGCAGTTAAAAAAGCATCTGGGATCCTGGGCTTTAAAAATAGAGGCATAGAGTACAAAAGCAAGGAAGTCATGATGAACCTTGTTCGACCACAACTGGAGTATTGTGTCCTGTTCTGGGCACCGCACTTTAGGAAAGATGTGAAAGCTTTAGAGAGGGTGCAGAAAAGATTTACTGGAATGATTCCAGGGATGAGGGACTTTAGTTACGTGGATAGACTGGAGAAGCTAGGGTTGTTCTCCTTGGAACAGAGAAGGTTGAGAGGAGATTTGATGGAGGTATTTAAAATCATGAAGGGTCTAGACAGAGTAGATAGAGAGAAACTGTTCTCATTGGCAGAAGGATCAAGAACCAAAGGACATAGATTTAAGGTGATTGGCAAAAGAACCAAAGGTAACATAAGGAAATACTTTTTTTGCAGTGAGTGGTTATAATCTGGAATGCATTGCTGGGGGGGGAGGGTGATGGAGGCAGATTCAATTGTGACTTTCAAAAGGGAACTGGATAAGTACTTGAAAGGAAAACATTTGCAGGGCTACGGAGATAGGGCGGAGGAGTGGGACTAGCTGGATTGGACTTGCATGGAGCTGGAATGAACTCGATGGGCCGAATGGCCTCCTTCCTGCTCTAACCTTTCTATGATTCTATGATTCTAATTAGCCAGAATGGAAGCAAAACTATGTGATTTGTTATGGCTGACCATGTCCTTTCTTATTCTTCATCACTCACATCAGGACTGAGTGTGTGGACAGGACAGCTAAATAAAGCATTCAAAGAGCTGCCCTTCAGTCAATGCAGAGCCACATCGGGTTCAGGAGATGCCAGTTGTCCACCCCTGCACTGTGCAACAACCCCTTTGTGCATGTATTATGCTATGTTCTCCATACTCTTAGTGAATTATGTTGTGCCCTCCATTTTGTAAATATATTATATTAGCCCTACTTTTGTGTGCCCACAAAACCACTTTGGCAAGCCAGCTTCCTCGAGCTGTGCGATTCATGTATCAACACTTTGAAAGAAATGAATGTTACAAAAATTTTATTGGTTTATTTTTGATTTCATTTTCTTGAGGCTATTGTACTGCCTTCCAGTCTATACTGTTTGAAATGCTACAGCTTTCAGTTAATGCAGAAGTTGATAATTCAAACACATACACATGCACAGAATGTCAAAACAATCTCAGTGTATTTATCAAAGTTGCAGTAATGAGACAGCTTGGCAGTAGTGAGCAGAGGCTGCTTAATGAGTCTGTGCTCAGTAACTGCAGCTAATATCAAAAATCGGAGGTGTAAGTATAACCAGCTGCCTGGTTTGTTGTCTAACTAGAAAGCATTCCTCCTGAGGGTCAGTGCCCACTTGGTTTTGAACTGGACTGTCCGAGTTTTCTGAAAAATATTTTCTGGCATTTAAAAAATTTCTAAAACATAAACCAGACATCTGTTTTAAAACAATTCAGGGCCTAGAAATTGGATCGCACTGTGCCCATTTCACAGGAGTAAAGTGGGCGACTGAGGGTCTAATATTGCGGGTTGCATGCGCGCGCTCATTCCGCACCAGAAGTGCGCTGCCCATCATATTGGATCGTTCTCCTCCATAGGCATCCAGTGCGCTCGCTGGAAATATTAAAAACGCTCATTATAATATTTAAATAAGGGTCCTCCGCTTGTTGTAGGACCCTTTTGTGTAATTGGGCTGCCCTAGCATCTGCCTCGTCATGTGATAAACTCGCTCAGCAACTCGTGACGCCAACAGACAGCAAGGACCCTGCAGCAGCGTGATTTAAAGGGCTCATCCACTCCATACAGGTTAGTCGCTCGTTTGTCCTTTTGGGCTGCTGGTTCAGTTCTGGGTGTCTTTTGCCTGTTTTCTATGTTCTACAACTGAATTGTTATTTCTGCTAACAAGTTTTTGCAGGTGCTGGACTGTTTTTGTCTGCCGTGAACACGGTTTTATGGCAGTCATGGATGGTCTGGTTCATGGAGCTGACCACTCTCTCCATGTTGGACAGGGTGGTCTCCACACTCTGCATGAAGCCCCGACATGGGTTAGAGCTGGACTGCTCCATGCTCTGAGCCATTGTCAGTGTGCCTAGCATTCCTTGTGTATGCCCATCAGCCTTCTTTGGTAGCCTGGGCCCTCGAAGACAGCATATAAGTCCTCTGCAGCACATCTAGTGTATGATCTCGTCCTCCGGCAAGCTGGCATCCTATCCTCCTGCCCTGGCTCCTGCACACTTGTGCCTGGAGATTCACCACATGAAGACCCCCTCCTCTAAGCTACCATCTAAAGTACGCATGGTGCCAGTCTCCGAGTTGGTGCTTGCTAGGGTCAGATCGAGTGACACTGCATCTTCAGGAAGGCTGGTCTGCTCTTCCTGGAGTGGCACAGGGGCAGTGACATTGTCAGCACCTGAAATGAAAGAGAGAGACAAGGGGTAGTGTTCAGTGTAAAGGGAGAGCAGAGAAAGAAGTGGCTGGTGACAGCAGCTGCAATTTGTCATGCAGAGTGCATAGGATGAGATAGAAGTAAGAGGAGAAAAAGAAGATAAGGAGTGAAGAAACCCTGCACAACGTCTCCTCCAGGGTTGCCACTCACCATGGCCATGACTCTCCCTGCCCGTGATGGGCAGCACGTTTTCTTCCACATGGAAGAGGATGTATAGGCAGGCTCGGCCTCCTCCAGTTTTAGCCTCCTGGAGCAAGTTGTGTGCAACCTTCTCCTGAAAGAAAGGATTGTGTTAGTGACATCCTTGTGAGGTGTTTAAAGAATGCGCCCGTCATGGGCGAATAGTTCTTTTTTGTGTGTAGGATGTGAGATGTGGGGAAGTGAGGGTTGCAATAATGGTAAGTGTGTGAGTAGGAGGAGAAGGAGGTGGAGTGAAGTGTGTTGCAGTGATTGTAGGAAAGTAAAGGGAAGTGGGAGAGGGGAGTATTGTGAGTGTCATGGCTGGAGGTGGGGCAGGTATGAAGAGAGAGTAAGACAGCAGTAATCTTACCTTGACAACTCTGGTGAGGTTATTGAACTTTTTCCTGCATTGTCCGAGTAGCTAAGCTTCAGGAATTGATCCCTTCGGTGAGCTCTTCCAATTGGCGGCAGAGGTGTTGCTTGGTGGGCTTTCTGCCCTCTGCAGGGGAACAGGAAACAGGTTCTCCCCACTCCCGTCGAAAGCCTGGACCAATGCTTCCAAGCTGCATCCAAGAACCTGGTGCCCTCTCTGTACCTCTTCCAGCCATTTTAGACCTTTCACAGAATTTTCCTGCTGTCCACAGCTAGAGTGCACCTCCCCTTTAAGAGGTGCTGGCTGCCTTTAAGTGGCGTCAGTCAAGTCCGATATTTCCCAACCCCCAAACAGATTAGCACCCAATAAGGAGCGCGGGTAGCGCTGGCTGCAGGCCTGACCCATGACAATGTGCTCCCTGTGACCACGTGCAGCAGGCCCCGCCCCTGCGCACCCCACTCCATGTAGCCCCACCCTACATGTCCCACCCCCTGTGCGCCTCACCCCTTGCACCCCACCCCAGGTGCGCCCCGTCCCTGTGTTTCCTGTTCTGAGGCGCGATTGAATTTCTAGACCTAGAAATCCCTGTTGCCCAATTTGCTTCTGTGTCTCATGATGCAGGGGCATGATTAGTGCAGTGGGGCTTTTGAGATTTTTGATATGTCCTGATCTGCTGTAAACACCAGAACTCTCTCATCGTGACCTCGTTGTACCACAACATAGTGGAACCGTTAGAAATTAGCGACGATAGAATGGATGAATTGGAGATTATCTGGAAATCAGCATCAGGATGGACTAAGACAAAAATACATAGGGAGTGAAATTGGGCTTGGCCGTGAACGCAAAACTGGCGGAATCGCATTGATTGCCCCTTACTGGAAATAGTATGCGTTCATCAACGGAAAGCAAAGTCAGGCGGGGTGAATAGCAGGTGGTCGATCCGCTACTGCCCATTTCGTGCCCCCGCTCAAGTTGAAATACGAACATACAAATTAAGAGCAGGAGTAGGCCATTCGGCCCTCGAGCCTGCTCTGCCATTTGATAAGATCATGGCTGATCTGATAGTGACCTCAACCCGATTTTCCTGTCTACCTTCTATAACCTTTGACTCCCTTGTTAATCAGGAATCTATCGAACTCAGCCTTAAAAATATTCAATGACCCTGCCTCCACAGACTCACGACTCTCTGAAGAAAAAATTTCTTCTCATCTCCGTCTTAAATAGGAGACCCCTTATTTTTAAACTGTGGCCCCTAGTTCTAGTCTCTCCCACAAGGGGAAACATCCTCTCAGCATCTACCCCTTCTAGTCCCCTCAGGATCTTATATGTTTCAATAAAATCACTTCTCATTCTTCTAAACTCCAGTGTATACAGGCCCAACTTGTCCAACCTTTCCTCATAAGTTAACCCCCTCATCGCAGGAATCAGTTGAGTGAACCTTCTCTGAACCGCCTCCAAAGCAATTATGTCCTTTTTTAAATAAGAAGATCAAAACTGCACACAGTATTCTAGATGTGGGGCCCGATATTAGGAGGGCAGCGGGTTCACAGGGGGTCGACTGGGGTGCGTGGGTAACGCGCCCAGTGAAATCGGGGTGCTCCGCACGCAATCGCAGGCTAAGTGAAGCTACTTACCTTGGCTTCCGGGTTTCCCGCTGGAAAGCTGAGCGGCAGGCAGACTGCGCATGCGCAGCATAGGCTGTCAGCTGGAGGAGCCCTATTTAAAGGGGCAGTCCTCCACTGACTGATGTTGCAGAAAATAGGAAAAATTACAGCATGGAGCAGCCAAGGGGGAAGGCTGCTCCCAGGTTTAATGATACCTCACTCCAGGTCTTATTGGATGGGGTGAGGAGGAGGGGGAGGACAGAGATCATCCCCCCGGCGGGCGGGAGGAAGCGGCCTGCCTCTGCCACCAAGAAGGCCTGGCTCGAGGTGGCAGAGGAGGTCACCAGCACCACCAACATATCGCGCACCTGCATAGAATGCAGGAGGTGCTTCAATGACCTCAGTAGGTCAGCCAAAGTGAGTACACTTACTCATTCCCCTACACTCCATCTGCCACATCACACTCCCACCCCACATCTCCTTCTGCACTGCCAACACTACTCTGTCACATCACCCCTCACACCCACTCAAACCTCATCCTCATCTTACCTGCACTTACTCACCTCGCCAGTACTCATCCCGCCACTACCACTCAACCCAATCCTCATACAATCTCATGGCTCTATCTCATACTCACCCTCTCATGCATCTCTTTCACGGCCAGCCTCACTCAACCTGCCACTACCTGTGCTGCAGCCACAGGGCATGGATCACATATGTGCAGTAGGAAGCGTAAGGCAAACGTGTCGTGAGCATGAAGGGGATGCACAAGGGTGTTTGAGGGTTTGTCATGGTTTTTAACTTATATTTAATTTCTGATCAACTCACATTACATATTATATTGTCACCACTACTGCCACGTCTTTGTGAATCTTGTCTGGTTTGTGCAATAATGCCCTTTCCTGAGGATCACAATGAAGACCCACCACTGATGCCACCCATTGTGTTACTGCAGAGTGGGTGTAGGTGTATTTGCAGGGCTCTTTTGTGCAGACGACTGAGAGACGTCGGCGATGTCCCCGGTGGCACCCTGGAAGGATGCGGAGGAGAAGTTGTTGAGGGCAGTGGTGACTTTGACAGCGACAGGTAAGAAGATGGTGCTCGGGCCAACCGGGTGCTGCTCGGCATGAAGGAGCCTGCAGATGTCCACGACTACATGTCGAGTGACTCTGAGCCTCCATGTGCACTGCTGCTCAGAGAGGTCCAGGAAGCTGAGCCTCGGTCTGTGGACCCTGTGGCGAGGGTAGTGCCCTCTGCGACGCATCTCTCTCTGCCGTTGCCCTCCCTCCTGCTGTGCAGGTGGATGTGTCACAGCGCTGTGTTGTGGAGCTCCACGTGTCAGAGGTGGACGGCGTGGCCGGCGAGGCTGGTGAGGCTGGTGATGCTGTTCGTCCTCTGAGGAGGTCATGACTGCAGCTACGGCGGCCCCCATCCGGAAGATGTACATCTGAGGGGGTCCGCAAGGTAGGTACATGTGTCTGGACACCGAGGTAAGTGTGCAAGTTGGTGAATTTTATTGTTAGGAGGCGGGTGGTGGAGGCCAAACTTTGTCCCAAGTGATAGAGTGGCCTTCTGCACTGAGTGAGGGTCTCCCCCCCCATCCTCCCCACCTGTCAAGTGGACCTTTGCAGCTGCCACAGGCCGATGGCTGCAACATGTTCATTTGAACTGGGAGTGTTTCCCCCAGTACGGGAAACAGTCCCAGTTGATCTGAAAATCCCATCCCTCCTGAAATATCAGGTCAATCAGGTCTGTAAACGACCTGAAGTACCTGGTTAATTACTTCAAGTGGTACAAGCCGGCGGGAGTCCCACATGCGGGGTCTGCGGCGCATGTCAGCGCGTCACTGGGGAACCTGGAAAGGGGGCGGGTTGGAGCCGGGCTCCGGACCCGCCCCGGGAATCCCCGATTTTCTCAGCCCCCCCCACCACGAACGCACCCACTTGGGGTTGCGAAAATCGAGCCCGTGATCTCACCAATGCCCTGTACAACTGTAGCAAAACATCTCTACTTTTATATTCCATTCCCCTTGCAATAAATGACAACATTCCATTTGCCTTCCTAATCCCTTGCTGTACCTGCATACTAACTTTTTGTGATTCATGTACTAGGACACCCAGATCCCTCTGTACCTCAGAGTTCTGAAATCTCTCTCCATTTAAATAATATACTGCTTTTCTATTCCTCCTGCCGAAGTGGACAAGTTCACATTTTCCCACATTATACTCCATCTGCCATATTTTTGCCCATTCACTTAACCTATCTATATCCCTTTGCAGACCTTTGGGATTTTCAGATCAACTGGGACTGTTTCCCATACTGGGGGAAACACTCCCAGTTCAAATGGACGTGTTGCAGCCATCAGCCTGTGGCAGCTACAAAGGTCCATTTGACAGGTGGGGGGCAGGGGAGAGAGACCCTCACTCATTGCAGGTGGCCACTCTGCCACTTTGGACAAAGTTTGGCCTCCACCACCCGCCTCCTAACAATAAAATTCACCAACTTGCACACTTACCCCGGGGTCCAGAGACATGTACTACGTTGCGGACCCCCTCAGATGTACATCTTCCGGATGGGGGCCGCCGTAGCTGCAGTCATGACCTCCTCGGAGGACGAACAGCATCACCAGCCTCGCCGGCCATGCCGTCCACCTCTGACACATGGAGCTCCACAACACAGTGCTGTGACACATCCACCTGCACAGCAGGAGGGAGGGCAACGGCAGAGAGAGATGCGTCGCAGAGGGCACTACCCTCGCCACAGGGTCCACAGACCGAGGCTTAGCTTCCTGGACCTCTCTGAGCAGCAGTGCACATGGAGGCTCAGAGTCACTCGACATGTAGTCGTGGACATCTGCAGCCTCCTTCATGCCGAGCTGCACCCGGCTGGCCCGAGCACCATCTTCTTACCTGTTGCTGTCAAAGTCACCACTGCTCTCAACAACTTCTCCTCCGCATCCTTCCAGGGTGCCACCGGGGACATCACCGACGCCTCTCAGTCGTCTGCACAAAATAGCCCTGCAAATACACCTACACCCACTCTGCAGTGACACAATGGGTGGCATCAGTTGTGGGTCTTCATTGTGATCCTCAGGAAAGGGCATTTTTGCACAAACCAGACAAGATTCGCAAAGACGTGGCAGTAGTGGTGCCAATATAATATGTAATGTGAGTTGGTCAGAAATTAAATGTAAGTAAAAACCATGTCAAGCCCTCAAACACCCTTGTGCATCCCCTTCATGCTCATGACACGTTTGCCTTACGCTGCCTACTGCATATATGTGATGCATGCCCTGTGGCTGCAGCACAGGTAGTGGCAGGTTGAGTGAGGCTGGCCGTGAAAGAGATGCATGAGAGGGTGAGTATGAGGCAGAGCCATGAGATTGTATGAGGATTGGGTTGAGTGGTAGTGGCGGGATGAGTACTGGCGAGGTGAGTAAGTGCAGGTAAGATGAGGATGAGGTTTGAGTGGGTGTGAGGGGTGATGTGACAGAGTAGTGTTGGCAGTGCAGAAGGAGATGTGGGGTGGGGGCAGTGATGTGGCAGACGGAGTGTAGGGGAATGAGTAAGTGTACTCACTTTGGCTGACCTACTTAGGTCATTGCAGCGCCTCCTGCACTGTATGCAGGTGGGCGATATGTTGGTGGTGCAGCTGACCTCCTCTGCCACCTCGAGCCAGGCCTTCTTGGTGGCAGAGGCAGGCCGCTTCCTCCCGCCCGCCGGGGGGGAGGATCTCTGTCCTCCCCCTTCTCCTCACCCCATCCAATGATACCTGAAGTGAGGCATCATTAAACCTGAGAGCAGCCTTCCCCCTGGGCTGCTCCATGCTGTAATTTTTTCTATTTCTTGCAGCATCAGTCAGTGGAGGACTGCCCCTTTAAATAGAGCTCCTCCAGCTGACAGACCTTACTGCGCATTCGCAATCCGCCCGCCGTGCAGCTCAGCAGCGGGGAACCCGGAACAAGAGATAAGTGGATCCAATCAGCCTGCGATTGCGTTCGGGGCAGACTGATTTCACCGGGCGCGTTACCCACGCGCCCAATCGACCTCCTGCCCCAAACCCGCCGCCCTGGTAATATCGGGCCCCTTATGTCCTCTTCACAACTTACTTACCTACCTACCTTTGTGTCATCAGCAAATTTAGCAACCATACATTCGGTCCCTTCATCTGAGCCATTGATATAGATTGTAAATAGTTGAGACCCAAGCACTGAACCCTTGTGGCACTCCACTCGTTACATCTTGCCAACCTGAAAATGACCCATTTATGCCTACTCTCTGTTTCCTGTTAGCTAACCAATCCTTTATCCATGCTAATATATTACCCCCTTACACTATGAGCTCTTATTTTGTGGCGTAGCCTTTGATGTGGCACCTTGTCAAAAGCCTTCTGGAAATCCAAGTACACCACATCCACAGGATCCCCTTTATCCATGTTGCGTGTTACTTCCTTAAAGAACTCTAACAAATTAGTCAAACACGATTTCCCTCGCATTGAAACTCACCCGCATTGTGTTTAAAATAATCATAGATTCTACAAGAGGACATAAGCACAAATTGAGAAGTTGGAGTGCTCCTCCGGGCCCTTGGCGTGATCTCGCCCCCTCCCAATTGCGAGACCCCGCGGGATGGCCCAGCAGCCAATCCTGCCACTTAGCTGCTGACTGTGAGCGGCCTCCAGGCCATGCAATTTTCCACCACTTCTCGCCCGGAACAGGTGAGAGGTCGGCTGGCAGATTTTAAATGAAGCCCGGCCTTAAAAATTAGTTGAATTTCAAAGACTTGAAATAAACAGCCCCAAAAGGGTCTTTCAATGTAGATGAAACTTTTCTTATTAGTTCTTGAGGAGAATCCATCAGAAAGGAACTGAGCTGTTTCTGCTGGTGCCTCTGATTGATGGAGAGTTACGATTGTGCTGGGAATGACAGTGGTTTGCATGCTCCGTCACTGATTCACTATATTATGTGCTTTATTAACTGATGCATTACAGCAAGGCTCACAACAAGCGTTGTGCCTATACATCCATCTCCTCGCTCAAGCACCATTTACTGACATTGATTTTTTTTTTTTAAATTGCAGTAATGTGGATATTTGTTCTAAAGCTTGTCACAGATACTGTTTGAGTGGTTCACTGTGTCGAGCTACAGCCACTGTGATAACAGCCAGTAAATCAGACATGCCAACTGGGCCATTCCAGTGGCTGGAACTTCAAATCTATAACCAGTGATAACACATCTACGTAGCCAAGAGTCCTGGACTGGAACATATCATTCTGTAGCATGAAGTGAAATGAAGCTCACCATCAGTCCAATCAAATCACATCGTACAACAACATTCAATTCAAGACATGTAATTAGATGGTACAATTTTAAAGGAAGCGCAGGAACAGAGAGACCTTGGGGTGCAGATACACAAATCTTTGAAGATGGCAGGACAAGTTGAGAAGGCAGTTAAAAAAGCAAATGGGATCCTGGGCTTTATTAATAGAGGCATAGAGTAGAAAAGCAAGGAAGTTATGCTAAACTTTTATAAAACACTGGTTAGGCCTCAGCTGGAGTATTGTGTTCAATTCTGGGCACCACACTTCAGGAAGGATGTCAAGGCCTTAGAGAAGGTGCATAAGAGATTTATTAGAATGGCACCAGGGATGAGGGACTTCACTTATGTGGAGAGACTGGAGAAGCTGGGGTTGTTCTCCTTAGAACAGAGAAGATTAATGGGAGAATTGAAAGAAGTGTTCAAAATCATGAACGGTTTTGACAGAGTAAATAAGGAGAAACTGTTTTCAGTGGCAGAAGGGTCAGTAGCCAGAGGGCATAGATTTAAAGTGATCGGCAAAAGAACCAGAGGCATTATGAGGAAACATTTTTTTATGCAGCGAGTGTAATGCCTGAAAGGGTGGTGGAAGCAGATTCAATAGTAACTTTCAAAAGGGAACTAGATAAATACTTGAAGGGAAAAAAATTACAGGGCATTGGGGAAAGAGCAGGGGAATGGGACTAATTGGATAGCTCTTTCAAAGTGCCAGCACAGGCAATTTGGGCCAAATGGCCTCCTCCTATGTTGTATCTACTATGATACTATGAAAATCATAGGAGACAACCATCCATCATTGTGGGGACAAGCTTAGGCCTGAGTGTGAGTGAATTGTACCAGCACTCACTTGGGCAGGCTTATTGTCTCATTCCAGGATGTCATGACATTCATCACATACACAAAGTATTAAACCAACATCTGGAATCTGTCAATATCTGAGTTCTCACATGTTGCTGGATGAGTCCATGTGTGATCAAAATGGAACATCTCCAAATTATACATCTCTTCCAGAGGTTTTTCTTCTTCATCTCCAGATAATACCAGTGAAAATCGGACCAGTGGCTCATTGGATGTTCTTCATGGGAATTAGGAACATCAGAGTGTGTGACAAAGAACATCATGAAGTCCTGCAATCCCAAATCAGATACTTTAATGTTGATTGGAATCCTCCCATTGAACAACTAGACAAGAGAACACGAGTTAGTCATTTGTAATTCCTTTGTGTAAATAAGGCCGAACATCATGGCTATGAATCTCAGAGCTGGCTGGTACTGAATGCTGATCCAACTGTATGTGATGAAGTTCATCACTTAGCCTAGCTCTGAGGTAGGACACTACCTAAACAGAACTCATTTGCCAACTGGCAAGCATTGGCCTTTATTGCAAGGGGGTTGAAGTACAAGAGTAAGGAAGTCTTGCTGCAATTCTACAGGGCTTTGGCGAGCCCACACCTGGAGTACTATGTACAGTTTTGGTCTCCTCACCTAAGGAAGGATATATTTCCCTTAGAGGCGGAGCAACATAGGTTCACTAGATTGATTCCTGGGATGAGAAAGTTGTCCTATGAGGAGAGATTGAGTAGAATAGGCCTATACTCTCTGGAGTTAGAAGAATGAGAGGTGATCTCATTGAAAAAATAAGATTGTGAGAGGTCTTGACAGGGTGGATGCTGTGAGGCTGTTTCCCTTGGCTGGAGAGTCTAGAACTAGGGGACATAGTCTCAGGATAAGGGGACGCCCATTTAGGACTGAGATGAGGAGAAATCTCTTCACTCAGAGGGTTGTGAATCTTTGGAATTCTCTACCCAAGAGGCTGTGGATGCTGAGTCATTGAATATACTCAAGACTGAGATCGATAGATTTTTGGACTCTAAGGGAATCAAGGGATATGGGGATTGGCCGGGGAAGTGGAGTTGAGGTTGAAGATCAGCCATGATCTGATTAAATGGCGGAGCAGGCTCGAGGGGCCTTGTGGCCTACTACTGCTCCTATTTCTTACGTCCATATGTTCATAAGTCCCAAGAATATGTTCCATTTAGCCACAGATTCAGTGATTTAATCTGAACAGTGCAGCACAAAACAAAACTGAAATGTATTTTATTCTGATGTTGTTTCTCATTACATTTTAGTAATTGATTTAAGAAACATTTAAGGAGTTGGAGTGCCCTTTGAGAAACAGTGGTGGATGCAGAATCCATAATAACTTTTATAAAAGCAAGTGGATAAATATTTGAAAAAGAGAAAGTTAAAAGGTTATGGGGAAAAGGCAGAGGAATGGGACCTAATGGATTGCTGCTTCAAAGAGCTAGTGCAGTTATGATGGGCCAAATGGTCTCCTTCTGGCCTGCAAAATTCCATGATTCTTTGTCACTAAATTAAAGACAGATTCTGTGTGGTTCTTGAAGCTTTCGATCAAATGTACTGTTGTCTTATTTATATGTACCATTTACACCAGGGATGCCTAAGTTTTTGTCTTTGTTTCTGCCTTGGCTCAGTGGTAGCATTCTTGCCCCTGAGTCAGAAGGTTATGGGTTCAAGTCCCACTCCAGACACTTGAGCACATAATCTAGCTTACACTCCAGTGCAGAACTGAGGAAGTGCTGCATTATCAGAGGTGCCATCTTTGGGATGAGATGTTAAATCGAGACCCCGTCTACCTTCTCAGGTGTATAATAAGATCCCATGACAATACTACAAGAAGAGCAGGGAAGTTCTCCCAGTGTCCTGGTCAATATTTACCCCTCAACTAACATCACTAAAACAGATTATCTGGTCATTATCTCATTGCTGTTTGTGGGAGCTTGCTTTGCACATTGGCTGCCATGATTCTTACATTACAACAGTGACAACATTTCAAAGTATCTAATTTGCTGTAAAGTGCTTTGGGATGTCCTGAGGGTGTGATGGGCACTATATAAAAGCAAGTTCTTTCTTTATGGGCTGCTTAGTGGGTACCATAGTGCCTTGAAGGCCACATATAACGTTTAATCCATGTTTCCATTTATTATTGCTGATACTAACAGATCTTGGTGTTCTAATTTAAGATTTATCCATCAATGAAGCAACAATACTAAAAATAGCCAAGTCCAAACCTCCAGGCCCACAAATTTCAAACTGAAGCAACCAGCAAATATAAGCGTCAAAAAGGCACTGAGTTACCAAGGATCGAGAGCCATATGTGGCCCGTGGGCAGTAGGCTGATCACAGCTGAGCCCGATTCTATCCTTAACTGATGTCCACGCACAAGGTTTACTGGACAGAATCAGGAGCAGGAACCTTGTCTGATATTTACCTCTCCCTAGCCCAATTGCATGGAGACCAATCATAGCAGCTCAACTGCTACCAGAGCTTGGATCAGCTAACTCAGCACAGGTGAGACAATGAACCTGGGACCTGGTCACCGTGTTTCAGCAGCACACTAGATGGTGCATTAACGCACTGAGCCATCAGGGAGAATTACCAGGGTTCCTGTATTGATACATCTGTCCTTGTTACAGTTGCCTCCAGCTGTACCCTGTTGTCACATTCCGTGGAACAATAAATGAAATGCAGCTAGTTAGTAAGGTGCCTTCTGTTTCTCCATAAGGTTGCCAGTTCTGTTGTAGGCCATATTCCCAATATTGATATACCACATGAATTCTTGGCTGCAGTTTTTCTTTGTGTTCAGCTTATGGTGGAGTTAAACAAACTTTTTGACTTATTATTAATCCTGATGCCAATTATGTATTAAGTCATTTCAGTCCAGATTTGAGATTGAAGAAGGAACAGTTACAGTAGATAATGATCCCCAACTCCTTGTAATTCCCACTCTTATTAGCAAATAATGAATAATTTACCAAAACTTATTATAAATGCAGAGTTAAATTCAGAGTCGATGGTCTTGTTTGGGGAGAGCAGAAGCTCTGCTCCCAATAAAAGCCTCAGAAGAAAGCTCAGGGTGGGCATAAACGAGTGCTGGCCTAATTTGTGGCCGTTCCAGGGCATTCCCATTGGAGTTACGGCAGGACTACAGCAGAACTGCTACAGATTTTCGGCCCTGGATTCTGCTCCTCTAATTGGAGGCTGTTAATCTGATTTATGATAGAGGGAAACTGGGGACATCGCAGCCGTTACATGTAGCATCATAAAAAAAAGTTATTTTCAATGAAGGATATAAATTATATAAATGATAAGCTGTGTAATTTTTCTTTCTGTGGTCAAAACATTTTATAAGCAGGTTTTAATGATATATTTGTGCTAACCTATTTTGCAGTGAATGGTTTTCGAGAACATTGAAACATAAGACTGAGAGGGTAATTCACCAATCCCAGAGGTAGCAGTGCTCAAAGGGAGTGCAGGCTGGACTAGGGCTACAAGACCAGTGCTGATTCTCTGATCGATACTATCTTCGAGCACAAATGAGAGTGCGGGAACAATGAATTTACCATGAGAAGAGATTGCTCGGCCATTCACTCACTCTGCTCCTTTTTCAGCATTTCATTTTTCTTTCTCCTGCCTCTCCCCTCCCGAAGCCGGTTATTGACGCTCGGGTAAGGCTCCATGGGCACTGCTGCCCTCTGGTACCTCACCCACATGAGCGTCCTTCATGCGGGAGCTCGGTCAGTGAGTATCAACAAGTTATTCTATTGTGTATGTGTGTTGCTGCAATTAACCCTGATCTTATCCTTATTGTTGTAATGTAGGAAACACAACAGATAATTTGCACACAGCAAGGTCCCACAAACAGCAATGAGATAATAACCAGAAAATCTGTTTTAGTGATGTTGGTTGTGTGATCAATATTGGACAGGTCACCGGGAAGAATTCCCCTGTTCTTCTTCAAATAGTGCCATCAGATCTCTTACATGCACCTGAGATAGCAAATGGGGCCTGGGTTTAACGTCTCCCTCAGTACTGCACTGGAGTGTCAGCCTGGATTATGTGCCCAAGTCTCTGCAGTGGAACTTGAACTCAAGATCTTCCAATTCAGAGGCGAGTGTGCTACCACTGAGCCAAGGCTGACATCCAGGATTTTTGTACCTCAAACCCATATCCCCGTACCATTTGCTGAACCAAGAAATCCGAGAGCTGATTCCCTGATCAGGTGCTCCCAGTGAGGAATGACACTCACAGGGAGCGCTAGTCAGGGAATCACAGACCAGGGGGCCGATTTTCGGATGGCCGAGTGGGTGTGCTGGGGGGGGGGGCAGGGGGGCTCCTAAAATTGGAGGAATCCCGGAGCGGGTTCAGAGCCCGGCTCCAACCCGCTGACTTCCGGGTTCCCCAATGACACGTTCGTTGCACGCGCAGCTCCCGCATGCGGGACTCCCACCGGCAATTAAAGCCGGCAGGATGCTACTTTACATAGTTGTTTAGATAGTTGAGGTACTTGACAGACCTCATTGAGTGGAGATTTTGGCAGGGGTGCAATTTTGAAGGATCCTCAGCGTGTTTCCCGTGCTGTGGGAAACACTGCCTGTTGGAGCAGATGTGTTTCAGTCAGCAGCCAGTGGGAGATGCAAAGGATTATTTGACAGTTGGGGGGAATACCTCATTAATTGCAGAAGGGCACTCTGTCACTTCAGACAAAGTTTTGGCTGCAACACCTTTGTCTTTCCACTCAAAATTATTAATTTATACCCTAAACTCTGCTGTGCAAACACATTTACCTACTTTGCAGACCCCCTCAAACTCACACCATCTGGGTGCCATAGCTGCATTCATCACTTCATCCGAGGACGAGCAACATCACCAGCCTCGCCAGGCACGCCGTCCACCTCCGCCACGTGGAGCTCCACACCACACTGCTGTGCCACAGGCATCTGCACAAAATAGTCGTGCAACTACACATGCACCCACTGTAGGGTGACCCAACAGATGGCATCAAGTGTGGGTGTTCATGGTGAACCTCATGAAAGGGACTTATTACACAAGCCAGTCAAGAATGGCCAAGACGTGGCAGTAGTGGTGTCAATAATAATATTTAATGTGCCATTAACAAAAATCAAATATAAATAAAAAACATGACAAACCGTCAAACACCCTTGTGCATTCCCTTTGTGCTCACAAAACCTTTGCCTCATGCTTCTGACTACTCCTACATAGTGCCTCCCCTGTGGTTGCAGCAGAGGTAGTGGCAGGTTGCTCTTGTTCATGCCCTGACTGATTAGATGCTTTGCGCCTACGCCCTCTGGGTTTCAGTGCCCGTGAAGGCCCCTCCAAAGACTGCTCCAACTGCACTTGTGCAGGGGCAGACGCGACCAACTGGAGAGGAGGCAGCATTGTGGGTACCGGTTGAGAGGGGGGTAACGGGTGAGACGTGGGAGCGCTTTGAGTGGCGTCCCCACTTCCATGTCCCCTTTCGCCATCATCCCTCTCCTGGGCCAGGCTCACATCACTCCTACGACTCTGCTGGACTGCAGTTTGGAGGACATGTGTGAAGCCTTGTAAGGCCAGTGCCAGAGTATCTGCCGGCCTGTTTAAGGTGGCAGAAAGTTGCTCACCCTGAGTCCGAAGGGCCATTGTCAGGACCTCAATGGACTCACTGGTGAGCCTTGCTTGAAATTCGATGGAGGCTAGCCTTCCCTCCATCGCAGACATTCCCGCACATACCCGTGACACTATCTCAGAGATGCCCTCACGTCCCTGTGACAGTATCTCAGAGATTCCCTCCTGTACCTGTGCCACCATTCCACTCATGCAGGAGTTGGACTCCTCCATCCTCTGTGTGATTGTGGAGAGTGCGCGTGGCACCTGTTCCAGCACCTCGCAAATGTGCTGCTGCCCCTCAATCATTCTCCTTTTAAAGGATGGCCCCCAGGGTTCAGCATCTGTGTCCAGCTGAGCAGAGCCTGGAGAGGAGTGCTTCCACCGACACAGACTCTCCACAGCTGCCCCTGCCACCAGTGTCTGCTCGTGCTCACATGTGTGTGGTGACTCACCATGTGCGACCCCAACTAAGTGAGGAAGGGGACCCATTGACGTGTGTGTATCTGCGCTGGTGGATGGCTCGCTCAGATGTGACGATGACCCCACAGAGGCCAGCAGGTCCTCTGAGGAATCGCCCTCCGCCGTCACGGCGGTCGCTGAAGGCCCTGTAAGAGAACAGAAGGCAACATTAAGCATGATGACAGATGTTGAGGTGCTGAAGATGGCAAGGCATGTTAACATCATTTGCTATTGTGAGTGCTGAATGTTAAAGTTCTGTCACCAGCTGTTTGTCGGGTGGCAGTCTCAGTGTCCCCAATGGACAGGCACTCGAGGGTGCGGCTCAATTCGAGAGCCTCCTGCTCCGTGTCCGTGAGGACGACCTGATGTTGCGGCCCCCCCTCAGGTCTTCACCCTCTCCCGTGCATTCTGGGCTCTCTTCTATAAGGGGAGAAAGTAGAGAGGCGTGAGTGAAGGATAGCAATGTGGCCAACTGCTGAATGCATTGGTTTGGGTGAGGCTGACCGTGAAAGAGATGCATCAGAGGGTGAGTATGAGACAGAGCCATGACACAGTGTGAGGATTGGGTTGAGTGGTAGTGGTGGGATGAGTCCTGGGGAGTGAGTAAGTGCAGGTAAGTTGAGGATGAGCTTTGAGTGGGTGTGAGGAGTGATGTGATAGAGTAGTATTGGCAGTGCAGAAGGAGTTGTGGGGTGGGGGCGGTGATGTGGAAGATGGAGTGTAGGAGAATGAGTAAGTGCACTCACTTTGGCTGACCTAGTTAGGTCATTGAAGCGCTTCCTGCACTGGATCCATGTGCGGAAGACGTTGCTGCTGCTGCTAACCTCCTCTGCCACCTCGAGCCAAGCCCTCTTGATGGCAGAGACAGGCCACTTCCTCCCGTCCGCTGGGTAGAAAATATCCCTCCTCCTTCTCACCCCATCCAGTAGGACTTGAAGTGAGGCATCATTAAATCTGGGAGCAGCCTTTCCCCTGGTCTGCTCCATGCTGCACTTTTGGTTCTTTGCTGCAGGAGCAGCATTGGTGGACTACCCCTTTAAATAGGGCTCCTCCAGCTGACAGCCTGTGATGCGAGTGCGCAGTCCGCCCGCTGCGCAGGTTGACGACGGGAAACCCGGAAGCCACGGTAAGTGCCTTCAATTTACCCGCGATCGCGTGGGGAACGGACCGATTTCACTGGGCGGGTTACCCGCGCGCCCAGTCGCCCCCCCCCCCCCCCCGCCCACCGCTGCCATCCCGCCTCCCTGGTAATATCAGGGCCCAGGAGTCTGGATTTTCTGTCCATTCATTTAAATGGATGGAAAATCAGGGGCTGTAGGCTTACAATTTGCTGACCAGTGCTCCGTTCAAACGCTGTTGCATAGTGTAAGATTCTCAAAATTCACAGATCCCCCAAAACTCGGAGAAAAACCCTAAAAAAACCCTGAGTATGGGAAAACTTTGGCCATTGACTATATACCTAAAATGGAAGGATAGTTGAGAGGTCACCAGACGAAATCAACAACACACACACCGTGGAGCTTCAGACATGGCTCTGTTTTAATGCAAAACGGACAGCAGGGGGTCGACAATCACTCCCATTGAAAGAGGTAACTGTTCCAGACATGGTGGGGCCATGCCTTTGTTTTAAAGCAAAACCATCAACACCTAGGACGTTGGATACAAAAGGAAGCCTTGTGTGACAAGCTCTAGAAAATCAGAATTAACAATGACACATTGGGAGAAGCAATTTGCAATATGATGAGGGACCATCAAAAAGCCATCAAAGATTCTTAGGGGCTTTGTAAGAACTGTTTAAACAGACCATTGTAAGAGAGACATCCACAAGGCGAAAGCTCTCTGTCTCTCTCTCTCTCTCTGGCTTGCTGGCTCTGGTGGGCTGCTTGTCTTGGTTCTGCCTGTGTCTGGAAAGAAGAGCAGTTTCCAGCAAACAACAAGGCGAGGGGAAGGCAGTTCGACAGGGAAGATCAGCAGCTCTAGAAGCAGGCCGACACACAAGAAGAAACCAGAGCAACAGCCCCAGTGACCATCAGACACCTCGCGGCAACAAGGGCCTTACGGAACAACCAACCGAATATTACCACCAACCAACCGGGTAATATTGAGCCACCGCGACCAAAGAAAACCAACTCGGGAGAAAACCGAAGATCCGCAAAGCTTCCACTCTACAATCTATTTCTGACTTACCTCTGGGTGAATTACTGTCAAAGATTCGTTTGGTGAGCATTATCTCTGGCCCTTTAGAGTCCAACCTAGCTAGTACAGTGGGATTGGGAGGGGTGAGGTATCTTTCTATTGTAATTTCCCTCGTGTATACCGAAGTGTTCCCCATTTTATTAGAGTGTTAAGATTGTTGTGTTGTATTTTTCTCTCTTGAATAAAGGTCAAAGTTTCTTGCACTAAAACCAGTTGTCTGCTGCACTTTGTCACAACCCCCAAATAAGTCCAAGGTCTAGAACCCAGGGAGTGGGAGCGATTCGGACCGCTCAGAAGTCAGAAGTGAAGCTGACACATACCACCACCCCCTACATTATTGGGAGGGTCTGGCTGAGGATTCAGTCCCTGCTGAATGTATCAACCAAGTGAGTCAGCATTCATTGATTAATATGACAGCCTGCACCTCGTACAATCACCACAAGCATGAGAAAATTATTCTAAAATGAAGTCAGCTGCTCGGTTTTTATCATCACACCGTCTGCTTCTTCTATCCGGATTTTGCAAAATTCCCTCTCTACATCCATTTATTGACTCCCACTTTAATCTTTTTTTCAGCAAGAATAGATTTAACTTCCAGAGCCTCTTTTCATGGCTCGTTGATCTAAAACCTGGAACTGTGCTTCTCTCAATTCATTCCACTCCCTAAAAAAAAAATTGCACCGTGCCAAAATAGCATCTGTCGTAAGATAAACTTATTGGACCGTCAGACATAGCAGCTCAGCCTCGCAGTGTTGTTACTTGTACTTGTCTGCATCAGGATCTAAGCTGATAAGGCGATTCTGTCCCTGTAACACTCACAAGACAAGAGTATAAAAATATTAGGATCAAGTAAAGGCAACCAGGCTCAACAAGCCTGCCCTCTATTCATTAATTAACCCAACCTCTCTGTCTTCTCATCTTATGTCTCAATCCCCTCTCTCTCTAGACGCACACAGTTTTTACAGTTCATTTCAATGACCTTCGCTGGTAACTTGTGTGAGAATAATGAACAGAAAGAGTCCATCTTAGCACTCAACATTGCCGTTGCAGAGCATCAGGTTACACTATTGCACCTTGCCAGATCAGTCACTTTGCTAGTTCTACACTCTGCATCTAGTTTGTCTGGCTGTCATATTTCACATAGTACATAGGCCTGGAACTTCTTGTGGGGCATAATCAGCAAGTTACACCAAAATTTAAGCCTGCTGATACATTTTGCCGATGGCAATTTAGGCCAACGTGTCCTGCCAATCTCATTAGCATACCCAGAATGTAACAATCGGCATGAACAAGTGGAAATCAACGTAAAAACTTGGGGCCCGAGAAAAGCACAGAATGCACACCATATATTCCTTCTGTAAGTACTAAATTTGAAGTTTGAAGCCATCATTCATGTTCATTAGGCACAGCATGTTTAAGAAAATGCAAACTGTGGAAGCTTTCCAATTTTTAATGTGACTCATACTGATGCCATAAAAATGCATTCAAAGAAACAGAGAATGCAGAGCAGGTCTCAGTGAGGAGAAATAAAAAATCTCTGTAAAGTACCAGAATTATAATTCTGAGTGTAATTTTACACCCATTTTGACCAAGCATAATCGCAGGAAATTTGCGTGTACCACCCTATTCCATGGGGGAGGAGCTCTAATCATGAGCCATGATGCATCTGCACGCAGGACTCGATGGGCGGGTGTAAAAGATTGAGGAAATTTGGGCGTAGCGTTAGTACGCACGTAACACACTTAGCCCCGAATTTCCTTCATCTTTTATGCCAGAAATTGGCTTTACGCCCTGGTTGCATGTCTTTGGGCACAAATTCACAGGAAATTCCGGTCCATGGTGTCTCTTTCAACAGCTTTCCCGAACATTAGTTCACCATCAAAGAGGAGTGAATGTTGGAAGGATTCACGTTCTAGGTTTAGTCAGTGCTGAGTGAGTGGCACTGTCTGGACATGTACTGTGGCCCTCACATCACAGACTGTCCCAGAAACTACCTCAAAGCTGCACAAATTTAGAAGCAGCTCCATGGTAATAGATCCATTGGTTGTTTAACCTGCTATCTACCATTTAGCTGGCTGTAACTAATCTATTAATCTAGTTAGCTTAACTAACTGCCCATCTCACCCTGTCTAAGTAGATACCTTTTCTGCACTGCTTGACTGGTTATAACACAAAACTGGTATTGTCTCTACGTTGCTCAACTGGATCCAATTCCACATTGCGGAATTACTTGCCTACCCAGAGCTACCTAACTAGCTACACCTGCACAATGCTTAACCAGCTGTTTACCCCTCACAGCTTAGCTAGGTGCAACTTATTATTGTCTGGAATTCAGGTGTATGAGTTTTTAAACCAAAATTGAGTGATTTTCATTAAAGAATGTCTTTGATTAAAGTATGAAACCCATTCTCTGTCATAGCTAACAATGCACTGGACTTTTACCACAAGTGGAAGATAAGGCAGAGTCCTGCACAAGGTCACGAGTTCACTTCCTGTCATTAAGCTGTTCAAAGTGTGTGATTATTCCTAATGTTCTATTTATTGTTTTATCAGTGGCAGTAATCTCCATGTGGAAGAGTATTAAATCAGATCACTTGGGGGGAGGGTAAATAGAGGCAATTTCCCCACATCCACTGCCCAAATAATCAGAGAGAGGGCAATTTCACCACTTACATCTTAACTCTGTTTCCTGGTAAATAGCTACCAACTGCACAGGGCTTAACTAGCTGTTTATTCCATACCATTTAGTTATCCATGCTGTACTCCTTTAATAGTTACCTATTTCAAGCTGCTTAGTCAGCATACTAACTGGTTACCCACTCTTTATTGCTGTTACTCCTTCCATGCTGTTTAAGTAATTTCTCATTCCTGTCCAGCTACTTACCCACTTTTACTGCTTCATTGGTTATGCACTTCACAATGATTAACCAGCTGCCCTGTGCCTGCTGCCCCATGCAAGGTTGTCAGCATCTCACAAGCACTGGTTAGAAATTCCATGTAAAAGCCCAGTTCATATTATTTGGCTCTGTTACTTAATTCAGGGTTGGAAGCATTTTAATTAGAAAACCTTCAAGGAGTAGATTGTCTCAGTTGCAGTGGGGGGTCTGGTTATGGAGGACAGGAGTCTTTTTAACATGCTGGCAAGATGTGTCGACAACCATCTGTTCAAACTTCTGACAAAAAGTTCCCCTTGATTGGGTAGACCATCTATTAATGAATATTAACAGCAAATCAAAATATGCAGGAGGGGAGTGAAAAAGCAATTTCTGCTCAAAGAGAATATGATTATAAGCTACCTAAAATAGATTAACGTGAGGAATGGGATGAGAATGCACATTGATTTAATCTGTGTTTGTAAATATCAATGGTAAGAAACGCCTGCGCTATGTGTTCTTAAAGGGGCACTGTCTTCATAATAAGTGGTTTTTTTTCATTTGTTTGAAAACTATGACACGGTGCCCAAAACTCATCAATGTGACAATGCCTGTCCACCCATGGAAAGGAAAAGAGCAGAAGGGGAATCTCCAACATTGGCACATCTCCCAGTTGTTGTCCAAGAGTAACACTGGCTGTGGATCTACAGGAGGCTGACTGACCACCCTGCAGGAGGCTGACTGACCACCCTGCAGGAGGCTGACTGACCACCCTGCAGGAGGCTGACTGACCACCCTGCCTTCGGGCAAATGCATCATGCATCATCAAGTGGCAGCTGCGACGGGAAAAAGCCAAGGACAAAAGAGGCTAAACAGACTTATGAAAAGGTAAAAAATTAGAGAGCTTCGTGCCTATCCCTTTGCCCCTCTCTGATGCCCCTTATACTGATGTTTGTGCTGCAGTCCCCTTTCATGGTGTTTTTTGGATCATGATGCTGCCTCAAGTGGGAATCTCAAGCTACCTGCACCTGGCAACTTTAAATCTGCCTAATAACAAGGGCTGTGTGAGAGACACCATCTCCCACCCCCTGTCAGTGTACAGATATCTCCCTTTATATAATGTGGAAATATGAAGCAGTTTGGTGAAAGTACTTCCCGTTATAGTGAATGGGACTTTGGGTCCTCCCCATCTATTTTAAATGGAAATGGTCAAAGTCTTTCAATCTTAGGCAGGTGTACCTTAACCTGCTGATCTTCCCCCACCCCCATCACACATGTTGAAAACAAAAGTGCTATCAATGACCCTACTTTGGGCAGCATGGTGAAAGTGGTAGCCGTGTCATGCAGCTGCATCTAGTCAGTGGGAAAAGATGAAAGTGCTGACCGTGCTTAGCAATATGTCAAGTATTGGTTTGATACATCAATGGGCTGCACATTGGCTGATATTTCAGGTGATCCTTATGCGACTTGGAAGGAGGTAGATCTGAAGAGCTGAGGTAGGAAGTGACCTTGACTTCCACTGTTAATGCCATCCCTATGGTAGAACTTGGCAGCAGGTCTTTTTGCACATAGGGTTCAGCTTTACCACTGCCATCCTGCTGTACTGGGACCTGCAGAGGTAGTTCCCCTTGTCCATTGCCATGCAGGTGTACCTCAGGCCTGTAGATACGTTTGGTGGGATAATGATGATTACTGGCAGTGTACATCTGATCTCCTTGGCATGCCTTCTTTCATTTTCGTCCTCTTGTCTAAATTCCTGTTGTGGAGAGCTTTAATAGCAATCCCCGTATCTTGCAACTAAATTAGCAGGTAAAAGCAAAATGATAATATTCCTTTAAAAGGTTCCCACCTGACAGGTGATAACCTAGCTGTCCAAAAACACCCAGGTGAGAACAGAGCAGAAAGTTGAGGTCTGCATTATAATGCCCACATTTGCATAGTGTTTCAGTATCTAAGCAAGGCCGGTAGGAAATCGGGTATGGGAAGTTGCACAGTGTCTGAATTGAGCAGGGAGTCACGAGTTCACAAAGACAAGTACGCTATTACCCACAGGTCCTTTTCGGAGTCTAATGAAGTTGTGATGAAAGTCCACACTTGAAACATTGATCTATCTTCTCCATTAATGATGTTTATGGACTTACTGTGCATTTACAGAATTTTCTGTGTTTTTGTTCTGAGTTACCTTGTACTCATTGCAATCCATTGATTTTGTATTTATGTCGCACATTATTCTGTCAGTGTGCAACATTTTGCATTTGTTGGCATTAAATTTCACTTCTCCATCCAATTGCATAAATGATGCAAATCCCTCTTCAAATCCTTAATTACATTCTGGAAGTTACTGCCCTTCCTATCTTGGTGCGATCTATAAATTTTATAATTTTGCAGTTGGTTTCAGAATCCAGGTCATTTATGCAAATAAGAAACGGAGGTCCAAGCACTAATCCCTATGGAATTCCACTCAAGACCTCTCACTCGTACTTTGTTTCTCAATTTTTCATCAACTTGGCATCCAATACCATACTCTACCCTGGATTCCCACAGCTTTCAGCTTAATTATAAGTCTTTCATGCGGAACTTTATCAAAAGCCTTCAGAAAGCCTGAAGTAAATTGTATCAAAGGGAATTCCATAGTCTGCTTCATCTGTAAGATTCTCAGAGACGTCAGGGAGGTTTTTCAGGCAGAATATTCAGAAAGAAAAAAAAAATTTGCAATTTATTTAGCACTTTATCATGTCATTGAAATGTCTGAGAGTGCTTTACTTTTTGGACTGAAGTGACTTATCATCTTCCTCTTCTAAATCCATGCTGTTTCTTCGAGCGTAATTTCTGCACAGGTTCTCCTCCGAGTTACACCTCAGAAGAGTTTCCATTGTTTTACCAGGTATGGCGATTAGTTTAATAGGCCTGTGCTTGCCTGGATCAGGTGTCTCTTCATGCTTGTACATAGGTATTACATTTGAAAGAAAAAAAGAAAGACTTGCGTTTATATAGTGCCTTTCACAACCTCAGGACGTCCCAAAGCACTTTACAGACAATAAAGTACATTTTGAAGTGCAGTCACTGTTGTAACGTAGGAAACATGGCGGGCAATTTATACACAGCAAGGTTCCACAAACAGCAATGTGATAATGACCAGAAAACAATAGGGAGACAAAGAGAACCAGAGGAGGAGAGGGAGGAAGAGAACCAGAGGAGGAGAGAGAGGAAGTAGAACCAGAGGAGGAGAGAGAGGAAGAGAACCGGAGGAGGAGAGAGAGGAAGAGAACCGGAGGAGGAGAGAGAGGAAGAGAACCGGAGGAGGAGAGAGAGGAAGAGAACCGGAGGAGGAGAGAGAGGAAGAGAACCGGAGGAGGAGAGAGAGGAAGAGAACCAGAGGAGGAGAGAGATGACTTAGAACCAGAGGAGGAGCGAGAGGAAGAGAATCAGAGGAGGAGCGAGAGGAAGAGAACCAGAGGAGGAGCGAGAGGAAGAGAACCAGAGGAGGAGAGGGAGGAAGAGAACCAGAGGAGGAGAGGGAGGAAGAGAACCAGAGGAGGAGAGAGAGGAAGAGAACCAGAGGAGGAGAGAGAGGAAGAGAACCAGAGGAGGAGAGAGAGGAAGAGAACCAGAGGAGGAGAGGGAGGAAGAGAACCAGAGGAGGAGAGGGAGGAAGAGAACCAGAGGAGGAGAGAGAGGAAGAGAACCAGAGGAGGAGAGAGAGGAAGAGAACCAGAGGAGGAGAGGGAGGAAGAGAACCAGAGGAGGAGAGGGAGGAAGAGAACCAGAGGAGGAGAGAGAGGAAGAGAACCAGAGGAGGAGAGAGAGGAAGATGACACCAATAAATAATTACTCCTGCCCTCCACCCAATGACAGACCTTTCCATTTGTTCTTTCCTTTCCCCCCCCACCTTTTCCCTAGTTCTGTACTTGCTTAAAAAATTTTAAATCTCTAATTTCTTCCAGTTCTGATGAAAGGTCATCGACCTAAAATGTTAGCTGTTTCTCTCCCCACAGATACTACCTGACCTGCTGAGTGTTTCCAGCATTTTCTGTTTTTATTTTAGATAAGACAGAGAGTGTTTCCCGCAACTTACTTTGAACAAGGACACAGGAGAGACACTAATACTATATGTACGTATGGATATTAATTTTGACGATCTATTTTTCTCAACCGTACTTCCGTTTTTATCTTTTAATAGTCATTTTTCTGAATGCGTGCTCCTGGTGTGGAGCCTTGCCCGCCAGGACCGTATACTGGGACATTGCAGGCACGCTCCCTGACAATACCTTTTCATTACAAGACTGACTACTCTTCAAAGTACTTAATTGGCTGTAAAGTGTTTTTGGGATGTCCTGAGGTCGTGAAAGGCACTATATAAATGCAAGTCTTTCTTTCTTTAAAACGAATGAACAGAAATTCGTGAGGCACGTCCCTGCGATTTGCTGGTGTGCACTGTCATCAGGCGAGGCTCTGCACTGGCCCTTTAATACTCGAACTTCCCCTCTAACGAGTCTTTTTCTGTTAAGACACTGCTGTGCCTGGCTTCTTTAGCTATTTTCATGCACAGGGCTCTTTTTACTCCTCTAATACCATGCCTAAGTCTCTGACTATGGCTGTTCGTCCCAAAGTTCATCCTTTGCTTGCTTCTTATAAGCTTCTGTTTATTTTTACTAATTTCTATTCTAATTGCAGCGTGCATCCATTTCAGTCATTGCTTGTTTAATTGGTTTTTCTGAGATATACCCTATTTCTACATATTTAACAGTGGTTTTAAACATGTATTTTTGCTCAAATTTGATATCTCTTTGTTGTAGTTACCTCATTCCTCTGTCTCCCTGCTTCTGATCCTGACTGCACTGTAGAAGCTAATTTGTGTCGTAAAGTTATTTCAAAGAAGTTTTGAGACAGCTAAATGCTGAGAGCAGTTCATTTGCTTTATGATGCAACCAGAAATCTGCAATAACACCACAGCAGTTATCCTGACAGCATAAAGAATTAGTTATCGTCAATCTTGAATGCTTAATTACTTTTTTTATTACATGGTTTATGTTCCTGGGTAACATAGGAACTGGTAAACAGCCCAACATTGGATGAAGCTGCAAACTGACTAATTGCAGCATCTGCTAATTGTGTCCTACTGTCCCTGACTGCCTGAAGCTTTGTATCAGCAAATCACCCAAATCTTCAACTTTTTTCACATAATGCAGTAGAGCTTTCATTTTCTCTGTCACCTTGCCCAAGTGGTCATTCTTCATGTGTGAGTCTAGGCATTGAGTGTTGGCAGACTATTCCACCATGGCGGGCATCGCAATCAAGTCCGATCCCGTCCTGTCCACATTTCCAGCAGGGATCCGTGTATACGATCAGGGGTGGAAAAGCCTAACCAGGAATGCCCCAGCTCAGATCAACTTACTCAGTACGGATGGGGCCTTAAACCTAGAACCTCTTTCTCTCTGTGCCTCTGTAATGCACCAGGGTCCTCTCAATTGAGCCACTGTAATGCATCGGGAAATGCAAGTCATATTTGGACTAATATTAAGTAGAACAACTGCAAACAGGAACATCTTACTCCGTGTGGAGAATCTGCAGCAGCTGCATGTCTGCCTCTCCGCACCTTCTGCAGTCAGACAATGACCAGGTCCTCTTGTCCTCTGCTAATGTGCTGAACTGCCCAGCCCATTAGACTCAAACTCCACTAACCCAGTGCAAGTATCTGCTTTCCACCTTTGTCACAAATTCTCATTCTCCTTTTTGAAGAGATTTCACAAATATTCAGCAAACCCAATGCAGGTTTGAGGGGCACTTGAGACGTATTTTTCACGTCTAGGCAAACTGACGAAATCCTCTTCTCAAACACAAAGATCTTCAACAAACACCAGCTGGTTGCCATTTTAACCCAGATTTCTAGAATACATTGAAGGGATCATTTTGCGAGGCGAGGCTCCCAACTTGTGACCTGGTTAGCTGGGAGTGCGGGTCAGAGGCTGGGCTGTAACTCTAAGGGACAATTCTGCCACCTGCTCTCTCATCTGGTGAGGCTCCATGCCAGGAATGTTGTTACCCTATTTATGTCTCATGCTCTTTACCTTTGTTTCCTATGATTTACCAATCCCACTTCCTCAGGTGTAAGCCTACTGCCTATCCCATTCTGTTGCAAGCCAATAAGAGATGAGCAGGATTGTTGGGGGATGATTTCCACGCCAGTGTTTCTTGCTCACCCACTGGGGAGGAGGACGAGGGAAAGCTTGTCAGGTATTGTGGATGCAAACATGGGGTAGTTGAGGTGATGCATTTAAGGGGAAGCTAGATAAGTACACGAGGGAGAAAGAAATAGAAGGATATGCTGATAGGGTTAGATGAAGTAGGGTGGGAGAAGGCTTGTGTGGATCATAAACACCAGCATACACCAGTTGGGCCGAATAGCCTGTAAATTCTATGTAAACTGCATCCCTCTGCTCTTTGGCACAGCCCACCAATAGATCAGTGTGTCTCCCCAACAAACTGTACTGTCCCACTGTGTCCATCCCATTTTACAGCTCGACTCTTTGATCCCATGACTTCTAGCTACAATAAATCAATATTTTACTATTGGTATAACAATTATCCTGCGTAGTGTGACATCTTTTACCATTCAAACACTGCGCTTATTTTTTATGTTTGAGACGAGACCAGAATTTTCTGCCCGGTAGACCCCCCCTGCAATTATTGGTGTACCCCTGGGGCATTCCTGCAAATATTGACATGATCCTGGGAGTTCCTCACTCTGCAAATATTGACATGATCCTGGGAGTTCCTCACTCTACAAATATTGACATGATCCTGGGAGTTCCTCACTCTGCAAATATTGACATGATCCTGGGGGTTTCTCACTCTGCAAATATTGACATGTTCCTGGGGGTTCCTCACTCTGCAAATATTGACATGTTCCTGGGGGTTCCTCACTCTGCAAATATTGACATGTTCCTGGGGGTTCCTCACTCTGCAAATATTGACATGTTCCTGGGGGTTCCTCACTCTGCAAATATTGACATGCTTCTTGAGACTCTTTGTCCTCACTTCCAAAAAGCAATGCAAGTTGTCCAATGGACCAGTGATATCATTACATAAAACACATTTTCAAAAAAGAAGCCAACAAATTCAGTAAAATACAGAAACCTGAAGATCATGTGGACTCCCTAGAGTCTGGGAACAATAATTTTGATAATCTCAACAATGAGTTTGGTTGGTTACTTAATTGGCAGGGTGATGGGAAAGGGAGGAAAAAGTAGAATTGCAGCTGAGACGAATCCTGTACAGGGGTCACTGGATAACAATCGGGCTGATGTTAACTCCCTTGAAGCTATACAGACCTGGGATTCCTGGTTTGTGCCAAAGGCGACACTGGAACACAACAACATAAACAATCCAACCTGTAACTGTTCTGTTCTGTATGGTTCAGTTCCACACTAATTAAACTAATTTAATCAGATGTACAAATGTTCCTATAAACTTTACTCTGGCCTAGTTCCACCTTCTTTTACTATAGCTAAAGTACCACAAAGCAGTGGGTAATTGCGTTACTGCTACTCACACCAGTTCTTCTGCTGCTCTGCTGTTCAAAGTTTCCATAACTCCATTAAATTAAGGATAAAGAATTGTTTTATAAACAGAAAATATGTCATAATCCTGTCAGAAATGATATAAATCCTACATTATATTGACTTGTCTGTTGGAGACAAAAAGAAATTGTGTCTATACATGCATTGAAAATGCAAAAAGTCTACTGTAGATGCCATTGAGACATAAAACAATTTATTTACTTTACTGTAGCAGATGGCTACGGATACAGGATTTTTTTTGTGAGTTTACAACTTGTTTTTCAAAAGTGGATTGAAAAATGCATAATGAACAGTGTTTTGATAATACTTCTACTGTATGGGATCATTGGTTTAAAAAGGCTGAATATGGTGACTCAAGTCCAGGCCAAAATGGAGATGATTGGGTAATTCCCCTGTCTATCATGCCTGGACACCGCACTACTGTAAGTGATTAGGATTGATTTTATGCACATTATTTGTATGTAACTACCCTCCACTCACTGCATTTTGCTGGAGAAATAATCAATTTGTATCATGTAACTATCCTCTACTCACTGCATTTTCCTGCTTTTATCTTGAGGTCAGGAGACTGCTGTGGTTTTGGTTATGAGTTCTGTTTGCTGTAGTTCTGTTCAAATAAACTCTCTTTGCTGTTAGTCCCTCCTTGCCTCCAATTCATTGGCTGACACAGTGGTGTCAATATTCAGTGTGTTAAAAAAAAACACTGCATGAAACATTTGCCAAACTGGTCAGAATCTGAGGAGGTGAAATCTTCCTCACCAAGAAGTTTTGCAATCATGCACTTAGATGACGTATCTTCCTTAAGTCTGTTTTGTGACTTCTCTGTTGCGATGCAGACTGTCTTTTTATCCCACTTTCAATTTTGTGATCTTCTTCAAAGGTCATTAATACAGTACAACAATCCCAAACGTTTTGGCAAAACTTTGGAAACTTCGCCTTGATAGGGCAGACTTTCTGAGAACGCATTAGTGACACGGAGCCATGACTGGCGACTGAGATTTTCCAACCATTGAATTCAATGGTTGGGCGTGCCCGCGATTTACTGATGTGCTCAATTGATGGGAAAGGCTTCCTGCTGGCAGCTACTGGTTTCTCCCTCTTGTATGCAGTCACTATGCTACCGGGTACGGTAGCATAGTGGTTATGTTACTGGGCTAGTAATCCAGAGGCCTGGACTAAAATCTCAGAGATATGAGTTCAAATCCCGCCACGGCAGCTGGCGAATTTAAATTCAATTAATTAATTAAATTCAATTAATTAAATAAAAAAATCTGGAATTAAAATACTAGTATCAGTAATGATGGCCATGAAACTACCGGATTGTCGTAAAAACCCATCTGGTTCACTAATGTCCTTTAGGGAAGGAAACCTGCCGCCCTTACCCGGTCTGGCCGATATGTGACTCCAGACCCACAGCAATGTGGTTGATTCTTAATTGCCCTCTGAAATGGCCCAGCAAGCCACTCAGTTGTAAAATCTCGCTACGAAAAGTCATAATAAGAATAAAACCGGACGGACCACCTGGCATCGGACCACTAGGCACCGGACACGACAACGGCAAAAAAACACCAAGCCCAGTCGACCCTGCAAGGTCCTCCTTACTAACATCTGGGGACTTGTGCCAAAATTGGGAGAGCTGTCCCACAGACTAGTCAAGCAACAGCCTGACATAGCCATACTCACAGAATCATACCTTTCAGCCAACGTCCCAGACTCTTCCATCACCATCCCTGGGAATGTCCTGTCCCACCGGCAGGACAGACCCACCAGAGGTGGCGGTACAGTGATATACAGTCAGGAGGGAGTGGCCCTGGGAGTCCTCAACATTGACTCTGGACCCCATGAAATCTCATGGCATCAGGTCAAACATGGGCAAGGAAACCTCCTGCTGATTACCACCTACCGTCCTCCCTCAGCTGATGAATCAGTCCTCCTCCATGTTGAACACCACTTGGAGGAAGCACTGAGGGTAGCAAGGGCACAAAATGTACTCTGGGTGGGGGACTTCAATGTCCATCACCAAGAGTGGCTCGGTAGCACCACTACTGACCGAGCTGGCCGAGTCCTGAAGGACATAGCTGCTAGACTGGGCCTGCGGCAGGTGGTGAGCGAACCAACACGAGGGAAAAACTTACTTGACCTCGTCCTCACCAATCTACCTGTCGCAAATGCATCTGTCCATAACAGTATTGGTAGGAGTGACCACTGCACAGTCCTCGTGGAGATGAAATCCCGTGTTCGCACTGAGGACACCATCCAACGTGTTGTGTGGCACTACCACCATTCTAAATGGGATAGATTCAGAACAGATCCAGCAGCTCAAAACTGGGCATCCATGAGGCGCTGTGGGCCATCAGCAGCAGCAGAATTGTATTCCAGCACAATCTGTAACCTCATGGCCCGGCATATTCCTCACTCTACCATTACCAACAAGGCAGGGAATCAACCCTGGTTCAATGAGGAGTGTAGAAGAGCATGCCAGGAGCAGCACCAGGCGTACCTAAAAATGAGGTGCCAACCTGGTGAAGCTACAACTCAGGACTACATGCATGCTAAACAGCGGAAGCAACATGCTATAGACAGACAGAGCTAAGCGATTCCACAACCAACGGATCAGATCAAAGCTCTGCAGTCCTGCCACATCCAGTTGTGAATGGTGGTGGACAATTAAACAACTAACGGGAGGAGGAGGCTCTGCAAACATCCCCATCCTCAATGATGGCGGAGTCCAGCACGTGAGTGCAAAAGACAAGGCTGAAGCGTTTGCAACCATCTTCAGCCAGAAGTGCCGAGTGGATAATCCATCTCAGCCTCCTCCCGATATCCCCACCATCACGGAAGCCAGTCTTCGGCCAATTTGATTCACTCCACGTGATATCAAGAAACGGCTGAGTGCACTGGATACAGCAAAGGCTATGGGCCCTGACAACATCCCAGCTGTAGTGCTGAAGACTTGTGCTCCAGAACTAGCTGCGCCTCGAGCCAAGCTGTTCCAGTACAGCTACAACACTGGCATCCACCCGACAATGTGGAAAATTGCCCAGGTATGTCCTGTCCACAAAAAGCAGGACAAATCCAATCCGGCCAATTACCGCCCCATCAGTCTACTCTCAATCATCAGCAAAGTGATGGAAGGTGTCGTCGACAGTGCTATCAAGCGGCACTTACTCACCAATAACCTGCTCACCGATGCTCAGTTTGGGTTCCGCCAGGACCACTCGGCTCCAGACCTCATTACAGCCTTGGACCAAACATGGACAAAAGAGCTGAATTCCAGAGGTGAGGTGAGAGTGACTGCCCTTGACATCAAGGCAGCATTTGACCGAGTGTGGCACCAAGGAGCCCTAGTAAAATTGAAGTCAATGGGAATCAGGGGCAAAACTCTCCAGTGGCTGGAGTCATACCTAGCACAAAGGAAGATGGTAGTGGTTGTTGGAGGCCAATCATCTCAGCCCCAGGGCATTGCTGCAGGAGTTCCTCAGGGCAGTGTCCTAGGCCCAACCATCTTCAGCTGCTTCATCAATGACCTTCCCTCCATCATAAGGTCAGAAATGGGGATGTTCGCTGATGACTGCACAGTGTTCAGTTCCATTCGCAACCCCTCAGATAATGAAGCAGTCCGAGCCTGCATGCAGCAAGACCTGGACAACATCCAGGCTTGGGCTGATAAGTGGCAAGTAACATTCGCGCCAGATAAGTGCCAGGCAATGACCATCTCCAACAAGAGAGAGTCTAACCACCTCCCCTTGACATTCAACGGCATTACCATCGCCGAATCCCCCACCATCAACATCCTGGGGGTCACCATTGACCAGAAACTTAACTGGACCAGCCATATAAATACTGTGGCTACAAGAGCAGGTCAGAGGCTGGGTATTCTGTGGCGAGTGACTCACCTCCTAACTCCCCAAAGCCTTTCCACCATCTACAAGGCACAAGTCAGGAGTGTGATGGAATACTCTCCACTTGCCTGGATGAGTGCAGCTCCAACAACACTCAAGAAGCTCGACACCATCCAAGATAAAGCAGCCCGCTTGATTGGCACCCCATCCACCACCCTAAACATTCACTCCCTTCACCACCGGCGCACTGTGGCTGCAGTGTGTACCATCCACAGGATGCACTGCAGCAACTCGCCAAGGCTTCTTCGACAGCACTTCCCAAACCCGCGACCTCTACCACGTAGAAGGACAAGGGCAGCAGGCGCATGGGAACAACACCACCTGCACGTTCCCCTCCAAGTCACACACCATCCCGACTTGGAAATATATCGCCGTTCCTTCATCGTCGCTGGGTCAAAATCCTGGAACTCCCTTCCTAACAGCACTGTGGGAGAACCATCACCACACGGACTGCAGCGGTTCAAGAAGGCGGCTCACCACCACCTTCTCGAGGGCAATTAGGGATGGGCAATAAATGCCGGCCTTGCCAGCGACGCCCACATCCCGTGAACGAATTTAAAAAAAAGTCCAAGCTCTCGTGTGTCCTCCTGTGCCTGTGAGAACAGACGTTATGATTGAATGATTGTTTGAAACAAATAAGCTAATTGAGCCTCTGAAAAGCACCCAAAACTCTCCTTCCATGTTGGCTTCACTGTCCGGAATCTTACAACACCAGGTTATAGTCCAACAGTTTTATTTGAAAATCACAAGCTTTCGGAGATTATCTCCTTCGTCAGGTGAGTGAGTGAATGAGAGGTTCTCAAATCGCATATCTTATATTAGGCTGGGACACCATCACACCAATCAAAGGTGTCGTTGGTGTTCAGACAGGTTAGCCACGGAAAACAGTAGGTCCCAGTATACTGAATACACAATGGGTCAAATTACACAGACAAAGAAAGAAAGAGAGAGAGAGAGAATGTCCAGTTGTATTAAAAACAGATAACTTTTTTTTCCTGCTGGTGGGGTAACGTGTAGCGCGACCTGAACCCAAGATCCCGGTTGAGGCCGTCCTCATGGGTGCGGAACTTGGCTATCAATTTCTGCTCGACAATTTTGCGTTGTCGTGTGTCTCGAAGGCCGCCTTGGAGAATGCTTACCTGAAGATCGGTGGCTGAATGTCCTTGACTGCTAAAGTGTTCCCCAACTGGGAGGGAACCCTCCTGTCTGGCAATTGTTGCGCGGTGTCCGTTCATCCATTGTCGCAGTGTCTGCATGGTCTCACCAATGTACCATGCTCCAGGGCATCCTTTCCTGCAACGTATGAGGTAGACAACGTTGGCCGAGTCACAGGAGTATGAACCATGTACCTGGTGGATGGTGTCCTCTCATGTGATGGTGGTATCTGTGTCGATGATCTGGCATGTCTTGCAGAGGTTGCCGTGGCAGGGTTGTGTGGTGTCATGGACGCTGTTCTCCTGAAAGCTGGGTAATTTGCTGCGAACGATGGTCTGTTTGAGGTTGGGTGGCTGTTTGAAGGCGAGTAGTGGAGGCGTGGGGATGGCCTTAGCGAGGTGTTCGTCGTCATCGATGACATGTTGAAGGCTGCGGAGAACATGGCGTACTTTCTCCGCTCCAGGAAAGTACTGGACGACGAAGGGTACTCTGTTGGTTGCATCCCGTGTTTGTCTTCTGAGGAGGCCTATGCGATTCTTTGCTGTGGCCCCTCAGAACTGCCGATCGACAAGTCGAGCGCCGTATCCCATTCTTACGAGGGCGTCTTTCAGCGTCTGTAGGTGTCCATCGCGTTCCTCCTCGTCTGAGCAGATCCTGTGTATTCGCAGGGCCTGTCCATAGGGGTGGCCTCTTTGACGTGTTTAGGGTGGAAGCTGGAAAAGTGGAGCATCGTGAGGTTGTCCGTGTGCTTGCGGTAGAGTGAGGTGCTGAGGTGCCCGTCTTTGATGGAGATTCGTGTGTCCAAGAAAGAAACTGATTCTGAGGAGTAGTCCATGGTGAGCTTGATGGTGGGATGGAACTTGTTAATGTTATCGTGTAGTCTCTTTAGTGATTCCTCACCGTGGGTCCATAGAAAGAAAATGTCGTCGATGTATCTGGTGTATAGCGTTGGTTGGAGGTCCTGTGCAGTGAAGAAGTTTTGCTTGAACTTGTGCATGAAAATGTTGGCCTATTGGGGTGCGAGTTTGGTCCCCATGGCTGTTCCGTGTGTTTGGGTAAAGAACTGGTTATCGAAGGTGAAGACATTGTGATCCAGGATGAAGCGGATGAGTTGTAGGATGGCGTCTGAAGATTGACTGTTGTTGGTGTTGAGTACTGAGGCTGTTGCAGCGATGCCGTCATCGTGGGGGATACTGGTGTAGAGTGCCGAGACGTCCATTGTGGTGAGAAGTGTTCCTGGTTCAACTGGTCCGTGGGTGCTGAGTTTTTGTAGGAAGTCTGTAGTGTCGCGACAGAAGCTGGGGGTTCCCTGTATGATGGGTTTCAGGATGCCCTCGACATATCCAGAGAGGTTCTCACACAGGGTTCCGTTGCCTGATACGATACGACGTCCGGGTGTGTTGGCTTTGTGTATCTTTGGGAGGCAGTAGAAGTCTCCCACGCGGGGAGTACGTGGGATGAGAGTGCGTAGGATGCTTTGAAGGTCTGGGTCGAAGGTCTTGATCAGTTTGTTGAGCTGGTGGGTGTGTTCTTTGGTCGGATCTGCGGGTAACCGTCTGTAGTGTTCCTGGTTGTCCAGTTGTCGGTATGCTTCTTTGCAATAGTCTGTTCTGTTCTGTATGACTATGGCTCCTCCTTTGTCCGCTGGTTTGATGACGATGTTGCGGTTGGTCTTGAGAGTGTCGATGGCGTTGCGTTGTGCTCGGGTGACATTCTGGACTGTCTTGTGAGTGCGGCTGATGAATCTGGCATTGACGCATTTCCTGACAGCTTGAGCATACATGTCAAGCTTAGGGCAGCGACCCTCCGGAGGAGTCCAGTTTGACTCTTTCTTCTCCGGTTGCTGTAGCGTGGCCTGCTGTTCCGGATCATTGATTGTCTCATTGGGTTCGCTGCTGAAATCTTGGGGTTTGTGGAAGAATTCCCGGAGCCTCATTCTCCTGATGAATTCCTCTGTGTCCGCCGCGAGACCAATGGGGTCCATTTTGGTAGTGGGGCAGAAATTGAGCCCTCGGCTGAGAACTTTGATTTCGTCTGGTTGAAGGGTGTGGTCGGACAAATTGACGATAGACTTCCCTGTGGTTGCATCCGTGGTACTGGGGGAGGGTTGGTTGATGCTGGTGGTGATGCCGAGTCTCTCAAGCTTCCTGCTCTTGGTTTTCATGTAGGCAGCGTAGTTCCGTTGCCTCGTCTGTTTGACGGTGTCTCATAGCTGGTCTGCTGTGTCCTGAGTACAGGTTGAGAGTATGGACTCTATCTTGGTTTCGAGGTTGCGGCGTCTGCTGTAGAGTTGGTGTATGAGATGGTTGCGGAGTGTGCGAGAGGTACGGCGGCAGAGTCTCTCAGCGTAATCTGAGTTGTATGTCGGCTTGAGTGGGTTCGTGATCTGTAGTCCTTTCAGGATCTTGTCTGCTTTCTTGCAGCTCTGTAAAAACTTGATGTCTGTGTCGATATGCGCGATCTTTGAGATCCTCTCCACTGTGAGCCGGCAGTTTGTGGTGTCGATAGTAGCCATGATGTGGAGATGCCGGTGATGGACTGGGGTGGACAAATGTAAAGAATCTTACAACACCAGGTTATAGTCCAACAGTTTTATTTGAAAATCACAAGCTTTTGGAGATTATCTCCTTTGTCAGGTGAGTGAGTGAATGAGAGGTTCTCAAATCGCATATCTTATATTAGGCTGGGACACCATCACACCAATCAAAGGTGTCGTTGGTGTTCAGACAGGTTAGCCACGGAAAACAGTAGGTCCCAGTATACTGAATACACAATGGGTCAAATTACACAGACAAAGAAAGAAAGAGACCCGAAAGGCAGAGAAAGAGAGAGAGAGAGAATGTCCAGTTGTATTAAAAACAGATAACTTTTTTTTCCTGCTGGTGGGGTTACGTGTAGCGCGACCTGAACCCAAGATCCCGGTTGAGGCCGTCCTCATGGGTGCGGAACTTGGCTATCAATTTCTGCTCGACAATTTTGCGTTGTCGTGTGTCTCGAAGGCCGCCTTGGAGAATGCTTACCCGAAGATCGGTGGCTGAATGTCCTTGACTGCTAAAGTGTTCCCCAACTGGGAGGGAACCCTCCTGTCTGGCGATTGTTGCGCGGTGTCCGTTCATCCGTTGTCGCAGTGTCTGCATGGTCTCACCAATGTACCATGCTCCGGGGCATCCTTTCCTGCAACGTATGAGGTAGACAACGTTGGCCGAGTCACAGGAGTATGAACCATGAACCTGGTGGGTGGTGTCCTCTTGTGTGATGGTGGTATCTGTGTCGATGATCTGGCATGTCTTGCAGAGGTTGCCGTGGCAGGGTTGTGTGGTGTCGTGGACGCTGTTCTCCTGAAAGCTAGGTAATTTGCTGCGAACGATGGTCTGTTTGAGGTTGGGTGGCTGTTTGAAGGCGAGCAGTGGAGGCGTGGGGATGGCCTTAGCGAGGTGTTCGTCGTCATCGATGACATGTTGAAGGCTGCGGAGAACATGGCGTAGTTTCTCCACTCCGGGGAAGTATTGGACGATGAAGGGTACTCTGTTGGTCGCGTCCTGTGTTTGTCTTCTGAGGAGGTCTATGCGATTCTTCGCTGTGGCCCGTCGGAACTGCCGATCGACAAGTCGAGCGTCATATCCCGTTCTTACGAGGGCGTCTTTCAGCGTCTGTAGGTGTCAATCGCGTTCCTCCTCGTCTGAGCAGATCCTGTGTATTCGCAGGGCCTGTCCATAGGGGATGGCCTCTTTGACGTGGTTAGGGTGGAAGCTGGAAAAGTGGAGCATCATGAGGTTGTCCGTGGGCTTGCGGTAGAGTGAGGTGCTGAGGTGCCCGTCTTTGATGGAGATTTGTGTGTCCAAGAAAGAAACCGATTCTGAGGAGTAGTCCATGGTGAGTTTGATGGTGGGATGGAACTTGTTGATGTTATCGTGTAGTCTCTTTAGTGATTCCTCGCCGTGGGTCCATAGGAAGAAGCATATAATGCTGTGTTCATCAGCAGAGGTCAGTTTGATTAACACCCATGACTTTTAAACGATCACAGGTGTTTATTTAAGTTTCTGCTTATTGGAATATGCAGTGTTAACAACCTTCTAAAGTACCTCACTTTCTTGCAATCTGAGTATCGCACCTGATATTCTCATTAAAGTGTTTTGGGTTATTTCAGGAAATTCTGTTCTGACAAACTTGAACATGCAAACGAGGTCTAATTATCTTGCTTCATTAATATGACAAAGAGACACACAAGATGTGTGTTTTGTTCAAAATAATTTATACCTTTGGTAAATTTATATGCCTGTCAGATTGATTGATGGGTTCATCAAGTAAATATGCTGTGAAAAGAAATGCCTTCCCATTTCAAGCAGCAGCACTGGTATCAACCATTCCCAGACTTGGGACAGCAGGGGCTGGACACAGAATCAAGCTGCTTCTACTCAACCCCCAACAGCAGGCCTTAACCCTATCTTAGAAGAGCACCCTTTACAGCATCAATGGACATTTTCCCATTCCCCAATCAACGTTCATTTTGTCAATTTTGTTCCCCTCCAATTTTCTCTTGACCTCAATTGCAAGTATTGACTCATGCTGCAGTGCCTTTCCATGAGCATCTGCTGGTATCTCATCCAAGCAGAAGTTCTTCCTGTGTGAGTCTAGACAGTAAGTGCTGGAAGGCTGTGGCAAGGAGAAGCACCACGGCTGAGCCTGATCTCCTCCTCAACCAACGTCCACTCAAGGAGCCCTTTTCAATGGGAGATAAAGATTCCATTTTGTGCTCACAGTGACAGAGAAGGAGGATTCTTTACAGCCATTCAAGAGGCCATAAATTGGCCTTCTGCAAAAAGGGGTGATTGCTGCATATGGAACACAGGAGTGTTTTATTCTGGATAATTAATATGTTTACGACCTTCTGAGACTTGTCTGATCGCCCATGAGAGGTAGGAGAGGAGTTTTTGACAGAGGACTCCTGAATGGGCTACAGGTCTCTGGTTTATTTCCCTCTCTCAGCAGTTGGGGGGATGGGAAGGTTGGTACATGGGAATTAATGTAAGGACTTGCACAACACCAGGTTATAGTCCAACAGTTTTATTTTAAATCACAAGCTTTCGGAGCTTTCCTCCTTCATCAGGTGACCTCCTTCCTCACCTGATGAAGGAGGTAAGCTCCGACAGGTTGTGCTTTAAAATAAAACTGTTGGACTATAACCTGGTGTTGTGCAAGTCCTTACATTTGTCCACCCCAGTCCATCACCGGCATCTCCAAATCATGGGAATGAAGTCAGCCAAGGTTGGGGGTGAGGAAAGATGGGACTGATGGGTTTTTCTCTTCCTTGATACTTAAACATAAACTTTTAAACTACAATGAGCAACAAGAGGAATTTCATCCCGAAATGACAAATAGGAGTAAAAACTCCAATTATCTGACCCTTCCTTAACCAATTATAGTGCGTCACCCACCTAAGATCAGCTAATTCCACACAGACCAAGCATTGAACATAGGTCCTTCCTAGTTCCTATTGCTTAGTTATCAGTGGATTTACCAAGTGAACCACTGACAGAGCTAGATTTTGTTTTGTTTAACAATGAGTGCTGATAATGTGTTACGGGAATTGGCCGGGAGGAGTCTCTGGACCCAACACGCTGACAGGCAGTTAAACTAAAATAACCACTGTAAGGAATCTTACAACACCAGGTTATAGTCCAACAGTTTTATTTGAAAATCACAAGCTTTTGGAGCTTACCTCCTTCGTCAGGTGAGTGAGTGAAGGGTTCTAAAATCGCATAGCATATATTAGGCTGGGAGACGATCACAGCAATCAAAGGTGTCGTTGGTGTTCAGACAGGTTAGCCACGGAAAACATTACATCCCAGTATACTGAATACACAATGGGTCAGATTACAAAGACAGAGAGAGAAAGAGACCTGAAAGGCAGAGAAAGAGAGAGAGAGAGAATGTCCAGTTGTATTAAAAACAGATAACTTTTTTTTCCACTGGTGGGGTTACGTGTAGCGTGACACGAACCCAAGATCCCGGTTGAGGCCGTCCTCATGGGTGCAGAACTTGGCTATCAATTTCTGCTCGACGATTTTGCATTGTCGTGTGTCTCGAAGGCCGCCTTGGACAATGCTTACCTGAAGATCGGTGGCTGAATGTCCTTGACTGCTGAAGTGTTCCCCGACTGGGAGGGAATCCATAGACCTCCTCAGAAGACAAACACAGGACGCTACCAACAGAGTACCCTTCGTCGTCCAGTACTTCCCCGGAGCGGAGAAACTACGCCATGTTCTCCGCAGCCTTCAACATGTCATCGATGATAATGAACACCTCTCTAAGGCCATCCCCATGCCTCGACTATTCGCCTTCAAACCGCCACCCAACCTCAAACAGACCATCGTTCGCAGCAAATTACCCAGTTTTCAGGAGAACAGCGTCCACGACACCACACAACCCTGCCACGGCAACCTCTGCAAGACATGCCAGATCATCGACACAGATACCACCATCACACGAGAGGACACCACCCACCAGGTACATGGTTCATACTCCTGTGACTCGGCCAACGTTGTCTACCTCATACGTTGCAGGAAAGGATGCCCCGGAGCATGGTACATTGGCGAGACCATGCAGACACTGCGACAACGGATGAACGGACACCACGCAACAATCGCCAGACAGGAGGGTTCCCTCCCAGTCGGGGAACACTTCAGCAGTCGAGGACATTCAGCCACCGATCTTCGGGTAAGCGTTCTCCAAGGCGGCCTTCGAGACACACGACAACGCAAAATCGTCGAGCAGAAATTGATAGCCAAGTTCCGCACCCATGAGGACAGCCTCAACCGGGACCTTGAGTTCATGTCACGCTACACATAACCCCACCAGCGGAAAAAAAAGTTATCTGTTTTTAATACAACTGGACATTCTCTCTCTCTCTCTCTCTCTGGCTTTCGGGTCTCTTTCTCTCTCTGTCTTTGTAATCTGACCCATTGTGTATTCAGTATATTAGGATGTAATGTTTTCCGTGGCTAACCTGTCTGAACACCAACGACACCTTTGATTGCTGTGATCGTCTCCCAGCCTAATATATGCTATGCGATTTTAGAACCCTTCACTCACTCACCTGACGAAGGAGGTAAGCTCCGAAAGCTTGTGATTTTCAAATAAAACTGTTGGACGATAACCTGGTGTTGTAAGATTCCTTACATTTGTCCACCCCAGTCCATCACCGGCATCTCCACATCATAAAATAACCACATTTGACATATCATAATGACTGAAGCACCCTGAGGTTAATAACTGCATCTGATATTAAACCACCTCCCTTGCACTCGATATTATCCCCAAGTTGGTCCCTGCTGTTGATGTTAAATGTTTAAATATTCAAACAATCAGCGATAGACACAGAAAACAAATGTTGAACTCATATCATAACGCTCTGAAGCAGTTTGATTATTTAAGAGGGCTAGTGGACACAAAACACTCTCATTAAGAACATAGATATTCATGGATGAATTATTCAAAACTGGATAGGCAATTGGGGGAAAAAACAGTTTGCTCAAGGGAAATACACATGGATTCTCAGGTTGTAGGCAGATGTGTGTCTGGAGATGTCCTTGAACAGTCATGTAATGTTCTTAATGAATAAGGGCCAGCAATATGTACATTAATCTGTGTCTGCAGCCAACGAATACTTGTTTATCCTTTGGCTCTGAATGGCTAGACCTTCTTTTGTATTCCCAAGGACAATAAGTAAGCAGTTTGAAGCAGAATGTATAGAGATTGCAAGACACAAAACAAATCATCTTATTATTAACACATGCTAGGTAATGGAGGGGGGGGGCAGTTTTTTCTTTACAAAGAATTACAAAGAATATACAGCACAGAAACAGGCCATTCAGCCCAACAAGTCCATGCCAATGATTATGCTCCACGTGAGCCTCCTACCACCCTTCTTCATCAACGTATCCCTCTATTCCCTTCTCCCTCATGTATTTATCTCGCTTCCCCTTAAATGCATCTATGCTAGTCACCTCAACTACTCCTCATGGTAGCGAGTTCCACATTCTTAGCACTCTCTGGGTGAAGAAGTTTCTCCTGAATTCCCTATTGGATTTATCAGTGACTGTCTTATATTTATGGCCCCTAGTTCTGGTCTCCCCCGCAAGTAGAAACATCTTCTCTATGTCTACCCTATCAAATCCTTTCATAATCTTAAAAACCTCTATCAGGTCACCCCTCAGTCTTCTCTTTTTTAGAGAAAAGAGCCGCAGCCTATTCAATCTTTCCTGATAGGTATAACCTCTTATTTCTGGTATCATCCTAGTAAATCTTTTTCTCCATTTTAATAGTGAGAAAACCAGGACTGTTCGCAGTACTCCAAGTGTGGCCTAACCAAGGTTCTGTACAAGTTTAGCATAACTTGTCTGGTTTTCAATTCCATCCCAAATGAACATGTATGTTTTTCAAATAAACAACAGTAATAGGGAATGGTTCACGAAAAGCATAAAGACATAGCTCAAGGGACAAACTCCTCAACTAGAAACCGGCGAATCCCTGCTGCTTCTGGCACTGGCTGTTCTGCTTCTGTTAGCTCCTTGACATCCTCCTCCTCCTCCTCCTGTACCGCAGCTTGTTGCTACTCCTCATTCACAAACAAGTGTATATCTGTTGCCACAGTTACGTTCTGCAGCATACAACACATGGCACTCTCCCAGAGTATATTACAGAACACCTCTAGCATGGTCTCCGCATCTGAACCATTGCTTCAGTTCGCTAAGGTTGCACGTGGTTTTCATTACGGATTCTTTTTATTTTGGGGGGTTCAGGGGTTGAAGAGTGGTGTCATGAGCCACAATTCTAAGGACTAACCAATATTCCTGCATGGTCAACTGGTCAGCCTGTTGTCACCCTGGTATATGTGGGGAATCCGTGATTCCTTTAAAATATGGGCATCATAGGCCTGGAAACTGTAGATTGACCTGTAGAAATTCTACAGTGGCGGTTGCAGACAATTAGATGTTCCTAGAGTGACATCCATTTGAATGCCATGGGGATGCTGAACAAATGCCACATGGGCAGAGCTGGTGGTGCCCTGAGAATGCTACTTTTTCATAAAGCCCTGCCAACCTCAATTGCTGCTACTGCATCCTTGTACTGAATTTAAAGTTCTCACCAGCATTTGAACCTGTGACCTTGTGAACTCTAAAGATGAATTGCTGATTTTTTTCCAAGTCTTCTGGTATTGAATGCAAGAATCCTGTACCAAAAAGGTTGAACGTCTTGACAATTTTACCATTACTGGCTGTACAGTGCTGACGCTGCTCCATGGCTGTAGGTCTCGTTTCAAGAGATGACACAAATAATTAATGGCTTCCTTGGTGAGACACGAGGGGTGATTCTGTGCTCCCAACAGGAAGCTGCACTCAGAAGGAGCGCAGGTGGGAAATAGGGCTACAGCATTGTAGCTCCAACCCAGCCACCCCTTGATCCCTGTGAGCGCAGCTTCCTGCAGAGTGCGATGGATCATGGAATCACCCCTTGTAGCCTCTTCACATAGTACATTTGTGAAAGCAAGGCAGTTCTGTTGACTGCAGTAGACACGCAGGCTGGGATAGTGACAAGTGCTAGTGGTCCTCCCTCTAAGGGTTCAGATATCCCTGGCTGACCTTTGCTGGTGCTCCTCCTCTTTCTCCTCCAACACGTGGACAGAAATAGTTGTGGTCTCTGTTAAATGACTCCCTTTTTTTCCAAAAAAATACTTTATTCATAAAATTTGCAACAATACATACAACACAGTTGTCATATCACATTCCAAACATACACAATACAGATTATACAATTTGCAGGTTACTTCAAGCACAGTTCGATGAACACATTGTACATAATTACAGTTCATGACACTCTAGGGTGCCTCATTGCATTACTCTCAATACAGATTATTGATTACATATACATTATAGATTCATTACAGGTACATTACATATTCATTACAGGTACATTACTTCAATTTGAATTTTACATTCTGCCCGAGGGGGTTTTTCCCTGATTGCAGCCCCTCGGTATACAATGGCGGGAAGGCTCTAAACGGTTGCCTTTTCCCACAGAGCCTTTGCGGCAGCCGCACCCAACTTTAGTGCATCCCTGAGCACGTAGTCCTGGACCTTGGAATGTGCCGTCTGCAACACTCGGTCGAGGACAGTTCCTTGCACTGAAAGACCAGCAAGTTTCGGGCAGACCAAAGGGCGTCTTTCACCGAGTTGATGGTCTTCCAGCAGCAGTTGATGTCTGTCTCGGTGTGCATCCCCGGGATCAGCCCGTAGAGCACAGAGTCCTGTGTTACGGAACTGCTCGGGACGAACCTGGACAGATACCACTGCATCTCTCTCCAGACCTTCTTTGCAAAGGCACATTCCAGAAGGAGATGGGTGACGGTGGCAGCATGGCCAGGCCCATCCTTCTCAACACTGGGGACAGGTAGAACCTCTTTGTGTTTGCGTACTGAGGGTCTACGCACAGCTTGATGCAGCCACACACAAAGGTGGCCATCAGGATGAGGGCCACGTTGGGCACGCCTTTCCCCCCTTTCTCTGGAGATTTGTACATAGTGACCCTGCGGACACGGTCCATTTTTGATCTCCAGATAAAGCGGAAGATGGCTCGGGTGACTGTCGCGGCACAGGAGCGAGGTATGGGCCAGACCTGCACCACGTACAGCAACACCGAGAGCACCTCGCACCTGATGACCAGGTTCTTGCCCACGATCGAGAGGGATCGTCGATCTCACAGTCCCAGTTTCTGCTTGACCTTGGCAATACGCTCCACCAAGTTTTTGGTGAACGCCTGGCGGTCTCTGTTAAATGATTCCTGCTTGGCTCCCTGCTGAACCTCCTCCAGCTCTCCCCACTGCTTTAATCCCATCTTTTACAATGGCATCATTAATGATGTGCACTTGTAGGTAAACATGATTAATTTGCATACTGTCCATTAATTGGAGTTTAACGAGCCCTTAACAAGCAAAACAGCCAATAACACTGGGCCAGTACATTAACGTGCGTTAAGTCTTTATTCCCAGAAGCAATTTTAGAACTGACCAAAAATGTGTGGCCTCCATGTTAATGTTAACACCTAAAATGATTACACCTTGACCCACATTCACCTCTAACGTACAGACTAAATTACACCCTGAGAGACGTCAGGGCGCATTTTAACTCCCGGCCGGTTGGCTGGTGGAATGCATGGGCAGACCATCCGGGAGTTGCAGCGGGAGGACTGGCCCATTTTAGCAGCTGGGCCTCAGTTAAAAAGAGACAGCTCACTGGAGGTTCAATCTGGTGCAATATTGGGCGACCTGGAGCATACACAGTGCTTTACATTCTGACTACACTTACACTTTAGCCTGTCCTAGCTCTCTGGGACACAGCACTTTACACTCCTTTCGATTCCACTACACTTACAGACATTTTATTCCACTCCTCTATTTGAGGTAATTCTGCCAAGTGTTGGGCGACTGGTTAGGTTGCCAACCCTCCAGGATTGCCCTGGAGTCTCCAGGAATTAACAACTAATCTCCAGGGTACCGCTGCGAGCAACCCAGGAGAAAAATCATAGGGGAGTTAAAAATTGTTCTTTTTAAATTTTCTTTGAAAGCTTTTGTTTATTTTTATAAAAATATCAGACAAGGGGAAAAAAGGCTGTTGACTGATAGTTAGAAATCATCCAATCAGATAATGAATAACTTCTTTCCACCATGGACACTCCTTTGTTTCTGGCTCTGACGGTGACAACAGAACTTAACATTTATGCATCTGGAGGGCTCCGGGTGGCCTCTGATGACATTAGTCGCATCAGTCAGTCAACAGTTCATCGCTGCATTAGACACATTGGCGATGCCCAGTTCAGACATCTCTGAGTTCATTCAGTTCCACATGGACCCAACAAAGCAGAGAGATAGAGGGAGTGAGCCATCAGCTTCTTCCGAGTGGCTGGATTTCCACAAGTGCAAGGGTGCTATTAATGGCATCCATAAAGTCCCAGTCTGAAAGTCTCATCAAGTTCATGAACAGGAAGGGACTTCATTCTCTTAATGTCCAGATAGTGAGTAATACAAACCACCTTATTATCCATGTCAGTGGACAGTAGCCATGATGTTTTTATTCTCAGGCAATCCAGGATACCTGCACTGCTCAGCCAGAGCACTGTGACAGGGGGCCTGATTGGAAATCACAGGGACCCATTTCAGATTGGACTGAGGACACCATTTTGGAATCCAAGGACACAGGCTGAAAACAGGTTCAGTGAGGCCTTGGACGCTACCAGGATCATTGTAGAACACAGGTCATCGGAATTCTCAAGTCCAGTTTCCGGTGAAGTCAATGGAAAGTAAAATAGGCGGCTAATAAAACAGGAGGCTAGCAAAATGGACAGCTAGTAAAATGGACAGCTAGTAAATCGGACAGCTAGTAAATTGGACAGCTAGTAAATTGAACAGCTAGTAAATTGGACGACTAGTAAAATGGACAGCTAGTAAATCGGACGACTAGTAAATTGGACGACTAGTAAAATGGACAGCTAGTAAATCAGACAGCTAGTAAATTGGACGACTAGTAAAATGGACAGCTAGTAAATCGGACGACTAGTAAATTGGACGACTAGTAAAATGTACAGCTAGTAAAATGGACAGCTAGTAAATCCGACAACTAGTGAAATGGACAGCTAGTAAATCAGACAGCTAGTAAATTGGACGACTAGTAAAATGGACAGCTAGTAAATCGGACGACTAGTAAATTGGACGACTAGTAAAATGTACAGCTAGTAAAATGGACAGCTAGTAAATCCGACAACTAGTAAAATGGACAGCTAGTAAAATGGACAGCTAGTAAATCGGACAGCTAGTAAATTGGACGACTAGTAAAATGGACAGCTAGTAAATCGGACGACTAGTAAATTGGACGACTAGTAAAATGTACAGCTAGTAAAATGGACAGCTAGTAAATCCGACGACTAGTAAAATGGACAGCTAGTAAAATGGACAGCTAGTAAATTGGACGACTAGTAAAATGGACAGCTAGTAAATCGGACGGCTGATGTGATAGTGTCAATTTGCCGTCCGGTGGGTTAGATTAAAATGACCCCCAAATATGTTTCCACTCAGGTGTCTGCAGACATTCCCTGATGATCATGCTTAGAGGTGCAGGCAATGCAGCAGTCTCTTCATTTATTACTGAAACATTGCAGGGAATATTATATACAATGGTGGAATGTTAGAAGAGGAGGTGTATCCATGAGGGGAATGGTGGGAGGCTCTTGTGCCTACTAAGGATCTCATTCATTTCTTATTTTACTCTATGTGGTCCTGGATAGTGTGGAGGTGAGTCATGCTTCCAGCAATATCTCAGCATCTGCATGGATACCCGTGCCTTCACTTACCTTGGTCAGCCTGGAAGAATCATCCAATAAGGTAATGAAGAGTTCATTAACTTTCCAATTGGTGTAGGTAGGTGGTGCACCACGAGGATGGACATGTTGGGCGACCAATGGCGGGAGTGTGAAGGCGGGGCGGTTGGAGGCAGGTGGTCATGTGATGATACTCCAGGAATATGTCCAACCAGAGTTGCCGACTCTAGCGACTGGTGCTGTGGAATCTGCCCCATTAACATTGCAGGATGGATTTCATTGAACTGCACGGAGTAACAGAGCTTGCACGGGCACACGTCTCTCAGAACATAAGAACATAAGAAATAGGAGCAGGAGTAGGCCATACAGCCCCTCGAGCCTGCTCTGCCATTCAATAAGATTATGGCTGTTCTTCTAACACGACTCCATTTTCCTGCCCTATCCCCATATCCCTTGATTCCCTTAGTGTCCAAAAATCTGTCTATCTCACTCTTGAATATACTCAATGACTGGGTAGGAAATTCCAAAGATTCACAACTTTCTGGGTGAAGGAAGTTTTCCTCATCTCAGTCCTAAATGGCCGACCTCTTATCTTGAGACTGTGACCCCTAGTTCTAGACTCTCCAGCCAGGGGAAACAGCCTCTCAGCATCTACCCTGTCAAGACCTCTAAGAATTGTATACGTTTCAATGAGATCACCTCTCATTCTTCTAAACTCCAGAGAAAATAGGCCCATTTCACTTAATCTAAATGCATCAGCAACTTGCATTTTCCGGCCCTGGAACTGCCCTGATCAGTTGACTGAGGCAGGTCTCTGCAGACCTGGACTAGGCTCAGAAAAGGCACCCATTTGCCATCTCCAGAGGAGCCTTCAAAACCTGAGTTGGTTCTTGCCTGTGTTGGCAACAGTAAGAACACTTCATTTATATTTTAGTGCTGGCACTGAGGTCAGGGCTGCTGTAATCTAAAGGAGACACCAGCACATTGTTGCAGGCACACTAAACCCACTCTCATTACAGTAAGACAAAAGACTTGTTACACTCCCAACAACAGTTTAATTAGTGACTGAGAATGTTGCACATCCAGCTCAGTTAATCCAAGTGATTACAGTATAAAGATATTGTGTTGTTTTATTGAATTAACCTGGATGATTATAGTATGTTACTATTTAAAGCTTTAAATAAGTTTTAAAAAAAATATGTACAGAAAATTGTGATTAGCAATGTGTTACACCTCCTTTCTTGACAATGGCCTGATTTGACAGCATAAAAGAGATACAGCTTTCATTTGAATTAAACAAATAGTCTGTCCACATGGAGCTTGCCCAGTTCCCATGAAGAAGGAAGCCTGAATGTCAGGACACTAGATCCTAACCATACTCCTGCTCTCATCTACCCACCTTTACTCACCTCAGAAACTCAGGAATCGATATCCAGATGCCAAACTGCGTTGAAGGGCCTTCTTTTTTTCACGCAGACCATCACACCGTATCAAATACTTCTGTGTCATAGGATATTCTGCACTGCAGGTACAAGGAAGATGGGAGATAAACTTAGCGGAGGAATTGCACACAGACCAAAATATAGCAATTTGTAAAATAATCAACCAGCCTGCCATCTGAGTATATACTACACCATTCCCTGCCTCCATATCTGGGACCCAAAAGTCCAAGTAGGATGTTAAAGGGCCAGTGAAATGAATAGTGATATATTTTGTATACATTGATCCTACAAGACATCCAATAGTCCTAGGACAAATCCTAGAGAAGATGGATGATTTTCTCAATCAAATAGCCCTCTGGCACTGATTGCCTAGGCTCATATGTGAAGAATGGCCACCTGGGTGAGTTGTTGGAGGTAGCCAGTGTTTGTGGAAGTGTAGCACCCTCAGCATAAGGCAGTAGGAGAGACGGGCCACAGAAATAATTGAAACAAAACTTCAATTTTTGCTCATTTTTCCCAATAAGAAATTCAAATTTGGCAGATTATAAAGGTGATTTTAAACCATTAATTTGACCCAAATATTTTAATTTAAAATAACACACAAACATTAATGGCAAAATTAACCGGGGCTGTAAATTCAGAATGCCGAGAATTTTATCACTTACTTTACCACCTATCTGGTTGGGATAGTGATTTGTGTGCAGTTATCACTTTTGCATTTCTTTATTTTCATTGATACAGGAAGGTGAAGGGTACCACAGTACAGGGCACATCCAAGGCTGAAAAGAATTGAAGAGAAGTGGACGTAGGTGGTGATTATGTGATCTCACCCACGGGTTTTAATAGCCTGTAAATTATAGATGGAAGGAGAAACTGAGGGAACTAAGGCATTCTAGAGTCTTGAGGTCTTGAGAAAGATGAGTTAGAGTAGGAGAGTGTGTGGTGAGTCTAGATTTCACACATTGAGGAATAATGGAAGGCGAAAAGCAGGTAGGAAAGCAAAATTGCAGTTTAAGAGGAACAAGAGAGAACTTTGATAGGACCACTGACCTGACCGTATCGACAAAACTGAGAGGGGAAATGAAGAGCGAGAGAGTTTAGAAACTGTAGAAGGGAGATGCACAGTGAATTGATCAGATGGCAAGTTTTTTTCTTCTATCCTGTCCAGGTGTGAGTGTTAGAAAAGCCTCCCTAGATATGGGAGCAGGATTCAAGTCATGGTTGGACTTCAGCTTTACAGAGAGTTAAGAGTTGTTAAGGTGAAAAGAATATTTGGCACATAAGAGAAGGCAGTTTCATCAATGGAGACTTTTCCAATAAAAAGAGATTCAATTTTGGCTGCTGCAGGTATAAATTTAAATAATTCCAATTAATTTACTGTAATTATACAAGATTCTATTAAAGCTCATCTAATATTGTAAGAGCTCCATAAACACTGGGAAGTGAAAGTGAGGACTAGAGGACTGCGAATATTATATGGATATTAAAAAAAAGGATGAGACATGAACCTGGAAATTAAGATTGATTAGCCTAACACCTGCACCAAGGAAAATACTTCAGAACATTACCACAGAATGATGTTAATGCTTAGCTACAGAGGACTGAGGCATTCAGCATTGATTTAGAACCAATTCACTAATCTTTGAGAAGGTAACTAACCAGTGACTGAGCAGTCTTCAGCTGACATAATTTAGTTAAATTTTCAGAAGGCATTTGATATAAAAGGTCTACACATGAGACTTTTAAAGGAGATTAAAACTCTTGGAATTTGTTGCTGGATTTGAAACAGGAAGCAGACGTGCTAAATAGAAGCAACTGACTAGCGGAGGCGGGGGGGGGGGGGGGGGTGGGGTGGATTTTAACCTAACCCACCTGATGGGATTAGATTATCCGCTCATTTTACACCCCGCCCAATTTAGAAAGTAAATTTGGGTGGGGTGTGAAACGGGCGGCTGATCCCATCCCATCAGTTTCCCGCTCGCCAGGTTAGATTAAAATTACCCCCGTGGAATTGTGCATGAGTCGGTTTTGTATCTATGCACACTACTGATAAATGATAGGAGATGAATACTAGTATATGATAATGATATTATAACATTTTCTGACGACACCAGGTTACGTGGTAAGGTAACAAATACAGAGGAGATAAATGGCATTCACAGAGATCTGGAGCAACAAAGCAATTTAATTCATGAATGACAGATGGACTTTAATACAGGAAATACAAATGCTCGATGTGTCACTCCCCTGTGACACACTGCAGTCTGTGAGTTATCTGGTATATAATATAAACCATCTGAACCCAGTGATGTGTCACTCCTCTGAGACACAGTGCAGTCTGCGAGTTATCTTGTATATACAGTATAAATTATCTGAACCCAGTGATGTGTCACTCCCCCGTGACACACTGCAGTCTGCGAGTTATCTTGTATACAGTATAAACTATCTGAACCCAGTGATGTGTCACTCCCCCGTAACACACTGCAGTCTGAGTTATCTTGTATATAATACAAACCATCTGAACCCAGTGATGTGTCACTCCCCTGAGACACACTGCAGCCTGTGAGTTATCTTGTACACAATATAAACTATCTGAACCCAGTGATGTGTCACTCCCCCGTGACACACTGCAGCCTGTGAGTTATCTTGTATATACAGTATAAATTATCTGAACCCAGTGATGTGTCACTCCCCCGTGACACACTGCAGTCTGCGAGTTATCTTGTATACAGTATAAACTATCTGAACCCAGTGATGTGTCACTCCCCCGTAACACACTGCAGTCTGAGTTATCGTGTATATAATACAAACCATCTGAACCCAGTGATGTGTCACTCCCCCGTAACACACTGCAGTCTGAGTTATCTTGTATATAATACAAACCATCTGAACCCAGTGATGTGTCACTCCCCTGAGACAAACTGCAGCCTGTGAGTTATCTTGTATATAATACAAACCATCTGAACCCAGTGATGTGTCACTCCCCTGAGTCACACTGCAGCCTGTGAGTTATCTTGTATACAGTATAAACCATTTGAACCCAGTGATGTGTCACTCCCCTGTGACAAACTGCAGCCTGTGAGTTATCTTGTATATACAGTATGAGCAGAAGATTTCAAACAAACTGGTAGACACATTATGGTCGTTCTCCTTCGTTACCAGGGTGTGTACTAGAGATCAGAACATGGGCAAGCAATTCTGCACCTTTACACGCTGAATTCCACCAAGTCCAGGCGCAGACTAACGGGAAGGTTCTCTGACCCACCTGTCCTGTACACTGGGTGACCAAATGGTGGACATGATTGGGGTGAAATGTTGCCAAATCCAAGGAACAGCCCCTTTCGATAGTGATATGGGTTTTGCAGCCTTTGGCACTGCATATAGATGTGAGAAATGGTTCTGCCCTGGCCACAGAATGGACACGTGGCTAGGGCATCATTAATGGGGTCTCACGTACTGGTATGACGTTACTGTGCTGTACAGCGCTCTCCAACTCTGGTCCCCAGTGGTGCTGGGATGGATCCCCGAATACAGAGCTTTCCACTGGGGCGCTTGACCATGCAGGACTGGAGGGGGGTATCCTGACAGAAGGCGAAGGCGGGAAAGTGGAGCGGGTGTAGCAGCAATGAGTACAGGGAGACGGCCCAAGTCATGAGGCGGAGGTACAGTAACTAAAAGGGGCTACAGGGCTTCACGCTGATAAGCAGCTCTGTCTGAGTGGAGATGAGGGCAAACAGGACTGCTCCAAGCTCTTGAGCCACCTCGATACACCTAACAGAGCCAAAGGTGAGTACAGATTATGATTCACAGGTGGTATTAGCAGAGGGACAGGTGCAGCACAAAAACATCCTTGCAGCCAATGCATGCAGTGATTTCCAGCCCGACCCCATGCCACGTAACACCTCCTCTGACTCTAGTGATCTTCGCAGCAGGGGATCATCTCTCTCTCACCCACGTGCCATTTGTGAATTATGAAGGAGAGTCCGCCTGTATTAGAAAGAAAGAAAGAAAGAATGACTTACAATAATATAGTGCCTTTCACGACCTCAGGATGTCCTAAAGCATTTTACAGCCAATGAAGTACTTTTAAAGTGTAATCACTGTTGTAATGCAGGGAAACGCAGCAGCCAATTTGCACACAGCAAGCTCCTGCAAACCATAATGACCAGATAATCTGATTTTTAGGTAATGGTTGAGGGATAAATATTGGCCAGAACACTGGGAAGTGTTTTGCTCTTCTTCGAAATAGTGCCATGGGATCTTTTACATCCATCTGAGAGAACAAGCAGGGTTTAACGTTTTAACTTCTGATCCAAAAGATTGCATCTCTGACAGAGCAGCACTCCCTCAGTACTGTACTGGAGTGTCAGTCTAGATTTTTGTGCTCAAGTTTCTGGAGTGGGACTATGAACCCATAATCCTTCTGACTCAGAGACAACAGCACTACCCACTGAGCCAAGGCTGGCACTTAGGGCCATTACTGGATCACAAGGAGACCACAGATGTGAGACAGACTATCACTGGTTATGAGTAGATCTGTGCAAGATGGGATTTATGCTTTTAGTTCTGTTTCAATAGGAAAGTAAAGCTTAATTTACAATTATTTCCAAATGCTGATTACAATTCACTAAGAAAGAGCATTATTAATTATTAAGAAACATCTGTTTTCTGCTAGTCTCATTAATTCTCTATTCTGAGTAAGTCTCTCTGTTGCTGGGAGGCGGAGACTCCAACTGTTTCATTTTCTAATAAGTTGGCGGATTTTATTTTAACTGTTTCAGAATTTAAAACTTTTTGGTCACCTTTGTTTGCCTTAGTCTTAGATGGTTCCATCTCTGTACCATACCCTTATAGGCATATCCATCCATACAAAAATTTTGGTTGTGTCTGTCGCCGTTCAGAAGTGACATTTCAAAGCATCAAAACTATATTTAAAAAGCAGTAATTTCATGTTGAGATCAATTCCAGCTTATTTACCGTTGTTGAAGGAAGTTTGCAGATTGATCTGGAGTGGGAAATGTACAAGCACCCGACGATCTGCAAACATCCCTCACTAACATCAATTAAACTCCAACTGACTTCAGAGTACATTGATGTACAGCAATTACACCTTGCAGCATTAATGGGTCAGACCAGCGTAAACATAGATCCAGAAAGACACTTGGCCTGGACTGTCCATTAGAAAAACCACTTGCTTTTGGGCAGTGTAGAGGTGGTATGGGGTAGAGAGGTCCCCGGCTGAAACTTCGCCCTTAAAAATGGCCACCACCATTTCCCACCCATGACCTAGCTGTAACCCTGATCTGGCCAGTGAAAGTGGGGGGCAAGTGCCCCCCGTGGAATTCCCTCCATTTCTGCCCACTTATTCCCCAATGAAAAACACCATAACTGTGAAGCTGGCAGCGCTGAGCATGTAAGGTTGGGCATAGGTAGGAAGAGATTGAGAAGGCGAAAGGTCACACAGGAGTGTGATTCTGCAATGCTATTTTGGCTGGGAGTCACTTCCACCACTTTGAAGCTGCAGTTTCTAAGCATTTAAAGGCACTTTATGAACCTTGCTGAGAATTGAAAGGGAACGCTGCATAGTGAATTAATATGGATTTCCCTCTGGGGATTCCATTGTTTCTATGTTTTGAGGAGGAAGGTGATGAGGACATGGAGGAGGAGGAGGATAGAAGCCAGGAGAGTGTGTCATCCTGCACAGAGGCAACACTTGGCCCGCAGGTATCCACACCCCAGGGTCTACAGACCATGGACGAGCTATCTGGGTTTTTCCTATGTGAGAGCGCTGCGCTTTCCCTTGATACTGTGACCGAGATATTCCAACTGTTGGAGTCTGATGCATCCTCTTTCCACCAGGTGCACTCCTTCAATTCTGGCTCTGATGGTGACAACAGAACTTAACATTTATGCATCTAGAGGGTTCCAGGTGGCCTCTGATGACATTAGTCGCATCAGTCAGTCAACAGTTCATTACTGCATTAGACACATTGCAGATGCCCTGTTCAGATGCTTCTGAGTTCATTCAGTTCCACATGCACCCAACAAAACAGAGGGATAGAGGGAGTGAGCCATCAGCTTCTTCCGAGTGGCTGGATTTCCACAAGTGCAAGGGTGCTATTAATGGCATCCATGTGGAAATAAAGTCCCTGTCTGAAAGTCTCATCAAATTCATGAACCAGAAGGGACTTCATTCCCTTAATGTCCAGCTAGTGAGTGATGCAAACCACCTCATTATCTATGTCAGTGGAGAATAGCCATGACACATTTATTCTAAGGCAATCCAGGATACCTGCACTGCTCAGCCAGGGGCTGATAGGAGATCACAGGAACCTGCTTCACCCTTAACTGATGACACCTTTTTGGAATCCAAGGACACAGGCTGAAAATAGGTTCAATGAGGCCTTGGACGCTACCAGGATCATTGTAGAACACAGGTCATCGGAATTCTCAGGTCCTGTTTGGTGAAGTCAATGGAAAGTAAAATGGACAGCTAATAAAACAGGAGGCTAGTAAAATGGGCGGCCGATCTGATCGTGTCAGTTTGGCATCGGATAGGTTAGATTAAAATTATCCCCAAAAATGGTTTCACTCAGGTGTCTGCAGACTTTCCCTGGTGATCATGCTTAGAAGTGCAGGCAATGCAGCAGTCTCTTCATTTCTTACTGAAACATTGCAGGAAATGTTACATACAATGGTGGAATGTTAGAAGAGGAGGTGTATTCATGAGGGGAATGGTGGGGGGCTCTTATGCCTACTAAGGATCTCATTCATTTCTTATTTTGCTCTATGTCATCCTGGATAGTGCGGAGGTGAGTTGTATTTTCAGCAATATCTCAGCATCTGCATGGACACCCGTGCCTTCACTTACCTTGGTCAGCCTGGGCATTAAAACATTTCTGACACTAAATAGCTGTTCGTAGGTTGGTAGAGTTGACCTCCCTCCAGACTGCCTACACATCCTTTTTCTGGGGCATAACTCCCTGGCTGCCAAGAGCCTTTGTCTTCTGGCGTTTACCTCTACCGGCATTGTCTCCACTGCGGCTTTGTGAGATTCTTGGGCCCTCGGTCATTGCAGACTCTCCAGATGATGCTCCTCCTTCTGCCATCACTATTGGATGTTGAAGTGCAGCTCCAGCTCTCTCTCTCTATCCCTCTCTCCCACTTCGGAGTCACCTGCTGTGCTCATGGCCGTTTCAGCTGAAGCAGCCTTTTAACTGCTGTCGCCTGCCCCGATCTCCCTCCCTCCCAGCAGTGGAGACCCAGTCGGGTGCGGAATTCTCGCTTAATTCCCACCCTGCATACTCAACGAGGACCCCCCTCAAAAAGATAATGTGATCAGGTGCCAGTGGGATCTCTTGGGAAGGCGGAAGTCCAGCCAAACCTCGCCATTTTACCAATGGCGTCAGGAAAAGTTCCCCCATTGTATGTTACATGGTTTGATGCTCCTGTTATAAAATAGCATATCATTCAAGTTACCATGAGCACAAGAGCTCTGTTGGTAAATAGAGATGTTGTCCAGCAAGTGTGGGAGGGAAAGTGTTCTGGGAAAGTGCGATAGGAAGCAAATGTGACCCTTACAGGAAGCGCTCACTATACACAAACATTTTAATAAATTACTAGCTCATGGTTAGTCGGAGAAAATGGTACATCTTATGGGTGTATTTGTTGTAATAGATTGACAGAGGTTTCAGTGCCACCTCTGGAGCAAGCAAAAATAGCGGGAGTCCTTTTAATAATTTTTTTAAAACTATAGCAGCGCTGTTCTGTGGAGGAAGTAAAAATAACAGGCACAACCTCACCATTAGAGCATTATCCATTGATTTTGATGAACAGGGACTATTACAACATTATTACCTCAAGAATTTTAATATATTATAGATAAGTGGATAGATAGTGAGGTGTACACAGATAGAGAGACAGAGTCTCCAAGTCTGCAAGAGCAAAGCGACTGACTGGTTCTGGTATTTGGTGATATCTGTTGGGGTGACGTACATCTTCACACCACTGAACCAAGGAGAGCAGCACTACATTCTTTAGCTTTCCAGCTTCCAACGGGTTAATTAGTGAAGCAAAATGATTTCTTTCATTCTTTTCTTACAATGTCATTAACTAATTTCCAGTAGTCGGACTAACTTACATCATGTCAGGATTTCAACTTTACAAAATACCCTATTATTTTGACCGCTCAAATGTGGCTCACAGATTCGGCTCAGAGCACTAGAAATGAAAGCAATTTCCCACATGAAACACAATTGATTTTTCATATTTTGGTTAAATGATACAGAAAATATTCTTCCAGAACCTGAAGTGATTTATGGCCAGCATTGAGAAATCCTCTTTGGTGAGAGATTGGCTTGTGGTGGAACAATGGTTGCTGATGAGGTGGAGGATGTATCGCTGGTCAGTAAAGTGTGAATATTTGAAGAGTCGAGCGATCCATCGCACAGCTGACAGGGCCGAGCAGGAAAGTGTCTGTCAGGCTTAACAGTGAGACTTTGAGAGTTGGCTGCTGAGGAACAAGGGTCAGAATCAATTACTGCTGCTTGATCTGAAGTGAGGCTACAGGAGAGTGTCAGCAAGCCCTGAAGCAGATATATCGTGCCACCGATTTCACTTAATAGTCATAGGCGCCGACTCGGGAGCAACTGCTCCTCCAATAGTAACACTGCTGGTTTAATGCCGGCCCAATCTGAGATGGTCACAGCTAGCTGAAGGCCTGCTTCTCTGAATCTGCATTTCATATCTCCCACACTCCTGCCAGGGAGACAGGCCGTGAGTCATTGGAGCTCCCCGGAGTGCAGGAAATTTGAATCTGTTCATTTTATTACGTGCACTGGTGATAACAGACTGCCTGATAAGTATTAACACACTCCTGAGGACCAGCTGTAAATATTAACACACTCCCAAGGTTCCCCACCCAAATAAGGACACACCTCTAGAGACCGTTGTGCTAACTTCTGAAAAAGAATGCGAGCTAACCAAAATAAAACAATGCTCTCATTGCAGAAGATTTCTTTATTAATGTACGGCTAATCCACTAGTTAGTCTAAAAATACTGAAAAATTCAGAAATCTGATGGCAGATGGGCAGAAACCCAATGGATCCCTAGTTTGAAAACCTACGGACTACAGACTCATCCTCCCTGCTGGCATCAAAACAAAACCCTTGAAGTTGGGTCAATAATAACTTGCATTTATATAGCACCTTTAATATAGAAAAACTTACACTGTATAACTGTAATGTCCAGATAAGAAGGATTGGGCCTATCTATCAGCAGTATCATGCACATGCACAGTATGGCACAGTCCTGCTCCCTCAATGTTTTGTGCACGTCCGTGCCGATGATTACACTGATATACTGCACTACAATGAACAACAGACCATCCTGTCTTGTTTTGAAGTTGTAGCTTAGTAAAAGAACATAAGAAAATCAAGGATAATTAAAGGCCACTCAGCCCATTGAAGCTATTCCCTCTGGTATCCTAACTCTCCCTCTGAAGCTCATCCCTCTAGTACCCTAACATTCCAATCACAGTATCCAACTACATTTTTGAATGGCTTCAATGTCTTTGCCTCTGCCACTCCGCTTCACAGATAATTCCAAATATTTATTATTTTATGAATAAGAAATCCTTTCTAATATGCTTTGGTTTTAAATGTATTTTTCACTCATTTAAATTTCTGTCCTCTGGCCCTACATTTCCTGGGTTACTTTGAAGTAATCTGGGTTTACCTTGTCTATTCTCTTTAATATTTTATATTTGGACCTGTGCTCCAGAACTAGCTGATCCCCGAGCTAAACTGTTCCAGAACTGCTGCAATACTGGCACCTACCTGACAATGCGGAAAATTGCCCAGGTATGCCTTGACCACAAAAAGCAGGACAAAATTCAACCCAGCCAATTATTGCCTTTTACCAAATTATTAGGAAAATGATGGACGGTGTCGTCAACAGCAATATCAAGCCGCACTTACTCACCAATAACCTGCACATCAATGCTCAATTTTGGTTTTCCACCAGGACCGCTTGGCTCCAGACCTCATTGTAATCTTGATCCAAACATGAGCACAAGAGCTGAATTTCAGAGGTGAGGTAGAGTGATTGCCCTTGACATCACTGCAGCATTTGTCTGAGTGTGGCATCAAGGAGCCCTAGTAAAACTGATGTCAATGGGGATCGGGGCGAGTTCCTGAGGGTAGCGTCCTAGACCCAACTATCTTCATCAATGACCTTCCCTCGATTATGTCAGATGTGGGGCTGTTCGCTGATGATTGCAGTGTTCAGCTCCATTCGCAATTCCTCAGATAATGAAGCAGTTCATGCCCGCATGCAGCAGGACCTGGACGACATTGAGGCTTGGGCTGACAAGTGGCAAATAATATTCTCGCCACACAAGTGCCAGGCAATGACCATCTCCATAAGAGAGAGTCTAACCACCTCCCCTTGACATTCAACGGCATTACCGTCCCCGGATCCTCCATCATCAACATCTTGAGGGGCACCAGTCACCAGAAACTCAACAGGACCAGCCAAATAATTGCAGTGCCGACTAGAGCAGGTCAGAGGCTGGTGATTCTGTGGCAAGTAACTCACCTCTTAACCCCTCAAAGCCTCTCCACCCACCTACCAGGCACAAGTTAGAAGTGTAATGCAACACTCTCCACTTGCCTGGAGCTACTCAAGTAGCTCAATTCCATCCTGGACAAAGCAGTCCACTTGATCAGCACCCTATCCACTAGCCAAACATCCAACCGCTCCACCACCAGCGTACCGTGGCTGTAGTTTGTACTATCTACAGAATACACTACAGCAACTCGCCAAGGCTTCTTCGGCAGTACCTCCCAAACCCGTGACTCCACCACGTAAAGGGGCAGCAGGTGCTTGGGAACAGTATCAACTCCAAGTTCGCCTCCAAGTCACACACCATCCTGATTTGGAAATATAGCGCCGTTCCTTCATTGCCGCAGGGTCAAAATCCTGGAACTCCCTACCTAACAGCACTGTGGGAGAACCTTCATCACAATGACTGCAGCGGTTCATGAGAAGGCCTGCCACCACCTTCTCAAGGGAAATTATAGATGGGCTATAAATGCTGATGACACATGCATCCCGAGAATGAATTATAAAACAAAAAAAATTCCAATGTGACCCTTCCAAAGCATCACAGATGACTGTACCACCCACTACCTGTTTGTACTGCACTGATGTAATTGGTAAATCTAATTTTTCTCTCTGAACCTCCTTCAGTGTAGGAGGCTTCAATTATTCAAAGAACTTTTCAATCTCCTATTGTTCTCAGGAACATTCAAAGCTTCAGAATCCATGAAATTCACCATGAAATTCACTGCAGGGTCAGTTGGGATGTCACAGATAGTCAGCTTGAGAGTTGAAATTTCTCTCGGCTGTTACAAACCCACTAAAAAGCAGCCAGTTTCATTTTAAAGGAACACTGGCCTAGAAATATGATGATGCTGTGTCCGTTTTACGGGTGTAAAATTGGCCCCAAAGCATCCAAAATGGCGTGCAGCACGCACGCACACGCTCTGAGCCGGAAGCGTGCCACCCACCATATTGGTATAGGCATTAAAAGAGGTGACCAGGGCCCGTGCTTGAAACAGACATTCGGCTCATTGCAAATGCAAATAAGGGGCTGTGTAGACAAAATGAACTTCTAAAAATGCCCAGAAGTCAAGCAGCAGTCTGAAATGATATACCAGCAACTAACCTGTAAGTACTGCATGATCCCTTTAAATAGCACTGGTGGAAGGGCCTTCCCGCACCATGTTGTGCTGTATGAGGTCAGCATGTGGTGAGTGAAGTACTGGGGCGATCGAAAATCTACAATGGTTCCTGCAAGAAGGGCAAGACCCTAATTTACATAAATTACTCTTGACTTTCAATGTTGTCGGCATGCTCTCCTGCCGTCAGCGCTACCTCCTTTCCCAAAATGGCGGGCGACGCACTTCTGGCTGGAATTGGACACGCACTTACTGTCCACCATATTGGGGGCTTAGTAGGCTGGTTAGCGTCCGAGAAACGGATGCTGTGGGGCCGAATTTATAAGCCATAAAGTGTTACTATGGAGTGCAGTAACTTGTAATGGGGGCTAACACTACAAAGTTTTGCACACAACAAATAATAGGATGAAGAGCCAGTTGGTCAGCTTTTTAATGGTGTTCGCTGAGGTAGGAATGTTGGCTGGGACACTGCTGGTCTTCCATTAATGCTATGGATCATTAACACTCACCTGAACAAGCAAAAGGGACCTCGGTTTAATAACTTATCTGAAAGACAGCACCTCTGAGAATGCAACAATTGATCAGTACTGCACTGAACCCAAGAGCTTGTGACCAACAAGGAAGACTGCTACCAACTGGCACAGAAGGGACACATCACATTTTTTACTTCTTTTCTTCAGTGAATTATGTGTTTATCAATTTGAGGGATGTTAGGACTTGAGGTGAGTACTGGGAGCAAGGGATGGTGTGCTGTGTGTAAGAGAGGGGAGTGCGGGGGGGGCGGGATGGGGGTTGATAGTGATGCGAGGGATGGGTTGGAAATGTTAGGAAATGAAGGAGAGTAGTTTTTTGGTGAAGATTGGTAGTGTTAGATACAAGGGAGGTTGTGTTGGAGGGTAAGAAATGGTAGTGCTATGGGAGTGTGAAGGTTGGTAGTGCCAGTATTTTGCCGAGTTCCCAAAGTCTCGCTATAGGTTTTAACTCCGTTCCCTAGCCTCCAACTCCATCCCTCTCCCTGGCCATTGTCCTTTTTGACCCTGAGATGAGCTTCCGACCACATATCCACTCCATCACCAAAACCGCCTACTTCTACCTCTGTAACATTGTCCCTGCCTCAGCTCATCTGTTGCTGAAACCCTCATCCATGCCTGTGTTATCTCTAGACTCGACTATTCCAATGCTCTCCTGGCCGGCCTTCCATCTTCCACTCTCCATAAACTTGAGCTTATCCAAAACTCTGCTGTCTGTATCCTAACTCGCACCAAGTCCCGTTCACCCATCACCCCTGTACTCGCTGACCTACATTGGCTCCCGGCCCGGGAATGCCTTGATTTTAAAATTCTCATCCTTGTTTTCAAATCCCTCCATGGCCTCGACCTTCCCTATTTCTGTAACCTTCTCCAACCCTCCAACCCTCCAGGATCTCTGCTCTCTTCCAATTCTGGCCTCTTGCACATCCCTGATTTTAATTGCTCCACCATTGGCGGCTGTGCCTTCAGCTGCCTAGGCCCTAAGCTCTGAAATTCCCTCCCTAAACCCCTCTGCCTCTCTACCTCTCCTCTTTTAAAATGCTCCTTAAAACCTATCTCTTTGACCAAGCTTTGACACGTCACCTGTCCTAATACCTTCTTATGTGGCTCGGAATCAAGTTTTGTTTAATAACGTTCCTTGGAAGCACCTTGGACCGTTTTACTACGTTAAAGGCACTATATAAATGCATGTTGTTGTTGTTGTCGTCGTCGTCGTCGTCGCAATTTCAGACTGAATCTGTTAATCATTTCCAAGATGTACTGTGTGTTGTGTAGTTGTTTATTAAATAAATTGCATGCTTTTAAAAAATATTACACAAATAATTATAATCAAATCATCACATTGGAGTGTTTATATGTGGAATTGGGAGAGTCAGTTTGGAGTCAGGATATAACACACATACTGGCCCCGATATCAACAGTGAGGTGGGATGGCAGCGGGGGTGGGGGTGGTGGGGGGGGGTGATTGGGCACATGGGTAACCCGCCCAATAAAATCTGTCCGTTCCCCACGCGATCGCGGGTCAATTGGAGCCACATGGCTTCCGGGTTTGCCGTCCGAAATCTGCGCAGCGGGCGGACTGCGCACCCGCATCACAGGCTGTCAGCTGGAGGAGCTCTACTTAAAGGGGCAGTCCTACAATGGCTGCTCCTGGAGCAAACACCCACACACCACAATGGAGCAGCACAAGGGAAAGGCTGCTCCTAAATTTAGTGATGCCTCACTCCAGGTGCTACTGGATGGGGTGAGGAGGAGGAGGGATTCCTCAGAGGACCCACCCCCCAACTCATTCTGCATTGCCAACACTACTCTATCACATCACTCCTCACAACCACTCAAAGCTCATCCTCAATTTATCTGCACTACCTCAGCACTTCCTCACCTCCCCATTACTCACCCCACCACTACCACTCAACACAATCCTCATACAATGTCATGGCTCTGTCTCATACTCACCCTCTGTTGCATCTCTTTCACGGTCAGCCGCACCTAAGCCAATGCATTCATCGGTTGGCCACGTCATCATTACTCACTCACGCGTCTGTATTTCCTCCCCTTTAGAAGAGAGCCCAGAATGCACGGGAGAGGGCGAGGACCAGAGGGGGGCCGCAACAGATGCGGAGGAGGAGGCTGAGCTGGAGCTGAACTGCACCCTCGAGTGCCTGTCCGTCAGGGACGCCGAGACTGGCACCCGACAAACATCTGGTGACAGAACTTTAACATTCAGCACACACAATATGAATTGATGTTAACATGCCTTGCCATCTTCAGCACCTGAAACAGTACATGCTTAAAAAACAATGAAACTAGAATCAGTCCATGAGGGTTATATACCGTTTACTATGTTTGTTACAGAGTCGGGATTAAACAGGTAGGTTTGTCCCTTGTTAGATTTTCAAGATGCAATGCTGTTCATGGATGACATGGATCCAGTTCATCCATGGTGTTCAGAACTGCCAGGACTAATCAGAACTATAATTTATGCGATGGAATATTTTTAATGTTACAGCCATTTCCTTGATGTAAACAATTGTAAACAATTTTACAACACCAAGTTATAGTCCAGCAATTTTATTTTAAATTCACAAGCTTTCGGAGGCTTCCTCCTTCGTCAGGTGAACGATGTGAAAATGAAAACCTCGAAATGAAATCGCATTTATAATTCACAGAACAATGCTTGGTGAGTACAGACAGTGAGTACAGACAGGAAAAAACTGTCTGTACTCACCAAGCATTGTTCTGTGAATTATAAATGCGATTTCATTTCGAGGTTTTCATTTTCACATCGTTCACCTGAGGAAGGAGGAAGCCTCCGAAAGCTTGTGAATTTTAAATAAAATTGCTGGACTATAACTTGGTGTTGTAAAATTGTTTACAATTGTCAACCCCAGTCCATCACCGGCATCTCCACATCTTGATGTAAACAGCCTGTGAGTTTAAGAGATCTTACACCTTGCAAGGTATTGACGTCTGAATTTTGTCACATCCTCCATACATTTCCCTTAATAGTTCAGCATCCAGAAAGATTTGAATCATCTGTCCTACTGTCCATCAATCTGCATATGTTAACATTCCAAAAAAGCTGTTCTAGCCAGCAAGCAACCAAGTTAATTGGTTTGTGAACAAAGACAGTGAAATAACAAAGAAATCCCATTTAGGGCAGACTTCCCCACTGAATACGATGGCTAGGTCTGATTATATGCAAACAGTTATCTGTGTTAGCCACCACACATCAACTTTGCCACCAAACAATGAGACCCAGCTGGCCATTTTTAAATTGAATTTACCCAAACGGACAACACATAAAATAAATACAGATGTGTCCCAATTTGTCGCAGACTTGGCAAAAAAAACCTCTGTGCCCATTAAGAGGAGGCTATCATGGAGGCCATGGCTGGGAGGGCACCGGAGGAACGCTGAAGTTTGTGGAGTCGACAATGCTCCTGCTTTGTGTAATGTTAATTGGATTCACTGGCAACGATTTTCACTGTCATCAGGTTCCGAGTGGAGCTTGTGATCCACCACCAAACACAACATATGCTGTTATGGCAACAAGATGGACAGTGATGTCATGCCCTTATTCTGTGCTGTAGTCTTATAAACAGAAAGACCATCAGCACTGGAGAAATGGACTGATGCCATCAGGCTCACCTCAGTACTCTGCCTTACCACTTGAGTGAGGCGCCACCCTGGACACACACACTTTGGAGGGTATTAGTCATCTTGAACATAGAACAGAGATTGAGTCACCAACCATGGAGGAGGATGGGGCCTGGGATATCTTGACCTTAGGCACTATATAAATGTAAATGCTTTCTTCCTTGGTGAGATCCAGTTAGGTGACATATTGGCTGCACACAAAGTGGAACTCAGCAAGTAACATTTGCATTTTCCTGTTAATTGCTGTTTAATCAATCGTTCACAAGCAAAAAGCAGTTGTGCAAACACACATTACACCTTTTCACTCCTGAAGGAATTTCTGGGGTGTGGGCACAGCTTTTGCCCACACTATTAACATTAAAAATCAAATTTCTACACTTTAATGCACGATTAGAGTTGTGCTAACTCTAGTCCTCACAGCAAGTTAAACTGCACCGCCCTGAAATCCCTTGGGATGTGATCAGTATGGAGTGACACTGAGCTACGCAGACCGTGTGGAGTGCCCTCCTGCACTGACCTCCTGGAATTTGCAGGTTCAGAGGAACGGCACTTCATTTGCACTGCAAAGGTGGGCACAATTACCATGGGATGCCCAATGCAGCCAGAAACACTGGGGTTTGCTTGCCATTGGAGGGGAAGGGGTGCTCACAAGGCGTACCATCCTGCACTGGGTACTGAGCCAAAGGAGCAGGAATTCTTGGCGTAAGGAGTCCCCAGAGTTTTGGCGGGAAACTGGCAGAATCCCAAGGAATTTTGGCCCTCACACCTTTGTTAACAAGTTCTTCATGGTCATTAACAAGGTTTTTTTCTTGTCTTCTTTCGTTACTCTTTTCACCTCCATTTTAGGCCCTGAGTAAAAATGAGAGTGAGGCAACTAATGGCAGAATGTTCCAGAACTATTTTAGTTACATTTAAAGTTTTTAGCTAACATTAACATGCAGAAGAAAACATTTTTTTATTGATTCCTGCAAAAAACCTCACTATATTGGTAACATAGGTGATTCAATTAACATCTGGGTTTAGATAATCAATACAATGCTTTCTTTCTCACTCAAGATTACTAGATTGATGGATCCCTTTGTATGTGGAGACGTAAAAAATACATAAATTCAACAAAAGATTAAATCCACTTTCAAACTGTTTAAGATGAGCAGCACTCTGCATGTATCTCTGTTTTTGTAGAAAATGCAAGGAGCAATAAGCACTGTAATCTTGGGCAGATAGAATTAGCTTTACTTCCACACGAGAGACACTAGAAGAATGCAAAAGGGTGGATTTAAGATCAAGGTAATTTTTGCTGAGCTAAAGCTGGAATAAAAAAATGCAGGAGTCTATAAGTGCTGAGCTCTGCGGGTATGATTAGTCCTCCACTGCAGTACATTTACACACAGCAAGATCTAGTTCCACTGACTTTCATCTTTCATCTAATTACTGCACTAGTCCAAGAAACCAGACATAATTCCTTTGTATCGTTAAAATCACAGCAGGTAGTGCCACTTAATATTTACTTTGGTGGATTCTCAGAACCACACCAAACTGTCTGTGTAACTAGAATACTCCAGCACACGTGTGGACTGTACAATTCCACACAGGCTGTATGGTTCAGTAAAGCTCCACATGAACTATATGGTTCAGTGCAACTTCACAAGGGCTGTATGATTCAGTATAGCTCCACACTGGCTATATGACTCAGTACAGCGCCACACGGGCTGTATGACTCAGTATAGCTCCATACGGGCTGTATGACTCAGTATAGCTCCACACTGGCTATATGTCTCAGTATAGCTCCACACGGTCTATATGACTCAGTATAGCTCCATACTGGCTATATGACTCAGTATAGCTCCACACTGGCTATATGTCTCAGTATAGCTCCACACGGTCTATATGACTCAGTATAGCTCCACACTGGCTATATGTCTCAGTATAGCTCCACACTGGCTGTATGACTCAGTATAGCTCCACACTGGCTATATGACTCAGTATAGCTCCACACTGGCTATATGTCTCAGTATAGCTCCACACTGGCTGTATGACTCAGTATAGCTCCACACTGGCTATATGACTCAGTACAGCTCCACACTGGCTATATGTCTCAGTATAGCTCCACACTGGCTGTATGACTCAGTATAGCTCCACATGGGCTGTATGACTCAGTATAGCTCCACACGGGCTATATGACTCAGTATAGCTCCACACTGGCTGTATGACTCAGTATAGCTCCACACGGGCTATATGTCTCAGTATAGCTCCACACTGGCTATATGACTCAGTATAGCTCCACACGGGCTATATGACTCAGTATAGCTCCACACTGGCTATATGTCTCAGTATAGCTCCACACGGGCTATATGACTCAGTATAGCTCCACACTGGCTATATGACTCAGTATAGCTCCACATGGGCTGTATGACTCAGTATAGCTCCACACGGGCTATATGACTCAGTATAGCTCCACACTGGCTATATGTCTCAGTATAGCTCCACACGGGCTGTATGACTCAGTATAGCTCCATACTGGCTATATGACTCAGTATAGCTCCATACTGGCTATATGACTCAGTATAGCTCCACACGGGCTGTATAGGATGGTGAGTGACTTGGAGGGGAACTTGGGGGTGAACTTGGAGTGATGGTGTTCCCATGCACCTGCTGCCCTGTCCTTCTAGGTGTTGGAGGTTGCTGGTTTGGGAGGTTACATAACTTTCTAAAAATGCATTGGTTGTGTGGGTTAATGTTACAATATACATAACAGGCAGTCTTGTGAAGTCTGTACAGAATCCAGTTGGCATGGGAGATATGAAATATTGTGGAGGTGCTGGCAGTGTAAGAGTTAACACTGGCAATAAATCACCCAAAGTGTAATTCCAGCAGTTTTCATTTGTTCCCCCATGAATTAACGACTAGCATTACTAGTTACTGCAAGGATGATTAAGAGCCAATTAATTTTATAATTAAAATGAATAATGGGAAGAAAAATGACCCATTTTAATTTTTTATGATAAAAGTCAGTGTTAAGTAATAGTGTTTTATGGGCTTACTTACTTTGGAATTAACTCAGAGATTGCTGGCAACTGAAAGGAATTCCAGGCTTCTTGGGCTAGCCAGTTTTTTAAAAAAAAGTGTCAGCATATCACAAACGCTAATATTACAGTAATAAAACCTATTCACTTCTGGGATAACTTTATGATGATTGTGTTAACATTGTACTGCTAAAGTGTTCTCTCAAATAAAAATAAAATATTTTAAAAACTCATGCCAATCCCCATGCAGCATATTGTCCGATTCCCGAGTTTAGGTATGAACATTAACACATTTGGATTGCTTTGCTCTGGGTGCCATTTTTAGACGAGATTTAACCCGTTCAAAATGAATTCCACTTTCCTTCTCTGTCTTGTGCATCAATCACTGCAGCACTGACAAAAGTAAAATGGTATGTGCCAGGCTGTGAGTCTGCCACATCTTTAAACTGTTCACAAACGCAATGGCCCCGATATTTACAGGGAGGTGGGGAGGGAGCGGGGGGAAGGTTTAGCGGCCGGGATTCCCGGAAGTATGGGTTTCCCGGAAGTCCTGCCGAATTTAATGGCAGGACCTGATTAACATTTTTGAACTCCGTTTCCTGGCCGCAGTCAGCCAGATTGAGAGGCTGACTGGCCATCGGGCGGGAAGGCCTGTGCCACCGGGCGTGAGGGTGGGTTCTGATCGTGGGGGACCGATTGCGAGCAGGCTGTCTTGGTGGGCTGGGGGGAAGCACTCCTGCTCCTCCTGGCCCAAAAGCAGTGCTGAAAAGGCATTTACGTTGGATCCAGCCGTTCTCGCCTCCCTTCAGCTGTCGGGTTTCTCGAGGCCTGGTAAACCCGGCCAGCCAGCGTTACCCCTGAAGCAGAGGCAAAATCTGAGGCACGCATCCTCATTAAAATATTTAAATTAGGGACCCGCTTCCAGAGAGCAGGTTAGTTGCCCGCCCTCAAACTGCCTCCGTTCAAACGGGTGGGTACATTGGAGGCGGGTTGGGGTCGAGTTTCCCATTTAAAATTTTTTTAACTCCCCCCGTCCATCCTGGGGCATAAAATTACCCCCAGCCTTGTCCCACTACACTCCTCCCCTTAACATTCCTGTACAACAGGACCCACACTGTAAGGCCTGCTGATAGGCCTATTTCACTGCCATTCCCAGGCTGTGTGAAAGCAACCTGATTTAATTTTCCTCAGACCCTCACCCACTTCAGCCATGGCTCAGTGCTGGCACTCTCTCTCGCCTCAGGTCCCACTCCAGAGACTAGGGCCCCAGTATTAGAGTGGAGGCGGGATGGCAGTGGGGGTTCGGGGGGGGAGAAGGGCATGCAGGTAACCCGACCAATAAAAAATGTCCGTTTTCCACGCGACCGCGATTCGATTGGCGCCACTTAACATGGCTTCCGGGTTTGCCGTCTGCAAGCTGTGCAGTGGGCGGACTCCGCAACCTCATCACAGGCTGTCAGCTGGAGGAGCTCTATTTAAAGGGCCATTGCTCCAATGGCTGCTCCTGGAGCAAACACCCACACACCACAATGGAGCAGCACAGGGGAAAGACTGCTCCAAGATTCAATGATGCCTCACTCCAGGTGCTACTGGATGGGGTGAGGAGGAGGAGGGATCTGTTTTACCCGGCGGACAGGAGGAAGTGGCCTGCCTCTGCCACCAAGACGGCCTGGCTCGAGGTGGCAGAGGAGGTCACGAGCAGCAGCAACATCTCCTGCACCTGGGTCCAGTGCAGGAGGCGCTTCAATGTCCTAATTAGGTCAGCAAAAAGTGAGTACACTTACTGATTCTCCTGCATTCCGTCTTCCACATCACCGCCCCCACCCCCCTAACTCATTCTGCACTGCCAACACTACTCCATCACATCACTCCTCACACCCACTTAAGGCTCATCCTTAACTTACCTGCACTTCCTCAGCACTTCTTCACCTCCCCATTAGTCACCCCACCACTATCACTCAACTCAATCCTCATACAATGTCATGGCTCTGTCTCATACTCACCCTCTGATGCATCTCTTTCACGGTCAGCCGCACCCAAGCCAATGCATTCATCGGTTGGCCACGTCACCATCATTCACTCACGCGTCTGTATTTCCTCCCCTTATAGGAAAAGAGAGCTCAGAATGCACGGGAGAGGGCGAGGACCAGAGGGGGGCCACAACAAATCGTCGTCCTCACAGAGGCGGAGCAGAAGGCACTGGATCTGAGCCACACCCTCGAGTGCCTGTCCGTTGGGGACGCCGAGACTGGCACCCCACAAACGTCTGGTGACACAACTTTAACATTCATCACACACAATATGAATTGATGTTAACATGTCTTGCCATCTTCAGCACCTCAGTATGCTCATCGCAACATGACACAGCTGTGATCATGGTTAATATTGCCTTCTGTTCTCTTACAGGGCCTTCAGCGACCGCAGTGACGGCAGAGGGCGATTCCTCAGAGGACCTGCCGGCCTCTGAGCGTGCACCGTCACATCTTAGCGAGGCATTCACCAGCGCAGACACTCACACCTCGGTGGGTCCTAGTCCTCACTTAGTTAGGGTGGCACCGATGAGTTACCACACACATGTGAGCACGAACAGACACTGGTGGCAGGGGCAGCTGTGGAGAGTCCGCGTCAGTGGGAGCACTCCTCTCCAGGCTCTGCTCAGCTGGACACAGATGCAGAACCCTGGAGGACATCCTTTAAAAGGAGAATGATCGAGGGACAGCAGCACATTTGCGAGGTGCTGGAACAGGTGCCACTCTCCACAAAAGTGCAGAAGATGGAGGAGTCCAACTCCTGCATGAGTGGAATGGTGGCACAGCTACTGGAGGGAATCTCTGAGCTAGTGTCACAGGGACGTGAGGGAATCTCTGAGATAGTGTCACAGGGACGTGAGGGAATCTCTGAGATAGTGTCACAGGGACGTGAGGGAATCTCTGAGATAGTGTCACAGGGACGTGAGGGAATCTCTGAGAGTGTCACAGGGACGTGAGGGAATCTCTGAGAGTGTCACAGGGACGTGAGGGAATCTCTGAGATAGTGTCACAGGGACGTGAGCAACTCTCTGACATACTGTCACAGGTAAGTGCGGGAATCTCTGAGATGGAGGGAAGGCTAGTCTCCGTTGAGCTTCAAGTACGGCTCACAAATGAATCCATTCAGGCCCTGACAACGGCCATTCAGACTCACAGTGAACAACATTCTCCCGCCTTAAACAGGCAGGCAGACACACTAGCACTGGCCTTACAAGGCATCACACAAGTCCTCCAAACTGTTGTCCAGCAGAGTGGTAGGAATGATGTAGCCCTGGCCTGGGGAGGGATGATAGCGAAAGGGAACATGAAAGTGGGGATGCCACTCAAAGCGCTCCTACGTCTCACCTGTTGCCCCCCACTCAACCAGTACCCGCAATGCTGCCTCCTCTCCAGGTGGCTGAGTCTGCCCCTGCACAGGTGCAGGTGCAGCAGTCTTTGGAGGGGCCCTGATGGACTCCAAAACCCAGAGGGCATAGGCCCAAAGCATCTATGCAGTCAGGGCATGAACAAGAGCAACTTGCCACTATCTCTGCTGCAGCCACAGGGAAAGCACCACTTAGAATTAGTCGTAAGAGAAAGGCGAAGGTTTTGTAAGCACAAAGGGGATGCACAAGGTGTTTGACGGTTGGACATGTTTTTCATTTATATTTGCTTTTTGTTAAAATCACATTAAATATTATGATTATCACCACTACTGCCACATCTTGGCCATTCTTGACTGGCTTTTGTGATAGGGCCCTATCATGAGGTTCATCATGAATGGCGAATCTTGATGCCGCCCAGTGGGAGTTTACAGTGGGTGTATGTGTAGTTGTAGGACTGTTTTGTGTAGGGAGGGGGTTGGTGGCTGGTGTGGGTGCTGCTTTGTTCAGGTGGTGAGGATTGGACTCTTCACACTGTCTGATGTTAGGAGAACCGTTCAAATATCAGTGACACCCTGGCCTCACGTGCAGCCAGGTGAGCTGCTGCTCTGCCCACGGGTTCCTCCTCCTGCTCCTCCTCCTCCTCCGCCTCCTCCTCCTCAATGTGGGTGGCAGATATGGATGGGACCTCCTCAAACGGCATCCCTCTCTGTTGTGCCATTTTGTGCAGGACACAACACACGACTATAATGCGTCCCACTCTGTCTGGTGTATATTGAAGTGCTCCCCCAGAACGATCAAGGCACCTAAATCGCATCTTGAGCAGCCCTATAACATGCTCAATTGTAGACCTGGTGGCGAAGTGGCTGTCATTGTATCGATGCTGTTGCTTGGTGATGGGGTTCCTCAGAGATGTCATGAGCCACGTGTGCAGGGGGTATCCCTTGTCCCCGAGGAGCCAGCCCTTAAGGTTGTTCGGTGCGTGGAAGAGGGGTGGGATGTTAGATTCCCTGAGGATGAAGGAATCGTGGCAGCTGCCAGGGAAATTGGTGCACACGTAAAGGAATCTTTTGCAGTGGTCACAAACGAGCTGAGTGTTGATGGAGTGATACCACTTCCTGTTGATGAATAGTCCTGGCTCATGTGGAGGTGGTCAGATTGCTATGTGGGTGCAATCGATTACACCCTGCAACCGTGGGAAGCCAGCCACAGAGTGGAATCCCACTGTCCTCTCCATCTGGCTGAGGTCGACCATGGGGAAGTTGACGTACTGCGAGGCCCTGCAAAACAAGCCGTCGGTGACCTGCCTTATGCACTTGTGTGCAGACGACTGAGAGGCACCTGCAATGTCCCCGGTGGCACCCTGGAATGATCCGGAGGCGAAGAAGTTGAGGGCAGTGGTGACTTTGACAGCGACGGGTAACGAGATGCTGCTTGGCCCAGCCGGGAGCAGCTCGGCATGAAGGAGGCTGCAGATGTCCGCGACTACCTGGCAACTGACTCTGAGCCTCCGTATGCACTGCTCCTCAAAGGGGTCCAGGAAGCTGAGCCTCGGTCTGTGGGCCCTGTGGCGAGGGTAGTGCCTCCTGCGACGTTGCTCTTTCTGAAGTTGCCCTCTGTGTTCTTGTGCAGGTGCCTGTGGTGCAGTAATGTGTTGTGGAGCTCCAAGTGGGCAGAGCTGGACGCCGTGCCGGGCAAGGCTGGTGATGTTGCTTGTCCTCGGATGTAGTGGTGAATGCAGCCATGGCGCCTCCCCCATCCTGACGGTGTGAGTTTGAGGGGGTCCGCAAAGTAGTTAAATATGTGTGACCAGAAGAATTTTGAGTGGAAAGTAAGATTTTTCAGTGAAAACACAAAGATCTTGCAGCCAAAATTTTGACTGAAAGAACTGAGTTCCCTGCTGCAATAAGTGACCTTTTCTCCCCATCTGTCAAATAAGCATTTGAATCACCCACTGGCTGCTGGCTGAAACACGTCTGTTGCAACATGGAGTGTGTCCCACAGCACGGGAAACACACTGAGGATGTTTCAAAATCGCACCCCTGCCTCAGTGTGGAGAAAATTAAGTACTTCAACTACTGAAACAACCTAAACAACTGTGTAAGTATCATCCCGCTGGCTTTAATTGCCGGTGGGACTTCCGCAAGCGGGAGGCGAGCACGCGCCCAGACCCGCAGGGAGAACCCGGAAGTTTGCAGGTTGGAGTCGGGTTCCGATCCCAATCGGGATTTCCCCAATTTTTGGAGGCCCCCCGCCCCCAACGCAGCCACAATTTCCCTGGAAAATTGAGCCCTAAGAGCACAAAAACTCGGCTGTCACTCCAATGCAGTACTGAAGGAGTGCTGCACTGTCGGAGGTGCCACCTTTCAGATGAGACGTTAAACCGAGGCCCCGTCTGCCCTCCGAGGTGGACGTAAAATATCCCATAGTAATATTTCAAAGAAGAGCAGGAGAGTTATCCCCAGAGTCCTGGCCAATATTTATCCCTCAACCAACAGCACTAAAACAGATTATCTGGTTATTATCACATTACTGTTTGTGGGACCTCGCTGTGCACAAATTGGCTGCCTACATTAATTGGCTTTAAAGTGCTATGGGATGTCCTGAGGTCATGAAAGAGGCTATATAAATGCAAGTTCTTTCTTTGCCATATGGATAATAACAGAATCCGGTGGTCCCTAGTTGTCCAGTTGGTAAGTATATTGTCTGCTGTGTTGGGTCAGAAGGCCCATATTTCAATCCCTGGTCTGAACTGTCAGCTGAATTCAACTGGGGTGACGGTAGTGAAGCTAAGATTAGAATCAGTGCCCCTAAGCCAAAGAGGAGCCCTATTAGCAAAGTTCCTACAGATCCTCCACTTCCTGCACTTCTACCTTTAAGGTGTACATGCATGGATGTTAGGCGAGGGCAAGATTGGAGTTGGCTGGGATGCCCCTGTGGTTGGACAATCTAGCAAAGCATAGGCCTGGATTTTAACAGCCAGCGGTTTTCCGAGGGGAAACTGCGCTGGCAACTTAATTTCCTGCCTGCCCACAGCAGAATGAGTCCAGGCCAATTTTAATGCTATCCCAAACAGGGGATGGATTCTTCACTTTTTGTTTTATTTCCTTTCAGGTCAGCTTCTGGCTCAGGGAACTGAAGTGTTATATCTTAACTCCCTGTTTAGACCGAGACCTGCCTTCTCGTAGCCTCTGTTAGGCTAAACGTGGGTTTTTCTCTCATTTTTTGACTTCTGACTCCAACACTAATGTTCTTCATTCATAATATATATTGTAACTGCTGTGTAGCTGGACATTTACTGTAATTAATTCAAATGGTTTAGATCCTACTCATTGGGAATGTTCTGGTAAATAATCGATCAAATTGACAGAAATTAAATTGTGTTTTATCTGCCTCATATTGGAAAGAAAAACCTAAAAAAGCAGAGTCCTGAGGTGTGGGAATTAAATGGAGGGAACTGGGACATCACTATAGGCTGTTCTAGTGCTAAGAAAGGGTTTACCAAACATTGCTTTCCCACTGTAATTAAGTGTGTATACGAACCTACGATCTTACCGTTTACAAATAGCATGTATTATAATAAACGCACAACAGGACATCCAATGGAGTTCAAGCATCAGTGACCACATCCAGCACTTTAAGCAGTATAAAGCAGCCATTTCAACCCCTGGAATGATGCATGGATGGCTGGTGCAGTTAATGGAGCCATTTTCCTGCACAACGGAGCCTGGGACTGCTTGAAGGAATGAGACGAAAGAAAGAGAGAATACGTGGCAGGGATATTTATATATGAAAAGATACAACCAGAAAGTGCATAAGCCAACAATTCCAAAAAGAAATTCACACATGGAATGCCCACAGTCTCCCTAGACTGTTCATTGTGAAGATGGAGATTGCTGTCTGCATCCTTGGAATCACTGTGTCTGTAAAAAACACACTGCATGGACTTGGAAGGAATGTGGAAGAGTATTTGTCGAATTGTTGTCTGCACTGCAGTTTGCCATGAACAGTGCAGCAATTCCTGCAGCATGTGAAGTGGAGGCTTTAGTGGTGCAGGTCAGAGACACAGAGGTAGCATCTCTCATGAATGCTCTCACTGCCACTCTACAGGCCCTGGGCTCAAATCTTAAAGAAGTTCTCTTGTCCAACTTCAACATGTGTGGAGATCAGATACAGACAGTCCTGAGCGAGGGATTTACTGACCTCCCATTGCTGACCAAAGTTCCACACTCAGACAGATCAAAGGTCAGGTTGAGGGAGCCCCCAGCAGGAGATGCATGTCTGCAGGAGTCATGGATGAGGGATTTGGATCTGAAGACGATGCCCATTTCTGGGCTATCAGCAGTCCTGCACAAGTGACAGTGGATGCGCCAGACAACAAGCCAGGACAGGCAACGACAACAGCATCAGATGTGGCCGACTCAGATGCACGGTCATCGCGGAGGCTGTGAACCACCAGCTAGCACACTTCTTTCAATACAGGAGCACTGAGGAGCAGTAGAGGAGTGGGTCACGCAGCATGAATGAAGTACAAATACAAAGGAGAAGCACTGTAAAAAACCACACTGACAACATTCACAGACACACAAGGACTGGAATCAATGTCTTGCACTTGATTTGTACATTGTTGTGTATTTATGCATTACAATAAAATTGTAGAGATGGTATTTGAGAAAACGTGCAAGAAAATATAGGACGAGGTGGTCTGAGGCAGGTTACTTCAAACGTGGATTGGAAGTTTATGAAAAGGGGCTACTCTGCCAGTTATTGGAATGTATCTTTGGTTAATCCTGGTGCACCAGTGTCCCTTGCTGTTCTCCTAATTCCTCATGGTCACTCTCATCATCCTGCTCTGCCATAGCTGCAGGATTTTACTCTTCTTCCACCGTGATGCCTCTTCACAGAGCAAAACTATGCAGCCAATAGCAAGTGATGGTTATTCTTGAGGCTCTAGCAGGATGAGCTGTGAGGCACCATCTGGCCTAGACACCTGAAGCAATGCTTCAAGATCCCAATAGTATGTTCAGTACTCATCATGATGTGAGTTGTAGCTGTGCTCTGAGTTTCAGGGGTGTCATAAGTCATGGTACAAGGGTGCCCTTGTCTTTCTGAAGCCATCATTCCACTCTACCTTCCACTTCAAATAAGGCTGGCACAGATGATAGCCTCAAATAAAGGCATCATGGAAGTTCCTGAGTAAGCAGGAACTTCGTTATTCTGTACTAATGTCTCAAATCAACTGCACATTGATGAAATGAAAGCCCTTACAGTTCATGTAGGACAAAGCATTGTACATGTGGTCTGAATGGTGAAATGGCTGCAATCAATGACACACTAGCCTTCTGCAAAGCCAACAGAACTGTAGAATTGTGCTGAACTATCATGTTGTTCAGTGACAAAAGTGATGCAAGTTTTGGCCCTGCTGAATAAGTTATCTATGACCTCCTTGATACTTCTGTGGACATCAAACTAGCTGCTGCTGCATATATCATCAGTGCTTGTCTGGAAGGAACTTGAAGCATTGATTTTGAGGACCAAGGTGACTTAGGCAGCCATTGTATGGATGGTTGACTGTGTCTGAAGGTCTTCATCGAGGCACTTCTCTGTCACACCTTTCTGATTCGCCTCAGCTTCTTAAGGCACTGCTCCTCAGTCACATCCAGATAGGGATACCTGGAGCAATAGACCTGATGCAAGACAAAGTGTCGGGTCTTCACCATATGCATTATGTGCCACTATGCACCACACGCATGGCTTTCCTGCTCTTGCTGGTTGTCCTCCACAAGTTGCAGTGCAAATGGAACACTGAATCCAACGCCCATTGCTGTAAATATGTTATAGGTTTGGTTCAGTCCTGTAGCAAATCTCCCATCAGTGCAGTGAAAGAGTCTTCAACTCTGCTGTAAAGCTGGTTACCTATAAGGATTAGTAACACACTGCATGTGGAAAGTGTGAACCTCGGAAAATGGTTCATTTGGGATTCAAATTCAAGTTTTGCGGGCAGTAATGAGCTCAACAAGCCCAATGCCCAACCCAAACCCGCGACCTCTACCACCTAGAAGGACAAGAGCAGCAGGTACATGGGAACAACACCACCTGCACGTTCCCCTCCAAGTCACACACCATCCCAACTTGGAAATATATCGCCGTTCCTTCATCGTCGCTGCGTCAAAATCCTGGAACTCCCTTCCTAACAGCACTGTGGGAGAACCTTCACCACACGGACTGCAGCGGTTCAAGAAGGCGGCTCATCACCACCTTCTCAAGGTTGATTAGGGATGGGCAATAAATGCCGGCCTCACCAGCGATGCCCACATCCCATGAACAAATTTAAAAAATGCTTGTCTTCATGCTATAACTTCCTCCTGACAGTAATTTCACGTTCTGATGGATTTCAATATGTGCTATTCTGCACTCCCAAAATTACTGGTGCCTCACACACAAATGTGTCACAATGGTTGTGTGTCACAGTGGCTGCCGTGTGTCACAGTGGTCACCGTGTGTCTCAATGGTTGTGTGTCACAGTGGTCGCTGAGTGTCACAGTGACCATGTGCGTCACAGTGGTCGCCGTGTGTCACAATGGTTGTGTGCCACAGTGGTTACCGTGTGACACAGTGGTCGCTGAGTGTCACAGTGGTTGCTGTGTGTCACAGTGGTCGTTGAGTGTCACAATGGTCACTGAGTGTCACAGTGGTCACTGAGTGTCACAGTGGTCGTTGAGTGTCACAGTGGTCACTGAGTGTCACAGTGGTCGTTGAGTGTCACAGTGGTTGCTGATTATCACAGTGACCATGTGTGTCACAGTGGTCACCGTGTGTCACAATGGTTGTGTGACACAGTGGTCGCTGAGTGTCACAATGGTCACCGTGTGTCACAATGGTTGTGTGACACAGTGGTCGCTGAGTGTCACAGTGGTCACCGTGTGTCACAATGGTTGTGTGACACAGTGGTCGCTGAGTGTCACAGTGGTCACCGTGTGTCACAATGGTTGTGTGACACAGTGGTCGCTGAGTGTCACAATGGTCACCGTGTGTCACAATGGTTGTGTGACACAGTGGTCGCTGAGTGTCACAATGGTCACCGTGTGTCACAATGGTTGTGTGACACAGTGGTCGCTGAGTGTCACAGTGGTCACCGTGTGTCACAATAGTCAACAGCAGCACTCCCATAAGTTTTATTACTTACACTGACACAAACATTTGTACCAAAATGTTAATATTTTTAGTTGTGAGAAGGTCTACACCAAATAAATGCCACAAAATGCACCTTGCCCCTGGGTGAGCGTCTATACTATAAGCACTAATACCTCCCTGAAACCACAGGTGGCTTAATGCTACAAATTTAAAACAAAAACAGAATATGTTGGAAATACCCAGGACATCCAACAGAGTATATAAAGAGAAAAGTCAGGTTAATGTTTCAGGTATAACCCTTCACCAAAACTATGAAGACTAAAAGAGAGGAATAGAGCTTTTTCAGGGCTGGCTTTCCTGGCAGAGAAGTGAATCAAACAGCACAAATGAAAAACCGTCCTCAGTTCGGACGAAGGGTTTTACCTGAAGCATCTTTTCTCTTCACAGATGCCGTTGCTCCTGCTGTCTATTTCCAGCATTTTCAATTTCTGTTTTCAACTTTCTGCTGTTTGAATGGCCCTTCTCAGGAGAGCAGCCTTACAGAGGCTTGGGCTCATTTAAACGTCCTTCACTGTTAAGCTATCTTCCCACATCTCTGTGTCAAAACAAAATCAGACTGAATAATGCCATGGTCAATGTCAAAGTTTACAAGGCTTTTTGTTGAAAGGTTAAATGAGGTTTCATTTGTATCTATTTCTTTTTGATGACATTGAGATCAAACATATTGGGTCTCCTGTACTTCAGGATCCTGAGAGAGTTCACCTGCCTGAAGCATTGTATGTTACATCTCTCCCCATTAACTTGGTAACTCTCACTTTTTCTCACCCTATTTTTCCTAAGATGCTTTTAGGCTAGCACTTGTGAAGTTCTATTTCAGGAGCCAATCCCAAGCGTTTCTTTCGCAAACTGCAGCCGCTTATCCTGCTAGCAGTCACAAACCCAGTCAAGGAATTTGCTGCTGACAAAACAAAAGCAACGACTTGCAATTGTTCCGCGGCTTTAACGTAGAAAAAATGTCCCAAAGCAGTTCACAGAGGCGTAAGAAAAACAAAACGGATGCTGAGCCAAAGAAAATATAGGGAGTGTGACCAAAAGCTCGGTTGAAGAGGTGAGGTTTTAAGGAGGGTCTTTCTTAACAGAGAGGTGGAGGGGTTTAGGGAGGGAATTCCAGAGTACAGGACTGAAGCAGCTGAAGGCACGGCCGCCAGTGGTGGAATGAAGAGGTGTGGGGGGGATGATGCATGATGCCAGAGTCAGATGAATGCAGTGTTTTGGGGGGGGGGGTGGTGCTTGTAGGGCTGCTGGAGGCTATAGAGATAGAGAGGGGCAAGGCCATGAAGGGATTTAAACACAAAGATGAGAATTTAATTTGGAGACATTGGAGGACTTGGAGCCAGTGCAGGTCAATGAACACAGGGTGATGGGCAAGCGGAGCTTGGTGCAAGATAGGATATGGAGGGTGAAGGACGGGAAGTCAACCAGGAGCGCATTGGAATCGTTGGGACCGGAGGAGACAAAAGCATGGGTGAGGGTTCCAGCAACAAATAGGCTGCAGTAGGGGCAGAAGCAGGCAATGTAACAAAGGTAGAAGTAGGCGGTCTTTGAGCTGGAGAGAACCTCAGCCCGGGTTGAATAGGACACTGAGGTTGCGAACAGTCTGGTTGAGGCTGAGAAAGTGTCTGGGGACGGGGATTGAGTATGAACATACGAACATACAAATAAAAGCAGGAGTCGGCCATTCGGCCCCTCGAGCCTGCTGTGCCATTTGATAAGATCATGGCTGATCTGATTATGGCCTTAACCCTACTTTCCCGTCTACCTACTATAATCTTTGACTCCCTTGTTAATCAAGAATCTATCCAACTCAGCCTCAGGGGAATGGAGTTCCACAGACTCACGACCCTCTGAAAGAAAAAAATTCTCCTCATCTCCGTCTTAAGTGGGAGACCCCTTATTTTTAAACTGTGGCTCCTAGTTCTAGTCTCTCCCACAAGGGGAAACATCCTCTCAGCATCTACCCCTTCAAGTCCTCTCAGAATCTTATATGTTTCAATAAGATCACCTCTCATTCTTCTAAACTCCAGTGTATACAGGCCCAACTTGTCCAACCTTTCCTCATAAGATAACCCCCTCATCCCAGAAATCAGTCGAGTGAACCTTCTCTGAACCGCCTCCACAGCAATTATGTCCTTTCTTAAATAAGGAGATCAAAACTGCACACAGTATTCTAGATGTGGTCTCACCAATGCCCTGTACAACTGTAGCAAAACATCTCTACTTTTATATTCCATTCCCCTTGCAATAAATGACAACATTCCATTTTCCTTCCTAATTACTTGCCATACCTGCATACTAACATTTTGTGATTCATGTACTAGGACACCCAGAATTAACTGCACGGGTACAGAGTTTGTGATGGGGGCTCAAGACGATGGCTTTGTTCTCACCAGTGTTCAACTGGAGGAAATTGCAACTCATCCATGACTGTCTGACAAGATAGAAGCATTGGTGGGGTCAAGAGAGATAGCGGAGAGATGGAGCTGGGTGTCTTCAGCGTGGAAGTTGACCGCATGTCTGCAAATAATGTTGCCAAGGGGCAGCATGTAGATGAAGAAGAGGAGGGAATCAAGGATAAATCTTTGGAAGTTATTATGTGGGGATAGGAAGAGAAGCCATTGCTGGAGATACTCTAGATACAATTAGATAGATAAGAGTCAAACCAAGTGAGGGCAGTCCTTTGAGCTGGATGACGGAGGAGTGGTGTTGGAGGGGGATGGTGTGTTTGACCGTGTAAAAGGCTGCAGAGAGGTCAATGAGGACAAGAAGGGATAATGAACCATGGTCACAGTCACGGAGTCATTTGAGACTTTGGTTAGGGCCGTTTTGATGCTATGGCAGGGGCAATGAGTTGTGGGAAAGATAGATATGGATTGGGAGATGACAACATATTTAAGGAGTTTGGAAAGGAAAGGGAGGTTGGAAATGGGGCGGTAGTTTGCAAGGACTGTTGGGGAGGGTTTAAACTAAAGTGGCAGGGGGTTGGGAACCTGAGCAGGGAGAGAGAGGAAAGCGTAACAGGAAGGGACAGAAGGTATGGAGTAATAGGTAAAGTGTTAAAAAAGGAAAAAGCAGGAACTAAGCGTCACAAAACAGATTTGAAAGTTCTTTATCTGAATGCACGTAGCATTCGTAATAAAATGGACGAGTTAACGGCACAAATAACTACGTATGGGTATGATCTTGTGGCCATTACAGAAACATGGCTGCAGGGTGACAACGACTGGGAATTAAATATGCCAGGGTATTTAACAATCAGGAAGGACAGGCAGGAAGGAAGGGGAGGTGGGGTGGCTATGTTAATAAAGGAAGGAATCACTGTAATACAGAGAAATGATATTGGGACAAAGCATCAAGATAATGAAACAGTTTGGGTGGAGATAAGGAATAATAAGGGAAAAAAAACATTAGTGGGCGTAGTATATAGGCCTCCTAATAATTGCAACTCTGCTGGAAGAAGTATTAATCAGGAGATAGTCGGGGCATGTAATAAGGGAACAGCCATAATTATGGGGGATTTTAATTATCATATTAACTGGACAAATCAAATTGGGCAGAGCAGCCTTGAGGACGAGTTCATTGAGTGCATCAGGGATGGATTTCTTGAGCAGTATGTAACTGATCCTACAAGGGGGCAGGCAACCTTGGACCTGGTCCTGTGTAATGAGTCAGGATTAATTAATAATGTCCTAGTTAAGGATCCCCTTGGAACGAGCGACCACAACATGGTTGAATTCCATATCCAATTAGAGGGTGAGAAGGTTGATTCTCAAACAAGCGTACTGAGCTTGAATAAAGGAGACTATGATGGTATGAGAGCGGAATTGATTAAAGTGGACTGGGAAAATAGATTAAAGGGTAAGACGGTACATGAGCAGTGGTGTTCATTTAGGGAGTTATTTTACAACTTTCAAAATAAATATATTCCACTGAGGAAAAAAGGGTGTAAAAGAAATGACAGCCATCCGTGGCTAAGTAAAGAAATCAAGGATAGTATCCGACTAAAAACAAGGACATATAAGGTAGCCAAACTTAGTGGGAGGATAGAAGATTGGGAATTCTTCAAAAGACAGCAAAAAGTAACTAAAGGATTGATTAAGAAAGGGAAGTTAGATTATGAAAATAAATTAGCAAAAAATATAAAAACAGATAGCAAGAGTTTCTATAGTTATATAAAAAGAAAAAGGGTGGCTAAGGCAAACATAGGTCCCTTAGAGGATGAGACCGGGAAATTAATGGTGGGAAACATGGAGATGGCAAAAATGCTGAACAAATATTTTGTTTCAGTCTTTACAGTAGAGGACACTAAGAATATCCCAACACTGGACAAACAGGGGACTCTCGGGGGGGAGGAGCTAAATACGATTAAAATCACTCAAGAGATGGTACTCAGTAAAATAATGGGACTCAAGGCGGATAAATCCCCTGGACCTGATGGCTTCCATCCTAGGGTCTTGAGGGAAGTGGCAGTAGGGATTGTGGATGCTTTGGTGATAGTTTTCCAAAATTCCCTGGACTCAGGAGAGGTCCCGGCAGATTGGAAAACTGCTAATGTAACACCGTTATTTAAAAAGGGTAGTAGGCAGAAGGCTGGAAATTATAGGCCAGTTAGCTTAACATCTGTGGTGGGTAAAATTTTGGAGTCTATTATTAAGGAGACAGTAACGGAACATTTAGATAAGCATAATTTAATAGGACAAAGTCAGCATGGCTTTATGAAGGGGAAGTCATGTCTGACAAATTTGCTTGAGTTCTTCGAGGATATAACGTATAGGGTGGATAAAGGGGAACCAGTGGACGTAGTGTATTTAGACTTCCAGAAGGCATTCGACAAGGTGCCACATAAAAGATTATTACTTAAGATAAAAAATCACGGGATTGGGGGTAATATTCTGGCATGGGTGGAGGATTGGTTATCAAACAGGAAGCAGAGAGTTGGGATAAATGGTTCATTTTCGGACTGGCAACCAGTAACCAGTGGTGTTCCACAGGGGTCGGTGCTGGGTCCCCAACTCTTTACAATCTATATTAACGATTTGGAGGAGGGGACCGAGTGCAACATATCAAAATTTGCAGATGATACAAAGATGGGAGGGAAAGTAGAGAGTGAGGAGGACATAAAAAACCTGCAAGGGGATATAGACAGGCTGGGTGAGTGGGCGGAGATTTGGCAGATGCAATATAATATTGGAAAATGTGAGGTTATGCACTTTGGCAGGAAAAATCAGAGAGCAAGTTATTTTCTTAATGGCGAGAGACTGGAAAGTACTGCAGTACAAAGGGATCTGGGGGTCCTCGTGCAAGAAAATCAAAAAGTTGGTATGCAGGTGCAGCAGGTGATCAAGAAAGCCAACGGAATGTTGGCTTTTATTGCTAGGGGGATAGAATATAAAAACAAGGAGGTATTGCTGCAGTTATATAAGGTATTGGTGACACCGCACCTGGAATACTGCATACAGTTTTGGTCTCCATACTTAAGAAAAGACATACTTGCTCTCGAGGCAGTACAAAGAAGGTTCACTCGGTTAATCCCGGGGATGAGGGGGCGGACATATGAGGAGAGGTTGAGTAGATTGGGACTCTACTCATTGGAGTTCAGAAGAATGAGAGGCGATCTTATTGAAACATATAAGATTGTGAAGGGTCTTGATCGGGTGGATGCAGTAAGGATGTTCCCAAAGATGGGTGAAACTAGAACTAGGGGGCATAATCTTAGAATAAGGGGCTGCTCTTTCAAAACTGAGATGAGGAGAAACTTCTTCACTCAGAGGGTGGTAGGTCTGTGGAATTTGCTGCCCCAGGAAGCTGTGGAAGCTACATCATTAGATAAATTTAAAACAGAAATAGACAGTTTCCTAGAAGTAAAGGGAATTAGGGGTTATGGGGAGCGGGCAGGAAATTGGACATGAAGCTGAGTTCGGATCGGTCAATGCCCTGTGGGTGGCGGAGAGGGCCCAGGGGCTATGTGGCCGGGTCCTGCTCCGACTTCTTGTGTTCTTTAGATTTGTGGTTGGGATCAGATCAGCCATGATCTTATTGAATGGCGGAGCAGGCTCGAGGGGCCGATTGGCCTACTCCTGCTCCAATTTCTTATGTTCTTATGTTCTTATGACAGAGGGGGTCGAGAGTGGGTTTTTTGAGGAGGGGGTGATGACCGTGATTTTGAGAAGAAGGAATCCGGTGCAAATAAGGGCCAATTTAAAAGCAGCTTTAAGGATAGAAATTCTGATTGACCCAAACGTCAATACTTGCATTAAAATAGCACAAAGGAATTTGGTCCAAGTGCGTTCCGCATTTGTGCAAGAACAGGGCCAATCAGAATTTCTGTCACTTTCTCATCTCTATTCTAAGTCTCTATTCATCTTTCTTTTTCCTCTCTTCTCCCAGTTTCTTATCTGGCTCCTTACTCTCTATCTGCCTTATTTGCTCTATGTCCATCTTTAGTCTCTATCTGTCCCCATCTTCTACATCTCTGTCTCTCTGCCCATCTGTCTCTTTCTGCTTGTCCATCACTCCACCCGTCCAGTACTGAGGGAGTGCTTCACTGTCAGAGGTTCCTCTTTCGGATGAGATGTTAAACTAAGGCCTTAAACTAACCTCTCAGGTGGATGTAAAAGATCCCATGGCACTATTTCGAAGAAGATCAAGGGAGTTCTCCCTGCTGTCCTGGTCAATATTTATTCCTGTAAAGTGCTTTGGGATGTCATGAGGTCGTGAAAGGCGCTATATAAATGCAAGTTTTCTCTTTCTCTCTCTTTGCTCTCCTTTCTCTTTTTCCCTTTGTCTTTCTTTTAGTCCTCTTGTATTTTCCAGCCTTAGGCACTGCCTTGTAACCTCTCCTTGTGTTGTACTCAACCTTGCATTGTTGCGCTGATGTGGAGGGCCAGAAACCTCATTAATAAACTGCCAGCATGGGGTAGAAAGACGAGCCACAGTTTATTCTGTAGCTGGAAAAGGTATCACATTTATTATTCCTAATTATCGGCCACACACTTAATCTCTGTAGCCTCATGAAACATTACACTTATGTAAAAATCAAACAAAATAAAATAGGCTGCTTCATGACTAATGCTTACTGCGGAAATTACTTCACATAATAAATTGCACTCACAGCGATCTGTGATATTGTATTAATCACACCCCTGCACAATTATTTCACAATACTGAATTTCTAGTTGCAGATTTTATGTTGAATGCAGTTTGCATTTCAGTTTATTTTTTATTCTTTAGTTTGTGTGTGTAAATTCTGTGCTCATTGAGGTGAAGGACACTGGTACTATTAATAGAACATTTTCCATTTTGGGAACATGTGGTGTCGACATCCGGCACTCCTAGATCATTTATAGCGAGGTCAGACACTGGGGGCTCGATTTTACCAGCGGGTTTCGTGCGCGTTTCCAGCGGGGGGGCCCCGAAAATCCCGATATCCAGTCACGTGACCGGATCGCGCCACGATCCCGCCCACTTCCGGGTTCCCCGATGACGTGCGGGGGTGCGTGCGTGGCCCCCGCTGGTGGGAATCCTGCAGGCAATTAAAGCCAGCGGGATGCCACTTGAGTGTATTTATTTTGCTTGTTCAGGTCATTAACTGACCTGATTAAGGGACTGTGTGTGATTTTGGAGAAACATGGGACTGTTTCACACACTGGGGGAAACAGTCCTAGTTGAACTGGACGTGTGGCAGCTGCAAAGGTCCATTTGACAGGTGGTGGGGAGAGACCCTCATCCATTGCAGGAGGCCGCTCTGTCACTTGGGACAAAGTTTGGCCTCCACCACCCCCCTCCTGACGGTCAAAGTCACCAACCTGCACACTCACCCCGGGGTCCGGAGACATGTGCCTACCTTGCGGACCCCCTCAGATGTACATATTGCGGATGGGGGCTGTCGTAGCTGCAGTCATGACCTCCTCGGAGGGCGAACAACATCACCAGCCTCGCCATCCACGCCGTCCACCTCTGACACGTGGAGCTCCACAACAGAGTGCTGTGACACATCCACCTGTACAGCAGGAGGGAGGGCTACCGCAGAGAGAGACGCGTCGCAGAGGGCACTACCCTCGCCACAGGGTCCACAGACCGAGGCGCAGCTCCCCGGACCTCTCCGAGCAGCAGTGCACACGGAGGCGCAGATTCACTCGACATGTAGTCGTGGACATCTGCAGCCTCTTTCATGCTGAGCTGCTCCTGGCTGGCCCCAGCACCATCTGCTTACCTGTCGCTGTCAAAGTCACCACTGCCCTCCACAACTTCTCCTCCGCATCCTTCCAGGGTGCAGCCGGGTACACCGCCGATGTCTCTCAGTCGTCTGCGCGGAAGAGCCCTGCAAATACACCTGCACCTACTCTGCAGTAACACGATGGGTGGCATCAGTGGTGGGTCCTCATAGTGATACCCAGGAGCGGGCATTATTGTACAAAACAGACAGGATTCGCGGAGACATGGCAGTGGTGGTGCCAATATAATGTGTGATGTGAGTTGTTCTGAAATTCAATATAGGTAACACCCATGACAAACCCTCAAACACCCTTGTGCATCCCCTTCATGCTCATGACACGTTTGCCTTACGCTGCCTACTGCACATATGTGATGCATGCCCTGTGGCTGCAGCACAGGTGGTGGCAGGTTGAGTGAGGCTGGCCGTGAGGGAGATGCACGAGAGGGTGAGTATGGGATAGAGCCATGAGATTGTATCAGGATTGGGTTGCGTGGTAGTGGCGGGGTGAGTACTCACGAGGTGAGTAGGTGCAGGTAAGATGAGGATGGGGTTTGAGTGGGTATGAGGGGTAATGTGACAGAGTGGTGTTGGCGGTGCCGAAGGAGATGTGGGGTGGGGGCAGTGTTGTGGCAGACGAAGTTTAGGGGAAAGACTACGTGTTCTCACTGTGGCTGACCTACTGCGGTCATTGGAGCGCCTCCTGCACTGTCTGCAGGTGGGCGATATGTTGGTGGTGCAGGTGACCTCCTCTGCCACCTCGAGCCAGGCCTTCTTGGTGGCAGAGGCAGGCCGCTTCCTCCCGCCCGCCGGGTGGAAGAGCTCTGTCCTCCCCCTCCTCCTCACCCCATCTGATGATACCTGGGGTGAGGCATCATTAAACTGGGAGCAGCCTTCCCCCTGGGCTGCTCCATGGTGTAATGTGTTCTATTGGTTGCAGCATCTGTCAGTGGAGGACTGCCCCTTTAACTAGAGAGCCTCCAGCTCACAGATCGTACTGCGCATGCGCAGCCCGCCCGACGCACAGACCAGCAGCGCGGAGCCCGGAAGAGCAGGTAATTTGATCCAATTAGTTGATTGCCTGCTCCGATCGCGCGGGCAACCCACTAATTTCACCGAGCATGTTGACCACGCTCCCGAAACCCAACCCGCCGGAAACCCGCAGGCCTGGTAAAATCGAGCCCTGAGTGTGGCTCCCTGTACTCATCCCAAAAACGTACCTCAGTCTCAAGCTCAGCAGAGTGCCTCAGTCTGACATTTATCCATTTCCACACCTGCCATTTGCAACCTTAAGTGAGATTCTCAATTAGAGACACTTTTTCTGTCCTGTGCCCACTAAGAACTGGGTTGAGATTTTCCAATCGATGGGCCGGATCTTGCTGGAACGAGGCATCACACGGCGCATGCCATTAGTTAAACTTTTTTCTGCACCCTTCGGCTCGAAAAATGTTTGCGTGTAATTTGCTGGAAGTGCGAGCTGATAATGGCCCACTGAGGGCAATGGATGGGTGGGGGTGTGGTATCGGACATTGGGGGGGGGGGTCTCGGACATCAGTGGGGGGGGGGGGGGGGGTCGGCCGATCGTGGGGGTCCGATCGTGGCAGGTAAACTCGTTGGACCTGGAGGAAACCCTGCTGCTCCTCCTGGCCCACAAGCAGTGCAATAAAGGACCTTACCTCATGGATCCGGCCCTTCCCACCTCCTTTTTCACGAGCCCCGGCAAACCCATGCTGGAGGCGTTAAATTTAAAGGTCAGTAAAATTCAATTTAAAAAGTCCTAACTAACGTCTCATACGAAGAATTAATTATTTTAACTACACACCTGCCTCCAACCCACCTATTCTTGGGGGTAAAAATTCTCCCACCAGATGTCACATACCATATAAAACATCAACAAATTAAAACTGAACATTTTTTTTTAAAAGTCTACAAAAAGTCAGTTATTTCATCCTGAGGTCAATTAGAATCTAATTGCTGTTGGGGAGGGGAGTCTACAGATTGATCTGGGCTGACAATTTACAGGAACCTGGCAATCTGCAAACATCCATCAGCATGTCCTTTAGGGAAGGAAACCTGCCATCCTTACCTGGTCTGGCCTATATGTGACTCCAGACCCACAGCAATGTGGTTGATTCTTAATCGCCCTCTGAAATGGCCTAGCAAGCCACTCAGTTGTCAAGAAGGTGGCTCACCACCATCTTCTCAAGGGCAATTAGGGATGGGCAATAAATGCCGGCCTTGCCAGCGACGCCACATCCCATGAACGAATAATTTAAAAAAAGCAGCAACAATCTGATTGACTCCAGGATTTCTGTTTACAGCAATCAGACTTTGTAGCCTTGAAGAGAAAGGTCAATTTAAGCACCGCTCCACCTTAGCAGCAGAATAATATGTGGTTCCATACATAGTACAACGTTGCCATCACTACCAACTTGCATAACAATGTGGTGAGTAATGCCAGGGAGATCATGGCTTTGTAGAACCTTTATTGGAATGTGTTTTTTTCAAAGTCTGATCTTAATTATTATTTAAATTATGATAAAATTAATGAGTATCATCTGATAATAATCACTGATGCAATTACATGATTGTTGCATTGTTCTTACCATTTTACATTGCCTCAGGTACTATACAGGATGAAGAATCTAATTCTCTATTAAATCTCCACTTAGCCTTCTCTGGTGCAGTGGATGTAGTCTCGGTATCTCTAGTCTCTCTTCTAAACTAGAATTCCTCCTCTCTGATAGCGTCCTGGTAAATCTATACTGTACAATCACTATGCTTTAATGTGCTTTCCAGAATTGGATGTCTTCTGACACGTTTTGAGATCTTTGACAATTAGACCTCGGAAGAATTTTATGTAATTTATATCAATGATGTTGCTATTAAGTTAAATCGAGCTCACAAGGGATTAAATACACAGAACAGCCATGTGCTGGGAATGTGAATTAGACCTGGTCACAACATCAGTCCAGATAGGTGCTTTCTACATACCACATCAGATTGAAACAATGTGGTTTGTCAAGTAAATATTTACACAGATTATGTTGGATTGGCTTCATTCACGTGAGCTCAGTGGGGCAGCTGGAAGAGTCCCATACCTAGGTGGGTGTAACTAGGTTGATTCGCAGCTCAACCCCAACCAATCCGCAGACACGGTGAGCTGGGGAAAGATTGGAAATCAAGTCTTTGATTTCCTGTCTAGCTGGGACAACCTGACACACAGTCAAGAGAAATTGGTAGTAACATTCAGAGACAGAGGATGAAAACTAACTTCTTAAGTTTAGTGCTGACTAGTTTCAGAGAATTGCTGGTCAGAAAAGTGTATCTAGCCTACTAAGGATAATGTGGTGCACTTTGTTATTTTCTATGTTCCAAGATGCATTATGAAACAAATTAAAATTCACCGTTGAATTTAATCCATTTGTTCACAAATGATATATAAAATAAATCAGCCTTTTGATTTACAATTGGTTTCATTTCACGACAATGTGAATAGATCTGTGTTCCATAAGATAGGAAAATATACCTGGGAAACATGCAAGATTACAATATCTATACCAAAGGATTTAATTGTTATGGCTCCCAGGTCATGCTATCAAATGACTAGATATTGGGCAGTAAAGGTACACCCCTGATCATAGGGGATGCAGGATCCACTTATGGGAAGAGTGGTGACGTTGAACCCAAGAGAATTTCTAGTGTAGAGTTAAAATTTGTAACAACGTCCAAAACTGCGCACAGTACTCTAATTATGGCTGAACCATTACCGTGTACAAATTTATCATAACCAGCTTACTCTATGCCCCAAATGCCATTGGCCTTTTTTAATGATGTTACCTACCTGCACTCGCACTTACAAGGAATCATGTATTTGCAAACCTAGGTCCCTCTGCTTGTCTACATGCTTCAGCACCTTTCCACTGAGTGAACACTCCCACTCCTCGTTTTTCCTCCTAAAATGCACCACCTCATACTTCTCTGCACTAAATTGCATCTGCTTCCTGTCTGCCGATTTCTATCCTCGTGAAGCCTTTTACAAGCTTCTTGTCATTAACTTTTAACGGTTATAACCTTTAACCTTGCAGATTTATTCAGGAAACAGTCCCTGGCAAGATAAGTCAAGCAATAGCGGGAGTCCGGGCCAATCGCGGCCAGATAGAAAGCCCAGGGCAGAGGAGGTCAAAGGTTTCCTTGTTAGGCCAGGATAAATGCTCCTGCCCCTCCTGGGACACAAGGAACCTTTCAGGAAATGTTAAAAATGAACACTTCTCTGGGCCTCTGCTGGCCTATTGCTGCGAGTTGCCTTTTGTTGGTGGTTCCAAGACAAGCTTTTCAATGTTAAAATTACTTTGGGATCCTAAATACGTCATTGGACCCTGACATTTCAATATTTATGAGCACCCCTCCCCTGCCTGTGGCGGGTGTCCTCCAGGCTTCCCAAAACCTGGGAGTTAAAATCCCAGGAGGTGGGAATGGGGCGCAAACCCCCCCACCCCGAGCACCATTTTAACTACCTGCCTGCCACATTCGTGCCGGAAGGGCAGGGTTAAAATTGAGGCACATAATGAATGCCAGAGAAGGTGTTCATAGCACTGCCTTCTCATATTGTCCCTCCTAAAATCAGCAGCAAGAACTATTTAAATTTGACAGAAATAAACAAAACACCCCTTAAAGCAACAGTACCTTGGGCATAAGGTCATGATTGGACTATGGGAAATAGTACAGTCCAGCAAGGCAGCCAACAGGTAACAAACAATAACTGGGCAAGGCCCAGCATTTTGGTTGTGGAACTTAAATTCAGAGTGTCCCATGAAGTTAGATTCATTAAAGTTGACCAAGGCATATAAGAAACTGAGCAGGATCATTCTGGAATCCTGTGCGCAGTTCTGGTTGCCTAATTATAGGAGGGATTTTATAATCCTTGGGAGGCAAGGAATGAAGATGATTCCTGGTATCAGGAATTTAAGTTACAAGAAAAGGTTCAAAAAGTTGGACTTGTTTTCTTTGGAAAAGAGACTTCAAGGTGATCCTTTGAAAGTTTTCAATTTTATGAAGGGAATTGATAAAAGTGAGTCAGACAAATTGTTCACAATGGTGATAGGTTCAAATCCCAGGGCACACAAATTAAAAATGAAGAAGTTAGGAATAAGAAAGGAAATCGGGCAGAATTTCTTCATTCAGATTAATAGAGCTGGAAAGAAAGAAAGAAAGAACTTGCATTTATATAGCGCCTTTCATGACCTAAGGACGCCTCAAAGGGCTTCACTGCCAATGAAGCACTTGTAATGCAAGGATAAATGGCAGCCAATTTGTGCACAGCAAGGTCCCACAAATAGCAATGAGATAAATTACCAATTAAACTGTTTTTTAATGGTGTTGGTTGAGGGATAAATATTGGCCAGGACTGCTCCTCTTTGTATAGTATCATGGAATCTTTTAAGACCACCTGAGAGAGCAGATGGGGATTTGATTTGATGTGTCATTCAAAAGAAGGCACTTCTGACAGCGTAGCACTCTATCAGTATTGCACTGGAGTGTCAGTCAAGATTATGTGTTCAAGTCCTGGAGTGGGGTTTGAACCCACAACCTTCTGACTCAGAGGTGAACATGCTACTACTGAGCCAAGGCTGACAATTGTGGAATACATGGAAGGTCATTGAAATGGACAGTATAAATAGGTTCACGTGATAATTAGAAATTGTCTGGTTCCATTCCTATCTATCCAGTCATAGCCAGAGAATCACCTGCACTGGCTTCTCATCCCATTCCCGCTCTCGCACCGTTACCTCTGGAGTCCCCCAAGGAACTATCCATGGCCCCCCTCCTATTTCTCATCTACATGCTCTCCCTCGGTGACATCATTGGAAAACACAACGTCAGGTTCCACATGTAGGCTGACAATCAGCTCTACCTCACCACCACCTCTCTCGACCCCTCCACTGCCTCGGATTTATCATGCTGCTTGTCCGACATCCAGTGTTGGATGAACAGAAATTTCCTCCAACCAACTATTGGGAAGACCGAAGCCACTGTCTTCGGTCCCCGCCACAGACTCCGTTCCCTGGCCATCGACTCCATCCCTCTCTCTGGCCATTGTCTGAAGCTGAACCAGACCGTTCGCAACCTTATCGTCCTATTTGACCCTGAGATGAGCTTCAGACGCCATATTCGCTCCATCACCAAGACTGGCTATTTCCACCTCCATAACATCGCCCATCTTCACACCTGTTTCAGCTTATCTGCTGCTGAAACCCTCATCCATGCCTTTGCTACCTCTAGACTCGACTATTCCAAAGCTCTCCTGGTCAGCCTTTCACCTTGTGCCCTCTGTAAACTTGAGCTCATCCAAAACTCTGCTGCCCGTATCCTAACTCGCACCAAGTCCCGTTCACCCATCACCCCTGACCTACACTGACTCCCAGTTCGGGAACGCCTCGATTTTAGAATTCTCGTCCTTGTATCCAAATCCCTCCATGGCCTCGCCCCTCCCTATATCTATGACCTCCTCCAGCCCTACAACCCTCCGCGATCTCTGCGCTCCTCCAATTCTGGCCTCTTGTGCACCCCCAATTTTAATCGCTCCACCATTGGTGGCGTGCTTTCAGCTCTGTAGGCCTGTAAGCTCTGGAATTCCCTCCCTAAACCTCTCCGCCTCTCTACCTCTCTTTCCTTCTTTAAGATGCTCCTTAAAACCTACCTCTTTGACGAAACGTTTGGTCACCTGTCCTAATATCTCCTTATGTGGCTCAGTGTCAAATTTTGTTCGATTACACTCCTGTGAAGTGCTTTGGGCCGTTTTACTATGTTAAAGGTGTTATATAAATGCAAGTTGTTGTTTTCTGCCAAGAGAGGGGAAAAAAGGTTACGTTGAGAAGGCAGGTAAGTGGGGTTGAAGTATGAAAAAAAAATGTGCAATTGCTGGATGGCTCAGCTTATCCATATAGACTAGGAATGTCCCACATTTAAACACCACGGTTTATGCTGCTATTTTGAGTGCTACAAATGGCCACTGCACTCCCAGGTTAGAGATGGAAAAATTGTACAGTGTTACCACTCCTGAGAGTTACCCAGTGATGCGTGTGGATGTCAGGTTAGGACAGAACTGGGCTCAACTGTGGTGCCCCCCATGATCATTAGCCCATCGACTTTGTGTCTGGCCTCACACTTGAGTGATACATCAGAGGTCAACACCATCAGGAGTGGAGCAGCAATGGGAAATAAGTGGTGAAGAAAAGGGACAACTTTGTTGCGCTTAATGGCCTTTTCTTGTTTCTTATTGTGCCCCCCCCTCATGCACTAGCCTCTATTACAATAAGATTCCACATCACTACTTAGGCCTAGTTTAATAAATCTTAAAGTAGGAGAGGATGTAATGGTGTCTGCTGTACAAAACATCATTAGTAAATGTTTTCCCATCACTGTCTGATGGATTACAATTCACCATTACATCTTTAGAACTAACATGTTGTTAAACAAAAATAACTCTCTGCATTCAAACATCAACCACTTCCAATGAATCAGGTGCCTGTGTATAACAGATTCACATGTGCAAGGCTCCATCCTTTTCTTAACTATAATTCAACTTAACACACGTTCAATCCAACAAGAACAATAAGAATAGAATCCCCGGATGAAACTTCCAGGCATATTTCACCTTTGCCAATAAGAGTTTCCTTGAGCGGTTGACAATCTCTCTGCCTGTTTTTTTGGCACACCTGAAAATGGCTCCTAGAGCTGAAGACAGGAAATGGGAAGGTCTGACGAGGTCAGAGTGCACAACACCAAGTGGGCAATTTTAGCAACCACATTACACCATGGAGAATACATCCCGCGCTGTTTCTGCCAGTCTCCCACCATAACTCTGACTGGTGACCAGCAGAATCCCCAGGAGAACTGTGGAGACAAGGCTGCGCTGGGTTTCTGCAGCTTACAAGAGTTCCTCATCTCCTTGTAAGGGGTAGAGCTTTCGTCTATTGCTTACAAGGCAAATGAAGGACAAAGGGGGCAAGGCCAACTGGGCACTGACTGTGGATCAAGAGCAGGAAACCCTAAGCTCAGAGCTCTTGATCCACAGTTGGGACCCAGCATTGTAGTGACAGCTGATGCATTGCGTGAAAGGAGGCATATCGGCCTCCGTGGGGGTGCATGTGGACTGCACAGTTGTGGCCTGGACCCCAGAACACTGCTCCAATTTTCATCAGATCAGCATTTTGGCTCAGGGGCTGACGAGAACATGGCTGGGACTGGGGGGGGGGGGGGTGGGCAACCCCCCGCACCTCACCCCAAATCCCCCCAAGAATCAGACAAGTGGTTGGGTTTCCACAGGCATGGGATAGCCATGAAGTGCTACTTGCACCCCCCCTGCCCCATTCTAATGAAGTGCCATCCCACTGACTCCACAAACTCCAGTGGGATTGGTGCTGGAGGTCACCTTCGGGCGTGATCCCAGCGTTATAACCCAAGGATTTTCAGGGCCTCCCTATCTGGCCACCTATGGGTAAATTTGACGAGTGTGTGCTCTTGCATCATAGCCTTGCCTGCTGGGACCACATATCAGGAAACTGTGGCCATGCTCCCCGCTATTTACCAATTTGCATTCCCAGCGGGTGAGACTTCACACTAGGATTTACACTATGTTCAGATTTCCTTGTTCCCTTCGTACCTGATAACAGCTGTTGAGTCAGAGATTATAGACAGGCATAGAGAGGGATCATTACAATTAGCAGTTTCTGTTTGCTTAGTTCCGCAGTATTTATATTTGTGTGTTTGTTTTCTGTGTGTCACAGAAGACATCTTCTCACCCATCGCACACATTCAGATACATCTGGGACAGATGCATCCCTTTGTTGATATCTCAGCAAAAGCTCACAGAGCAGGAGAAAGCAAATGATTCATTAGGACGAGAGACATGTGCAATAGAGCCTCCCATTCCCAACTCCACATGGGCAAAGGAGAAGAACATCACATCACGATTCTTGTTGTGTACGCCTTTGATCCCCTCCAAAACTGTTCTTACATTTCCTGAAGGAGATTTTTAAAAAACTACCTATACAGACGGACAAACATGTGCTTTCCACCTGCCGCCTGCCCTGATGGCAGAAGACTAATGGGGAGATTTGCACAATAGTGGTGCAGCTGCTAAAAGGAATCGTCTGCCCATTTGCCCATATGCATTGCTGTCGGTTTTACAGGAACAGGCTAACCTAAAATGATCCAAACCGGCCTCTGAACTCCCGACTTAGAGAGCAGAAAACTGGGCAAAGTTTGAGGATCAGCAAATTAACTCAAAATGAATGACGGACAAATTTGGGTTATTTCATGTTACAGATTAGGCTTGGTTCAATTCTGTGTCAATAACCCCAGTGGAAAGGATGTATCTTTCTGCTTTCTCTTATTCAGACTGTCAAACTGTAGCCATCTCATGCCAGGATGGCTTTATTACCTGCACTCAACCTGTGCTTTTTAATCTATTGCTGGCCCTGCTTAGACCAGCCAAACATTTGTTTAGTTAAAGGAGGAATTAAATGCTGAAAGGCTGTGTTAACCCTGAGAACGCCCGGGAACTCCAGGCTTCCTGGGCTGCCCAGCTTTTGTTTTAGTTTTTAGCTCACACATTGTGATAATGAAATGACCCCAACATTGCAGTAATAAAATTATTCAAATATCAGGAGGGCATTTTCACTTTAACGTTAATGTAATTCCAACAAAATAAATACCTGAAAAAATTTAAATAAAAATAAAAGTCCTATTTCTGATCCCTACCTTTCTCTCTCGCCCTTGTGTTCTCTCATTTTTAATAGCTCCAGGTTTAACACTAACAACACAGCCTTAGTTGGCTTCAATACTCCTGTTCGGTGTGATTATTACAAAGTTATGAAGAAGGCAAATGTGGCACAGGGTAAACAATGCCAAAAGTGACATAGTACAAGTCGTGTTCAAACCAGGGAGCATTGAGAGAGGAATAAAGTCTCATTGGTGAAATGTAACTGCTCCTTGTACCCTTCCTTCATAGAATCTCATTCAAACGTCACAATATATTGATTAAAGGCCGAAAATCTTTGCCTGTTTTATCGAGATGGGAGGGTAATGCCACTCCACCTACATTTTGAGGGTTGGATTTTTGGGAGGGATCCGTTTCCGCCAATGTTACGCCCAATTTTTCTTCCCGCTGATTTTTCTGGTCTGGATGGAGTGGGGGGAGGGGCATTCCCTATATCTACCCCTTTATCAGAGAACACACATGCATGATGTAAGGCAGGGCAAGGAGTGGCTGGATGCTGACGGGGGTGAGGAACCTGGAGCTCAGCATCAAGAGAATCAGTACTCAGAGGAATCTAAGGTAGCGGTACTCGTACCTTGGCTGCCTTGGTCAGGTCATTAAGCTTTTTGCAGCACTGCTCTGTTGTCCTGGAGTGAGGGTGATGGCACCCAGTGCTATCCTGTGTATAACACAGTCTGGCTGTGTGTTATCCATATACTGAGTAAAATTATGGGGATGTGTTCAAAGGAGAAGACAGCTGTGAGCCACCTTAAATCTGCCCTGCAACCATATTTTGTACTTTCAGTGTTAAATATGAAAACGTGTTATGTGAATTCCCTCAGCCTCACGAAGCTTATCCATCGAGCAGCTGAGCCATAAAGGCCAGAAAGGTCTCAGCTTCCATCCCTGTTCTGTACTGAGTTCGTTGACCACAGCCAGGGCAGCAGTAAGAGGCACTACAGCTGTCTTCATGCCCCCCTGAGCTACCGAGGGGAGAAGAATCAGTCAGAGTTCCTAGTCCCTGCTTGTGACCTCTATCCAGCCGGTAGGTGCATGTGTTTTGTACATAAGCTGAGGTCGGGTTGTGGGTCATGTTGGCTGCTGACACTGCATGACTTGCAGCCAGTTGAGTGATGCAGCCTAGTGTGGTTATCGTCTGCGGATCTGGGCCTGAGCATGGAGGGCATGGGAGGAAATTGGAGTGAGGAGGAACCTGCCAGGGAGCACCAGTGCTTCGAAGTAATTTAAATTCTTTGAACTCTCCACTTTGTTCAATTAGTGCTGTTAGCTCTTGTCTGTGGTGACTGCCAGGAACTAACATCCTGCTCCGCAGCTCAGTACCATCTTCAAACAAAGAACGAAGGAGCAAGGTCCCTGATGTACAAAAACAATTTTTATTAACAAACAAAAAAAAATGGTACTGTGGATCCTGTGTTCAGTCAGTGACACTATTTTTTAACATTCGGGGTTTAACCTTCAGCTGCCTAGGCCCGAAGCTCTGGAATTCCCTCCCTAAACCTCTCCGCCTCTCTACCTCTCTCCTCCTTTAAGATGCTCCTTAAAGCTCCTCTTTGACCAAGCTTTTGGTCACCTGTCCTACTATCTCCTTATGTGGCTTGGTGTCACATTTTATCTGATAATGCTCCTGTGATGCGCCTTGAGACATTTCACTACGTTAAAGGCGCTATATAAATGCAAGTTGTTGTTAAAAGCACAAGAGCTAGTTGCAGCTTTTGACATTGGCACTTTGCAAAACAGTCACGGAAGCTTCCAGAGCTCACAAGCACTATAATCAGAATTGGGAGAGTTACTGAGCTGTAAAATGTACATGTTGTCAAGAATAACCTGGCAACAGTGGAGTTTTATACAAAAAAACACAATGGGGCTGATTTTCCTGGCCTCTTCCCACCGTGGAGCTAGACACCTGAAGTGCCCAGCCCCAGAATCAACAGGGTTTATATAACCCAGTGGTACTCTCAGCACAGGCCCACCTCCTGGTCTCTAGCACCTGTGGTAGGGCCAGGAAAGTCAGGGGCAGGTCCAGGTCTCTCAGGCTGATCTCGGTGATTGGGTCCTTCTGACTGCTGATGGGGAGGGGGGGGGGATTCAAAAAGATTGGATGAGGCCTACCAGCAATTCAGCCTGCCCTTGGGACCGCTGTAAACCCATCAGATGGTAGCAGTTCAGGAGCAGATCACAGCATCATCCTTCCAAGGAGCCCCATTCTCTAATTAAGCAGGAGCCCACGGTACAAAGCGGCCTATAATTTAGCATTGTGATTGTCTGTCTCACCAGGAAAGCCATGGGTGGGCTCAGTGCTGCTGGGTTAGGGAGGAGGGAAAAATCATCCATTATTCCCAATCCTGATCGCTATCAAATGACTCCTACTGGAAATTATGAGCATGCATATCTCAGGTGAGGGCAGGGTCAGCTGTGATATTCTCCAGGGCCGAATAACCTGCTGACACTGATTGTCTATGCCCGCACCATGAAAAATGGCCACTCGAGTGAAATACTGGAACCCTCTGAGAGTTGGCGCCTTCGGGAGAGAAGGAGATTGAGAAGAAATTAATTTGTATGTGATATCATGGTGTGAAGTCGTGCTGTCATTAAACGTGTTCTGCTGTGCGATTGACCGCACTTCAAATTAAACCCTCAATCTCCTTGAATTGACTAACAATATGCATTCAGGCAGACTCGGGAATCTGCAGCCAACTGTTATCCTCACATGGTTTTATTTTTAAATTATCCTTCAAAGAATCCAAAATAATTAGCCAGCTGCTGAGACGGGCAAAACAGACATTAAACCTTCAAAGGCTCAGCTGGTAAATGCGCTGCGGGGTGTGGAGCTGTGACATACAGACCAGGAAGGTCCCAGCTTTGGTGCCAACGTTAATTAATCTCAGCTGGGGGTACAATAGGCACAGCCCCAATTAGCCTCGGTGTCCTTGGGCCAGACTGTGACATCTGCTGGAACGTGAATGCTCGTGGATTATGGGTGAGGATAGGAGCAGAGTCAGCTGTGGTGGTCTCCACATTCGAATAGCCGCCCTCCCCCCAACCACCCCTCACCCCAGCTCAGCTCCCGCCACACTCACTGCCTGGGCTCAGACGTGAAGAATGGTCAAGGTACCGGAGGGGCTGTCGACCGAACATTACAACACAAGTCAGTGCCTTCAGGAGGGGGAGAAATATTGGAACAAGAAACTAAAATATAAACAGTAAAGGTGCATGCAGTCACACCTCCACTTAGGCTTGATTCCTGTATGGTTCTGGTGTTGTATACACTGAAAAGAATCACAGAACTACAGCACAGAAGGAGGCCATTCGACTGACTGTGCCTGGGCTGGTGCTAGCTCTTCATCTGAAGCTGTCTGCTCTTATTCTATTTTCCTGCTTCTTTTTTTATATTCTTCCTTTTCACAAAATTAAACAATTCCCTTTTAAATTATGTTTTAGTCTCTGCCTCCATGGCCACTTGTGGTAAAGCATTTCATGTTTTCTGTGTGAAAAGATTTCTAAAAGAAAAACCTCTTGGCTCTGTTTACGTGATCTTTTTAAAAATTAGGTATTTTTTTAAGGTCTATTTTGTAGAAAGCTTTGTTCCACAAATCTTTGGACATTAGGTGGTTCGAAACTTTCCCAGTATTTTTGTACACAAAGCTGTAAAATTTATCGGGAAATTCAACCATGTATCAATCCTGTTAATTAGCTTAATAACCAGCTTCCAGCATCTATTATCAAGCAGCCATTTTGTTCCCTCTCCTTAAGATACTAACTCAGTCTGGAGCAGTTCTGCCAGCCTGTATGAGAGGGAGTTTGTAGGCCATTTGACCAGGCTCCATGCTGTCCTCACCTGATATGCACTATTCTAATGCTTTATGGCTGGCCTCCCATCTTTCACTCTCTGTAAACTTGAGCTCATCCAAAACTCTGCTGCCCGTATCCTAACTTGCACCGAGTTGCGTTCATCCATCACCCCTGTGCTCGCTGACCTACATTGGCTCCTGGTCCGGGAACGCCTTGATTTTAAAATTCTCATCCTTGTTTTCAAATCCGTCCAGGGGCTCTCCTCTCTCTCCCTATCTCTGTGACCTCCTCCAGCCCTACAACCCTCCGAGTTCTCTGCGTTCCTCCAATTCTTGCCTCTTGCGCATCCCCTATTTTCATCGCTCCACCATTGGTGGCCGTGGTTTCAGTTTCCTAGGTCCTAAGCTCTGGAATTCCCTCCCATACCTCTCTGACTTTCTAACTCTCTCTCCTCCTTTAAGACTCTCCTTAAAACCTATCTCTTGTCACCTGTCCTAATATCTCCTTACGTGGCTCTGTGTCAAACTTCATTTGATAACTTGCCTGTGCCTTCGGAGGTTTTAGTACATTAAAGGTGCTATATAAATGCGAGTTGTTGTTGTTGTTGTTGTTGTTGTTGTTGCGCACTTTCCAGCAGAAGCCACTGAATGGCTCAAGGGACTGAAACCCTGGCTGATTTTTCCTCTTCCTTGCCAAGGAGCACTAAGGTAACCACTCCTGCCCTAACTGAGTAACTCTGTGCAGACCAGGGATTGAACCTGGGGCCATCCTGGCATGTGTGACTCATACCCACACTGAGTCACAAGAGGCCAATGATACTTTACCGTGGATTGTGGAAACACATTCCCTGCTCCAGCTTAGTCATCAAGTTCTCTGCAATTGGCAACTGGATTCTAAACCACTTAAATGACACTTTACTGGCTTAAAAAGTGTGAACACTCCATTATTATAGTCATCGTCTGCTTCACTTCCACTGATATTAATAAATGCAAAGAACAAGCTGCAAATCAGGAGAAAGGGTCACTTTAACTGTACAGTTATGACAAGCAATACCTTGCATTTCAAATTTGCACTGCTTTTTTTGTTCTGAGTGATTGGGATGGGTGAATCTCTTATTTATAACAACAACAAAAATTTGCATTTATATAGCACCTTTGAGGTAGATGGCACTTCGCAAAGGCATAATCAGATAAAAATGGATGCTAAGCCAAAGAAGGTGATATTACATGGAATTACAAAGAATTTGTAGCACAGAAACAGGCCATTTGACCCAACTGGTCTATGCCAGTGTTTATGCTCCACAAAAGTCTCCTCCCACCCGACTTCATTGATATCAGTATATCCTACTATTTCTTTCTGCCTTAAGTGTTTATCTGGCTTCCCCTTAAATGCATCTATGCTATTCGCCTCAACTACTCCATCTGGTAGCGTGTTCCGCATTCTAATCACTCTCTGAGTAAAGAAATTTCTCCTGAATTCCTTATTGGATTTCAATGAGGATTTGAATATTAGGAGCAGTGACCAAAAGCTTGTTAAAGAGCTGGGTTTTAAGGAGGGTCTTAAAGAACGAGCGGGAGGCGGTGGGGTTTAGGGAGAGAATTCCTGGGAGTGGGGCCTAGGAGACTGAAGACAAGGTAGTCAATGGTTGAACGAAGGAAAGGGCTGCACAAGTGGCCAGAGTTGGAGAAATGGTAAGTTTGGGGTAGGGGGTTGTAGGGCTGGTGGTAGTTACAGAGACTGGGAGGGGCATAGCCATGAATGGATTTAAATACATGGATGAGAATATGCCTTTGTGTGAACTTAGAGAGTACAAGACAAGAACAGTAGAAAAGGGGTTATTTTAAATAAGGAAAAGCTTGGAAGGACTGTATGATTATTCAGGTGAGGAGGACAGGTTTGGATAAAAAGTCCTTTTAGTGATTTGTGAATCTGTACCCCCAGATCCCTTTGCGCCTCTACCTCATTTAAACTATTATTTTCCAAGGCATAGGTGGCCTCCTTCCAACCTAAATGTACCACCTCACACTTATCTACATTGAAATTAATTTGCCATTTACATGCCCATTCTGCAAGCTTATTAATGTCTTCTTGTATTTTGTCGCAGTCCTCCTCAGTATTAACTGTAGCCCCCAATTTGGTGTCATCCGCAAATTTTGATATTGTACTTCCAATTCCCGAGTCCAAATCATTTATTTAATGGTAAACAACAGCACCAATCCCTGCAGACCACTTCCCACCTTTTGTCAATCTGACAAACGACCTTTAACCCCCTACTCTCTTTTTTTGTTTTGTAGCCAGTTTGCTATCCATTCTGCTACTTGTCCCCTGACTCCACATGCTCTGACCTTAGTCATCAGTCTACAGTGCGATATCTTATCGAAGGCCTTTTGAAAGTTCATGTATATCACATCCACTGCTTTACCCTTGTCGACTCTTTCTGTGACTTCTTCAAAGAATTCAAAAGGTTGGTCAAGCATGACCTTCCCTTTTGAAATCCATGCTGACTATTCTTTATTATATTTTTGGTCTCTAGATGTTTTTCTATTACATCTTTGAGTAAAGATGCCAATGGGGCAGAAATCACTCCCGAAATAATGGAGAGCTCAACAGCGCTCTCCATTGTTAGTGGCAAAATGGAGGAGTAAGTTCCGGCCTTCGCACATGCACAGTGAAACGCGGAAATCCAGAACTTGCTCCTGGTGGTTCACCGGTGATATGACAGCTTCGAATTAAAGGGCCATCGCACGCTGCAATCAGGGAAATCATTGAAAAAGTGCAAACTTGCTTATCTACCCAGCAGAAAAGTAACAAATTACGCCACCAAACAGGTATGCTTAAAAATACAGGTCTAAACTAAGTTTTACAGTGCGGTTAGTCTTAATGACTGCCAAACAACTAAAAATTAACTTTTAAAAATGTGGAGTCTCATTACTCCTTATTTTAATAGCTTTCGGTCATTCAAAAAATGTTTTAAAATTAAACATTATTTTGTACTTTTACCTTCTGTCTCTTTTATTTAATTCAATTATTTCTTACCCTCTTTTTTTCTCTATCTAAAACTGTTTTTACGTTGATTAAAAATGTTGTACCTTTCACTTCCTGGTTTAACGTTCCAAGCCTGCAGATACAGTGAACGCAGCTGTCAAAAATGCTGCTATCTGATTGGTCGAGGGGAGAGATCAATCCTCTCTCTTCTCCCAGGGTCCTAGCTTCGCCTGAACTGACGCTGGGCTCTTCTCCGCTTCCTATTCGAGGCCAATCGAAAGACCGTGGTAAGTTAGTGGGTTTAAATAAATCTATGGAGTGGCGAGGAATGTTGGTTCACCACTCCGACCGATTTCCAGTGTCTTTCCTACCACCGATATTAAGCTGGTCTATAATTCTCTTGATTTGTTTTTGACTCCCCTTTTGAATATAAGTGACCAAAAGTTGCTTTTAACCACACTTGGCTGACTCCCATGCTTGAGACAGAGAGAGGGAGACAGATAGATGCAGGGAGGGGCAGAGAGGGAGGGAGACAGGCAGAGGCAGAGAGAGAGACACACACAGAGGGAGGGGGGGCCATGAAGCAATGAAGGATAACAAATGTTAAACACAGCTCATGGTATGCATTAGAACTGGACAGATTTGTAATGGCAAGTTAAAATAGCCAGTTCCTCCCTGTAAAAAAGACACATCCCTTCATTGTCAACATAGGAGTTAAAGACAATTAACCCTTTCATTGAAGAATGATGAAAATATGGATCCAACATAAGTTGTCAATTTCACTTGTGCCAGATCATGTGAGTTGAATCATAATTACCATTTGAAAGGGTTTTTTTAAATATGAAGAAAAACAACACAAAGAACTTTATTCTTTCAATTGTTGAACCTGGGAGCAAATCCCACCCAGATGAAAGGATAAAGGTGTCACTAACTGACAAAGGAATTTTATTTCTCACAAAATTCTAGAAACAAGTTTTGAATTTCACGCTCATTAGCTGGAGCACAGAGCAGGCATTGCAAAGAGAGCAGATCTTGAACCGATTGGGAACTTGAGAATTTAGTGAGAGTGGGAATTAGGTGTAGAACGAGAAGGAGGTGCAAATTTAAAAAAAAAATAAAAAGGAATTATCCATAAATAAATATAAACTAAGATATGGCAGAGCAGGTTGTGTGTCTGGACTGCAGTGTGTGGTAGTTTGTGGACATCGACAATGTCCCGAGTGAACACATCTGCTGTAGATGTCTCCGCCTCGAATCTCTCCAGCCCAGTCATTGAACTGGACTGCGAGTTGGAGACACTCCGACACATAAGGGAGGAGGAGGAGGAGTATCTGGACAGTTTGCTCCAAACCTCGGTCACACCTCGTAGAGAGGTACAGGATCAGAACGGGGTTGGTGTGACCGATAGTGCACAGAGTAAGGGGAACCCAGGTGAGATAGAGAACGAGGATCCACAGAAACTGATCCTATCCAACGGGTACAATGTACTTGCTACCTGCGAGGATAAGGATAAGGACTGTTGGAAGGACAGCCAGAATGCTGACCATGGTACCCTGGAGCAGGAGGCTGTCCAAAAGGTGGGGGGAGGCGGAGGTGAAGCGGAAGTGGTAGTTGTAGGGGATTCAGTAATTAGGGGGATAGATCGCATCCTTTGTAAGCAGGATTGAGAGTCCCACATGGTATGTGGTCCACCTGGTGCCAAGGTGAGGGACATCTCGAACTGGCTTAAAAGAATATTGGAGAGGGAGGGGGAGTGTCCACTCGTCGTGGTCCATATTGGGACCAACAACATAGGAAAGAGTAGGCAAGAGATCCTGTTCAGAGAATACCAGGAGCTAGGAGCTAAATTAAAAAACAGGACCACAAGGGTTATAAGAACATAAGGAATAGGAGCAGAAGTAGGCCATCTGGCCCCTTGAGCTTGCTCTGCCATTCAATAAGATCATGGCTGATCTTTGACCTTAACTTCACTTTCCCGCCCGATCCCTATATCCCTTGATTCCCTTAGAGTCCAAAAATCTATCGATCTCAGTTTTAAGTGCACTCAATGACTGAGCATCCACAGCCCTCAGGAGTAGAGAATTCCAAAGATTCACCACCCTATGAGTGAAGAAATTCCTCCTCTTTTCAATCCTAAATCTTTGGATTATTACCCGAGACACGTGCAAATTGGCAAAGGGATAAGCAGATTAGGAAGATGAACATGTCTCTGAAGGAGTGGTGTGGAAAAGAGGGGTTCCATTTAATGGGACACTGGCACCAGTAATGGGACAGGAAGGAACTGTACCATTGGGACGGGCTCCACCTGAACCGGGCTGGGACCAGGGACGGAGCAGAAATGATAAACAGGGCGGTCACAAGGACTTTAAACTAGTAAATGGAGGGGGGGGGGGCGGAGAGGGGAGGGCTCAGGTGAAAAAGGTAGTATAAATAATAATTCTAAAACAAACAAAAAGGAAGAGAATAGAATGATAATCAGAAATCATGCTTTTTAATGGGAAAACTAAAAGATGTAAAGTAATTAAATTAGGAGAGAGAAATAAGAAATGTGTGAGAAAAACAACATTAAAGCAGAAGGACGGGTTAGGGTATGTGGCCCAAATAAGTATTTTTTATACAAACGCACGGAATATAGAGGGACAATTTGAATGAATTGCAGGTGCAAAGTCAACTTAGAGGGTACAACATGGTACCCATTACTGAGACATGGCTACAAGATGGTCAGGACTGGGAACTGAATATACCAATGGGAATCAGGGGGAAAACTCTCCAGTGGCTGGAGTCATACCTAGCACAAAGGAAGATGGTAGTGTTTGTTGGAGGCAAATCATCTCAGCCCCAGGATATTGCTGCAGGAGTTCCTCAGGCAGTGTCCTAGGCCCAACCATCTTCAGCTGCTTCATCAATGACCTTCCCTCCATCATAAGGTCAGAAATGGGGATGTTCGCTGATGATTGCACAGTGTTCAGTTCAATTCGCAACCCCTCAAATAATGAAGCAGTCCGTGCCCGCATGCAGCAAGACCTGGACAACATCCAGGCTTGGGCTCATAAGTGGCAAGTAACATTCGCGCCAGATAAGTGCCAGGCAATGACCATCTCCAACAAGAGAGAGTCTAACCACCTCCCCTTGACATTCAACGTCATTACCATCGCCGAATCCCCCACCATCAACATCCTGGGGGTCACCATTGACCAGAAACTTAACTGGACCAGCCATATAAATATTGTGGCTACAAGAGCAGGTCAGAGGCTGGGTATTCTGTGGCGAGTGACTCACCTCCTGACTCCCCAAAGCCTTTCCACCATCTACAAGGCACAAGTCAGAGTGTGATGGAATACTCTCCACTTGCCTGGATGAGTGCAGCTCCAAAAACACTCAAGAATCTCGACACCATCCAGGACAAAGCAGCCCCACTTGATTGGCACCCATCCACCACCCTAAACATTCACTCCCTTCACCACTGGTGCACTGTGGCTGCAGTGCGTACCACCCACAGGATGCACTGCAGCAACTCGCCAAGGCTTCTTCGACAGCACCTCCCAAACCCTCAACCTCTACCACCTAGAAGGACAAGAGCAGCAGGCACATGGGAACAACACCACCTGCACATTCCCCTCCAAGTCACACACCATCCCGACTTGGAAATATATCGCCGTTCCTTCATCGTCGCTGGGTCAAAATCCTGGAACTCCCTACCTAACAGCATTGTGGGAGAACCTTCACCACACGGACTGCAGCGGTTCAAGAAGGCGGCTCACCACCACCTTCTCAAGGGCAATTAGGGATGGGCAATAAATGCTGGCCTCGCCAGCGATGCCCAAATCCCATGAACGAATGAAAAAAAACAGGTTATAAGGTCTATAGGAAGGATAGAGAAACTGGTAGAGGGGGAGGAGTAGCTTCAGTAACTAAGGATGAAATTACTTCAATGATGAGAGGATATTTTCAGTTTATTTTCAGTTAAGTTTAGTTAGTAATCTAATAAATTGAGGCATGGCAGAGTACCTCAGACCCCTCGAGTGTACATCTTGTGCCATGTGGGAACTCCAGGACACTTCCCGTCCTGGACAACCACAGGTGCAGGAAGTGTCGTCAGCTGGAGGAGTTCCAGCTCCGGGTTTCGGAGCTTGAACAACAGCTGGTGTCACTGCAGTGCATCCGCAAGGCTGAGACCTACGTGGATAGCACGTTTCTGGAGGTGGTCACCCCACAGCTTAAGAGAGTGCAGCCAGAGAGGGACTGGGTAACCGCCAGACTGACAAGGAGAACCAGACAGGTGGTGCAGGAGTCCTCTGAGTGCATCTCACTCTCTAACCAGTATTCAGTTCTGAATGCTGGTGAGGGAAAGGGTACCTCTGGGGAGTGCAGCCAGAGCCAAGACCATAGCACCATGGGTGGCTCAGCTGTACAGGGAGGGAGGAGAAAGGTCAGGAGAACAATAGTGATTGGGGATTCTATAGTTAGGGGAGCAAACAGGCCTTTCTGTGGCAGCAGACGTGATTCCAGGATGGTATGTTGCCTCCCTGGTGCCAGGGTCAAGGATGTCACTGAGCGGCTGCAGAACATTCTGAAGGGAGAGGGTGAATAGCCAGAGGTTGTGGTCATATCGGTACCAACGACATAAGTAGAGAGAGGGATGAGGTCTTGCAGGCATCTCTTTCCTAACTCCATAAAAGCCCCCCGCTAAACCCCCCTTCCCCCACAGTATTAGCGAACCTCCCCACGAGGACATTGGTCTCAGCTCCGTTGAGGTGCGACCCGTTCGGCCTGTCCCACCTCCCCCAGAACTGGTCCCAATGCCCCAGGAATCGAAAAAAGGGGCATATGACAGATGTCAGGTTGATAACACAAGTGAGAACCAAAAAATTCAAAGGGACATGAGAAAGGAAATGAGAGGGGCAAAGAGAGAGTAAGAGAATAGACTGGTGGCTAACATAAAAGGGAATCCAAAAGTCTTCTATAGGCATATAAATAGTAAACGGGTAGTAAAAGGAGGGGTGGGGCCAATTAGGGACCAAAAAGGAGATCTACAAATGGAGGCAGAGGGCATGGCCGAGGTACTAAATGAATACTTTGCATCTGTCTTTACCAAGGAAGAAGATGCTGCTAGAGTCTCAGTAAAGGAAGATGTAGTTGAGATACTGGATGGGCTAAAAAATGATAAAAAGGAGGTACTAGAAAGGCTAGCTGTATTTAAAGTAGATAAGTCACCCAGTCCGGATGGGATGCATCCTAGGTTACTAAGGGAAGTAAGGGTGGAAATTTCTAAGGTACTGGCCATGATCTTCCAAACATCCTTAGATGCGGGAGTGGTGCCAGAGGACTGGAGAATTGCAAATGTTACACTCTTGTTCAAAAAAGGATGTAAGGATAAACTAGCAACTATCGACCAGTCAGTTTAACCTCGGTGGTGGGGAAACTTTTAGAAATGATAATCCGGGACAGAATTAACAGTCTTTTGGACAAGTGTGGATTAATAAAGGAAAGCCAGCATGGATTTGTTGAAGGTAAATCATGTTTAACTAACTTGATAGAGTTTTTTGATGAGGTAACAGAGAGGGTAGATGAGGGCAATGCGTTTGATGTGGTGTATATGGACTTTCAAAAGACATTTGATAAAGTGATGCATAGGCTTGTCATCAAGATTGAAGCCCATGGAACAAAAGGGGCAGTGGCAGCATGGATACAGAATTGGCTAAGGGACAGGATGTGGAGATGCCGGTGATGGACTGGGGTTGACAATTGTAAACAATTTTACAACACCAAGTTATAGTCCAGCAATTTTATTTTAAATTCACAAGCTTTCGGAGATTTTCTCCTTCCTCAGGCAAATGTTTCAAGATCTCCAAAAGATCTTGAAACATTTGCCTGAGGAAGGAGAAAATCTCCGAAAGCTTGTGAATTTAAAATAAAATTGCTGGACTATAACTTGGTGTTGTAAAATTGTTTACAATAAGGGACAGGAAACAGAGAGTAGCGGTGAATGGTTGTTTTTTGGAGGGAGGTGCACAGTGGTGTTGCCCAGGGGTCGGTACTAGTGACGATCCGGATTCTTTCCCCTCAGTCTGGTTCAGTAAAAACTGAAGTCGAGTACATTTTAAAGTTCAACATAACTTTAATAGCAGGGTTCTTAGTCTGCAGCATTGATTTGGACTCCTGATAGAGTCCCTCTATGCTGGCAGAGCAAGAACAAAAACATACAGAAATCCACACGTTTTTATACAAATCAATAGGGTTGGAACATACTTAACGAGGGTCAACACCAATCATAAGCCGGGCATAGGTTGCCATGCGAGGTTACATTATTTCCGGCCAATCATAAATCGTCCATGTGCTGATCATGTTGCTGTTAGACATCAAAGGGGATACTTCCTCACCTTCCAACTTGGAATGTTCTTTCAACTTTGGCTAAGCTCGTTACCTATATTGATCTGCCATAAACATGGAGACATTCAGACCAGTCCTTGAATCACATCAAAGACTCTACATTGCTAAGACCATGCAAACCTGCTGACTACACAAACATATGGCCCAGCAGGAGGCCAGGCCACCTGTACCAATCTCAGTTACTAACTAATTCACCCTTTCTAACCATTTTGCATTCTGCTTCTTTGCCACGTAGGCATTTTAATATTTTACCGAAAACTGACCACGCAGGGATTCTCACTAGGACCACTGCTTTTCTTGATATATATTAATGACTTGGACTTGGGTGTACAGGGCACAATTTCCAAATTTGCAGATGGTGATAGACTTCAAGAGGATACAGACAGGTTGGTGGCATGGGCGGACATGTGACAGATGAAATTTAACGCAGAAAAATACGAGGTGTTACTAAAGGGCACAATTCTAAAAGGGGTATAAGAACGGAAAGATCTGGGGATATATGTGCACAAATCGCTGGAGGTGGCAGAGCAGGTTGAGAAAGCGGTTAAAAAAGCATACAGGATCCTGAGCTTTATGAATAGGGGCATTGAGTACAAAAGCAAGGAAGTCATGATGAACCTTTATAAAACACTGGTCCGGCCACAACTGGAGTATTGTTTCCAGTTCTGGGCACCGCAATTTAGGAAAGATGTGAAAGCCTTAGAGAGGGTACAGAAGAGATTTGCTAGAATGATTCCAGGGATGAGGGACTTTAGTTACGTGGATAGACTGGAGAAGCTTGGGTTGTTCTCCTTGGAACAGAGAAGGTTGAGAGAAGATTTGATAGAAGTATTTAAAATCATGACGGGTCTAGACAGAGTCGATAGAGAGAAACTGTTCCCATTGGCGGAAGGGTCCAGAACCAGAGGACAGAGATTTAAGGTGATTGGCAAAAGAACCAAAGGTGAAATACGAGTGGTTAGGATCTGGAATGCACTCCCAGAGGAGGTGGTGGAGGCAGATTCAATCATGTCCTTCAAAAGGGAACTGGATAAGTACTTGAAAGGAAAAAATTTGCAGGGCTACAGGGATAGGGCGGGGGAATGGAACTAGCTGGATTGCTCTTGCATATAGCCGGTACGGACTTGATGGGCTGAATGGCCTCCTTCTGTGCTGCAACCTTTCTATGATTCTATGATGCTATAACGAGAGGTATGCACACAGTGGAGACTTTATGGGTAGAATTAAGAAATAGAAAAGGATTTAAGTCTGTAATGGGAATTGTGTATAGGCCCCCTGGTAGCAGCTATGAAATGGCAGAATGTATAAATGCAGAGATTAGACAAGCATGTAGCAAAGTCTGAGTGGTTTTAATGGGGGATTTTAACTTTCAAATTGATTGGGATAAGCAGGCGATCTCATGTCATAAAGATAACAAATTTCTTGAGTGTTCAGGACAGCTTTCTGCAACAATATGTCTTAGAACTAACAAGGGGCAGGCTATATTAGATTTAATAATGAGCGATGAGCCAGATTTAGTTAACATTCTAACGGTGCGTGAACATTTATCTAATAGCAATCATAATATGATTGAGTTCAATTCTGTGTTTGAAAGGGAGAAACCCATAACAGCTACTAAGATTCTAAATTTAGATAAGGCTGACTTCAACAGGATGAGACAGAGACTGTTCACAGTAAACTGGGCAAATCTATTATTGGGTAAAACGACAAAAGATCAGTGGGACGTGCTCAAAAAGGAATTTAGCGTGATATAGAACCAGTTTATACCCCTACGGGATAAGAGCTTTACTTGCCAAAAAAAACAGCCATGGACGACAAAAGAGGTAAGGGACAACATAAAACTAAAAGAAAAAACATACAAAAATGCAAAAAATAGCACAGATCCTGGTGACTGGGAGAGATACAAAGAACAGCAAAGGGTAACAAAACTGATAGTAAGAGCTACAAAAGAAACTTGCAAGGGATATCAAAATCAATGCAAAAATTTTTTACAATTATATTAAGAAAAAGAGGGTGGTCAAGAGCAATGTGGGCCCCTTAAAAACTGACAATGGTGATATTATAAATGAAAATAAGGAAATGGCAGACATGTTAAATAATTACTTTGTATCAGTATTTACAGTAGAGGAAGAGGATAGCAGGCCAGACACTCCAAGGAAACTAATTTTGAATCAGGGACAGGGACTCACCGTAATTAACTTAAGCAAATTAACAGTAATGAAGAAGATAATGGCACTAAAGAGTGACAAATCCCCAGGATCAGATGGCTTCCATCCCAGGGTTTTAAGGGAACTAGGCGAGAACATTGCAGAACCCTTAACTATAATCTTCCAAAGTTCTTTCAATTCAGGATCTGTCCCTTTAGATTGGAAAATTGTAGGATGTGACTAGTGGTGTCCCACAGGGATCCGTGTTGGGGTCTCAACTATTCACTGTATTTATTAATGACTTAGATGACAGGATAGAGAGCCGCATATCCAAGTTTGCCGATGACACAAAGATAGACAGTATTGTAAGCAGTGTAGATGGAAGCATAAAATTACTGAGAGATATTAATAAATTAAGTGAATGGGCAAAACTGTGGCAAATGGATTTCAATGTAAGCAAGTGTGAGGTCATCCACTTTGGACCTAAAAAAGATAGATCAGAATACTTTCTAAATGGTGAAAAGCTCAAAACAGTGGAGGTCCAAAGAGACTTAGGGGTCCATGTACATAGATCATTAAAATGTCATGGACAGGTACAGAAAATAATCAAAAAGGCTAATGGAATGCTGGCCTTTATATCTAGAGGACTAAAATAAAAGGAGGTAGAAGTTATGCCACAGCTGTACAAAGCCCTGGTTAGACCACACCTGGAGTATTGGGTTCAGTTCTGGGCACCGCACCTTAGGAAGGATATATTGGCCTTGGAGGAAGTGCAGCGCAGATTTACTAGAATGTTACCTGGACTCCAAGGGTTAAATTACGAGGCAAGATTACACAAACTAGGGTTGTATTTTCTGGAATTTAGAAGATTAAGAGGTGATTTGATTGAAGTTTTCAAGATATTAAGCGGAATTGATAGAAAGAAGCTATTTTCGCTGGTTGGGGAGTCTAGGAGTAGGGGATGTAACCTAGAAATTAGAGCCAGGACTTTCAGAAGTGAAGTTAGGAAACTGTCCGACACGCAAAGGGTGTGAGAAGTTTGGAACTCTCTTCCGCAAACGGCAGTTGGTGCTAGCTCAATTTTTAATTTTAAATCTGAGATTGAAAGATTTTTATTAACTAAAGGTATTAAGGGATATGGGGCTAAGGTGGATATATGGAGTTAGGTCACAGATCAGCCATGATCTCATTGAATGGTGGAACAGGCTCGAGGGACGAAATGGCCTACTCCTCTTCCTATGTTCCTATTAAGCTGGGCAATGATACATTTTTCAATTCCCAAATATAGAATGGGTTAGACTCAGAGCAAATTTCCCTTCACTTTGCCTCATTAAGGCAATTTAACCCCTGACACTCAAGAATAAAAGGCGGGAGTTTACTCCTAGCGGAGGGACCGTCCGATAAAAGGCGGGATTTCAGAGCGCTGAGAACAGCTGAGAGGAGCCGAGCCGAGCGGAGGGAGCGTCCGATAAAAGGCGGGATTTCAGAGCGCTGAGAACAGCTGAGAGGAGCCGAGCCGAGCGGAGGGACCGTCCGATAAAAGGCGGGATTTCAGAGCGCTGAGAACAGCTGAGAGGAGCCGAGCCGAGCGGAGGGAGCGTCCGATAAAAGGCGGGATTTCAGAGCGCTGAGAACAGCTGAGAGGAGCCGAGCCGAGCGGAGGGAGCGTCCGATAAAAGGCGGGATTTCAGAGCGCTGAGAACAGCTGAGAGGAGCCGAGCGGAGCGGAGCTGCGACCGAGTTCGAAGTGACGTCAGGAATCAGATCGGGACGCGACACAGGGGAGGCACCTGATTGGTGAGTAGGTTCAGGTGAGTATTTCTACTTATCTACAGTAACTAAAGTAAAAAGAAAGGGGAGGTCTGCAGGTCTTATAGGAAGTAGCGTTTATTTTTTAGTGAATCAAGGTCCCTAGTGTAGTTAACATTCTCTAAATTAAGAACAATTTAAAGGAGTAAACTCCTTAAAGGGAGTGGTAAGTAGTTTTTCTTTCCTTTTTTTTCTCTTGACATTGTAGTTGTTGTTAAGCTAACTTAAGGGTTAAGTCATGGCAGGAGACCCCACAGCCGTGTTATGTTCCTCTTGTGGGATGTGGGAATTCAGGGATCCTTCCTGTATCCCTGATTCCTTCACCTGCGTGAAGTGTGTCCAGCTGCAGCTATTGTTTGACCGCTTGACGGCTCTGGAGCTGCGGATGGACTCACTTTGGAGCATCCGCGATGCTGAGAAAGTCGTGGATAGCACGTTCAGTGAGTTGGTCACACCGCAGATAAAAATTACTGAGGGAGATAGTGAATGGGTGACCAACAGACAGAGGAAGAGTAGGAAGGCAGTGCAGGGGTCCCCTGCGGTCATCTCCCTCCAAAACAGGTATACCGTTTTGGATACTGTTGGGGGAGATGGCTCACCAGGGGAAGGTGGCAGTGGCCAGGTTCATGGCACCATGGCTGGCTCTGCTGCACAGGAGGGCAGGAAAAAGAGTGGCAGAACGATAGTGATAGGGGACTCGATTGTAAGGGGAATAGACAGGCATTTCTGCGGACGCAACCGAGACTCCAGGATGGTATGTTGCCTCCCTGGTGCAAGGGTCAAGGATGTCTCGGAGCGGCTGCAGGACATTCTGGAGGGGGAGGGTGAACAGCCAGTTGTCGTGGTGCATATAGGTACCAACGATATAGGTAAAAAACAGGATGAGGTCCTACAAGCTGAATTTAGGGAGTTAGGAGTTAAACTAAAGAGTAGGACCTCAAGGGTAGTAATCTCAGGATTGCTACCAGTGCCACGGGCTAGTCAGAGTAGGAATGACAGAATAGCTAGGATGAATACGTGGCTTGAGAAATGGTGCAAGAGGGAGGGATTCAAATTCCTGGGACATTGGAACCGGTTCTGGGTGAGGTGGGACCAGTACAAATTGGACGGTCTGCATCTGGGCAGGACTGGAACCAATGTCCTAGGGGGAGTGTTTGCCAGTGCTGTTGGGGAGGGTTTAAACTAATATGGCAGGGGGATGGGAACCGATGCAGGAAGTCAGTGGGAAATAAAGTGGTGACAGAAACAAAAGGCAGTAAGGGAGAGTGTACAGAACATGACCGGACAGATGGTCTGAGAAAGCAGGGCAAAGACCAAGGGAAGTCTAGATTAAACTGCATTTATTTCAATGCAAGAAGTCTGATGGGCAAGGCAGATGAACTCAGGGCATGGATGGGTACATGGGACTGGGATGTTATAGCTATTACTGAAACATGGCTAAGGGAGGGGCAGGACTGGCAGCTCAATGTTCCAGGGTACAGATGCTATAGGAAAGATAGAGCTGGAGGTAAGAGAGGAGGGGGAGTTGCGTTCTTGATTAGGGAGAACATCACGGCAGTAGTGAGAGGGGATATATCCGAGGGTTCGCCCATGGAGTCTATATGGGTAGAACTGAAAAATAAGAAGGGAGAGATCACTTTGATAGGATTGTACTACAGACCCCCAAATAGTCAACGGGAAATTGAGGAACAAATATGTAAGGAGATTACAGACAGCTGCAAGAAAAATAGGGTGGTAATAGTCGGGGACTTTAACTTTCCCAACATTGACTGGGACAGCCATAGCATTAGGGGCTTGGATGGAGAGAAATTTGTTGAGTGTATTCAGGAGGAATTTCTCATTCAGTATGTGGATGGCCCGACTAGAGAGGGGGCAAAACTTGACCTCCTCTTGGGAAATAAGGAAGGGCAGGTGACAGAAGTGTTAGTGAGGGATCACTTTCGGACCAGTGATCATAATTCCATTAGTTTTAAGATAGCTATGGAGAAGGATAGGTCTGGCCCAAAAGTTAAAATTCTAAATTGGGGAAAGGCCAATTTTGATGGTATTAGACAGGAACTTTCAGAAGTTGATTGGGAGAGTCTGTTGGCAGGCAAAGGGACGTCTGGTAAGTGGGAGGCTTTCAAAAGTGTGTTAACCAGGGTTCAGGGTAAGCACATTCCTTATAAAGTGAAGGGCAAGGCTGGTAGAAGTAGGGAACCTTGGATGACTCGGGAGATTGAGGCCCTAGTCAAAAAGAAGAAGGAGGCATATGACATGCATAGGCAGCTGGGATCAAGTGGATCCCTTGAAGAGTATAGAGATTGCCGGAGTAGAGTTAAGAGAGAAATCAGGAGGGCAAAAAGGGGACATGAGATTGCTTTGGCAGATAAGGCAAAGGAGAATCCAAAGAGCTTCCACAAATACATAAAGGGCAAAAGAGTAACGAGGGAGAGAGTAGGGCCTCTTAAGGATCAACAAGGTCATCTATGTGCGGAACCACAAGAGATGGGTGAGATCCTGAATGAATATTTCACATCGGTATTTACGGTTGAGAAAGGCATGGATGTTAGGGAACTTGGGGAAATAAAGAGTGATGTCTTGAGGAGTGTACATATTACAGAGAGGGAGGTGCTGGAAGTCTTAACGCGCATCAAAGTAGATAAATCTCCGGGACCTGATGAAATGTATCCCAGGACGTTATGGGAGGTTAGGGAGGAAATTGCGGGTCCCCTAGCAGAGATATTTGAATCATCCACCGCTACAGGTGAGGTGCCTGAAGATTGGAGGGTAGCAAATGTTGTGCCTTTGTTTAAGAAGGGCGGCAGGGAAAAGCCTGGGAACTACAGACCGGTGAGTCTGACATCTGTAGTGGGTAAGTTGTTAGAGGGTATTCTGAGGGACAGGATCTACAGGCATTTGGAGAGGCAGGGACTGATTAGGAACAGTCAGCATGGTCATGTGAGAGGAAAATCATGTCTCACGAATTTGATTGAGTTTTTTGAAGGGGTAACCAAGAAGATAGATGAGGGCTGTGCAGTAGACGTGGTCTACATGGACTTCAGCAAATCCTTTGACAAGGTACCGCATGGTAGGTTGTTACATAAGGTTAAATCTCATGGGATCCAAGGTGAGGTAGCCAATTGGATACAAAATTGGCTTGATGACAGAAGACAGAGGGTGGTTGTAGAGGGTTGTTTTTCAAACTGGATGCCTGTGTCCAGCGGTGTGCCTCAGGGATCGGTGCTGGGTCCGCTGTTATTTGTTATTTATATTAATGATTTGGATAAGAATTTAGGAGGCATGGTTAGTAAGTTTGCAGATGACACCAAGATTGGTGGCATTGTGGACAGTGAAGAAGGTTATCTAGGATTGCAATGGGATCTTGATAAATTGGGCCAGTGGGCCGATGAATGGCAGATGGAGTTTAATTTAGATAAATGTGAGGTGATGCATTTTGGTAGATCGAATCGGGCCAGGACCTACTCCGTTAATGGTAGGGCGTTGGGGAGAGTTATAGAACAAAGAGATCTAGGAGTACAGGTTCATAGCTCCTTGAAAGTGGAGTCACAGGTGGATAGGGTGGTGAAGAAGGCATTCGGCATGCTTGGTTTCATTGGTCAGAACATTGAATGCAGGAGTTGGGATGTCTTGTTGAAGTTGTACAGGGCATTGGTGAGGCCACACTTGGAGTACTGTGTACAGTTCTGGTCACCCTATTATAGAAAGGATATTATTAAACTAGAAAGAGTGCAGAAAAGATTTACTAGGATGCTACCGGGACTTGATGGTTTGACTTATAGGGAGAGGTTAGACAGACTGGGACTTTTTTCCCTGGAGAGTAGGAGGTTAAGGGGTGATCTTATAGAAGTCTATAAAATAATGAGGGGCATAGATAAGGTAGATAGTCAAAATCTTTTCCCAAATGTAGGGGAGTCTATAACGAGGGGGCATAGATTTAAGGTGAGAGGGGAGAGATACAAAAGGGTCCAGAGGGGCAATTTTTTCACTCAAAGGGTGGTGAGTGTCTGGAACGAGCTGCCAGAGGCAGTAGTAGAGGCGGGTACAATTTTGTCTTTTAAAAAGCATTTGGACAGTTACATGGGTAAGATGGGTATAGAGGGATATGGGCCAAGTGCAGGCAATTGGGACTAGCTTAGTGGTATAAACTGGGCGACATGGACATGTTGGGCCGAAGGGCCTTTTTCCATGTTGTAACTTCTATGATTCTATGATTCTATATGAATAACTCATACAGCAGCTGTGGGACATTTCCATGTCCCATGGCAGTGACCCTCATGTCTAACAAAGCTGGCAAACTAGTGACAATTGGTGCTGAAATTCAGGCAGCTTTATTCTGTGAGCCCACAGTCCGTAGGAACTGGGTTAAAACAGGACAAACACATTTCCCTCCAGACTCTCACAGCCAGCAGACAGAAGAAACTTTCCATGGTGTCAGCCATGTCTCAGTGGATAGCATTCTCGCCTCTGAGTCAGAAGGTTGTGGGCTTAAGTCCCACTCCAAAGACTTGAGCACAAAAGTCTATGCTGACATTCCAGTGTTGTACTGAGGAAGTGCTGCACTGTCGGAGGTGCTGCCTTTCGAATGAGATGTTAAACCAACGTCCCATCTACCTTCTTGGGTGGACATAAAAGATCTCATGATACTATTTCGAAGGAGAGTAGGGGAGTTCTCTCTGGTGTTCTGGCCAATGGTTATCCCTCAACTAACATCATCTGGTTATTAACACACTGCTGTTTGTGGGACCTTGCTGTGCGCAGATTGGCCACTACATTTCCTACATTACAACAGTGACTACACTTCAAAAATACTTAATTGGCTGTAAAGTGCATTGGGAGATCTTGAGGTCATGGAAGACGCTATATAAATGCAAGTCTTTATTTTTGATTTGTTACTGAGATTGTGCGGGGAGGGGACAGCTTGCTGAAAAGGATTAATCAATGCATGTGGACTAGTTCCAGTTCTACTGTATAGTTTTATACTTTGGTATCTCGTTGTATCCTTTTGCTTCTGTGTGTTATTTTATCCACAATAGAACTAAAAAGTAGTTTTAGCCTGTATACAGTTGCTGGTTGGTGTGTTATTTTTCCAGCTACTGAGGTGACAGGACAACATGGTGGGAATCTCATGTGTTCTCCAGTAAAAGGTTCTTCCTGTGATTTGGGGTTATTTGTTAAACCTGCTACACTAACCTGTACATGGTAGAGAATAAAAACAAAGGATTCAGTTCATAAAGGTGTTGACCTGCATATAGAAATAGCAGTCCAGCGGGAGACATTAGAAATGCCTAAGCTTTGATACTTCCATCCCATTAGTCTGGGCTGGATTCAAACTCAGGCACTAGAGATGAAAGGATAAAATATTACCCGTTGAACCCCCTACACCCAAGAAGGTTGGATTTATATCAGTGAAAGCAGAGTTTAAAATTAAACATTAAAGTAGTGGGAAATTACAGCTGAGGAGGAATGTGAAAGAATATAAAATAAAGGATTCTCACTTATTAGGACTCCACTGTGACAAACTCTCCAACATAGTAACTGAATAATCAATTGGTGCCTCCAGCTCTTCCCCACCGTGTATCTTCAATAGCTGGACTTCATTAAAAATCAATTTTTATGGATTTACAAAAGGTATCAAGATGAGATAACACACACGGAACTGAGAAGGCCTGAGGGGATTCTAGTACAATAGGTCACAGGTACAAATGGAACTTAGTCCTGCATTTTCTAACTACATGGTGTGTTCAGTCAGGAGGACTCTGAGAAAGTGGTGGGTTGCAAGACACGCCTTCCATTTTTTATTCAGTCTACAGCATCAAAAAAACCACAACTGTATTTTTCATTGTATGTTTTTAACTGTCTAGCAATCAAGGCAGTCGCAATCCCAAAAGCTAGCTTCACTGCAGGAAATTTAAGGGAGAAGTGGATAGATATTTAAGGGAGTGGGTGCTTGAGACATAATTGGTTTTTGGGACTGGTCAGATGGCCTGCAGTCTCTTTTCCAATCCTGAATTGTCCTACTTACAGTTAATTCCTTTTAAATGGAAAAGATATTCTGTAGAAGTACCACCATTCACAATCCAGAATGCCACTGCCAGTGCTACTGCCTATGTGCTTTCAGTAGGATTGGCATCTTTGTTTTGGAATGCCAATCGAAAATAAATAATTTGGTGCCATCTTTGAGGAAGTGGCATCCCAAGTGGATTGCAGAAAGCCCTTGGTGTCTCCAGACTTCCAAATGGCATTTGACAAAATTCCACATGAAGCTCAGAGCTATGGAGATTCCAGATAAATCTTGGGACTGGATAAGAAATTAATTGAAGGGTGAAAAGTAATGGGTACTTGTTCGACGAGTTATGGTGAGGTGGGAAGAAGTACTGAACGGGGTGCCTCAGGGATAGGTGTTGGGACCATTACTTGTTTCTGATTTACATCCATAACTTTGATTCAAGAACTCAATGCAACTTGGTTACATTTACAGATGATACAAAGCTAGGAGGGGGAGTGGAATTGGAAGAGCAGCACAAATTAATGACAAAATGGGGTCGAATTCCTCGGGGGTTCTGCTGATTTCTCACCATACCTCTGGCAGGAGATTGGCAGACTCCCCAGGAGAATAGTGGAAACCCCTGGAGTTTCAACCATAAATTAAAAGGGTAAATTCATTATTCCCGTGCTTCAAGGGAGCACACCTTGGAGATGGGGTTAGAGGACACCTGAGTGCAGTTTTTGCTTGTAGTGCAGGATTGGTGAATTTATCCTCAGACATACCCCTTTTTTTGCATACATCGGCCTGCTTCTCGCTGCTCTTTCCTCTGTGTCATGTGTCGTCTCTGTGTCATTTCTCTCTGCATTTCCCCGGATTCGTAAAAGTTAAATTATGAACTGAGCTGTAGTTACCTGCAACGTCTGGGTTTCACACCACTTTGCATGTGTTTATTTCAATCAGTTTCTGTTACTATACCCAACATTATCTAAAGCCCATCTCATCATATTGTATTTTAATGGTGAAAACTTAAGGGAGTTTTGGCATGTGCTTAATTTGTTTGTTTTTTCACAACTCTCAATCAGACAGGTTGAAAAAGAATTGGGATCCAAATATCTTGAGTTGAAAGTCAGCCTGTCATTCCTTTCAAGGAATGCTGCTTATTTTAGCCCCCAAGGGGGCAGGTTTAACAAAACTGTTACTGACAGCCCAAAGGAAAATGTTGGCAGGATCACCCCTGATAATACGAGTGAGTGCCTTGTAGCCAAATGAAAATAACTTGTTGTTCATCTTGTTCTCTTGCCCTGGAAATGAATGGGACGCTTGCAGTCAGAACAGACTACAGCAGCTAGCTCATGCTTTGATCCACTTTGATTTCCAATTTATTTGTACACCTCATCCCCAATTTACAGGGAAGTGCCAATGTCTCACATCTAAATTCATTCCGGACTCAGACCCGAATGGGATCTCTTCTTCTTCTGAATGCTTTTTTTTCCCCTCCTCTATTTGGATTCGCTTCAAAAATAATTAATTTTCTTCAATTTGCACTCCGTTCTTTGATCCGCACTAGTTGTTGAATGAAGGCGGCTTTATTTAATCGGAGCTTCAAAAGGAGCTCAATGAGTTTATAGTCAGGTCCAAACAAATTAGGCTGGAACGAGAACTGACTGTTAATTAAACACAAAATCTGGGTTTCACAATCTACTGACACCCAGGGTTCATAATCTCCAAATACATGAAAGCCGGAGGAACAAACATAAAAAAAAGAGACGCGGAATTTGCTCAAAGTCCTTTTCCCCTTTGATCTGTTACTGAACTGTGATATATTTTTTCACTTTAAAGTCAATGCCGAAAATGACCCGAGGGAACATCTGTTACAGTAGAATTAGCTCGATGCTGCGGAACCATCTGGAGTGTTGTGCTGTTGATTTATCAGCCATGGACTAACGGACTAAGTGCTCGCAATGCGAGGCTGCAAGACAGTAACTAACCATATGGTAACTTCGAACTCTGGAGTGAACACAAATCAAATTCAACCCATATCCGTATTGCTCACTAAACCGTATCTTTTTAAATTTAGTAAAAACTGGAATTAAAATTTATGCTGGCGAAATGTTTTTAGATCAGGATTACTCGCTCTTTTTTGTCAACGGCCACAATCCCAATTTCTGCCTCTCTGTCTGTCTTCCTATCTACTTGCCCGGCAACATCCCGGATCTCGTGGACCGCAAGTGGGATATCATTACTGGGAATCATCATTTGTAACTTCACAAAAAGCTATCTGTCTGAATCCTGGCATCAGACACCTGAGCTACAAGGACACACGACTGAAGTTTGTTTACGCTCGAGAAGACTGAGAGAGGATCTTATCATGTTCAATGTTCTTAAGCGTTTTGATAAGTTGAACCCTGAGAAAGTGTTTACCATGGCCCTAAGAATGACAATGGACAGATCAGATAGAGCTGTTGGACAGAGGGTGGTGAATGCTTGGACTGGACAATCTAGGGAGGCGATCGAGGGTGATAACTTCAGTAATTTTAGGAGGGAGATGGTTAGATATTTGGGGAGAAAATCAATTGGGGATATAGATTTTGAACCGTGTATTTTGTTTTTGAACTCTGGGCCAGATGGATTCAAATGGCCTTTTCCTACGTGATTACCACAAACCCAAGTGAGTGACCCTCTGGTGGTATAATCATTTAATGTCAAAGTCAAACACACAGATCATGAAATGCCCATATCTACAACTCACAAGAGGTGCATGAATTTCATGCAATATTCAATCTACCCTTAAAAGAGATGAGTTAGCCCAAGAAGTACAGACCAAGTGCTGGAAAGTGGGATTAGGCTTGGTGGTTCATTTTCGGCTGGCGTGGACACGATGGGCCGAATGGCCTCCTTCTGTGCCCTAAATTTTCTATGACCCTATGATTCTATGAAGTAGTGGTTAGGTGATGACAAGGTTGGATATTCAAACCCCTTTAGGTTGTAGGAGAAGGAAAGACTGAGGGGGGTGAGGAGTTCCACAGTGTTGAGGTCCTAGGAAATAATGAGTTAGAGTAGGAGACCATGCTTTATTTCAACACATTGAGGCTGCCCCCTTGTGTTTGCTGATTTAGTTTACCTCAACCGAGATAGCAATTGAGGGATAACAATTGTCCTCAGTGTCCTTGGATTAGGGAGGGGAAAAATCAGGCCAGGTTCCTGTTGCTGATTGCTAGCCAGTCACTCTGACTGTTGGGGATGAGGACAGCACTAGGATTCACTGTGATGCTCCCCACAGTACAACAACCTACTGATGCTCACTGACTAGACTCACACATCAGGAATAGCAGTTTGACTCAGGTTCTGAGGGCCGCTGTCACCTGTTGTACTGCTCCTGGGAGAATCTGCACCTTCAGGAAAGGAGGGCTGAAAACCCAAGAAAGTTAATTTGAAGGATTTTGGCTGCTTTGGGGCAGATCCTGATGATTCAAAATGCTTTTTGCATTAAAAAGAAGTTGAATTATCCAGTGATTTACACTAAGCAATGCAAATAACATAGAAAAGTAGGAATTTGCTGCAACAAAATGGGACTATCAGTTAATTCTAATTAAACGACTTTGAATTGTGAAGAGCAAACTGTAATTGCTTCTAATTATTACTGTAATTAATTTCTATTTTACTACATTTTTCTCACCAGCTCATTGTGGCCTAAATGGAACACATGAAAGTGGGTGTGAGGAGAGGTCAGAGCCCAGCCAGTCTGTCCTTTGATCAGAACCAATGCAGAGCATTTTCATCTGATTTCTACCCTGGAACCCAGACAGTATCGCTCCACTCCCTGACTCAGCAAGCGACAAGTTTCCTTTTTGAACAATTCAACCTGGAAATATAGTCAGTTTCAAAATTTAACAACTCTAATTGTGAATTAATTACTCCTCACATTGTGGTTAGCTTGTGTTTTTCTTTGCCTGATATCATACTCCCAGCTCTTTTTTTGTTGCCACGTTGATTAGCATCATGAGTTCAGACACTGGGATCACCTCCACCCTTTATCTTTCTTCCATTTAGAACCGACAGAGTTTCCTGATGCCTGGTTCATATTCAGCTGGTCTTACAAAACCTCATCAAGATCATACTTTTGAAGTGTAGTCACTGTTGTAATTTAGGAAATATAGCAGCCAATTTGCACACAGCAAGGTCCCACAAACAGCCATGGAAAAATGATCAGATAATCTGTTTTTAGTGATGTTGGTTGAGGGATAAATATAGGCCAGGACACAGGGGAGAACTACCCTGTCTTCTTCCAAATAGTGCTATGGGATCTTTTACATCTACCTGAGAGGGTAGACAGAGCCTCGGTTTAATGTCTCATCCGAAAGACAGCACATCCGACAGTGCGGCACTTCCTCAGTACTGCACTGGAATGTCAGCCTGGCTTATGTGCTCAAGTCTCTAGAGTGGGACTTGAGTCCACAACCCTCTGGCTCAGAGGCAAAAGTGCTACCCACTGAGCCATAGCTGACACAAAGTAGTATAAATTCCTAGGACTGGTCTTTGAGGGACATCGACCCAGTGAGAACCATAATTTTAGCATCCCTGAGTTTGAGTTTTCACTTTTGGCACAAATCACTTGTTAAGGATCTTATTAAAAGCTTTATGATCAACCACATTACCATTGTCTACCAATAATATTGCAGATTCTTGCCAGCGGCCACTTCTGGACACACTTAGCATCCATCAGCTCTTCTTTATGTTATGTCCGAATAAACACTCAAATTGATGTGGTAATAACTAGTTGCTTTTATTTCTAGACCCTCTGGAGTATTCCGTCAAAGAATAACAAAGTAATAAAAGACATTGGAGTTTAATTGCTATGATGTACTTATTCCCATCAGGGGGGCATCTAATGTTCAGTTAACAATATGCAAGTATCATCCATATCACTTTAAACTCCTGATTTCATTTATAACTAATAGATCTCCCATGCTGTTCAGGAACTCGCCCATGAGAAGTGGTCTAATAAGGCAAATTCAGGTAACTGGAGCTACATGTGAACTTTTTGTCATCAATCAAGGGGAAACTCTAGCTGCTTATTAATATTTGGCTGACGGCCAGAAGAATTCAGCATAAAACTGTCTTTATTTCTCTTTTTTTTAAGATTGTTTTGCAACTGTAACAAAGTCTGACACTTTGAAGTGCAACATCTGAAGTGTGACACTTTGAAGTGTGAGGGCAAATATTTCTTCACTATTGTAAGCATGTCTAAAAGGTTAAGATCTGGTGCTAATCCCACCTGGATGGTAATGTGTTAACAGCACTCAAATTTCCTGGGTCAGCTCCTTTGCAACATTATTCACAGCTCTATGTGCAGACCAACAACAACAACTTGCATTTATATAGCGCCTTTAATGTAGTAAAAATGCCCCATGCGCTTCACAGCTGCATTATCAGACAAAATTTGTTACTGAACCACAGAGAGATATTAGGACAGGTGATCAAAAGCTTGGTCAAAGAGATAGGTTTTAAGAAGCGTCTTAAAGGAAGAGAGGTAGTGAGGCGGAGAGGTTTAGGGAAGGAATTCCAGTACTTAAGGCCTAGACAGCTTTACGTGTTACATCATGAAAGAAAGCAGGTAGTGCGATTATCAGCAAGTAAAGCCTGATTGATGGCACCAACAAGAAACCTCCAGCCATACTTGCAGGCACTGTCACATGGGTGTGGGAAAGTGTCTTCATAGGGTCCGGGTCAGCGGAGCTTGTGCCATCTGCTGTAAGGGCACCCGCTACTAACATGCACAATAGGGCTGGCACAGCCAGTGACAGAATCTGTCAGCCACTGCCTCTGGCTTTCTAGATAGGAGCTTCCTTTCTTTTTATTTTTATCTGTCACATCTTAATCATCTGTTCCTTCAACCTCGCTAAAAACTGCTAATGGGTTGAGATATTTTTTTGAGCCGTTCTAATGCTTTTTAGAAGTTTTGTTTCCCTCTCCATTGTGACATTCCCTTTAACTGACCACATCCCTTTAAATTTCACTTACATACAATGTTCTTGTTTTTCCCACCAGTGTGCTTCTTACACTTACATAAGAACATAAGAAATAGGAGCAGGAGTAGGCCAATCGGCCCCTCGAGCCTGCTCCGCCATTCAATAAGATTATGGCTGATCTGATCCTAACCCCAAATCTAAATTCATGTCCAATTTCCTGCCCGCTCCCGGTAACCCCTAATTCCCTTTACTTCTAAGAAACTGTCTATTTCTGTTTTAAATTTACTTGTTCTGGTCATCAGCTCATCCAAAACTCTGCTGCCCGTATCCTAACTTGCACCAAGACCCGTTCACCCATCACGTCTGTGCTCACTGACATAAATTGGCTCCTGGTCTGGCAATGGTTCGAATTTAAAATTCCCATCCTTGTGTTCAAATCTCTCCATGTCCTCGCCCCTCTCTGTCTCTGTAACCTCCTCCAGCCCTACAACCCTCTGAGATTTCTGCACTCCTCCATTTCTGGCCTCTTGCGCATCCCCGATTTCCATCGCTCCATTGCCGGAAATGACCTGAAATCTGCTACACAAACCTTCCTCCCGTCTCTATGAATTTACTTACCCCTACTGTTCAGCACTTAGCAACCTCGGACACCCAGTAATATTGAACACTGCCTTCCAATGGCATTTACCTGGATTTACAGGCACAAAAAGACACAGGAGGTGTCAGAAAGGCAGCCCTGCATCATTTAAATATGATAAAGAAGCCTGAATCAAGTGGGCACTTCTTCAGACCCCACCCCCTCACTGGAAATGCACATACAGGGCTCCATTAATATTTGCTGCCCTCAGTGCCATACGAACTGAAGCACATGGGGCATTATGGATAGGAAAGTCAACCTCACGATCTCTGGAGTTGTGAAGGTGCAGGACGTTTTTATATATAATCAACGTCTTACTACAGCTTCAGATGGTGTCTTCCCTGAAATGGAGGAGCTATTAATACACCTCCTTGTAGGTTTGGGCTCTGCCTATCCTTGTCAGTCACAGATACTTCTGAAAATAGGGTCCTTTCAGATGCATTCTCAAAGAGTTACAAGAAAATGTCAGGCATAAATTATCCTTCAAAACCCAATAAGCTCACACTCGTTTGGTTTCCCTTTACTCTCACTCGATGCTCTTGAATTCCTTCTTTGATATTTCCTGCTATGGGTGTCAGGGTAACAGGTATTTCCACTGACTATGTTTCTAACCCTTAAAAAATAAAATATTAGCTATTTTGTGACGTCGTATGAAATTCCCACCAGTGCAGTTCTTTCTGGACATTGGTACTGCCCAATTATCCTAACACAGTACAAAGGGATAGAGTGTGTTAGAAGATTCACACCTGCATTAATTAACGAGGACTTGTATGGAGAGACAGGCTGCCATTAGGCCACAGTCTCAATGCTGGGCCCCACTTGATCATTTTTCTCTTTGAACGAATAAAGTGACATGACTGACAAGGAAATAGCACACTGCAAAACACAAAAGTGTGAAAATGGTAGAATGTGAGATTGATGCAATTTTCAGACATAAGGAAAGCAGTAAGAAAGCTATTATCAGAGGGAATTTATGTCACTCTCTGGCCTGACTAATCCTCCAGGCTGGACAGGTCTGTCAACCAACCTTGCTCTTGCAGTACAGAGAATAAACCTTCATTAACAACCACTTGTCTCATCCTTTGTTAGATCCAAAATGGAAAGAGAGAGGAGGAAGAGAGAGAAGGGACATGATGGTGCTGTGGATTACAGACTGGCCTTCCACTTTTGCAACATGGATTCAAATCCAGTCTCGACTGATAGCTGTAAGGGTCCTTAACTAAATATGTTTAGGCAGCCTCAATTCAGTTCCTGGTGGGTTTGGGCAAACAACATAAACTGCCCTGAATCTATTCCTCAACATTAACAGCTAGGGACAGGGATAGGATCAAGGCAGTGAGTCAATTAGAAGGTCAAGGATTGGATTATGAGCAGGGCAGAGAATGGGATAAGTGAGACACAGGAACAGGGATAAGAGTAGGGCAGGGAGTGGGATGGATAGTACTGGATTAGTAATCCAGAGGCCTGGGCTAATATTCCAGAACTAATAATAAAAGAATTAGTTCAAATTGAATTCAAATCCCACCATGCCAGTTTGAGAATTTGAATTCAGTTTTTAAAAATCTGGTACCAATAAGTGACCATGAAGCTGTCGCATTGTTCACTAATTTTCTTTAGGGAAGGAAACCTGTTGTCTTTACCCGGTCTGGTCTAAATGTGACTACAGTCCTGTGCCATGGTTGACTCTTAACTGCCCTCTGAAGCAGCCACTTAGTTCTAGCAAGACTGATTGGGGCAACAAGGGATGGGCAATAAATGCTAGCTTTGCCAGTGATGCCTACATTCTGAGAATGAATTAGAACTATTACATGTCACCCTGTGGTTACATGTGCTCCTGTGAATACAGATACCCCTGTGGTTATATGTCTTGTGTAGTTACACTTACACTTACCACTGTGGTTATTCCCGTGGTTAATTTGCTCCTGTGGTTACACATAGTCCAATGGTTACAGATATCCATGTGTTTACATGTGCATGTGGTTCAAATACCCCATGGCTACATGTATTCCAGTGGTTACATTTTTCCAGGGGCTTCACATACCCCAGAGGTTACTAATGCCCCTGTGTTACATGTATTCCAGTGGTTTCACATACCCCAGTGGTTACATGTATTCCAGTGGTTTCACATATCCCTGTGGTTACATGTATTCCAGATGTTACACATATTCCTGTAGTTACATGTATTCCAATGGTTACACATGGATGTAGTATATTTGGATTTTCAAAAGGCATTCAATAAGGTGCCATATAAAAGGTTGTTACGCAAGATAAGGGCTCATGGGGTTGGGGTAACATATTAGCATGGATAGAGGATTGGTTAATGGACAAAAAACAGAGAGTAGGAATAAATGGGTCATTTTCAGGTTGGCAGACTATAACTAGTGGAGTGCCGCAAGGATCGGTGCTTGGGCCTCAGCTATTTACAATCTATATTAATGACAAAGGGTCCGAGTGTAATGTATCCAAGTTTGCTGAAGATACAAAGCTAGGTGGGAAAGTAAGTTGTGAGGAGGACACAAAGAGTTTGCAAAAGGATATAGACTGGTTAAGTTAGTGGGCAAGAAGGAGGCAGATGGAGTATAAAGTGGGGAAATGTGAGGTTATTCACTTTGGTAGGAAGAATAGAAAAGCAGAATATTTTTTAAATGGTGAGAAACTATTAAATGTTGGTGTTCAGAGAGACTTGGGTGTCCTCGTACAAGAAACACAAAAAGTTAGCATGCATGTACAGCAAGTAATTAGAAAAGCAAATGGCATGTTGGCCTTTATTGCAAGAAGGTTCACTAGATTAATTCCTGGGACGAGAGGATTGTCCTATAAGGAGAGGTTGAGTAGAATGGGCCTATACTCTCTGGAGTTTAGAAGAATGGGAGGTGATCTCATTGAAATATATAAGATTCTGAGGGGGTTGACAGGGTAAATGCTGAGAGGTTGTTTCTCCTGGCTGGGAGAGTCTAGAACTAGGGGGCATAGTCGCAGGTTAAGGGGTTGGCCATTTAAGACTGAGATGAGGAGGAATTTCTTCACTTACAGGGCTGTGAATCTTTGAAATTCTCTACCCCAGAGGGTGGTGGATGCTGAGTCATTGAGTATATTCAAGGCTGAGATAGATAGATTTTTGGACTCTAAGGGAATCAAGGGACATGGGGATCGGGCAGGAAAGTGGAAGATCAGCCAAGATCAGATTGAATGACAGACCAGGCTCGAGGGGCTGTATGGCCTAGACCTGCTCCTATTTCTTATGTTCTTATGTTCTTACATACCCCTTTGGTTACACATAACCCTGTGGTTACACATACCCCAGTGTTTATACATACCCCAGTGGTTACACATACACCTATGGCTACATATATTCCAATGGTTACACATTCCCCAATGGTTTCATATTTTCCATGGCTATATGTATTCTAGTGGTTACACATACCCCTTTATAACATGTATTGCAGTGGTTTTATATACTGCTGTGGTTACATATATTAGAAACGTGGGAACATGGAGGTAGGTCATTCAGTCCCACGAGCCTGTTCCGTCATTCAATGAAATCATGGCTGATCTTTATCCTAATTCCATCCACCCACCTTGGCTCCATATACCTTAATACCCTTGGCTAGCAAAAATCTATTGATCTCAAATTTAAAGTTATGAATTGACCTAGCATCTATGCTTTTTGTGGGAGAGAGTTCCATACCTCTACCACCCTTTGCGTGACAAAATGTTTCCTAACTCCTCCCTGAGTGGCCTGGCTCTGATTTTAAGGTTATGTCCCCTTGTCCTAGACTCCCCCACCAGTTAAAAAAGTTTCTCTCTATCTATTCTATCAATTCCATACAAAATCCTAAAAACCTCAATTAAATCACCTCTTATCCGTCTATATTCCAGGATATAAAAGCCTAGTTTATGTAATCTCTCCTAATAACCTAATCCTTAGAGCCCTGGTAACATTCTGGTGAATCTGCACTGCACTCCTTCCGAGGCCAATATATCCTTTCTAAGGTGTAGTGCCCAGAATTGTACACAGTACTCCAGATATGGTCTAACCAGGGCTTTGTATAGCTGGAGCAAAACTTCCTCCCCTTTATATTCTAGCCCTCTAGTTGCAACAGCTAACATTCCATTAGCCTTTTTGATTATTTTTTGTATCTGACCACTACATTTTGGTGATCTGTGTACATAGATCCCGAAATCTCTGTGGACCTCCATTGTTCCTAGCTTTTCACCATTTAAAAAATACTCGGATCTGTCCTTTTTTGGTGCAAAATGGATGACCTCACACTTACCTGCGATGAAATCCATCTGCCACAGTTTTGCCCACCCACTTAATCTATCAGTGTCTCTTTGTAATTTTATGCTCCCGTCTACACTACATACTATACCACCAATCTTTGTGTCATCATTCAAATTTGGATATAGGGCTCTAACTTGTGTTATCTAAGTCATTAATAAATATAGTGAATAGTTGAAGCCCCAGCATAGACCATTGTGGGACAACACTTCCTTCCAATTCAAGTAGATACCCATTATCCCTACTCTCTGTCTTCCACCGCCTAACCAGTCTCCTAACCAGGGCAATAATTTGCTTTCAATTCCATAAGCTTTAATTTTAGCTAGGTCTCTTATGTGGAACCTTATTGAATGCCTTCTGGAAGTCCATACAAACTACATCCATAGATATTTCCCTGCCATTTACTTCAATTATTTCCTCAAATAATTCAATTAGGTTCATTAGATATGACCTACTCTTTACAAATCAATGCTGGCTCTCCCTAATCAGTTCAAATTTCCCTAAGTGCTCAGTCACTCTGCCTTTAATTATGGATTCCAATAGCTTCTCCACAACGGATCTTACACTAACATGTTTATAATTTCCTGGTTTCTCTCACTTTCTTAAATAATGGAGTTACATTTGCAATTTTCCAATCTAAAGGGACAATTCCTGAATCGAGAGAGCTTTGGAAGATTATGGCTAAAGCATCTACAATTTCCTTACCTACTTCCTTTAAAACCCTGGGGTGGAAATCATCCTTTTGACAAGGTCCCACATGGCAAACTGGTCAAAAAAGTACAAGCCCATGGGATCCAAGGGAGAGTGGCAAGTTGGATCCAAAATTGGCTCAGTGGCAGGAAGCAAAGGGCAATGGTCGACAGGTGTTGTTGTGACTGGAAGGCTGTTTCCAGTGGGGTTCTGCAGGGCTCAGTACCAGGTCCCTTGCTCTTTGTGATATACATTAATGATTTGGACTTAAATGTAGGGGGCATGATTAAGAAGTTTGCAGATGACACAAAAATTGGCCGTGTGGTTGATAGTGAGGACTGGTCAGGTGGGCAGAAAAGTGGCAAATGGAATTCAATCCGGAGAAGTGTGAGGTAATGCATTTGGAGAGGGCAAACAAGGCAAGGGAGTACACAATAAATGGGAGGACACTGAAAGGTGTCGAGGAAGTGAGGGACCTTGGAGGCAGTAGGTCAGGTAGAGAAAGCAGTTAAGAAGGCATATGGAATATTTTCCTTTGTTAGCCGAGGCTTAGAATATAAGAGCAGGGAGGTTATGCTGGAACTGTATAAAACACTGGTTCGGACACAGCTTGAGTACTGTGTACAGTTCTGGTCACCACATTGCAGGAGGGATGTAATTGCACTGGAGAGGGTACAGAGGAGATTTACAAGGATGTTGCCAGGACTGGAGAATTTTAGCTATGAGGAAAGATTGGGTAGGCTGGGGTTGTTGGAACAGAGGAGGTTGAGGAGTGATTTAATTATGGTGTACAAAATTATGAGGGGCCTAGATAGAGTGGATAGGAAGGACCTATTTCCCTTAGCAGAGAGGTCAATAGCCAGGGGGCATGGATTTAAAGTGATTGGTAGAAGGATTAGAGGGGAGCTGAGGAAAAAAATTTTCGCCCAGAGGATGGTAGGAGTCTGGAACCCACTACCTGAAAGGTAGATAGAGGCAGAAACCCTTAATTCATTTAAAAAGTACCTGGATGTGCACCTGAAGTGCCGTGACCTACAAGGCTACGGACCAAGTGCTGGAAAGCGGGATTAGGCTGGGTGGCTCATTTTCAGCTGGCGTGGACACGATGGGCTGAATGGCCTCCTTCTTTGCCGTAAATTTTCTATGATTCTATGATTCTATCAGGACCTGGGGATTTGTCAGTCTTTAGAGTCATTATTTTTTCTAATACTGTTTTCTTGCTTACATTAACTTTAGTGAGTTCCAGTCCTTGATTCATTATTAGTTTCCCTGGAATGGGATATTATCCTCTTCCTCTACTGTGAAGGCTGATAAAAAGTAATTATTCAACAAGTCTGCCATTTCTTTATTTTCATTTGCAATATTACCCGCAATAGTTTTTAAAGGGCCCATCTTGATTACCCTTTTTCTTCGAATATATTCCAGTGGTTACACATACCCCTCTGGTTACATGTATCCCAGTGGTTACACATATCCCGGTGATTACATGTATTCCGGTGGTTACACATATCCCAGTGATTACATGTATTCCAGTGGTTACACATATCCCGGTGATTACATGTATTCCAGTGGTTACACATACCCCTCTGGTTACATGTATCCCAGTGGTTACACATATCCCGGTGATTACATGTATTCCAGTGGTTACACATATCCCGGTGATTACATGTATTCCAGTGGTTACACATATCCCGGTGATTACATGTATTCCAGTGGTTACACATATCCCGGTGATTACATGTATTCCAGTGGTTACACATATCCCGGTGATTACATGTATTCCAGTGGTTACACATATCCTGGCGATTACATGTATTCCAGTGGTTACACATATCCCGGTGATTACATGTATTCCAGTGGTTACACATATCCCGGTGATTACATGTATCCCAGTGGTTACACATATCCCGGTGATTACATATATTCCAGTGGTTACACATATCCCGGTGATTACATGTATTCCAGTGGTTACACATATCCTGGTGATTACATGTATTCCAGTGGTTACACATATCCTGGCGATTACATGTATTCCAGTGGTTACACATATCCTGGTGATTACATGTATTCCAGTGGTTACACATATCCCGGTGATTACATGTATTCCAGTGGTTACACATATCCTGGTGATTACATGTATTCCAGTGGTTACACATATCCTGGTGATTACATGTATTCCAGTGGTTACACATATCCTGGTGATTACATGTATTCCAGTGGTTACACATATCCCGGTGATTACATATATTCCAGTGGTTACACATATCCTGGCGATTACATGTATTCCAGTGGTTACACATATCCCAGTGATTACATATATTCCAGTGGTTACATGTACCAGTGTTTACATGTCCCATGTGGTTATATGTCCCCTTTAGGTACATGTTCTGTGTCATTACACGTACTCCTGTGGTTACACGTACCCATAGGTTTACACTTATCTCTAAATGGGAATGCTGCTTATCATGGGGCACTGCTCTTAATGGCTAGATTGGGAACAGACAAAATCATCACAGTCGAGGCTGGCTGATTCAAGCATCTGGCAGGCCTGGGATTTAATCCTGCTGATCTCTGGACTGTGAAGTAAATGCTTTAGCATTACCCTTGGGAGTCTACCAGGCCCCTGTAAAAATAGAAACCAAATCTATTTGCCAAGGCTAATATATTGGAGCATCTCAGAAAATTCTTTGTACATTGTAGATCAAGGGTTTACCTTTAGCGGGGATTTGGATGCGATATTTGAGTCTATTCAAGAGGCACTGAAACTCTACATACAAATCACATCCACAATTGCTGTTTGTGGGACCTTGCTGTGTGCAAATTGAATACTGCATTTCCTACATTACAACAGTGACGACACTTCAAAAATACTTAATTGGCTGTAAAGCACTTTGGGACGTCCTGAGATTGTGAAAGGTGCGATATAACTGCAGTCTTTCTTTTCTTTAGTTCCAAACTTTTATGTTGGTTGCATATTATGTTGCATGTTTGGTCTTGGTATTTGCAGGAGCTTGCAATAATACACTGAGTCTATTGAAATTGTTTATTTGTGTATTGCTACAATTTTAGAAGATCACAATGCTTGTCTGTAGTGGTCCTGTGTAGCATTGAATTTGGTCACCTGCCATTGCTTTTTATAGTTTGTTAGGAATAAGGGGATGTGCAGAACCAGGAGACCATAGCAGTCTGTCTGGCCGTTTCCAAAGTTGGAAAAATCCTGAGCTCACCCCAAATTCCCTGAATTAATTTTTGTTCATCTCCTATTCTTTTTATTGCAGTGAAGCAATCTTGCATTAACACTAACTGGAGGATTAAAATCTAACAAATCTGCAAAATCTGCAGGCCATTTAGTGAGAGGATATTAGTAATGACTTATTGGCCATAATATGCAGTTATTTCAATATGTTCTCTGCATGTACCTCACACGTATATGAATCAGTTTGTATGATACTGTGGGAAGATACCAGAAAGTCAATATGAATCAGCAACTGAGGTTTCAGTAATATGTATAAGATTGGATAGGGGTTGTTTAAATTTTCCTTCTTGATATTGGTGCTTGACCAGCATTTCACTTGTAAAAGATCTTAAGAAAGTCTAGAATAAGGAAGGGCCATTTAGTTCATCAAAGTCCCACTCCTTCCAGACTATGTACAAGTTGCAATAACATAAAAGCTAACCAACTGAACTTCCAAGGGTGGTGAGTCATCAAAGTAAAAATCTGAAGAAAAATCTGTGTGAAATTTCTCCTCAACCCCAAAGGTAATCAATCTAGAGAAGTTCCAGTTTATAAATCTAATGTTGTGTAATGGAGTTTCCTTCCTTGTGGAAAGTTGCAGAGAGTTGCCTCTCTGCATTTCCCTCCAATGACCATTCACTTGCAAACAAGGCCCTTGCCATCCACAACTTTATTGTGGATGATTGCATTGACATCTGGACTTTGACTGAAACTTGGTTCAAATGTGGTGGCATCTTGTCCCTTACTGAACCCTATACTGGCTGTACCTTCCACCATCTGACCTACCCAAACCGCTACAGTAGTGGTGTGCCCTTTATCACCAAATCACACTTTGGTCTACTACTCCTCTGGTACCTTCTCCACTTTCAATAACCTCCATGTTCCACCCTGCTCACCTCTCTTTTAAAATCCTGATTGTGTACTGACCCCGCACAAGCCCCACTCCGAGTTTCTGTCCAAGATATTCTCCCTCTTTCTCACACTCAGCCTCTGTACTGAGCGACTCCTCATCCTTGACAATTTCAATCTCGATCTCAGCTCCCCTTGCCCTCTCTCCTCTGATTTCACCACCCTCCTATCCTCCCTAAACCTCTCCCTCCGCATAAATGCTCCTATCCAAATTCTCGGCCACCTCTTCGACCTGGCTAACTCCCGTGACCTCTATACACCCATGGTCTCAATCACAGGAAAGGCCATGTTCGACCATTTCCTTAAATTCTATCTTAAATCCCTCTACACTCTTCCAGCCCCACTTCCTCTGTACCCCTGGAAAAACTCTTCCCCCAAGTCATTTACTATTGCACTTTCTAACTCCCATATGCTTATCCTTTGGCCACGATAGTTCTGCAGCTGTTGGTTGGCTCAACTGCTCCCTCAGCTCCACTTTTGATGCCCTTCGTCCCAGTAAAAACATTTACTCTCTCCCATTCTGGTCATTCTCCTTGTTATAGATCCAAACATTTAGAAATGAATTAAACTTTTACCTAAGTTATCAAAATTACAGACCACAATTTCAAACTCTGTGTCTAGAATCATTGCACAGAGCGACATTTCCACTTTCACGGTCCCAACAGGACAGGGATCATAATGTTCTGCTGACTCTTTGATTATTCACATCTGCATTTATCCTTAGAACCACTCAGCCTTTTTGTTTTAGAGGAGTTGCTTGGGAATCTATTCTTCATGTATCTTTTACAGTGTGGATAAAAGAATTCTTCTAATCTCTAGTCAAGCTAGAGGCATGTTGATTTTTTACTTGTATCCTTCATTTCTGTAATCACAGGTTGTGTCAAATAATCTTCTTATATCTACATTATCCATGCCTTTCAGAATTAGAAACACCCTCGATCATTTCCCTTCTCGACCACCTTTTCTTCAAAGAAAGCAAATTCCATTCCGTGAGTCTCTTCTCAATTTAAACTTTTGACTGCTCGAAAAATCCCAGTCTCCTTGGGCTGGGTGTTTTGTTTGTTCGTGAACACTGACATTACAAAAGTTACTTGATTATCATGACTGCGTTTGTTGCCATAATATTAAACCTTAAGTCAAAAATGGTTGGAAGTGGGTAGAGATGTCCCACAGGGCTGTGTCCTGGGATCGCTTCTGTTCACCATGTACATCAATGATTTAGATTTAGGGCTAAGAGGAATGCTGTTCAAATTTGCAGATGATACTGAAATAGGAGGGATAGTAAATAATTCTGAGGACCATCATCACAATGGAGATTAAAAAACAGGTCTTTTTAGCTGAATGTCAGCTGAAACTTCCCAGTATGGTGACAATGGCCCTTGAAATGGAATCTGTTTTGCTCAGGAAACAAATGTAACTGTCTCTTGAATTGATTTAGATATTGTCTGGTTGAATGTCCTCCCCTTGGTAACTCATTTTGTAATCTGTTACACTTCAGGTGATGAAAACTCTGTCTGATCTCACTTTTTACTTCTGACTTTTTAATTTTTAACCTGCGTTCTTGATATTCCAACTCTTCACCACAGTTAACAATTTAGCTGGATCAACTTTAGCAATTTCATTCATAATCTTGGATTGGAATCTGATTTAGTTTTACTGACCTATTTACTGGTGGCACTTTGGTCGTTAAGGGGAAAATGTGTTGTCTAGCACAGAGCTTCCTCTGAAAGGAAAACAGCTGCTGGAGTTTAAATGACCTGCACATTCTGGAATGGCCTTTTAAGGAATGAAAATACTTCTGTAAACACCGGTGAAGAATGAGTGGTACCTCGGGCTGAACAATACAGCTCACTGAACTAGCTTCTGCATGTTGACAGTTTTTTATTTACACATCGTGCAATAGCTCATTCATCAATATACCTTCCTCGGAATACCTCAGCACATCACTATGGTTAAGTCATGATAATGTTTAGATAGAACCTAAGAAAATCAATGTGGCAACAAATCATGGGGGTAGAAATTGGTCTTGGGCAGTGGGGCAAATGGGGCTGCCAATTTACTATCGTCCGTTTTGCACCAAGATGACTTTCTATCCCATAGTCTCAGGTACCCAAAGGTTTATCTTATATGGCTTAACACCTCCATTAAGATAGCAGATAGAGTAATATCAGCAGAACTTGTTAAGCATCAGTTCACTAATAGTGACAACAGTTTTGCACTGCTTTCTGTCATTTCAATAGAAAGTCCAGGAGGCCTGAATGGAATCTCAGGGTCTCCTTATAGTTGAGCAGCATCATTTCTAGTGAATGGTCTTTTCACAAAGTGCTGGAGCAGTAAGAGTTGCAGGTAATGTTGTGGTTTGAGTTCTCTCAGGAATGTTCAGTGTGGCAGGTCTTGCCACAAGGCAATTTTGATCAAATGTTAATGATTGATTTTCTGACTTTTTTTCTCATGACCTTCTGGACACTCCCTTTGGTCCAGTGTTTAAACTGCAAACTCCAAATGGCCTGCCATAGGTGAGAGTGTGCATTGATATCCCCACTGGGATCTTGAAATGTCTGCACACTTCAATCTTCCAACCAGATCTTCAGTATATGCTTGAGGGATTCTAATGTACTTTAAGTATGTTTTAACATAATACTCTGGTAGTCATCCATCTTTCATGTCCTTCAGCACTACCTATTGCTGTCCCATGTCACTTCATTTTGTGTGGATGGCTCACAAATTATTGAAAGTTACAGATCCACAGCCTACTTAATGCAATATTTTGGATTAGTCAGGAGTTCAGGATAGCTGAGCATTCCCTAATATCATTTTGTTTAGATACTTGAGTGATATGAGCTCTTTTCTGTTAAGCAGATGCCTCTTTTTGTTAGCAGTGGAAAGCGATCCTGTGAAACTATGAGAAAATGTGATGCCCTAAATGTAAGAGAGCAGTAATGGCACCAAATTGTTAACTCTCTTGCATAAAGAGACACACTAAATCACACACTTTGAAAAAGGATGTAAAATTGAAGGAGGCGACTGCTTTATCAGTTATGGTGTAGATGGAGATGCTGTTAGCAATCTACCTGCCCTCCATATACCATCTGTCTATTAATCTCTTACTTTTAAACTTGCTGACAGCTATTTAACCTAAGATGGACGAAGGATCTTTTGAATTTCTAAGCATAATAGAAGTTTAAGTAAATTCTGTTTAGAATTCAGGAATTCCTTTTAACAGTTGTATTTAATGGTGTTCACATCACATATTTAATGGTGGTATTGGTGCTTATTAATCATAAAACAGCTCCTTTTTAAAAGTATCAGTATCTCAGACTGTTTTCAACTCCTTTCTTCCCACTTTGTTTTTGCCGATTTTACCCACTCCTTTCCCACTGGGGTATAGTTCCAGTACCAGCAGCTCTCTGGTAGGCCACCCAATTGGTAGTTCATCAGGTGGGAATGCAGACCATGAGTGTTGGCTGTTTATTCAGCGTTGGAGCTGAGATTGACATTGGGAGAAGGTTTTGTTTGGTCAGAGAAACATTGTAATGTAGCAGCAAGATTTTCTCGTTTAGTGTTTTAACTGTTTCACTAGAAATGGCGAACATAGCAAAATCTTCCTGCTCAGCTTATAATGTTGCTAACACAAAAGGAATGTGATTCTATAGCACCTTTCACGACCTCAGGCTGTCTTTACAACTAATTAAATGCTTTTGAAGTGGTCACTGTTGTAATGTAGGAAACGCAACAGCCAGTTTGCACACAGCAAGATTCCACAAACAGCAATGTGATAATGACCAGATAATCTGTTGTTTTAGTGATGTTGGTTGAGGGATAAATGTTGGCCAGAACACCAGGAGAACTCCCCACCTCTTCTTCAAATAGTGCCATGGGATCTTTTGCATCCACCTAATCAAGCAGACAAGGCCTCGGTTTAATGATTCATCCAAAAGAAAGCACCTCTGACAATACCACACTCCCTCAATGCGGCACTGAAGTGTCAGCCTAGATTATGTGCTAAACCTCTGAAGTAGGACTTGGACGCATGGCCTTGTGATTCAGAGGTGAGAGTGCTACCTACCACTGAGCCAAGGCCGATACCTCAACTGTTCTCACCTGTCATCAGTGCATGCAAACTTTCCAGATAGTAATCAAGAAATTATTCGACTGTGCCAATTGGATTTCACAGATTGAGATCCCATCCCAGCACTGAGAAAAACCTGTCGTTTCCCTGTCGTATTAGAGACACCTTGGAGTATTATATCTGGAAAATGATATCTAGAGCGTGACAGCTGGAGTATGGCATCTTGAAGTGTGACACTTCAGAGTGTGATCACTTAGAAATTAATTGTCGCTGTTTGTAATTTTCTGGCTCCAGAACAGGAGAATGCAGCATTAAATGACTGGCTTTCTTTCTCTTTTTTTAAGATTCTTTTGTATCTGTAACAAAGTGTAACAACTGCAGTGTGTTGTACAAGTGTTAGATGTAAGATTTTTATATCATTTTCTTAAATATTATGGCTTAGGAGTTCCAGCGGCATCTTTGCACCACCAGAGGTGCAGTGGACGGAACTTCTGCCCTCCGGTCCGACTTCACCGTAATCCGCTCTTGGCGTCATTTAAGGATTAGGGGTGGGCTCCTGCCCAAGTTCTGGGGCACCCACCCTCTGGAGCTGATGGGATTTCAGAGCAGCCTCTTACTGCTCCAAAGACCATTGTGCCAATCTTCAGTTTTTTAATTGAGAAACCTAGGGGAAGGACCAAGGTCATCACCAAGGTTGAAAAGAACATGAGGAGATTTGCAATAGAAGAAGTAATAGTTTGGTGACACCAAGCTTGTGTTTCAGGGGGCAAAGAAGACTGAGGGAGGTAAAGAGTTTCACAGTATTGAGGTCATGGGAAAGAATGAGTTACACTTGGTGAGAGTATAACGAGTCTAGATTTCAATAGTGCAGATCACTGCCTTTCAACACTTAATTAGGTTTCCCCTAGTTTTCTCTACCCAGTGTTGCAGCTCTATCACTGGATGAACAGTCAATAATAAATGCTTGGAAGAAAACCAGCTTTGCTTTCATTACAGTTAACTCCAGCTAAACAAATGCCTTATCCAATCATAATCCTGATCGAGGCAAAAAATTCCAAACCACAAAACCATTTCTCTTTTCCTCTCAATGTATAAAGCTTCCAATCTAAGTATAACATTTAATTACAAAATACTAATCTGGGCACAAAATATTCCCCAATAACTTGGCATTCAACACACTGATTTACAGGCAATGGTTAAAGAAGATTGAAAATGTGAAGAATGTTAAGGTAATATTATAAATCGGGAGCATCCAAGATGTAGCCCACATGCTCCTTTCATCTGGTCTGTTATATCTCTGCTGATCTTTCATCCTTGTATTCTTGTATGCAAAGATGATTTAAACATCTGCCGAGGTTCAGTACTTTAAATCTCCTGGATCTGGAGGTCTGGAGAAGGGTTCTCCCATATTGGTGGATTTAGATGATTCAGGGATCAGCCAATTGCACCAATCAGGAATCAGCCTTTACCAGCCCCCCAGGCCCAGGACTTCTAAAGAATCGAGGCTGAAGCTTCCAAGCTTCAGGGGGAGGGGGAGGGGGAGGATTGGGGGGCGGGAGGGAGAGAAGGTTGATTTTTTTTGGGGGGGTGGGGATATTGGGATTTTTGTGTTTGGGGACTTGGATTTTTTTGCCTATGGGGGACTTAAATTTTGTATATGGGGGTGGGGGCTCACATTTCTGTCCCACTCACTTGTTGTGACACATGTATCTGACCCACTGCTCCAATAGATTAGTCATCCGCCTTATAAATGACTATAGAAAGCAAATGTTAATGTGAGAAATAGAACATTTGAAGAGGCTGACAGAACTCTTCAATAAATGCACTGCTCAGGATAGTACTGAGCTATCCACACCAGCAAGTCTCCAGGTTTGATTCCCGATCTGTGTTGATCTCAGCCAGGGTGTCAGCCATTGTGCTACGATTAGGCTCAGTGCCCAGGACTAAGAAAAATCAGCCAGGGCTGCCGCTCCTGATTGCTTCCCAGTGACCCCTGCTGGTAAGTGTGTTTGTCTGGGTGTTGGGTGAGGGCAGGATCGGGCTCCACAGTCAATTACTCTGCCAACACTCACCCTGCGAGATCACACATGTGAAGAAAGGCCAGTTGGATGAGATACCAGACAGCACTCGAGTGCTAGTGGAACTTTTTTTCCCAGAATGAGACAGGGCCTTCAGGAAGGGAAGAGAGAGAGGAAGAAATCTAAAAGATAAGACAGGTCCAAATCTTTTCTCAGTAAAGATTTCCCATTTGGATTAGTACAGAAACAGCAACTTCATGTTCACTGACCTTTGACCTCCCCCCTCCATGGTATAGTTCAGCTAAGCTCAAGTAGGCCGAAGCATGAGCGGAGATCAGAGTGTATTACCCTAAAAACAACTTTACAACAAAAAACATTTAGCTTAGAAATAAGATAATCAACTTTAGAAGCTGAATACTGTATAATGTTCCATTGTTCGCTATTTTAGCAGAAGTATTAACTCATTTAAAATAAACAGGCTAACATCTGCGTTAAGAGAGTTAAACGAGGAATGCCATATGAATTTGTTAAGCATTAATCCATTCATATCATCAAGAGTGAGTTCCAGGCTCTCATTTTGCTCTAGAAAATTAATATCTGTGCATTATCACAGGGTGATTTTAACTTTACCTTTTCTGTGCTCGTTTCCTAACTTGCACCAAGTCCCGTTCACCCATCAGCCCTGAGCACGCTGACCTACATTGGCTCCCAGTCCACCAACGCCTCAATTTTAAAATTCTTATCCTCGTGTTCAAATCCCTCCATGGCCTCGCCCCTCCCTATCTCCGCAACCTCCTTCAGCCTTACAACCCTCTGAGAATTCTGTGTTCCTCCAACTCTGGCCTCTTCTGCATCCCGCACTTCCTTCGCCCCACCATTGGCGGCCATGCCTTCAACTGCCCAGGCCCCAAGCACTGGAATTCCCACCCTAAACCTCTTCGGCTCTCCGCCTCTCTCTCCTCCTTTAAGACGTAGCAGAAAACCTACCTCTTTGACCAAGCGTTTGTCACCTGTCCTAATATCTCCTTCTTTGGCTCGGTGTCAATTTTTGTCTGATTACACTCCTGTGAAGCACCTTGGAATGTTTTACTACATTAAAGTTGCTATATAAATGCAAGTTGTTGTTGTTGTTACTGTCATGGCATGTTCAATGAATATGTCACAAGACACATCTTCAGTACCTCCACCTTTTTTCTGATGTCTTTTCCCAATTCTATCTGTAACTACATTGATATCACTCTCCATACATAAGTATTGCCATTCTTAAAGTGTTATTTTCAGACATGTCCTTGAAGTTCATAATTAATGCATGTAGCATTTGCAGTTCCATTTTTTTTATCACCATTGTACTTTCATTCATTCGCAAAACTTCTGCCTAACCGCCATCCACATTCTTTGTATTGTTGGCCCCGGGCTAATGTGCTCACCAGCCAATTTCCATACAGCCCGATTTCATAAATTATTAGTTGTTGCTCACGCACATTGAAAAGATTGTCCTATTCTTCAAAAAGTCCTCCCAGAGGAAGGTCCAGGTCATGGTCACTATAACGAGGTTTCTGGTTAATGTGTACAGCCATTGCTTCAGTCAGCTGTAATAGGGACTGCTTCACCTTCGTTGGGAGTTAAGCAACTAATTGGCTGCTTAGAAGTGTGAAACCAACCAACATTACAGTTATGTCCCAGTTTTAGTAGGGCAAGATTAGTAAATTTGTAATAAAGAAGAGCAATATGGATTAGGGTGTGAGCGGTGGAGGGGGATAGGTAAAGGGTTTAAGTGGCTGTGGAAGTGGAAGAAAGCAGTCTTGGTAATGGACTGGATTTGAGATAAGAGGCTCATCTTGGGGTCAAACAGGATATAACGTTGCACATCTTCAAATTTAGCCTGAGAGAGTTTGATGGAGTCTGGGGCAAAAGGCATCTAGTTTCTGACAGGAGCAATAAAGTATAGTTTTGTTTTTTCTTGCATTGAGGTGAAGGAAATTTCAACTCCTCTAGCAATCGATATCAACCAGGCAGTTGGAAAGCGTTTTTACAGCCCTGCAGTCCGTGGTGAAGAGAGGCGGGTATCATTGGTTTATATGGAAGCTGGGCCTGTGCTTACAGATAATTTCAATTGATGAAATAAAGCAGGATGAGGATCGAGTTCTTGAGCACATTTATGATGACTGTGTGGGCACAGGAGGAGTTACATTAAGTTACATCGAGTCTACAACACAGAAACAGATCATTCGGCCCAACTGGTCTATGCTGGCATTTATGCTTCACATGAGCCTCCTCCCTCCCTACTTCATCTAACCCTATCAACAAACCCTTCTATTCCTTTTTCCCTAGTGTAAATGCATCTTTGCTATTTGCCTCAACTACTCCTTGTGGTAGTGCATTCCACCTTCTTACCACTCTTTAGATAAAGAAGTTTCTCTTGAATTCCATATGGATTTATTAGTGACTATCTTATATTTATGCCCTCTAGTTTTGGACTCCCACACAAGTGGAAATAGTTTCACTATGTCTGTCCTGTTAAACCCTTTCATTATCTTAAAGACCTCTATCAGGTCACCCTTCAGCCTTCTCTTTCCTAGAGAAAAGAGCCCCAACCTGTTCAGCCTTTCATGATAAATATATCCTCTCAGTTCTGGTATCATCCTTGTGAATCTTTTTTGCACCCTCTCCAATGCCTCCATATCCTTTCTATAATATGGAGACCAGATCTGTGCACAGTACTCCAAGTGTGGTCTAACCAAGGTTCTATAAAAGTTTAACATAACTTCTCTGCATTTCAATTCTATCCCTCCAGAAATTAACCCCAGTGCTTGGTTTGCCTTTTTTTTATGGCCTTAATGACCTGCGTTGCTACTTTTAATGATTTGTTTATCTGTACCCCCAGATCCCTTTGCTCCTCGACCCCATTTAGACTCTTATTATCCAAGCAGTATGTGGCCTCCTTATTCTTCCTACCAAAATGCACCACCTCACACTTATCTATATTGAAATTCATTTGCCAATTACATGCCATTTGAGCAGATGTAGCGACTGATTTGGGACAGGTATGAGTGAAATCATGAGAAAGCAAAGCAGCAGATCAGGAGTGTTTATTTGTTTGACTTTAGCTGTCTCATTTTTGCTGCTGAATTCTTTCATAAGGGTCCTTCTCATTGTACTATTATCCCTTTCATTTTGCAGCCTCGTCTGGTTTATCACTATTGGACCGGAACTTGCTCCGACCGGCGTGACAAAGCTGTCCGCACATCCTGAGGACAAACACCACGAAAGTACTTACCTTGTGGTCTCCAACGTCCACTTGCTCCCTCTTCAATTTTTTTAAAGTTCAGTGCTGTGCAATCAGTGCAGGTTCCTCCCTATCGATAGGGACGGTGGGAATGGAAGCCACACTCACAGAATCTATCAGGAAGAGAAGTCAGGCCCACAAGCAGGAAACTAGAGGTCATTCCTTTACAGTTAACTTCTGTATGTTAGTTTAAATAAAAAATTAACATATCTTATAAAAAGCCAAGCAAATGATTTAATTTAATGAAACTTACAGAAGTTAAAAGTAAAAAAAAAGTTTTAAATTTGAAATTTTTTAAACATTTTTTGATCACAAAATATTAAAATAAAAGTAATATTTACAGTCCTCATTTAAAATTTTTTTTTTGTTGTTTCACAGCCATTAAGAGCCATTGTGCTTTTAAAAAGTAACGTAGAGCTGGTATTTTCCAGTGTACCTTTTGGTGGCGTAAGTATCTTCGTTCCAGCTGGGCAAGTTTATGAATGTTTAGTGATTTTATTGATTGTAGTGTGGTGTGGCCCTTTAATTCGGACCCGTCAAACCGCCAGCAAACCAATGGGAGCGTGTTCGCGATTTCCAGGGTTTTTGTGCGCATTTGCGAACTTGCCGGTGGAGAGAGAGGACGCCATTGATGAACGGCGTCCTCAGGTGAGTAATTTCTGGGCCAAATGTCTCTCTTGCCTTTCTCTTTCTAATGATTGCATGTCTAACTCTATTCATGCAGCACTTTACACCTCTTTCCAGCATGTTAAAAAGTGTTAATAGGTTGTAAAATATCCTTTACTTTAGAAGATATTACCAGATGAACACTTAATATATTTGTTTATCATGCTTTGCTGTTTTAATGGAGAAGTTAACCCATGTAAAATAGATGCACAAACATATGTATTATATTATTTCCACATGGATATCATGAGGTAGACATTCGTATGCGCTGTGCCTGCTTTTCGGGCATAAAACGATTGCAAAACGTATTAATTTAGCATTGGGATGGCTTGCACCCTATCTGCATAGATGTTGGTCTCACTGCTAAAGTCATGGGGCCATTTATGTAGGCGTCCTGGGCGGATGTCTAAAACAGGCATTACATTCATCGGCGATGAGCGGGGCAGGAGTATAAAAAGCCCATTCTGTGGAGCTAGGAGGAACAGGCGTGCTCCTTTGACTTCACAGGAGTCGCGATCGCCTCCTCCTCCATAGCCTGGAATGTGCTGACGAAAGGTCATTGACCTGAAATGTTAATTCTGTTTCTTTCTCCACAGATGCGGTCTGACTTGCTGAGTATTTCCAGCATTTTCTGTTTTTATTTCAGATTTCCAGTATCTGCAGTATTTTGCTTTTGATCATGATATCAGTGCTGGCCAAAATTTCATGACTAGCCTGTGCATGCACTTCCCCTTTGCCACTGGTTTTTCGAGAATGGCAGTCAGATTTAAAAGTACTTTTGGAAGGGCAGGGCTCTTAAGCCATTCTTCCTAGGTCCAGCCTATAATATTAAAAGCCCTTTGGGCATGTCCTGACTTGTCCATGTTCTTCTGGTGAAAGGGCCATTCCAGCCTGACCTGTGCCAGTATTGATGAAGGGTTCCATCTCTTTCCCTTTCAGATGTAGATCAAGCTCTTGTTCAATTTTAGCACTTTAGAGGGTAATTGTCTAAGCTAGCGCTGGTGATTAGGGTTCCAGGATTGTCCCAGAGATTCCAGGAATCAAAGATCAATCTCCTGGACACTGCTGCACGTAACCTGGCAGAAAAATCATCGGGGTATTAAAAGATAATTGTGGGGTTTTTTTTTCATTTTTCTTTGAACACCTTCGTTTATTAGTTAGAAAAATATTGGAGATGGGAATAAAAGGCTGTTTGACTGTGCTAGACTGGGCTGTTCAGAAGCGGGAGGTCATGTGATGAAACCTCCAGGAATACGTCCAACCAGAGCAGGCAACCCTATTTACAACATTACATTTAGATTACAACAGTCTTCAAAAGCACTTCATTGGTTATATAGTGCTTTCGGACATCCTGAGGTTGTGAATGGCACTACATGGATGCAAGTTTTTGTCTTTTCTTTATTACTAGTGGTGGATGAAGTTCTCTGCCTCCAGTGTATACTCAGAAAATGAGGCTTCCACTTATTTTGAAAGGTTCCATTGTTTAAAGCAAAGATTTTTTATAAAGGCCATGATTGATAGAGAGTAGATTGATACAGAGTAGATGGAGAGAAACTGTTCCCATTGGCGGAAGGGTCAAGAATCAGAGGACATAGATTTAAGGTGATTGGCAAAAGAACCAAAGGTGACATGAGGAAAAACTTTTTTTTACATAGCAAGTGGTTAGGATCTGGAATGCACTGCCCAAGGGGGTGGTGGAGGCAGATTCAATCATGGCCTTCAAAAGGGAACTGGATAAGTACTTGAAAGGAAAAAAATTGCAGGGCTACAGGAATAGAGCAGGGGAGTGGGACTAGCTGGATTGCTCTTGCATAGAGCCGGCGTGGACTTGATGGGCTGAATGGCCTCCTTCCGTGCTGTAACCTTTCTATGATTCTATGATTCTACAAAGGAAGTGTGTGTTGGAATGTTTATGGAGCCCTATACATGACAGACTACATCTGTGGCACTCTCGCCTCTGAGTCAGAAGGTTGTGGGTTCAAGTCCCACTCCAGAGACTTGAGCACATAATCTAGGCAGGTACTCCAGTGCAGTACTGAGGGAGTGCTGCACTGTTGGAGTTGCTGTTTTTTGGATGAGATATTAAAACCGAGGCCCCATTTGCCCTCTCAGATGGACGTAAAAGATCCCATGGTACTATTTGAAGAAGAGCAGGGGACTTCTCCCGGTGTCGTGGCCAACATTTATCCTTTAACCAACACGTAAAACAGATTATCTGAACGTTTATTTAATTGCTGTTTGCAGGAGCTTGCTGTGCGTAAATTGGCTGCTGGGTTTCCTACATTACAACAGTGACTACACTACAAAGGTATTTCACTGGGTGTAAAATGTTTTGGGATATCCTGAGGTTGTAAAAAGACGCTATATAAAAGCAAATCGTTTCTTTCTTCTATTAAGACAGCCCAGAGATGAGGCCATTAGAGAATTGCATCCTGCAGTATTCCTTTCATGGTCATCTTAGTCTGTAGCCACTATGTACACATACTTTCAATTGCATTTGCTTGATGACACAGAACTGGATAAGTGGACTACATTGTTCACCTCAAGGGTGTTTCCAGTAAGTGGTTTCTCCTGTATCACAGAAGCATACCCCCTCTCAATGATTAATAACAGCAGTCAAATGTCAAAATGTAAGCTCTGGGGCAGCCCAGAGGTTGTGTGCTGGTTCAGTTAAGTAGCACTGCTCCTTTGGTATGGTCAGTATTTTACATCAGAATCCAGAGATCAAGGGAACCAAAAAAATAAACTTTAATTAAAAGCAAAGACACAGAGTTGCAGTTCTAGAAGATTATTTATGAGCCTAGAAATTATTATTGATGATATTAGTGGACAAGTGCTGGACACATTCGTAACGACATCCCTCTAGCCACTGTTTTAATTCAGGTGTTAACCCAGTGATTTTAAACAGCCCTGTGCCATAATAGCAGCAGGGAAATGTCCTCTGACTGGGTTAAGCAATCTCCCTCCTATTAATATCATCATCAGAAATTACTGGGCTATGTGGAAAATCTCTGGGAGAAGAGGACCTTCTCAATGAGGAATTTGTCTGAAGATGGGAGGTTTCTTTGGAGGAGCAGGAAATGAAGAATAGATTTTGTGATTAAGGGGTAAGTTTTTCTGAGTTAGTGCTCCTGATGCAGAGCTTCGCACGATGAGAGCGCATAAAGGTCAGCTCGCTTGATTTCACAGCCATCCATCAATGTTATTGGACAGAGGATGGTGTGGGCTGCACATTGAGCTTGCTGATCTTTGACTCCGAAATCCTGATATGTGCCCCTGTCGCACGAAGGCTTGTGCAGAACGTGCTAACTGTGAAAACTCACCCCTAGAATTCCTAAATTGGGAGCAAGGTTCTCCTTTATGAATAATCTGACGTTAAGCCATGATTCATCATGAAGAACGTGCTTTTGAATTGTGTTCCTGTTGTAGTGTGGTCTATTTGATGCAGTTGTCTAGTTTTCTTTGATGATACCACATACACACCCTTAAAAGCTCAGCTGGTAAAGGCACTACCCCATCAACTGAGCTGCAGGGACCAGTAAGGTTCTAGGTTCAACACCATTATTCAAGAAGGGGAGTAGGGAAAAACCGGGGAACTACAGGCCAGTGAGCCTAACATCAGTGGTAGGAAAATTATTGGAAAAAATTCTGAAGGACAAAATTAGTCTCCACTTGGAGAAGCAAGGATTAATCAGGGATAGTCAACATGGCTTTGTCAAGGGAAGATCATGTCTGACTAATTTGATTGAATTTTTTGAGGGGGTGACTAGGCGTGTGGATGAGGGTAACGCAGTGGATGTGGTATACATGGATTTCAGTAAGGCCTTCGATAAAGTCCCGCACAGGAGACTGGTCAAGAAGGTACGAGCCCATGGAATCCAGGGTGCCTTGGCACTTTGGATACAAAACTGGCTTAGTGGCAGAAGGCAGAGGGTGATGGTCGAAGGTTGTTTTTGTGACTGGAAGCCTGTGGCCAGTGGGGTACCACAGGGATCGGTGCTGGGTCCCTTGCTGTTTGTGGTCTACATTAACGACTTGGATATGAATGTAAAAGGTATGATCAGTAAGTTCGCTGATGATACAAAAATTGGTAGGGTGGTAAATAGCGAGGAGGATAGCCTCAGTCTGCAGGACGATATAGATGGGTTGGTCAGATGGGCAGAACAGTGGCAAATGGAATTTAACCCGGAAAAGTGTGAGGTGATGCACTTTGGAGGGACTAACAAGGCAAGGGAATACACAATGAATGGGAGGACCCTAGGCAAGACAGAGGGTCAGAGGGATCTTGGTGTGCAAGTTCACAGATCCCTGAAGGCGGCGGAACAGGTAGATAAGGTGGTAAAGAAGGCATATGGGATACTTGCCTTTATTAGCCGAGGCATAGAATATAAGAGCAAGGAGGTTATGATGGAGCTGTATAAAACACTGGTTAGGCCACAGCTGGAGTACTGTGTGCAGTTCTGGTCGCCACGCTACAGGAAGGATGTGATCGCTTTGGAGAGGGTGCAGAGGAGATTCACCAGGATGTTACCAGGGCTGGAGCGCTTCAGCTATGATGAGAGACTGGGAAGATTGGGTTTGTTTTCCTTGGAGCAGAGGAGGCTGAGGGGGGACATGATTGAGGTGTACAAAATTATGAGGGGCACAGATAGGATGGATACTAAGGAGCTTTTTCCCTTCGTTGAAGGTTCTATAACAAGGGGGCATAGATTCAAGGTAAAAGGCGGGAGGTTTAGAGGGGATTTGAGAAAGAACTTTTTCACCCAGAGGGTGGTTGGAGTCTGGAACTCACTGCCTGAAAGGGTTGTGGAGGCAGGAACCCTCACAACATTCAAGAAGCATTTGGATGAGCACTTGAAATGCCATAGCATACAAGGCTACGGACCAAATGCTGGAATATGGGATTAGATTAGACAGGGCTTGATGGCCGGCGCGGACACGATGGGCCGAAGGGCCTCTATCCGTGCTGTATGATTCTATGACTATGACTCTATGACCTGGTCTGTATTGAGTTAACTGATCTCAAATGGAGCAGTGATGGGAGTCTGAGGGGGGAAGTTATCCAGGATTCCTGCTTCTGCTATCTATCAATCCCCGCTGGGGGTCCATGTGGATGAGTGCAGCTCCAACAACACTCAAGAAGCTCGACACCATCCAGGACAAAGCAGCCCGCTTGATTGGCACCCCATCCGCCACCCTAAACATTCATTCCCTTCACCACCAGCGCACCGTGGCTGCAGTGTGTACAATTTACAAGATGCACTGCAGCAACTCGCCAAGGCTTCTTCGACAGCACCTCCCAAACCCGCGACCTCTACCACCTAGAAGAACAAGGGCTGCAGGCACATGGGAACAACACCATCTGCACGTTCTCCTCCAAGTCACACACCATCCCGACTTGGAAATATATCGCCGTTCCTTCATCATCGCTGGGTCAAAATCCTGGAACTCCCTTCCTAACAGCACTGTGGGAGAACCTTCACCTCACGGACTGCAGCGCCACCTTCTCAAGGGCAATTAGGAATGGGCAATAAATGCCGGCCTTGCCAGCGACGCCCACATCCCCATGAACAAATTTTTTTAAATGTGTTAACGTGGGATAAAGACATCATGCGGCCCATCAGTCAAATAGCATGTTAACTGTCACTGTCTAGCCATAAACATGAAGACTAAGCATTTGGATGATGTACTAAAGGACTGTTGGTGCCTGTGGAACCATACCCAACACAAATCAGCTACTTCAGGAGAGGAGGGGAGAAATTGAAGCAGGAGAGGTAGATACTACAGGATGAATTTTAATTCTTGGGTGGGAAAGCCGTCAATTTCCCCCCCACCCCACGCCGCGTGTTGGAGGATGAAGAATGACTGATGTACAATTGGATCACGTGAGAGGAGCTGTCACATTACCTCATCGGATTATGGATTAAGAGGTATGGTAACTATCACCTACATTATCCACTCATGAGCTGTCAGGCCTTCCTCACTTACACAATCCAACTGCTCTGTGCCCTTAATTCACAAGATATTACTGTTGACAATTTGAAATTAAATTGCAGAGAGCTATGTGCTTTACAGCCGGATAACAGTGACGAGATCTTCAACCGAGCGATTCAATTTCAGATATTACCTCGCATGCAATTATCTGGTATCTCCACCTCTGTACTGTCTTACAGACACGGGCACTCTGCTCGACGCTGTGTGAAAGTCAACCGAGAAAACCCTCAGTAAGGTGAATGCCAGGTTGCTGAATATACAGAACAGGCCTGCGGTGGGTTAGCTGATCTGAGCTAGAGTGTAGTAAGTGCCCCCATGGGCTAGGCGGAGATAATTTTAAAAATCAGCCAGGTTTCCTGCTCCTGCTAGCTATCCAGTGACCCATAATCGGTCAGAGTGCTTGTGGGTGTCAGGGGAAGTCAGTGTCAGGCTGAGCTTTGATGACCCCCACCCTCCCCCCTCTCAAAATCAGATAGCTTGCCAACACTCACTGTCTAGACTCATATATGAAGGATGGCTACATGAATAAAGTACAGGAGGGCCGTCGGCACCTGTGGGTTGGTCAGTGCCTCCAGGGAACAAAAAGAGAGTTTAAGGATTGTTGCTACTGGCAGGAGGGTGGGTAACAAGAAGGCACAGATTTAAGATAATTGGCAAAGAATGCAGGGGGAAAATGAGGAGAAATCTTTTTACGTAACGAATTGTTACGATCTGGAATGCACTGCCTGAAAGGGCGGTGGAAACAGATTCAATAGTAACTTTCAAAGGGGAATTGGATAAATACTTGAAAAGAAGAAAATTTGCAGGGTTATGGGAAAAGAACTGGGGAGTGGGACTAATAGGATAGCTCTTTCAAAGAGCCAGCACTGGCACAATGGGCCAAATAGCCTCCTTCTGTGCTGTATGAGTGTCTGATTCGCTGATTCTAAGGATTAAATATCTACTTCTACGCTAGCTGAAGCCAGCAATTCTGAAACATAATGCAGGGGAACAACGGTGAACAGTAAGTGTACAGTCACCAATGTACAGGCTCCCTTTCTGAAATTTAAGACGACAGTGCAATTCAATATAGCCCCTTTAATGGGAGTGCATTAGAATTGAATTGATTTGGTGCTGTGCACTGCCATTATATACTTGGATTAGACACATGCCTGGGTGAGGTATTTATCCAGACCCAAACATCCTTACAAACAGTGTAACTCTTATCTAATCTTGCTGCAGAAAATGACATCTCCAGCCAATTAAATGTACATCAGTCAGGATGCGATGTGCTGGTGATTAGGGTTAATCCTGGAGGCTGAGTATTGTTGAACAGTTATCAATGAGATTGCCTTGTCTTCCATTGCGTGTGAATTGTGTTTTACACTGCCAGGAATGTACAATAGTACAGCAGATCAGAAGGAGATTAAACTCAACACTGTGATTGGCTAGAACATCAATAAACCTCACCTCAAAGAGGTGCCTTTGAAATCCTCTGTTGCCTTTTTTGAGTCTTCATCTCGCTCCCAAACACAGGCTTTCATTAACCCCGAGCCTTGGGAGAATGCTCCTCACTATACCAGCGTGACATACACACATTCTATTTTTCTCTTCTCTCTGAATTTAAGGAGAGATTTCTGCTTAATTTAGCGGATAGAAAATCATAGGCCAGGAGTGTGCAATTTCCCAAAACAGAAAATCTTCCCTTTAGTACCAATTGGTGCTGAATTCAGACCAGAGAAAAAAATTTGGGTAACCTCCTGACAGCTCGTATTCTCTCTATTTTTCCCCAGTTCTCCACCTTTTCTTCCTTCTACTGAAGCCCCTGCCCCTTGCCCACTGACAGCTGTGGAGGGAAAGTAGTTAACTTTTGATTAGTCCTGCATCCTGGTGCAATTCAGCTCATAGACCAGCGAGCTCTTCAGCACAAATGATTCTGTTTTGATTCATCTTCATGTGGTTCACGTCCTCCATTGTGTAGTCACGTATTGTTCTTCCTTTGTTCCTTTACTTCCTTGAGAAAGGGTTTGACCATTCTCTTCCACTCTTCCACTTCTCTTGCTGTCTAATCTCATTCAGCAGGTGATCCCTAATCCACACCTCCTGCCATGTCTCCTCTGTGCTGCAGCCCAGCTAGATGAAGGGAAGCAGAAACCATCTCCTGGAGAGATCACAACCTCTCTCCAGCTCCAAGCATTTTCAATCCTAAATGATACTTAAGCCAAATTCTCTTTTCTAATGTTTAGTTTTCTGGTTTTTATTAACAAATCTTTGTTAAAACCTCTTCCATTCAGGAGACAGAAGATTCAGAATAGCTGTGCACCATTTTCTTCGCAATAACCTCGTGAAGAAATATACAGTGGTGCATTTCATACTGTAAATGAATGAAGAAAAGGTTTTTCCTGAATGTAGTGCCTCTTTAGCCCTTAGACTGGTTCAGAAATTCTTGTGCCCATGAGTCAATCATTGTTTTTAAAGTTTTTAGCCCCCATACTGTGAATAAACCATAGTACAACAACAACAACTTGCATTTATATAGCGCCTTTAATGTAGAAAAAATGTCCCCAAGCGCTTCACAGAGGTGTGGGATAAGATACGAGTAGGAGAGTTTTGGATGAGCTAAAAGTTTATGGAGGTGGAGGATGGGAGGCCGGCCAGGAGAGGATTGGAATAGTTGAGTCCGGAGGAGACAAAGGCGCAAATGAAGGTGAGGTGCAGACGGAGGCAGGCACTGTTATGGAGGCGAAAGTAGACGGTCTTTGTGATGGAGATGATATGGGGTCAGAAGTTGAGCTTGGGGTCAAATAGGATGCCGAGGTTGCGAAGAGTCTGGTTCAGGCTAAGATAGTGGCCAGGGAGGGAAATGGAATCTGTGGCAAAGGTACAGTGATATTAGTACTGTAATATTCACATTAGTGCTAATTTAACAAATGTATTTTAGTTTTAATGTAAAACAAAATTTATGCACTTTATGTCTGCTCACCCTGCCCTTTCTCTCATTTTTGCTAATTCTCTCTTCTATTTTTATTTTATTACCTTCACTTTCACCTAAACATTTCCTTGTTAGAAAACGTGCTCTTTCTGAACACTTGTTCACTCCAAAAGGCAGTGTTTAGAAGCAGACCTATGTCTCCGGTGAATTGAAACATCCAATCTTATGGGTGATGTGAATGGGATAGTTATACACAGGACCAACAATTAGCCTTTCACCTCAATATTAAGCTCCAGAGAACATGTAGGCTGCCCATCATAATTTTTTTGCCCGCTCCGAGAGGCTGTAATTTACATACTGGCCAGATCAATAGATCCAGGCTACAATCACAACAGCAACAACTTGCATTTATTTAGCACTTTTAACATAGAAAAAGTCCCAAGGTGTTTCCCTGAGACTTAATCAGACAAAAACGGACACCGAACCAAAAAAGTGGCCAAAAGCCTGGTGAAAAAGTTGGAATTTAAGGAGTATCTTAAGAGAAGAGGGAGGTGGAGAGGCAGAGAGGTTTTTGGAGGGAATTTCAGAGCGCAGGACCTAGACTTCTGAAGGCATGACCACCAATGGTGGGGTGAAGGGGACGGAGGGATACACAAGAAGCCAGAATTAGAGGAATGGAGAGGTTTGGTAGGTGGTAGGGCTGGAGGTGGTTGCAGAGATAGGGCGGGGCGAGGCCAAGAAGAGATTTAATTTTAAATTGGACATGTTAGGAGATCAGGAGTCAATGTAGAGCAGCAAGGACAGGAGTGATGGGTGAGCAAGATGATAGGGTACGGGCAGCAGAGTATTGGATGAGATGAAGTTTATAGAGGGTGCAGGATGGGAGGCCGGCCAGGAGAGTATTGGAGTAGCTGAATCTGGAGGTGACAAAGGCATGGATGACGGTTTCAGCAGCAGTTGGGCTGAGGTAGGGGCAGAGATGGATGATGTTATGGAGGTGGAAGTAAATGGTCTTTGTGATAGAGAGGATATGGGGTCGGAAACTCAGCTCAAGTTGGAATAGGATGTCGAGATTGCAAATGGTTTGGTTCAAACTCAACATTGGCCAGGGAATGGGATGGAGTTTGTGATGGGGGCCAATGTTTAACCGGAAGAAATTGTGGCTCATCCAAGACTGAACAAGCAGTCCGACAACACAAAGGTAGTGCAGAAGTCAAGAAAGGTGGTGGAGAGGTAGAGCTGAGTGTCTTCAGAAGATATTGCCAAAGGGCTGCATGTACTTGAGCAAAAGGAGGGGACCTAGAATAAATCCTTGGGGGGCTCCAAGGGTAACAGTGTGGGGGTGGGAAGAGAAGCCATCGCTGGAGATACTCTGGCTAAGATTGGGTAAGTCAGAGTCGAACATGTAAGCTGGACAACAGAGGAAAGGCATTGGAGGAGGGTTGTGTGGTAAACTGTGACATAGGCTGCAGTGAGGTTAAGGAAGATGAGAAGGGAAAATGCACCTCGCTCAGTCACAGAGGATGTCATTTGTGACTTTGGTAGGGCAGTTTCAGTGCTGTGGAAGAGGCGGAAATCTCTCTCAGAAGAAATTGAAACATGGAGTTGCGAGAAAGACGAGCTTGAATTTGGGAGGCGACAACACGTTCAAGGACTTTGGAGAGGAAAAGGAAGTTATAGATGGGGTGGTAGTTTGCAAAGATGGAGGAGTCGAGAGTAGGTTTGCGAGAAGAGGAGTGATGATGGCAGTTTTGAAAGGGAGGGGGACCGTACTTGAGGAAAGGGAACCATTTACAATTTCAGCTAACATGGAGGCCCAGAAGAGAACTTTGGAGGTCAGCATTTTAGTGGTAATGGGGTAAAGGGAGTAGGAGGTGGGTCTAATAGACAAAATGAGGTTGGAGAGGGCATGAGGGGAAATAAGAGTGTAACTAGAGAAAGATGTGGAATCAAGGCGAGGTCAATGGATTCCAAAAGCAGGTTTCCTATGAAGATCAAACAGATGTTCACCCCCTATGTTTCAGCCACAGCTGACTAAAGCCAATTTTAAATTAACATTACTATATCTATCCAAAGGCATATGAAAATATAATATAGAAATGATACTGTTTGAGGTTATGATGGAGCTCTGCTCCCTTTCAGTCCTAATCCACTTTTACCAATCTTATTTTTGTGCCTCCTGGGCCCCATCATCCACTGTGGAAGCGGGATCCAGGTCGGAAAAACTTGGCCTCTGATTGGATGAAAACCAGTTCCAAAGGCCCTTTAAATAGTCAATCAAGTGCCATACCTCTAATGATTGACATGTTGTGTAAGTGACATGACCAGGTCAAACACTTGACACGTTTTTGTGTCAAATAAGCAAGGGATGCTGTTAAATCCCATCCATGATACTGAGAGTCTGATCCTGCCAGGCAAGATAATTGCGTGATTGGGTAGTAAGGGTTACTTGGCATAGAAATTTGCAAAATATGTTACAGAATCCTTCAACTCAAAACAAACCGAGATGGGGAAACTGTTTAAAAGCTTTCATTGACTATGAATTTCTACCACACGAAAAGGAAATCAATAAATAATAGATGTCGGAGTCAAAGGAGACTCCAGATGGGACACTAATTAAAAATTTACAAGCGTAGCTGAAGAAACTTGAGTTGTTGAGCGCTGTTTGAAATGATTTCTCTTGATCTGACCCCAGGATTTGTCTTAAGCCTTGTACAATACGAAATACAATATGTGTTTGGGCCATGATACCAAAACTCTGAGGTCCAGAAATGTAATAGAGTATTAAAGTAGTTTAGAAAGAATCATCTGAATGCAGCAAGTTACTTGTCTATTGCACTCCTCGCATTGAGGGCACAGCCACAGAGCATTGCACAGAAAGGTGGACACAGAGCACAGAAAAATGGGAAAAGTTAAAGCAGGAGTTAGAGAAAGGAAGTGAAGACAGAATCAAAGAATAACATTTTTTGAAAGCAAGGAGGGAGGTGGTTTGGCAGAGGGATTCTGGGTGAAGAGTTCAAAAGGACAAACTTTTATTTCAGAACATGCAGAAGAATAAACTACAATTTGGTCCAAGGTGTAACATAAAATTCACAACGCCAAGGAGCCTCTCCAAACCTGTTGCAGGTGAGCAAGCTTAGTTATTAAAACTAAGTGAAAGGTAAAACACTGATATTTGTCTCTGACCCAGAAAGGAATCAAACAAAAACTCTGGGGCATTAATTTAGCTTCACAGTCTACATTATTTACTTCTACCAGCTGCATTTTCTAGATAACATTTCCACAGTACTCTCAGGATTAAAACCACACTGTTCTACGCAATGGGGCTACTGATCTATTTTTTGATCAAGCAATGACTTCCTTTAGGGCTACTTAAACGGGCCCCCCATAATACAACTCATTATTTTTAACAATATACAAACTCCTGTGGCGTTGTTAATGGGTAATCAAGATCAATTTGAATTTTTCAGGTTGACCAAGGTTAGATGATGGAAAATAATGGAACCAAAGTGCAGGAGGGGGAAAGGAGGGAAAGGAATAGTCAAATAGGAGGTGGGAAGGAGGAGGAGGCAAATAGAAGGGGAGGGGAAAGTGGGGAAGGGGAGTGGGTGAGGAGGAGAGGCGAATAAGGGAGGAGAGAGGAGAGAAGGTGGAGTAAGGAGGAGGATGTGATAGAAGGGGGAAGAAATAGGGGAGAAAGGGGAGGAGGGAGAGAGGATGGGAGGAAAGGAAAGGGAGAAGGAGGAGGAAGGGGATTGAAAGTTTTCAAGAGGGGAAGAGAAGAGGAGGAGAGAGGGAATTTGAGGTGAGAAGGAGAAGGGGAGGGAGGGGACGTGGCAGAATGGGGCAGCTGTTCAGTGGACTGTGCTTCTGCTTGGGGAATCCTTAGTGCAAGGGGTCGGGTGTGCCAGTGACCGGAAAGTTCAGCTTGTGGGGCCAGGCGAGGGGAGTGATGAGGAAAGGGAATTCAGATCAATGGAGGTAGGGTATTGAGGCATGGGGACAGCCAAGCATTGGGGGAGGAGAATACCAGCTGTGGATGGGAAATTCAGTCAGGAGGAGGGTTAGTGAAAAATGGGAAATTAAGTGGGGTAGGGGTAGCCTTTGAGGAAGAACTGCAGGGATTGGGGGAGGTGGGGGTTGGGGGGAGGATTGGCAGCCAGGAGGTGAGTTGGAATGGGAAATGGAACTGGGGATGGGATGGGGATTGATAGGGAAGATGTAACCTGAATGAAGGCGTCTCAACCAAGGGAGCAATCACTGATAAAGAAGCACTCTGTGCTGCACTGGAAGGGTCAAACTTCTGGAGTAGGGCTTAAATTCACAAACTTCTAACTCAGAGGTGAGAACGCTACCAACTGAGTCAAGCTGACATAGAACAAAATACAACTAACTATATGCCTTAAACTCTTGTTCTGGTACAGGATCTGAGCTGTCCTAAACATATATGTCTGAAGACAATGGTCTGGAATCTAAGGTAAAAGTCCAGCAATGTGTAAACTGCTTTGTTAGGCTTGTATGGCCAGGCTGAATGCTTAGTCCACTCACAGTCAGAAAAGACGCAAAGCGGCGATGGCCAGTGTCACTGGTTCAGCTGTTTAATTGCTGCCTGGCTCTACAGCCTCTGGCAGTATCAGGAAAAACTATTTCTTGAGGTGATTGCTATGCCGCAGGAGGCAGTGGTGCTGACTCATTTGCTTTGCAACACCACCATCACAGTCAGGACCGCAGCTGGAGTCTTTGCTGTGAGGTAAGTGAGACATGAATTCGGGCTCATGCAGCCTTAAAAAGAACAGATTTCCCTCTCATCATTCTGAGCCAGATTAAAGCTCAGGTCCTCAGTGACAACAACAACTTGCATTTATATAGTTTCATTAACGTAGTAAAACGTCCCAAGGCACTTAAGCGGAACATTATCAGACAACATTTTAATAACGTTTAGATTTACACACAAATAAAATGTAATAATTGATTGATATGATGTATTATAACTTACTATTTATTCTACTCATTGTTTCTATCTCTTTTATTGTCTTGATCTCCTTCTCACCCCCAACAATTCTCTTCCCTCTTCACCCGAAGAGAGTAATGCTTACTGGAGTACAGATTCACAGCTGCTGGCTGCCTGCCAATATCTGCCAGTAAGTGGCCTTTCTCCCTGTGTCAACTTAAGACAGTGAGTGTTGGAAAGCTATTCAGACATGGGGTGCACCACAGATCAGCTTGATCAAGTCCTCAACTAGTGTCCAAACACATGCTCACACTTTCCATCAGGGGTCAATGGGTAGTGATCGGGTGTGGGAATCCAGGCTTATTTCACCCCTCCATTGCCTGTAGCTTCCTTATCACCACCTCAGCTGAGATAGCCATCTCAATACTGACTAGGGATCCAATTTGGGAACTAGTTGGTCTGTATGGCTTAGTTCCACACTGAGCATTATATTTACTGAGGGAATTAAGAGTCCTAACCATCTGTCATATTTTAGGATTTCTGACTATGCCTCCATGAGGTACCTTGGTGTAACATATGTTAAAAATGTAACTATTGAGCTAAACTTAGCTCTCAAGGGGTTAAATCACAGGTCAGAATGGCTGGGAGATATATTTTAGTATTCAGACACGATGTCTAAACCAGGGTGCTGATGACAATGAAAGATAGTTTAACATTTTACTGATTGTTCACACTTATTATTGCTACACTAACGCTATTCATTCCAACTACAGCGCACCCAAATCCGTAACATTATCCAATGGAATACATACAAGTTGTGCAATCATAGACTTTTTCTCACTCCTTTAATTACCTGAGAATTGAACAGGCACAAATCAAGAAGTGAATACGCTGCAATTCTCCCTACTCCCCAAAGGCAATCAAATGAAATTTTAAGGATATCAATCTTACATTATAGTTTACATTATTGAACTCTCAGCCTGCTTGCATTCCACAAATGACATTCCCATGGTCTCAACAGAAGTGAAGCCACAGTATTCAAAAGAGCATTTAATCATCTGTGCCTACACTTACTTCTGCAATCATTAATCCCATTCACAACCAGATATCCATCCAGCTCCTTTTTAGAGTTAATCAATTTGGCATTGACTGGATGAGTTACTTTCTTAGTTCACTGATGCTGTCAAGTGACTTCTCCAGGAAGTCAATAGGCAGAATTCTACGATATCGAATATGCCTCTTTAAAAGCATGCAACTAAATTCCAACTCCACATTAGTCATGAGCTTTGCTTAGACCCAATTTTGTAATCCATTTGAGAAGTGTGAACAGAATTAAGCATCCAGGGTAAAAGGCTTTAAACTATGTACCATTAAAACGCAATTAAATATTAATCTGTCTGACTCAGAGATATAAAAGTACAAATTAAGCACGTGCCAGACTTCCCTAATTTAGTGACTCTTTTTAATTTGTGCTGTCAGCCTCACCTTTAACAGGAAACTAAAAGGGGTCTATGGTACATGTTCCTTCAAGGACAGTCCCAACCAGTTGACTGAGGATTTATACAGTCCCATGCTATTTCTAATATTAAATAGCTACAAATTGTGCTCTGTCATCCTTCAAGGCCACAGAAATGCCCAGGCTCATAGTGCAAGACAGCAGTGAGGTTCAAAAGAGTACAAGACAGAACAAAGTAAATCAGATGCAAGCATTAGATTATTGCCAAGCTTGGCTTTTGAATGTAGGTTGTTGAAGGAAGGGAGCACTGAGGGAGGCATCGAGATCCACACTTTTGAGGCTTTGGGAAAGAATGAGTTAGAGCAGGAAATGGTGTGATGAGTCTTGGGGGTAGATTTTGACCTTTGGCTGGCTGCCCGCCTTTTGGGGCAGTGGAGAGGCCTGAGCCCTTTTGAGAGATGGACCTCATTAGCATAGCTCCGGCCAGCTGCATGCCCCAAACTGGCGTCCTGAGGCAGCTCACTGATTGGTCAGTGGAACAATTCCAGTCGGCTTGGATACCAAGCCAGCTGGCAAGCGGGTAGGTTTGGGGAGGGACCAATCACGGAGGGGGCGAGCCTGGGGTAGGGCCGGCAGCAGCTCACAATATTCTTGTGGAGCCCAAAGGAGATCTCCCGCTCCTACTGGGCCCACAAAAATGAAATCAAACCACATTTGGGACCATTTTTTAAAAATTACCGCCTGGCACAAATGGGTAGACCTGTGCAGTGGATGCTCTGCCCATTTGTACCTCAAAATTCCAAACAGGGTGCTGTGTATGTTCAGGACTCTGATTTGCATGTTGAAAATTCCTATTGCTGCAAACAGGTGGTCACTCCAGCTGCCCATTCCAAGATGGCAGCAGAGGGAGCACCAACGTAAACAGTGCGGTCAATGATCCAATGCCATTTTCCAGCCACTCCCACCCTGTTTACGCCAGGCGGGGACTTAAAAATGGGCCCTTGATTTCAACACACTGAAGAACTGGGCGAAGGAGAAGCATGTAGGCCGGTATATCTGGAGCTTGGACGGAATGTGAGAGGAAAATTGTTGCATATATTGAATCAATATTATTTTTTCAGATAATATTTGTCTTATAAAGACATCAGGTTGTTTTGACTAGAGATAATTCCATTCCATTTTGCTTTAATGCGTAACAGAACATACAATTATGGGCAATTGCCCTCCATGGGCCTGGAGAAAATGAAAGATAACAAGGCCCAGGTGGCTTATAAGTATTAGCCATCCATGTTCCACAGGCTTTTAATTGCTCAGGCTGCCAGGTATTCCATTTCATTTGATATGCTTGTGATTACAGTGGACAACTTAAAAGCCGTGTTTTCAATAGATTCTATTAAAGGCAGAGAAACCAAAACAAAATAGATCTCTGCTAGATGGAGAAATGAGGTTCAGCAATGAAGGTTGAAAAGATGCTATGGGGGGTAGTATTTTGACCCAGGCTGACCCACATCGAATGTATTTGACCTTTCAGTGGATTGCATTGGATTAGAACTGTATTCGACCTCAGCTGTCTAGGACTCAGCAGAAAATGCAACATTGAGGATAGTTTGAATTATAGGATGGGCATCCTATAAAGGTACCTGAATTTATTCCTATTCTTCTCTGTGGCTCCTCACGCTATTAGCAAATGTACTCCCATAGACCTGCTCCGAGGTTTCTCCAAATGTTGTTCTATAGCTAGACCAGGATGGGGAGCAGGAGGAAGTGGGGGAATGCCCAGTCTTCTCATGACAACAAAGCATGTGGGAAACACCAAGTGCAAATCCATGCCCTGCCATACCATGGCATGATGATTTGGAGCTCCACCATTCCACCCCTTCTGTGGGTACTTTTGTCAGTCTTTTTTCTCTCACCAACCATCAACGTACTCATACCGTGCAAGATAATCAAGAACCACAACCAGCAAAAGGGAATTACCATTCACCCAGGTGAAAAATACATCACTCTTGGAAGCAGTCTCCTCTGTTCTAGCCCTGCCATTAGCAACACCAATGTGGCAATCAGCTGAAAGGACAACTTGCAGCTTTAATTTCTATTCAAAAGAACTTCCTGAATAACTTGCCTAGCTTTCAGCAATGTCCACAAAAATAAGCACAACAGCTTTCTCATGGCTTAGTTCATACTGAACTGAACTGCATGGACCAAAGTCCCCAGGTTCCATCTCTGGTCCGTGTTAGCCGAGCTGGACATATCCAGATCATCAACAGGGGTGCCGCAGTTGGGCTCAGTGCCACTGGGCTAGGGAGGGGAAGAATCAGTGAAGGCTCCTGAACCTTGTTGTTCTCGGTTGGAAAGTATTTGTGTGTGTCAAAGGTGCATTAGGACAGTATCAGGCTCTGTTGTGATGTTACCCAGTGTAAAATAGCGAACCAACACTTATTTTCTTGGTTCACTAATTGGGACTATCACTTAAAAAGGGCCACACGATGGCTGGAGTGGAAAATTGAAAAAAATGTTACACGGCAAAAACGTGCATTTATATAGTGCCATTAATGTAAACACCACCACAAGGCACTTCATAGAGCCATAATCAGACAGTAATATATGCCAAAGAAAGAAATATTAGGAGGGGTGACCAAAGTTTCAGTCAAAGAGGTCAGTTTTAAGGGAAGTCTTAAAGGAGAAGAGGGGATGGAGAGGCAGAGAGGTTTAGAGAGGGAATTCCAGAGCGTGGGGCATAGATGGCTGATGGCACGGTCACCAATGGTGGGGCCAAGGAAGAGGATGCACAAGAGGCCACGGTCAGAGGAACAGAGAGTTCTTGGCGGTCTGGAGGAGGGGCAAGGCCTTGAAGGAATTTAAAAACAAGGATGAGAACTTTAAGTAGAAGCCACTGGGGGACCGGGAGCCAATGCAGGTCAGTGAAGACAGGAGTGATAGGCGAGCTGGACTTGGTGAGTGATAGGATACGAGCAGCAGATTTTTTGAATGAGCTGAAATCTACGGAACGCAGAGGATGGGGACCCTATCCCACGGGTAGGATTATCATCTGTCATTGTTTTTAGCCAGACGGTTAGCTCTCTTTAATGAGCTGCTTGTATTGTAAAACAAAATTATTTAAACCAGACAGGAAAAATCTCCTTTTTGTCTGGTTATTTGGGCCACACCTGAACAGAGAGACCCCAGGTCCACACCTCACCTTCACTAAAGAAACTCCAAGTTTTCTCAGAGTTCCTCAGAGCCAAGGAGTGAGATTTTCCTGATTGTTTGAAATCCCGCAGTGCACAGGAGTTGATTAGTGCAAAGCTTCCTGCCCAGTTCTCCCTGCGGGCAGCTGCCTCTCTGAAGCTGACAGTAGTAATTTGTGGCCAGGTACCTATATTTATAGAATCACAGAACTTAAGCACAGAAGAAGACCTTTTTGGCCCATCGAGCTGTGCCACTGTCAGCTCCACGTCGGAGCTATATGCTCAACTCACATTTCCCTGCGTCCTTTATTTTTTGTTCTTCTTCAATGTTTATCGAACTCCCTGTTAAATGTCATGATTGAATCGGTTTCAATAGTCACTTGTTTCAGTTTGTCCTTTAATTTCTAGATGCTTGATGGTATTTTTTTGTCCTTGTATGGGGATTGGGGAGGATGATTTCGGAGAGCCACTCCCCATAGTTTAGACAGCAGACTGGTCACCAGGTGCCATTATACAGAAGGTATTTCATTGTATAGATGTGAAGAACGTTTGCCCCAGTCTTTGGTTATGAGATGGTAGAAGACACTGCCACCCAGCACTAGAACACTTAGATTCATTTGTCTCTTTAGGAGAAGAGGGTTGAAACATGCAACAAATTTCAGTTTTTCCTACTCCTCTACACCCTCCTAAACATTCCTAGGAATAGTGCCCAATTGTGGCAGTGATATATCACCCCCCTTTACAGAGCAGTATCGTGGAAAGTGAACAAAAATTAATCCGCATACCAATCAGGTCTCTGTAACACAGAGCCTGGCACTTGATGACTGGAAACTGCCACACGCTGGTCGATCGATTTGTCCTGTCAACTGTTCTATCTCCATTTGGTTTTGGATTTGGAAAAAAAGCAGGAACCTGCACATGGGAGATACTGTACTGGGGTAGGGGGTTGAATCACATTGTTGGGGTAGAGCAGAAGGAACTTTACTCTGCATTTAACCATTCTCGACTGACCTGGGAGTGCTTGATACTGACAATGAATGCCTGAAATAGAAAATGCTCTGCTCTCCAGTGCTGACATTGATGGATAGAAAAAATGGCTTCTAGAGCTTTAGGGGGTTAAATTGGACAAGGCCAATAATCGGGCACGGGTAGCGCGATCCGCGACTAACTCGCGCCCAGTGATTCCTGCGCAGGCAGCACATGAACTTCGTACTGCCCGGTAAATAGAACGATTCAGGAATCAGGAAGCCCAAAATGAGGCGTGGCCAGCACTCGTCACAGGCAGCCTGCTCCTCTTAAAGGTGCAGGTGCACATTTTAAAGGGCAGCTGCACAGTCCACAGTCAGGAGGGAAAGATGGCAGGGAGGATCGCGGGACCAATGCGAGAGCTTCTCCGCGATGCACTGGAGGCCCTGATGGAGGGGGTGGACAAAAGGAGGGCCAACCTGTACCCGCAGGAGACCCACCAGACTCCAGCTCCGCAGGCACTGGGAGGCTGAGGCCCAGGAAGTCAACGCCAGGAGCATTGCACCACGCAAGTGGGTGCAGCACCAAAAGAAGTTCAATGATTTGACACGCGTGGACAAGGTAAGTGAATGCAAGTGTCAAGTAGCACATCCAACCAACTGCACCACTGGTCCATGCATCACACCCCCCATCACCCACCCACCAACAAATACTTCCCAACAATATGCAATGCTGCACTCGGCATGCTGCATCTCACCCTCACATAGTACCACACTTGCAGGCCACACAACCACCCCTCACAGGTCACACACACTGGCAGCTATTCGACCATGACATGCACATCACCCGGACACTTTGCAGGATATTCACTGACACACTGTCCTCTGTCTTGCAGGAGAAGGTGGCGCATAACAGCCGGCAGCAGGAGGGAGCTGAGGGTGGACGGGCACGCTTACACATCCTCACCCCCTTGCAGGAAACAGTGCTTCGGATCATTGGGTGGGCCGTCGCTGCAGCTGTGACCACATGCCTCGCTGGAGGTCCTGATGAAGGGGGTCTCTGCACATCTAATGCTCCTTTTCCTTTCGCACATCTCCCTCCTCCCACAATCTTTTCTGACTCACGTGCTGCAGATGCTGTCAGCAAGTACGTCTTACTTGCTCCTCTCCCTGCTCCACAACTCAACCTGTTTCCCTTTGTCATTGCAGATACCCAAGAACACGTGGCAGCACCGTCCAAGGAGGAGGAAGAGGAGGAGGAGGAGAAGGAGGAGGAGGACACTGAAGTCACACTGTCACTTGATCTGACACTCGCTTCTACCAGCTCAGAGGCTGACACTGCACGTCCTTTAGAGGTTAGGTTGGAGGAGGGTGAAACACCGAGCACAAGTGCACAGGGTCCGGGGCGGAGGGAACGGATACCACAGGTGCCAGCTCGCCGGAGGGCGAGGTCGCTCACTAGGTTTGCTGCAGAGGAGTCAGATGAGGACTTCAATGGGCCAGGCTAAAAAGACGGCTGATGGGCGTACACCACCGAATGCTTGGGGCACTGGAAAGCCTGCCAGAAAACCTGCGCATAATGAGAAGGGGCATGGAGGAGTCTATCTCGAAATTGGCACAGGGCTTTGCGCAGAGCTTGGAGCCCTTGCTTACCCACATGGAACAAATGGACACCTCCATCAGCGCACCTGTGGAACCCACCGTGATGCAGCATCTGATGGCCAATATCACAGCTGCCATTGCAGCACAAACCGATGTCATCAAAGGTCTGCAAGCTACGGTTGCAGCTCAGACTGCTGCTATCGTGGCTCTGGGTTCCACTGTGGAACGGGGCTCCCAGGGTATTGCAGCACTCCAGCAATCCGTTCTCCAGCCAATTACCAGGATTGCTGAGGCGCCACCCCGGGAGAGTGGCAGTGGCGCCATGGCAGTCGGACCTGCTGTCCTCTCTCAGGACGACAGCATTCCTGCTCCCACCCCTGCCACTCCGACAGTGCCCTGTTGTTGCCTATCGGCCAGGCAGGCCAGATTGCTGCAGCCCATGCTGAGACGATGCAGTTTGAAGCCGGGCCCTCCAGGCCCAGAGCTGCTCAAGTTCGTCCTCTAGGGCCATCTGCACGCCCCTCCATTGAAGGCCAGCAGCCTCCCACCACCCATGCTCCAGCCACTGGGGATGTAACCCACAGAAGCACTAGGATAGATAAAGGCACAGGAACAACAGGCACTAAGGGAATGCACAAGGGTGAATAGTCCTGTTTTGTTTGCATAATTTAATTTGTTAATTTATAAGTGTCACTTTGAATTTGCATTTGGTGGTGGTTGTTATTTGTGCAATGAGCTGAATTGGAAAGCAATGTGTAATCAGATGGAGGGCGATTTGATTGTCTTGTGGGAGCAGACAGTTGGGGAGTGTAGGACTGTTGGTGAGTTGGAGGATGTCGTTCACATTATTGATACACCAGGTGCAGATCAGGCTGGCACGCAGAGCCCTTGTAGACATGGCGTGTGTTCCTTGTTTCACCCTTGCGTCTTCCTCCACTTCCTCCTCCAGCTACTCCCCCTCTTCCTCCTCAGCCTCTTCTTCCTCCTCCTCCTCCTCACCCTCTGGCTCGGGGTCTTGTCTGATCATCAGTGGCAAGGGCTGGTCCCTCATGATGGTGAGATTGTGCAGCATTCAGCATACCACCACGAATCTTCCCACCCGCTGAGCGGAGTACTGGAGGGCTCCTCTAGAACTGCCCAGGAAGCGGAAGCATTGTTTGAGGAGGCCAATGGTGTGCTCCATGACGTTGCGTGTGGCAGCATGGCTCTCATTGTAGGCCTGTTTTGCACGTGTGCTTGGGTTCCTGACTGGCGTCATGAGCCACCGCATGAGGGAATAGCCCTTGTCGCCCAGTAGCCAGCCTTTGACTTGCCGAGCCGGCTGACAGATAGCTGGCACGTTGGACTGCCGCATAACAAAGGCGTTGTGACTGCTCCCAGGGTAGCGGGCATCGATCTCCATGACTCGATGTGTGTGGTCGCACACCAGCTGCACGTTCAGGGAGTGGAAGCCCTTTCAGTTGACAAAGACGGCTGAGTTGATATGCGGAGCACGCAGGGCAATATGCGAGCAGTCAATGGCACCCTGCACCATGGGGAAGCCAGCAATGCGAGTGAACCCCCATTCTCGCTCATTCTGCTTGTCTCTATCAAGAGGGAACGTGATGAACTTTTTCCTCATCTCGTACAGTGCATCTGTAACCTCCCTTATGCAGCAGTGCACTGCAAACTGTGGGATGTTGCACATATCGTAAGCAGAGGCCTGAAATGATCCTGAACCGTAGAAATTCAGTTCCACGGTTATCTTCACAGCCACAGGCAATGCTGTCCTTGGCCTGCTCTGAGGCTGCAGTTGTGGCTGCAGCAGTTGACAGATCTCCATCATGACCTCCTTGGTGAACCTCAGGCGTCGGAGGCAATGCTCCTCGGTCATGTTGAGGTAAGGGTATTATTTCCTGAAGGCCCTCATTGGATACGGCCTCCTGCTCAGTGCCCTGCACCTCCTCCTCCTCCTCTCTCTCCTTGCAGCTTGGCCTGCTATGCTTGGCCTCTCTGCATGCTCCCAATCATGTTCAATACCTAGCGGGAGCCCCAACAGACCACCCATGGTTGCCAGGAATGTTGTTCAACCACGGTTGTAACTTTCCAAACCGTAAGGCAGTACCCGCCAAACCACTCTCAAATGTACTCTAGCAACTCTCAGTAAGAATAGGGAGTTTCAAAAAACACTTCCTATTCCACCAGCAGCCAGAAGCAATAATCCAGCAACTAACCTGCAACACCTGCATGATCCCTTTAAATAGCGCTGGTGGGGGGTCCTCCAGGCACTCTAAGACATGTTCAGGTGTGCACGGTTAAGACTGTGCGTTGAGTTGAGCGTTAAGTTCCAAAATGGTGTCTATCACTTTAAATCAGAGTTGCACACAGATTATCCGCACTTTCTCCCTTCTTTACATGCTGCCAGCGTTCGCTCTCTGCACAAGCGCTAATACCAATCCTAAGATGGCATCTGGCGTATGTCACGCTAGAAACATGCATGCACATCCCAGACGCCATCTTGGCACTCTGGGAGGCCACATAGCGCCTAAACAACGGGCGCTAGACGGCCCGATTTCTAGCCCATAGTCTTGATAAAGAACACTCATTACACTCCTTCACACACACGGTCATTTTTATCTATTTCTGATTAATTGATAGTTTATTTTCAACAAATCTTTTCTCACTCGCTGCTTTCTGATTCTAAATTTCCCCTCTGTTTTCAAAAAAGCCGTAGTTTATGGAAGGCCCAATAGCTTCAAGGGTCTTTGTATGTAATTTATATTACTAATGCTCTCTGGTTGGAAGCTGTGAGGGGGGGTGGGGTTCTTGTCAGCAATAACCAATCAAGAGCGATAACCCTTATCAGCTCCCATCATCCTCAGCCAATCCAAGCCTTCTTCATAAGTGAGTAGGTGGGGTGAAGCCTGCCTGCTCTTCTGAGCTGCCAGATGCGTCCTACCTGGAGCGGCTGCTAAATTCATCCAAGGTTCCATCTCTGGAGACTAGCTGCCAACAGAAAGCATTTGCCTAAAAAATAAAGATCACTGAGATCTCCTCCTGTATTTTAGCATACCAGAGGGCAGCATATTTTTATACAGATGCTCTTAATTGTCCCCAAGATCATCTATCACTTCTTCCTCTTGCCGTTTTTTTAATTCTTTCTTCACTGGGCACCAGGCTTGGAGCTCAGAGCAATACAAAAATAAATTATTCTGTGCCATATGTGGCTCAAAATTAGTTTCCCATAGGGTCAGGTATCATCAAAATTGCATAAAATATTAATGTCAGTGATTTTTTTTCTTCCTGAGGATACATAGGAAATCGTAGCAGGAAAGGAGAGGGATAATTCACGGAGCGGCCAAGGTAATGCTGTGACTGAGGTTATGGTCTACATGCAGCTGTCCGTATTTATTGGCCCGGAAAAGTAATGGCGAGTTCATGGTGCTCGCCATCATTGGTCTGTAAAAAATCCTGCAATTTGTGGCGAAGAGATACGCCATGAGTTCTGCTTCTCCGCAAAATTGCTGGACGATTTGCATCACTCCGCCGTTAGCCTCGACAGAACTGAAAAAATTGTAACCCCGTCGTGAGCCTCCCCATTGACTCCCCATCGCGCGTCATGAAGTTGATGGATTTACACCGTTAATGCGAATGAATCTCGCCGCAGCTTTTAGGGTTGGTAATTCATGCCATAAGGACCCTGTTAATGAGGTAATTTATGGTCCTGACATGTAACTCAACCTTGGAGGTCCAGAAAGGGAACAATGAAACTGTGGAATTTCACTGTAGCAGGTGGTGAATTGTTCCTAGAGGTTTTTAAAACCCTTTTTATCTATCTTCGCAGTATTTTTGTGCCAGTCTTGCCATCCACACTCATGTTAGTTGTATCATGCAACTACCAGGATGGTAGAAGACGAACTTAATGGACTTTGGTCTTTGTTCGTCTAGCAATTCCTATGTCCGTATGTAAGAGGTGGCATATTTGCAGGGCTTTTAACCTTCTCCCCTCCACCCCAACAATGGGCAGGAGAGAGTCGGGGGGTTAAATCGGTAAATATGTAAACCCATCGCAAACACGTCTAGTTTAACCGCGGTGGGTTTGGGGGCGTCCAAATAACCCACTCTGGAGAGGCAGATCCGACATTATAATATATCAATGAGGCTCCGTTCCTCAGATTTTGGGAAGCATTTGAAATTAACGGCTGGGGCCCAGATTTCCCAGGGCTCGGGAAACCCGGAAGCTAATGGGAGGCGGGACATACTGCTTCCAGCAGGTAAGTGCTTTTTATAACACTGCTTGTGAGCCAGGAGGAGGAGGAGTGCTTCTCCCTGGTCCCTCAAGCAAATCTTCTGCCGCAAACTTCTGATCCCCCCGCGATCTGCCGACCCCTCCTGTAAACTTCCCTCCGTGATCTGTTGACCCCCCGCAATCTTCCGACCCCCCCCGCGATCCTCCGACCCCCCCCCACGATCTTCTGTCCCCCCGTGATCTGCCTACCCCCACCACTATACCCCGATCTCTCCCTCCCTCCTTCCTTGCTGCCACGCTTAAAGCCCCCCCCCCCCCGCCGCCAATATGCCCCGATCTTTCCCAGTTGCCGGGATACATCCCCAAGGAGCCCCAGCTATGGTCTTCTGCCGCTGGCTTTCCCACCCGGTCGCCGGTCAGCCTTTCAATCTGACCAGCTGCCGGACGGGAAACAGAATAACAAAATTATAATTAGGTCCTGCCGTTAAATTCTCCAGGACCTCCACCGTCCCGGCATTTCTCCCCCCGCTAACAGGCTCCCCACTCCCCCCACCTCCCCGTAAATATCAGGGCCACTATATCTGCCCCTTTAAGAAGCAATACCTAAGCAATTCTACATTGTTATGCAAGCAATTCCACTATTCCTGATCATGATGATTATTATGATTATGCTGATTCAATATTTCATGACTCGAGAATGTTTGTATATTTCACACTTCTACCCTGCCATTCACTCATAAATTCTCAAGGACCAATACAACAATTCCCAAACACAACTGGGCTCCAATGTCCTCTTCTTCTGCTTGTTCTTTTAAAAAATGTTCTTAATTTTCCTTTCTGTCTCTTTTTTCTCTCTCTCTTAATCCACTCTGTTGCTGCAACATCCCCTTCGGCAGCCTCCGTGATGATGCCTGTTTGTAGATCAAAGCTTTGCAGTGTGCAACAGACAGCAACACTCCCAGAAACTCTCACTGAGCTATATTGCAGAACACCCCCAGATCGATCCAGGCACCTGAAGCTTTGGTTCAGCGTACCAGAGGTGTGTGCCCTCGCTGATAACTCTGGTGGAGACATATATCTGCATTCTATATCTGCATTCTATATCTGCAGACTATATCTGCATTCTATATCTGCATTCGGCCGGGGTCCTGGGAAACCAATAAGTCGCCAAGGTCAGCAAAACCAGTAGGGAATGATTGGTTTTCTTCCACCCCGCTCGTGATACGCCCCGTGATACTCCCCGTGATACGCCCCGCCTGCGATACTCCCCGTTATTCCCCCCCCCGTGATAAGCCCTACCCGCAATACCCCCCGTTACTCCCCCCTGTGATAAGCCCTGCCCGTGATACTCCCCGTGATATGCCCCACCCATGATATGCCCCGTGATACACCCTGTGATACGCGCCCCCCTCGTGATATGCCCCGTGATACGCCCTGTGATATGCCCCACCCGTGATACACCCTGTGATACGCGCCCCCCCGTGATATGCCCCATAATACGCCCTGTGATATGCCCCACCCGTGATACACCCTGTGATACGCCCCCCTGTGATATGCCCCGTGATACGACCCCCGTGATACACCCTGTGATATGCCCCCCCCGTAATTTGCCCCGTGATACACCCTGTGATACGCCCCACCCATGATATGCCCCACCCATGATACTCCCCGTGATACTCCCCGTGATACGCCCCACCCATGATACGCCCCGTGATACGCCCCGCCTAATTTTCCTTTCCATTGACTTCACCAAAGTGGAATTGTACCCCCTTTTGTCTGGAGGAAACAAGTAAAGACTCAGCTATGGATGCATGTTTATAACCTGGATTTTGCAAATTTTATGATCCAAAAGTGTACAATATCACAAAGAGTAATTTGGAAAGATGCTGTTTTAGATGCACAATAATATGTTCGTGGAGGTTTGATTAAAGAAAGTAGACCATGAGTCATTGTTACGCACATCAGCTAGACTCCAGCACATGGGTACCGTTACAGGCAATTGTTTACATACAAGATTTCCATTCTAAATGTTAACCCAGGTAGTTGCAATGTTAAGTGTTGACATAAAAATGTGATGAAAAATTATGACAACAGGAAGTGTATGTACAAGCAAGATTTGTAATAACACATATATTATGTAAAATAAAATGATAATTGATCAAAGTCATGTGACACTGTTAGCATGATTTTCAATTCACCAAGTAATAATAACAACAACTTGCATTTATATAGCGCCTTTAACATAGTAAATCGTCCTAAGGCCTGGTACAGGTGTATTATCAAACAAAATTTGTCACTGAGCCACATAAAGAGATATTAGGACAGGTGACCAAAAGCTTGGTCAAAGAGATAGGCTGATAAATTGGGTCGTTTAGCACCCGTTGTTTCGGCGCTACGTGGCCTCCTGGAGATCCAAGATGGCGTCTTGGATGCGCACGTGAGGTGCGCCGGACGCCATCTTGGTAAAGGGTTTAGCGCATGCGCAAATAACGAACGCCGCCATCATGTAAAGTAGGGAGAAAATGCATTTGATCAGTGTGCAACGCTGATTTAAAGTGATAGACACCATTTTGGCACTTAACGCTCCACCTAACGCACTGTCTTAACTGTGACCATCTAAACATGTCTTAGAGTGCCTGGAGGACCCCCCACCAGCTCTATTTAAAGGAACCATGCAGGATTTACAGGTTAGTTGTTGGATTATTGCTTCTGGCTGCTGATGCATTTGTAACTGTTTTTGGAGGTCGCCTACACTTGAATACTAGGACAAGGGGACATAGCCCAACATTTAGAGCCAGGACATGCAGGAGTGAAGTTAGGAAATGCTTCTACACGCAAAGGGTGGGAGAAGTTTGGAACACTTTTCTGCAAATGACAGTTGATGCTAGCTCACTTGTGAATTTTAAATCTGAGATTGATAGATTTCTGTGAACCAAGGGTGTTAAGGGATATGGGGCTAAGGCGGGTATATGGAGTTATGTCACAAATCAACCATGATCTCATTGAATGGCGGAACAGGCTCGAGGGGCTAAATGCCACTGCCACTTGCTGCCTCCTATTATGCGCCACCTTCTACTGCAAGAAAGCGGGACATGTGTCTGGGTGATGTGCCTCTCATGGTTGAATAAGTGCCAGGGTGTGTGGCCTGTGAGTTGCGGGTGTGCAGCTTGCAAGAGTGGTAATGTGTGAGGGTGAGAGGAAGCATGTTATTTGAAGGGTTGACTAGTGATTGAAAGAGTTTGTTGGTAGGTGGGTGATGGGTGTAGTGCACGGAGCAATGGATGCGGCTAGTGGTGCAATTGGTGGGAGATGCCACTTGACAGTTGGCCTCACTCACCTTGACCGCTCATGTCAAAGCAACTGAACTTTTTCCTGCACTGCATCCATGTTCATGATGCCGTGCGCCTCGCATTGACTTCGTCCACTGCTGCCTCCCACTGCCTTTTGAGCATATGTCTGAAAGGCCTGTTGCACCCCCCCCCCCCCCGCCACCCCCCACACCGTGGATATAGATGCGCCTCCTTCTGTCCACCTCTTGGACCAAGGCCTTTAGTGCATCAGCAGAGAACCTTGGAGCACGCTCTCTCGGAGGCCTGGTACAAACTCAGATCGACAGATTGGTGAGATGTGACATGCAGAATAGCGGATGTGGGATTTAATGGTGCGCAACCTTTATTCAATGTTTTAAAATAATTCAACAGTTTGTAAACATAGGGATGGGACCTACATCTGTGTTTTACGTGTACGATGTCTGATCTCTGTTCAGACTCTGTGTAGACAGCAGACTTATTATTTGCAAATTACAGATACCGGCTACCTTTAAGAGATTTTGGCTGACTGTCAGATAGAAAGCCTGTCTCCACAACATTCACCTGAGGAAGGGGGAAGCCTCCGAAAGCTTGTGAATTTCAAATAAAATTGTTGGACTATAACTTGGTGTTGTAATATTGTTTACAATTGTCTTTAAGAGATTCAGGCTCCCCCTGCTGGTGGAAAGTGCGAATGTCCTTGAATCCTCGTGTCAACGCAGGTTTTTAATGCTTAGCTGAGGTGAATGCTGAGGTAAGACGAGTGCCTCGTCCTACTTGTGACGGAAGCATTGGGCGCGGGTTAATCGTGATTGTGGTACCTGCACCCGATTTCATGCCTTATTCAATTTAACCCCCATAGATTTTAAAGAGTGTCTCAAAGGAGGAGAGAGAGGTAGAGAGGTAGAGAGCTGGAGAAGTTTAGGGAGGGAATTCCAGAGCTTAGGGCCTAGGCAGCTGAAGGCACAACCACCAATGGTGGAGTGATGAAAATTGAGGATGCACAAAAGACCAGAATCGGAGGAGCGCACAGATCTTGGAGGGTTGTAGAGCTAAAGGGGGTTACAGAAATAGGGAGGGGTGAGACAATGGAGGGATTTGAACACGAGGATGAGAATTTTAAATTTGAGGCGTTGCTGGACCAGAAGCCAATGTAGGTCAGCAAACACAGGGGTGATGGGTGAACAGGACTTGGTGCGAGTTAGGAAACGGGCAGCAGAGTTTTGGAGGAGCTCAAGTTTATGAAGGGTGGTGGCTGGGAGGCCGGCCAGGAGAGTATTGGAATAGTCGTGTCTGGAGGTAACACAAGCATGAATGAAGGATTCAGCAGCTGATGGGTTGAGGCAGGGGCAGAGACGGTCGATATTACGGAGATGGAAGTAGGCGGTCATGGTGATGGAGAAGATATGGGGTTGGAAGGTCAGCTCAGGCTCAAATAGGATGCAAGGGTCACGAACAGTCTGGTTCAGCCTCAGACAGTGGCCAGGGAGAGGGATGGAGTCGGTGGCTAGGGAACGGAGTTTGAGGCGGGGATCGAAGACAACGGCTTCGGTCTTCCCAATATTTAATTGGAGGAAATTTTTGCTCATCCAATACTGGGTGACCAATCAGAGGCAGTGGAGGGGTCAAGAAAGGTGATGGTGAGTTAGAGCTGGACGTCAAGCAAGCAAGCACAGATGAATATAGTACTGTGCTTCTGTGAGCTACATCATCTATTGTCCCAACAAAGAACTAAATTAAACTTCACACATCTGTGGAAAACAAGCCCAAGCCCCAGGGTTCCCTGAGATGCAAACTGTCTGGCCCCAAAGCAACTGCTGTACTTAGCAAAACAAAAATAAAATGTCTAATTAGAGATTTGACCTGTAAACAAAGGGTTCAGTTTTCGGTCAATGGCCAGCGGGCTTACTGTGCAGTATAAGTTGCACGCAACGAATTAGCTGAAACTTTCAGCAGTAGGGAGACTGGAGATGAGAGCATTTGTTGTCCTTGATCTATGCCCCTAATTAGTTTTTTTCATGCAGCGCTTGTCAGGTTAATTACTTGGCAGATTTTTGGCTCTTAGCATTGTTCACTGTCAATCCATTCTGTCACAGCAATGGATAAGGATCATTAGAGAATTCAAACGCTTTGTCCTCTTTTGAAAGTCTTGACCTAATATTTATGCATTTGCATCACTCATCAGAAAGGATAGTGTGAAGCACTGAGAGGGTCAGGTTTGTCTAAAACTGAAGCAGCTCGACATGAAGTATGAGCACTCAACTTTTACTTCATCGCTTTTCTAGCTAAGATCACCAAATGTCACTCTTTACTCCTGGTTACTATGATCCAAATGCTGATCTGATGCTTTGAGCTTATTAATTGTCTTCTTAACCCCCTGTCTCCTGCCTCCTTCCCCACCCTCACCTCCAAAAAGTGCGAGGAGCTCACGGACTTCTTTGTCACTAAGATTGAGGCAATCCGTTCTGCTGCCTCTGCTGCTTCCCTCCCTTGCCCGAGCTCACCAAGCCAAACTTCCTCTAAAGGTTCCTCCCTACCCCAGACCTGAACTTGCATCTTTCTCTAGTTTCTCTCCTATCTCCCCTCATGCCCTCTCAGAACTCATCTTGTCTATGAGACCCACCTCCTGCTCCCTCAACCCTATTCCTACCCAACTTCTCTTCCTGGCCCCCATGTTAGCTGATATTGTTAACGGTTCCCTCTCCTCAGGTACTGTCCCCATCCCCTTCAACCCTGCCATCATCACCCCCCCCTACTAAAAAAAAAACACCCTTGACCCTAATGCCCGTGCAAACTACCACCCCATCTCCAACCTCCCGTCCCTCTCTAAAGACCTTGAACGTGTTGTCACCTCCCAAATCCGTGCCCACCTTTCACACAAATCCATGTTTGAATCTCTCCAATCAGGTTTCCACCCCTGTCACAGTACTGAAACGCTCCTTATCAAAGTCACAAATTATATCCTATGTGACTGTGACAATGGTAAACTATCCCTCCTCATCCTTCTCCACCTGTCTGCAGCCTTTGACACGGTTGACCACACCATTCTCCTCCAATGCCTCTCCTCCATTGTCCAGCAGGGTGGGACTGCGCTCACTTGGTTCCACTCCTATCTGTCCAGTCATAGCCAGAAAATCACCTGCAATGGCTTCTCTTCCCACTCCCGCACAGTTACCTCTGGAGTCCCCCAAGGATCTATCCTTGGCTCACTCCTATTTCTCATCTACATGCTGCCCCTCGGCGACATCATCCGACAACACATCGGGTTCCACATGTACGCTGACGACACCCAGCTCTACCTCACCACCACCTCTCTTGCCCCCCCCTCCCCACCCCCCACTAACTCTGATTTGTCACACTGCTTGTCCGACATCCAGTACTGGATGAGCAAAAATTTCCTCCAATTAACTATTGGGAAAACTGAAGCCATTGTCTTCAGTCCTTGCCACAAACTCTGTTCCCTAGTCACTGACTCCATCCCTCTCCCTGGCCACTTTCTGAAGCTGAACCAGACCGTTTGCGACCTTGGCGTCCTATTTGACCCTGAACTGAGCTTCCGACCACATATCAGCTTCATCACCAAGACCGCCTACTTCCACCTTTGTAACATTGCCCTTGTCCGCCTCTGCCTCTACCCATCTGCTGCTAAAACTCTCATCCCTGCCTTTGTTATCTCTAGACATGACTATTCCAATGCTCTCCTGGCCGGCTTCACATCTTCCCCCCTTCATAAACTTGAGCTCATCCACAACTCTGCTGCCTGTATCCTAACTCACACCAAGTCCCGTTCACCCATCACCCCTCTGCTCACTGACCTACACTGGCTCCCAGTCCAAGAACACCTCAATTTTAAAATTCTCATCCTTGTTTTCAAATTCCTCCATGACCTCGCCCCTCCCTATATCTGTAACCTCCTCCAGCCCTACAACCCTCCGAGATCTCTGCGCTCCTCCAATTCTTGCCTTTTGCGCATCTCCAATTTTAACCGTTCCCTAGCCATGCCTTCAGCTGCCTGGGCCCAAAGCTCTGGAATTCCCTCCCTAAACCTCTCTACCTCTCTACGTCCCCCTCTTCCTTTAAGATGCTCCTTAAAACCTACTCCTTTGACCAAAGTCACCTGTCCTAATATCCCCTTACGTGGCTTGGTGTCAAATGTTGTTTGATAATACTCCTGTGAAGTGCCTCGGGGACGTTTTACTACGTTAAAGGCGCTATATAAATGCAAGTTGTTGTTTTGTTGTTGTAAGTCAGTTCATTCGCAAGGAAAATTATCTCTGTTTGACTCAGATCATTACTCGGGTGCTTGACTGTAAATGTTAGTATGAAATGTGTGCTAGGAAAAGCAACACAAAATTAATTGTAATTGTAGGATCAGGACAGGACAGACTTAAAAAGGGACCTGACCACCATCCATCTCCTCACCTTGGACATTCCTGAAATTGAGACTGAAAAGTTGGCAAGTACATTTGTTGAAACCTTAATATAAAGGTAATGGAAAAATTAATCCAAAAAAAATTGTCTCCCATGGTGAAGGGTTCAAATCCCAGGGAACACATGTTAGTAAGGAGGAAACTCAGAGTAAGAAGGAAGTCAGGCAGAATGTTTTCACACTAAGGGTAATAAAATTGTGACCTAAGTTATCAGGAAAGAACATTGAAATAGACAGTATGTGTTTGTGAAGAGATCTAGGTATACGATGAGAAGGTGAAAATGTTACATGAATCTTCAAAGAAGGTTTATTATTTCTAAACACATTTTCCTGTTCCTAAAAATTCTTATGTTAATATGCCCATGGTCAGTTGATAAATGTAAGCTTCTTTTGTACACAAGAGGCAATAGATTTGGGAGAGAGACTTAAGAAACTCACTCCAGTGCACCACCTACAGACAGCTGTTTACGTCTGGCCAGAGTCTGCAACTACACCGTTACAGGCAACTGTTTACATACAGGATTTCCATTCTAAATGTTAATGTAGGCAGTTTTGGTGCTAAATATTGACATCAAAGTGTGGCCAAAAATTATGACAACATGACGTTGGATAGGAAGTGCATGCACACACAATATTTTAATAATAGATATAACATATTTATTATATAAATGTATGTAATATATATTACATAAGATAAAATGATGATTAATTATAGTCATGTGACATTGTTAGCATGATTTTTCAATTCATCAAGCAAGTATAACACACACTACGCTTCTGTGCGCTATACCATCTATTGCCCCAACAAGGAACTAAATGAAACTCCGCACATCCATGGAAGAAAAGCCCAAGCTTCAGGCTTCCCTAAGATGCAAACTTTTCTGGCCCCAAAACAACGGCTGTACTTAGCAAAACAAAAATAAAGGGGGTGATTTTAAACCCCAAGAACGGGTGGGTTGGGGGCGGGTGGGAGTTGAAAACAGTTGTTTTTTAGGTCGAGACCGCCACCTGACTTTATTTCCAGGTTTAATGTCGGCACATTAAAGTATAGGCTTCCCACTGGGAATGCAAAGTCTGAAAGTATTGCTGTTGCGATCCAAAAAAAAATTATTTTCAACTCCCACCCGCCCCCAACCCACCAGTTCTTGGGGTTTAAAATCACCCCCAAAATATCTAAGTGGAGATTTGGCCTATAAACAAGAGTTCAGTTTAGGGGAAATAGAGACTCTGCCAATCATATACAGCAAATAGAAAGAATTGGTCTTTATTGCAAAACTGCTCCAAAGACTATATGGACGCTCCCTAACCTCGGACTGACTAAAAGGACTTAAAAATGGTTTCCTTTTCCTGGCATTATTTGGGTGAATCAGACTTGGCTGAGACATCAGTTACATTCACTGTACTTCATCTTTTGATCTCAAATTAGGAAGTATACATGAAGATCTGTTCTCACTCTGTTCTGACTCTGTCTGGATGAAAGAATTTGGGGTTAGCCATCTCACACTAGCTTGCAGTCATTATGTACCTACAGCACTGTACTGTCTCTTTGATTTAGTAGCATCAGCTTAGAGAAGTCCAGATTGTCAGATTAGTAGTCGTCATGGTGGAAGTGTCCTTCCAAGATCCTCAGTTCTCCTGCCCAAAATCAGATTTACACACGTGTGGATTTTGTTATGGTTCCAACAGGTAACAATGTTAAAGAGAGGCTTTTACCTTGACAGAAGTTCCTTCTTCTCTTTCATAACAGCTCATCTGAAAATACAATCAGTAGAATTGCTTTGGAGCAGCCTTGCCCAGATCATTGACTGCCATAAATCACAAGAACACAGGGACTGAAGTACCCACAGGCGTATCTATAAATCACAGCCGCCATGGGGAGTGAAACGCCATCTGATTTTCAAAGCACAATATCTATCTGCCAAACGTAGGTCTGCACAAGGGGAAGAGTAGCCCAAAGGCCTTGTCCTCCTGAGTTGTCATAGCCAGACAAGGCCATAGCAACATTATATAGTGTAAAGAAATGATCCAAGAGTTGTTCAGGTCTCAACTGTGGAAAGTACAGAGCAAATTCTAGGGATCACCGCCTGACTCTCTGGACCACAGACAGAGCACAATGTTCATTATACCCCTTGTACCAGCAGGTACGAGGCTGCAACTATACTACACCTCAAGGCCAAAAACTACTGGACTTCAATCTGCAAATTAGTACAAACTGTCCTATTCTTGAAATTACCACAGTCAGCTTCTGATAAATGTAATTTTTTATGTTGCTTACTTTAAAAGAATATTGTCATCCCTCCGACAGTTGTTTCTAACCACACAGTATGATTATTTCATCTGTATATTAAAATGTAAGCTCATTCCTCCCCCATACCTGGTTTTACTGTACAGCTTGCCACCCACAGATATCACTGGCATGTCACCCTCGTGCGGCAGTTGTGCCAATGCTACCCAAAGAAGCAAATACTAATTACTCCGCAACATAGCCATAATGTCCTTCAACTAAAGCTATTGTGAATCGAGCAACATCTCATTAACTTTGGATCTTGCATTTCTTAAAATTCCTGCAGAGATAAAATGAACCCAAAATGTACATTGTAATATATTATCCTGTGGATCTCCTGTGGCACTGTATTGCTCACTCCCACCTGGATCACACCCTGTTTTATAACAACAGGAGTATTATACCATGCAGTGCAAAATGTATTATTCTGCTGCTAATGTAAGGAAAGGGTTAATCAGGCTGACTTGAAGTGTGCCAATGTCATACAGTTAATCATTTTTCTTTATATTGTAGCAATGTTAGCTTTTGGCCTTTGTTTGTTAAGTAGAAAAGTATGATTCTTAAATTGTAATATCTTAAAATGTTTAGAAGTATACAGCAATTTTAAGGTTGTCACCACCTTCTTAATGAGAAAAGTTAATAGATGACATGGGTAAGAAAGGGTTCAGCACAGACACAGTCCAGGCAGACAAGCTCCCTTTGTTCATTCATTAGAAGGGAGGCTTTGAAGCCTTAATTAAAGATAAGCACCCGCCTGAGAAAGACCTCAACCTATAGCCTGGAAAGTTAAGGAGCGTGAGTCACGTAAAGGGAGTTGCGGTCTGTGGTGCTGTGTTGAATGGTACATAATATGAAACATGCAAATTGTCACGTAGAAGGGATAAGAAAATGATGTAAAAAGTGGGTGTTGGATCAGATACTTTAGAATTCGATTAAGGTCTGACCAACTTGTACAGAAAGCTGGGAACTGGAATGTGTTTGAATTCTCCAGTTAAAACTTGCAAGGTTTTATTGTAAGTACTGCTGTTGCGTATATGTTTAATTATTGTATGCTTAATAAATGCGACATCAGACATTAAATGTTACGAACACCATTGAATTGAGGAATAAATTGTAAATAAGAACACATTCATTTACCCTTCCTCTAATACTAAGGCGGGGCTATATTTAAGTTGGCCTGTCCCTTTAAGGCAACAAAACCAAATTGCTGCCAGCCCTGAGGTGAGTTCAAGGTTAAGTGTTGCTGGCGAGCAAAGTTTGTAGATTGCCATGTACTGATTCCAGATCAGAAGAAGCCAGCATGAATGACTGCCTTTCATTCTTTATTTGTCATACCGTTGATACGTTAAAGTGTGATGTCTAGAGTGTGACTTCTGGAATATAATGGACGTACACTAGTGCAAGACTACTTTATATATACTAATGGATTGTGGTGTTGCTCCTGGTAAGTTAGAGGACATATTATTTTATAAGGATCATGCTATATCATGTAATACAGAATGTATTATTCTGCTCAAATGGTGAAGCTGTATCACATTAAGAAAGAAATAACTTGGATTTATATAGCGCCTTTCACAACCTCAGGACGTCCCAAAGTGCTTTACAGCCAATGAAGTACCTTTGAAGTGTAGTCACTGTTGTAATGTAGGAAATGTGGCAGCCATTCTGCACACAGCAAGGTCCCACAAACAGCAATGTGATAATGACCAGATAATCTGTTTTAGTGATGTTAGTGATAAGGACAGAAAGTCTTAATATTGTTAAGTAAACACTGGCTGAAGTCTGATTTAATTTCTCTTTGAGGTTTAATGTTATAACCTTGGTATTCTTTTTCTCAGTATGATTTGTGAAGTCACCCAGAGATTAGATATTCTGGCTCCTATGACAGATTAATCAATTTATTTTTACTTTTTTAAACTGAGGCACAGAAATTTATAACACTTGAAGTGTGATGGACAGGAAATACATGCTAGACATAATGGGGGTAATTTCACCCAAAAGAGGTATCTGCTGGGCCCACCTGATGGCTGCAGCGAGAGGCCCAAACCATTTTCATGGTCAGGCCTTATTTCTATATTTTTGGCGCGCTGCTAATGCTAAGTGAGCGCACACCGGCAGCCTACCACTGGGAGAGGGATGAGAAATCTGGTGGCTCCTCCATGGAGCCTAGCCGAAAATCGGTGGGGGGGCTTGGAGGCAATTGGGGGGGTGGGTGGGTGGTGGTGGTGGAGACAATTGGGGGTGGTGGAGACAATAGGGGGGGTGGAGACAATTGGGAGGCGTTGACACTAAGTGGTCAGCATCAGTTCCTGAAGATTTTTGTGGGGGCCAGGAGGAGCAGTCATGTGCCTTCCAGTCCCATGAATATCTTAACTAGAAGGGAAGCTTACCTTTCCAGGAGAAGCCTCCAGCAGTCCCTTTAAGGATCTCCGGTTAGTCCCTAGCTTGGGCAGAAGCGTGGATGATAGGGGTCCTACAATCGACATAGGACCTGCTTTAAATAATTAAATAGGCTCCTGTCTCTTTCAGGAGCAAATACAGTGAACCAGAAGATGGCAGAAGTCCTTAGAAAGTGATGGTAAGTGGGGTGGGCAGGAGGGAAATTTGCCAGGGACCTGTCACCATCCCTCCGCATTTGCCAGCAGCACTCCTGATGGGGGTGGGAAATCTCGGTTGGGGTAGTGAGGGCGTGGTAGGCCTCACTGTCCACATGTTCCCTCATTTTCTGCAGCAATCCCCCCTTACTTTAGGCAGGATCACGGAGAAGAACTTCCCCCCCCCCCCCCCCACCATGGTATTAGGTAATGCCAAGCTTGTATTTTAAAAGCCTGTGAATTGTAGGAGAAAGGGAAGACTGAGGTAGGTGAGGAGTTCCACCAGTGCACTCCTGCTCCTTCGGGGCCCACAAAAATAATTCAACACCTACCTTTGCTCGACCTCATCTCCTCCATTGGCTGTGGAACTGGTTGAAGTACGCACTGCGCAGGCTTCAACCAGTTCATGCCTAAAATGGAAATCGGGGTCCTATTTACATCATAGGACCCCGATTTCCATATTGAAGGGGGACCAATCGCCTGAAACAGGCAGGCGCTTTGGACACCCAGGGGTAGGCCCCTTTAAAAAAGGCGCCAGTCGCATTGTTGTTGTTAAGGCTACCGACCCCATTTTGAGGCTGTTACCGCCCCGCTAGCGCCAGACAAAGTGAGTCAAAATCAACTCCTTAGTGTTAATGTTTGTATCTCAGGGCTCCCACATATATTGTGATCCGAACATTTCTTCCTCAAAGTTTTCCTGAATAATCACAAAGAAATTACACACCAAGAGCAAAGCTGAGCAGTAAAACTACACCCACGTTTTTTGCTGCTCCCAATTATGTTTATTTGTACAGAAAAATACCAGATACAAATGTCATATCTTTATTCTATTACTTGTGCTCACTCTCTCTTTGCTTTTCTCTTTCTCTTTCTCTTGACCCTGAGTTTTGTTTACTTGCTCTTTAACTTTCAATACCCTGTTCCACTCATTTCTGCCTCTTTCTCTTCTGCTGTTTTCCTCCTCTTCCTTTCATCTTTGTTCTTCTCCCTCAATATCACTCTCCTATATCCTCTTTATTCCTTACTCTTCCTTACTTTTCCTGCCTGCCTCTTTCTAATGTCTCTCTCCTGCCTGTCATTTTCTCTTGCTCTGCTCTGTCGTGTGTTGTGTTTCTCTCCCTGCTGTGTCTTTCTCTCTTTCCTCTCTCTCCCTTATTGTTTCTTTTTGCCAACGTCACTCTTAAAGTAACAGCTAGGAAATGTACTGCCTTCACAGCGTTATTGACAGATACCTAGAAGCAGGTTTCTCAACTGGTCCTCCCTCGGGAGACACAAGGACATGAAAAGGGAGAAATCTCCTTAGAAATCAGTCAGCATTCATCAGAGAGCTCTGCATTCAGTATGATTTATTTGATACAAACAATTAGATAAGTTCAGATTGTATTTTTGGTGACAAGACCAGTCCTGTCAGCAGATTTAGCATTGTTTACCCATTAGCTGCAGAGTCCCTTTGTGTGTTACACATGCTGTACACCCAGAAATACTGGAAAACATTCTTTTTTTAAAATTCGTTCATGGGATGTGGGCCTAGCTGGCAAAGCCAGCATTTATTGCCCATCCCTAATTGCCCTTGAGAAGGTGGTGATGAGCCGCCTTCTTTAACCGCTGCAGTCCATGTGGTGAAGGTTCTCCCACAGTGCTGTTAGGAAGGGAGTTCCAGGCTTAGATGCAGCGACAATGAAGGAACGGCGATATATTTCCAAGTCGGGATGGTGTGTGACTTGGAGGGGAACGTGCAGGTGGTGTTGTTCCCATGTGCCTGCTGCCCTTGTCCCTTCTAGGTGGTAGAGGTCGCGGGTTTGGGAAGTGCTGTCGAAGAAGCCTTGGCGAGTTGCTGTAGTGCATCTTGTGGATGGTACACACTGCAGCCACAGTGCGCTGGTAGTGAAGGGAGTGAATGTTTAGGGTGGTGGATGGGGTGCCAATCAAGCGGGCTGCTTTGTCCTGGAAGGTGTCGAGCTTCTTGAGTGTTGTTGGAGCTGCACTCATCCAGGCAAGTGAAGAGTATTCCATCACACTCCTGACTTGTGCCTTGTAGATGGTGGAAAGGCTTTGGGGAGTCAGGAGGTGAGACACTCGCCACAGAATACCCAGCCTCTGAACTGCTCTTGTAGCCACAGTATTTATGTGGCTGGTCCAGTTACGTTTCTGGTCAGTGTGACCCCCAGGATGTTGATGGTGAGGGATTTGGTGATGGCAATGCCGTTAAATGTCAAGCGGAGGTGGTTAGACTCTCTCTTGTTGGAGATGGTCATTGCCTGGCACTTGTCTGGCACGAATGTTACTTGCCACTTATCAGCCCAAGCCTGGATGTTGTCCAGGTCTTGCTGCATGCAGGCACAGACTGCTTCATTATCTGAGGAGTTGTGAATGGAACTGAACACTGTGCAATCATCAGCGAACATCCCCATTTCTGACCTTATGATGGAGGGAGCATCATTGATGAAGCAGCTGAAGATGGTTGGGCCTAGGACACTGCCCTGAGAAACTCCTGCTGCAACGTCCTGGGGCTGAGATGATTGGCTTCCAACAACCACAACCATCTTCCTTTGTGCTAGGTATGACTCCAGCCACTGGAGAGTTTTCCCCCTGATTCCCATTGACTTCAATTTTACTAGGGCTGCTGGTGCCACACTCGGTCAAATGTTACCTTGATGTCAAGGGCAGTCACTCTCACCTCACCTCTGGAATTCAGCTCTCCTGTCCATGTTTGCACCAAGGCTGTAATGAGGTCTGAAGCCGAGTGGTCCTGGCGCAACCTAAACTGAGCATCGGTTAGCAGGTTACTGGTGAGTAAGTGCCGCTTGATAGCACTGTCGATGACACCTTCCATCACTTTGCTGATGATTGAGAGTAGACTGATGGGCGGTAATTGGCCGGATTGGATTTGTCCTGCTTTTTGTGGACAGGACATACCTGGGCAATTTTCCACATTGTCGGGTAGATGCCAGTGTTGTAGCTGTACTGGAACAGCTTGGCTAGAGGCGCAGCTAGTTCTGGAGCACAAGTCTTCAGCACTACAGCTGGGATGTTGTCGGGGCCCACAGCCTTTGCTGTATCCAGTGCACTCAGCCGTTTCTTGATATCACGTGGAGTGAATCGAATTGGCTGAAGACTGGCTTCTGTGATGGTGGGGATATCGGGAGGGGGCCGAGATGAATCATCGACTCGGCACTTCTGGCTGAAGATTGTTGCAAAAGCATCAGCCTTGTCTATTGCACTCACATGCTGGACTCCGCCATCATTGAGGATGGGAATGTTCATGGAGCCTCCTCCTCCCGTTAGTTGTTTAATTGTCCACCACCATTCACGATGTGGATCTGGCAGGACTGCAGAGCTTTGATCTGATCCATTGGTTGTGGAATCGCTTAGCTCTGTCTATAGCATGTTGCTTCCGCTGTTTAGCATGCATGTAGTCCTGTGTTGTAGCTTCACCAGGTTGGCACCTCATTTTTAGGTACTCCTTGTGCTGTTTCCGCCATGCTCTCCTACACTCCTCATTGAACCAGGGTTGATCTAATGGTAAAGTGAGGAATATACCAGGCCATGAGGTTACAGATTGTGCTGGAATACAATTCTGCTGCTGCTGATGGCCCACAGCACCTCATGGATGCCCAGTTTTGAGCTGCTAGATCTGTTCTGAATCTATCCCATTTAGCACGGTGGTAGTGCCACACAACACATTGGATGGTGTCTTCAGTGCGAAGACAGGACTTCGTCTCCACAAGGACTGTGAGGTGTCATTCCTACCAATACTGTCATGGACAGATGCATTTGTGACAGGTAGATTGGTGAGGACGAGGTCAAGTAGGTTTTTCCCTTGTGTTGGTCTGCTCACCACCTGCCGCAGGTCCAGTCTGACAGTTATGTCCTTCAGGACTCAGCCAGCTCGGTCAGTAGTGGTGCTACCGAGCCACTCTTGGTGATGGACATTGAAGTCCCCCACCCAGAGTACATTCTGTGCCCTTGCCACCCTCAGTACTTCCTCCAAGTGTTGCTGAGGGAGGGCGGTAGGTGGTAATCAGCAGGAGGTTTCATCATTTGAACACTGGCTTTTCAGATTGATTTTCTAGTTAAATAAATTTCAATGTCACATGCAGTACATCAGCAGCCTCTAAATGCAGTGCTGGTTCAGCTAATATGTGGACTCAGAGTGCTTTTATCCTGTAACTGTGGCCAAGGTCACGAGTATCAAAGTAATACAGAATGTGGAATGTGTAGTGTAGTGTTTAAAAGAGCATGATGTCAGAATGTTTAACTCTGGGAATTGGATAAATACTTGAAAGGGAAAAATTTGCAGGGCTATGGGGAAAGCATATGGGAGTGGGACTAATTGGTTAGCTTTTTCAAAGAACGGCACAGGCACAATGGGCTGAATGGACTCCTTCTGTGCTGTATCATTCTATGATTATGTGTTCTGTTCACTCAACTAACGAGTACATTTTAAAAAATAAACAAATATTTTAAAATCCAGCTCAATTAAAATTGTATGATGACATATCTGACAATGTGGTGATGTTACACACAATCTGTAAGCTGAAGTATTAAAAGGGAAGATATCTCCAGGTGGTCAGTATCATGTATCATAAAAACTTAAGGGGCAGAGTACTCCAGGGACCAGTGCAGTGAATGGTAAGTGCTTAAAGAGGAAGCCGACTCCAGGGAGACATCATTATGCATGACAGTTACTTTCAGGAAAAGGTAATTCCAGGAGTCACCATATCCACGAGGTCCAAGTATTGTGATCGTTATTAATGTTACTCAGAGGAATCTTCTTTTAGTGATGACAGCAAAGCCCCGATTTTAAAATTCTCATCCCTCCATGGCCTCGCCCCCCCCCACTTTCTCTGTAACCTCCTCCAGCCCTACAACACTCCGAGAACATTGCTTTCCTCCAATTCTCTTGCACATCCCTAATTTTCATCACTCCACCATTGGCAGGCGTGCCTTCAGCTGCCTAGTTCCTAAGCTCTGGAATTCCCTCCCTAAACCCTGCGCCTCTCTCTCCTCCTTTGAGACACTCCTTAAAAACTACCTCTTTGACCAAGCTTTTGATCATCTATCCTAATATCTCTTTATGTGGCTCGGTGTCAAATTTTGTCTAATAACATTCCTGTGAAACGCCTTGGGACCTTTTACTACGTTAGACATGTTATATAAATGCACGTTGTTGTTGTTGTTGAAATAAGGCTGAAATCCAAGGTTGTCAAAACCAATTTGTATAAAAATATCGGATTTCTTTCGGTTACACTGATTGGTTTGTTATCAGCCCCAGTGATACCCTGAAGGGCTGCTCAGCACTGCTTGTGGGCACTTTAAACATTTGTTCAATTATGCAGCTCACATTGTCCTCTCAGCCTCTTGTGTTAACACCAGCACTTTTAATATCATTTGATTTTAATATCCCTCTGTTTTTGAGTAAATTAACTCAGACCCTAAATGGGTTTGTGTGCGGAACGCTGCTTAGTACTAGCCAGCAATATAAACAGCTGAGCCAAGGAGCTATGTCACATTCCCCAATAAATATTTAGCTTTTATGCTTCTTATCCACGGTGTTATATTCCCATTTGAGTATTTACCATTCAGGCTACTCATCTCAAAATCCCAGTCTTTCCTGCTTTTCTGCTGGTTTCTTCTTCACCATTGAACACCTCATTTCCACCCCTCCTTCTAAGCTCACTGAATTCTCCTCCTTCCTGTCTTTGTACCAAATTTCAACTTCCACCTTAACTCGCCTTTCCCCACGCCAGTCAACTCCTTAGCCCTACTTGTCTCCTTCATCATCATCATTAACACTAGCTTCCCCACCTACACGTACGGCCAACCATTCTACCTTATTGCACGAGGCCTCAAGATCTCCGAGATCTCCATCACTGACACTTCTTCAAGTGCCTTCTACTGCATCCACTGCTGCCCACCCCAAACCCTACTGGTATTATCATCACCCACTGGGACAATACTACCCCTCAACTCCCTTATGGTCAACCTTTTCTGACTTTAGTCTACCACCTGTGATGATATCAACGCCTCAGTCAAACTTCTGCAGAACCGTCTCGCCACCTCCTTTGACACTCTTATTCCCATTTAATCATGAATTGTCTCCTACTGCTCCCCCCAGTACTACAGTCACCTCTGTAACCTCTAGCTCACAAGCTGTAAGCTTAGATGCACTTTGTAGGTGACCAACCTGGCTGTCCATCATCAAATATGGCCTGACCGCTTCAAACTTTAACATTGTTCTCTTTCCACAGCCAAATCCTCTAACTACTCTAAGATGGTCTTGGAGAGCACGAACAATACCAAACTCCTCTTCTCCACAACAAACCACCTCTCCTGATCTGCGCCCAGTTAGCCGTGCCTCAGTGGGTAGCACTCTCGTCTCTGAGTCAGAAGGTTGTGAGTTCAAGTCCAAAGACTTGAGCACAAAATCTAGGTTGACACTCCAGTGCAGTACTGAGGGAGTGTTGCAAAGTCAGAAGTGGCATCTTTCAGATGAGATGTTAAACCAAGAAATGTCTGCCCTCTCGGGTGGATGTAAAAGATCCCAAGGCACTATTTCGAAGAAGAGTAAGAGAGTTCTCCCCATGTCCTGGCCAATATTTCTCCCTCCACTATCTTCACTAAAACAGATGATCTGGTCATTATCACATTGCTGTTTGTGGGACCTTGCTGTGCGCAAACAACAGTGACGTCACTTCAAAAGTACTTCAATGGCTGTGAAGCGCTTTGGGACATCCTGAGGTCGTGAACGGTGCTATAAAAATGCAAGCCTGTCTTTCTTTCTAACTTAGACACTAAATGTGATCAGCTCATCTTTGTGCCTGAAATGAATGGCACTGATTCTGCTGCCTCTGCTTCTTGAGGTCAGTTTCCCACTTGTGCACCGTTGTAACTGCTTGACCTGAGCTCAGTTTTCTCTCCAACGTCTGATCCATCACCAAAAGCACTTTTCTTCACCTCCATCAGTGTTACCTGCTGCCGCCCTCTGCTGCCCAAACCTTGATCTATACCTTTATTACTTCAAAGCTTGATTTCTCTATCACTCTCCTTGATTGCCTGCATCCTCTTAAGAGCTACAATTCATTCAAAATACTGCAGCCTGCAGTGAGATCCACGCCCCGTTTAACCTTGTCCTTGCAAACTGTACAGGCTTTCTGTGCCAAAATGAATTAATTCTAAGATCCTCATCCTTGCCTTAAAATACCTCCATGGCCTCACCCTCCCCATCTTTGTGATCTCCTTCAGCCATCATCTGCTCCTCCAGCACCGATCTATTGTTCCCCACTCTTCACCCCACCATTGCTAACCGGCCATTCAACTGCTATACTCCTGTTGTCTAAAGCTCCTTTACATGGCACTTCGCCTTATCACTTCGCTTCCTGCCTTCAAACGCATGCTGAAGGAATTTTTTGACCGTGCTTTTGCTCCCCTCCCCTGTCTTTTCCCCTTCTCCTTCCTGCTCAGTGTCCATTCTTTATCCACAGCTTATAAGACACTCTTGAGACATCTCTCCACATGAGAAGTGTTACTGAAATGTAAGTTGTGTTGTACTTCCCGTCTAGTGTTCATTCCCCTTTAAGTACATACACTAATTCTACTTACCTCATGTTACACATCCCTTTAAGTGCTCATCGTTCATGCTTCTGAACCCTTCTTTAAGCATTCTTCTTTAACTATATAAATTTAACTACTATAACTACTTTAACTACTATAATTTCTATTGAACCCGTGTTACAATCCCCTTTAACTACATACTATCCATGCATCATACTCCTGATTTGCATTTCCCTTTAAATACTTTCTATTCACACATTAACTCCCTAGTGTCACATTCCCCTTTAAGTACTTATCAGTTATTATAGTTCTTCCCCCGAGCATTATCTTCTCATTCTTAGCTCTAATGTTATTTTGATTTCTAAGTCCTTAACATTTGTAGAGCATGTTCCCAAATTACTACCTTCAACATATTTTAATTAAAAAGGTAATGATTAATTTTGTCCTTTTTTTTAATCAGTTCATCCCTGGGGGACCAAAATCTGTTAATGGGAAAGAAGAGAATAAAGTGAGCTGATAATTTATCTATAAATTTGATTCCTTGTAACAGGTTGTCTGGCAATAATGTATCAAAAATCAGGGCTCTTATTGGTTACTTAATAACTTTCTCACTTGATTTATATGCACCTGCGTGCTTCCTCCTATAAATAAGACTAGGCCGGATATCTATTCCTCTGCTTCCTGCCAATTGTTCAGTTAAATAATGCAATCCATTTGGAAAATATTGGCTTCTAAACCGACCTCATCCAAATAATTCAGTGCTCAAAATTGGCTCCTTCTCTACCTTTCTATACTTCTTATGGGATTCAGCATTGATTTAAAGTCTAAGAATCATAACAGGTTGCTATCAATTGGCACCTGGACCAGGTTTAGGGGCACTAAGAGCCCCCTTGTCCAAAATCCTTTTTGATGAGTGTTCCAAGGAAGCTATTTACTTCCATGAAAATATATATCTCAGTGAAAGCATATCAAAGATTACTTCAAAGCCAGTGTCCTTCAGCTGGGTCTTTAGGCAAGTTTTGAACAATCAGAATGATCAAAAGATCATAAAATAAGAGGAATAACATTTTGGTTTCGATCACGGTAAAATCCTGACTCCTTTTGAAATCTAGGAACATTCACTATTCTATTATCGCCATCTTCATACTATCCATTACCTCAAGGGTCTTGCTTGACTTTTTCCAAATCCCCCAAATGTCAGGTATCTGGGAATCTGCTCTGTTTCTTCAAAGTGATTCTCCAAGCAGTGCATTCTAGTCCATTACTGATGTCTCACTCCTCTCGGGAACTTTTAATGTGTTACCTGACAGCAGAATGTTTTAGATAAAAGCATCTACATTCCAGCCAGTGGCCAAACTCTATCTTTAACTTGTTTTCAAGTTGATAATCATTGGTAAATGCAATGGGTTCCCTAATAATTTTTCTGTGTTTTTGCTTTCTATTTGATTATAAAGAAGTTTCTAACCCTTGATCATATGGACCGCTCCCCCTCATGTGATTGCTAAAGAATTGAATCGATAAACCTCTCCAGACTCCCATTTATTTATCTCTGCTTATCCCCTTGCAACCGCAACACTTTCTTTCATTCTGAAGACTGATCACTTGAATGAGGACTGGGAAGGCTGCTCCTAAAGCAAGGATTATAACACTGTTTGGCAAATGTAAAGGAAATGAAAAAGACCAACTAAACAAACTGTTATCTGAAGGTTTCTGGTTTTGACTATTTTAAGGGCTGATGAAGAGGTGCAAAAGGATAGCTGCATGTTGGGAAATATTGAAAGGAAAGGCAAAGGGAAGTTAGGACGTTTTAAGAATAATCTGTGACATATTCCCAGTTATCCAGTTACCTCCATATGAACCATTTCAACCTCTCATTCGGTTCCAGTCTGCCTTCATTCCTATATATGCATTAATATGTACACAAAAAACACCTGAACCTTTTCACTAGATTCCAATATCTCATTCCCAGATTTCCATTATATTCTATACATAAATCGAGTGTTGGCTTGACTCAGTGGTAGCACTCTCCTCTCTGAGTCAGAAGGTTGTGGGCTGAAGCCCCACTGCAGGAATTGAGTACATAATCACTGCAGTACTGAAGGAGTGCTGCAGTGTTGGAGGTGCCGTCTTTTGGATGCGATGTTAAAACAAAGCTCAATCTGCCTGCTTAGGTGGATGTAAGAGATCTTAACGCACTACTCAAAGAACATTAGGGGATTTCTCCTGATGTTCTGCCCAACATTTACCCCTTAACAAAAAACGGATTAACTGGTCATCTATCTCAGTGCTGTTTGCGGGACCTTGCTACGTGTAAATTTGCTGCTGCAGTTACCTACAAAACAACAATGACTACAGTTCAAAAGTAATTCATTGGCTCTGAGGTGCTTTGCAACATCCTGAAAATGTGAGAACTGCTACATACACGTTCCCGCCCTACACCATTTTTTACCCACCTGACTTCAGGCACAGGAAAGTCACCCGCCCCAGAGCAGGGGGGGCCTAATTTAAATAGAAGAGTCGCGTGCCGATGACATCATTGGGGTGTGCACGCCATTTTAACCATGGGCCCAACTATGGCTAACGTGGTCTCTGGTCCACCAGGAAAAAACTGGGCTCCTGACTAGGTAAGTCCTTTTTTGAAAACATTTTTAAAGGTTCCTTGTGGGGCCAGGAGGAGCAGGAGTGTAATCCTGGTCCCACAAGGATACCTTGCATCTTCCCTGCCCTGGGCTTCCTTCCCCGCCTTCCAATCACAGACTTGTTATCCCCGCCCTTCCCCCCCTTTCCTCATTAAACTTGTCAGGGGACCATTTCCGTTGGTCCTTGGCGGACGCCTGACTCTCCTTCAATTTTGACTCCTGCCCGCTGGCGGTGACATCATTCCCACCACCTTCAGGCAGGAGTTGGGACGTGTAAATGATTTCAGGGAGTTAAAATCTCCCAGGTCTAATGATCCGGTGGGGGTCAGGAAGATTTGTCGCCCGCTAATATCTGGCATTATTCTATATACAAGTTTATTGAACTACTTGATAATTAAACTTTGGAGGGAGGTTAATACTGTTTGCTATTGATACTAATATTATTCGGTATATGCATATTCATTGTACACACACTCACTATGCACATGTTCTTTATACAGGTTTAATTAATGTGCATTCATTACATATGCAATGCTTATACACTCATTTATTACATGTACATTCATTATACACAAATTCAGTATACTTGCACTTGTTATATGTGAATTCATTGTATACACGTTCTTGCATACATGGCCATTTTACGTAAATTCTTTGTACACGTGTCCACTGACATCCGCTTGTTATATAAGTGTTCATTGTAAGTCCATTTATTGCACATGATTTCTCTACCAGCAAAACTATTTCCAGCCAGTTGTTAATTTTATTGAAGAAACATAAATCTATATTAAAGTGTGTTAGAAGTACGGAATATTAAACATGCAGCAACTCATTTTAGTACTGGAGAATAAGAGGGAAAGTCACAATTAAAATTCTCACTTTAGCTTCTGTTAGAATCAATATTGTCAGATGTCCAAGAATGATGTCTAATGGGATTATGTGAAGTTTAAACGGAACCCTCTTCTATATGCATAGAAGATATTGGAGATGATGTTTGTTCATTCTGAAAGATGGGGCAGTAGGCAGATGAAAATTTTAATAATAATCTGCCATCCACCATTAAAGCCCCCAACTACCAACCCAGCTAAGGCCTTCTAGCTCAAATCACACTCAGGATTTCACCATGGACCTTGCGCCTCTGTATGGCTTAATTACTCAAGATGAACTCACTGAGGCACAGGGAGAACCATGGACAATTCTGGTCTTTTTCACTAATAGAGATAAGAAACAGTAAATGTGCAGAACACACACCCAGCAAAGTCAATTAATGTGCTGTTAATTAACCCCATCAAATAACTGGACAAATATATGGGTAGAAATGAGGTTTGAAGGTTATAGAGCTGAGTATAGACAGGAATTATTAAATACTTCATGGAAAACAATGGTTCCTATGCTGCTGAGCCCAATAACTTACCAAGGGAGGTTAGAGGGGCAAGTAGCTTAGATCTCCTCAAGGTCAAATTGGATAACGATCTTGAAGAGGATCACGTCATTGGTTACAACTGCTAGCACAGCAGGAAGGTGGACTAGATGGGCCTATAGGCCCTCAAATTCCGCAGGGTTCTCCTAATCTACTCCTGTAATTTTGGTGGAAGAACCTTGAAGCGATGGCGCAAATGGTCCTTAATGTCGTTTCTTTGGGGATTCTACCAATCTTCCACCAAAGTTACAGCTGTAGACTGGGAGAACCTTAATGGAAATTGCAGGCGTTGGTTTCTTCCAGCCTCGAGGATTTCCAGTTCAGTGTATCTGACCAAGCGGGTGGCAGTTGTGGAAAGTGAGGGTTGAATAATAGTCTTTTCTTGGGAGATTAAGTAGGGTAAATTTTCACTATTAGCATTCCTGCTACAGAGCTTTGTGCTCCCTGAAGTCCCATCATGTACTCTGGTGCATGAAGCTATGCATTGGGACTGCTACAATACCCCCAGGGCACTTGTGGAAGGAGCGGACTTGATAGGACAAATGGCTCTTTTTGCTTTCCATACTTTCTTATGCTCCAACAAGATGTTGGGATACTCAGGTGGATATGTGGATGAATATATAGGCCCCACCGCATATAGTGGGCATGTTCGTGTTGACGTGACTTGCCCGCTAAACATGGTGGATGGTAAATTCATTGGAGTCCCTAATAACGGCCCAGATTTTGCTGTGAGAATAATGGTGAGGCAAACAGCACTCACTGTTATTTATGCGCAAATCGCACAGCAACTTCTGGCAAGCAGAGATGCACAGTTAAACGCGAAAATCTGGAAGGTGCTGTCCGAGATGCGCCCCTCCTCCATAAGCTGCACGAAAACAGCACCTCGCCATCTGGTGCCCCATCCAAATATATCGAACGGCGTGAAGTTCCTGTACGGACGTCGTAGACATGGATAAACTCGCCACAAAAAGTTAGGGCTTGTCCATTCCAGCCTAAGTACCCTTTTAACAGCGTGGTAAGTTTTTGTTACTGCCAAACAAACTCTGGCATTGAAAATTAACTTTTACAAGTGTGGAGTCTTATTCCTTCAGCTTTTAATTATTGTTGGAGAGTTTTTAAAAAATCAATAATATTTTTTTGTACTTTTTTCTTTCTGTCTCTTTTATCTCTTTCTCTTAATCCAATCTTTCTTTCCCTCTCTTTATTTCGCTTACACTTCCTGGTTCAGACTCTGTGCGGTTCATTAACAAATCTTCAATCTGATTGATCAAGGAGACACACAGTTGCTTGCCTTGTTCACACAGGTCCCAGATGCCCTGTAGAGGGCGCTGCATGGTTTGGATGTCCTGCTGACAGCAACTTGCCGTTCAAAACCCCATAGAAAGTCTATGGGCGAGTGTAAGTCTAATGAACGGCGGGCGGCATTCGTTCACCACTCAGAGCAAAGTCTGGCCCCTTGTCTTTTAGGAGAGTAAAGCCGTTTGGACTGCCCTGGCTAATTTCACAGTTCCTGAACCGCTGTCGCCACGTTTGTCAATGTCTTTCAGAAATTAACATTTAATAAACCAGTGCTGCAGGGCGAACATCAGTACCAGGAACGGATGGAAAGAGACACTGAGCAGCTGCTTGAAGTGGCCCACTTAATATGGTTTAAGAGGCGCCTTTGTAATCGATGCCTATGGTAACAGCAAATGTTCAGTGCCCGATATAGGCGGCTGTCCGGGATAAACGGTGCTGGTGTAAATGGTGGAGACTGTAATGAGATACTCAGAAAGCACGATCCTGAGAAGGTACCACTGCTGTATATGGAAATGAGGTAAAACCACTCGGTTAGAGAACCGGGGCAAAGCTCGGTCACACTTTCGGATCACTGCGTCTTTTCAATTAGTGCTTCAGCTTCTCACAGTGTGAGAGAAAGAGTTGCTCAAACCCTCTGGGATCTGTCCTGTGCAAGTCTGAGCCCGCATATAATGCATGCGGCACATAGCAGGCACTGAGCAGCTCCTTGGCTTTAATGAATTTTGTTTAACATTTATTTGGATTCACTTCATTAGAAGTATGTTTTGACCAGTAAGTAAATCACTGTAAAGGATTAGAGAACTTAAACAAATAGCAAAACTCATTTAATAAACTTGGATTCCACAGATCAGCCAAATTACTATAAAATTTTAAGAAGATTTAAAATAAAACCTTCTTAATGATGTATCATTTAGTATTGGTTGTCAGTGAATATTATACATTTATATCAAATCGAAATATCAGTTCAAGTGCGTTGGTACAAAATATAGCCCAGGGAACTGCCCCAAAGCAGAATTTTAAGAGCAATATCTCAAATACAAAAATAATTGTCATTTATACATCTTTGGATGGCTGAGAGTTTCAGTGGTTCAGTGGCCTGTTCTGTCAATCACGCTCCATTGTTCCTATCATACAACCTGCTTCAGCCAGGGCCACAGTCTGTTTTAAGTTGCTCGCTTCTCTTTAACCATTGGAATCAACACTGTCCCACAATCTGCCATCAAAATTCTAATTTGTGTGTGGCTATTTCAGACATGTCGGTTTCTATTCCCCCACCCCCTCCCTCCCCTACCCTGTCCCCTCCCCCATCCTCACCCCCCTCTCCCCCCCAACCCCCTCCACAACAGAGAGTTACAATTCAACAGAGTTATCTGGCAGTTTAGCTATGGATTGGTGAATCTCAGCCTTTTGAGGTGATTGAGTCCGAGTTCCAGGTAGCCTTTGGACTTCAATTCACGGGCTTTGTGATTGGGGACACTGAGACATTGGGGGTTAAATTGGACATGGGCGGGGACTCAAAACAGGAGGAATCACATTTGCCGCCCGTTATATGACACACCTGATATTCAGTTCTAATAAAGTCAATGGATCCCTGCCCATGCCCAATTTCCTCCCCATTATATTATGAGCTACAATCCCTGAAGTGAAAGGGCAGGGAACCCGTAGGAAAATACTTCTGAGTACATTAATACTATTGGCTCCAAAGAAGCAATGTAGTTAGACGGTGTCAAAGCAATTCTATGCATTTGGAGATTAGAGAATGTTTATACAGAATGGGGTCGATTCCACAAGTGGGTCTTTCGGCATGGAACCACAGGGCAGAAAACTACAGGCCCACAGCCCACGATATTCCACCCTGACTGCAGTTCTGCAATTTCCCGACCTGTGCTTCCTGCTAGCGTCACTCCTCACTGGGAGCACCCAGTCGCAGCATCAAACATCAGGAGATTAAAGTAGTAAAAGCATGAGCTCGCCGTTTTCTTCATTCTTTTAGTCAACACTTCTTTACAGGGTTCAGGTGGATCATGAGGCTTCATTAAATACCTGCAGACCTGATGATAAAAGGCACAGTTTGGTAGCAAGGACAGAAATTACCGTTGTTGATAACAGCGGATGAAAGCTTAACACCTCTGTTAAAATAACAGACAAAGGAGCGTCGTGTGAGTGCGATAAGTCTCCATCCTCTATTGCTGCCATCGGTAATTTCTGGCCTATGCTCTTTCAATAAGATGAGTGGCAAATGAGATTAAAATCTGTAAAATAGGAGTAAGAAGGCAAGTCAGGCAGAACCTTTTACACAAAGGCTAATAGTTAAGGAATCGAATACCATGAAAGGATTTAGAGGCAGACGATATCGATGGGTTCAAGAGACAATTAGATGTGCTTGTGGAGGGAGAAGTAATTGAAGGATATGCTGAGCAGGCAGATGGTTGATGTGCCAAGGAGGGATTGTCTTTTCGTGGTTAATGGCGCTGCCCTGCCCCCGGAGGTTCTTGTGTTCCTCTGGCACTATTCACCCATCTAGGTATCACTGTGCAGCCAACACTTTACATTTTCCATTAGGGTTCTTGTCATTGTTGTTGCTGAGTTAAATCTTTCATTAGTACAATGGGAGTACACTTGGAATCTGAAGTCAGAGGCAAAAGCGTTGATGGCAAGCCCACACCTCGAGTACGTAGCCTGTCAGCGAGTGGTGAGTATGTCACTGTGGCGAATACGTGCGATCAAATCAATAAGGTTTACATTAATCGTGTGATCAGAAGTTTGTGTTTAAGAGCGACAAAGAGACAGGAAATTGTGATTAACACAGTAACAGCTGCCGCTGGTGGGCTCCGGGGAGGGAACTGATCGAGTTGTCAACTCATCTCAATACCAGATGCACTTTAAAAAAGACCTGCAGGATTTACTAAAGAGGGAGTTGTCAGCTCAATTAATGGAAGCAACGTAAACAGTGGAGCCAGGAGAGTTCTGCCTATCATACACCAGCTGATTAGAATGTGATTTGACAAGTCTCAATCATTTCTCTACAGTTTGACCCATCTCTCTTCTACAACTTTCCTTCAATTTTCTCCCCTCTTCTGAAGGTGCTGACTTTTGCTGGAATGCTGTTCACAGGCACTGGTTGCCTTCTAGCACCCTGACCAGTTAGCCTTTCTTCATGCACAAACTTAGATAGTGAATGTTGGCTATTCAACTATCATGCGCATCACAGAAGAGCCCTATTCTGTCCTCATCTGCCACCCACACACATGCACTTTCAACCAGTCACTGGATAACAACCATCCCCAGGAATCCGCACTCATTTTCTTTCTCTCTCATTAGCCCAAGCCCCAATTGCGACACCTACCACTGTCCTGGCTGAGATCAGCTAACTCAACACAGAACCGGGATTGAAGCTGAGACTGTTCTACTCTGTAAGACTCACTCAGTTCCACGCTGCAGTCCCCCACAAAGCCACTAATTTGGTTTGCCAAGTGCTCCAGCCTCAATACAATCACCTTTAGGAGGAAAATGACAATAACTGAATCCATTCCTAGAATTTCTCCCCTGAGCTGCTTCTCATTCAATGTGTGTTTGTATAGTGAGTTTACAGTGCATGTTTATCCTAACCTTTTCATTGTGGCATAGTCTCCTTTTCAAAATCCACTCCATCTAACACCTCAACCAAAAGCACACATAGCCAAGGCTAAGTGATCTAAATATCAGGCAGCCCTGGAGTTTGTGCAGAATCTGGATGGAGTCTCTAAACCAGTGTTGGCTAATATATTATCCAGTAGCCACATGTGGCTAATTGGGAATCCAGATGTGGCTAATTGCATTTCTGATGAGTAAATAAAAAATGAGTAATAGACACCGTCGTTGGGCATGTGATCTCAAACTCATATTCGCATAGCGCATGCATGTAAACTTTAACCGTTTTGTGCGTTTGTTGGTAAAATGGTAAGATGAAAAGCAGAGTATGCGAGTGTTTTTTGATCATTGTGAATGCTTTTCTTCCTTGGTTACTGAATGGTGATAGATGTTTGTTAAGCACATATATACACGTGAAGTACATTTACCTTATTGTGTGAGTGTGTGTACGTTGTTTTCTACTAAAACTAGTGCATGTGGCTAGTCAGCAATTGCTTTTGGACAACACCAATCTAAACCACTAACTAAACTATCAAGAAATAGATTCTGAATAACCCATTGTTATTTTGGTCTCCCCATTGCCCTATTTTTCTCTAGTTTGGCCATCAGAATGAGCTTAAGTCTTCTCCAGTTTTATTTTATTCCAACTTTTTCCACCAAATGGCTTCTCCCCCATCCCTGCAGACGTGCTTCTGACATGGGGTCAGTGGAGAGTGATCAGGAATGGGAAGACTGACCGATTTTCCAATCCCAAGATGTCATTTGCAACTCTCCTACCATCACCACAGCTGAGATCTGCTAACTCAGCACAGACCAAGTATCGAACCTGAGGCCTTCTGGCTCCTTATGTCTTAGCTACTCACTGACTTAACTAGCTAAGCTATCAGACAAGCCCCCTCCAACTTCTGTTTGACTTCAATGCTAATGTTCCTTGTGCTGTAACTATGTAATTACAGTGACTACAGTTCAAAAGTCCTTCATTGGCTGTAAAGCGCTTTGGGACATCCTGAGGTTGTAAAAGGCAGTGTATCAATGCAAGTCTTTCTTTCTTTTAATGACAGGAGGGAGACAGAAGAAGCTCGTACCTTATATTAAGAGATCCATTTGTCTATACTCAGCATTGTGTTGGAAGCTGCTGAGCATTATGTACTAATTACTCACCCAAGGAAGTGGGAATTCCACTTAAATCGATTCACAGTGACTGCTGTGACTGCAAGCAAATGGCAGTGTGGTTTTTACAATTCCCTTGGTTACATGACAATAATACTTCTCTGTACCAAACACTCAGGCAATCCGACAATACAAAAATGGGGGTTGAGGAAAGTGGTGTGAAGATAGGGGTAGGTGCTGACAGCACACATATGGAAGCTGACCCTGTGCCTGTAGATGGCATCACGTAGAGGTAGCATGTAAATGAGGTAAAGGATCAAGGATGAATCCTTGGGAAACTCCGTAAACAACTGTGCAGTCAATGTTTGGTGGGATATGTGGGAAAAAGTGTCCAATTTTAAGAGAAATGCTAAGGTAAGCAGTGAGGATCATTGTCAATTGTCACATTGCTATATATGAACATAACCGTCTGTTGCTTTACATTGCAATATATGGGTATTACCTTACTTTGGTAGAAGTACCTATCCAAGGAGGTTGCAGGTTCAACTTATGTTTGTCCAAATAGTTTAACAGAAGAGTGTTGTTAAACTAAATGTAACCGTACCTTGTGGAAAGGTAACAAGCATATGTCAGAAGTATTACAACAAGCTACTGAAGGCAGACCTTCGCAGGAGCAGCTGAGAAAACTTTTGATTTTCTCTGCAAAATTACATCACAAGCATTGCATTTTTCTGTACTTTGCAGAAGAAAAGGGTTTTCAACAGGTACTACCCATGTTTAAACTAGTGGTGGCACGTAACAGATAAAGTCCTTTACCTATTATGGGCAGGTCATTTCAGATGTTGTAGAATGGGAGGCCATACAAGGTCTCTGAATGTTGAAGCTTGTGGAGATGACAGTACTCTTGATTAGTGTGATGCTAATTACATGCATTCGCTGTGGTGACAGTTTTCATTGTGATCGGATTCAGAGCACCACTGAAACATGCATGTGCTCCCATGAAACATGCAGTCATTGCAACAACAGTGTGTGTAACAATGTCCTGCTGTTCTCTCCATTCTCGTGGAGATCCAGATTGCTGATAACATCAGTGGTACTCGCACTGCATTGAGTGGTAGTGAGTCCTGTAAGCCCACCTCCTATGACCTTAAACCTCTTGGGCCTGGTCTCCTTGGTGCTGCCCTCATAAATTATCTGGTATTAGTGCAACAGCCATGCTAAAAGACTCCTTTAACCAATCACTCCTTCTCTGTTCACCACCAGGAGTCTGCAGGCCTTTAAACTCCAACTTTAAATGGGAGAAATTAGTGTGATGTAGGAATGAAATAAGTGGTCTTGGGATAGGCCAGGGTAGCACTTTTGCCTCTGAGTCAGAAGGCTGTGGGTTCAAGCCCCATTCCAGGGCCTGAGCACATAATCTAGGCTGGCACTTCAATACAGCACTGAGGGAAGTGTCATCTTTTGGATGAACCATTAAATAGGTGGATTTAAATAATCCCTTGTCCCAATTTGAAGAAAAGCAGATAAGTTCTCCTGCTATCCCTCAAATAACATCAGGAATAATAGTCAACTGAAAATACATTTGCCATGTGCAAATTGGTTGCCATGTTTCCCTACATTACAATGGCGATTGCACTTATAAAAATACTTTAATGTGAAGTACATTGGGATGTCCTGAGGTTGTGAAAGGCGCTATATAAATGCAAGTTTGTTCTTTCAGTAGCAATAGCCAAATCCTGTGCTCAGGTCAGGAAGAGTTATTTCCATACATCACGATCTGCAAATACATCTGTTGCTCAGCCATCCTTTTTAGGACCTCAGCTTGAATGTTTGTATAAGAAGGAAAAATAAAATTCGATCCAGGCCATGTTAACAGCAGGCTGAAAACAGCCGGTCTAGTAAATTTCAGTCATCCTGTTAGTTCTACTAGAGCACATAATCATTCACAGTGCAAAGTTCACATTTTGACAGTAACTTGCATTAATGCTCTTCAGATGTTCTGAAGTGAAGAAATGCTGTGTCACATCAACATAATTGATGGCCTTGACATCAATGATAACACATGCCCCAGGCAGCTTCATGGGATTGGTTGTGGCCTGTAGTGTGTATTCCACATAGACAGCCAAGGCTTTTCAGTACCCCTTGTGCCTGTACATCTGTCCCAGTTTATCACTGCTCCTCATCTGTTTCAGGTTGCTTTCCTGTTTGAAACTGCACTGTGTCTCACACTCACACACAGTCATTCACACACACACACAAACACAGACTAACACACAGATATTCACACACACTCTCATACAAACATTCCCACATACAATCTGCCTTGGCTCAGTAGTAGCACTTCAGAAACTTAAGCAGATAATCCAGATTGATACTTCATTGCAGTACTGAGGGAGTGCTGCACTGTCAGAGGTGCCGTATCTCAAATGAGCTGTTAAACTGAGGTCCCATCTGCCCTCTTAGGTGGACGTAATAGATCTCATGACACTATTTGAAGAACAGGGGTGTTCTCTCGGTGTCCTGGACAATATTTATCCTTCAAGTAACAGATTGGTCTAGAAATTTAGACGCGCCCATTTTTGGGTTCGCAGGGGGGTTGCGGGGCATAGGGAGCAATCCCTGGGCCTGAATGGTGAGGCCCAAGGCATCCTCGATATTAAGCCTCAGGCCTCATTTCCATCGAGCTGGCAAACTGCGAAGACCAACAGTCAACTCGCTGGTGAAGCGATGGAAGATCGGACAACAGCCCTAAGGTGAGGATGGGGGAGCGACCAAGAAGAGGGGCTGCAACCGGGAACGGGGGGTGATCGGATTGGGAGGTAGTAGTGGCCATGGTTGGGGGGAAGTGGTGGCGATCAGGGCCGGGGTGGGGGGGGCTGGACTGGACTCGGTATCAAGCAACAGCCTGGGATCTTTTAATGTGGGGTCGGGAGGAGCACTCGGGTGTGTATATTTAAAAAATTTACAGGGACAGATGTACAGAGTGGCACAAGGGGTGCTGAAAAGCCTTGGCTGTCTATGTGGAATACGCACTACAGGCCACAACCACTCCCATGAAGCTGCCTGAGGCATGTGTTACCATTGATGTCAAGGCCATCAATTATGTTGGTTGCAGCTGCGCGTAGGTCCAGCTGCAACCAATCTTGCAGTGGGGGCCTCAAATAGGTTAGGCACCTTATTTTCAAAAACAAAGGGCCTAATGCCTGTTTCAGGCGTGGGCACTGCACACCAAAATTTCTAAGTCATTAACTGGTCGTTTACCTCGTTGCCGTTTTGTGTGACCTTGCTGTGTGAAAATTGGTTGAGGGTGCCATGGCAGCCAAGTGTCGTATGAGTAACCGGAAGGCTCAAAATGAATCCAGATCCAGTGCCTTTCCAGGAAATTAAATTTTGAAACAGGTTTTACCTTTCCTTGATTGAAGTCATTGATGTTACAAAGTAGATGACCCCTAGGAGCTGGAGGAGATTCACACCAATAGAGGTAGATTCTCCACGTTACATCAGAAATCAAGAACTGCACAGCATGCCTGTAAATTTGGCTAGCACTCAAGGTGAGGGAGCAGGCAGAAGATGCCCAGATTGTTATTTTTAAGGACCAAAATCTTTGGTACATGGTGGGTTTTGTGATGTGCAAGGGCCCAAAGTCACCAACGGCCTTGAAAACACATCTACAGAATTTTAAGCCCTGCCAGGATCCCCTTAGGTTGGGGGTCTCCTGCAAGGATTTGCAAGTGCGTTAAGCTGGCCCATGTTTCCTTTTTGTCCAAGTAGAGATGGTTCAACTATCACAAAGAACCTTCTTTACACCCTGGCCAAAACTGACAGTCTTCACTACGTCACTGACACCTCACATTACGGACAGCTCTGAAATTAAACTGACAGTTCGATCAGCAGAGAGCCGCACTAAACTCTGCCATCTCTGTGTTTCCAGCTGGGAGACAAAAATGAGATTTCTAGTGGTATCAGATTGATTTGTGTTGGAGGGTGGATGACAGTAAGGTGTCCCAGCCTTACCAACATTATCTTTTATGGTGCATGTGTATGTGTGTATATGTATGTGAGTGTGCGTGTATGTATGTGTGTATGTATGTATGTCTATGTGTGCGGTGTATGTGTGTGTATGTCAATGTCTGTAATTATGTGTGTGTATATATATATATATATATATATTTGTGTGTTGTGTATATGTGTGTGTGAGTGGTGGGGTTATTGTGTTCCAGTTTCTATTCCATACTTGCTGGTTATTAAAGTTGAAATATACAGTAAGAAGAGTCATGAATAATATGGTCAACTGAAAATACATTGAGTGAACTTATGAGGTATAACATTTAGACAAAAATAATTGGATAAAGTCCAGACTTTTAATAAAACTAGGAAAGAGAACCCTAATTATTCTTAAAGACCATTGGTTCTCAGGTTGAATACTGGTTTACTTATTGACCCCGATATTAACGCAAAGGCAGGTTCTGAGAATGAGGGGTGGAGGGGGGAATTGCATGCACAAAATGCTTGATTGCCTAATTAAATTTTTCCTTCTGGGTTTCGCGTCTCCAAGTTGCGACAGTGGGTGTGATGCGCACCCGCATGATGCGTTCTCAAATCGACTATTCAAAGGGCCAATGCAAAAATTGAATTTGGAGGAGTTATGAGGTTTTGGAAGGAGACGGTGAGAGTTATTCAAGATGGATTCAGGTCGAGCAAGGTCAGCATCCAGATTTAATGATGCTTCCCTTGACATACTGCTGAGTGCAGTCAGGAGCAGGAGGGAGATCATTTTCACTAGCAATGAGAGGAAGAAACCAGCTGCTCTCACACAGAAGGTGTAGTTGGAGGTGGCTGAAGAGGTGAACAGCAGGAGCACAGTGCCCAGGTCTTGGCCGCAGTGCATGAAGCGTTTTAATGACCTAACCAGGTCAGGAAAAGTGAGTACAGTTGCTGATTCACCTGCATCCTGTGGTGAACAACACCATCCCTCTCGGTCTGTCTTGTCAAGTGTTCTCCATCACATCACTCCTCACACCCACTTAAGTTTCAGCAGCACCCATCCTTCACTTTCTATGCACTTCCTCACCTCCCCCATTTATTCATCGACCACTGCCACTCATCCCCAATCCTTATGCATTGTGATGCATCGGTCTGATAGTCACCCTCACTGAATGCACTGCATCCATTGGGTGAATACGTGACCTTCAGTCATCCACAGGTCTGTTCTTTTGCCCCTTGTAGGAGATGAGAGTGCAAAGCGCAAGGGAGAGGGAGACGACTGGAGGTGGCCCTCCACAAATTGTGCAGCTCACAGATGCAGAGGAGGATGCCATGGAGATTAGTGGCACCTTTGTGTCTCTGACAATCAGAGATGGGGAAACTGGGAACTCGCAGATGCCTGGTGACAGAATTAAAAATTATCTCTGACACATGTGCTGAGTTTATTTAATCAATGTCTGAACTATGAGAAGTCTGAGTATGGTGATTGTCAAGATTGTTACTTTGCCAGGACTAATTCAGATCCTTTTCCTTTGTCTTCCAGGGCCTTCAAACATAGAGCAACAGTCTGTGGATATGCCTGACGACGATTCCTCAGAGGATTTGAGGGTGCACCATCACAGGATGTACAGCCATGCACCAGCGCAAATACTCGCACTTTGGTGGATCCAGTTAGACGGTTGGTTGGGTTTTCACCTATTGATTCACAACTCAGAAGTGAGCACAAGCAGACACAGATGGCAGGGGCAGCCGTGGAGAGTCCGCATCGGGGGGCACACTCCTCTCCAAGCTCTGCTCAGATGGACACAGATGCTGAACCCAGGGGGGCCATCGTTGATGATAAATGTTTCTCCGTTGAAGAGAATGATTGAGGTACAGCAGCAACTTTGCGAGGTACTAGCAGGCGTGCCACACACACTCCCAACAATAGCGGAGAGGATGGAGGAGTCCAACTCCAATAGCAGTGGATTGGTGTCCCAGGTAATTGTGAGAATGTCTGCCATGGAGAGAGTGGCCGCCTCCATGGAGCTTCAAGTACGGCTCTCAAATGAGTCTATACAGGCCATGACCACGGTTGTGCAGGAGATGTCTGCCACCTTAAACTGGATGACAGATACCTTACCTGTGCCCCTATAACGTGTCCCTGATCTGCACCAAGTTGCACCCCAGCAGGTTGGTGGGAGTAATGTAGCGCTGGCCCAGGAGAGGGATGATGGCGAAAGGGGACATGGAAGTGGGAACTCCACTCAAAGCGCTCACCCTTCTCACCCGTTGTCCCCCCCCACCCCCCACCCCAGTCAGTACCCAACATGCTGCCTCGTCTTCCGATGGCCGAGTCTGCCCCTGTACAGGTGCAGGTGGAACATTCTTTGGTGGGGCCCTCAGGGGCTCCAAAAGCATCTCAACAGCCAGAACAGTGATCTGAGCAGCCTGCCACTTCCTCTGCTGAAGCCACAGGGGATGCACCACGTAGAAGTGGTAGGAAGTGTAAGAGAAAATAATTGTAATTCACCAAGGGTATACATATGGGTGTTTGACAAATGTTATGTTGTTAAGTTTCCTTTTTTTATAATGGCACATAAAATTTAATGATTTGCACCACTTCCCCATGTTGGCCATTATTGCATTCCCAGTGCCAACTCGCCCTTTCAGTTGCTTCATGATGAATGATTGAGGTACAGCAGCAACTTTGCGAGGTACTAGCAGGCGTGCCACACACACTCCCAACAATAGCGGAGAGGATGGAGGATCATGATGACCCATTGGGGGATGTCCAATGGGTGTATGCTTGGTTGAAGGTCTGTTTTGTGCATGGGGGAGGGGTGGTGGAGAGTGGTGGTGGTGGTGGTGATGGGAGCGAGCCGCAGGATTTCATTTTTTATTTTTCCCAGTATCAGTCACTAGCTAAACCTTTGAGCTATGAGGGCATCCTGGGCAGCAATGTAGGCAGCAGATCTGGAGATGGGTGCACCATCTTCGTATTGCTTGTCGTCCTCGTCCTCCTCCTCCTCTTCTTCAATGTTCTTGTCATCAGAATATGATTGATGAGTGCCTTGGGCATCCTGCACCTCTAATCCTCTCTGCTGTGCAATGTTGTGCAGGATGTAGCACACCATTATGATTCTGGAGACTCTCGCTGCCGAGTACTGAAGGGCGCCTCCAGATCTATCCAGCCATCTGAATTGCATCTTCAACGTGCCTATGGCTTGCTCGGTGACAAACCTGGTGGTCATGTGGCTCTCGTTGTAGCGCTCTTGTGCCTCATTGGTGGAGTCCCTCACAGGTGTCATGAGCCAGCCCTTAAGTCTGTTTCCTGTTAGGAAGAGGTTTGGAATGTTGAACTGCCACAGTATAAAAGCAGCAGGACAGCTCTGAGGGAATCTGGCGCATGCCTGCATGAAAGTCTTCTTGTGGTTGCACACCAGATGTGCACTGATGGAGTGAAATCCCTTGCGGTTGATTAAAAACTCCTGATTGATGTGGTAGTCCTCTGATTGCTACATGTGTGCAATCAATGGCACTCTGTACCTGTGTTAAGTGAGCCAGAGACGCGAATCCGATTGCCCACTCATTCTGGCTATTGTCGTCGCGGGGAATTTGACCTAAGTCGACACCCTGGCAAACAACCCATCCGTTACCTGCCTTATACATTTATGTGCAGCCGACTGAGAGATCCTCGATGCCTCCGGTGGCGTGCTGGAAGGAGCCAGAGGCAAAGAAATTGAGGGCAATGATGACTTTGACCAAGTCACCAAGTCCAGCAGGGAGCAGCTCTACTTGAACGAGGCTGCAGATGTCTGTGACCGCTTACCGGGTCAATCTGAACCTACGGAAGCACTGCTCTTCAGATGGGTCAAGGAAGCGGAGCCACTGTCTGTAGACCCTCTCACGTGGGCAGTGCCTCCTGTGACCTTGGCCCCTCTGTTGTTCTCCCCTCTGTTGTTCACCACACTGTTCTCCTCTCTGTTGTTCACCACACTGTTCTCCTCTCTGTTGTTCTCCACTCTGTTATTCTCTCTGTTGTTCTCCACTCTGTTATTCTCTCTGTTGTTCACCACACTGTTCTCCTCTCTGTTGTTCACCACACTGTTCTCCTCTCTGTTGTTCACCACACTGTTCTCCTCTCTGTTGTTCTCCACTCTGTTATTCTCTCTGTTGTTCACCACACTGTTCTCCTCTCTGTTGTTCACCATACTGTTCTCCTCTCTGTTGTTCACCACACTGTTCTCCTCTCTGTTGTTCACCATACTGTTCTCCTCTCTGTTGTTCACCACACTGTTCTCCTCTCTGTTGTTCACCACACTGTTCTCCTCTCTGTTGTTCACCACACTGTTCTCCTCTCTGTTGTTCACCACTCTGTTTTCCTCCCTGTTGTTCACCACACTGTTCTCCTCTCTGTTGTTCACCATACTGTTCTCCTCTCTGTTGTTCACCACACTGTTCTCCTCTCTGTTGTTCACCACACTGTTCTCCTCTCTGTTGTTCACCACACTGTTCTCCTCTCTGTTGTTCACCACACTGTTCTCCTCTCTGTTGTTTTCCACTCTATTTTCCCCTCTGTTGTTCTCCACTCTATTTTCCCCTCTGTTGTTCTCCACCCTGCTGTTCTCCAGATCTCTCTTGTGCACTTCTCTGTTGTGCACCTGTATATCCCACCTCAGCACAGCCTTGCTGCTGTGGATGGTGATTGTCTTCCTTATCCGATGTCCAATCGAAAACATCCATGGCGTCCCCATCTCTGATGTTGTCTGTTTGATTTTAGATGAATGCTATTGAAAATAAAGAGGTTCATGCCTGACTAGTAATAATGCACAGAGGAATCCAGTATATACACATTAAGTATTCATATGTGAACTTGACCGACTGAAAAATATATCCCAGATAGTTTCTGTAAAACAGTCTCCTGTAAAACAGTCTCTTGTAAAACTGAAACTAAAATGTAGTGTAGTAAAGTTTGTAAATAAATCAGTTTAAAATCAAGACTGGCCTTGGATTAGTTTCATGTCAGGGAGGTGGGAGGTAGAGGTAAGTTGGTTATTTGGGGGCAGAAATCTTGCAGGGGTTCCACTGGTCTCCCACTGTAACTCCAATGGCTCTCCACCATTTTCAGGAGTTTCCTGGTTGTCTTGTAAGGGGAGGAATCTCCATCTGTTCCTTAAAAGGAAAATGGCATCTGTGGGGGAGCCAGGGATGGCGACTCCTGAGCCTGGAAGGGGACTATAGGGAGAAAGGGAGGGTATTTGTGGTGGCTTGTACATTGAGTGAGTGGGGGTATACTGGCCTCCACAGAGAATCAGTGGGCCCCACCAGTGGGGTCAAGGCAGGCAATTTTCTGGATTCCTGAAGAGTATAACATTATTATTTTTTTTAATTGCCCTTCAGCTCTGAAGACTGCTGCAATTAAATTGTTTTTTTTTAACAAATCGACCTCCTTGCTCAGGCAGCTGTCAGGACCGTGGCTGGGGTCAAGGGGTTTTTGCAAGACTCTCCCCTCCCCCCCCCCTGCCCCAAGGATAGGCAGGGTCAGATTTTCCAGGAGCCATGGGCAGGCGGGTGCTGGAGATGCACCTGGAGTGGCACTTGTGCCCACCCCCCTGCCCCATTCTAATGAGGCCCCCTCCCATTGACCCTGCAAACTCCGGAGGGCACTTACAGGCACAACCCCAGTGATCTCGACCCGGTGACTCACAAGAGTGCAGCCAGAGGCAAATTTAATCAGAAGATTTGCCTCATGAGTTTGGTGGTTGCAGGGAAGACAAAGTGAGAGGATTTGTACGGTTTTGATGTGAAACATGTATTGTACAGGCCCTTCCCACGGCTGAATTTACCCTCCAATAATCATTGTCCATGATGGTCATTTCTATATAGAACAGAGAGCATTCCAAATGGCCGGAGAAAGATCTGTGGGCAGGGCAAGAGGGCTTGGATTTTCCTGACATTGTCTGTAAAATGGAGGGCGGGATTTCTGCCGTCACATGCTCCCACCGGCAAGTGACTGCACGTTTCCTTGGGGTGGGGCCTTTTTAATATGTAGAGCAGAATTTCAGGGAGAATCCCATTCCGGATTCTCCCTGAATCAGGAGGGCAAAAAGGGGATATGAGATTGCTTTGGCAGATCAGGCAAAGGTGAATCCAAAGAGCTTCTACAAATACATAAAGGGCAAAAGGGTAACTAGGGAGAGAGTAGGGCCTCTTAAGGATCAACAAGGTCATCTATGTGCGGAACCACAAGAAATGGGTGAGATCCTGAATGAATATTTCACATCGGTATTTACGGTTGAGAAAGGCATGGATGTTAGGGAACTTGGGGAAATAAATAGTGATGTCTTGAGGAGTGTACATATTACAGAGAGGGAGGTGCTGGAAGTCTTAACGCGCATCAAGGTAGATAAATCTCCGGGACCTGATGAAATGTATCCCAGGACGTTATGGGAGGTTAGGGAGGAAATTGCGGGTCCCCTAGCAGAGATATTTGAATCATCCACCGCTACAGGTGAGGTGCCTGAAGATTGGAGGGTAGCAAATGTTGTGCCTTTGTTTAAGAAGGGCGGCAGGGAAAAGCCTGGGAACTACAGACCAGTGAGCCTGACATCTGTAGTGGGTAAGTTGTTAGAGGGTATTCTGAGGGACAGGATCTACAGGCATTTGGAGAGGCAGGGACTAATTAGGAACAGTCAGCATGGTTTTGTGAGAGGAAAATCATGTCTCACGAATTTGATTGAGTTTTTTGAAGGGGTAACCAAGAAGATAGATGAGGGCTGTGCAGTAGACGTGGTCTACATGGACTTCAGCAAAGCATTTGACAAAGTACTGCATGGTAGGTTGTTACATAAGGTTAAATCTCATGGGATCCAAGGTGAGGTAGCAAATTGGATACAAAATTGGCTTGACGACAGAAGACAGAGGGTGGTTGTAGAGGGTTGTTTTTCAAACTGGATGCCTGTGTCCAGCGGTGTGCCTCAGGGATCGGTGCTGGGTCCGCTGTTATTTGTTATTTATATTAATGATTTGGATGAGAATTTAGGAGGCATGGTTAGTAAGTTTGCAGATGACACCAAGATTGGTGGCATTGTGGACAGTGAAGAAGGTTATCTAGGATTGCAACGGGATCTTGATAAATTGGGCCAGTGGGCCGATGAATGGCAGATGGAGTTTAATTTAGATAAATGTGAGGTGATGCATTTTGGTAGATCGAATCGTGCCAGGACCTACTCCGTTAATGGTAGGGCGTTGGGGAGAGTTATAGAACAAAGAGATCTAGGAGTACAGGTTCATAGCTCCTTGAAAGTGGAGTCACAGGTGGATAGGGTGGTGAAGAAGGCATTCGGCATGCTTGGTTTCATTGGTCAGAACATTGAATGCAGGAGTTGGGATGTCTTGTTGAAGTTGTACAGGGCATTGGTGAGGCCACACTTGGAGTACTGTGTACAGTTCTGGTCACCCTATTATAGAAAGGATATTATTAAACTAGAAAGAGTGCAGAAAAGATTTACTAGGATGCTACCGGGACTTGATGGTTTGACTTATAGGGAGAGTTTAGACAGACTGGGACTTTTTTCCCTGGAGAGTAGGAGGTTAAGGGGTGATCTTATAGAAGTCTATAAAATAATGAGGGGCATAGATAAGGTCGATAGTCAAAATCTTTTCCCAAAGGTAGGGGAGTCTATAACGAGGGGACATAGATTTAAGGTGAGAGGGGAGAGATACAAAAGGGTCCAGAGGGGCAATTTTTTCACTCAAAGGGTGGTGAGTGTCTGGAACGAGCTGCCAGAGGCAGTAGTGGAGGCGGGTACAATTTTGTCTTTTAAAAAGCATTTGGACAGTTACATGGGTAAGATGGGTATAGAGGGATATGGGCCAAGTGCAGGCAATTGGGACTAGCTTAGTGGTATAAACTGGGCGACATGGACATGTTGGGCCGAAGGGCCTGTTTCCATGTTGTAACTTCTATGATTCTATGATTCTATGATTGGGTTTCCTCTGCTGGGAGGGAGCGAAATCGAGGCTAGCAGTTAAATTTTAAAAGGTTGCTGTCGCTGAAATGGCCAGAAGCACAGCAGGTGTAAGTCAGATTCCAATAGCTGGCATATCTCTGTCAAGGTTGGCAGGATGTGCAGTCAAACGCAGGGTTTTCAATATAGATGAATGTGCACTACTTGCAAACTAATTGAATTTGTATTAATATTATTGCTGTTGAGGAGGGCCAAAATTAGGTCTGCATGGGTCCAAGGGCTGGGAAGGCAGAAGGAGTACAGAGCCAGGAGTCGGGAGAGAGTGATATCAGGACTGTGGCTAAAAGGCAGCAAAAATACTGCTGAAATAAATAAGTCAGGAGCTTTTGACAATGACACACAGCTGCCATCCTCTTGTCCTGTTCCTGCCTGAGGGGAATCACTTAGACGAAGCATCAGACCAGTTAACCGTGCACAAAAGACAGCCACTGTTAGAAAGGGGAAGCAGCGTGGTGGAAAGAATTAGGTTGACAGTCACTATTAGATGTGTGTGCAATAAATGTGTTGACTGCAGATTATGCTTTGTGCAAAGCTCTTTTGATGTTACTGGAGTTGAAGTTTTTGTAGTAAATTGAATTATGGTGAGAGGAGATGTGAATGGATTCAGAGTAGGTTTTTCAGAGTTGTTTTTCTTGACAAAGAAGGTAAAGAGGTCAGCATTGAGCGTAGGGGTTATACTGGATGACATGGTCAAGAGAAGGTTTCCAGGTTGAGATTAAAGCTGCTTCGGCCAGTAGCAGCCTAACTGCCCTGCAGCATGTCTGGACCCTCAGGTTCCTCATCCTTCTGCTTCTCCTGTGCTCACTCCTAGCTCCTCCAGGTGGATTGCCCTGTGAAATGCTGGGTTGTGGAGCACACAACAGGATACTATGATCACAGTTACCTTCTCTAGGTAATATTGCAACATTCCAGGTACTGCAGCCTCTGTTTCAGAATGCTAATAGTCTCTTTAGTGGGAGCATCGGCTTCATTTTATCTCTGCCCCATATCATTCGATGGAACCCACAGGGGTGTCAATATCAGTGGTGGTAGCTCAGGTTCTCTATCAGCTAGCCCTTCAATCCTTGCCCTTCTTTAAATGAGAGTGGGATGGTGGATTGGCTGAGGATGAAGACAATGTGCGATCCGCTAGGCAACCTAGCATCCACCTGCGTCATTTTGTGCCAGTGATCACATGCTAGCTGGACATTGATAGGAGTAACACCCCTTTAAATTCAGATAAAGCCCACATGGGTCCCATCCATCACACCCTGCACAGCGAGCTGGTAGAAGCCAAAGGCACATTCTTGTTGCGCCCTGGCATCCTCATTAGCGACTGGGTTATGCAAGGTGTGTACCTTGTGGCCCCCAGCTGCCTGAACCCTCCAATAGTATTGAAATTGAGTGTGGAGGTGATGTTCACTAGCAGTGAAAGCTCAGGCCTGTGGTTTCAGTTCCTCTCGGAAGAGGAGAAAACTCTCTGATGACCTCCCTACTAAACTAGAGCCTCTGGTGACATTGCTCCTCAGTAAGGTACAGGGATATCCGTAGGGGTCCATAAACCCACTCAGCTGGGTCCCTACACATTGGTGCTCTCCTCCTCTGGTGCTGTCTTACTATCCTTGCATCCAAAACAACTCCCTGCTCAACCTCCTTCTCCTCCAGATAGCACAAGTACAGAGGGAATCCAAAGGGTACTCTCATCATACAGCTTTGACTTAATCCTCACTGCAACAAAACCTTGTGGGAGGCATTATCCTTTTAAGGTCTAGAATACAACAAAGCAATGATGCTTTCTCATTAATTAAACTTCCTTTACCTCAGAACTGTTGCTGACTCACAGCGCTCAAGAAGCTCTTTGTTGCTAGCACCCCCTTATTATGTGGGCAGCTGGCACACAGCCGGTAACCTACGGCCTGTGCTGGGACAGGAAATCAGAGGTAAACATGACCAAATTGATTGGTTTGAATATCAATGACTCCTGCAGGAGCAGCACTGCAGGGGCCTTCTCAGATCAGGACAGCAGCAGCGTAGCAATCCAATGGGAGTGGAGACCAGTTGGTTGCACCTCCCATTCAGGTATTCTTGGGGTGCTATACCATCCCCCCTCCCCCACCCCACCAAAGAAGTAGCCCTCTGCAACTGCAGTGGCTGTCAAGAGATAAATCCCTGAGCCCTGAGGAACTCCACTAGTCAACTGGGTGCACTGCCCTTTAACACCCCATTTGTTATCTATCTTTTAAACAATTTATTATCCAATTTGCAACATGTGAAGACAAAGGAAAATGGAGGGCAAGTCAACCCGAACTGCTCTGATCAAATCTTCTCCTGTCCTTATCACATAAACTTTAATTTGAGTCACAGGTCTCTTGTAATGCATGTTTTGTCTTCTGATGTCTAACATTCACTGTAAACCTCTCACCCCCATCACTGCCCCCCCCCATCCTGCTGTTCTATTATCTTAAAAGAATCCAATAAATTTGTCAGGCATAATCTTTCTTTCCTTAAATCCATGCTGGTTTGCAATTATTGCCTTTACTCATGTTAAATTTGTTTGACTTGCTTTCTTTATAGCAATCTCCAGTGTTTCCCCCTCTAGATGTCAAACAATCAGGTCTGTAATATTCAGGATCACGTTTCTAAACTTTTAATAAAAATCAGAACAACATCACCTAATTTCCAGTCTTCTGCTACTGGCCTTGTATTTATTGAGTACAGGTAGATCTAAGTGGCTCCCTACATCTACCCTCATTTCATAGTTCATAGTAGGTACAGCACAGGAAGAGGCCATTCAGCCCATCGGGCCTGTGCCGGCTCTTTGAAAGAGCAATCCAATTGGTCCCATTCCCCTGCTCTTTCCCCACAGCCCAGTAAATGTTTTCCCTTCAAGTATTTTTCCAATTCCCTTTTGAAAGTTACTATTGAATCTGCTTCCACCATCCTTTCAGGCAGTGCATTCCAGATCATTACAGCTCGCTGCGTAAAAAAATGTTTCCTCATGTTGCCCCTGGCTCTTCTGCTGATCACTTTAAATCTGTGTCCTCTGGTTACCGACCTTTCTGTCACTGGAAACAGTTTCTCCTTGTTTACTCTGTCAGAACCGTTCATGATTTTGAACGCTTCTATCAAATCTCCCCTTAACCTTCTCAGTTCTAAGGAGAACAACCCCAGCTTCTCCAGTCTCTCCACATAACTGAAGTCTCTCATCCCTGGCATCATTCCAGTAAATCTCTTCTGCACCCTCTCTAAGGTCTTGACATCGTTCCTAAAGTGTGGTGTCCAGAATTGAACACAATACTCCAGCTGAGGCCTAACCGGTGTTTTATAAAGGTTCAGCAAAACTTCCTTGCTTTTGTACTCTATGGGCCCGATGTTAGCAGGGCTGCGGCTTCTCGGAGGGGGGACTATCGGGCACGTGGGTAACGCGCCCGGCGAAATCAGTCAGCTCCCCACGCGATCGTAGCATAATTAGATCCACTTACCTGGTCCTCCGGGTTCCCCGCTGCTGATCTGCGCGTCGGGCGGGCTGCGTATGCGCAGTAAGATCTGTCAGCTGGAGGAGCTCTATTTAAAGGGGCAGTCCTCCACTGACAGATGCTGCAACAAACAGAAAAAATCACAGCATGGAGCAGCCCAGGGGGAAGGCTGCTCCCAGTTTAATGATGCCTCACTCCAGGTATCAATACATGGGGAGGACAGAGATCTTCCCCCCGGCGGGCGGGAGGAAGCGGCCTGCCTCTGCCACCAGGAAGGCCTGGCTCGAGGTAGCAGAGGAGGTCACCAGCACCACCAACATATCGCCCACCTGCATACAGTGCAGGAGGCGCTCCAATGACCTCAGTAGGTCAGCCAAAGTGAGTACACTTGCTCTTTCCCCTACACTCCGTCTGCCACATCACGCCCCCACCCCACATCTCCTTCTGCACTGCCAACACTACTCTGTCACATCACCCCTCATACCCACTCAAACCTCATCCTCATCATACCTGCACCTACTCACCTCGCCAGTACTCATCCCGCCACTACCACTCAACCCAATCCTCATACAATCTCATGGCTCTATCTCATACTCACCCTCTCATGCATCTCTTTCACGGCCAGCCTCACTCAACCTGCCACTACCTGTGCTGCAGCCACAGGGCATGCATCACATATGTGCAGTAGGCAGCGTAAGGCAAACGTGTCATGAGCATGAAGGGGATGCACAAGGGTGTTTGAGGGTTTGTCATGGTTGTTACTTATATTGAATTTCTGATCAACTCACATAACATATTATATTGGCACCACTACTGCCATGTCTTCGCGAATCTTGTCTGGTCTGTGCAATAATGCCCTTTCCTGAGGATCACAATGAAGACCCACAACTGATGCCACCCATTGTGTCACTGCAGAGTGGGTGTAGGTGTATTTGCAGGGCTCTTTTGTGCAGACGGCTGAGAGACGTCAGTGATGTCCCCGGTTGCACCCTGGAAGGATGCGGAGGAGAGGTTGTTGAGGGCAGTGATGACTTTGACAGCGACAGGTAAGAACATGGTGCTCGGGCCAGCCGGGAGCAGCTCGGCATGAAGGAGGCTGCAGATGTCCACGACTACATGTCGAGTGACTCTGAGCCTCCGTGTGCACTGCTGCTCAGAGAGTTCCAGGAAGCTGAGCCTTGGTCTGTGGACCCTGTGGCGAGGGTAGTGCCCTCTGCGACGCATCTCTCTCTGCGGTAGCCCTCCCTCCTGCTGTACAGGTGGATGTGTCACAGCACTCTGTTGTGGAGCTCCACGTGTCAGAGGTGGATGGCGTGGATGGCGAGGCTGGTGAGGCTGGTGATGCTGTTCGCCCTCCGAGGAGGTCATGACTGCAGCTACGGCGGCCCCCATCCAGAAGATGTACATCTGAGGGGGTCCGCAAGGTAGGTACATGTCTCTGGACCCCGGGGTAAGTGTGCAAGTTGGTGACTTTGATTGTCAGGAGGAGGGTGGTGGAGGCCAAACTTTGTCCCAAGTGACAGAGTGGCCTCCTGCAATGAGTGAGGGTCTCCCCTCACCCGACCTGTCAAATAGACCTTTGCAGCTGCCACAGGCTGACAGCTGCAACAGGTCCATTTGAACTGGGAGTGTTTCCCCCAGTATGGGAAACAGTCGCAGTTTGCTCCAAAATCCCACCCCTCCTCACATAATCCCTTAATCAGGATCGTTAATGACCTGAACAAGCAAAATAAATACCTTCAAGTGGAACCCCGCTGGCTTTAATTGCCTGCGGGATTCCCACCAGCGGGGGTTGTGTGCGCATGCCGGCGCGTCAGCGGGGAACCCGGAAGTGCGCGGGTTCGAGGATTTCCGGGATTTCCCGATTTTCGGGGCACCCCCCGCCAGGAACGCACCCGCTGGCGGGTGCTAAAATTCTGCCCTATGCCTCTGTTAATAAAGCCCAGGATCCCGTATGCTTTTTTAACAGCCTTCTCAACTTGTCCTGCCATCTTCAAAGATTTGTGTATGTTTCCCCCCCCAGGTCTCTCTGTCCTTGCGCCCCCTTTAAAATTGTACCATTTAGTTTATATTGCCTCTCCTCATTCTTCCTACCAAAATGCATCACTTCACACTTCTCTGCATTAGATTTCATCTGCAATGTGTCTGCCTATTTCAACAGTCTGTCTGTGTCCTCCTGAAGTCTGTTACCATCCTTCACATTGTTTACTACATTTCTGAGTTTCGTGTCATCTGCAAACTTTGCAAGTATACGCTCTGTACCCAAGTCCAGGTCATCAATATATATCAAAAAGAGCAGTGGTCCTAATACTGACCCCTGGGGAACACCACTGTATACTTCTGAAAAACAACCATTCACCACTACTCTCTGCTTTCTGTCCCCTAGCCAATTTTATATCCACGCTATCACTGTCCCTTTAATCCCATGGGTTTTAATTTTACTAACAAGTCTATTACGTGGTACTTTATCAAATGCCTTTTGAAAGTCCATATACACAACATCAACCGCACTACCCTCATCAACCCTCTCCGTTACTTCATCAAATAACTCAATTAAGGTAGTCAAACAAGATTTTCCTTTAACAAATCTGTGCTGACTTTCATTTATTAGCCCATACCTTTCCAAGTGCTAATTTATTTTGTCCCGGATTATTGTCTCGAAAAGTTTCCCCACCACCGACGTTAGGCTGACTGGCATGTAATTGCTGTGTTTATCCCTCTCCCCTCTTTTGAACAGGGATGTGATGTTTGCAGTCCCCATATCTAAGGAGGATTGGAAGATTGTGGCCAAAGCCTCTGCAATTTCCACCCTTACTTCCCTCAGTAACCCAGGATGCATCCCATCTGGACCGGGTGACTTTTCTACTTTGAGTACTGCCAATCTTTTAACTACCTCCTCTTTATCTATTTTTATCCTATCCAATATTGCTACCATCTCCTCCTTTACTGCTACAATGGCAGCATCCTCTTCTCTAGTGAAGACGGATGCGAAGTATTCATTTAGGAGCTCACCCATGCCCTCTGCCTCCACAAGAAAATCTCTTTTTTTGTCCCTAATTGGTCCCACGCTTCCTTTCACTATCCTTTTACTATTTATATGTTTTTAAAAGACTTTTGGGTTCCCTTTTTTATTAGCTGCTAATCTATTCTCATACTCTCTCTTTGCCATTCTTATTCCCTTTTTGGTATCTCCTCTGTACTTTCTGTATTCAGCCTGGTTCTCTACTGTATTAGCTGCACCTCTAGCCAAGCTGTTCCAGTACAGCTACAACACTGGCATCTACCCGACAATGTGGAAAATTGCCCAGGTATGTCCTGTCCACAAAAAGCAGGACAAATCCAATCCGGCCAATTACCGCCCCATCAGTCTACTATCAATCATCAGCAAAGTGATGGAAGGTGTCGTCGACAGTGCTATCAAGCGGCACTTACTCACCAATAACCTGCTCACCGATGCTCAGTTTGGGTTCCGCCAGGACCACTCGGCTCCAGACCTCATTACAGCGTTGGTCCAAACATGGACAAAAGAGCTGAATTCCAGAGGTGAGGTGAGAGTGACTGCCCTTGACATCAAGGCAGCATTTGACCGAGTGTGGCACCAAGGAGCCCTAGTAAAATTGAAGTCAATGGGAATCAGGGGGAAAACTCTCCAGTGGCTGGAGTCATACCTGGCACAAAGGAAGATGGTAGTGGTTGTTGGAGGCAAATCATCTCAGCCTCAGGACATTGCTGCAGGAGTTCCTCAGGGCAGTGTCCTAGGCCAAACCATCTTCAGCTGCTTCATCAATGACCTTCCCTCCATCATAAGGTCAGAAATGGGGATGTTCGCTGATGACTGCACAGTGTTCAGTTCCATTCGCAACCCCTCAAATAATGAAGCAGTCCGAGCCCGCATGCAGCAAGACCTGGACAACATCCAGGCTTGGGCTCATAAGTGGCAAGTAACATTCGCGCCAGATAAGTGCCAGGCAATGACCATCTCCAACAAGAGAGAGTCTAACCACCTCCCCCTGACATTCAACGGCATTACAATCACCGAATCCCCCACCATCAACATCCTGGGGGTCACCATTGACCAGCCATATAAATACTGTGGCTACGAGAGCAGGTCAGAGGCTGGGTATTCTGCGGCGAGTGACTCACCTCCTGACTCCCCAAAGCCTTTCCACCATCTACAAGGCCTAAGTCAGGAGTGTGATGGAATACACTCCACTTGCTTGGATGAGTGCAGCTCCAACAACACTCAAGAAGCTCGACACCATCCAAGATAAAGCAGCCCGCTTGATTGGCACCCCATCCACCACACTAAACATTCACTCCCTTCACCACCGGCGCACTGTGGCTGCAGTGTGTACCATCCACAGGATGCACTGCAGCAACTCGACAAGGCTTCTTCGACAGCACCTCCCAAACCCGCGACCTCTACCACCTAGAAGGACAAGAGCAGCAGGCACATGGGAACAACACCACCTGCACGTTCCCCTCCAAGTCACACACCAGCCCGACTTGGAAATATATCGCCGTTCCTTCATTGTCGCTGGGTCAAAATCCTGGAACTCCCTTCCTAACAGCACTGTGGGAGAACCGTCACCACACGGACTGCAGCGGTTCAAGAAGGCGGCTCACCACCACCTTCTCGAGGGCAATTAGGGATGGGCAATAAATGCTGGCCTCGCCAGCGACGCCCACATCCCATGAACGAATAAAAAAAAAATGAACCTTACATTCATCATGACCCTCCTTTCTCTGTTTCATTTTAATCTCTATAACTTTAGTCATCCAGGGAGCTCTAGCTTTGGATGCCCTTCCTTTCCCCCACGTAGGGATGTGTCTACTCTGTACCCGAACCATCTCCTCCTCGAAGGCCTCTCATTGTTCAATTACTGTTTTGCTTTCCAATTTTTGATTCCAATCCACCTGGGCAAGATCCCTTTTTAACTCACTGAAATTTACCCTCCTCCAGTTAAGCATTTTCACATTTGATTGTTCCTTGTCCTTATGTATTTAGGATTTGTACCAACGGCGTAAAAGAGAATAGAACCCTGCTCCAGTTATCCTTTGCGCTCTAACTCTGCTTTACCTGAAGACTATACTTAGTCTTGACTCCCTATGTGCAACACAACAGGTGATCAATTAGTAAAATATTTAGATATTCTTTATTTAAATCCTTTTTTAATCCTTTCCTGGATTGAAGCTGTTGAATTGGCAGTCCTCTGGTGCTTCATCCAAGTGGCCATTGTTTGTATCTGAGCTTAGGCATGATTGTCAGCAGACAATTCTACTATAGGAGACATCACAGCCGAGTCCAATCACATTCATATCTGAGTCCACACATACGCACTTTCCAGCAGAGACCACTGGATAGTGATCAGCAGCAAGATCCTTGGCTGATTTTTTTGTCTCCTTGATCTAGGGGTTTTGAGGGCAGTCGTGCCCCTGCTGCCACCCTGGATGAAATCAGCTAACTCAGCAAGACCAGGTCAAACTGGAGATCTTCTGGTCTGTATGGCTTAGTAGCTTTTCCCACCGAGCCATTAGAGGAGTTCATCTGGAGCCAATGCTTCAAATCTTGAAAGAGCAAGCTAAAAACATGAGATGAATTCTCCAGCAGCCTTACAACTTCTCCCGCCAATATTGGTCTTCCAACTTCTGCTTTATGTACATCTCCTTCTCACTTTGTCCCCTCAGCTGCCTCAGCCCCACTCTCTGGAACTCCCTAAACCTTATTGTCTCTTCCTCTCTCCACTTTGAAATACTTAATTTAAAACCCATAATTTGATCAAGCTTTTAGCCACCTCAACTAACTTTCCCACCATGGTTCAGTGTCCATTCTTTTTTATTTTTTCCCCGCACAAAGTGACTAATTCAGTGGCATTAGCATGGGGACTAGGACAAAGGAATTTCTCACCCTTCCCAATTAGGAGCTGTCTGTGGCAATGTTTTGTGTGTGGGAGGCTGTGGGTTATACCAGTTGTGTTTACGTTCACCAAGACAAATAGGATGCAACAAGCAAGACAATTACTGGACTGAGACTGACCACCCCCCAATAATAGGTTACATGAGACCGATAATATTTCTGTAGCTCCAGGAGATCCAGCCAAGATAAGCAACAATGATGCATATGCACCAGTTGAAAAAGTCATAAACCAGAGGCTGATAAACAAATCTCCTCACACTATGGTATTTCTCCTGGAGCTGCCTTTTGTAAATCCCCATTCCCCTTCACCTCCATCTGTTCTGGCTCCTCCTTTTAGAGGTCCTTATTTAATCCTCTTGACCCCTCCACCTGAGAGATCTACAGATTGGAGGGGTTGATTTTAGACCCCCTAAAGATCTACTTTTTGAGACACCTACTGGCATTGTGCATCTTGTAGTACCTGTTCTATGCTGGGGATGGAAGGTGATACATGGATATTGGAAACCAGGATTGCAGCAGATAAACACAGACACAGCAGCGAACCTCCTATCTTGTCCTCTCCTTGAAATAGTTGTGAATGTTGCCCTGCCTGAAGATGTAGACTCGATAAGCGTTGACAGAGAAGCACGATTCTATGCGCATGATTTTAAAGTTGATAGTCACAGATAAGGGGGTCATTGGCAAGGCCAGCATTTATTGCTCATACCTAGTTACCCTTGAGAAGGTGGTAGTGAGCCGCCTTCTTGAACCGCTGTAGTCCATGTGGTGAAGGCGCTCCCACAATGCTCTTAGGTAGGGAGTTCCAGGATTTTGACCCAGCAATGAAGAAGGAACGACGATATATGTCCAAGTCAGGACGGTATATGACTTTGAGGGGAATTTGGAGGTGATCGGAGTTGCCATGAATCTGCTGCCCTTGTCCTTCTCGGTGGTGGAGAGTGCAGCTTTGGGAGGTGCTGCCAAAGAAGCCTTGGTAAGTTGTTGCAATGCATCCTGTAGATAGTACACACTGCAGCCAGAGTACACTTTCTGGGTGTAAAGGATGTTTAAGGTGGTGGATGTGCTGCCGATCAAGCGGACTTCTTTGTCCTACATGGTGTCAAGCTTCTCGAATGTTGTTGCAGCTGCACCTATCTAGGCAAGTGGAGAGTATTCCATCACACTCCTGACATTTGCCTTGTAAGTGTGTGGAAAGGCTTTGGGGAATGAGGAGGTGGGCCACTTGTCATAGAATACCCAGCCTCTGACCTGCTCTAGTAGCCTTGGCATTTATATGGCTGGTCCAGATAAGCTTCTGGTCGATGATGACCCCCAGGATGTTGACAATGAGGGACTCAGTGATGGTAATGCCATTGAATGTCAAGGGAAGGTGGTTAAACTCTCTCTCATAGGAGATGGTCATTGCCTGACACTTGTATGGTGCGTTTGCTACTTTCCAATTATCAGTCCAAGCCTGGATGTTGTCCAGGTCTTCCTGCATGCGGGCATGGACTGCTTCATTATCTGAGGAATTGCGAATGGAGCTGAACACTGTGATGTTGACAGTGAGGGACTCGGTGATGGAAGTGCCATTGTATGTTGAGGAAAGGTGGTTAGGCTCACCCTTGTTGGAGAAGGTATTTTCCTGGCACTTGTGCTCACGTAGTAGAATCACTGTTTATTGCGATGTGGCTTTGCATAGTGTTTTGATGCCAGATGACCACGTGTGGTGTCTATATGTATTGAACTCTGTGAAAGTTACTGCATCCATAAAATTGAATATGACTCTCCTGTTCCTGCTGATGGTTCTTCCTGAGCTGGATAATAGTGTTGTGGTGTTGAAAGTGGGCTTTTATGACCTTGCTGATTCTATAATAAACAACATATTGACTCGCACCTGCTACATCCCCTGGAGCTGTCTCAAAGGAGCCAAAGGCATAAAAGAGTTCAGTGCATTTGTCACTTTCATTACCCCAGTTAAAGTTATCCTGGGGGTTGATTGCATTTTCAGCAGCAGATGACATCATTTGGTGACTGCCTCTCTGTTGAGTCTGAGTGTTCTGCAACACAGAGTAGGGGTACAGACTGGTCTAATGACGTTCTTTTCTCTCTTGAAATACCTTCTCCCATTCTTCCTCAGCCAGAATCAGCATCAAATAAAAGTTTGCAGAGCCGCTATATTGTAGCATGTGCGGGACAAATCTCCCATGGCAACCTAGTTGCTGCCTCTGCTCTGTGCTTGAATACTTCTCCAACACATAAAGCCTAAATAAAAATGAGACCAATCCAAATGCCCGTGAAATATGGACCAGGAGGTCATATAGGCTTTTACAGGTGCTTAACAAACTGAACAAGCATTTAACCTGCGAGACTTGTTACTTCCTGGGGCCTGCATTAATAGAACAATTCAATTTCTGGAAAGGTGTTAAATATATAAGAAACAATCCTCATACTGAACTCCCCAAATTGTGCAGCAATATGAACAATAAAAAGTCAATTGGCGAAGAAGAATACACATTTTCTCCCCGGTTATCTCAGTTACGTCCTTCCTGTACAAATCATTTTAATAACCCTTTCCATTACACCCTTTACTTTAAACTCGACCACCTTTTGACCTTTCTGGAGATCCTTTGAACTTGTGACCATATCTTTGATTACGGCACCTCCATTGCTATGGTAGCAATTTTGGTTGCTATAAGATCTTGCCAGCCATACACTCCTCACAAATGATCACGCCACCAATAATACCGTGCTTTAATTTACAGAACAAGCAAAAATGGCATAAAAACAATTGTCAGCCTCACTCAGAGATGAGGTAATGAGAGCTGGTTCAGGGAATGTCACAATGGTGCAACAGGTAGGGGGTTAAAGTGAATTGCTGGACATTGAAAATGGAGCTTTACTATGCATCTATCTCTTACCATACCTGACCTAGGAGAGCTTGGTGCTGATAGCAGGCTCCAAAACAAGAAAGTTATCCATTCTCCAGTGTTGATGACCCTCAGCTCAATTGGTACAAAAATGTATCAACATAAAATTACAAATTTTAAAGTACAGCACAGATGGAATAAAATTCCAGACACAGACTTCAGGTCTGTGGTCTAGCTCCAGCTTCCATGGCATGCAAGTAAACTACCCACTATGGGTGACGTTTGCTGGTTCTTGGCCGGACCTGTGGATGGAACACCTCTATATGTGTGGGAGGAAGGGGTGGCAGAGTACTCTATCTCATCACAGAACAGAAAGAAAAGCATTAGGCATGCTAACCACAAGCCCCAGTGCCCACTTCCCACGACTGATACAGAACAGCAATGCAGTGCAAAAGTTTATGAGCCACATTGCCTCTGTCCTTTTGGTTAAATGGGGGCATTGTGGAGGTGCCACGGATGAACCCAAGGATATGAACGGGAGGGATTACACCTAACCCCCACTGAGGCAAATCAGTAATGTTGTTTGAGGCAGAGATTGTGCACATTCTGCACTGTAGTAAGTTTCTCAAGTTTTACTGCACATCTGTCCTTACCACAGCTCCAATTTGCCTCTGTGATATTCACATAAGATGTCACATTCAGTTTGACACCAGTGTCTTTCTGTTCATCAGTAAAGTGTCCATTAACTGGATCAGACACACTCCACCTGTTCTTTGGTCCTGTAGCCACCAGCACTGACAAAGCTGTCCTGTTCCTCAATGCCCCAGTCACTGCCACTCTATATTAAAGCTCATCGAAAGTTAACAGCTGCTCTGAGACTATACCGCGACTGCCTGTGACGTCTATTGTATTTGTCTACATTCTCTGTTCAATCACTCTATGTGGAAGGCAACTTTAATTGAAGCGGGGTTGACCAGATGGATTTCTGGCTCTGTGAAGAAGCCTAGTTGGCCGTGAAGCTGCACATCTGTCGAAGCAGTTGGAGACCACTGAGGTAGAGTCACATTCAGTGCGAGCATGCTATAGTGCTTTGAACAGGAGTTAATAGCACTCAGCTGCCCTCACTTACTCTCTGCCTATCATACAGGCAACTAAAGCAATTGGGATTTCAATGCCCTTTTAAGGGATGCTGTCGGATTTTTTTTAGCCTAATTTATAAATCCTATTGTTTGTGGGATTTGATGTGATGTCAGTAGGCCTGAGTGCGTGGCACAAACAGCACTGCTTTATGTATACAAAAGAAAAATAAATTAAAGGCAGCTTGTGACCGAGCCAGACCGATCGAAAGGTCCAGGTTTGAACCTGGTCTGTGTTGATTCAGATGATCTCAACCAGGGTGGTTGTACGGGTATTACAGCTGACCTCAATACTCCTTGGCTGAGAACACCAAAAAAAAATCAGGCAGTGTTCCCACTCTCAATCACTATCTAACAACCACCCGTGTGTGAACATCAGGTGAGGACAGGATTGGGGCTTCCCTCGTGTCGATTAGCCTTAGGCAATGTACCAAAGGGCAGCCTGCACCCACGTACCCCAGTAAGAGTCAACGCCTTCAAGGGCGAAAAGGAGGAAAATAATTAGAAAAAGGAAAGACAGGAAGAAAAACATGTGAAGCATTTGGCAGATGGCGTATAAGGTATTAAGATCCAGCACAAAGGTAGTTTCAAAACAACAAGTGCCATTACTCATTATCATTTTCAGGGGTGAATTTCTGCGGGGATTCACCCGCTCATCCACCATAGCTTCAGTGGAGGAAAGAAAGACTTACATTTATATAGCGCCTTTCACGACCTCAGGATGTCCCAAAGCACTTTACAGCCAATGAAGTACTTTTTGAAGTGTATTCTCTGTTGTAATGTAAGAAACGCAGCAGCCAATTTGTGCACAGTAACATCCCACAAACAGCAATATGACAATGACCAGATCATCTGTTTTAGTGATGTTGTTTGAGGAATGAATATTAATAGCTGCGGAAGCCTCAGAAAAACGGCTTAAACTGTTCACCCCGTTTTTACGGAGTTTCCGCGGCTCTTTTGCCAAAGCTACGGCAGATGAACGGGAGAACCCCCACGGAACGGGAGAATCCCTGCAGAACGGGAGAATTCCCACAGAACGGGAATATCCCCGCAGCACAGGAGAATTCCCACAGAACGGGAATAACCCTGCAGAACGGGAGAATTCCCACAGAACGGGAATATCCCCACAGAACGGGAGAATTCCCACAGAACAGGAATAACCCCGCAGAACAAGAGAATTCCCACAGAACGGGAATATCCCCGCAGAAATTCATCCCCTTTATTTTTAAGAATGTTACTTTGTCCCATTTTCTCCTGAGATCACAGACATGACCTACTGATGCCCAACCCCCCCACTCCCCCTCCATGTGTCACGAAGAACAGGATCCTCCTCTGCTTGTATAACAGAAAGCCTGAATGTGAGACTTAAAAAGACAGGGGCATCAGAAAGCTCTTTTTGAAGCTCTGATACTTCAGTGACCAGCAGTCCCTGTGGAAAGAGAATACATTTGATATACGGGGAATGGCCTGAACAGACTCGGTAAGGAAGAGGCTGGAGAGCAACAAGCTAGAATCCCTCTGTAATTTATCCACTGTTCCTCAGTCCAGTGTCAATCCATTTATCTTAGACTATGGTAGGTCACAGGGCATCACACTCCACGCAGTAAAAAGATATGCTAGCAACGTGAAATAAAACCAGACTGTGCTGGCAATTCACAGCAGGTCCGACAGTATCTGAAAAGAGAAAAGATATGTTAACATTTCGAGTGTAGACCCTTCATCAGAACTGGGAACTGGAACCTGGCAAGTCCCCATTTCGGCCCTTAAAAAGGGACTTGCTGAATTCCCAGTCCCGATGAAGGGCCCATGCCCAAAACGTAAAACTGCCTTTTTCTCTTTCAAATCCTGTTGGATAATCAGTGTATTTCCAGCATTTCCTGTTTGAATTTCACGTGCCGGTGAGTGTCAGTGCATGGATGTGGGGGATGAGGTTTTGTGTGGACTATTACGGAGTTAATCGGGAATAAAGCTGCAGTGTGGCACTGAAGCCCCCGAGGATCTAGTGTACGCAAACAAAGCCAGACTATACTGTTTTTGTGTCGCTTTTCTTCCGAGCATCAATAACTGTTTTCCCCCAATTTGCTCTCCTGCCTTTTGCCACTGTGTCTTGCCAGTTCCATAAAGGCATCCACAGCTCTCAAGTACCCAAGAGACCAGACTTGATGTGAGCATCTTGACAGTGACTGTCAGTGGACTATTTGACCATGGAGGGCATCATAGCAGAGCTTGATCTTGTCCTCTCAGCTGACACCCACACCTCCCCACCCACACACCCCACCCACACCTCCATACCCCCACGCCCCCACCCACACCCTGCCACCCACACAACCCCCACCCCATCCTCCCACCCACACAAACCCACCCACACACCCCCCACCCCATCCCCCCACCCACACACACCCCACCCCATCTCCCCACCCACACACACCCCACCCACAAACCCCCCACCCACACACCCCCCACCCCATCTCCCCACCCACACACCCCCCACCCCATCTCCCCACCCACACCCCCCCCCACCCCATCCCCTCACCCGCACACCCCCCACCCCATCCCCCCACCCACACACCCCCCACCCCATCTCCCCACCCACACACCCCCCACCCCATCCCCCCACCCACACACAACCCACCCACACACCCCTCACCCGCACACCCCCCACCCCATCCCCCCACCCACACACCCCCCACCCCATCTCCCCACCCACACACCCCCCACCCCATCTCCCCACCCACACACCCCCCACCCCATCCCCCCACCCACACACAACCCACCCACACACCCCTCACCCGCACACCCCCCACCCCATCCCCCCACCCACACACCCCCCACCCCATCTCCCCACCCACACACACCCCACCCACACACCCCTCACCCACACACCCCTCACCCACACCCCCCCCACCCCATCCCCTCACCCACACACACCCCACCCCATCTCCCCACCCACCCACACACCCCCCACCCCATCCCCTCACCCACACACACCCCACCCCATCTCCCCACCCACCCACACACACCCCACCCCATCTCCCCACCCACCCACACACCCCCCACCCCATCCCCTCACCCACACACCCCTCACCCACACACACCCCACCCACACACCCCTCACCCACACACCCCCCACCCCATCCCCTCACCCACACACACCCCACCCACACACCCCTCACCCACACACACCCCACCCACCTTGCAGTGATACAATGGACAGCGATTAGAAGCACCAACTGCTGGATGATTTGCCTTGACGCCTTAACTGTTTCATTTCTAAAACCAGTTAAAACATCCTTTATTTGATACCTGCATTACATATAGAGGTAAGCAATTGCTATTAGTGCCATTCACCCCATTAAACCTAACACCACAGCTCACCCCACCTCCACTGCCCGCTGCCCACTGCAATATTTCCTCTGCACTCTCCACACTTGCGACAGACAGAACAAAAATAAAATCGATTTTGCTTGGTGAGACTTTGAAAAATGTTAATGGAAATTGCCTGCTCTGCTCTGTGCCCCCTGTTATCAGTAGCTATTTTCCTGCCTTTTGTTGATTGTAAATAGTCCTATGGGTCCTGCACCTGCAGTCCAGAGGTGACTGAGCATTGCCAGGTCTCAGGTGGTCCTGATACACATCTGCTGGTTTTTTACTAGCCACCATTTTGTCAGTCGTGACATTTTTTTTAAAAAAGCTTTCTTGACTCTGCAGACTAGTAATTAATGATGGACGTCTGTAGCTGACAACATGCTGATAGCCTTTGCTCGTTCACTGCTGTGTGTTGTCATCCCTTCAGACTGTGCTCAAAACATTTTTCTATAAACCATCAGTGCCATGTGACACCTTTCAACGTCCACAATAAATATCAGAGTCACAAAGAACAGGTGCCTTAATGGATTTTTAGTTCATTATCGATGAATTATTAGTATCCAGAAGGACCAAGGTCTGGTCCCCAGTCTGTACTGAGTTAGCTGAGTTTAGCCAAGATGCCACAATTGACCTGAGGGCCTCCGGATAAAGGAAAGTAAAAGTAATCGGCGAGGGTTCCAGCTTCGAATTGCTATCTGTTGACCTCTGCTGGAAAGTGCGCATGTGTTCCCATGGGAAGGCATCACAGTCCTCACTTGACATGCACGCACAGGCGCACTTTCCAGCAGAGGTCGACACTCATTATCTGGGCTCACACATGAAGGGTGGGCGCTTGAGTGAGGTACTAGAGTCCTTCTGGTTACTGGGGAGTCTGTGCCTCACTAATGGGCTGCACCTTCAGGAGAGGAGGGAAGAAAATTGGAAAAAAGAAAGAAAAATGACCAATTGGTTGTGATGCCTTAAAATAAGCAATTGTTTGGATTCTATCCATCTCATTGTTTATCCTTCTCCAATCCTTGGTGACCTAATCCCTGGCCTCTGCTCTGCAACTTGATGCTTGGAGGTGTATAAGTGGTGCATCCATTGATTTTCTCTCCCTCCCAATAGCTAAGTACCTGGGCATCTTCTCACCACTTAACTTGTTGCTGATGAAGTGATCTTGTGTAGAGCATCTTGTCTCTCTGTATACGTCAATATAGAATTATATCAGTACAGAAATACACAAAGTTTGCTGACTGTTCCCTTTGACCTGGAGGTCGTTATATGATTGACAGCTGCACTGTAAACTAAGGTGGCTTCACGGTAAAGAACACAATTATTTAGTTCACTTACTACCGATTGGCATGTCAAAGCAAACGCTACAATAGTCTTGAGATGCAGCAAGTTTAAGGAGCACATACAACATTTATATACTGCTTTTAATGCAGAAAAACCTCTGAGGTGCTTCACAGAGGGACAATCAGAAATAACTGGACAATGAGCCAAAGAGGTAGACATTAGGAGGGGTTACGAAAAGTTTGGCCAAAGAAGTGGGTTTTAAGAAAGGTTTTAAAGGAGAAGGAGGTGGAGTGGTGGAGTGGTTTAGGGAGGGAATTTCAGAATGTTCTTGTCAACCAGGGGGACAACCAGGTAAGGAAGGAGCAGTGCTTGGCTCACTCATTTGACTCTCAGATAACTTCACTGCATGTCTCATCAACCTTTTTCTGCCATATGCCAAAAAGCAGCTGTCACACGCAGCCACATAAGGCCGCAGGGCAAAGCACACAGCCACAGAAGACAATGTCACAATTTCACAGATTCTGACCTGCAAGCCCTTATTGAGATCAGAAACACATATTGTAGGGTGCCCATGGTGGCATACCTGCCAGAAGGGTGGCACTTTCATGCTCAAGGACTGCAGGCCAGAGCCGCAAGAAGTTCAGTGATCTCTCCAGGGCAGGCAAGGTAACACACCAGTCGGACACTTTCTCCTTCCTTTCCCATCCTGAGGTCCAGCACGCTCTTCAGCCACTAAAAGGAACAGATCTACAACTTATCCTTCACTATGCACTCTGGTTAAGGGGGGGCTACAACTTGGGATCTTGTACTATGACTGCCCATCTCCCCTAACTGCAAATACTTACATGCACGATCCTAAGTCCCTGACCTCCACTTTGACAGGCAGATATACCACATCTTTAACTTCAGGTCTCCCATGCCACTTGGCATATACTCCACCAGCCTTCAGTCTTTACTCAATATTCTTGCAGAACTTGGCGAACAACTCCCGTGAGAGGCAGGATTCTGGACGGCCCATCTCCAATATTTAAATATTCCACGCCATGTGAGGAGAAGGTCATGGAGCTCATCGGGAGTCACTCTGCTCTTGTGGGAGGTGGCATGGTTGGGGGCACTAGTTTAGTGACTGAACACCTACACTATTGCCCTGGCATCCTTGCGATGCACCACACAGACACAACCACCCACCCCTTTCTCAGTCTCCTTAATCTCAAGGGGATAATGCTCACCCATTCTTAACTTCTAACCTCCTTTTCTGCAGATCCACCACAACAAAGGGCGGCACAGGAAGAGGAAGATGATGAAGATGAGGAAGAAGAAGAACAGAGATATAACTGCACCCTTATGAACTATGATGATGATGAAGACAAAGAGGATGATGATGAAGAGGGAGATGAAAAAAGAGGGATGTCGGACTCAAGCCCACCCATGGATTCCTACAGATTCCCCCAGCCTATGATCCTTTGCCCCAAATACCTCCACATTCTTCAGTCTCAGGAACCCCTGACTTCCGCCTGGCAGCAGCTGCACCTTATAATCCTCAGCCTAAGGCATACTGAGTGCATCGTAAGTGTGACAGCAGGAGACTCGGAGCTGTTACACCACAGGCCCTCATTATAATATATGTAAATGAGGGCACTTGGGACCCGGTGGGCAGGTTGCAGGAAGAACTAAAAAGCATAAGGGAAGGCAGGAGAAGCGATTTAATAGCAGAAAACTGTTGGAAACGACTTTCTGCCCCATTTTCCTGCTACAGGAGTCACTTTCCCTGATTGTGCAGCAGAAATATGCCAAAAAACCCTCTATGTGTTCAAGTTCCAGAGCAGGACTTAAATCATAACCTTTTGACTCAGAGACTACATAAAAGGCACTGATCGCAAAACTGCCAGCCTGAACTTCAGGTACTGCGAGTGGCAAGATTCAAAGGGTCGACATATCATTTATTTACTTTACTTTGTGATGTTTCTGTCAGACCAGCATGTCCATAAAGAGCAGATTGATGGCTAATCACCTATCCTGCACCGTTCTGGTTAACAATCCTGCAAACAGTCATAAACACTGTCCTACAGAATCTGCGATTCAATTCATCACGGATTATTTACGCTATTATATCCAGAGATTTTTTTTCTTCAAAGTAAAACTGTTCCTAAGGTAACAAACATACATTATTATGGAGTAATGGAACGTGAGGTCACTAACACGAGCTGGGAACAGATCACCCATTCAGATAACAGTCATAACTATATATCATATTCAGTAGTTCCTCTCAAATTATGTAGCGCTGAACAGGCTCAGTGCCAGTGCGGGTGAGGCCGCTAGGAGCTATTGTTTGATGTGAGGCACGTTTGCATTATGGTTTGATCATATTAGAATCACGCAAGGCCTGGCCAATCAAGGTAACATTTTCAGAGACCCCGCCTGAGAGCCGGGCCTCACGCACAAGGCTTGATTTAAAAAGTAAAAAACGGGTAGGTTGGGGCCGGGGGGACATTGAAAATTGCCACCATTTCAGACACGCCCCCAACTCGCCTCCAACCCGCCCATTTCCGGTTTTCACGGGAGCGGGACGAGGGGTGGGCGGCCAACCTGCTCCCAGGAGGCGGGGCGGGCCTTAAAATCTTTCAAGGAGGCTTCAGGCCTCCATTTTTAACTAATTCCCCTTCCTTCTGTTTTATGCCTCGTGAAAGGAGGGTAGGTGCCCAGTAAGGCACAGCTTGTGGGCCCGGAGGAGCAGGAATGCTTCCCCCGACCCCAACAAGCCTACTTGCACCGACCCCCGATCGCGAACCCTCCTCCCCTAATCACAGACCCCTCCCACCGATCACGGACTCCCGACCCCGACCCCCCGATCCCCTCTCTCCAATTCCGACTCCGACCGCGATCCTCCGACCCTGATCCCGATCCTCCAACCCCAATCCTCCGACCCCCGACCCCTACCTCCGACCCCTACCCCGATCCTCCGAACCCGATCCCCTGACCCCGATCCTCTGACCCTTCAACCCTGACCCACCGACCCGAGCCCCAATCCTCCAACCCCGATCCTCCGACCCCGATCCTCCGACTCCTAACCCCCAACCCCTATCCTCCGACCCTGACCCCAATCCTCTGACCCTGACCCTCCCCCTCAACGATCGCAGACCCCCACGAGGACCCCCAATCCCACCCCCATGACTGACCCCCAATCCCATCCCCCATGACTCGCGACCCCTGTGCCCACCTATGCCCACCGATGCCCCTTGCCCACCGATGCCCCCGTGCCCACCCATGCCCCCCTCCCCGGTTGCCCCCCCCCCATCCATGCAAACAAAGACTTTCCTGCAGACTTACCTGAAGACGTCCTCTCCCTGACTGGTCTCCCGTCTGACTGAGACCAGCCTGTCAATCAGCCGGTCAGTCAGGCGGGAAATCGAAAAAAAAACAAAAGATGTCCTTACGTCAAAATCGTAAGGACGTCTGCGAAACCCGTACTAATGGGTTTCCCAACCTCAGATTGACCCACCCCCCGGCAATGTAAAAGGAAGAGAGACCTTGTCGATCAGGAAATAGGTGTTCCCTGGAGGGGGGGCAAAGTTCAGGAAAACTAGCCTTGTTACTTCTAAAATTTAATTATATATTTTTTCTTTCGTTTCTTGCATAAAAGAAACATCACAGATTTGAGCCTAGGAATGGCTGTTAGCAATATTTGTGGATGAACGCTTAATGTATTTTCCGGCGCGGACTCGATGGGCCGAATGGCCTCCTTCCGTGCTGTAGCCTTTCTATGATTCTATGAGTTCATGTGACAATCCTCTGTCCCTCTAGTTTAAATCCTGGCATTAATTGGTTTAGTTTAACACCTCCATTATAATAGTGGACAGAGATTCTCACATAAACAATAACTGCTTGTCCAATAATACCATCAATACTAATTTCTAGGCTGTTATTTTAATTGAACAACGGAAAATTGAACCACAAATCTAATTGTGGATTCATCCCATCTGGCTGGCATTTTGGTGAAATCTATATCCACCCTTAATGCCAGGGAAACACGTAAATGGGCAATTTCCTTTTTTGCCTTTAACTTCTGCCCTCTTCTCCCTGAAACATTGACTCAATCTGTGGCACTGTTCCGGGGGTGCCAACCAATCTTGCGTGTATACTGAGCATGTTCGACTGTGGGGAGCATCACAAGCAAATTCATCTCCTGTTCTCTGTGGCATATTTTCACCAGGGGGTTAACGGATAATGATCTGGAGTGGGTACACTGGCTGATTTTTCTCTAAATGGACGAAAATAGCCTCTCTCACGGTTGCTTGTAGCTGCAGTCTGTAAAAACTGAATGCTTGGGGTGTTCCTGTTTCTGCTGCTGATATATCTGGGGTTAAATCCTTTGTCTTGCTGCCAAGTGAGTAGAGAATAAAATAATAAAGCTCTACCGCAGGCGAAGATTGTAAAAATATCTTGTTAAAGGTACATTTATGTTATAAAATGGAATCATTCTTTGTCAAAAACGGACCACTAATCGTCTTGGAAACTAACACTGACATTTCCAGTGGACTACGCTCGAATGGGCTGCTTTATCCACCGGACAGGCAACTAATCAGTCACCTCAATGAGAAACAACTGGAATCAAGCACATTGCTGAATGATCACAGAACATGCTCGAAGTACACAGCCAGGAGCACACCCGCAACTTCCTATTATGCTCTCCCACTGGCTGTGACTCCTCGCTGGAAGCGTGCAATTGTAAAATCAGCCCCAGCAAGTCGGCCAGCACCTGCAGAGAGAAAATAGATGGAAAATCGTGGGGAGCACCTGCAATCTCCCAGCATGTGTCCCCAGCAGGCAAGGCTCCTCGCTGGGAGCACACATCTGAACAATTGGCCCCGGCAGATCAGTCAGCAATTATAAAGAGAAAAGATGGGTTTTAATGCTTCAGGAACTGCCCTGTCAGTTTGACCCGAGGTGCCTGCCTGTCTTTCCTTCTTCACAGATGCTGACAGACATGCTGTGTAGTTCCAGCATTTTCTGTTTTTTCTTTCAGTTTTCTGGCCGCTGGAGTTTTTTCTTTTCATTTTCATTGAATTATCACTTAGTCTGCACAGCCTTCTAAATGAACAGCAAATCACGCCGCTTCAAATAATTTCTATTTAAAAAGTCAGTGGTGGCGAGGGAATACAATTCAAAGAATAAAATGCTGTAATTTAATTAAGGGGTCCACAGATGTGATAAACTAGCTGCATGAAGTTCAAACGCTTTATGGGTATTGTCTGAGCCCTTAAAATGAATTGCAGCCATTTATTCACTATATTTTCTATATAATATATTATAGATTCAATAAAAGAAAAACACTTAATGACAGTTGAAAGTAGAATGGAAATTACAACAGCTAAGGAATGTACAAGGAATAACACACAGGTTGCAGTGAGTCACAGGGCAATGACACACTGAGGGGGTCAGATATGGTTGATATTGTGGACACAGGCTTCAGCGTGCCACAGGGCAGTGACACATCCAGGGGGTCAGATGGTTTATATTGTGCACAGGCTGCAGTGTGTCACAGGGCAATGACATATTGAGGGTGTCAGATGGTTTATATTTTGGACACAGGCTTCAGTGTGCCACAGGGCAGTAACACATCCAGGGGGTCAGATGGTTTATATTGTGCACAGGCTGCAGTGTGTCACAGGGCAGTGACTTATTGATAGGGGGTTGAATGCCAGCGAAGAGGGGATTCCATCCAAAATGACAACTCCTGGGCTGTGACTGGCCAGCAGATGTTTCGCATTACGCAGTAGCAATATAGGAAGATGGAGAAATACCAGCGCTCATTAGTGGTTCCAGTATAACTTTGGGCCTATTTAAATGAACGTGCACCTAAAGTAAAGCACCTTTAAGCAACAATCATATTCTGTGTGCATGGGCTCACATGTGTGTGTGTAAGAGTGTGCGTGTGTCTATATGTGACTATAAGTGTGTGCATCTTTGTACCTCCCCAATATTCTGTCATTCTGCCTTTGCTTTTTATTTGCTCCCCTGGATGAAATTCATCTTTCAAATTATCTAGTTCATTTTATTTTTAAATGTTGGAGAATATTACAATGGCAGCAGCAATTGAAGATGTGATTTATAATATATTAAAGTGAAGAGGAACTGCACGCTTTGGTAAAATACAATGGTCATCCCTTGCCTTTTGGTTAATTATGATAGAGCTGTAAAACCAGGATTTACTAACTTTGGTCACTTGTAGTCACAGAGGGCTCTGAACGCAGTATCTTAAAACATGAGAATAACTTCTGCAAACATTTACCATACTGTTCTGGCAAAGTGCTCTAGCACTCAATCAGCTTTCCCAGCAGCTTTGCAACATTGCCCAAATATTGAAAGTGATGACATTGTTAAAGTTGGTGTAGAAGCAAAGGCAGGCCCCTGGAGAGTGCACACAATTCAGCACAGAATCCAAATTTGGTTCTTGAATTCTTTCTCTTTTATATTTAAGACGGAGACGAGGAGAATTTTTTTCTCTCAGAGGGTCGTGAGTCTGTGGAACTCCCTTCCCCAGAGAGCGGTGGAGGCAGGGTCATTGAATATTTTTAAGGCTGAGTTCGATAGATTCCTGATTAACAAGGGAGTCAAAGGTTATAGTAGGTAGACGGGAAGGTAGGGTTGAGGTCACAATCAGATCAGCCATGATCTTATCAAATGGCAGAGCAGGCTCGAGGGGCCGAATGGCCTACTCCTGCTATTAATTCGTATGTTCATATTTGATGCCAGGCCACTTGATAATTAAGAAGTGTTCAATTTTGACCAGATTGCTCGCTCAATTCTTCATTTTCGTCAAGAGATTTTTAATCAGCGGAAGAAAATGTCACCTGATCCAACCTTTGAGCTGCTCAACCCCAGAATCTATTTGAAGAACTCCATCAGTATCAGGCTGAGGATTGCTGGTATCTTTGACCATCAGTCTGCTGTACGATTTCAGCAGTTTTTTGATTTAAGCGGTTAGACAAGACAGTTCTCTTGCTCATTTATCTACTTTCCAAGCAAATCCTATATATCTGTCTGTTCCTCTGAATGTTAATGATCTCACACATCACACAGACAAGAGCTTCCTGACACCTGCTTGATGATACTAAGAGCATTCGGCATTGCCTCGCTGCAATTCCGTTGAACCCTGACTATCATGGTGTGTTCTCTTGGGTGTCAGTTTAGCTCAGTCAATTTAGGATAACTTGACGAGCATAAAGCATCATATATTAGAGAGAGAGTAGGTACAGTATGCATCAAAAACATCAACAGACAGCCCGAGCTAAGCAAGATAAGACAGCTGATATACAAGTAACTGTACTCCTGAAGAAGTAGGTTTAGACAATAGGCTCTTAAATGAAAATTGTATCACATGATTTTAGGAGCATATGGGGGTTATATTGGATAACCCCCGAAAACGGGCGCTTGGATGGCAGTGCGCGATAAACCCGTACCCGTTGGTTGCGATGCACGTAACATTCATGCTGCCTGATAATTTGAATGATCGTTGCATTCAGTCAGCACTACCTGTGCTGTTGATTGGCCAGCAGGGGGCCCCGATTTCGGGAGTGGCTAGCTCTACTTAAAGGCAGCCTGCACCTCTTAAAGGGGAGGTGCACTGTGGCCGCAGGAAGTCCTTTGGGAAGTGCTGGAAGATATTGAAGAACCACTGCGCCTGGGAGAGAGCGTGCACCAAGGTTCTCGGACGGTGCTCTAGAGGCCTTGGTTGAAGAAGTGGACAGACAGAGGGCCATCCTATATCAATGATTTGACATGAGTGGTCAAAGTGAGTGAGTTCAACTGTCACGCGGCATATCTTTTCAACTGCTCCATTAGCCTCATCCACTGCTCCATGCACGAAATCCCCCGTCATCCACCTACCAACAAACTCTTTCAATCAGTACACAACTCTTCCAATCAGATGCTTCATCTCACCCTCACACATAACCACTCTTGCAAGCCGGACATCCACAACTCACAGGTCACATACACTGGTAGCTATTCAACCATTACAGCCACATCACCCAAACATCTTGCGGGACACTCAGTGACACACTTCCTTCTTTCTTGCAGGAGAAGGTGGTGCACAACACAAGGCAGCAGGAAAGAACTGGAGGAAGGACAGGCATGCCTATATGTCCTCACCCCAATGGAGGAGACAGTGCTGTCCATCATTGGACGGGCCGTTACTGAGGCTGTGGCCACTAGCGGTGTTGGAGGTATCAATGATGAGGGTCTCTGCATACCTAATCCTCCTTCTCGCTTCCCACTTCTCCCTCATCCCACAATCTTTTCTGACTCATGTGCTGCAGATGGTGTAAGCATGCACGTCTTACTTTCTCCTCTCCCCGCACCACAACTCTACCCGTGTCCCCTTGTTATTTCAGATACCCAAGATCTGGAACTGGCACAATCAGAGGAGGCAGAGAAAGATGACAGTGATGATGAGGACACACCATCACTCGATCTTACACTTGCAGCCATCAGCTCAGATATTAACACTGCGCTAAGATAAAGGAGGGATCTGCACGTGAGACACCGGGCACAAGTGCGCAGGAGCCGGAGTGGAGGGAACGGATACCACAAGTGCCAGCTCGCCAGAGGGCGAGGTCACACACTAGTTCTGCTGCCAAGCAATCAGATGATGTCTTCGATAAGCCAGGCTACAGAAGAAGGCTGATGGGCGTACACAACCAAATGCTTGGTGCACTGGAAATCCTGCCAGAAAGCCTGCGTACAATGTCAAGGAACACGGAGGAGTCCAGCTCCAACTTGGCACAAGGCTTTGCGCAGAGCTTGGAGTCCATCCTTTCCCATGGGTGGCCACCTCCATCAGCACACCTGTGGAACCCACCATGATGCAGCGTCTGATGACTAATGTCACAGCTCCCATTGCGCAGATGCAATCTACCCATCCAGGGGTTTTATCCTCTCTACGTTTAATTAGTTTATCAATTATCTCCCACTCCATGGTGTTTCATTATTGACTAGTTTGTTCTTGTTTTTTAGAGGAATATATTTCTCCTAAACTCCATTGATCACTGTTTTAAATATTTCCCATTCTGTTCTATCTCTTTGTCTGTCACCACTTTTTTTCCAGTTTACCTTCCCTAGTTCCATTCTCATCCCCTCAAAATTAGCTTTTTTGCAATCTATTACTTATGTCTTTCTCAATCATTATTTTAAACCTTATTATGTTATGATCGCTATTGCCTAGATATTCCCCTATGCTTACTTCTTTTATCTGCTCTGGTTTATTTCCCATTACTAGATCCAGCTGTGATTCCTCTCTTTTTGGGCTTCCCATGTACTGGGTAAGAAAGGAGTCCTGTACACACTGTAAAAATTCCATTCCCTTTTCCCCTTTCCCTACCTCTCATTGCCACTTTATTTGGGGGTAGTTGAAATCTCCCATGATTATTATTCAATGTTTTTTACTCATTTCATAGATTTATCTACAAATTTCATCCTCCACCTCCCTTCCACTATTAGGTGGTCTGTAGAATATATCTATTAACATGATCGATCCCTTCTTATCATTTGTCTCAATCCATATGGATTCTCTTTCAATTTTAACATTACACATGTCCCTTCTTTCTATTGCCATTATGTTGTCTTTAATTAATACAGCTACCCCACACCCCCCAACCCTTCTTCCTTCCTTATCCTTTCTAAACATGTTATTTCCTGCGATATTTGACTGCCAGTCCTGTTCTTCACGTAGCCATGTTTCACTTATCCTACTAATCTGGCTCCTCGCTGCAAATTATTGCCTTCCGTTCCCCCGTTTTGTTTTGGATGCTGTGCACATTGCTATACAGACAATTTAATTTGTTTTTAATAATTGTTCCCCTTACTTTATTTTTAACAGTCATTTTGTACTTATGTTCGATAACTGTATTTGTATCCTGACTGTTTATGATACCCTTATTCCTTACCTTGGTCTCACCTTTACTCTCATCTCCTATTTTTGATAACTTCAGACTTACGTTATTTTCACCAGATCCCTCCCTCCCACCCCACACCGCCACCGTCTTACTAATTTAAAGTCCTATCCACTGACTACGACGGGATAGAGAGTACTGGGTGGAGGTGAGTCTATGATAAGATTATACTGTACTGGGATGAGGTGAGTATAGGATGGGATTACAATGTGCTGGGTGAAGGTAAGTCTATGATGATAGTAGGCTGTGCTGGGTGGGAGTGGGTCTATGATGAGATTAGACTGTGCTGGGTGGAGGTGAGTCTATGATATGATTAGACTGTGCTGGGTGGGGGTGAGTCGATGATGGGATTAGACTGTGCTGGGTGGAGGTGAGTCTATGATATGATTAGACTGTGCTGGGTGGGGGTGAGTCTATGATATGATTAGACTGTGCTGGGTGGGGGTGAGTCTATGATATGATTAGACTGTGCTGGGTGGAGGTGAGTCTATGATGGGATTAGACTGTGCTGGGTGGGGGTGAGTCTATGATATGATTAGACTGTGCTGGGTGGAGGTGAGTCTATGATGAGATTAGACTGTGCTGGGTGGGGGTGAGTCTATGATGAGATTAGACTGTGCTGGGTGGGGGTGAGTCTATGATGGGATTAGACTGTGCTGGGTGGGGGTGAGTCTATGATATGATTAGACTGTGCTGGGTGGAGGTGAGTCTATGATATGATTAGACTGTGCTGGGTGGAGGTGAGTCTATGATGGGATTAGACTGTGCTGGGTGGGGGTGAGTCTATGATATGATTAGACTGTGCTGGGTGGAGGTGAGTCTATGATGGGATTAGACTGTGCTGGGTGGAGGTGAGTCTATGATGGGATTAGACAGTGCTGGGTGGAGGTGAGTCTATGATGGGATTAGACTGTGCTGGGTGGAGGTGAGTCTATGATGGGATTAGACTGTGCTGGGTGGAGGTGAGTCTATGATATGATTAGACTGTGCTGGGTGGGGGTGAGTCTATGATATGATTAGACTGTGCTGGGTGGGGGTGAGTCTATGATGAGATTAGACTGTGCTGGGTGGGGGTGAGTCTATGATATGATTAGACTGTGCTGGGTGGGGGTGAGTCTATGATGGGATTAGACTGTGCTGGGTGGGGGTGAGTCTATGATGGGATTAGACTGTGCTGGGTGGAGGTGAGTCTATGATGGGATTAGACTGTGCTGGGTGGAGGTGAGTCTATGATGGGATTAGACTGTGCTGGGTGGAGGTGAGTCTATGATGGGATTAGACTGTGCTGGGTGGAGGTGAGTCTATGATATGATTAGACTGTGCTGGGTGGGGGTGAGTCTATGATATGATTAGACTGTGCTGGGTGGAGGTGAGTCTATGATATGATTAGACTGTGCTGGGTGGAGATGAGTCTATGATGAGATTAGACTGTGCTGGGTGGGGGTGAGTCTATGATGAGATTAGACTGTGCTGGGTGGAGGTGAGTCTATGATGAGATTAGACTGTGCTGGGTGGAGGTGAGTCTATGATATGATTAGACTGTGCTGGGTGGGGGTGAGTCTATGATGAGATTAGACTGTGCTGGGTGGAGGTGAGTCTATGATATGATTAGACTGTGCTGGGTGGGGGTGAGTCTATGATATGATTAGACTGTGCTGGGTGGAGGTGAGTCTATGATGGGATTAGACTGTGCTGGGTGGAGATGAGTCTATGATATGATTAGACTGTGCTGGGTGGGGGTGAGTCTATGATGGGATTAGACTGTGCTGGGTGGAGGTGAGTCTATGATGAGATTAGACTGTGCTGGGTGGAGGTGAGTCTATGATGGGATTAGACTGTGCTGGGTGGAGGTGAGTCTATGATATGATTAGACTGTGCTGGGTGGGGGTGAGTCTATGATGGGATTAGACTGTGCTGGGTGGGGGTGAGTCTATGATATGATTAGACTGTGCTGGGTGGGGGTGAGTCTATGATATGATTAGACTGTGCTGGGTGGAGATGAGTCTATGATGGGATTAGACTGTGCTGGGTGGAGGTGAGTCTATGATATGATTAGACTGTGCTGGGTGGGGGTGAGTCTATGATGGGATTAGACTGTGCTGGGTGGAGGTGAGTCTATGATATGATTAGACTGTGCTGGGTGGGGGTGAGTCTATGATATGATTAGACTGTGCTGGGTGGAGGTGAGTCTATGATGGGATTAGACTGTGCTGGGTGGAGGTGAGTCTATGATATGATTAGACTGTGCTGGGTGGAGGTGAGTCTATGATGGGATTAGACTGTGCTGGGTGGAGGTGAGTCTATGATATGATTAGACTGTGCTGGGTGGAGGTGAGTCTATGATGGGATTAGACTGTGCTGGGTGGGGGTGAGTCTATGATATGATTAGACTGTGCTGGGTGGAGGTGAGTCTATGATGGGATTAGACTGTGCTGGGTGGAGGTGAGTCTATGATATGATTAGACTGTGCTGGGTGGAGGTGAGTCTATGATGAGATTAGACTGTGCTGGGTGGGGGTGAGTCTATGATGGGATTAGACTGTGCTGGGTGGGGGTGAGTCTATGATGGGATTAGACTGTGCTGGGTGGGGGTGAGTCTATGATGGGATTAGACTGTGCTGGGTGGGGGTGAGTCTATGATGAGATTAGACTGTGCTGGGTGGAGGTGAGTCTATGATATGATTAGACTGTGCTGGGTGGGGGTGAGTCTATGATATGATTAGACTGTGCTGGGTGGGGGTGAGTCTATGATATGATTAGACTGTGCTGGGTGGGGGTGAGTCTATGATATGATTAGACTGTGCTGGGTGGAGGTGAGTCTATGATGGGATTAGACTGTGCTGGGTGGAGATGAGTCTATGATATGATTAGACTGTGCTGGGTGGAGATGAGTCTATGATGGGATTAGACTGTGCTGGGTGGAGATGAGTCTATGATATGATTAGACTGTGCTGGGTGGAGGTGAGTCTATGATGAGATTAGACTGTGCTGGGTGGAGATGAGTCTATGATATGATTAGACTGTGCTGGGTGGGGGTGAGTCTATGATGAGATTAGACTGTGCTGGGTGGAGGTGAGTCTATGATGAGATTAGACTGTGCTGGGTGGAGGTGAGTCTATGATTTGATTAGACTGTGCTGGGTGGAGGTGAGTCTATGATATGATTAGACTGTGCTGGGTGGGGGTGAGTCTATGATGGGATTAGACTGTGCTGGGTGGGGGTGAGTCTATGATATGATTAGACTGTGCTGGGTGGGGGTGAGTCTATGATGAGATTAGACTGTGCTGGGTGGAGGTGAGTCTATGATGAGATTAGACTGTGCTGGGTGGAGGTGAGTCTATGATATGATTGGACTGTGCTGGGTGGAGGTGAGTCTATGATATGATTAGACTGTGCTGGGTGGAGGTGAGTCTATGATGGGATTAGACTGTGCTGGTTGGAGGTGAGTCTATGATATGATTAGACTGTGCTGGGTGGAGGTGAGTCTATGATGGGATTAGACTGTGCTGGGTGGAGGTGAGTCTATGATGGGATTAGACTGTGCTGGGTGGGGGTGAGTCTATGATGGGATTAGACTGTGCTGGGTGGAGGTGAGTCTATGATATGATTAGACTGTGCTGGGTGGGGGTGAGTCTATGATATGATTAGACTGTGCTGGGTGGAGGTGAGTCTATGATGGGATTAGACTGTGCTGGGTGGAGGTGAGTCTATGATATGATTAGACTGTGCTGGGTGGAGGTGAGTCTATGATGGGATTAGACTGTGCTGGGTGGAGGTGAGTCTATGATGGGATTAGACTGTGCTGGGTGGGGGTGAGTCTATGATATGATTAGACTGTGCTGGGTGGGGGTGAGTCTATGATATGATTAGACTGTGCTGGGTGGGGGTGAGTCTATGATATGATTAGACTGTGCTGGGTGGGGGTGAGTCTATGATATGATTAGACTGTGCTGGGTGGAGGTGAGTCTATGATATGATTAGACTGTGCTGGGTGGGGGTGAGTCTATGATATGATTAGACTGTGCTGGGTGGGGGTGAGTCTATGATATGATTAGACTGTGCTGGGTGGAGGTGAGTCTATGATATGATTAGACTGTGCTGGGTGGGGGTGAGTCTATGATATGATTAGACTGTGCTGGGTGGGGGTGAGTCTATGATGGGATTAGACTGTGCTGGGTGGAGGTGAGTCTATGATATGATTAGACTGTGCTGGGTGGGGGTGAGTCTATGATGAGATTAGACTGTGCTGGGTGGAGGTGAGTCTATGATATGATTAGACAGTGCTGGGTGGGGGTGAGTCTATGATATGATTAGACTGTGCTGGGTGGAGGTGAGTCTATGATATGATTAGACTGTGCTGGGTGGGGGTGAGTCTATGATGGGATTAGACTGTGCTGGGTGGAGGTGAGTCTATGATATGATTAGACTGTGCTGGGTGGAGGTGAGTCTATGATGGGATTAGACTGTTCTGGGTGGAGGTGAGTCTATGATGGGATTAGACTGTGCTGGGTGGGGGTGAGTCTATGATGAGATTAGACTGTGCTGGGTGGAGGTGAGTCTATGATATGATTAGACTGTGCTGGGTGGGGGTGAGTCTATGATATGATTAGACTGTGCTGGGTGGAGATGAGTCTATGATGGGATTAGACTGTGCTGGGTGGGGGTGAGTCTATGATGAGATTAGACTGTGCTGGGTGGGGGTGAGTCTATGATATGATTAGACTGTGCTGGGTGGGGGTGAGTCTATGATGAGATTAGACTGTGCTGGGTGAAGATGAGTCTATGATGGGATTAGACTGTGCTGGGTGGAGGTGAGTCTATGATATGATTAGACTGTGCTGGGTGGAGATGAGTCTATGATGGGATTAGACTGTGCTGGGTGGGGGTGAGTCTATGTTGAGATTCGACTGTGCTGGGTGGGGGTGAGTCTATGATATGATTAGACTGTGCTGGGTGGGGGTGAGTCTATGATGGGATTAGACTGTGCTGGGTGGGGGTGAGTCTATGATGAGATTAGACTGTGCTGGGTGGGGGTGAGTCTATGATGAGATTAGACTGTGCTGGGTGGGGGTGAGTCTATGATATGATTAGACTGTGCTGGGTGGGGGTGAGTCTATGATGGGATTAGACTGTGCTGGGTGGGGGTGAGTCTATGATGAGATTAGACTGTGCTGGGTGGGGGTGAGTCTATGATGAGATTAGACTGTGCTGGGTGGGGGTGAGTCTATGATGGGATTAGACTGTGCTGGGTGGGGGTGAGTCTATGATGAGATTAGACTGTGCTGGGTGGAGATGAGTCTATGATGGGATTAGACTGTGCTGGGTGGGGGTGAGTCTATGATGAGATTAGACTGTGCTGGGTGGAGGTGAGTCTATGATATGATTAGACTGTGCTGGGTGGAGGTGAGTCTATGATGGGATTAGACTGTGCTGGGTGGGGGTGAGTCTATGATGGGATTAGACTGTGCTGGGTGGGGGTGAGTCTATGATGAGATTAGACAGTGCTGGGTGGAGATGAGTCTATGATATGATTAGACTGTGCTGGGTGGGGGTGAGTCTATGATGGGATTAGACTGTGCTGGGTGGGGGTGAGTCTATGATGGGATTAGACTGTGCTGGGTGGGGGTGAGTCTATGATGGGATTAGACTGTGCTGGGTGGGGGTGAGTCTATGATGAGATTAGACTGTGCTGGGTGGAGATGAGTCTATGATATGATTAGACTGTGCTGGGTGGGGGTGAGTCTATGATGGGATTTGACTGTGCTGGGTGGGGGTGAGTCTATGATGAGATTAGACTGTGCTGGGTGGGGGTGAGTCTATGATGAGATTAGACTGTGCTGGGTGGAGGTGAGTCTATGATATGATTAGACTGTGCTGGGTGGGGGTGAGTCTATGATGAGATTAGACTGTGCTGGGTGGAGGTGAGTCTATGATGAGATTAGACTGTGCTGGGTGGAGGTGAGTCTATGATGAGATTAGACTGTGCTGGGTGGAGGTGAGTCTATGATGGGATTAGACTGTGCTGGGTGGAGATGAGTCTATGATATGATTAGACTGTGCTGGGTGGAGGTGAGTCTATGATATGATTAGACTGTGCTGGGTGGGGGTGAGTCTATGATATGATTAGACTGTGCTGGGTGGAGATGAGTCTATGATATGATTAGACTGTGCTGGGTGGGGGTGAGTCTATGATGGGATTAGACTGTGCTGGGTGGGGGTGAGTCTATGATATGATTAGACTGTGCTGGGTGGAGGTGAGTCTATGATATGATTAGACTGTGCTGGGTGGAGATGAGTCTATGATATGATTAGACTGTGCTGGGTGGAGGTGAGTCTATGATGGGATTAGACTGTGCTGGGTGGAGGTGAGTCTATGATGGGATTAGACTGTGCTGGGTGGAGGTGAGTCTATGATGGGATTAGACTGTGCTGGGTGGAGATGAGTCTATGATATGATTAGACTGTGCTGGGTGGAGATGAGTCTATGATATGATTAGACTGTGCTGGGTGGAGGTGAGTCTATGATGGGATTAGACTGTGCTGGGTGGAGGTGAGTCTATGATGGGATTAGACTGTGCTGGGTGGGGGTGAGTCTCTGATATGATTAGACTGTGCTGGGTGGAGATGAGTCTATGATATGATTAGACTGTGCTGGGTGGGGGTGAGTCTATGATATGATTAGACTGTGCTGGGTGGAGGTGAGTCTATGATGAGATTAGACTGTGCTGGGTGGAGGTGAGTCTATGATATGATTAGACTGTGCTGGGTGGAGGTGAGTCTATGATGGGATTAGACTGTGCTGGGTGGAGGTGAGTCTATGATATGATTAGACTGTGCTGGGTGGGGGTGAGTCTATGATGGGATTAGACTGTGCTGGGTGGGGGTGAGTCTATGATATGATTAGACTGTGCTGGGTGGGGGTGAGTCTATGATATGATTAGACTGTGCTGGGTGGAGGTGAGTCTATGATGGGATTAGACTGTGCTGGGTGGGGGTGAGTCTATGATGAGATTAGACAGTGCTGGGTGGAGATGAGTCTATGATATGATTAGACTGTGCTGGGTGGGGGTGAGTCTATGATGGGATTAGACTGTGCTGGGTGGGGGTGAGTCTATGATGGGATTAGACTGTGCTGGGTGGGGGTGAGTCTCTGATGGGATTAGACTGTGCTGGGTGGGGGTGAGTCTATGATGAGATTAGACTGTGCTGGGTGGAGATGAGTCTATGATATGATTAGACTGTGCTGGGTGGGGGTGAGTCTATGATGGGATTTGACTGTGCTGGGTGGGGGTGAGTCTATGATGAGATTAGACTGTGCTGGGTGGGGGTGAGTCTATGATGAGATTAGACTGTGCTGGGTGGAGGTGAGTCTATGATATGATTAGACTGTGCTGGGTGGGGTTGAGTCTATGATGAGATTCGACTGTGCTGGGTGGAGGTGAGTCTATGATGGGATTAGACTGTGCTGGGTGGGGGTGAGTCTATGATGGGATTAGACTGTGCTGGGTGGAGGTGAGTCTATGATATGATTAGACTGTGCTGGGTGGGGGTGAGTCTATGATATGATTAGACTGTGCTGGGTGGAGGTGAGTCTATGATGGGATTAGACTGTGCTGGGTGGAGGTGAGTCTATGATATGATTAGACTGTGCTGGGTGGAGGTGAGTCTATGATGGGATTAGACTGTGCTGGGTGGGGGTGAGTCTATGATATGATTAGACTGTGCTGGGTGGGGGTGAGTCTATGATATGATTAGACTGTGCTGGGTGGGGGTGAGTCTATGATATGATTAGACTGTGCTGGGTGGAGGTGAGTCTATGATATGATTAGACTGTGCTGGGTGGGGGTGAGTCTATGATATGATTAGACTGTGCTGGGTGGGGGTGAGTCTATGATATGATTAGACTGTGCTGGGTGGAGGTGAGTCTATGATATGATTAGACTGTGCTGGGTGGGGGTGAGTCTATGATATGATTAGACTGTGCTGGGTGGGGGTGAGTCTATGATATGATTAGACTGTGCTGGGTGGAGGTGAGTCTATGATATGATTAGACTGTGCTGGGTGGGGGTGAGTCTATGATATGATTAGACTGTGCTGGGTGGGGGTGAGTCTATGATGGGATTAGACTGTGCTGGGTGGAGGTGAGTCTATGATATGATTAGACTGTGCTGGGTGGGGGTGAGTCTATGATGAGATTAGACTGTGCTGGGTGGAGGTGAGTCTATGATATGATTAGACTGTGCTGGGTGGGGGTGAGTCTATGATATGATTAGACTGTGCTGGGTGGAGGTGAGTCTATGATATGATTAGACTGTGCTGGGTGGGGGTGAGTCTATGATGGGATTAGACTGTGCTGGGTGGAGGTGAGTCTATGATATGATTAGACTGTGCTGGGTGGAGGTGAGTCTATGATGGGATTAGACTGTGCTGGGTGGAGGTGAGTCTATGATGGGATTAGACTGTGCTGGGTGGGGGTGAGTCTATGATGAGATTAGACTGTGCTGGGTGGAGGTGAGTCTATGATATGATTAGACTGTGCTGGGTGGGGGTGAGTCTATGATATGATTAGACTGTGCTGGGTGGAGGTGAGTCTATGATATGATTAGACTGTGCTGGGTGGAGATGAGTCTATGATGGGATTAGACTGTGCTGGGTGGAGGTGAGTCTATGATATGATTAGACTGTGCTGGGTGGAGATGAGTCTATGATGGGATTAGACTGTGCTGGGTGGGGGTGAGTCTATGATGAGATTAGACTGTGCTGGGTGGGGGTGAGTCTATGATATGATTAGACTGTGCTGGGTGGGGGTGAGTCTATGATGGGATTAGACTGTGCTGGGTGGGGGTGAGTCTATGATGAGATTAGACTGTGCTGGGTGGGGGTGAGTCTATGATGAGATTAGACTGTGCTGGGTGGGGGTGAGTCTATGATATGATTAGACTGTGCTGGGTGGGGGTGAGTCTATGATGGGATTAGACTGTGCTGGGTGGGGGTGAGTCTATGATGAGATTAGACTGTGCTGGGTGGGGGTGAGTCTATGATGAGATTAGACTGTGCTGGGTGGGGGTGAGTCTATGATGGGATTAGACTGTGCTGGGTGGGGGTGAGTCTATGATGAGATTAGACTGTGCTGGGTGGAGATGAGTCTATGATGGGATTAGACTGTGCTGGGTGGGGGTGAGTCTATGATGAGATTAGACTGTGCTGGGTGGAGGTGAGTCTATGATGGGATTAGACTGTGCTGGGTGGGGGTGAGTCTATGATGAGATTAGACTGTGCTGGGTGGAGGTGAGTCTATGATATGATTAGACTGTGCTGGGTGGAGGTGAGTCTATGATGGGATTAGACTGTGCTGGGTGGGGGTGAGTCTATGATGGGATTAGACTGTGCTGGGTGGGGGTGAGTCTATGATGAGATTAGACAGTGCTGGGTGGAGATGAGTCTATGATATGATTAGACTGTGCTGGGTGGGGGTGAGTCTATGATGGGATTAGACTGTGCTGGGTGGGGGTGAGTCTATGATGGGATTTGACTGTGCTGGGTGGGGGTGAGTCTATGATGAGATTAGACTGTGCTGGGTGGAGGTGAGTCTATGATATGATTAGACTGTGCTGGGTGGGGGTGAGTCTGTGATGAGATTAGACTGTGCTGGGTGGAGGTGAGTCTATGATGAGATTAGACTGTGCTGGGTGGAGGTGAGTCTATGATGAGATTAGACTGTGCTGGGTGGAGGTGAGTCTATGATGGGATTAGACTGTGCTGGGTGGAGATGAGTCTATGATATGATTAGACTGTGCTGGGTGGAGGTGAGTCTATGATATGATTAGACTGTGCTGGGTGGGGGTGAGTCTATGATATGATTAGACTGTGCTGGGTGGAGATGAGTCTATGATATGATTAGACTGTGCTGGGTGGGGGTGAGTCTATGATGGGATTAGACTGTGCTGGGTGGGGGTGAGTCTATGATATGATTAGACTGTGCTGGGTGGAGGTGAGTCTATGATATGATTAGACTGTGCTGGGTGGAGATGAGTCTATGATATGATTAGACTGTGCTGGGTGGAGGTGAGTCTATGATGGGATTAGACTGTGCTGGGTGGAGGTGAGTCTATGATGGGATTAGACTGTGCTGGGTGGAGGTGAGTCTATGATGGGATTAGACTGTGCTGGGTGGAGATGAGTCTATGATATGATTAGACTGTGCTGGGTGGAGATGAGTCTATGATATGATTAGACTGTGCTGGGTGGAGGTGAGTCTATGATAGGATGAGACTGTGCTGGGTGGAGGTGAGTCTATGATGGGATTAGACTGTGCTGGGTGGGGGTGAGTCTCTGATATGATTAGACTGTGCTGGGTGGAGATGAGTCTATGATATGATTAGACTGTGCTGGGTGGGGGTGAGTCTATGATATGATTAGACTGTGCTGGGTGGAGGTGAGTCTATGATGAGATTAGACTGTGCTGGGTGGAGGTGAGTCTATGATATGATTAGACTGTGCTGGGTGGAGGTGAGTCTATGATGGGATTAGACTGTGCTGGGTGGAGGTGAGTCTATGATATGATTAGACTGTGCTGGGTGGGGGTGAGTCTATGATGGGATTAGACTGTGCTGGGTGGGGGTGAGTCTATGATATGATTAGACTGTGCTGGGTGGGGGTGAGTCTATGATATGATTAGACTGTGCTGGGTGGAGGTGAGTCTATGATGGGATTAGACTGTGCTGGGTGGCGGTGAGTCTATGATGGGATTAGACTGTGCTGGGTGGGGGTGAGTCTATGATGAGATTAGACAGTGCTGGGTGGAGATGAGTCTATGATATGATTAGACTGTGCTGGGTGGGGGTGAGTCTATGATGGGATTAGACTGTGCTGGGTGGGGGTGAGTCTATGATGGGATTAGACTGTGCTGGGTGGGGGTGAGTCTATGATGGGATTAGACTGTGCTGGGTGGGGGTGAGTCTATGATGAGATTAGACTGTGCTGGGTGGAGATGAGTCTATGATATGATTAGACTGTGCTGGGTGGGGGTGAGTCTATGATGGGATTTGACTGTGCTGGGTGGGGGTGAGTCTATGATGAGATTAGACTGTGCTGGGTGGGGGTGAGTCTATGATGAGATTAGACTGTGCTGGGTGGAGGTGAGTCTATGATGGGATTAGACTGTGCTGGGTGGAGATGAGTCTATGATATGATTAGACTGTGCTGGGTGGAGGTGAGTCTATGATATGATTAGACTGTGCTGGGTGGGGGTGAGTCTATGATATGATTAGACTGTGCTGGGTGGAGATGAGTCTATGATATGATTAGACTGTGCTGGGTGGGGGTGAGTCTATGATGGGATTAGACTGTGCTGGGTGGGGGTGAGTCTATGATATGATTAGACTGTGCTGGGTGGAGGTGAGTCTATGATATGATTAGACTGTGCTGGGTGGAGATGAGTCTATGATATGATTAGACTGTGCTGGGTGGAGGTGAGTCTATGATGGGATTAGACTGTGCTGGGTGGAGGTGAGTCTATGATGGGATTAGACTGTGCTGGGTGGAGGTGAGTCTATGATGGGATTAGACTGTGCTGGGTGGAGATGAGTCTATGATATGATTAGACTGTGCTGGGTGGAGATGAGTCTATGATATGATTAGATTGTGCTGGGTGGAGGTGAGTCTATGATGGGATTAGACTGTGCTGGGTGGTGGTGAGTCTATGATGGGATTAGACTGTGCTGGGTGGGGGTGAGTCTCTGATATGATTAGACTGTGCTGGGTGGAGATGAGTCTATGATATGATTAGACTGTGCTGGGTGGGGGTGAGTCTATGATATGATTAGACTGTGCTGGGTGGAGGTGAGTCTATGATGAGATTAGACTGTGCTGGGTGGAGGTGAGTCTATGATATGATTAGACTGTGCTGGGTGGAGGTGAGTCTATGATGGGATTAGACTGTGCTGGGTGGAGGTGAGTCTATGATATGATTAGACTGTGCTGGGTGGGGGTGAGTCTATGATGGGATTAGACTGTGCTGGGTGGGGGTGAGTCTATGATATGATTAGACTGTGCTGGGTGGGGGTGAGTCTATGATGGGATTAGACTGTGCTGGGTGGGAGTGAGTCTATGATATGATTAGACTGTGCTGGGTGGAGATGAGTCTATGATATGATTAGACTGTGCTGGGTGGGGGTGAGTCTATGATGGGATTAGACTGTGCTGGGTGGAGGTGAGTCTATGATGGGATTAGACTGTGCTGGGTGGAGGTGAGTCTATGATGGGATTAGACTGTGCTGGGTGGAGGTGAGTCTATGATGAGATTAGACTGTGCTGGGTGGGGGTGAGTCTATGATGAGATTAGACTGTGCTGGGTGGAGGTGAGTCTATGATGGGATTAGACTGTGCTGGGTGGAGGTGAGTCTATGATGGGATTAGACTGTGCTGGGTGGAGGTGAGTCTATGATGAGATTAGACTGTGCTGGGTGGAGGTGAGTCTATGATATGATTAGACTGTGCTGGGTGGAGGTGAGTCTATGATGGGATTAGACTGTGCTGGGTGGAGGTGAGTCTATGATATGATTAGACTGTGCTGGGTGGAGGTGAGTCTATGATATGATTAGACTGTGCTGGGTGGAGGTGAGTCTATGATATGATTAGACTGTGCTGGGTGGAGGTGAGTCTATGATATGATTAGACTGTGCTGGGTGGAGGTGAGTCTATGATGGGATTAGACTGTGCTGGGTGGGGGTGAGTCTATGATGGGATTAGACTGTGCTGGGTGGGGGTGAGTCTATGATGAGATTAGACTGTGCTGGGTGGGGGTGAGTCTATGATGAGATTAGACTGTGCTGGGTGGAGGTGAGTCTATGATGAGATTAGACTGTGCTGGGTGGAGGTGAGTCTATGATGAGATTAGACTGTGCTGGGTGGAGGTGAGTCTATGATATGATTAGACTGTGCTGGGTGGAGATGAGTCTATGATATGATTAGACTGTGCTGGGTGGAGATGAGTCTATGATGGGATTAGACTGTGCTGGGTGGAGGTGAGTCTATGATGAGATTGGACTGTGCTGGGTGGAGGTGAGTCTATGATGGGATTAGACTGTGCTGGGTGGAGATGAGTCTATGATATGATTAGACTGTGCTGGGTGGGGGTGAGTCTATGATGAGATTAGACTGTGCTGGGTGGAGGTGAGTCTATGATGAGATTAGACTGTGCTGGGTGGAGGTGAGTCTATGATGGGATTAGACTGTGCTGGGTGGAGATGAGTCTATGATATGATTAGACTGTGCTGGGTGGAGGTGAGTCTATGATGGGATTAGACTGTGCTGGGTGGAGGTGAGTCTATGATATGATTAGACTGTGCTGGGTGGAGGTGAGTCTATGATATGATTAGACTGTGCTGGGTGGGGGTGAGTCTATGATGAGATTAGACTGTGCTGGGTGGAGGTGAGTCTATGATGAGATTAGACTGTGCTGGGTGGAGGTGAGTCTATGATATGATTAGACTGTGCTGGGTGGAGGTGAGTCTATGATATGATTAGACTGTGCTGGGTGGAGGTGAGTCTATGATGGGATTAGACTGTGCTGGGTGGAGGTGAGTCTATGATATGATTAGACTGTGCTGGGTGGAGGTGAGTCTATGATATGATTAGACTGTGCTGGGTGGGGGTGAGTCTATGATGGGATTAGACTGTGCTGGGTGGAGGTGAGTCTATGATATGATTAGACTGTGCTGGGTGGGGGTGAGTCTATGATGGGATTAGACTGTGCTGGGTGGAGGTGAGTCTATGATGGGATTAGACTGTGCTGGGTGGGGGTGAGTCTATGATGAGATTAGACTGTGCTGGTTGGAGGTGAGTCTATGATATGATTAGACTGTGCTGGGTGGGGGTGAGTCTATGATATGATTAGACTGTGCTGGGTGGAGGTGAGTCTATGATATGATTAGACTGTGCTGGGTGGAGATGAGTCTATGATGGGATTAGACTGTGCTGGGTGGGGGTGAGTCTATGATGAGATTAGACTGTGCTGGGTGGGGGTGAGTCTATGATATGATTAGACTGTGCTGGGTGGGGGTGAGTCTATGATGGGATTAGACTGTGCTGGGTGGGGGTGAGTCTATGATGAGATTAGACTGTGCTGGGTGGGGGTGAGTCTATGATGAGATTAGACTGTGCTGGGTGGGGGTGAGTCTATGATATGATTAGACTGTGCTGGGTGGGGGTGAGTCTATGATGGGATTAGACTGTGCTGGGTGGGGGTGAGTCTATGATGAGATTAGACTGTGCTGGGTGGGGGTGAGTCTATGATGAGATTAGACTGTGCTGGGTGGGGGTGAGTCTATGATGGGATTAGACTGTGCTGGGTGGGGGTGAGTCTATGATGAGATTAGACTGTGCTGGGTGGAGATGAGTCTATGATGGGATTAGACTGTGCTGGGTGGGGGTGAGTCTATGATGAGATTAGACTGTGCTGGGTGGAGATGAGTCTATGATGGGATTAGACTGTGCTGGGTGGAGATGAGTCTATGATATGATTAGACTGTGCTGGGTGGAGGTGAGTCTATGATGAGATTAGACTGTGCTGGGTGGAGATGAGTCTATGATATGATTAGACTGTGCTGGGTGGAGGTGAGTCTATGATGAGATTAGACTGTGCTGGGTGGAGGTGAGTCTATGATGGGATTAGACTGTGCTGGGTGGAGGTGAGTCTATGATATGATTAGACTGTGCTGGGTGGGGGTGAGTCTATGATGAGATTAGACTGTGCTGGGTGGAGGTGAGTCTATGATATGATTAGACTGTGCTGGGTGGAGGTGAGTCTATGATGGGATTAGACTGTGCTGGGTGGGGGTGAGTCTATGATGAGATTAGACAGTGCTAGGTGGAGATGAGTCTATGATGGGATTAGACTGTGCTGGGTGGGGGTGAGTCTATGATGGGATTAGACTGTGCTGGGTGGGGGTGAGTCTATGATGGGATTAGACTGTGCTGGGTGGGGGTGAGTCTATGATGGGATTAGACTGTGCTGGGTGGGGGTGAGTCTATGATGAGATTAGACTGTGCTGGGTGGAGATGAGTCTATGATATGATTAGACTGTGCTGGGTGGGGGTGAGTCTATGATGGGATTTGACTGTGCTGGGTGGGGCTGAGTCTATGATGAGATTAGACTGTGCTGGGTGGGGGTGAGTCTATGATGAGATTAGACTGTGCTGGGTGGAGGTGAGTCTATGATATGATTAGACTGTGCTGGGTGGAGGTGAGTCTATGATGAGATTAGACTGTGCTGGGTGGAGGTGAGTCTATGATGGGATTAGACTGTGCTGGGTGGAGATGAGTCTATGATATGATTAGACTGTGCTGGGTGGAGGTGAGTCTATGATATGATTAGACTGTGCTGGGTGGAGGTGAGTCTATGATGGGATTAGACTGTGCTGGGTGGGGGTGAGTCTATGATGGGATTAGACTGTGCTGGGTGGAGGTGAGTCTATGATGAGATTAGACTGTGCTGGGTGGGGGTGAGTCTCTGATATGATTAGACTGTGCTGGGTGGAGATGAGTCTATGATATGATTAGACTGTGCTGGGTGGGGGTGAGTCTATGATGGGATTAGACTGTGCTGGGTGGGGGTGAGTCTATGATATGATTAGACTGTGCTGGGTGGAGATGAGTCTATGATGGGATTAGACTGTGCTGGGTGGAGGTGAGTCTATGATATGATTAGACTGTGCTGGGTGGAGGTGAGTCTATGATATGATTAGACTGTGCTGGGTGGAGGTGAGTCTATGATGGGATTAGACTGTGCTGGGTGGGGGTGAGTCTATGATGAGATTAGACTGTGCTGGGTGGAGATGAGTCTATGATGGGATTAGACTGTGCTGGGTGGAGATGAGTCTATGATATGATTAGACTGTGCTGGGTGGAGGTGAGTCTATGATGAGATTAGACTGTGCTGGGTGGAGATGAGTCTATGATATGATTAGACTGTGCTGGGTGGAGGTGAGTCTATGATGGGATTAGACTGTGCTGGGTGGAGATGAGTCTATGATATGATTAGACTGTGCTGGGTGGAGGTGAGTCTATGATGAGATTAGACTGTGCTGGGTGGAGATGAGTCTATGATATGATTAGACTGTGCTGGGTGGAGGTGAGTCTATGATGAGATTAGACTGTGCTGGGTGGAGGTGAGTCTATGATGGGATTAGACTGTGCTGGGTGGAGGTGAGTCTATGATATGATTAGACTGTGCTGGGTGGGGGTGAGTCTATGATGAGATTAGACTGTGCTGGGTGGAGGTGAGTCTATGATATGATTAGACTGTGCTGGGTGGAGGTGAGTCTATGATGGGATTAGACTGTGCTGGGTGGGGGTGAGTCTATGATGAGATTAGACAGTGCTAGGTGGAGATGAGTCTATGATGGGATTAGACTGTGCTGGGTGGGGGTGAGTCTATGATGGGATTAGACTGTGCTGGGTGGGGGTGAGTCTATGATGGGATTAGACTGTGCTGGGTGGGGGTGAGTCTATGATGGGATTAGACTGTGCTGGGTGGGGGTGAGTCTATGATGAGATTAGACTGTGCTGGGTGGAGATGAGTCTATGATATGATTAGACTGTGCTGGGTGGGGGTGAGTCTATGATGGGATTTGACTGTGCTGGGTGGGGCTGAGTCTATGATGAGATTAGACTGTGCTGGGTGGGGGTGAGTCTATGATGAGATTAGACTGTGCTGGGTGGAGGTGAGTCTATGATATGATTAGACTGTGCTGGGTGGAGGTGAGTCTATGATGAGATTAGACTGTGCTGGGTGGAGGTGAGTCTATGATGGGATTAGACTGTGCTGGGTGGAGATGAGTCTATGATATGATTAGACTGTGCTGGGTGGAGGTGAGTCTATGATATGATTAGACTGTGCTGGGTGGAGGTGAGTCTATGATGGGATTAGACTGTGCTGGGTGGGGGTGAGTCTATGATGGGATTAGACTGTGCTGGGTGGAGGTGAGTCTATGATGAGATTAGACTGTGCTGGGTGGGGGTGAGTCTCTGATATGATTAGACTGTGCTGGGTGGAGATGAGTCTATGATATGATTAGACTGTGCTGGGTGGGGGTGAGTCTATGATGGGATTAGACTGTGCTGGGTGGGGGTGAGTCTATGATATGATTAGACTGTGCTGGGTGGAGATGAGTCTATGATATGATTAGACTGTGCTGGGTGGAGGTGAGTCTATGATGGGATTAGACTGTGCTGGGTGGAGGTGAGTCTATGATGGGATTAGACTGTGCTGGGTGGAGGTGAGTCTATGATGAGATTAGACTGTGCTGGGTGGGGGTGAGTCTATGATGAGATTAGACTGTGCTGGGTGGAGGTGAGTCTATGATATGATTAGACTGTGCTGGGTGGAGATGAGTCTATGATATGATTAGACTGTGCTGGGTGGAGGTGAGTCTATGATGGGATTAGACTGTGCTGGGTGGAGGTGAGTCTATGATGGGATTAGACTGTGCTGGGTGGGGGTGAGTCTCTGATATGATTAGACTGTGCTGGGTGGAGATGAGTCTATGATATGATTAGACTGTGCTGGGTGGGGGTGAGTCTATGATATGATTAGACTGTGCTGGGTGGAGGAGAGTCTATGATATGATTAGACTGTGCTGGGTGGAGATGAGTCTATGATGAGATTAGACTGTGCTGGGTGGAGGTGAGTCTATGATATGATTAGACTGTGCTGGGTGGAGGTGAGTCTATGATGGGATTAGACTGTGCTGGGTGGGGGTGAGTCTATGATATGATTAGACTGTGCTGGGTGGAGATGAGTCTATGATATGATTAGACTGTGCTGGGTGGGGGTGAGTCTATGATGGGATTAGACTGTGCTGGGTGGAGGTGAGTCTATGATATGATTAGACTGTGCTGGGTGGAGGTGAGTCTATGATGGGATTAGACTGTGCTGGGTGGGGGTGAGTCTATGATATGATTAGACTGTGCTGGGTGGAGGTGAGTCTATGATATGATTAGACTGTGCTGGGTGGAGGTGAGTCTATGATATGATTAGACTGTGCTGGGTGGAGGTGAGTCTATGATATGATTAGACTGTGCTGGGTGGGGGTGAGTCTATGATATGATTAGACTGTGCTGGGTGGGGGTGAGTCTATGATATGATTAGACTGTGCTGGGTGGAGGTGAGTCTATGATATGATTAGACTGTGCTGGGTGGGGGTGAGTCTATGATGGGATTAGACTGTGCTGGGTGGAGGTGAGTCTATGATATGATTAGACTGTGCTGGGTGGAGGTGAGTCTATGATGGGATTAGACTGTGCTGGGTGGGGGTGAGTCTATGATATGATTAGACTGTGCTGGGTGGAGGTGAGTCTATGATATGATTAGACTGTGCTGGGTGGAGGTGAGTCTATGATGGGATTAGACTGTGCTGGGTGGGGGTGAGTCTATGATATGATTAGACTGTGCTGGGTGGAGATGAGTCTATGATATGATTAGACTGTGCTGGGTGGAGATGAGTCTATGATATGATTAGACTGTGCTGGGTGGAGATGAGTCTATGATATGATTAGACTGTGCTGGGTGGAGATGAGTCTATGATATGATCAGACTGTGCTGGGTGGAGGTGAGTCTATGATGGGATCAGACTGTGCTGGGTGGAGGTGAGTCTATGATATGATTAGACTGTGCTGGGTGGAGGTGAGTCTATGATGAGATTAGACTGTGCTGGGTGGGGGTGAGTCTATGATGGGATTAGACTGTGCTGGGTGGAGGTGAGTCTATGATATGATTAGACTGTGCTGGGTGGAGGTGAGTCTATGATGGGATTAGACTGTGCTGGGTGGAGGTGAGTCTATGATGGGATTAGACTGTGCTGGGTGGGGGTGAGTCTATGATGAGATTAGACTGTGCTGGGTGGAGGTGAGTCTATGATGGGATTAGACTGTGCTGGGTGGAGGTGAGTCTATGATGAGATTAGACTGTGCTGGGTGGGGGTGAGTCTATGATGAGATTAGACTGTGCTGGGTGGAGGTGAGTCTATGATGGGATTAGACTGTGCTGGGTGGAGGTGAGTCTATGATGGGATTAGACTGTGCTGGGTGGAGGTGAGTCTATGATGGGATTAGACTGTGCTGGGTGGAGGTGAGTCTATGATGGGATTAGACTGTGCTGGGTGGGGGTGAGTCTATGATGGGATTAGACTGTGCTGGGTGGGGGTGAGTCTATGATGGGATTAGACTGTGCTGGGTGGGGGTGAGTCTATGATGAGATTAGACTGTGCTGGGTGGAGGTGAGTCTATGATGGGATTAGACTGTGCTGGGTGGAGGTGAGTCTATGATGGGATTAGACTGTGCTGGGTGGAGGTGAGTCTATGATGGGATTAGACTGTGCTGGGTGGAGGTGAGTCTATGATGAGATTAGACTGTGCTGGGTGGAGGTGAGTCTATGATGGGATTAGACTGTGCTGGGTGGGGGTGAGTCTATGATGGGATTAGACTGTGCTGGGTGGAGGTGAGTCTATGATATGATTAGACTGTGCTGGGTGGAGGTGAGTCTATGATATGATTGGACTGTGCTGGGTGGAGGTGAGTCTATGATGGGATTAGACTGTGCTGGGTGGGGGTGAGTCTATGATATGATTAGACTGTGCTGGGTGGGGGTGAGTCTATGATGGGATTAGACTGTGCTGGGTGGGGGTGAGTCTATGATATGATTAGACTGTGCTGGGTTGAGGTGAGTCTATGATATGATTAGACTGTGCTGGGTGGAGGTGAGTCTATGATATGATTAGACTGTGCTGGGTGGGGGTGAGTCTATGATGAGATTAGACTGTGCTGGGTGGGGGTGAGTCTATGATGAGATTAGACTGTGCTGGGTGGGGGTGAGTCTATGATGAGATTAGACTGTGCTGGGTGGAGATGAGTCTATGATGGGATTAGACTGTGCTGGGTGGAGGTGAGTCTATGATATGATTAGACTGTGCTGGGTGAGGGTGAGTCTATGATATGATTAGACTGTGCTGGGTGGAGGTGAGTCTATGATATGATTAGACTGTGCTGGGTGGGGGTGAGTCTATGATATGATTAGACTGTGCTGGGTGGAGGTGAGTCTATGATATGATTGGACTGTGCTGGGTGGAGATGAGTCTATGATATGATTAGACTGTGCTGGGTGGGGGTGAGTCTATGATATGATTAGACTGTGCTGGGTGGGGGTGAGTCTATGATGGGATTAGACTGTGCTGGGTGGGGGTGAGTCTATGATGGGATTAGACTGTGCTGGGTGGAGGTGAGTCTATGATGAGATTAGACTGTGCTGGGTGGGGGTGAGTCTATGATGGGATTAGACTGTGCTGGGTGGAGGTGAGTCTATGATGGGATTAGACTGTGCTGGGTGGAGGTGAGTCTATGATGAGATTAGACTGTGCTGGGTGGGGGTGAGTCTATGATGGGATTAGACTGTGCTGGGTGGGGGTGAGTCTATGATGAGATTAGACTGTGCTGGGTGGGGGTGAGTCTATGATGGGATTAGACTGTGCTGGGTGGGGGTGAGTCTATGATGGGATTAGACTGTGCTGGGTGGGGGTGAGTCTATGATATGATTAGACTGTGCTGGGTGGGGGTGAGTCTATGATGGGATTAGACTGTGCTGGGTGGGGGTGAGTCTATGATGGGATTAGACTGTGCTGGGTGGGGGTGAGTCTCTGATGGGATTAGACTGTGCTGGGTGGGGGTGAGTCTATGATATGATTAGACTGTGCTGGGTGGAGGTGAGTCTATGATGAGATTAGACTGTGCTGGGTGGAGGTGAGTCTATGATGGGATTAGACTGTGCTGGGTGGAGGTGAGTCTATGATGGGATTAGACTGTGCTGGGTGGAGGTGAGTCTATGATATGATTAGACTGTGCTGGGTGTAGGTGAGTCTATGATATGATTAGACTGTGCTGGGTGGAGGTGAGTCTATGATGGGATTAGACTGTGCTGGGTGGGGGTGAGTCTATGATATGATTAGACTGTGCTGGGTGGAGGTGAGTCTATGATATGATTAGACTGTGCTGGGTGGGGGTGAGTCTATGATGAGATTAGACTGTGCTGGGTGGGGGTGAGTCTATGATGAGATTAGACTGTGCTGGGTGGGGGTGAGTCTATGATGAGATTAGACTGTGCTGGGTGGGGGTGAGTCTATGATGAGATTAGACTGTGCTGGGTGGGGGTGAGTCTATGATGAGATTAGACTGTGCTGGGTGGGGGTGAGTCTATGATGGGATTAGACTGTGCTGGGTGGGGGTGAGTCTATGATATGATTAGACTGTGCTGGGTGGGGGTGAGTCTATGATATGATTAGACTGTGCTGGGTGGGGGTGAGTCTATGATGAGATTAGACTGTGCTGGGTGGGGGTGAGTCTATGATATGATTAGACTGTGCTGGGTGGAGGTGAGTCTATGATGGGATTAGACTGTGCTGGGTGGAGGTGAGTCTATGATGGGATTAGACTGTGCTGGGTGGAGGTGAGTCTATGATATGATTAGACTGTGCTGGGTGGGGGTGAGTCTATGATGGGATTAGACTGTGCTGGGTGGAGGTGAGTCTATGATGAGATTAGACTGTGCTGGGTGGAGGTGAGTCTATGATATGATTAGACTGTGCTGGGTGGAGGTGAGTCTATGATATGATTAGACTGTGCTGGGTGGAGGTGAGTCTATGATGGGATTAGACTGTGCTGGGTGGAGGTGAGTCTATGATGGGATTAGACTGTGCTGGGTGGAGGTGAGTCTATGATATGATTAGACTGTGCTGGGTGGGGGTGAGTCTATGATGGGATTAGACTGTGCTGGGTGGAGGTGAGTCTATGATATGATTAGACTGTGCTGGGTGGAGGTGAGTCTATGATATGATTAGACTGTGCTGGGTGGGGGTGAGTCTATGATGAGATTAGACTGTGCTGGGTGGAGGTGAGTCTATGATGGGATTAGACTGTGCTGGGTGGAGATGAGTCTATGATGGGATTAGACTGTGCTGGGTGGAGGTGAGTCTATGATGGGATTAGACTGTGCTGGGTGGGGGTGAGTCTATGATGAGATTAGACTGTGCTGGGTGGAGGTGAGTCTATGATGGGATTAGACTGTGCTGGGTGGAGATGAGTCTATGATATGATTAGACTGTGCTGGGTGGAGGTGAGTCTATGATGAGATTGGACTGTGCTGGGTGGGGGTGAGTCTATGATATGATTAGACTGTGCTGGGTGGAGATGAGTCTATGATGGGATTAGACTGTGCTGGGTGGGGGTGAGTCTATGATATGATTAGACTGTGCTGGGTGGAGGTGAGTCTATGATATGATTAGACTGTGCTGGGTGGAGGTGAGTCTATGATATGATTAGACTGTGCTGGGTGGAGGTGAGTCTATGATATGATTAGACTGTGCTGGGTGGGGGTGAGTCTATGATATGATTAGACTGTGCTGGGTGGAGGTGAGTCTATGATATGATTAGACTGTGCTGGGTGGAGGTGAGTCTATGATGAGATTAGACTGTGCTGGGTGGGGGTGAGTCTATGATGGGATTAGACTGTGCTGGGTGGGGGTGAGTCTATGATATGATTAGACTGTGCTGGGTGGGGGTGAGTCTATGATGGGATTAGACTGTGCTGGGTGGAGGTGAGTCTATGATGGGATTAGACTGTGCTGGGTGGAGGTGAGTCTATGATGGGATTAGACTGTGCTGGGTGGGGGTGAGTCTATGATGGGATTAGACTGTGCTGGGTGGAGGTGAGTCTGTAATGAACACCAGAAGGGCGGAACTCTTGTATCACTCAGATTGGTCATTAGAATCGAGGAGCTTTCTTTTGCATTAAGGATATGTAAAATAGTGTTTTTGACTCTAAAGTTCAGTTTTCAGTCCACAGTCCACAATCACCGGTCCTTAGTTCTAGTTCTTTTAGTAGTTCTTGTAGTAGTATTTGTAGTAGACGGTGTATGGGTTCTTAGTCTAGTATATGTCGGAGGGTGTTTCTGTAAAAAGTGCCTTTCCGGCAGAGAGAGAAAGGTTACAGAAAGTAAGGTGGTACAGAGGTACAGATGGCTATACCAGCAGATACAGGCAGATATAAGTATGTCACTTAGATGTACAAGTTAAGGGATTTAAGGTGACTAGTCCAGATACAGCTACCAGCTCGGAAGGTGAATTTACCCAGGAACAGGGGCTCCATGAGGAATAGGTAGAAACCTTTACAGACAGAGATTCATCACTCTGACATCTCAGAGCGCTAACACCATTCTCCCAGAAGAAGGAAAGGCGCCCAGTCCATCTACACCAATTCATAAGGATGAGGTCATATAAATTCTGGAAACATTGCTAACTACTAGCTTGTAGACTTTAATCTATTCAATAGACTGGCTATCTAATGCTGTTACCTGGACATATATCTAAGGAGTCTAATCCTAAATCAATTTTACCAATTTATAGCAATCTCAGTCACTGATCTCAACTGTAAATTTATGATCAGTAAGCAGTTAATGCTGAATTACCACGACATAACTGAACTGCTTTTTAACCTTTTATTTATTTCATCAATTAACCCTATTAATTGTTTGAACACTCAATATTTAATTCCTACTCACTATGATTCTGAGGTTAATAAACAATTGTTAATTCATAACATTGTTGTCTGCCTTCTTCATCGATAACTGGCAAGAGAGGGTTAATTCGTTCACTCAGTTGCTCATAAGGATCCTGATAGGAGGCTAGTAGTATAAATGCTAACATAATCTGAACTGGTTAACGTAAAACAGTTTGGTGAGCAAACTTTAGGCATCATTAACTCCTGCGCATAGACTGAATGACAAATTCCAGACCGGTGGAGGTGAGTCCATGATAGAATTTATAGCTTTAAGGGGTAATTTTCAGACTTCAAGCAGCCAGTGGTCAGCCTTGCCCACTGAAATTGCATATAGAATCATAGAAAGTTATGGCACAGAAGGAGGTCATTCAGCCCATCATATCTGTATCGGCCGAAAAAGAGCTATCCAGCCTAAACCCACATTCTAGCTCTTGGTCCGTAGCCTTGTAGGTTGTGGCACTTCAGGTGCATATCCAAGTACTTTTTAAATGCATTGAGGGTTTCTGCCACTACCACCCTTCAGGCAGTGAGTTTCAAACCCCCACCACCCTCTGGGTGAAAAAATTCTCCTCAGCTCCCCTCTAATTCTTCTGCCAATTATTTTAAGTCTATGCCCCCTGGTTATTGACCCCTCGACTAAGGGAAATAGATCCATCCTATCCACTCTATCTAGGCCCCTCATAATTTTATACATCTCAATTAAATCACCCCTTAGCCTCCTCTGTTCCAATGAAAACAACCCCAGCCTATCCAATCTTTTCTCATAGCTAAAATTCACCAGTCCTGGCAACTTCTTTATAAATCTCCTCTGTATCCTCTCTAGTGCAATCACATCTTTCCTATAGTCACCAGAACTGTACTTGAGCTGTGGCCTAACTAGTGTTTTATACAGTTCTAGCATAACCTCCCTGCTCTTATATTCTATGCCTCGGCTAATAAAGGAAAGCATCTTGTATGCCTTCTTAACCATCTTGTCTACCTGTCCTGCTACCTTCAGGGATCTGTGGACGTGCACTCCAAGGTCCCTCTGCTCCTCTACACCTCTCAGATTCCTCCCATTTATTGTGTATTCCCTTGCCTTGTTTGCCCTCCCCAAATGCATTACCTCACACTTCTCCGGATTGCATTCCATTTGTCACTTTTCTGCCCACCTGACCAGTCCATTGATAGCTTCCTGCAGTCTACAGCTTTCCTCCTCACTATCAGCCACACAGCCAATTTCTGTATCATCTGCAAACTTCCTAATCATGCCCCCTACATTTAAGTCTAAATCATTAATATATACCACAAAAAGCAAGGGACCTAGTACTGAGTCCTGCGGAACCCCGCTGGAAATAGCCTTCCAGTCACAAAAACACCTGTCGACCATTACTCTTTGCTTCCTGCTACTGAACCAATTTTGGATCCAACTTGCCACTTTCCGTTGGATCCCATGGGCTTTTACTTTTCTGACCAGTCTGCCATGTGGAACCTCATCAAAAGCCTTGCTAAAATCCATGTAGACTACATCAAAGGCGCTATCCTCATCAACCCTCCTTGTTACCTCCTCAAAAAATTTAATCAAATTAGTCAGACACCACCTTCCCTTAACAAATCCATGCTGACTGTCCTTGATTAATCTGTGCTTTTCTAAATGATGATCAATACTGTCCCTCAGAATTGTTTCCAATAATTTGCTGATCACCAGGGTAAGGCTGACTGGCCTATAATTACTCGGTCTATCCTTTTCTCCCTTTTTAAACAACAGTAAAACATTAGCAGTCCTCCAATCCTCCGGCACCACACCTGTAGCCAGAGAAGATTTGAAAATGATGTTCAGAGCTTCCATTATTTCCTCCCTTGCTTCCCTTAACTGCCTGGGATACATTTCATCCGGGCCTGGCAATTTATCTACATTCAAAGATGCTAATCCCCTTAATATTTCCTCACTCACTATGTTTATCCCATCCAATATTTCACACTCCTCCTCCTTAACTACAATGTCTGCATTGTCCCCCTCTTTTGTGAAGACAGACACAAAGTATTCAGTAAGAACAACACCCACATCTTCCACCTCCACACATAGGTCACCTTTTTGGTCTCCAATAGGCCCTACTCTTTCCTTAGTTATCAGATATTTGGATGTGTGAAGCACCAAAATTTCCGATATGGGGTGATGGGAAATGAGACTCCCCACCAGAAGCTCAAAGATGGTAAATTGGCTCTTTAATATCTGATTGAAATGTATATAACTACAGATTAGACGGCAAAGTATTCTGAATAGGCCCAGTAGGTAAGAAGGAATTTGCTTAAGTGCAACTAACACTACAGTCCCCACCACTTACACCATCCACGCTTATCACAGCCAGCAATATCAGGCAAATAGCACTAACCATTTGCCAGTACCATTAGAGTCAATTACAAAGGGACCGCTTATAATGTATTAAGGGCACCAGCTATTTTGTGCAGTTTAATAAATTCTTTGCACCTCCATGAGAGAAACCAAATTAATCCCCTGTATTTACCGATTTAAAAGCTCCGCTGATCTCAGTCAACTCTTCAAGTAGCTCCAATGAGCTGTTCGCACCTCGTTAAAGTGCGATTACCTTGGTGATGAGATTCTCAGCACTGGTATTGATTCCGATGCAACTGTTAACAACTTATTATAGAATAGAATTATACTCCTATATGCTGTCAGCAATGTGGCCCTTGAGTCAGGGCTCATTCTCTGCTATGCTGCTCTGGTAATGTAAATGACAGAGAAGATCCTTGCGTCTTCCTTGCATCTCCACTGCACACATTGGGTGGGGAGGAGGGTGCCTTTGAACTGGGCTGCTCTGGAATTGCCTGCCACTGGGAATTTCCAGAATGTACCATTGTCAGGTGCCACTAGAGCAGAATTTGCATTGGATTGCAGTCACGATGACCCCCCCTTCCCCGACACTGTTTGCAATGGATGCTCCTCATAATTGCCACCACCAGAGCACCGATGCAGGGAAGGATATCTTAACTCAAGGGTCTCCGTGGTGGTCATAAAGTTGATGCTTAAAAAAATCTAAGAAATTTCAGATTAAATGATTGTTTCTTAATATTAAAGGGGAGTGACTATGATCTAAAAGCAGTTTACCTGGACCTTCCGTCCCTTTTATCTAAAGATTGGACCATGCCAACAAGAGATATATTGGGGTCGATTTTAGGAGGGAGGCGGGTTGGCAGCGGGGACCGACTGGGCGTGTGGGTAACGCGCCCAGTGAATTTGGGGTGCTCCGCACGTGATCACAGCCTGATTGAAGGTACTTACCTTGGTTTCCGGGTTTCGCGCTGGAAAGCTGCGCAGTGGGTGCACTGTGCAGCCGCATCATAGGCTGTCAGCTGGAGGAGCCCTATTTAAAGGGGCAGTCCTCCTCTAACTGGTGCTGCAGAAAATCGGCAAAATTACAACATGGAGCAGCCCAGGGGAAAGGCTGCTCCCAGGTTTAATGATGCCTCACTCCAGGTCTTACTGGATGGGATGAGGAGGAGAGGGAGGACAGAGATCTTCTCCTTGGCAGATGGGAGGAAGTGGCCTGCCTCTGCCAGCATGGAGGCCTGGCTCGAGATGGCAGAGGAGTTCACCAGCACCACCAACATATTGCGCACCTGCATACAGTGCAGGAGGCGCTTCAATGACCTAATTAGGTCAGCCGAAGTGAGTACACTTACTCATTCCCCTACACTCTGTCTGCCACATCACCGCCCCCACCCCACATCTCCTTCTGCACTGCCAACACTATTCTACCACATCATTCCTCACACCCACTCAAAGCTCATCCTTATCTGACCTGCACTTACTCACCTCGTCAGTACTTATCCCACCACTACCACTCAATCCAATCCTCATACAATCTCATGGCTCTATCTCATACTCACCCTCTCGTGCATCTCTTTCACGGTCAGCCTCACTCAACCTACTACTACCTGTGCTGCAGCCACAGGGTATGCATCACATATGTGCAGTAGGAAGCGTAAGGCAAATGTGTCGTGAGCATGAAGGGGATGCACAAGGGTGTTTGAGGGATTGTCATGGTTTTTACTTATATTTGATTTCTGATCAACTCACATTACATTGTCACCACTACTGCCACGTCTTTCCAAATCTTGTTTGGTTTGTGCAATAATGCCCTTTCCTGAGGATCACTATGAAGACCCACAACTGATGCCACCCATTGTGTCACTGCAGAGTGGGTGCAGGTGTATTTGCAGGGCTCTTTTGTGTAGACGACTGAGAGACATCGGCGATGTCCCCGGTGGCACCCTGGAAGGATGCGGAGGAGAAGTTGTTGAGAGCAGTGGTGACTTTGATAGTGACAGTTAAGAAGATGGTGCTCGGGCCAGCCGGGAGCAGCTCGGTATGAAAGAGGCTGCAGATGTCCACGACTACATGTCGAGTGACTCTGAGCCTCCGTGTGCACTGCTGCTCCGAGAGGCCCAGGAAGCTGATCCTCGGTCTGTGGACCCTGTGGCGAGGGTAGTGCCTTCTGCGACGCATCTCTCTCTGCCGTTGCCCTCCCTCCTGCTGTGCAGGTGGATGTGTCACAGCACTGTGTTGTGGTGCTCCACGTGTCAGAGGTGGACGGCGTGGCTGGCGAGGCTGGTGATGCTGTTCGTCCTCCGAGGAGGTCATGACTGCAGCTATGGCGGCCCCCATCCGGAAGATGTACGTTTGAGGGGGTCCACAAGGTAGGTAAATGTGTCTGCACACAGGGGTTGAGGTTGTAAGTTTGTGAATTTTCTTGTCAGGAGGAGGGTGGTGGAGGCCAAACTTTGTCCAAAGTGACAGAGTGGCCTCCTGCAATGAGTGAGGGTCTCCCCTCCCACCTGTCAAATGGAACTTTGCAGCTGCCACAGGCCGGTGGCTGCAACAAGTCCATTTCAACTGGGAGTGTTTCCCCCATTACGGGAAACGGTCTCAGTTGAGTTGAAAATCCCACCCCTCCTAAAATATCATGTCAATCAGGTCTGCTAACGACCTGAACTATGTAAATAATTGGTTTAAGTGGGATCCCGCCAGCTTTAATTGCCGGCGGGAGTCCCGCATGCGGGGGCTGCGCACGCATCTAAGCGCATCACTGGGGAACCCGGAAGTGGGTGGGTTGGAGCCGGGCTCCGGATCCGCCCCGGGAATCCCCGATTTTCGGACCCCACCGCCACAAACCCGCCGGCTCCGAGGTCTGAAAAGCGAGCCCATTAACTTAGGTCAAAGGATGTCCAGAAGCATCGTTCAGGGGATACGTTGCTTTATAAGGACAGGAGTGTTATACCATGTAACGGACAATTGATTATTCTACTGCTAAACTGCAGCTGTGTTTAAGCTGCCCTATCCCTTCAAGGTCACAATGTTTAATTGCTACAAATCCTGAGGTCAGTTAGAATATAGCTGCTTTTGGTGAGGGAAGTCCACAGACTATTAGGTACTTGTGAATTCCAGTTCCAGGTCAGAAGAAATCAGTATGAATTGACTGCATTTCTGTCACTTTTTTTAATATACTTTTGATGCTTTGAAGTGTGATATCTGAAGTGTGATAGGTAAGTGCTAAATACAAGAATTATTTTATGAATAATATACGAAAAAATCTTGGAGCAGAAAATGTTCACTTGTGAACGCCGTTCCTCAATGGCGTCCTCTGTCTCCGCCGGCGAATCGAAGGAGCAAGTTCAGGCATTAGCACAGGTGCAATAAAACCCGGAAATCATGAACTTGCTCCTATTGGTTTGTCAGCGATTTGACAGCTGCGAATTAAAGGGGAATCGCATGCCATAATCATCGAAATCACAGAAAAATCGTAAAGTTGCCCATCCGCCCAGCTGGAACGTAACTAATTATGCCACCTGAAAAATACCAGGTCTATGCTACTTTTTAAAAGTGTGATGACTCTTACTGACTGCTAAACAACTAAAAATTAAATTTTAAAATTGTGGAGTCTCGTATTACTCCTTCTTGTAATATTTTTAGCCATTAAAATTTTTTTTTTAAATTAAAAAAAGTTAATTTTTTTTTACTTTTCACTTCTGTCTTTACAATTTAATTAAATTTCTTCTTTGGCTCTTTATTAAAAAAAATATTTTTTTATTTACAATGAGTTCCAGAATATTACTTTAAATGAATGAACTTTGCTTGCCTGTTTGTGGGCATGACCTCTCTTCCTGACAGATTTTGTGGGCGTGTCTTCTGTTCTCACAGACATTTCCCTTGCGAATCAACCCACGCTGTTCGGAGGCTGGGTTGATGTCGCGCATTTTTTAAAACTTCCAAATCACGCAAGTCTACATCATGGAGCACACAGTGAGTAAATTCGTACATTTAATTCGCAGGAGCTGCTGCGAACGTTGCCATGCTGCTCTGAGCAAGCTCCAGCTCAATATGTCTGCACGCACTCAAAGAATCATAGAATCGTGGTATCTTACAACCATTCGGCCCATCGTGCCTGTGCCGGCTCTTTGAAAGAGCTGTCCAATTTAGTCCCACACCCCAGCTTTTTCCCCATAACCCTGCAAATTAATCCTCTTGAAGTATCTGTCCAATTGCCTTTTGAAAGTTCCTATGGAATCTGCTTCCATCACCCTTTCAGGTAGTACGTTCCAGATCTTAACAACCCTCTGTGTGAAAAAATGTCTCCTCATTTCCCCTCTAGTTCTTCTGTCAATTATTTTAAATCTATGACTTCTGGTTACTGACCCACTTGCCAGAGGAATCAGATTCTCCCTAATTGGTCTATCAAAACCCCCCATTATTTTGAATACCTCTATTAGGTCGCCTCTTAACCTTCTCTGCTCTAAGGAGAACAATCCCAGCTTCTCCAATCTCTACACATAACTGAAATCCCTCATCCCTGGTATCATCTTGGTAAACCTCCTCTGTACCCTCTCCAAGGCCTTGACATTCTTCCTAAAGTGCGGTGCCCAGAATTGTACACAATACTCCAGCTGAGGCCGAAACAGTGATTTGTAAAGGTTTAGCATGGCTTCCTTGTTTTTCTATTCAATGCCCCATTTACAATGCCAAGTATCTCATACGCTTTCTTACCCATCTTATCAACATGCCCTACCACCTTCAAAGATTTGTGACTCTGTGCCCCCAGGTCCCTCTGACTCCTGACAACTTTTTCCATTATAAATTCCCATGTCTATATTTGTAATGGAAACTGCCTATGTAAACTTGTCACGCTGTAATTACACCCTCCCACCAGTGGTGACAATGTAGTGCCTCAATTACCCATCTTCAAACTCCTCAGCCTGTACTGCTTCAACCAACTCTATTAATTAACCTAACTTTTGCTATTTAACTATTAAAAAAAAATCAAAGTATTACTTAAAAATACAGACAAGAGTGTATGAGTTAAAAACGGGGACTGAGTTGTGCCTATGCACCATGTCACCACATAATGGACTGGTTAGCAAAATTAAAGCCCATAGGATTAAAGGGACAGTAGCAGTGTGGATATAAAATTGGCTAAGGGACAGAAATCAGAGAATAGTGGTGAATGGTTGTTTTTCAGACTGGAGGGAAGTATACAGTGGTGTTCCCCAAGGGTCAGTATTAGGACCACTGCTCTTTTTGATATATATTAATGACCTCGACTTGGGTATAGAGGGTATACTTTCAAAGTTTGCAGATGACAAAAAAACTCAGAAATGTAGTAAACATGAAGGATGGCAACAAACTTCAGGAGGACATAGGCAGACTGTTGAAATGGGCAGACACATGGCAGATGAAATTTAACGCAGAGAAGTGTGAAGTGATACATTTTGGTAGGAAGAATGAGGAGAGGCAATATAAACTAAATGGTACAATTTTAAAGGGGGTGCAGGAACAAAGAGACCTGGTAATGTATGAAGGTGGCAAGACAAGTTGAGAAGGCTGTTAAAAAAGCATATGTGATCCTGGGCTTTATAAATAGATGTTCAGGACATTCAGCCACCGATCTTCGGGTTAGCGTTCTCCAAGGCGGCCTTTGAGACACAAGACAACGCAAAATCATCGAGCAGAAATTGATAGCCAAGTTCCGCACCCATGAGGATGGCCTCAACCGGGATCTTGGGTTCATGTCGCGCTACACATAACCCCACCAGCGGAAAAAAAAGTTATCTGTTTTTAATACAACTGGTCATTCTCTCTCTTTCTCTTCCTTTCGGATGTTTCTCTCTCTCTCTCCCTCCCTCTCTGTCTTTGGTTCTGGCCGTTTGTATATTCAGTAGTCTGGTATCTAATGTTTCTCTGTCTGAACACTAGTCAATTCATTTGATGGCCTTGATAACGGGCAGTTGGAAAGATTATCTGTAATCACCAGGCATTGTTCTGTGACTATATATGCGGTAATTTTCAAGGAACCCGACACTCACCTGACGAAGGAGAAAGCCTCCGAAAGCTTGTGATTTTCAAATAAAACTGTTGCACTATAACCTGGTGTTGTAAGATTCCTTACATTTATAAATAGAGGCACAAAGAAGTTATGCTAAACCTTTATTAAACACTGGTTACTGTGTTCAATTCTGGGCACCACATTTAGGAAGGATGCCAAGGCCTTAGCGAGGGTGCAGAAGAGATTGACTAGAATGGTACAAGGGATGAGGGACTTCAGTTATGTAGAGACTGGAGAAGCTGGGGTTGTTCTCCTTAGAACAAGGAAGGTTAAGAGGAGATTTGATAGAGGTGTTCAAAATAATTAATGGTTTTAATAGAGTGAATAAGGAGAAACTGTTTCCAGTGGCAGAAGGGTCGGTAACCAGAGGACACAGATATAAGGTGATTGGCAAAAGAACCAGAGGTGACATGAGGAAACATTTTTTTACGCAGCGAGTTGTTATGATCTGGAACACACTGCCTAAAAGGGTGGTGGAAGCAGATTCAATAATAACTTTCAAAAGGGAATTGGATAAATACTTGAAGGGAAAAAATTTACAGGGCTCTGGGGAAAGAGCAGGGGAGTGGGACTAATTGGATAGCTCTTTCAAAGAGCCGGCACAGGCCAAATGGCCTCCTTCTGTGCTGTATCATACTATGATACCAAGATACCATGATATGAGAATGGTGCCAGGGGACTGGAGGATTGTAAATGTTACACCCCTGTTAAACCCAGCAACTACCAGGCCAGCCAGTGTAACATGAGTGGGGAAACTTTTAGAGACAATAATCCAGGACAAAATTAATTGGCACTTGGAAAAATATGGATTAATAAATGAAAGCCAGCATGGATTTGTTAAAGGCAAATTGTGTTTGACTAACTTGTTTTGAGTTCTTTGGTGAAATAATGGAGAGGGCTAATAAGGGTACTGTGGTTGATGTTGTGTATATGGACTTGCAAAAGATGTTTGATAAAGTACTACATAACATGTTGCAAAATTGAAGCCCACGGAATTAAAAGGGCATTAGCTGCATGGATACAAAATTGGCTAAGGGACAGAAAGCAGAGAGTAGTGGTTGTTTTCACTAGGGAGGGAAGTTTCACTGGTGTCCTCCAGGGGTCGGTGTTGGGACCACCAGGCTTTTTGATATATATTAATGACCTGGACTTGGGTATACAGGGCACCACCAAGATTGAAAAGAGCAGAATAGAAGAAACCAGGAAGTCGCGGTTAGATGATGCCAAGCTTGGGTTTTAAAGGCCTGTAAATTTCAGGAGTAAAGAAAGACTGACGGAATTAAGGAGTTCCACAGTTAGAAAGAATGGGTTAGAATAGGAGAAAGTGCAATAAGTCTTGATTTCAACACGGAGAGGAAAAAGTATATACAGCATTCTATTTACAGCTTAAGAGGAACAAGATAGGAAAGTTTAGAGGAGGAATGGCCATGCAGTAGTATATATAAATAGAGACAGGATTGTGATGGAGAGAGACTAGAGGCCAGAGGAGAGGTAGTGCATGTGAAGGGATTGCATTGACACACACACATGCAGAGTTTTCACAGGCAAAGGCAAGTGTGCTATGACTAGACAATCATACAATTGTACCAGTTCATGGATGCAAAATTGCAATTTTGTACAATCAAACACAATCATTGCTGCAGCACTTCCCAATCCTGTTTGTTCCTCTCCATTACCAGCCTCGACATTAGGTGCAGATTTTGAAACAGACAAATAAATTGAAATGACAGCATCTGAAAGCATTCCATTAAAATTTGCAAAAAAAGCAATGATAAGGGCAAGAAAGAAACATTGCTGTGTAAAGAAGCTTTTAAACCATGGCTGATTATCAAATTCCATAAACATTAAACCGTTCTTTGTCACACTCGCCAGTTCATGTTACATAATAAGCACTTTCACGCACAGGTACAGATACAATTCAAGTGAGTGAGGCAAGAAAGAGTGGCACTCAAACTATCTACAGTGCTCGTTGTCATTTCACACCTACATTCCTTATTTTTTTATTTTGGATCACGATTTATTAACTTATTCTGGTGATTAATATGAATACAGGAATGATCTGCCTTAAAAAGCAGCAACATTACAATCTGGTGTGACCTTGATTGTCATGTTGGCAGGCTACTGAACTGTGGGGGACACCACAAACCTGATCCTGTCCATCCAAAGTGCTCTTTCAGCAGAGGCCACTGGATAGGAGTCGGGGGGCTCTGGATAGCGCTCAGGAGTAGGAACACTGGCTTCTTTTCCCCTGCCATCTTCAAGGGAAGTATTGGGGATACAACAATTGGCCTTCAATATCTCCAGATTGAGAAAGGCAAAACATCAGCGTGGGTTCCTGCTCCATTGAGCCTTCCCCTCTCCGCCCCTCCCCAGAAAGTATACATGTAAAATATCAAATGAGGACACTACTGGGCCCAACTGTAATGGTCAAATAAGCTGCCAACACTCACCACCTGGCCTCACACATGAAGGTTAGCCACTTGGTTGAGATACTGGAGGGTGCCTAGCACATGTGGAACTGTCCTGAGGTCACTGGATGTTGGATTAGAACAACAGCTATAACTTTGTTCTAAACAATGTTAGGTATCCTGAGCACCTTCACAAGAGGTGGGTAGAAAATTTGAAAAGAAATCTCAAAGATGTAATACTAGCCTCATGACAATTTTGTCAATAACCCTTCAGGTTTATAATTGCAATTTCTAAATCAAGAAAGGAAAAAAGGATGTGGGGCTATGTGGAGCAACCAATACACAGCCTCAACCAGCCCGCTATTAACGAACAGCTTTCAGGCTGGGATCAGAAAGACCCAAAAAGATGTAGGTTCAAGGATGGGTCATGGAGAACTATCAACAGGGAAATTTAACTATGCAGGGATATCTAGAGAGGATCTTCAGGCTGTGTCTGTGTGGAGATAGAGACAGATTGTGGCCTCTGGCAAGGGTGCACATGGAACAATACACAGCCAATCTTGGGACTTGGTCATTTGTATAATAAATTGGATAGCCAAGTGGTGAAGGATAGAACACTACAGCCTGGTCTTCAGTTGCTTCCAAGCCTTTATTCTCAGAGAGCCCCATTACACACCCAGCACCCCCTAGATAAGATCCCTCCTATAAAAAGGATACAAGAGAGGCCCCAATTGATACCCACCACCTGAATACAATTAACTCTAATTGATATAAATCACGTGGATACAATTAACAATTTGGAGGAATCAATAGGCATGCTCAAGGCTTAAGCCAATCACAAACAGATAGGAACATAGGAACAGGAGTAGGCCATTCAGCCCCTCGTGCCTGCTCTGCCATTTGATAAGATCATGGCTGATCTGTGATCTAACTCCATATACCTGCCTTTGGCCCATATCCCTTAATACCTTTGGTTGCCAAAAAGCTATCTATCTCACATTTAAATTTAGCAATTGAGCTAGTATCAATTGCCATTTGCGGAAGAGAGTTCCAAACTTCTACAACCCTTTGTGTGTAGAAATGTTTTCTAATCTCGCTCCTGAAAGGTCTGGCTCTAATTTTTAGACTGTGCCCCCTACTCCGAAAATCCCCAACCAGCGGAAATAGTTTCTCTCCATCCACCCTATCTGTTCCCCTTAATATCTTATAAACTTCGATCAGATCACCTCTTAACCTTCGAAACTCTAGAGAATACAACCCCAATTTGTGTAATCTCTCCTCGTAACTTAACCCTTGAAGTCCGGGTATCATTCTAGTAAACCTACGCTGCACTCCCTCCAAGGCCAATATGTCCTTCCGAAGGTGCGGTGCCCAGAACTGCTCACAGTACTCCAGGTGCAGTCTAACCAGGGTTTTGTATAGCTGCAGCATAACTTCTGCCCCCTTGTACTCTAGTCCTCTAGATATAAAGGCCAGCATTCCATTTGCCTTCTTGATTATTTTCTGCACCTGTTCATGACACTTCAATGATCTATGTACCTGAACCCCTAAGTCTCTTTGGACATCCACTGTTTTTAACTTTTTTACCATTTAGAAAGTACCCTGTTCTATCCTTTTTTGATCCAAAGTGGATGACCTCACATTTGTCGACATTGAATTCCATTTGCCACAGTTTTGCCCATTCACCTAATCTATCAATATCGCTTTGTAATTTTATGTTTTCATCTACACTGCTCGCAAAGCCAGAGCCACATGGAGGCACCAATTTGCAACCTGAAGGTTGTGACCATATAGAACATGTAACCTTGAGTCTATGGTCATGTGCTGGCAATATGTAACCTTGGGGTAAATTATAACCCCACGAATGGGTGAGTTGGGGGCAGGTGGGAAGGTAAAAATTGTAAACAAATAAATCCCGACCCCAACCCGCCTCGAACCCACTCACTTCCAGTTTTAACAGAGGCGGGTCGAGGGGCCAGTGACCAACCCGCTCTCAGGAGGCGGGTCAGTCAGTGAAATCTTTTAAGGAGGCTGCGGGCCTTCATTTTAATAGGATTTTTATTTTGGGGCCCGGGATTCCCGGGCCTTGATTCACGTCAGGGTGAGAAGGCCTTGATCAACAGTTAAGTGCCTTTATTGCACTGCTTGTGGGCCAGGAGGAGCAGGAGTGCTTTCTCCAGGCCCAACAAGCCTACCTGCTGTTAACCCACACACGCAATTGGCCAACCCCCTACCCATGTCCGACTCACCCCCACAATCTCCGACCCCCCCCATGATCTCCAACCCCCACACCCACGATCACCGACTCCCCCCAACAAGCTCCGACCACCCCGATGACCGACTCTCCCATGACTAAGCCCCCAATGACGCCACCCAATGACACCCTCCGATGACCGACCCCCCCAACCGATGACCGACCCCCCCCCAATGACCGACCCCCCCCCCGCCGATGACCACTCCATGACTGACCCCCCGCCCCACAATTCCCCCAGGACCGACCCCCCCACCCCATCCCTGATCTAAGATTTACCTGCTGACATCTGCTCCTTGATTGCTCTCCCTTCCGATTGACAGCCAGCCTTTCCATCTGGCTGGCTGTCGGGCGGGAAACCTACTGAAAAAAATTGAAAGACATTCTTATAGCAAAACCGTAAGGATAACCGAGAAACCCATACTTCCAGGTTTCCCGTCCAGAAATCCTAGCCCCCTTCCCCGCCCCGCTCTCTTCCCAGTTCCCAATTAAAATTTACCCCCTTGTATCTATGGTCATGTGCTGTCGACATGTAATATCGAGTTGGTGGTCATGTGTTGTCAACATGTATCCTTGAGGCTTGGGCTTGCAGGATAATATGAAATAAATCTGAAATGGCCGGAGAAGGCAACAGCAGCTCCAGTAGGATGATGTCCTCCAACAGGAGAGGAAAGCTTGCTTCACTGATCAGGAGCTCTTCATGGCTGAATTCATGAGCATCAATAAAGGACAGGTAACCCACATGTCTTCAAAATTATGGGCAGAAATGGTTCACTATATCAGTGCCCAGCTCAGTCTCACCAATATTAACATCACCACGATCAGCACCACCAGAATCAGCACCTAGGCAGCTTAACATGATGGAGTCATACTGCCTCCCATTTCACCTTTATGATAATAAAATGATAATTGCCTTATTATATTGAAAAATCTCAAAATGATTTTTTTAATAGTTTTAGTGAAATCATCAGTGTCTTTAGATGGAATAATTCCACTTAACTGAACATCCTTTCACTTTCTGTGATAAATTCATTGATCGCACACTCCCAGTGGGGAGCCTTATTTGAATGGTGCAGTTCAAAAACAGGACTAGAAGATTGTAGCATCGATTCTCCAGTCAGCGTTCTGTCCAAGTGAGGCTGTCCGCTGGGATGAGATTAGTAAAATTTACCTTTATTTTACAAATATTGAATAAAGCGTGGCACTCGTGACAAGTCAATAAGTACGGTCTCACTGGAGAAAAAGGGGAGCCAAACCCCAATCCCATTCTGCATATCCACTCAGTCACCACCACAGTCAATGCGGGTGAAACGCTAGTGACGGAATGCTTATCTTGGGAGGAATAATTCGGCCAATAAATAAAGGATCAGAGAACAATACACCTGGCTGAAAGAAAGTGGTGAGGGAGGAAAGTAGCCAGTTGATACTAAGGGATAGTGGAGAAGACAAGGGAGGTCTAAGAATAGAAGACAGTAAGGAATAAGAAAAGGCTGTCAGCCATAAAGCCGACTCCTTTCAACAGGCCATATACAATGGCCACTGTCAAGGACTCTGCCTCAATTTGTTTAGTTTCCGAGGGAGGTGAATACTATAAAAAAGAAAATTCTTGAACTTCTTCCAAAAACAACCACATCAATTACTCCAGTATATCAATCTAACGGTATAATATATGGGACTCAAATCTGAACAGCTGTATTTCACAAATGAAAATCCCGTAGTCCCAACAAGATTGGAACCACAGTGCCCTGTAGACTATTTGATTATCTATGTCTATATTTACTGGAATAACCTCGAATCCTATGCTTTACCAGATAATGAGAAAAGGGATTAGAGAAGGGATCAGAAACAAAATACGGAAGGGATTAGAGAAGGGACCAGGGAAACAACCACACAGTCCATTAGTACAGTCATATCGAAAGTAACAGCTAACCTCAGGGCTCTTGATAGTAATCATGCACTGTAGGCACACAGAAAGTGTGAGGAGGAGACAGATTCTCTCAGCATCACTAATTCACACCTCCTCAAAATGAGTGGTGTGTTAATATCTATATTAGATGGGGTTTCACTGAAGGAATCACTTATTATTTTCTGATAAACTGTGTACATTAAATGAAGAATGTAAAATATTTTGTACTTTTATTACAATCACATTTGATGTGCCCGCCAAGTCAAACACTTTCCTTCTGATCTAGAGAGGGTTTTATTGTGTAGGCTTCTTAAACTTTGAGGTTCAACTTCTCCTGAATATGACATACCAAATGGTTTTGTGCCAACATGTGCCCATGGTCAACAAGTGTCTTTCGTGAGTTGGCAAACAGTGAAAGTCATAATTATCTGTTATAATGTGTTGCAGGTATGGGCCACTTGAGCAATGTACTGGAGGGCAGATAATAAGAACATAGCAACAGGAATAGGCCATTCAGCCCCTCAAACCTGTTCCGCCATTCAATTAGATCATGGCTGACCTGTACCTTAACTCCACCTACCGCCTAAGGGTCATAACCCTTAATATCCTTGCCTATTAAAAATCTACCAATCTCAGTTTTGAAATTTTCAATTGACCTAGCCTCAACAGCTTTTTGGGGGACAGAGTTCCAGATTTCCACTACCCTTTGTGTGAGATAATTCCATAATGCCCATGGAACTGTACCCCCGCAAGAGCCAGTACCTTTGGGAAGGGGAGGGAGCAAATTGAAAAAGAAACAAAGCAGAAACACTTTAATTCTGCTCATCCCATCACCCTATTTTCCCCTTTTCTTTATTTTCTAATCTCTACCCTAATTTGTAAGAAAGGACTTGCATGTTTTAGCACCTTATCACAACTTCAAACCGTCCCAAAGCACTTCACAAGTAATGTATTATTTTTGAAGTGCAGTCACTATTATGTGGACAAACATGCTGCGCACAGCAAGTTCCCACAAACAGCAAATGCAATGAACAACCAGTTAATCAGTTCTTGATGGTGTTTATTGAGGGAGGAATGGTGGCCAGGACACCTGGAGAGTTATGATCTTCAAATACTGGCAAAGGATCTTTTCTGTCCACCTGAATAGGCAGATGGGACTTTAATATCTTATCTGAAAGACAGCACTGCTGACAATGCATTCCCTTAGCACTGCACTGAAGCATCAACCTAGATTATGTGCTCAAGTCCAAAGTGGGGCTTAAAGTCACAATCTTCCAATTCAGAGGTAAAAGTTCTACCAAATGAGCCAAGCTGACACTAACTTTAATTTTACTTATTTTTGACCCAATCTAAATTCTTTTATCCTTTATAAATATTTTCTCCTAACAATGTTTTACCTCATTTTCCTCTTGACTTTGCCCATCCTCTGAGAGTGAGAGAAAGCTAAGAAAATTATCAGATCAACCTTCCTCGCCTGGGCTTAAAACTGGCTGTAAAACAGTTTTTGCAGCCAATCAAAAGCCCAGATTTTGAAAGCTGACTTGATCACAGCAGGTCAGTCTTTGATGCATTATGTGTACACCGACTCAGTTTAATAATTAAGTTAGTTACTGAATGACTGTTAGAATTTGTTACTGATGACATTTAATAATTTAATTACTGACTGAATTTACAGAATCCAAAGCATGAATGCACTTTATAACTAAATAGTTGCTCACTAAAATTAATAATGAAATTAGTGCCTCGGTTTATTAGTTTGTAACTTGTGAACCTACGTTTCCATGATCGTCTTAATTTAAAAAACAGGTCTGACCCTAAACCCCAGGAATTGTGATATATGACTGGAAGGGTGTTATTAGTGAATATATTCATCGCGGGCTCCCAGGCTCTTGATACAACCTCGATGAATACAATTGTCTGTGGGGATCGGAGAGTTAAATTCTGTTGGAGCTGTGCACATTAGTGATAAAAATACACGGGTGTCTAGTAGCGAAGGAAAAGAACTTTTAAATGTAAACTTCTTAAATCAGTTTTGACCTTTGCGTGGGGCAGAGGAGATAATTCATCCAAGTGCATCAGCTCCTCGGGCCACTGACTAATTCTCCATCAGGCGCCCAAAACCCCTTATGAAAGCCTGGAAAAGATACAAACAAAAATTGAGTTGGTCACTTTAATGACACAACCAAGTCACATCTCAATTGACTGAAAAACTGTCTTTCGAAATCAGTTTTCATCTAATCAGACTCCAAAGTTTAAAGATGTGAGCACTATTTTCAAGATGGATGTCAGTTAAGGCACAAAAAGCTAAGTAAGATTGATGCTTAAATACATCTGTCTGTATAATTAAATCTTCTGCATCCTGCATAGATCCACAGGGTATGGGAAAGTGTCCAATGTATCCACAGGACATGAAGAATCTTATATTGGCTCAAATCTTATATTCACTGAAAAACAAACAAGCAAAAAACAAACGCACTATCACACAGCACATCACTATCTCAAAAAATTTCCCATTCATAAAAAAAGGAACCAATCACATCCTTGAAAAAGCATCTTTGAGAGGTTGTGTTGGTTCTCTACCTACCATATGTATACACCAATAAAATATCATTGGTGCCATAACAAACATATATATAAAAAAAATCAACAGTTCTGGAAAAAAAACACATCCATGATATCTTCCAACAACTTTTCCCCCACATGGCCTTACTTCTCTCAGGGACCTTGGATTTTCATTCTGTTCCATTCTCAGAACTTCAGTTGTTCACCTGGGCTTTAGATCCCAATATTTTCTATCAAAATGAAGAGACTCAACCAGTTAGCAGACTATAAATCCCAAAATGCACCAGTGACACTCTGTTGATTACAACTCTTAGGATATGAATCCAGGTAAGATGGGGCGCCACACTTTTTAAGATGCTCTGTAAATGTTGCTATCACTATGCATGGTCTCTGGAGATTATAATGATTCAAAATATATAAATCGTGCAGGCAAAGTTGGGTAAATGGACATACAGATCAAGAAGCATTGATATCGTTATTAAGAAAAAGGCCATATCATTATTAAGGGCCATGCCAAATGAATATTAAAATATTTGCAATGTGGATAGAAGGATGTTTGGAATGAAAATTAAGGCACTGATGGTGAAATTAAGGTCTTGAATGTATAAAACACACCTATTTCACTGTGCAGCACATGGGTTTTCATAATTAAGCTACTGACTCAGTTTAATAATTAAGTTAGTTACTGATTAACTGAAAGAATTTGTTACTGACTGCATTTAATAATTTAATTACTGAGTGAACTTAAAGAATCCAAAAGCATGAATGCACTTTATAAATAAATAGTTTCTCACTAAAATTAATAATGAAATTAGTGCCTTAGTTTATTAGTTTGTAACTTGTGAACATGTGTTTCCATGATCACCTTAATAATAAACATGCCTGCTCCCCCGGGAATCATGACATATGACTGGAGTACAATTACCAGGAGCCATGCAAGGCCTGCCTTCCGCACCATGGATACGGAGGCCTCCAGCAAAGTGCACTTGCAGAAGCCTTTAGACTTACCCTGATCAATGGCATAAGAGACTTGCTAGTAAATAAATAATACACAAAGTTAAAAGTATAACTAAGAGAAAATAAAAGTTAAAATAGAAACACAGAAGACAGAACATCAAATAAAAAAAAATAAGACAAAACAGTATTGATCAACAGGGCTGTGTGCGACACTGGCAGAGAGCTTGGTTCACCACTTTCACCTACAGGGAAATTGCAGGCGAGCTGCCCATGATTTTTCATCCATTCAGAAAATTGATTCTGATGCATCACACTTCAGTTGTCACACTTTGATCACGTACAAACTTCTTTTAAGAAAATTATGAAAGATAAAGGAGATCCAGTCATTTCTTGGTGGATTCTTCTGACCTTGTGAAGCTGGAGATTTACAAGCATGATCTACAGAGAAGCTTCCACAGTAACAGAAAATACCATCAATCCAATCTTGGGATCTGCAATTAGCCTGTAATTGAACCCAGGATGTCCTTGTTTACTGCAATTAGACCATGTGACCTTAAAGGTACAAGCCAGTTACTTACAGCTCCTTGATATCGCTCCACCATTGGTGGCTGTGCCTTCAGCTGCCTAAGCCCGAAGCTCTTGAATTCCCTCCCTAAACCTCTCCACCTCTCGACTATCTTGGCACTGTGGATGAGCAGAGAGATTTAGGGGTTCAAGTACAGAAATCATTAAAAGCTGGTGGACAGGTACAATAAATAATTAAAAGGGCTAATAGAATGTTGGCCTTTATCTCAAGAGGGCTGGAATACAAAGGGGTGGAAGTTATGTTACAGCTCTTCAACTGGTTAGATCCCCATCTGGAGTATTGCATTCAGTTCTGGGCACCGCACCTCAGGAAGGATATATTGGCCTTGGAGGGGGTGCAGCGCAGATTCACCAGAATGTTACCGGGCTAAACGGGTTAAGTTATGAGGACAGGTTGCATAGACAAGGCTTGTATTGCCTCAGGTATAGAAGATTAAGGGGTGATGTAATTGAGTTGCTTAAGATGATCAAAGGAATTGATAGGGTAGATAGAGAAACTATTTCCTCTGGTGGAGGAGTCCAGAACAGTGGGGCATAATCTTAAAATTAGAGCTAGGCTGTTCAGGGGTGATGCCTGGAAGCACTTCCTCAAACAAAAGGAACTCTCTTCCCCCAAAAAGCTGATGAGACTTGGTCAATTGAAAATTTAAAAACAGATTGATAGATTTTTGTGCGGCAAGGGTATTACAGATTACGGAACCAAGGTGGGTAGAGGGAGTTAAGATACAGATCAGCCATGATCTAATTGAATGATTGAACACGCTCGAGGGGCTGAATGGTCCACTCCTGTTTCTATGTTCCTACCTCTCTCTCCTTCAAGACACTCCTTAAAACTTACCTCTTTTGGTCACCTGTCCTAATATCTCCTTATGTGGCTCAGTATCAAATTTTGTTCGATAATCGCTCCTATGAAGCGCCATGGGACATTTTACTATGTTAAAGATGCTTGTTGTTGTTTGTTGTTGTTGTTGTTGTTGTTGTTGTTGTTGTATTATGCATTAGACATTACATAGTGTAATCCTCCTGTGCTTTTAAATTAGCGTATCTTCTGAGATCTGCCAACTTTTTCAAAAACCTTACATTAAGCATGGATTTTCTGAATAACGCAGTAATATTAAGGGAAATACAGACTTTGGTCATCGGAATCCAAATGCTGCTTACATCTTAACATAGGCTGAGAGCTGGTGAGACACAGTCTTGTGTCTGCGTGTAATTGACACTGACAGATGCAATGTGTCGCCTATCTGAATTAAATCTGGCGGCATGTTAGCCGATCAACCAATTAACTTGATATCACGTTAAATTGTTCCATCGAACTGCATTAGTTGCCATAATTTCTCACTATGCTCTGAGCTTAACCATTTCTTTGCTTTAAATCCATTCCTGTGCCTTCCATTCTTTCTAATTTTATTTTCCAAAACAATCAAATTTCGTACCTGGGTGAGACGAGTCAAATGGGACTGGGATTCAGATCCAGCCCAGACTGATGTGATGCAAGTTTCCTCTGTTGGCTGGCTGTAGGGTCCAATAGAATATATCGTTTTCATTGAGGAAGCTCAGTGAAGAACCAAGATCCACACCGGGACACCACCCAGATTGAAGCGAGAAGAAAAGACACAAGTGAATCAAGAAATAGTCTCGGGTGACACCATGCTCAGATTTTAAAAGGCTGCAGATTGTAGGAGGAGGGGAAGACTGGGGACATTTTCAGATCCTGGAAAAGAACAAATTAAAGTAGCAGACAGTGACAACTCTTGATTTCATCACTAGTGAGGATACGGGGAGGAAGAATGTTGTTTAGGACAGTGTACTTGCAGATTAATGGAACCGGAGGAAAGTTCACAGGAGCACTGACTATTAGTATCGATAAAATAGAGAAAGGCAAGAAAGAGTGTGATGGAGAGAGGTTGAAAGCTAGAAGTGCATGAAGGTTTGCCCATCAAACAACAAGGTTTTTGTTGTGAAATGCATTTTGCAGTTTATAGTGAGCATTGGCACACTGCACAGAACTGTCTCTGGTTTGGCATTAGATAGACAAGGTCCCTCAGAGAGATCGCAGGATGTCCGGTACGGGAAATGGGAGAAATGCCATAGTGGGGTAGGGGATGTTTGTCTGAGGCACGTTGTTGGGGCAGATGACTCTGTGTGAAGAGAAAAACCTCCTGATATCTAACCAAGTTCTATGCTCACGCAACTTATACTCAGGTCCTCTGATCCTCCCAAACCTATCGAACTCAAAAACCCACCTGCATGGACTGAATCTAATCCTTTCATTATTTTAAAGATCCCAATCAAATCTACTCAAAGTCCATGCTTTTCTAGAGTAAAATAAAAATCTGACTCTATAAGCGTATAGTGGTGAATAAGGGCCTTTAACTAGATATCAATGTAGTGGTGCATAACACTACATTTAGCAATATTAATTGGCATCTGCCAGACACGGGCCCATTTCCCCATCACATCTAGGTCTGTTTGTAATCTAAGATTCAAACACCTGCACAAACCTTTGTATCATCTGTGAACTTGCAAACAGTTCCCCCAACATTTGCATCCAGATCATTAATAAAGATTGTGAAGACCAATGGTCCTAACATTGATCCCTGTGGGACTCCACTAATAATTGGTCCCCACACAGAACCACTGCCATTAATAACACCTATATGCTTATGAGAATAAAACCAGTTCCTTATTCCACCCAGGATCTACCCACCAATCCCACAGGACTCTATCTTATTAAGCAGCTTATTGTTTAGTACCTTTTGAAAATCCAGGTATACATTTAGGGGGCATCACAGGAAGTGGTGCCTTCAGAAGACAGGGGAGGGGAACGATTGGTGTAAGGGTAGAAAGGTAACTTCATAACTCAATCTGTGCATTTTGGTCAGACCATCAACACACTTGTACTCTCAATCATGCACATCATGAAAACTGTGCAAAGACAGCCCCTGATATCCCATACCATTCATTTCAATGGATGGAAAGTCATGGGCTGGACTTGCACAATTTTGCGGCATGATGAGAGTGCAGAAGTGACATTTTTATCCTGCTGCAGTAATACAATCCGTACAAGTTGACAAACATTTGGCCCATTGGATTCTGAATGAAATTCTGGGCTGTGTTGAAGTTACAGTGACAAACGCAGACAGCTTATTGTCCACCACCCTCAGCCTCTCTCTCCACAAAAATACAGCATAAGGATCATTCCCAGCAGGTAGCCACACTTGTGAGGAGCACAGGTTGAAGAACGGGGGCTATCTCCTATCCTCGCTCCCTGTGATGCAGCTCCTAGAATGGAGAGTGAGATCACGACATCACATCTTGTAAGATGGTGTCTCTTGCTAGAGTACATTTTCACAGTCGCCTTCGATATTTTGGTCAAGACATCCTTCTGCATGTATGAGTCTAGACAGTGAATGTTGGGAGGCTAGTTAACTGTGGAGGCAGCACAGCCAAGCATCAATCATGGCCTTACATCACATCCAAATACATACATTTTCCAGGAAGTGTTACTGAACAGCAATAAGGAGCACATTTTTTTCCCCTCCTCAGCCCAGTGACCTTGAGACCAACTGTAGCCCCTCTTACCTTTACTTCCATTGGTTGTATTCATCAAGCAGCCTTCCACGGGATGATCCAGGTTTGTGGTTCCAGGATTAAGGCTGGCTGACTTGGAGGACTGGGCATAGACAGTCACATCAATTATTCAACTGGCATGGTGAAGTAAAGACACCGGATCGCAGTGGGCAGGGCTGGCAGCAGAGAGGGGCAGGATTACATTGACATTCAGCAGAAAGCCCAGCCCTAGGAAAACTGATAACAGAACTGGAGCCTTCAGACCAGGATAGATGAAAGGAGCCAGTGATTGGATTACTTCATTACAAATGAAATAGAGAAGGCCAACCACTCTCCTGACTCAGCTCTGAGAGAACACGTGACCCCTGACCGTCGGAGCGAACACGTGAATCTCTGACCGTCGGAGCGAACACGTGAATCTCTGACCGTCGGAGCAAACACGTGAATCCCTGACCGTCGGAGCGAACACGTGAATCCATGACCGTCGGAGCAAACACGTGAATCTCTGACCGTCGGAGCAAACACGTGAATCCCTGACCGTCGGAGCAAACACGTGACCCCTGACCGTCGGAGCAAACACGTGAATCCCTGACCGTCGGAGCAAACACGTGAATCTCTGACCGTCGGAGCAAACACGTGAAACCCTGACCGTCGGAGCGAACACGTGAAACCCTGACCGTCGGAGCGAACACGTGAATCTCTGACCGTCGGAGCGAACACGTGAAACCCTGACCGTCGGAGCGAACACGTGAAACCCTGACCGTCGGAGCGAACACGTGACCCCTGACCGTCGGAGCGAACACGTGAAACCCTGACCGTCGGAGAAAACATGTGACCCCTGGCCATTGGAGCAAACACGTGACCCCTGACCGTCGCAGAAAACATGTGACCCCTGGCCATTGGAGCGAACACGTGACCCCTGACCGTCGGAGCTAACACGTGACCCCTGATTGTTGGAGCAAACATGTGACCCCGACCATCAAAGTCAACACCTGGGGAATGATTTTTACATGGAGGCGGGAATGGAGCATGTGGGAAGATAATCCGACACGAAAACCAGAAGTGATCGCAACCTTAATGAGGGCAATAAATTTTACTTCTGCGTTTCGCACCCAATTTGATTGACAGGCTGACTGGCTGTCGGGCGGGAATCGGAGAGGAGGGAGGGTCAGATCATGGGCCGTGGAGGACATCTCAGGCCGCGAGGTGAATGGTTTGCCAGAAGATCGGAGGACATTGCTAGAAGATCGGAGGACGTCGAAAGAAGATCATGGAATTCGAGAGAAGATCGGAGGATGTCGAGAGAAGATCGGAGGACGTCGAGAGAAGATCGGAGGACGTCGAGAGAAGATCGGAGGACGTTGAAAGAAGATCGGAGGACGTCGAAAGAAAATCGGAGGGCGTTGAAAGAAGATCATGGAATTCGAGAGAAAATCGGAGGACGTCGAGAGAAGATCGGAGGACGTCGAGAGAAGATCGGAGGACGTCGAAAGAAAATCGGAGGGCGTTGAAAGAAGATCGGAGGACGTCGAAAGAAGATCGTGGAATTCGAAAGAAGATCGGAGGACAGGAGGGGTAGGAGGTATGGAGTGGTTTCGGCCATCCGGGGTCGGGGGGTGGGGGGGTGTCAGCCATCGAGAGGGAGTCTGACATGGGGGGGGGTCCACCATCAGGGTGAGGACCACCATCGGAGTGGGGAATCGGCCGCTTGTGGGGGGGCGGTCTGATCGTGCCAGGTGTGCTTGTTTGGCTTGGATGAAGCAGTTCGGCATTAGCTGTGCAATAAAGACACTCACCTCAAGGATCTAACCCTTCTCAACACCTGAACCCTAACTGTCGAAATGAATACGTGAACCCTGGCCATCGAAGTCAACACCTGAACCCTGACCAGAGCAAAGATGTGAACGCTGCCCGTCTCAGAGAATACATGAACACTGCCCGTCAGACTGGCCATGTGAACTCTGGCTGTGCCTACAAACTTGCACTTTTACTCTGTACCTGTTACAGAGGCTAAGACAGCTTCATGCATGCCTCACTATGCTCTAGCAGTTGCCCAGCAGATTGTTCATGGAAAAATACATTGCATTTTATAAACCAGCTCATTCTTAACAAAGAATAATCCTGCAAACTGATTTAAAAAATAACAACATGGGACTTTGTGATAAATGTTATTCTGAGATGAGTCAAGGATAAGAGTAGATCCCAGTGTACAAAATGTTTTTAATCTACTGAGAGAGAGAGAGAAACGGACAATAATAAAGATGAAAGGGAAAGGAGAAGATAGAAAAGAAACAAAGAGAAAGAAAGCATAGTGAGGAAAGTAAGAGAGAAAGGGAGAGACAAATGAGAGAAAAAAAAATTGGAAAATAGGAAGTCAAAGAGATTGGAAGAGATAACCAGCAAAAATAGAGATAAAGACATGAGACCGTGAGAGCATGGGCAAATGAGATAAATAAAAAGAGACATGAAGAGAAAATAGATGAAGAAAGAGGGAAAGATGGAATAAAGAGAAACAAAGGCAGCATGAAACACCACTTTGGCAAAGGCAGAGGAAAGAGACACAGAGAAAGGTCCAGGTGATGCGTCATTAACTGTGGCATGTGCATTGTGCGGATGACAATCCCATCTGTGCTCTGATCAGCACATTACACTGTGTGGGTAACAGAATCAGGCAGAGCAACTAATGACAGTTAAGAGAAAACATTTTGTTTTGATTAAAGAAAATTGAGATGATTAATAAGCACAATCTTGGCTCTATTACAGTAAGTTACAAATTACTGGGGGATGGTTCCAGAACACAATCAGCCATGTCAGCCCTAATCAGAGCTATGAGATTTGAAATGTGAGAAAGATCCAATGGCCAGTAATTACTGCAAACAAGAAACATCCAAGGATAAACCCAATGATGAGTGGCGATTCCACCCAACCCACGTCACTATAATTACTGCCTGACAAGGTTTCAGTCATGCTTGTAACGATTTACAGGCAAGTTTATAATCCTTTCGTTTTGATATTTTCTCCACCTCCCCAAAAGACTGGGTCATGGTTTCAGGTAACCAAATGGTCATTCTTCATGAGTGAGACAAGACAAGGAATGTTGGTAGGCTATCCAAGTACAGCACATCGCAGGCAAGCCCAATCCTGTCTTCACGTGATACACACAAACCCACGCACACGCGTACCCCCGCGCACACACACACCCTCGTACACACACACACCCGCGCACACACAACCGCGCGCACACCCTCCCCACGTGCCCGCACACCCCCCCCCCCCCCCGTGCATACATATCACTGCGCGCGCGCACCCACACACACATACAAACCCGAGCACGCACACACCCCGCGCAAACATACCCGCGTACACGCGCACTCAATTCCCAGTAGGAGTCCCCGGATAGTGATCAGGGTGGGAATCCCTGGCTGATTTTTCCCCCCTCCCTTGTACAGGGGTGTTGAACAAAATTGTAGTATCCCAATGGCTGCTCTGGTTGGGTGTAGTTAACTCAACATGGACCAGGAGTCGAACTTAGGACCTCTGGGCTGCATGACTCAGGACCACACTGGGCAGCACCTTTTACCCACTGAGCTATCGAGGGCTCTATGCCATTTTTTAATCTGTCTCATGTTGCATGTGTTTGGTGTTCTATTGCCCCTGCCGACCTGATGATCATCTTTTGGATCATTTGAATGTCCTGCAGAGGATATATAGAAAGAATGCAAATAGCTGATTTCCCTCCCCACTCCGGCCATGGCTCAGTTGGTATATAAATCACCCTGTGTGGTACTGAGCTACATAGACACAGAAAGTCTCTGTCGGTTTGAACAAGACACTTCAAATTCTCTTTACTCCTCACATAGGTCACACAAGATTTAACTACCAAACTGAAATCTCCTCAAACACTGGCTGTCCAGTCATTCCCTAAGACAAACACATCATCTGTAAATCCAAAGGAACCTATCCCTTCCCTGAAGTCTTTTGTTCCTATACCATAAATAACCACCGTCCATTTTGAAATCAGCAGGATAATCTGCGAACAGCCATTTTGTACTTGACCTCATCACTTACAAAGTAAATACTGAATACTGAGGTTTTAAATCCACTTTTAAAAAAATTGAATAGGAAATAGGATTAATTTGCAAGTTGCATGAGATGCTGACATGCAAAAAAAAAACAACATATGGTCCACATCGCAAAATGCCTTGAGGTACTTTGTAACGGAATCAAACCTTACATTGGATAGGTAGGGGAGTCTATAACGAGGGAACATAGATTTAAGGTGAGAGGGGAGAGATACAAAAGGGTCCAGAGGGGCAATTTTTTCACTCAAAGGGTGGTGAGTGTCTGGAACGAGCTGCCAGAGGCAGTAGTAGAGGCGGGTACAATTTTGTCTTTTAAAAAGCATTTGGACAGTTACATGGGTAAGAAGGGTATAGAGGGATATGGGCCAAGTGCAGGCAATTGGGACTAGCTTAGTGGTATAAACTGGGCGACATGGACATGTTGGGCCGAAGGGCCTGTTTCCATGTTGTAAACTTCTATGACTCTATAACCTCATCATAAATTTCAGGCACGTCCGTGAAAAACACTGAAATCCTTTGTCCCCAAGCCTGCCTTTTAGTTTGCTGGCAGTTGAGATGACTCTTATCTGGGCCCCAAGGTTCCTAACAGATCAGCAAGTTTCAACCACTGCCAGCTGCCTGCCTCCTGTTATTCAGACAGGTTGCAAAGCCACACCAGACAAAGGGCAAGCTAAGCAGAAGTAAAGACAATAATAGGATTCACAAGGTTTCAAGGTCCTGCAACACCAGGTTAGTTAATAATAACAAGAGTCATGGGATCAAGGAGGGTCTTGCTACACAAGTTGTTTTTCTATGTGTATAAAGGACAGGACTAGCAGGGGGTATTTTAGAATGTTCTCGGACCGCTTAGATAGTGCAGCAAGAGTCGAGAGACTGATCACCTCGCGATCTTGTAGCGATGCTTTGCCCAGGTTTTATCTTTGCATACTGTGTTATCTTTGTAGGCTATTTTAATAAAGGCTTGTAATACTTTGCTACAGAGGACCATGTGCCTCTATTATTGAAATTGCCCACGTAATTGACACCCAACGTGGGACACAAGGTAATTAATTCTGCACAAAGTATAATAGCCATAGACAGGGCAAGAAAGGAGAATTTTAAAATCCGGGGAGATTATGGCCTCGGTGGGTTGTGTATAACGCGGCAGGATTAACGGCTAATTTGAAGAAGTCCTGCACAGACCCAAGTTCACAAAACAAGCTACCAATAGCTCAAAGCAGTGAGGACAAAAGAACATCAGAATGCTGGCTGGTGGAGAGGACAAAAAAATACATACAAGGCAAATTAGGCACTTGAGCCTTGTTACGGAAGGACTGTGAAAGTTTAGGGAAGTTAGAGAATAAGATGAAGGAACTGGTAAAGGAGAAGAAAATTAAAGAGGATAATTGAAAAGCAGGAGTCTTGTTGTTTCAACTACAAGAGTTAGGGAGGTTGAGAGAGGAAGTTGAAGTTCTGAAGGGTGGGTTGAAAGATGAGGAAGAAAAGAGGAACAATAAGGAGACAGAGGATAAACAACATACTGAGATGCTGCAGGGTTCAGTGACATTCCTGCAGACACAAGTTGCGAGCAAGACTCATGAAGCCACCGAAAATAGGGCAGGAATGGAAGAATTTAAATATAAATGGGAAAAAGCAAAAACTAAAATAGATGAACTGACCGCGGCCACTAGGAACAATGGCTGACCTTATGAGAAAAGAGAGAGAGGTGAGGCACAAGGGACCCAACCATGATAAATGCCACAGAAAAATCAAGAAACTAAGACAACTACTTAAGACCGGGGTAAGGTGCGTGTGATTAGACAGTCGGGAGGGACTGGAGGGGAAGGCACAGGCGATGATGATATAGATTGGGGTGACCTGGCAGACAAGGTGGCACATTACTGGGATGGAGATGAGGATAGAGACCACCATCATGACCATGAGCAAGGATAAGAGGGCCCGTTCGAATGACACCCACAATTTTGACCAAAAGGCTGAAAAGAACGGCGTCCAAACCATGGAGGTCCCCTATAGGTAAACCCAGCTCCAGGACATGGTAAAGCAGACCCTGAAAATTGAAATTAAGGAGGACCCTGGGGCATCTATAGCGCTGTAGAGCAAACATCTGAATTCAACCACTGTGATGAGGAAGAAATGGTGCGCTTGCTGTTATATATCTGCAGCCCTGAGGTGTATAAGGGGTTGGCCCCTGAAGGTTAAGAAGGGTGGGACAGATTGGGCCACCGCTATGGTTGGTGTCTGGAAAACAGCTGGAATCGGGGCCAGCAGTAGTCAAGCAGCCATGCAAGCCCTGATGAACTGCAGACAGGACTGGGACGAGCCTCCCCACGCATTTATCGGGGGAGGCTCGTCCCAGTCGAGCCTCCGAATTTGCGGAATTACTTTAAGAACTTATTTACCGATAGTGTGAGAAATGACCTCGCTGGAACAGAGTTAAGGCGCTGGTAGGCGGCTCCCATGAAATGTACCAGACAACCAGTGATATTTACAATCCTGCAAATTGTGATCATTCAGAGGAGTAAGTCATCCTGGATGAAGAGGAAGTTTGAGCAGACCAAGAGTAAAAAGGGGAAGGCCGATGTTGTACAGGGAGGCGCCGACTGTCAGCCCTCGTGATGGAATGAGGGAAGAAGAGGAAAAGGGTCTCAGCAGACATGTGGGGTAGAATGCTGGAGGTGCGGAGGAAGAGGCCACATTGCCCAATCTTATCCCTCTCAACCAGCTGAGAGGAGGCAAAAGGGAGGTGCAAGCAGATGGGGAAACAAGATTAGCGCTGGGGAGGATGAGCCCCCCAACTGTGGACATGTTATGGCAGGAGTTGTGTAAGTGGAAAGGGGACGGCAACGTGGCGAAGGGACCATCCCTACAACCCCAGTGGTTCCTCCACAGGATGGGATTAGCTTGTTAATTGTATATAAATGAATTGCATCAATTGATGAATGATTATGTTCAGGTGCATGAGCAATTGGGAACTCTCTGGCTCCCATATGTAAGGGAATAGGCTTGGGGCGAGGGTGTGAGCTTGTGTAAAGAATGCATTGGGTGTACTGTGAATCCCAACAAATAAAGTTTATAAAGCAACTAAAAGTATTCAGTCCTTCACTGTTTCGCTATCCAATTCTAACATAGAAATAGAGGATGGTTGCCTAAAAGTGGAGACTGGAAACTAAGAAAAAATCTTTCTTTTGGACGTAGAATTTGAAAGCCGAGTGGCCGTTGTGAAGAATGGCAGAAAACAAGAGTAAGTTGGTGAGGTACGATTTCCCTCTGATGTTCTCGGAGTTTGAACCATATGACCAATGGAAAAAAAAGGTTGACCCGTGGACACGGGCTACTGCTCTGCTGAAGAGAAAACAAGGCCTGGCCTTGGCATTGTCGCTTCCCGAACACAGTAAGAATAGAAGTAAAGTGTTTTTGGAGCTGGAGGTCAATGGTTTGGATGATGATGAAGGTTTTGACTACCTAATAAGATTCATGGACAAAATATATAAAAAAGATGATCTGTTGGTGCCCGTGAGGCCTGGTCAGAGTTTGATTAATTTTGGAAGACAAACGGTCATTCCATGGAAGAGTACATCATGGACTGCAACAAACTATACCAAAGGTTAACAAGCTTTAAGTTGGGGATCCCTGAATCGGTCCTTGCGTTTAAATTATAGGGTACGGCAGCATAGTGGTTATGTTACTGGACTAGGAATCCAGCGGCCTGGACTAATAATACGGAGATCATGAATTCAAATCCTACCATGGCAGCTGGGGAATTTAAATTCAATTAATTAAATAAAATCTGGAATTAAAAAATACTAGTATCAGTAATGGTGGCCATGAAACTACCAGATTGTCGTAAAAACCCATCTGGTTCACTAACATCCTTTAGGGAAGGAAACCTGCCGTCCTTATCTGGTCTGGCCTAGATGTGACTCCAGACCCACAGCAATATGGTTAATTGTTATTCGTCCTCTGAAATGGCCTAGCAAGCCACTCAGTTGTACAATCTCGCTACAGAAAGTCACTAAGAATAAAACCGGACGGACTACCCCGGCATCGGACCACTAGGCACTGGACACGACAAAGGCAAACCAAGCCCAGTCGACCCTGCAAAGTCCTCCTCACTAACATCTGGGGAATTGTGCCAAAATTGGAGAGCTTTCCCAGAGACTAGTCAAGCAACAGCCTGACATAGCCATACTCACAGAATCATACCCTCATTGATCACATGGGGCCTTCTGCGGTAACACGCAGAATGGAAGATTCCATAGTGACCAGGTTTAGAGATGATGCAAATACTGATCGCAGGTGCCAAATTGGGTTTCGGAACTCTCAGGAGACCGGACGAAGACGTCAACATAATGAATGGATTAAGGACAGGCAGACCGGTGATGAATGCCAGCACAGCAAATCCGGCTATATAGACAGATGGCAAATTTGGGACAGGAATTATGGGTGACTGAAATTCCAGGAATGGCCAAGGACAAATCAGGAGGTTCCTCCATTGTAACTCTCCATATTGTTATGTGATGAATTGCGCAGAGCATAGATGCAGGGTTCAAGGCGACCCATGACGACAGTAGCTCTGAGGTGGAGGATGAAGCCAATGATGCTTATGATCAGGTCATTCTGGTGACCAGGAGTTTAATCTGGTGATGTAGGTGGATTCTTTCAATTGTGCGGTACTAGATAATGCATGTACTTCTTGATTTGACTATTAATAAATGAGACATTGATTACCATTTGGCACCACGTCCAAATCTGTTACAAATTGACGACTGTGGCAGGACGTGACCAATCAATGTTCTGTGTTGACATAAAATCAAACATTGAAAAAAAACACATTTAAAAATTGATCACAAACGACATGAACTGTTCAAATTCTGGAAGTGAGGTTTTGTTTTAATATCAGTGATTGTGGCAAGTGTCCAGAAAATGTTAGAAAAGAAACTGAAAAAAGACACTAAAGGGATCCGAAGAACCATTAGAATTGATCTCCAAAATTGTAGAGAAGGATGAGGCTTATGAGACGGCCACAGGATGGGTTGAGGATCAAGTTCAAATAAAAGGATGAAGGTGAGAGTTGACAAAAGGACCCTTATAGGGGTGGCCAACTTGTGTGCACTTAAAAATGAGGAACGAATTAAAAAAGGAAAATAGAAATCAGCCAGAGGAAATTAAGAGACAGTCGGTCGAAAAAGAAAGGTTGAAAGAACGTCTGACCGATGTCTTGACTATGCTGGAGAGTTCGCAGTTAGTGGCTAAAACTGTGACAGCACAGGAACTAGTCAGAAAATATGACAAGAGGGCTAGAGAAAAATGGGAGACTAGAGTCGGAACTCGCCGACTGTTAGAGGGGCTTTAAGTGTCGACCTATAAATTCGGTTGACCACACACAGTGTAAGTTAATGATTTATGAGTTACAGGGCAAATTGGGTCAACAAGGGGATTTAGTGGCTGCTGTAATGCAAGGACTCATGGGAGGAACAGGAGATACAAACTGGAGGTAGATTGGGTAAAAATGAGGTAGATTGGAAAGGTCTGGGAGAAGAGATGGGGAATGAGGATCGACAAAGTTGGGACTATGACAGTCCTGACTACAAAGGGCTGCCTGTATCCGTGAATGTGATTACCAGATGTAATGGGCATGGTTATGTGACTAGAACAGTTCAGGAGGAGAAATCAATTTCCCCTCCTGAGGCAGAGGCTCTGTCCCGAGAGTTGGTCCCATTAAGGACAGGAACGATCCGATAGAGGTGTCTCACCAGATTAGCTCTTTCAATACAGCCCACCATGAATTGTCTGAAATAGATCAAAAAATGGTAATATGGACTGCCTGCCAACAAACAATTAAGGTCTCCCTGAACCCCAATATCCATGTCCCTGCCACGCCCTTGCTGGAGGACATGGAGTTAACATCAGCAGAGTTAATATCAGGCCTTTCACAGCAGACAAATGTTGTAAAAGAGTTCCATTTTTAAAAAACCCTGGGTTGGACACGTGAGGTATAACAAAAGGGTTAGGAAAAAGAGAAAGAAATTAAAAGCCCACAGCAAGCATGGGAGATATAGAAATTTAAGGAAAAGGCAAATCAAAATATCAGTGGTGCTGCCTGATCTCCAGCATTTTCTGCTTTCATTTTAAAAAGAATAGGCTGCTGGTTTGTTTAAAATCTTTGAAAGTGTGTGTGAGGTGTGAAAGTCTGCTGCTGTTATAATAGATTTGCATGTCTTAAGGATGCAAAATTTCAGGCTTTCTGGGGCTGTGTTTGTTTCTTTTCAGAACCGAAAACAGTTTAATCCTCTCTAGCAATGTCTTTGATATTCGGAGTATTTTGAGCATTTTAATCATTGTGTTTTCTAGAAGCACGTGCTGTCTTACGTTTGTTGCTTGTTTTCTCTGTGCATGTGTTTTTGAGATATTGGGCTCAATTTTAAACTTAAATTGCAGGTGCGTTGGGGGCTGCGAAAATTGCAAAAATGCAGAGCGGGTTCAGAAGCCGGCTCCAACCTGCCGACTTCCGAATTTCCCACAGACGCACCTGTGTGCGCCCGGGCGTCCCGAATCCGGAAGTCCCGCGGGATGATAGTTAAAGAACCAAATGTACCTCATTGAGGTACTTAAGGCACTTTACCTGTGACATATTAGGTAGTTAGAATAATTTTTAACTTACCTGGGCAGCTTTCCCATGGCTTCCGATTCATGCCTCGTGAAACCAGGCGTAAGGGCTGGATCAGGCAAAAATAAATTAAATAAATTAAATAAAAAACCATTGCACAAAGTTAAAACACAAAATCAACCTACCTTTCCACCCTGCTCCGATGTCCGATGTCTCCCTCTCTGATGTCCCTCTCAGCCCCCGATGTCTCCGTCTCCGATCTCCTCCTCTTCTCTCCCCGTTACCCCGATCTCCCCCTTTCTCCCCCCGATCTTCCCCTCTGATCCCCCCCCCCACCCCCGATTTCTGTTCCAGTGCTGGATGATGTCTCGCTCTCTCTCTTTCTCTTTCTCTTCCCCCCATCTCGACGTTGCAGCTCCTGTCGGCTGCCAGTCTGTCATTCGGTAAGTTTTTTTTTATTCGGGTTTGCCACGCCCACCTTCACCCCCACCCCCACCCTGCTGCCAACCTGCCACCATTTCAAAATTGAGCCGATGGAGTCTTTCTGTTTTTGAGTTTGAACTGAATTGATGCTAACTGACCTGAATTTACAGACTGAGTGTCTGATCAAATTGTTAAATGATGAATACTGGTTTTGTATGGATGGCCACAACAGATAGCTACTTATTTAAACTATGTGAATAGGCTCTAGTTTGCAACCTGGGATTATCATGTAATATTTGGCACCATCAGAATTCATAACCCATTAAGGGAATTGATATTTTTAAGGTGCATAGGAGCATGAATATGGTTAAGAGTATGTTCATTTCAATGTAAGATTGTGCCCCCCAGAATATGGGAGATTTGAAGAAAATGTTTGTGGTTTTATTAAGAAATGTTTGATAATTGGCTTTATAAGTTTTAAGTTGAAGGCGTGTGGTCTGAATTTATTGCAACTGAAATTTATATTATACCACTGATAAAAGCTCAGAGTTTTTTATAAAAAAAGGTAAAAATCAGCTTTGGAGAATTCTGCTATTGTATTGAATGACCAATCCCCAGGGTTTTTCACACCTAAGTAATTAACCCATTGCTTCTGTCTGCAAAATTGCATTGACATGCTGTGTTAGATTTTTAAGTGAAAAGAAACCTTTTTCGTAAATCCACATGGGAAGGACCATGTTTGATTGTACAGAAAGCAAATTCCTTGCGATCAGACAATAGCAAGGTGGGCACTGATAAATGTCTCCACAGTGAAAACATTTAAAGGTACTCTTGACTGGTGTTGTGCGACTCCTTGGGCTCGATTTTAGCGTCGGGTTTCCTGCGGGTTTCCAGCGGGGGGCCCCGAAAATCCCGATATCCAGTCACGTGACCGGATCGCGCCGAGATCCCGGCCACTTCCGGGTGCCGCGCTGACGTGCGGGGCTGCGCGCGCAAGCCCCGCTGGTGGGAATCCCGCAGGCAATTAAAGCCAGCGGGGTTCCACTTGAGTGTACTTACCCTTCTTGTTGAGGTCATTAAATGAGCTGAAGCAGCTGTCAAAACGAGAGGGTGAGTATGGGATAGAGCCATGAGATTGTATGAGGATTGGGTTGCGTGTTCGTGGCGGGGTGAGTACTGGCGAGGTGAGTAGGTGCAGGTAAGATGAGGATGAGGTTTGAGTGGGTATGAGGGGTGATGTGACAGAGTAGTGTTGGCGGTGCTGAAGGAGATGTGGGGTGGGAGCAGTGTTGTGGCAGACGGAGTGTAAGGGAAAGACTACGTGTTCTCACTGTGGCTGACCTACTGCGGTCATTGCAGCGCCTCCTGCACTGTATGCAGGTGGGCGATATGTTGGTGGTGCAGGTGACCCCCTCTGCCACCTCGAGCCAGTCCTTCTTGGTGGCAGAGGCAGGCCGCTTCCTCCCGCCCGCCGGGTGGAAGATCTCTGTCCTCCCCCTCCTCCTCACCCCATCTGATGATACCTGGGGTGAGGCATCATTAAACTGGGAGCAGCCTTCCCCCTGGGCTGCTCCATGCTGTAATTTGTTCCATTGGTTGCAGCATCTGTCAGTGGAGGACTGCCCCTTTAACTAGAGAGCCTCCAGCTGACAGATCGTACTGTGCATGCGCAGCCCGCCCGACGTGCAGACCAGCAGCGCGGAGCCCGGAGGAGCAGGTAATTGAATCCCATTAGTGTGTTGCCTGCCACAATCGCGCGGGCAACCCACTAATTTCACCGGGCGCGTTGACCACGCTCCCGAAACCAAACCCGCCGGAAACCCGCAGGCCTGCTAAATTCAGGCCCCTTACATTTGTCCACCCCAGTCCATCACCGGCATCTCCACATCGTGACTAAATTCATCAGGGGTTCCTAGAACTGCAGATGGTATTGTTGTTCTGTTTTCACAGGTGTGATACTTCTAAGCCTAGCAGTGGGTGCAAGCTGGGGCCAGATTTGGCAAGCATTTAAGCATATTAAAAATTAGGAGGTCCAGAGCATCAATTATAATGTAACTAGTGGAGACCCGCTGCTTCTTGTCTGTGTTATCTCTGGTCAAGACCTGCAGGCAGATCTGGATGTGACATTCTTTAAGAAAGACTGTGAATAGGAAACAATACTACTAACACCTTGGATGGCAAAACATTGACAAAGTGGGGATTCTGTATGAGGATATGCTTAAGGAACAGTAGGGTGTAAGAACTTTGAACTTTCCATCCTTCTGCACAGATATGCGGGCCGATGGGAATGTTTCCCTGCACACATGCCTGAGTGCAGACAGTGTAGATGTAATCTAAAATTGCGACTAATGTAATTAAAACTTTAAAATGGAAGATGCAGGAAAAGAAGCAAATTCCGTGCCCACATTTATGAAAGACCCATTAATGAACTTGTGGGGACGCAAACACAAGAAGCTTGTTATAAGTCGCAGTTAGAGATTATTCCTGCCGTGTTAAATTTTTCCTTCCGTATCTTTTGTCTTCTGATTTTATGTAATTGAATGTATGTAGATTTTTATCATGCTATGAGAAATGGTACACAGTTTTACGAAACGCAATCGGGAAGAGATTTAGGTGAACTCACATAGAGACAATGTGAATATGATAAAACAATGCACAAGCAATTAAAGGGATTTCTTAAAGGAATAGGCAGACGGAGGATGTTATATCAGAACAAGGAGAGTCCCTGGACTGGCAGAGAGGCAGGTTAGGGATATTGGCAATCATTCAGAATAACAAAGTGTAAGAACAACTGATTTTAAAGAAATTATGTATGGAGGTTTTTTTTTTACAATGTTCAGATTCAAGAGGGGGTTAAATGCTATAGAAAGCAATTGGAAATTTTATATTGGAAATCAGATGGGAATATGGATTGGTGTAAAATGCGAAGGCTTGGATTAGTGTATTGTGTCAGGAAGTTTTGCAAGCAGAGTGACATTATTTCATGACTGATTCCCATGATAGTGACAATACCATTGTTATCTGCTGATGTAAAGCCAATGAAAGTATTTAAAGTGGAATCGATGGGCTTGTTGGAGGGTGATATGCATCAGGAATTTGTAAATTATCTCTAGATCGAAGATATCAGTAAAGGGGAAAAGAAGGGTTCTGGATTGCACCAAACACTTCATGCTGTTCCAGGAAAAGTGGATCCTGGTTGTGAAGATGTGATGTTTTATAAAGTGCACTGCTAACTTCTGGTTTCACTCTGCACGATGTCCTATAGAATTCGAAAAGGACCAACGTTGTTTATTCAGAGAGAGGACAAATAAGAAGCACTACACACAAGGTGACACCATGGGCTTGATTTTCACACCCCGCGCGGGTGCGTTCGTGGCAGGGGGGCTGTGAAAATCAGGGATTCCCAGGGCGAGTCTGGAGCCCGGCTCCAACCTGCCGACTTCTGGATTCCCCAGTGACGCGCTGACATGCGCGCGCAGCCCCCCGCATGTGGGATTCAAAGCTGGCGGGGTGCCACTTAAAGTAATCATTAAGGTATTTCAGGTCATTTAAAGACCTGATTAACATGGTATTTTAGGAGGGATAGGATTTTGCAAACAACTGGGACTGTTTCCCGTACTGGGGGAAACACTCCCGGTTCAAATGGACGTGTTGCAGCCATCAGCTCGAGGCAGCTGCAAAGGTCCATTTGACAGTGTTGGGGGGGGGAGACCCTCACTCATTGCAGGAGGCCACTCTGTCACTTTGGACAAAGTTTGGCCTCCACCACCCTCCTCCCAACAATAAAATTCACCAACTTGCACGTTTACCCCGGTGTCCAGACACATGTACCTACCTTGCGGACTCCCTCAAATATACATCTTCTGGATGGGGGCCGCCGTAGCTTCAGTCATGTCCTCCTCGGAGGACAAACAGCATCACCAGCCTCGCCGGCCACGCCGTCCACCTCTGACACGTGGAGCCCCACAACACAGCGCTGTGACACATCCACCTGCACAGCAGGAGGGAGGGCAACGGCAGAGAGAGATGCGTTGCAGAAGGCACTACCCTCGCCACAGGGTCCACAGACCGAGGCTCAGCTTCTTGGACCTCTCTGAGCAGCAGTGCACATGGAGGCTCAGAGTGACTCGACATGTAGTCGTGGACATCTGCAGCCTTCTTCATGCCGAGCTGCTCCCGGTTGGCCCGAGCACCATCTTCTTACCTGTCGCTGTCAAGGTCACCACTGCCCTCAACAGCTTCTCCTTCGCATCCTTCCAGGGTGCTACCGGGGACATCGCCGACGTCTCTCAGTCGTCTGCACAAAAGAACCCTGCAAATACACCTACACCCACTCTGCAGTGACACAATGGGTGGCATCAGTTGTGGGTCTTCATTGTGATCCTCAGGAAAGGGCATTATTGCACAAACCAGACAAGATTCGCAAAGACGTGGCAGTAGTGGTGCCAATATAATATGTAATGTGAGTTGATCAGAAATTAAATATAGGTAAACACCATGACAAACCCTCAAACACCTTTGTGCATCCCCTTCATGCTCACGACACGTTTGCCTTACGCTTCCTACTGCACATATGTGATGCATGCCCTGTGGCTGCAGCACAGGTAGTGGCAGATTGAGTGAGGCTGACCGTGAAAGAGATGCATGAGAGGGTGAGTATGAGATAGAGCCATGAGATTGTATGAGGATTGGGTTGAGTGGTAGTGGCGGGATGAGTACTGGCGAGGTGAGTAAGTGCAGGTAAGATGAGGATGAGCTTTGAGTGGGTATGAGGGGTGATGTGACAGAGTAGTGTTGGCAGTGCAGAAGGAGATGTGGGATGGGGGCGGTGATGTGGCAGATGGAGTGTAGGGGAATGAGTAAGTGTACTCACTTCGGCTGACCTACTTAGGTCATTGCAGCGTCTCCTGCACTTTCTGCAGGTGCGCGATATGTTGGTGGTGCAGGTGACCTCCTCTGCCACCTCGAGCCAGGCCTTCTTGGTGACAGAGGCAGGCCGCTTCTTCCTGCCCGCCGGGGGGATGATCTCTGTCCTCCCCCCTCCTCCTCACCCCATCCATTAAGAGCTGGAGTGAGGCATCATTAAACCTGGGAGCAGCCTTCCCCCTGGGCTGCTCCATGCTGTAATTTTTCCTATTTCCTGCAGCATCAGTCAGTGGAGGACTGCCCCTTTAAATAGGGCTCCTCCAGCCTACAGTCTATGCTGCGCATGTGGAGTCCGCCCGCTGCGCGGCTTTCCAACACGAAACCCGGAAGCACACGTAAGTGGCTCCAATTAGGCTGCGATCACGTGCAGAACGCCCCGATTTCGCTGGGCACGTTACCCATGTGCCCAGTTGACCCCCGCTGAGAACCTGCCGCCCTCCTAATAGCAGGCCCCATATGTCTGTTTGGCGGTTAACATTTTGCTTTACACCAACCAGAATTACAAATTGGGGCTAAGATATTGTTGCCTGCTACGGGCCACAATGTTACAAAAATGTAAGTAAACATTACCCTCCAGACAGAAAGCATTATGTGTACTTAAACGTGCTTTCAGAAACTTTAGATGGAGCCATGCCAGTTAGAACTGACAGCCTTATTGAAGGAACGGTGGGAGATTGAAATCCTTAGGGTTTTCTCACTCTCAAAATGGGGAGTCTGTCAGAATATTGGGAATAGGGACAAATTGACACCATTTTCTTAACCATCATGCTCTGCAGGCTGTGCTGCTTATTATGCTGAATTGTAAAATACTGTTCCTTGACTAATGACTGAACTTTGTCACCCCCCATTGTGAGGCAAGACAGCTATGTGATAGAAAGAGGAACAATGGCCCAAAGAGCGGAACAATAATTCAAAGATAGCGATAGGAATGGGACAATGGCAAGGCAGCTAGATAAGTAAGGCCACCTGGAGCTCTTTGAAAAACAATCTTGTAAATCTGTAAGGGTCTTGTGAATAACAACTCTGTATATGGTGTGAGGGTCCGGCCGGGGGCTTTAAAAATCCAACGTCTCCTGAGCTCAGGGCAGAGGATCAAGAGAAGAATTCCTAGCTGTCAGAAGCCTGTTCCAGCTGTCAGAAAATGCAAAACAACCACGCCATCAATTTAACTCTGAAGGGGGTAATATTGTTTTAATCTCTATTATTACTGTCTTCTAATATTGGATACTTTTACATGTTTGATTTGACTATTAACAAATGAGCCTTTGATCACCATTTGGTGTCACCTCCGAATCTGTTACACTCCTGATGGACCAGTCGCAGGATTTGGTATCTAGGTGCCCGTGCTTAAAATTGAGAAGTCAGTTTGTTTACAGGACGGTTGCACCGCACCATAGGTGGAACCAGCCACAATGGCTTATGCCTTGCAGGTGCCCCAGCTGCAGGGTCCGATCACTATATTCTTGGACAGTTACTTTATGTGCTTATACCTGCCCATTTGGGAAAAACGGGGTTTTACCTCAGCGGATGGTAAGGTATTGCCATCAGCCGTCCTTCTCCAGTGGATTCGCACTATGGCCAAACAAAGCGATAAGCCGGTGGGGATTGTTAAAGTCAAAGCGCTCTCTAAGGGTTCTCCAAGGGATCCTTGGGTAGAGGCAGTTAAAGGGCCATTGCAGGGCGAGGTTCGTGGCCTGAAGGAATGCGTGGGAAAAAGGACAACCTCATTGTAGAGGGGAATTTACTCTTTTATCAGGGCAAGTGGGTGGTGCCACAATCCCTTCGACAAGAAGTGGTTAGGTGGACCCACACCACGAGCGGTCACCAAAAAGGAAAAGGTCTGGTTGGCCACTTGATGCAACAGATGTGGTGGCCACAAATGGACAAGACCGTCCAGTCAGTAATAGAGGATTGCCTCACATGTGCCCAGTATGACCGGAGCCCCCATTTAAAACCTCTCCTGGTCACGTTCCACCTGCCGAAGGCTCATGGCAAAACCTGCACATCGATTCCACCGGCCTCTTTCAGAGAACGCAAAAGTGCAAGAAATATGCCCTTGTGATTGTTGGTTGTTTCTCGAAGTGGGTCGAGGCCATTCCTGTTACCAAGACCACTGCCACTCAGATGACAAAAGTCTTGGTTGAGCGTGTTTTCACCCATTAGGCCTCCCACACTTGACTGAGTCTCACCAGGGTACCCACTTTATGGGACAGGTCATGAAAGAGATGCTACGGCCTTTAGGCATCAAATAAAGACTTCACATTCCCTATAATCCACAAGCAGCCAGTATCGTAAAGTGTATCAACCACACAACAACTTGCATTTATACATTGCCTTTAACATAGTACAACGTCCCAAGGCGCTTCACAGGAGCATTATCAAACAAAATTTGACACCGAGCCACATAAAGAGATATTAAGACAGGTGACCAAAAGCTTGGTCAAAGAGGTAGGTTTTAAGGAGCATCTGAAAGGAGGAGAGAGAGGGAATTCCAGAGCTTAGGGCCTAGGCAGGTGAAGGCACGGCCGCCAATGGTGGAGCGAATAAAATCGGGGATGTGCAAGTGGCCAGAATTGAAGGAGCGCAGAGATCTCGGAAGGTTGTAGGGCTGGAGGAGGTTACAGAGAAAGAGAGGGGTGAGGCCGTGGAGGGATTTGAAACCAAGAATGAGAATTTCAAAATCGAGGCTTTGCCGGACCGGAAGTCTATGTAGGTCAGCGAGGGGCAATGAGTGAACGGGACTTGGTGCGAGTTGGGGAACGGGTAGCAGAGTTTTGGATGAGCTCAAATTTATGGACGTTGGACGATGGGAGGCCAGGCAGGAGAGCATCGGAATGGTAACAAGGGCATGGCTATGTGGTTGGAAGCTCCTCTCAGGGTCCAATAGGGCACCAAGATTGCGAACAGTCTGTTTCAGCCTCAGACAGTGGCTGGGGAGAGGGATGGAATCAGTGGCTAGGGAACGGAGTTTGTGGGTGAGGATCGAAGACAATGGCTTCGGTCTTCTCAACATTTAGTTGGAGGAAATTTTTGCTCATCCAATAATGGATATTGGACAAGCAGTGTGACAAATCAGACAGTGAAGAGGTCGAGAGAGGTGGTGGTGAGGTAGAGCTGGGTGTCATCAGCGTACACGTGGAACCTAACGTCGTGTTTTCAATTGATGTCACCAAGGGGCAGCATGTAGATGAGAAATACAAGGAGGCTAAGGATATATCTTTGGGGGACATTGAAACAAAGACTAATTAAAGCGATGGGGGAGGCTGGCAAAAATTGGGATGTGGTCCTACCACTTATATTGATGTCCATCAGAGGTACGCCCTCAATGGCTACTGGATTTATCCCCTTTGAAATCATGACCGGCCGCAAGGTGAGTCGTCTCGAACTCTGAGTTAGCGGAGGGATATCGAGACCACAATTGGACAGTATGCTGCTGATGCTTATATGGAATGCCTACAGACCCGCCTATGCCTAGACTACCTAAATTCAGCCAGGTCAATAGGAGAGAAATAATAAGAAAAGACATGCTTGTGGTCCCAATGTAAAAGCATTAGAGGTGGGAGGTAGGATGATGGCAAAACTAAATAATGTCTCGGGAAAATGGTGGCATAAATTTAAAGGACCTTTCCCAATAATTGAAAAACTCAGCTGCAATGAATACAAAACCAAACTGGAAAAGAGGATAGGTGGCTGCACCTTAATCAGTTAAAAGAATGGCAGGGACAGGAGACGAGACGAGTCTATTCAATAATACCGAGCATCCTGATGTGATGCCTCGTGGACGACGATATCATTGAGGGCAGACTTAACCCGGAATGGCTGCAAGCATCGGACAGCGAATCGGAGAATAGTACCTTCCTCAGCTTCACTAGCGCTGGACGTCCTATATGGGATGCAGGCAGTGGCGGAGGGGCAACAGATATTAACCAAGAACGTATATTATCTTTCTTTTATATACAGGTTTATATACAGGTTTCCTGATGAGCGGATAAATGTCCACTTGTCCTTCATCTTACAACTTCCGCTTTGTAAACCCACTTCCGGTTATCCAAGATAGTGTTTCAGTGTTTTTTTATTCGTTCATGGGATGTGGGTGTCGGCGGCAAGGTCAGCATTTATTGCCCATCCCTAATTGCCCTTGAGAAGGTGGTGGTGAGCCGTTTTCTTGAACTGCTGCAGTCCGTGTGGTGAAGGTTCTCCCACAGTGCTGTTAGGAAGGGAGTTCCAGGATTTTGACCCAGCGACGATGAAGGAACGGCGATATATTCCCAAGTCGGAATGGTGTGTGACTTGGAGGGGAACGTGCAGGTGGTGTTGTTCCCATGCGCCTGCTGCCCTTGTCCTTCTAGGTGGTAGAGGTCGCGGGTTTGGGAGATGCTATTGAAGAAGTCTTGGTGAGTTGCTGCAGTGCAACCTGTAGATGGTACACACTGCAGCCACAGTGCACCAGTAGTGAAGGGAGTGAATGTTTAGGGTGGTGGAAGGGGTGCCAATCAAGCTGGCTGCTTTGTCCTGGATGGTGTTGAGCTTCTTGAGTGTTGTTGGAGCTACACTCATCCAGGCAAGTGGAGAGTATTCCATTACACTCCTGACTTGTGCTTTGTAAATGGTGGAAAGGATTTGGGGAGTCAGGAGGTGAGTCACTCGCCGCAGAATACCCAGCCTCTGACCTGCTCTTGTAGCCACAGTATTTATATGGCTGGTCCAGTTAAATTTCTGGTCAATGGTGACCCCCAGGATGTTGATGGTGGAGGATTTGGCGATAGTAATGCAGTTGAATGGCAAGGGGAGGTGGTTAGACTCCCTTGTTGGAGATGGTCATTGCCTGGCACTTGTCTGGCGCGAATGTTATTTGCCACTTATCAGCCCAAGCCTGGATTGTTGTCCACGTCTTGCTGCATGCGGGCATGGACTGCTTCATTATCTGAGGGGACTGTGTCATAAGTACGAACTCACAAGAAGCCATTGAAGGATGCTAGGTCCACCAAACAACGATTGCATCTCCTATAAGAACTGGAAGTGGGACTGAGACGGAGATTCAGTTCAAGCAAAAGAATATTGCCACTGGGAATCAGTGGGTAGGACTTCTTGGCATTCCCTAAGCAGGACCACATGAGTTGCATGACGGGAGGCTGACTCACACCTTGAATTGGCCCTGGTTCTGGCCATGACATCAGAGTACATTCAGATGCCAGCTCCAGGACGATAACAGTAGCAATTCTGCGACTGTCAGTCGTTATTAAGGTTCACAGGGGACCCATCGCAATAACGAGACTGGTTTCCAGTAATTTTTGGGTTGCCCAACTTCTGAGGAGGGTCCCAGCAATGGTCTATTAGTGTTTAATACTTATCAGACATTATATAACGATGTCCGGTTTTATATATTCCCTGTTCTTTTTAATTTCTCACAAATTATTTTACCTTCGGGATTGTGTAATGAGACCTATGAGGGATTCTACTAACAGATTCTGACTGCTGAAGTTAGACAGTTCATGGATAGAAATTCAGGAAGGGACATTTTTGATGTCCCTAGGGAATAGGGGAGCCGGTGAAAGAGATGGGATATCGCAGAGTGGTTGGGAATAGGTGCCACAGAAGGAACCGCCGCTTGGAATCGGATAGATTTAGAAAGCATCTTGAAGCAATGCGAAAACAACTGATGGGTATTTTGAGAGGGGAGAATAGGATAGTGACAAAATCAACAGACGAGCAGCAGCAAGTACTAAAGAGGTGGTGGAAAATTTTCGGATGATTCAGAAAAAGATTAATTAAATAATAAATGAAACTACGACATCTAAGAATCAGATTTCAAAAGGGATCACATGCAGTATGCATGGACCATTTATGCTGTTGCATACAGAAAGGGCTCGAGGATATTGAGAACAATTGTGTCCCATCTTTAATAACCGATGAGCAACTGGTTGAATGGAACTACTGTGATTTTCGACATCTAGGATCGGTGTAACCAGTCAAACAGGCCTGTGACGGGTAGAAGGAGAGCCAACCATTTGCAGCTACCCTGGCCCTCCCTGGATTACCCCTAACGCAGAAGCATCTCAAGGTTTTTAAAGTCCAATCAATTGGAGTCCTGGAGGGGGATAGCTACAAGGAATTTGTTAGTTATCCCAAAGTGATAGCCAAGAGCAGCGATACCTGGGTGACACCTGACCGTCACCTATCATGCTGCTTTCTAGCAAAAGGGGATTTGGGTGTGCCGCTGTGATGTAATACAGGACAGTGAACCCGCATGCGGTTTTACCCTAGATGGGCATTCACCCAAATACACTGTGAGGGTTCAGCGCTGGAAACAAGGCAGGGCCAAGCATGGCTACATGGGCGGAGGAAAGTACTGTGTGACAACCTCTGACCCCCACGAGTACCACAGGCCGCAGACCTGCCCTGTCTTATCGTCATCATTTTGCTTCACCCCTGAAGAACCAATGCGAGTTGCCGAAGTAGCTCTGATCCCTGTCCAATCATACAACCAGGTTAAAGCCAGTGAAATCCAGGTTAAAGTCAGTCTCCAGAGAGAGGCACAGGGGACAGTTGCGCAATGCAGACATCCCATTCTGCCTCTTTCATTGAGTCTTAAAACCATCCTCGGTCACACTGTCACAGCCGAGGGCCGCCTGATTGACCTTAAACAGCGAAATACAGCCATAGGGAAAGAAGTGGAACAGCTAGGCAAGCATGAGTGATGATATCTGGGTGGCATCTGACCTATCGTGCTGCTCTCTCGCAAAGGGGACTTGGGAGACAGTTTATATGAGTCAGCATCCATGGGCCAGAATTCTTTCACAGGTCTTGATTTTACTGCAACTTGTTCTAGTTTTAATTTTCATTGTTGCATAAACGAATAAATTGACAATTAGGCATGGTGCACTACCGAGTGGTGTGGTAAGATGAGCCTAGCAAGTCCCTGGGCTCAACAGGAGGGAGGTGTGGAAAAACACTGAAATCCTTTGTCCCCAAGCCTGTCTTTTAGTTTGCTAGCAGTTGAGATGACTCTTATCTGGGCCCCAAGGTTTCTAACAGATCAGCAAGTTTCAACCACCAGCTGCCTGCCTCCTGTTGTTCAGGCAGGTTGCGAAGCGACACCAGACAAAGGGCAAGCTAAGCAGAAGTAAAGACAATAACAGGATTCATAAGGTCTTGAGGTCCTGCAACACCACGTTAGTTAATAATAACAAGAGTCATGGGATCAAGGAGGGTCTTGCTACACAAGTTGTTTTTCTATGTGTATAAAGGACAGGACTAGCAGGGGGTATTTTAGAACGTTCTCAGCCCACTTAGTGCAGCAAGAGTCAAGAGACTGATCTTGTAGCGACGCTTTGCCCAGCTTGTATCTTTGCAAACTGTGTTATCTTTGTGTATTATTATAACAAAAGCTTGTAATACTTTGCTACAGAAGACCTCGTGCCTCTATTATTGAAATTACCCACATATTGGGCTCAATTTTAAAAGGATGGTGGGATGGCAGCGGTGGGGGGGGGGTCAATGGGCGTGCAGCAAACCGGAAAAATAAAAACTTACCTTTCCCCATGCGATCGCGATGTAATTGATGCTCATTAATCTCCGGGTTTCGCGCCCGGCAGTCAGCCTGATTGACAGGCTGGCTGCCGACAGGAGCTGCAATGCCGAGGGTGGTGGGGGGGGGGTCGGAGAAAGAGAGCGGGAGAGAGACATCATCCACGCTGCAAGAGAGAGTGGGGGAGGGGGACAAAGATCGGGGGGACGGACATCAGACATTGGAGCGGAGGTGGGGGGGAATCCTCGGCGAGGCATCGGGGAGGGGGGAGACATCGGAGAAGGAGACTTCGGGGGGGAGACATCAGAGCGACATCGGATATCGGAGCAGGGAAGGCGCAGATGACATTGTTTCAAAGGTAGGTTTATTTATTTTTTTACGTTGTGAAATGTTATTTAATTTCATTTATTTACATTATTTTTGACTAATCCGGCTGTTTTCTCCAGGCGTGAATTGGAAGCCGTGGAAAAGCCCGCCCAGGTTAATTTGAAAATCGTTTTAACTACCTAACATGTAAGAAATAAAGTACCTTAACTACCTCAATGAGGTACATTTGCTTCTTTAAATATTGTCCCGCTGGCTTTAATTGCCAGCGGGAATTCCAGGTTTGGGAACGGCGGGCACACCCAGATGCGCCTTCGTGCGACGCGGAAGTCGGCGTCTTGGAGCCGGGTTCGTTTCCCTCTCCTCATTTCCCCGATTTTCACCGCCCCCCTCGCAACCGCACTTCCAAATTAAAATTGAGCCCATTATAACTACAGTATGTGTGTAATGTTGGCCGGGGGGGAGGAGGGCTCTTTCTAACACATTTCTTTTCACCAGAGAAGACCATGATTGTTCCTCTTCCACCACCTTTTTAAACCAAGTGGGCACAGAAAAATTATAAAAAGCAGGTTATAAGAAACTAGACAACCTGGAACAAGAAAACAAGAACCCAGTTCTGATGAAAGGTCATTGACCTGAACCTTAGCTCTGTTTCTCTCCACAGATGCTGCCTGACCTGCTGAGTGTTTCCAGCATTTTCTGTTTTTATTTCAGATTTCCAGCACCCGTGGTATTTTGCTTATGGAACAAGGGAAGGTCATTTGGCTTCCACAGATCAATCTGCTCTATAATCGTGGACTCTACCCCTTCTGTCTAATCTCCTGAGGAACTCTCTGAAAAGTAAAACTCCCTTATCTCCAAGCGCAATCAAGTAAACTCCACAATGTAAACCTACCCTCATGTTTCCACTGTTCAAGCCTTGCCTTCTGAACCCTCCATGGACAAAATCCCTCCCCTCAGCCTCAACAGCATTGCTCATGTTAGAAAGATGTGTTAGTGTTTTAAAGATCAGAAAATACACCCCAGAATTCTAATTGTTCAAACCCTTTACACCACCAGTTCCATGAATCACAGTGGAACCTGGTTTTATCTCCACTAACAACCTTAAGCTGACATGCTTAATGGGGGGAACTGTAGGTTTCTCTGGTAGAATGAGCTAGATGCGTCAAATGGCCTGCCTCATCTGTACTTATCTGTGTGACCTTTGTGGTTCAGTTGTTTATGGAATTTCTAAATCAAAATGTATGTGTCCACCTTACTGAGCATGCAGCATGAGTCTGTGCTGATGAAATCTCCAGTACTGCTGTTTAGTCCAATTTGTGAATCAGCTCCATCAGCATTACCCTACGTAACGGCATCATTCTGAATGGAAAGGTCAACATTTTTGCAGATAAAATAGCTTTCATGTGTTCCAACTGGCAAACACCAGGCCACCTTCTACATGGATACACAAAGTAATGTAAAACCCAGCAGATTGAAAAGCATTTGGGGTGGTGAGAGAAGATTCCAGAATCTGTAAGAGCTGCACACGGAAAGGACAAACAGATTTCTGATCTATTTCTGAAATAGGAAATGGAGAGCTAGCACGGAGTGAAACAAACATGGATGTGGGAGTTAAAAAAAAGAAACAGTTCAGTCAAATTACTCCATGGACTATAACCAGTGTTAACCCATTTATTTTTAAATGAAGGAACACGTCCGCTAATATAGCAAAGGTTAGACAAACTCATTATGCATGTGTACACTAGTATCCTACAGCATCATTTCAGGGCCTGTGTAAAATTCCACAGCTACATGACAGCACAAAGCGCGTTCCATCAGAACATAGTGAACTGCACTTCATTACTTGGTAAACTAAAATAGATGTAAAATATTACTAAGATATAGGTTCTTTCCAAATGTCTGAAATTAAGAAGCAGTTATGTTCATTGCTTTATATGCACAAAATTAATGAACTGATAAATAAAAGAATGGTGTTTGAAGTATGTAATAACTTTATTTTTTACTCTAAAGCTATGTATCTTTGTTATGTTCACAGAACTTGGCAGAAATGTCTGCTGAGTGTTGCAAGAAGCAGTCACTGGAAGGATCCTCCACAGAGTCCCACCCAGGGTGTCCTGTCATAGCAGCCACTTGGAAGCTGCCTCCACAATCCCCACAGACAGGGAACTCAAGGGAGCTCCAAATGGTTTGCCCAGTCAAACAATATACAACGTTGGCAGGACACTGTGCATTTGGGAGTGTTTCTCCACAATTTTCCTTCTGAAGAATATGACAAATTCATTTAACACACTTGTCATCTCCTAATCCTCCATTTCTAACCATCTTAATCATGAAAAGTACGATCTGGTCTTTAACATTTTGTCTACCTCTTACATATAGGAGGAAAAAACCATTGAATCCTCCTTTTTCTGTTTCCAGCAATCTACTGAACCCTCACACTATCTAATACTCATTTTAGTAGTCTCCAATCGAATCTTGTATCAGTTCTCACCTCAAGTGGCCCTCTCTGTGTGAATCTGTTTCTGTGATCCATTAATATTATCTTACTGAGTTTGTCTAACCTTTGCTATATTAGCAGACGTGTTCCTTCATTTAAAAATAAATGGGTTAACACTGGTTATAGTCCATGGAGTAATTTGACTGAACTGTTTCATTTTTTAACTCCCACATCCATGTTTGTTTCACTCCGTGCTAGCTCTCCATTGATCACAGAGTAATATTATATTACTCTGTGATCAATTACTTATTCTTGCAATAAAGAGCAGGGATTTCTGACCACCTTGTTCAGCCATTGTATCTGGGGTTTTGTTAAATGTCTGCTTTTTGCTCACAGGGCTACCTCATTTCCATATCCTTCCATTTTTTTCTTGTGTGGTTTCATTTTCTAAATCCTCTTCAGAGCTATTTTAGTGGCTGCTAAAGTTGTGTGATGCTACTTTTGGCCCCAGCCCCTAATCTAATATCAAATTTAACTCTCCAATGATTGTGGCAAATATGCAGCAATTCAGCCTTGTTGTGGGCCAGTACTTGTCCCTTTTAATCAGGCACAATCAAGGACACCAATGCAGCCTCAATCTATATTGATACATAACTTTCAAAGTCTGTTATTATATTCTCCTCCTTTGAATGGAGCTGAATCAAATAAACTGAAATCTTCATTGAAAGGCAGGTAGGTTTTCACTAGCTGCCACAGCTCAGAAGATAAGAAGGAAGGGAGCTGTGCACACAGCAGTTTTTAATAGAGAAACAAGTTAGTATATAGATTTGTGACCTTTTGTTTTCTTCCCTTCTAAGGGGTTAGATGATAACAGTTCTACTGTGAATTATATATTGTATAGTCACTTGTTTATTTAATAAATGAATTTAATAGTTTAAAACTTGAACAAGGTCTGATGTAATGTTCTACCACTTATTGAGGAGTGGAGACAGATTCTGTGGAGGCACTGGAATAATTCCAGTAGCTTAAAAATAACAGACCAGGTTTTGTGTTTGTTGTGTCAGGCATGTTACCAAACATTTTGCCTAGATAGTAATGCTAGTGAAGGCACTCTTGAAGGCATAGAGAGTTGGCATTCACTCATTGGAGTGATATAAAGACAAAAAAAATCTAAAATAAAGAAGGGTAGAAAAGACCCAAAAATAGAACATGGACATTAGATCTCAAATGTTCATCCACTTCCAGGTCACTGATCAGTTCTAAGGGCAAACTCAACAAGGCTGCACCCCTGGAGTGGAGCTTCAGTAGACAAACACAGGGGTGGGGAATCTGAGCTACAGGGTCATAGACGTCTCTCTGACTCGAACTTCCATCTAGTTCCAGGAATAAATCCTCAAAGAATTTGTCTATAGTGCACCCATAAATATTAAATCTAACATCACATCTGTTCTGGTGCTCTGTTATCTTGAGAAATAGTTTGTAATTACCTCTTAGGAATTGCTTGTACATTCACCTCTCCCTTCTGGTTGTCCCTGTGGACCACTTTCTCTGAACCATTGATATCCTTCAGGATTATCACATTGTGATTCTACACAACCTCTCTCCCTTGCCTGCACTCTCTTTAATCTGTTCACCTTGAGCTGCCATTAATTGCAGTTGCCAATTATTACTTTGCTGCAATTACTGTTACTAACTTCAACCCAGATTGATTCTGCCATCTCCACTTCTTCTGTTGTATCCATCACTTTGATAGTTGTTATGTCCTTCCTTTGATGATCTCATTCCTCCTTATAGTTTAGTAGAATTACAATTAGGAAAGATCTAGTTACAGGCATTTGAGGTGCATATTAAAGATGCAACAAATTTGCACTTCTGTTGGATATTTTAATGTGTTTAATGGCATTTTATGCTGGGTACCTTAGGAATGATTTAACAAATGTCTTTATAGAGTGACATAATAGCACATAAAATTATTGCACACCTCAAAATATGTTATATGCACATTACATATACTATATTCCCACTTTATCACAAATGCTTTACCTCAGCATACAAGAGTATTCATCTTCCAGGGAATTTCTGGCCTCCATTCAGTGGCACCCAGCTCCACACAGACAATCTACATGGGCAAGCAGAGGGCACAATCCTACATCCAATTGCTCCTTGAGAATGTGCCTTCCGATGCCAGTCTATCGTACTACGGTTGCTTACCTTGCCTTCTGAAGGCACTGATTCTTGCTAGGATACAGCTCCACCGCTGTTGGCAGCCCTCCAGTACCTCATCCAACTGGCAATTGGGGAGAGCCCAACCAATGAGGTCTGTGGGTTTCTCAGTTGTGGAGCACATCACGACTGAGCTCGATTCTGTTCTCACCAACACTCTTTACCTGGTGAGCAATCAAGAATTTCCCACTCTCTTTAGCTCATTTATGCTGCGACTAACAGCACTAAAGTGGACCTGATGGCTTACATCCGAGGGTCTTGAGGGAAGTGGCAGTAGGGATTGTGGATGCTTTGGTAATAATTTTCCAAAATTCTCTGGACTCGGCAAAGGTCCCAGCAGATTGGAAAACTGCTAATGTAACACCCTTATTTAAAAAGGGTAGTAGGCAGAAGGCTGGAAATTATAGACCAGTTAGCCTAACATCTGTGGTGGGTAAAATTTTGGAATCTATTATTAAGGAGACAGCAGCGGAACATTTGGATAAACATAATTTAATAGGACAAAGTCAGCATGACTTTATGAAGGGGAAATCACGTCTGACAAATTTGCTTGAGTTCTTTGAGGACATAACGTGCAGGGTGGATAAAGGGGAACCAGTGGACGTAGTATATTTAGACTTCCAGAAGGCATTCGACAAGGTGCCACATAAAAGATTATTGCTCAAGATAAAGAATCACTGGATTGGGGGTAATATTCTGGCATGGGTGGAGGATTGGTTATCTAACAGGAAGCAGAGAGTTGGGATAAACGGTTCATTCTCGGACTGGCAACCAGTAGCCAATGGTGTTCCGCAGGGGTCGGTGCTGGGTCCCCAACTCTTTACAATCTATATTAACGATTTGGAGGAGGGGACCGAGTGTAACATATCAAAGTTTGCAGATGATACAAAGATGGGAGGGAAAGTGGAGAGTGAGGAGGACATAAAAAACCTACAGGGGGATATAGACAGGCTGGGTGAGTGGGCGGAGATTTGGCAGATGCAATACAATATTGGAAAATGTGATGTTATGCACTTTGGCAGGAAAAATCAGAGAGCAAGTTATTATCTTAAAGGCGAGAAACTGGAAAGTACTGCAGTACAAAGGGATCTGGGGGTCCTAGTGCAAGAAGATCAAAAAGTTAGTATGCAGGTGCAGCAGGTGATCAAGAAGGCCAACGGAATGTTGGCTTTTATTGCTCAGGGGATAGAATATAAAAACAGGGAGGTATTGCTGCAGTTATATAAGGTATTGGTGAGACTGCACCTGGAATACTGCATACAGTTTTGGTCTCCATACTTAAGAAAAGACATACTTGCTCTCGAGGCAGTACAAAGAAGGTTCACTCAGTTAATCCCGGGGATGAGGGGGCGGACATATGAGGAGAGGTTGAGTAGATTGGGACTCTACTCATTGGAGTTCAGAAGAATGAGAGGCGATCTTATTGAAACATATAAGATTGTGAAGGGGCTTGATCGGGTGGATGCGGTAAGGATGTTCCCAAGGATGGGTGAAACTAGAACTAGGGGGCATAATCTTAGAATAAGGGGCTGCTCTTTCAAAACTGAGATTAGGAGAAACTTCTTCACTCAGAGGGTAGTAGGTCTGTGGAATTTGCTGCTCCAGGAAGCTGTGGAAGCTACATCATTAAATAAATTTAAAACGGAAATCGACAGTTTCCTAGAAGTAAAGGGAATTAGGGGTTACGGGGAGCGGGCAGGAAATTGGACATGAATTTAGATTTGAGGTTAGGATCAGATCAGCCATGATCTTATTGAATGGCGGAGCAGGCTCGAGGGGCCGATTGGCCTACTCTTGCTCCTATTTCTTATGTTCTTATGTTTTCTTATGTTGTCCCAGCTGAGATCAACTAGCTCAGCAGAGATTGGGATCTTATGATGTTTATTGCATCAGTATTACTATTCACTGACCAATTCCCTATTCACCTTATCAAAACCATCATAATTTTGAACTCTTATCAGTCTCAAAAGGTCCTTATTTGATTAACCTTGATCAGAAGTTTTAATTGTTAACTCTCTTTCAGAAAAGGTATAATTTGGGGACCATTCCTTCCAAACTTATTGGTTTACTGGAGAGGGGTCAGAGAAGAATGACAAAGTTGATTCTGGGATTTGGGGCTCCAAATGATGAGAAGGAACTTACAAACTGAAAGTGTTTTCATTGAAGAGATTGACAGGAAACATGATCTAAGTTTTTAAAACAGTGAAGGGCAATGATAATGTAAATAACATCAAAGTAAACAGGTTATTTAACTTGCACTGTTAATGCTGAACTAGAGGATCTCTCCCCCTGCGGAATGGTGGATGTGTGGAGTACACTCCCAGCTAAAGTCACCAGTGTTGCATCGAGTAACACCTTTGAAAAAGAACTGGATGTATATTTGATTAGGAATGGGATTATAAAGGATTGGTTCACAGTTATGTGGTTCCTGAGCTTCTGGGATTATGGGAAAATTATGCCAAGGAAAGCAACTTTCCAAGTACAACTAATGTAGGTTGTAAGGTTGGGTAGATATGCTGGAGTTTTCCTTGATTTACCTTTGGGGGTAGAGCGAGACTTTGCAAAGCAGATTAAACAGGTATGGTAGAGTCCATGAAAGAGTAGGTTGTACATGGTCGGTGGAAGGAATAGGCTTTTCCATAGAACCACAGAGGTTTACCACACAGGCAGAGGCCACTGCCCCACTCGTTCACCATAGCCATGTATCTATGTCTGTTTCAAATATTTATCCACTTTTCCCTTAAAGATAAATTGGTCTCTACCTCAACCATTCCCTGTGGCAAAGCATTCCATGCTCTAACAATTCTCTATGTAAACAACTTTCTTCTAACCTCACAGCTTCATAGGCTGAATTACTTCTTCTTTTATTAGTACTCTCCTCTCCTCACTTGAAGGTATTAACTTGGAGTGGGATACAATTCCAAGGACACGTCCAGCAATACATTTGCACATTAATCCATTTTTCTTATTCCATGCTTTACACAATTGCACTCAGTGTTTCTGGACAAGGAAGGGGGGAAATAAGGTCGGGCTTTCTCTCCTGGTTGCTGTTTCCTCCTTGAAAATGTGTGTGCTTGTGTGTGTGGACATTGAGTGAACATAAGGTCAGGCTTGGTTGAAAACTGTCGAGGTTCGCACATAAAGAATGGCCACTTGGGCCATAGAGCCTCTAGTATCCGGTAAAGTCAGCACCTTCAAATCACGCAGGGAGAACATTTGGGGAAAAAAAATTTCAATAAGCAGTGTGCTAATAAGAAGGTAGTTCTGCTGCATGAGCCCTTAGCCTGCAGGGGACGTGAGCCCACGTCTGTCTTGCTACAGATTCACCTGCTGGGAGCCAAAGATATCTCGAATGAATATGGAACATGCAAACACAAGACCACAAGACATGATCGATAACATCAGGAGCTCTAGGCTGTGCAACATAAACAGCATATTCAATAGGAGCAATAACTTACAGCTGGGTCCCGGCACTGCCCCACATCAGTGTGTAAATCCATATTTCCAGGTGAATATTGACCTTCAACCATGGAGATAATTTTAGAACTTACTGTAAGCCCATGAGATACGGTGCATTTAACCTGAAATAATCTTCCATTATATGCTGCTCCTTCAATCTCCTAAACTCATTTTCAGCCAATAAACTTTCATACTCTGTTGGAACATTGAATTCCCAAGGTATTGATGTTGGGATCCATATCGCCATAGCCTGAGCCTTACACCCCCATCCCATGTCTCGCCAGGCCATTTCACGAGTGATTTCACCCAGACTGCTGCCCCGCATGTTCACATTGTTCCAGTTGAAACAACATCACTTTCTCCCTCCATGGGGCTAAAAAGCCATGGAGAGGGTGGGTGCATATCTCAGCATGTCCAAGTCCTGGCCTAATTTCTGGCCTTTCTGGCACACTCCCACTGGAGTTATGGCAGAAGGGCGTTGGATGGGCTGTATCCATATGTTTATTTTGTTTTTTAAAAAGGTTATAATTGTCTTTTAATCATATTTTATGAATCACAAAAGTCACTCCTTGTCCCCAAGGCCTACTGTGGTCCTTTCTGTACAGATGAGTTATTACAAGGATAGAAGAGCACAGAATCCCTCTCTCAGTAAATAGTTTGTTTAAAGCAGCACTGCTTTCATGAAAATAAAATTGAAAACCATTTATTTTTGGATTGAGTACAGAGAAGAGTCAAGGGGAGCCGAGCAACATTTTCAGCATGATGGTGTCACGTGTAGATGATGTGTGATTTCGAAGTCAATGCTGGCGAAAGACAGTACAAATGTTGAATGGTTTTCTATGGAAATGGAGCCTCTTTCATGCAACATTTGATGTATGAGGATTAGGGATTACTTGCCAGGATTTCCCTCTGAAATGGAGGAAAACCTCATTGAATTACGAGAACGAGCATAGTGGTCTTTTCTTTAAATCGGCTTCACCTGGCTGACGATTCACCTTACTGAGTACAACCAGCCCTTCCAACGCTTCCACTGTGGCTGAAGTGCACCAGACAGGCGGCCGATCTTCACAATGAGGTGCACTACACACTGCGTTGCCAGTGTCCAGCAAACCCTCATAGCCACATCCCCACTAAGACCCCGAGGGCCACACAAGCATCAATCCAGGCCCTGCCAATGATCAATGACTGGTGTTAACTAAATCTAGAGAATTGTTCCAAGTTTCCAGTGTATGTATCTTCAGACAACACTGAATATATATCATCACCCAAGAAACCATGTAAACTTTGATCAGTTCAATAAAAAAACTGAAAAGGTAGTATGTATGAGTTATATGAAAATAAACCTATTATAAATTGGATGTTAAAGGCATTTAGGGACTCTTCATCATCATCATAAATTTCACACGGTGTAAGAGTTGACTTTTATGTATGAATTATGTGCTCATTAAGGTGAAGAATGTTGGTTCTGGGGATTGCAATACTTTCCACTTCAGGCATACAACGTCCACATCTCACTCCCAGATCAACTATAGCACAGTTAGAAGCAGCATAAAGCTCCACTCCTTATGTAAAATAGAAGTGATTAAAGCATTCATCATCTCCTTCTTCCTCCCTCACTGTGGCAAAAGATGTCTTGCATTTGGTAAAGTGCCATATCGTGTCTCTCAAAAAGCTTCACATACAATGGATTAGTTTGAAGTGCAGTGAATGCTGTTACATAAGCAAACACGGCAGCCGCTTGGCACACGCCAAGCAATGAGATAAATGACTTGTTCATCTATTTTTGGTGATGTTGGTTGAGAGAGGAATGTTGACCAGGATACTGAGATCTTTAATATCCACATTAATAGTCAGATGGGGCTTCACCCAAAGGGAGCAGCACTCCCTCAGTACTACAGTTCTCCCAGCTATGTGTCTTAATGCGAATGTCAGAAGTACAACCACACTGCAACAGTGTGACATTTTCATTGCCCACACCAGCAATCATTTTGCTCTCTCTGAGTTAGATTACTTTTTTTCAATTCATTCATGGGATGTGGGCATCACTAGCAAGGGCTAGCATTTATTGCCCATCCATAATTGCCCGTGAGAAGGTGGTGGTGAGCTGCCTTTTTGAACCGCTGCAGTCCTTGTGATGAAGGTACTCCCACAATGCTGTTAGGTAGGAAGTTCCAAGATTTTAACCCAACGACAATGAAGGAACGGCGATATATTTCCAAGTCAGGATGATGTGTGACTTGGATGGGAATGTACAGGTGGTGGTGTTCCCCTGCGCCTGCTGCCCTTGTCCTTCTAGGTGGTAGAGGTCACGAGCTTGGGAGGTGCTATCAAAGATGCCTTGGTGAGTTGCCGCACTGCATCTTGTAGATGGTACACACTGCAGCCGCGGTGTATCAGTGGTGGAGGGAGTGAAATTTTAAGGTGGTGGATGGGGTGCCAATCAAGCGGGCTGCTTTGTCCTGGATGGTGTCGTGCTTCTTCAGTGTTGTTGAAGCTGCACTCATCCAGGTAAGTGGAGAGTATTCCAACACACCCCTGACTTGTGCCTTGTAGATGGTGGAAAGGCTTTGGGGAGTCAGGAGGTGAGTCACTCGCCATAGAATACCCAGCCTCTTACCTGCTCTTGTAACCACAGTATTTATGTGGCTGGTCCAGTTAAGTTTCTGGTCAATGGTGACCCCCAGGATGTTGATGGTAATGCTGTTGAATGTCAAAGGCGAAGGTGGTTAGACCCCCTCTTGTTGGAGATTGTCATTGCCTGGCAGTTGTCTGGCATGAATGCTACTTGTCATTTATCAGCCCAAGCCTGGATGTTGTCTAGGTCTTGCTGCATTGAGGCACGGACGGCTTCATTATCTGAGGAATTGAGAATAGAGCTCCACACCATGCAATTATCAGCGAACATTCCCACTTCTGACCTTATGATGGAGGGAAGGTCATTGATGAAGCAGCTGAAGATGGTTGGGCCTAGGACACTGCCCTGAGGAACTCCTGCAGCGATGTCCTGGGGCTGAGATGATTGACCTCCAACAACCACTACCATCTTCCTTTGTGCTAGGTATGACACCATCCACTGGAGAGTTTCCCCCGATTCCCAATGACTTCAATTTTACTAGGGCTCCTTGGTGCCACACTCGGTCAAATGCTGCTTTGATGTCAAGGGCAGTCACTCTCACCTCACCTTTGGAATTCAGCTCTTTTGTCCATGTTTGGCCCAAGACTGTAATGAGGTTTGGAGCCGAGTGGTCCTGGCGGAACCCAAACTGAGCATTGGTGAGCAGGTTATTGGTGAATAAGTGCCACTTGATAGTACTGTCAATGACACCTGCCGTCATTTTGCTGAGTAGACTGAGTACTTTGAAAGTAGACTGATGGGGCTGTAATTGGCCAGATTGGATTTGTCCTGCCTTTTGTGGACAGGACACACCTGGGCAATTTTCCACTTTGTCGGGTAGATGCCAGTGTTGTAGCTGTACTGGAACAGCTTGGCTAGAGGCGCAGCTAGTTCTGGAGCACAAGTCTTCAGCACTACAGCCGGGATGTTGTCGGGGCCCATAGCCTTTGCTATATACAGTGCACTCAGCTATTTCTTGATATCACATGGAGTGATTCGACTTGGCTGAAGACTGGCTTCTGTGATGGTGGGGATATCGGGAGGAGGCCGAGATGAATCATCTACTCAGCACTTCTGGCTGAAGATTGTTGCAAACGCTTCAGCCTTGTCTTTTGCACTCACGTGCTGGACTCTGCTTTCATTGAGAATGGGAATGTTTACAGAGCCTCCTCCTCCCGTTAGTTGTTTAATTGTCCACCACCATTCACGAATGGATGTGGCAGGACTGCAGAGCTTTGATCTGATTTGTTGGTTGTGGGATCGCTTGGCTCTGTCTATAGCATGTTGCTTCCGCTGTTTAGCATGCATGTAGTCCTATGTTGTAGCTTCACCAGGTTGGCACCTCATTTTTAGGTATGCCTGGTGCATCTCCTGGCATGCTCTTCTACATTCCTCATTGAACCAGGGTTGATCCCCTGGCTTGATGGCAATGGTAGAGTGAGGGAGATGCCAGGCCATGAGGTTACAGGTTGTGGTGGAATACAATTCTGTTGCTGCTGATGGCCCACAGCACCTCATGGATGCCCAGTTTTGAGCTGCTAGATCTGTTCTGAATCTATCCCATTTAGCACGGTGGTAGCGCCACACAACACGTTGGATGGTGTCCTCAGTGTGAAGATGGGAATTCGTCTCCACAAGGACTGTGCGGTGGTTACTCCTACCAATACTGTCATGGACAGATGCATCTGCGACAGGTAGATTGGTGAGGACGAGGTCAAGTAGGTTTTTCCCTCGTGTTGGTTCTCCCACCACCTGCCGCAGGCCCAGTCTGGCAGCAATATCCTTCAGCGCTCAGCCAGCTATGGTGCTACTGAGCCACTCTTGGTGATGGACATTGAAGTCCCCCACCCAGAGTACATTCTGCTACCCTCAGTGCTTCCTTGAAGTGGTGCTCAACATGGAGGAGTACTGATTCATCAGCTGAGGGAGGGCGGTCGGTGGTAATCAGCAGGAGGTTTCCTTGCCCACAAGACCTGATGCTATGAGACTTCATGGGGTCCAGAGTCAATGTTGAGGACTCCAAGAATCACTCCCTCCTGACTGTATTCTACTGTCTGGTGGGTCTGTCCTGCCGGTGGGACAGGACACACCAGGGATGGTGTTGGAGGAGTCTGGGACGTTGGCTGAAAGGTATGATTCTGTGAGTATGGCTATTTCAGGCTGTTGCTTGACTAGTCTGTGGGACAGCTCTCCCAATTTTGGTAAGGCCCCAGATGTTAGTGAGGAGGACTTTGCAGGGTCGGTTGGGCTTGGTTTGCCTTTGTCATGTCTGGTGCCTAGTGGTTCGATGCCGGGTTTTATTCTTATTATGTCTTTTTGTAACGGGATTGTACAACTGAGTGGCTTGCTAGGCCATTTCAGAGGGCCATTAAGAATCAACCACACTGCTGTGGGTCTGGAGTCACATATAGGCCAGACCGGGTAAGGATGGCTGGTTTCCTTCCAGATGGGTTTTTATGATAATCCGGTAGTTTCACGGTCACTATTACTGACACTAGATTTTATTTTAATTAACTGAATTTAAATTCCCCAGCTACTGTGGCAGGATTTGATCTCATGTCTGTAGGTTATTCATCCAGGCCTCTGGATTATTAGTCCAATAACATAACCACTATGCTACCGTACCCATTACTATTTACTAATCTGTGCTGATCTTTGGGTCATTTGTGCTTTCACCCTAATCACATTAAAAACTATTGTAAGACTGCTCAAAGTTAATTTCACAAATAACAATATAAAGAGTTGGTAATATGTAGCAGGGTAATCACCATCTGAAGTAGGTTGTTATTTTAGATACGACCCTTCACCAGCCATCTTTCTCTTTCAGTTGCTGACTGACCCGATGTCCCTTTCTGGCATTTTCTGTTTATATTTCAGACTTCCACCATACAAGATTTTTCTTTTTCTCTCAGTTATTTCATGTTGGAACCTTGCAGACAGCAGATAGAGAGGAGTTCTTCATTGCAATTGTCTGCATTAGGTTCAAAACCTGATGCCAAGAGATAAAAAGACCAACTGGCACCACGCAGTCACAGCACATCCACTAGTCAGCACAGTGCAGTCTGTTTACTATGGTTTTTTCCCGTGTTTAGGTGAGTTAATATATTGCAGATCTGAGATACAATTATTGAAGCCTAACCTCCTTCAGTAATCATAATTGAGTTTTATTATAGAATATAAGGAAATGCTACCTCTCTCTGCTGCAAGAACCTTTCCATATAAAGATAAAACAGTGAATGAGCAATGGGAGGCCTTCAAAGAGGAGATAGTTCAGGTACAGACTAAACACATTCCAATGAGGGGGAAAGGAAGGGCATCAAAAACTAAAGCTCCCTGGATGACTAAAGATATGGAGATTAAAATGGAATAGAAAAAGGAGGCTTATGATAAATGTTGGGTTCATAATTCAGTCGACAACCAACCTGAAAATAAAAAGTACAGGAAAGAACTGAAAAAGGAAATAAGAGGGGCAAAGAGAGTGTATGAGAATAGATTAGTGGGTAATATAAAAAGGAATCCAGAAGTCTTTTTATAAACATATAAATAGTAAAAGTGTAGTCAAAGGATGGGTGGAGCCGATTAAGGACCAAAAAGGAGATCTTCTTGCAGAGGCAGAGAGTATGGCTGAGGTACTAAATGAGTATTTGGCATCAGTAAAGGAGGAGGTAGGAGGGAAATTGGATAGGATAAAAACAGATAAAGAGGAGGTACTAAAAAGGTTGGCAGTGCTCAATGTAGAAAAGTCACCGGTCCGGATGGGATGCATCCTAGGTTTCAGAGGGAAGTAAGAATGGAAATTGCGGAGGCTCTGGCCACAATCTTCCAATCCTCCTTAGATATGGGAGTGATGCCAGACGACTGGAGGATTGCAAATGTTATACCCCTGTTTAAAAATGGGGAGAGGGATAAACCCGGCGACTACAGGCCAGTCAGCCTAACATCGGTGGTGGGGAAATATTCAGAGTCATTAATCCGGACAAAATTAATTGACACCTGGAAAAATATGGGTTAATAAATGAAAAATAGTGCTGAGTTTAATATTTAGAAATAATTTGGAGATTAGTATTTAAACAAGGCATTGAGTTTAGCAATGACAAAGATTACTCAGTTTCATTTTTATACATAGCACACAGTTCAGCACTTGCATATAGTCCCGAGTTTAGTACTTGCATGCATTACGGAATTCTATTGATTTAGGGACTAAATATATTGATTTAGGGACTAAAAGCAGGGCCAGGCTAAGGACTTAATCCTCCATTAAATCACTAAAAATGTTTGAGATGGTCCAGGTAGGAGATCTATTGATGGCTACCCAATGGCCTCTGCTGGAACGTGTACGCATCTTGACATCATCCATGGATAGCATAGGCTCAGCTATGGTGCCCTTGTTGGTATAATAGCCTACCAATATACACTGCCAGTGCTCATACCTAAGGAATGGTCATTTAAGTAAGTTACTGAATGGCAGCTAGCATCCATGGATCTAGCCCTGTGTGAGTTAATGGCCCATAAATCCCCTGACGCCATATTGCAGAGGTGTCCTCTCTCTCCGCCAGCGAAGACAGGGAGCAACTTCGCAAATACGCACGTGCACACTAAAACCCGGAAATCCAGAACTTGCTCCCATTGGTTTGCCGGGTCCGAATTAAAGGGCCACACCACACTACAATCAATAAAATCACCAAACATTCGGAAACTTGCCTATCTGCCCAGCTGGAATGAAGATACTTACGCCACCAAAAGGTACGCTGGAAAATACCAGCTCTGCACTACTTTTTAAAAGCGCGATGACTGCTAATGACTGTGAAACAACAAAAAATTAAATTTTAAAAATGTGGAATGTAAATATTACTCTTATTTTAATATTTTTTGATCATTAAAAAAATTTAAAAATTAAAAATTAAAAACTTTTTTTTAACTTTTAACTTCTGTAAGTTTCATTAAATTAAATCATTTGCTTGGCTTTTTATAACAAGATATGTTAAACTTTTATTTAAACTAACATACAGAAGTTAACTGTAAAGGAATGACCTCTAGTTTCCTGCTTGTGGGCCTGACTTCTCTTCCTGATAGATTCTGTGAGTGTGGCTTCCATTCCCACCGTCCCTATCGATAGGGAGGAACCTGCACTGATTGCACAGCACTGAACTTTTAAAAAATGGAAGAGGGAGCAAGTGGACGTCGGAGACCACGAGGTAAGTACTTTCGTGGTGTTTGTCCGCAGGATGTGCGGACAGCCTTGCCATGCCGGTCGGAGCAATTTCCGGCCCAATACTTTTAGAAGAGGAGGGGAGAAAGGGGAAAAAAAATTAACAAACCTCACAACCGCCACTATTACACTAAGGAACATATATATTTACGATTAGCCCCTGAAGAGTTAATCTTCTGCATTCTTTATGATGTTCCCATTATTACAAAAAGGGCAGCCAGTGTCCGAGCTTATTTATTTATTATTGTGTTTCTAAAACTGCATGGCTGAAATATAAAGTGCAGACTGCATCATCCATTAGTGCAGAATGGCCGTCTACAGACTGTCTTCATTATTTTTTCCTGACCTATGAACCCATTATCTGAAGTTAGCACCCCAATTTGTGACACTAATGAGGCAGTAGAGATCAGGAAATCCAGCGGAAATCAGTTCTGCCAGATTCCCACTGGCTTTATGTATATTTAGAGATAATTAGGCATATGATCATTCACATAAAAGTTAATAACACACAGCTCACTATTCTTTTCTTTTATTTTTATCCATCCCCATATAACTGTGCAACATCAACCAATTAGCAGAACTATCATCACATACATTCTCATGATTCACTTATTGCGCTCTCTGGCAGCGCTATCTCCAAAATGGAATTTTTGGTTGCATTGCACAACAAGCAGGTTTGAAAGTAATGAAGACAATCTGTAGAATGCAATTCTACACTAATGGACTATGCGGTGTGCAGAGGGCATGGCTGAGGTACTAAATGAATACTTCATATCTTCACTAGAGAAGAGGATGCTGCCATTGTAGCAGTAAAGGAGGGGTTGGATTGATGTTGGATTGGATAAAAACAGATAAAGAGGAGGTACTTAAAAGATTGGCAGTACTCAAAGTAGAAAAGTCACCCGGTCCGGATGGGATGCATCCTAGGTTACTGAGAGAAGCAAGGATGGAAATTGCAGAGGCTCTGGCCACAATCTTCCAATCATCCTTAGATATGGGGATGGCACTAGAGGATTGCAAAATGTTACATCTCTGTTCAAAAAAGGGGAAAGGGATAAAGCCAGCAATTACAGGCCAGTCAGCCTAACGTCGGTGGTGGGGAAACTTTTGGAGACAATAATCCGGGACAAAATAAATTGGCACTTGGAAAGCTATGGGTTAATAAATGAAAGTCAGCACAGATTTGTTAGCGAAAATCAGTCGCTAAATTGGGCCATTAGCGCCTGTTGTTTCGGCGCTACACAGCCTCTCGAGGTGCCAAGATGGTGTCTCGGCTGCGCACGCATGTTTCCAGCGTGATGTGCGCTGGACGCCATCTTGGGATAGGAGTTAGCGCATGCGCCTATACCGAATGCCGGAAGCATGTAAAGTAGAGAGAAAATGCATGCAATCAGTGTGCAACGCTGATTTAAAGTCACATACACCATTTTGGAACTTAATGCTCAACTCAACAAACAGTTTTAACCATGCAGACCTGATCGTATCTTACAGTGCCTGGAGGACCCCCTAGCAGCGCTATTTAAAGGGACCATGCAGGTGTTGCAGGTTTATTTGCTGGATTATTGCTTCTGGCTGCTGGTGAAATGGAAAGCGTTTTTTGAAGCTCCCTATACTTATTGAGAGTTCCGAGAGTACATTTGAGAGTGGTTTGGCAGGTACTGCCTTACGGGTCGGAAAGTTATAATCATGGTTGAAAAACATTCCTGGCAACCATGGGTGGACTGCTAGGGCTCCCACTGGGCATTGAGCACGACTGGGAGCATGCAGAGAGGCCACGCATAGCAGGTCAAGCTGCGAGGAGAGGGGCGAGGCGGAGGCTCAGGGTACTGAGCAGGAGGCCATATCCAATGAGGGCCTTCGGGGACCAATTCTCTTACCTCAACATGACCGAGGAGGATTGCATCCGATGCCTGAGGTTCACCAAGGAAGCCGTGACCAAGATCTGTCAGCTGGTACGGCCACAACTGCAGCCTCAGAGCAGGGCGAGGACAGCATTGCCTGTGGCTGTGAAGGTCACTGTGTGCTTAATTTCTACGGCTCAGGATCATTTAAGGTCTCTGCTGGCGACATGTGCAACACCTCGCAGTATGCAGTGCACTGCTGCATAAGGGAGGTCACAGACGCACCGTATGAGATGAGGAACAGGTTCATCACCTTCCCTCTTGACAGAGACAAGCGGATCGAGTGAGCACAGGGGTTTGCTCGCATTGCTGGCTTCCCCATGATGCAGGGTGCCATTGACTGCACGCACATTGCCCTGCGTGCCCCGCATATCAACTCGGCCGTCTTCGTCAACCAAAAGGCCTTCCACTCCCTGAACCACATGCATCGAATCATGGAGGTCGATGCTCGCTACCCTGGGAGCAGTCACAACGCCTTCATCATGCGGCAGTCCAACGTGCCAGCTATCTTACACCCACATCGTCAAGTCAAAGGCTGGCTACTAGGTGGCAAGGGCTATCCCCTCATGCCGTGGCTCGTGACTCTGTTCAGGAACCCACGCACAAGTGCCCAGCAGGCCTATAATGAGAGCCATGCTGCCACACGCAACATCGTGGAGCACACCATAGGCCTCCTCAAACAACGCTTCCACTGCCTGGACCGGTCTGGAGGAGCCCTGCAGTACTCCCCTGAGTGGGTGGGCAGATTCATGGTGATATGCTGCATGCTGCACAACCTCGCCATCATGAGGGACCAGCCTTTGCCACCGATGATCGGAGAAGACCCTGAGCCAGAGGTGGAGGACGAGGAGGCTGAGGAGAAAGAGGCTGAAGAGGAGGAGGAAGAGGCTGAGGAGGAGGAGGGGGAGGAGCCGGAACAGGATGTGGAGGAGGGCCAATTTCAATGGGATGAGAACAGATCTGGCCCGGGTCAATTGGAATCAAAGATGGGCAGGCAAAACTGTAATTGAACAATGGGCAGCCTTTAAAGAGGAGATGGATCGGGTACAGTCTAGGTACATTCCCACGAGGGGGAAAGGTAGGACAACTAAAGCCAGAGCTCCCTAGATGACAAAAGAGATAGAGAGTAAGATGAAACAGAAAAAAGGGGCGTATGACTGATGTTAGGTTGATAAAACAAGTGAGAACCAGGCAGAATATAGAAAGTTCAGAGGGGAAGTGAAAAAGGAAATAAGAGGGGCGAAGAAAGAGTATGAGAATAGACTGGTGGCAAACAAAAAAGAGAATCCAAAAGTCTTTCACAAGCATGTAAACAGTAAATGGGTAGTAAAAGGATGGGTGGGGCCAATTAGGAACCATAAAGGAGATCTACTCATGGAGGCAGTGGGGGTGGCTGAGGTACTAAGTGAGTATTTGTATCAGTCTTTATCAAGGAAGTAGCTGCTGTCACAGTCTCTGTAAAGGAAGATATAGTTGAGATACTGGATGGGCTAAAAATTGATAAAGAAGAGGTACTTGAAAGGCGAGCTGTACTTAAAGTAGAGAAGTCACCCGGTCCGGGTTGCTGAGGGAAGTAAGGGTGGAAATTGAGGAGGTACTGGCCGTAATCTTCCAAACATCCGTAGATACAGGGGTGGTACCAGAGGACTGGAGAATTGCAAATGTTACAAAAAAGGGTGTAAGGATAAACCCAGCAACTATAGGCCAGTCAGTTTAACCTCAGTGGTGGGGAAACTTTTGGAAATGATAATCCAGGACAGAATTAACAGTCACTTGGAAGTTGGTGGATTGATTAGGGAAATCCAGAATGGATTTGTTAAAGGCAAATCGTGTTTAACTAACCTGATACAGTTTTTTGATGAGCTAACAGATGAGGGCAATGCAGTTGATGTGGTGTATATGAACTTTCAAAAGGCATTTGATGAAGTGCCGCACGGTAGACTTATCATCAAGATTGCAGCCCATGGAATAAAGGGGGTAGTAGCAACATGGTTACAGAATTGGCTAAGGGACAGGAAACAGAGAGTAGTGATGAACAGCTGTTTTTCAGACTGGAGGGAGGTGTACAGTGGTGCTCCCCAGGGGTCAGTGCTGGGACCACTGCTTTTCTTGATATATATTAATGACTTGGACTTGGTGTACAGGGCACAATTTCAAAATTTGCAGATGACACAAACTTGGAAGAGTAGTAAACAGTGAGGAGGATAGTGATAGACTTCAAGAGGATATAAACAGGCTGGTGGCATGGACGGACACGTGGTAGATGAAATTTAACGCAGAAAAATGCGAAGTGACACATTTCGGTAGGAAGAACAAGGAGAGGCAATATAAACTAGAGGGCACAATTCTAAAAGGGTTACAGGAACAGACAGATCTGGAGGTATTTCTGCAAAAAACGTAGAAGATGGCAGGGCTGGTTGAGAAATCGGTTAAAAAAGCATACGGGATCCTGGGCTTTATAAATAGAGACATAGAGTACAAAAGTATGGAAGTCATGATGAACCTTTATAAAACACTGGTTTGCCACAACTGGAGTATTGTGTCCAGTTCTGGGCACCGCACTTCAGGAAAGATGTGAAGGCCTTAGAGAGGGTTCAGAAGAGATTTAATAGAATGATTCCAGAGATGAGGGACTTTAGTTACGTGGGTAGACTGAAGAAGCTGGGGTTGTTCTCCTTGGAACAGAGACGATTGAGAGGAGATTTGATAGAGGTATTCAAAATCATGAGGGGTCTAGGCAGAGTAGATAGAGAGAAACTGTTCCCATTGGCGGAAGGGTCAAGGACCAGAGGGCATAGATTTAAGGTGATTGACAATAGAACCAAAGGTGATATGAGGAAAAACTTTTTTACACAGCAAGCGATTAAGATCTGGAATGCACTGCCTGAGGGGATGCTGGAGACAGATTCAATCATGGCCTTCAAAACAGAACTGGATAAGTACTTGAAAGGAAAAAATTTGCAGGGCTACCCCCGGGAAAGGGCGGGGGAGTGGGACTAGCTGGATTGCTCTTGCATAGAGCCGGCGTGAACTCGATGGGCCAAATGGCCTCCTTTTGTGCTGTAACCTTTCTATGATTCTAATCTTTTGTAAGACACAAGGGTGCAACAGGGACCACACACCTTGTCTGCAAGTGCTCTGTGTGCTCGCCTGATCCGTGCCCGCTATCAATAATATCAACTATATCCCCAACTCACCAACAGTCCTACACTCCCCACCTTTCTGCTCCCACAAGACAATCAAATCGCCCTCCATCTGATTGCACATTAGTTTCCCCCTCAGCTCATCGCAATAAAAACCACCACCAAACGCAAATTCAAAGTCATATTTATCAATGAATGAATGAAATTATGGAAACAGAACAGAACTATTCACCCTTGTGCATTGCCTTAGTGCCTGTTGTTCGTGTGCCTTTACCTATCCTAGTGCTCCTGTGAGATGCTTCCCCAGTGACTGGAGCATGGATGATGGGAGGCTGCTGGCCTTCAATGGAGGAGCATGCAGATGGCCTTGGAGGACGACCTCGAGCAACTCTGGACCAGGAGGGCCCGGCTTCAGACTGTATCATCTCAGCATGGGCTGTAGCAGTCTGGCCTGGCTGGCTCAGAGGCAACAACAAGGGCACTGGCGGAGTGGCAGGGGTGGGAACAGGAATGCTGTCGTCCTTAGAGAGGCCATGATGTGGAGATGCCGGTGATGGACTAGGGTGGACAAATGTAAGGAGTCGCACAACACCAGGTTATAGTCCAACAGCTTTATTTGAAATCACAAGCTTTCGGAGCTTTGCTCCTTCGTCAGGTGAAGTGAAGAGTTGCATAAAGGCACAGCATATATAGTCAAAGAACAATGCCTGGTGATTACAGATAAGGGCAGTTAGAAAGATTATCTGTAATCACCAGGCATTGTTCTTTGTCTGTGTGCAACTCCTTACATTTGGTGTTGTGCAACTCCTTACATTTGTCCTTAGAGAGGACAGCAGGTCAGACTGCCATGGCACCACTGCCACTCTCCCGGGACAGTACCTCAGCAATCCTAGTGATCAGCTGGAGAACAGATTGCTGGAGTGCTGTGACGCCCTGGAAGCACCGTTCCACAGTGGTCCCCAGAGCCACGATAGCAGCAGTCTGAGCTTCCATTGCAGCAGTCTGAGCTTCCATTGCAGCAGTCTGAGCTTCCATTGCAGCAGTCTGAGCTTCCATTGCAGCAGTCTGAGCTTCCATTGCAGCTGTCTGAACAGCAGCCGTAGCTTGCAGACCTTTGATGACATCGGTTTGTGCTGCAATGGAAGCCGCGACATCGGCCATCAGAAACTGCATCACGGTGGGTTCCACAAGTGTGCTGATGGAGGTCACCACCCGTTCCATGTGGGAAAGGATGGGCTCCAAGCTCTGTGCAAAGCCCTGCGCCAAGTTGGAGCTGGACTCCTCCATGCCCCTTTACATTATGCACAGGCTTTCTGGCAGGATTTCCAGTGCCCCAAGCATTTGGTGGTGTACGCCCATCAGCTGTCTTCTGTAGCCTGGCCCATCGAAGTCCTCATCTGACTCCTCTGCAGCAGAACTAGTGAGTGACCTCACCTCCGGCGAGCTGGGACCTGCAGTATCTGTTCCCCACACCCCAGCTCCTGCACACCTCTGCCCGGTGTCTCACCCCTCCTCTAACCTCGCCTCTAAAGGACGCGCAGTGTCAGTCTCTGAGCTAGTGGAAGTGAGTGTCAGATCGAGTGTAGGTGTGGCTTCGGTGTCCCCCTCCTCCTCTTCGGATGGTGCTACCACATGTTCTTGGGTATCTGCAATGACAAAGGTTGAGTTGTGGAGTGGGGAGAGGATCAAGTAAGACGTGCGTGCCGACAGCATCTGCAGCAGTTGAGCAGAAAAGATTATGGGAGGAGGGAGATGTGGGAAAGGAGAAGGAGCATTAGATATGCAGAGACCCCCTTCATCGGGACCTTCAGTGCAGCATGTTGTCAGGGCTGCAGCGACGGCCCGCCCAATGATCCGAAGCACTGTCTCCTTTAGAGGGGTGTGGACATGTAAACGTCCCAGTCCACTCTCAGGTCTCTCCTGCTGCCAGCTGTTATGCGCCACTTTCTCCTGCAAGACAGAGGACAGTGTGTTAGTGAGTATCCTGCAAGGTGCGCATGTGATTTGCCAGTCCTGGTCGAATAGCTGCCAGTGTGTATGACCTGTGAGTGGTGGTTGTGTGACCTGCAAGTGTGGTACTATGTGCGGGTGAGGTGCAGCATGCCGAGTGCATCATTGTGTATGGATGGGCAGTGTTTGTTGGTGGGTGGGTGATGGTGGGTATGATGCGTGGAGCAGTGGTGCAGTTGGTTGGATGTGCCATTTGACACTTGCATTCACTCACCTTGACCACTCGTGTCAAATCATTGAACTTCTTTTGGCACTGCACACATGTGTGTGGTGCAATGCTCCTGGCATTCACTTACTGCGCCACAGCCTGCCAATGCCTGCGGAGCTGCAGTCTGGAGGGTCTCCTGCCACCCTGCGCGTACATGTTATCCCTCCTCTCGTCCATCCCTTCCACCAGGGCCTCCAGTGCATCATTGGAGAAGCGTGGGGCCCTCTCTCATGCCGGTCCTGCCATCCTTGTGGCCATCTTTCCCTCCTTCTAGTGGACAGTGCACGTCCCATTTAAAATGTGCACCTGCACCTTTAAGAGGTGCAGGCTGCTGATGATCTGCGCTGAGCACGCCCCATTTCCGGCTTCCTCAATCTCCGTGCAGCCTCTTAGCAGCGCAGGTAGCACTGGCTGCATGGAGATATCATGGCAACCAGCAGGCAGCATGAAATTCACCTGCTGCCTGCATAGGGGCCAGCAGGCATGGGTTAATAGCAGATCATGCTATCCGCGCCCCAAAATGGACCCTATCGAATTTCTCCCCCATTGTATTTGACTAACTTGATTGAGTGTTTTGATGAAGTAACAGAGAGGGTTGATGAGGGTAGTGCAGTTAATGTTGTGTATATGGATTTTGATAAAGTACCACATAATAGACTTGTTAGCAAAATTAAAGCCCATGGGATTAAAGGGAAGTGGAAGCATGGATACAAAATTGGCTAGGGGACAGAAAGCAGAGTGTAGTGGTGAATGGTTGTTTTTCAGACCGGGGGGAAGTATACAGTGGTGTTCCCCAGGAGTTAGAATTAGGACCATTTCTCTATTTGATATATATTAATGACCTGGACTTGGGTATAGAGGGTATCATTTCAAAGTTTGCAAATGACACAAAACTCAGAAATGTAGTAAACAATGTGAAGGATAGTAACAGACTTCAGGAGGACATAGATAGATTGGTGAAATGGGCAGACACATGGCAGATGGAATTTAACACAGAGAAGTGCGAAGTGATGTATTTTGGTAGGAAGAATGAGGAGAGGCAATATAAACTAAATGGTACAATTTTAAAGGGGGTGCAGGAACAGACAGACCTGGGGGTGCACATACACAAATCTTTGAAGGTAGCAAGACAAGTTGAAAAGACTGTTAAAAAAGCATATGGGATCCTGGGCTTTATTAATAGAGGCATAGAGTAGAAAAGCAAGGGAGTTATGCTAAACCTTTATAAAACACTGGTTAGGCCTCAGCTGGAGTACTGTGTTCAATTCTAGGCACCTTAAGGAAGGATATCAAGGCCTTAGAGAGGGTGGAGATAAGGTTTACTAGAATGGTACCAGGGATGAGGAACTTCAGTTATGTGAAGAAACTGGAGAAGCTGGGGTTGTTCTCCTGAGAACAGAGAAAGTTAAGGGGAGATTTGATAGAGGTGTTCAAAATCATGAACGGTTTTGATAGAGTAAATAGGAGAAACTTTTTCCTGTGGCATAAGGTTCAGTAACCAGAGGATACAGATTTAAGGTGATTGGAAAAGAGCCAGAGGTGACATGAGGAACATTTTTTTACGCAGCAAGTTGTTATGATCTGGAACGCACTGCCTGAAAGGGTGGTGGAAGCAGATTCAATAGTAACTTTCAAAAAGAAATTGGATAAATACGTGAAGGGAAAAAATTTACAGGATTTTGGGGAAAGAACAGGAGAATGGGACCAATTGGATAGCTCTTTCAAAGAGCTGGCACAGGCACGATGGGCCGAATGGCCTCCTCCTGTGCTGTACCTACTATGATGCTATGAATTGGAATGGCGCCCAGCAAAATGGAAACAAATTAAACTAGCATTCCTGCAAAGCATGCCTTCTGACTCACTGTGAGTAATGCCACAGGTGGTTCACTAGTACATAGAAATTATATTATTTACTTTGAAATAGATATGAGATACAGGATAAGAAATAGTTTGGAGTGTGTGATAAGACAAATTAAGGGGTTCCGGTGATGCAGTAAGCAGTGAAAGTGAACCTTGAGTGGTTTATTAACACATTCTGAACCTCAGGATGCATTGTATTTACTCTATGTATTACGCTCCAGTTATACTACACATTTTGCATCCATTTAAAGCAATTTCAGTCTGTACTTCAGTCCCTATGTGAATCCTTCAATGTCCATTACTCTTCAGAGTGAATCCACTGATCTTGTGTTCCTAGTGGAAAGCTGTGTCCCAAGGGAGAATCAACATGATAGTATTGTAGCCTTACCTCTGACCCCTGCTCTCTTTGAGCAGAGAATTTACCCTTTTATGTAACTCTCTTGTTAATTCTTGTAACTACCTGTCCATTATCCACTATGTAACTCTTTTCTATCAGTCCCTTACTGTCCCTCTAAGTCTGACAAATTTCCATTACTCTCCTTGTAAATCACTGCCACGTGCCCAGTATCTTTTATGTAGTACTCCGCCCTGTGTCCATAATTCTTTATGCAACTCTGCCACCTGTCAATTGCCTTGGCTCAGTCGTAGCCCTCTCACCGCTGAATCAGAACGGTCCAGGGCTCAAGCCCCACTCCAGACATTTGTGCACATAATCTAGGCTGCCATTTCAGCGCAGTACTGAGGGAGAGCTGCGTTGTCGAAGGTGCTGTTTTTCAGATAAGATGTTAAATCAAGGCCCGTCTGCCCTCTCAGGTGGATATAAAAGATCCCATGGCACTATTTTAAAAAGAGTTTTTCTGATATCCTGGCAAACATTTATCCCTCAACCAGAACAGATTGTCTGGTCACTTATTTCTTTGCTGATTTTGTGACCTTGCTACATTCAAATTTGATGCTGCGTTTTCCTGTATTATAACAGTGACAGCACTTCAAAGGTACTTCATTGGCTGTGAAATGCTTTGAGACATCCTGAGGTCATGAAAGGTGCTAGATAAATTTAGGTTCTTCTTCCTTTACATAATTCCCTGCCAAATATCAATTATCTTCACGTACCTTTCTGCCACCAGTCCATTACCCTCAATTAACGTTTTACCATCTGTCAATTAAGCTTTATGTAACCCTCGACTACCTGTTCATTATCCTCTATGTAACTCTTTGTTATCAGTCCATTATCCTATATTTAACTCTCTTCCGGCTGTCCATTACTCTCCATTACTGATTTCATAAGTCCCTGCAGTACATCTATTTTTTTAAATATGCCATCAGAGAACAAACCTGGAGTTGTTGCTTTGAAGGCTTTCTTCATATATTTGTAGACATGATAGACATGATAGACTTCATAGACATGATCGAAGTGGAATTGAAAATATTTTTAAAGAATAAATATAAAAAGAGAGGGCAGCAGTGGCTCCACTGACACACCTCAGTGGGTCAAAGATCAAGCACCACATTGCATTGTCAAACTCCATTTCACTTCATGGGCAAGTGTCACTCAGCTCAGTCACTAAATGCATCACTGCACAATCTCTTTCTCAGTCTCACTTTTTTTTGCATGCTATACCATGTTAATGAGCTGAATTTAGGAAGTTCCAATCCAGTTCCTGATGTTCATGATCCCAAAGCACTAAAGTGTTTGCAGTTCTCTATTAATTAGCCTGAACCCAAAGATCTTGCACTCAGAGAACATATTGTTAGAACAATGTAAGGGAGTTCCATGCTGCAACTAACATGTGTCATAGGGAAGCAGTGTATTGCAACTTATTTATGCCACACAGGAGAGCTTCAGTGCATCAGATTCGTGCCACATGGAAGTTTTGCATTTCAGTTTATACCATAGGAGAACTCTACACTGTCTGTAACTCTCATTGTATGGGAACTCTCGCATTATCCATATCATCAAAAGGGGAACTCTATACTGCATGTGACTCATGGTATAGGGGCACTCAGGCCTGTGAGTCATAGTGTAGAGGAGCTCTGTACTGCATGTGAGCCATAACATAGGGAAAATCTATACTGCAAATGAGCCATATCATAAGAGAGCTCTATTCTGTGTGTGATTCATACTATAGGACAGCTGTGTGCTAGATGTCACTCACATGATCAGGGTGCCGTGTGACATGTGACACATTACTTTTTTTTATTCGTTCATGGGATGTGGGTGTCGCTGGCAAGTCCAGCATTTATTGCCCATCCCTAATTGTCCTTGAGAAGGTGGTGGTGAGCCGCCTTCTTGAACCGCTGCAGTTCGTGTGATGGAAGTTCTCCCACAGTGCTATTAGGCAGGGGGTTCCAGGATTTTGACCCAGCAACGATGAAGGAACGGCGATATATTTCCAAGTCGGGATGGTGTGTGACTTGGAGAGGAACATGCAGGTGGTGTTGTTCCCATGTGCCTGCTGCCCTTGTCCTTCTAGGTGGTAGAGGTCACGGGTTTGGGAGGTGCTGTCAAAGAAGCCTTGGCGAGTTGCTGCAGTGCATTCTGTGGATGGTACACACTGCAGCCACAGTGCTCTGGTGGTGAAGGGAGTGAATGTTTAGGGTGATGGATGGGGTGCCAATCTAGCAGGCTGCTTTGTCCTGGATGGTGTTGAGCTTCTTGAGTGTTGTTGGAGCTGCACTCATCCAGGCAAGTGGAGAGTATTCCATCACACTCCTGACTTGTGCCTTGTAGATGGTGGAGAGGCTTTGGGGAGTCAGGAGGTGAGTCACTCGCCACAGAATACCCAGCCTCTGACCTGCTCTTGTAGCCACAGTATTTATGTGGCTGGTCGAGTTAAGTTTCTGGTCAATGTTGACCCCCAGGATGTTGATGGTGGGGGATTCAGCTATGGTAATGCTGTTGAATGTCAATGGGAGGTGGTTAGACTCTCTCTTGTTGGAGATGGTCATTGCCTGACACTTATCTGGCGCAAATGTTACTTGCCACTTATCAGTCCAATCCTGAATATTGTCCAGGTCTTGCTGTATGTGAGCACGGACTGCTTCATTATCTGAGGGGTTGCGAATGGAACTGAACACTGCGCAATCATCAGCGAACATCCCCATTTCTGACCTTATGATGGAGGGAAGGTCATTGATGAAGCAGCTGAAGATGGTTGGGCCGAGAACACTGCCCTGAGGAACTCCTGCAACAATGCCCTGGGGCTGAGATGATTGGCCTCCAACGACCACTACCATCTTCCTTTGTGCTAGGTATGACTCCAGCCACTGGAGAGTTTTCCCCCTGATTCCCCTTGACTTCAATTTTACTCGGGCTCCTTGGTGCCACACCCGGTCAAATGCTGCCTTGATGTCAAGGGCAGTCACTCTCATCTCACCTCTGGAATTCAGCTCTTTTGTCCATGTTTGGACCAAGGCTGTAATGGGGTCTGGAGCTGAGTGGTCCTGGCGGAACCCAAACTGAGCATCGGTGAGCAGGTTATTGGTGAGCAAGTGCCGCTTGATAGCACTGTCGACGACACCTTCCATCACTTTGCTGATGATTGAGAGTAGACTGATGGGGCGGCAATTGGCCGGATTGGATTGGTCCTGCTTTTTGTGGACAGGACATACCCGGGCAATTTTTCACATTGTTGGGTAGATGCCAGTGTTGTAGCTGTACTGGAAAAGTTTGGCAAGAGGTGTGGCTAGTTCTGGAGCACAAGTCTTCAGCACTACAGCTGGGATGTTGTCGGGGCCCATAGCCTTTGCTGTATCTAGTGCAATCAGCTGTTTCTTGATATCATGTGGAGTGATATCACATTGGCGGCAGGCGCACTGGAAGCATCAATGGCAGTGCTATCAATGGAGACGATTCCAACAGAAGCAGCAGAAGAGATGACATCAAAAGGCAGCAAAGTGAGCAGATGGTGGTGGAGCAGGCACGGGTGGTAGAGGAGGACAGTAGACAGCAGGAGAGCATACTTGGTAGAAGAGGGCAGTGGACAGTGGTGGAGCAGGCCAGGGGGTAGAAGGAAGCAGTAGATAGTGGGGACCAGGCCAGGAGTAGAAGAGGACAGAGGATGGTGGAAGACCTGGCCACGGGGTAGAAGAAGCCAATGGATGATTGGGGAGAAGACTGGACCACGATCGAAAGTGAACAGTAGAAAAATTAGTGAAGTAGCGCAGAGGGAATTTTAACCCCCAAGAATGGGTGGGTTGAGAGCGGGTGGGTAGTTAAAATATTTGATTTTTGGAGCGCGACTGCAAGCCGGCTCCAACTTCTGGGTTTAACGCTGGCACGTTTGGATGTTTGCAAGAAACCTATTTGCTGCAGTCGGGACCTTAATTAGTTCAGGCGGGCAGGTATTTATAGCATCAGTTAACATCCCTATGAGATGTTAAGTAGGTCTTTTTAAATTGAATTTGACTTAACTTTAAATTTAACGCCTCCAGCGCGGGATTCGAGGGGCTCGTGAAAAGGAGGTGGGAAGGGCCGGATCCATGAGGTGAGTGCCTTTATTGCACCACTTGTGGGCACGGAGGAGCAAGAATGTTTCCTCCAGGCCCAACAAGCTCACCAGGCCACTATCGGACCCCCTTGATCGGCTGACTCCCCGATCTCTGTGACCTCCCCCAATGTCCTCGACCTGGACCCCCTCCCCCGATGGCCGAGACACCTCCCGATGTCCAAGAACCCCCTCCCTACCTCCGACTCTCCTCCCTACCTCCAACTCTTCTCCTGACCTCCGACCTCCGACCTCTTCTCCGACCTCCGAGCTCTAATTCCTCTCCCAGCCCAATCAACTCCTGGCCCGCGTTCTTCACCCCGCTCCTCCACCAATGTCCTCCACGACCCACAATCTCTCCCTCCCTCTTCTCTGATCCACGGCTGCAGCCTATTACCAGAGGCCTTCTCACCCGACAGCCAGCCTGCCTCTCAATCTGGCTGGCTGGTTGTTGGGCGCGAAACCGGAAGTAGAATTTTTATCCTACAATTAAGGTCCTATGTCACATTCCGACCTGTTCACTTCACTTCCGGGTTTCACTCCCGAAAAACTCCCCCACTTGCTCTCTTCCCGGCTTCAAGTCAAAATCCAAGCCTGAGTCTTTGTGTATGGGGGTGGCAAAGGGAATAGATTAATGTTTGCTGTGGTTTGGACTTTCAATCTATGAGGTTTGCTATTTTTAGCATATGAGGGATTGGTTTTAGAAAGTGTGAGGGTGTTGGACTTTTAGTGAATGAGAAGCTTAGATTTTTAGTGCACTCCTGCTCCTCTTGGCCCACAAGGAACCTTTAAAACATTTTTTTTTAAATTAACTTACCTGGGCCTCCTGTGGCCAGGACCCTGCCTGTTGCCGGCTTTTGCTGGCGGACTTGAGACTGTGCAGGCTTAGAACAGGCATGCGTGTTCTGATGACACCAATGGCATGCGGCTTTGCCATTTAAATGAGGACCCCGCTCCTCTGTGTCAGGTGGCCTTCTCATGCCTGAATTCAGGCAAGTTAACATGGGTTGGGGGGGAGCCCGAATGTGGCTGGGAATTCATACCAGAGGTGAGTTTAACATTGTGAGGGGCACAGGTGGAGCTCAGCATTGAATCATTCACAATAGATTCTGGAATCCAAGGAGTAAAATTCCCTACTTCCAGCACTCTCATTCCTTATTTTAATGAGCATAAATGCCTAGAAAACAAAACAACCTCTTTGCCAGAAATGTTATGTTGTGATAAAGATTTATATGAGCAGTATATGAGTAAGCTCTGTGTTGATATGTATGAGCCTTAGACCTTTCAATTATTTATTCCAAAACTGAACCTAAATTAACATAATATAACACCAACATTTTACTGTTACACAAATACTAATAACTCTGAAATGTCAGCAAGATTAGAGTTTTGTTTCTGAAGTGAAGCCTTTCTGCATCAAGTTAAGGGATATAGAACCATAGAATCATACAGCACAAAATCATAGAATCATTTTCAATGAGGTATACAAAATTTCTTCAATTTTTGTCACTAGTGTAAACATCAAATTCTTTCATTCAACAACAACATTAGAGGAAGAACGTGGCTCTCTTTACACTGAACCATCAGCATATTTGAAGTCCAACTACAAGAGAAATCCATCAGTGTAGCACTTCATTTTTCACACTAGCCATCCTTGTCTATGTGCATAGATATAACATACTTGGATTTTCATAAATCATATGATAAAGTTACACATATAATGACATATTGGCTAACTGGATTGGAGATTAAACTGAGACTGCCTGTTCCAGATGGTTTAGGCAGATGTTAAAGTTCCCATGGCACTATTCAAAAGCAAACCAGAGAGGTGTCCTAGCCAAAATCCCTTCTTCAACCAAACACAAGTTAACTGGTCATTCATCTCGTTGCTTTTTGTGAGCAAAATGACTGCTGTGTTTGCTTTCACAACAGTCGCTGCATTTTGAAGTATCTTAATGTACTTGAAGTGCTTTGGGATGTTTCTAAGAATACTGTCTAAAGCTTTTAGCATCCTACCTCAGTGCAGTGGAAAGGGTTCAGAAAGGAGGGGCAAGATTTTGGCAGTAAAAGTGGTGACAGATTTAAGAACATAAGGATTTAGGAATAGGCCGCGAGGCCCCAATAAAACGGTCACATTTTTGGAGATCACCTGCCTGCTTTTTCACCAGGTCCATCATCCTTTCTCTAGTAAAACATCCAATTGTCTCTTGAACCAGTGGGATAATATGATTCCAGTCTTGCAGAAACCATAGGAATATCGGTTGTGGAGAAAAGACAGTCGGTGTTGATTGCAGATTGTAACGTTGGATCAATGTTGTCTCGACTCTGGCCTTTTGGTACACCCAACCCTCACCTTTGGTGACAGAGTCTTCAGCCACCCTGGCCCTACTCTCTGGAACTCCTTCTCTAAGCCCCTCCACTTCTCTCTCCACTGTTAAAAACCTTCTAAATACCTTTCTTTCTCAATAAGGTTTACCAGAATGATACCAAGGATTTCAGTTATCTGGAGAGACTAGAAAAGCTGGGATTGTTCTCCTTAGATCAGAAAAGTTTAAAGGGAGATTTATTAGAGGTGTTCAAAATTATATAGGGTTGTGCCAGAGTAAATAAGGAGAAAAGGTTTCCACAGGCAAGAGGATCGATAACTAGAGGACACAGATTTAAGGTGATTGGCAAAAGAACCAGAAGGGAGATGAGGAGAATTTTTTTAATGCAGCGAGTTGTTATGATCTGGAATGCACTGCCTGAAAGGTGATGGAAGCAGATTCAATAGTAACTTTCAAAAGAGAATTGGATATATACTTGAAAAGGAAAAATTTGCAGGGCCACTGGGAAAGAGTGGGGGAGTGGGACTAATTGGATAGTTCTTTCAAAGAGCCGGCACAGGCAAGATGGGCTGTAAGATTCTATGATTCTATGAACAAGCTTTTGGTCACCCTTTCTTTCCCGCCATTTGTCCAGTCCCTTACTCTCCACACGTTAAAGGTGCTATATAAATACAAGTTATTGTTAAATCTGTTCATGCTGTTTGCTTCAATAACTTATTCCACAGCTCCTTTGAGTGAAAAACTTCTCCCTGTCTTGCCTTCCTGATTCTAGATTGGCTTCTTCCTCCTAGCGTCCAATTTTAGGAGGCACTTGAACCCTTCACATTCGAGTGAGTTCAACTTTCTCGATTTCTTTCATAAACTTGAAAATTTTAGACTACCTATGAGCTGTATTTATTCTTTGGAATACTCTGATAAGTGCTGCTAGTCTGTGATGCTCCAGGCCAGGAGTGCGAACGCAGAAAATCACCCCCAAGTTATTTTGACCTCACAGAGCCAATCAGAGATAAGTAACAATAAGTTGAAGAGCTGGAGGATAATTTGACTATTAGCAGGATTGGTTTAGAAATAGATTTGAGCAGAGTTTATCTGGGAGTTTTGATTCCAGTCCTGCTTGGCTCCTGGGAATATCATTTGCAAAGAGTAAGGAGTCAGAGCCGATTGTAGATTGTGATGCTGGTTCAATATCCTAGAGATTTTGCTTTGTTACCTTACGATTTGGGGAGAAATTTTTCCTGTGCTATTCACCTCCCTCAGGAGATAGGTTGGGTACAGCCCACCTGAGGTGTAAAATATACACAGACTTTTGAAAGGAGGCAGCTTGATGGTATCAGTGGCAATTCCTAATTCTATAAATCTAGTAGTCTCTTTGAGTCAGACTGCCAGTTCAGAGCCAATTCGCACCAGCTTTGAGCTGTGGACTCATCTCTACCAGGAATTAAAGCTGGGTTCGAATCCCAATACACATTTCAGTAGAACTCTTCAAGCCAACAGACATAGAAGTTTATCATTGCAACTTTGCAAGGATTTTTCTTCTAACCATCTGCTGTCTTTATGAATTGGCAATATTCATTATGTAGAGAGTTATAAACATGGTTCCTACAGGGGTACTTTATATGTGAATCATTCTTAGGCTTATATGTAATACACAGAACGCCCCTGAAGTATCTGGTTGATAATAGTAATTCATTTATATAATTTTATTTGCATAATAAAGGTAATTTCTTCTAGTGGCTGTTATCCTTTTAAATGGTTGCAAGCAACTAAAAGCTTTGGAGAGACTGTCAGCAGCTTTCTGTTACTCACTATTCCCTAAAATGCCTAAAGAAATCAGTCAGGATTCTCTCAGTGAGTATAACTGTAAAGTTTGCATGCATGGAAGTCATATGAGAATATAGTTAATATTGTGATATCCCCCCCCCCCCCACAAGATGGAACAGCCAAAGTTCGTATATGAGCAATAGCCACTTGGGTAAGAACATAAGAATGTAAGAAATAGGAGCAGGAGTAGGCCATACGCTCCGAAGAGTGCTCCGCCATTCAACCAGATCATGGCTGATCTTTGATCTCAACTCCGCCTTCCCGCCTGATCCCCATATCCCTTGATTCCCCTAGAGTCCAAAAATCTATCCATCTTAGCCTTGAATATATTCAATGACTCAGCATCCACAGCCCTCTGGAGTAGAGAATTCCAAAGATTCACAACCCTCTGCGTGAAGAAATTCCTCCTCATTTCAGTCTTGAATGGCTGACCCCTTATCCTGTGACTATGCCCCCTAGTTCTAGACTCTCTAGCCAGGGGAAACAATCTCTCAGCATCTACCCTGTCAAGAAGCCTCATAATCTTATATGTTTCAATGAGGTCACCTCCCATTCTTCTAAAATCCAGAGAGTATAGGCCCATTCTACTCAACCTCTCTTCATAGGGCAACCCTCTCATCCCAGGAATTAATCTAGTGAATCTTTGTTGCATCGCCTCTAAGGCAAGTATATCCTTCCTTAGAGGTAAGGTTATCCAAGGTCCTCTAGATTACTTTACAGTAACTGAGGAACTGTACCCTAGCAAGAGACAGTCTACTCAGGAACCTGGGAGAGAATATTGCAGGGAAAAAATATTAAACATATTTTTTTAAAAGATCATATAGACATGTTAAGAGTAATTTTCTGCTTGCACACTGCTAATAGACAGCCTGTCCCATCATCAACAACAACAACAACTTGCATTTATATAGCACCTTTAATGGAGTAAAATATTCCAAGGCTCGGGTTGCTAACTCTGGTTGGAGGCATTACTGGAGGTTTTGATCATGTGACTTTCTGACCACATGACATCTGACCACGTGATGCCTGATCACATGACATCTGATCATGCAGAGTGGAAACTGAGACTGGCAAGAGGGGAAGCCGAGGGTAGGGAAGAGGAGAAACTGAGGGTGGGTAAGTGAGGAAGAGGGGAAACCGAGGGTGAGGAAGAGGGAAAACCGAGGGTGGGGAAGCGGGGAAACCGAGGGTGAGGGAGTGGGGAAAACGAGGGTGAGGGAGTGGGGAAACCGAGGGTGGGGAAGTGGGGAAACCGAGGGTGGGGAAGTGGGGAAGAGGGGAAACCGAGGGTGGGGAAGTGGGCAAACCGAGGGTGGGGAAGAGGGGAAGTGGGGAAGTGGGGAAACCGAGGGTGGGGAAGTGGGGAAGAGGGGAAACCGAGGGTGGTGTAGTGGGGAAACCGAGGGTGGGGAAGTGGGGAAGAGGGGAAACCGAGGGTGGGGAAGTGGGGAAGAGGGGAAACCGAGGGTGGGGAAGTGGGGAAGAGGGGAAACCGAGGGTGGAGCGGTGGGGCAGTGGGGAAGAGGGGAAACCAAGGGTGGGGCAGTGGGGAAGAGGGGAAACCGAGGGTGGGGAAGTGGGGAAACCAAGGGTGGAGCAGTGGGGAAGAGGGGAAACCGAGGGTGGGGAAGTGGGGAAGAGGGGAAACCGAGGGTGGAGCAGTGGGGAAGAGGGGAAACCGAGGGTGGAGCAGTGGGGAAGAGGGGAAACCGAGGGTGGGGAAGTGGGGAAGAGGGGAAACCGAGGGTGGGGAAGTGGGAAAGTGGGGAAGAGGGGAAACGAAGGGTGGGGAAGAGGGAAAACTGAGGAGACCATTTTAGAGACCCCTCATTTCAAAGCCCCCCCTCGATTGCCAAGATTCCCTGAATGCCAACAATCCCAATTCCCGACTCCACTCCACGTGGCCGTGGGTCTCTGCAGGTGATGTCACCGAGCTGGAGCATACTCTAACGGGAGCAAGCAACGTCACGCGTTGAGGGGGGGGTGGAGGGAACTGTGGCGGGGAATTTAAATCGCTGATTTCTCAGGCTGCTGGAGGCAGCGCTCAGGGGAGGAAACCCCAATTCCAGGAAATTCCCGCTCTTTCTGTGGGGGGGGGGGGTTGGAAACCCTACCCAAGGCGCTTCATAGGAGCGTTATCAGACAAAATTTGACACCGAGACACATAAGCAGACATTAGGGCAGGTTCGGAGCGTCTTAAAGGAGGAGAGAGAGGCGGAACGGTTTAGGGAGAGAAACATCAGAAGCGCATACTGGGAAATCACATGGGTACAGTCCATGATTTCTCTGCCCATTGGACAGAAAATCATGGGCTCCACGCACACTAGTTCCTGCTATCCAATACTGACAGCCAGACTTCCATGTTCAAGGGGGAAAAAATGATCCTGTAATTCCTCAGGTGCCAACGGCCCTTCGATCCCCAACAAGTCACATGTGATAATATCGAACTGCTTACAAGTCCCTAAACACCCAATCGCCTAGAACCATCAATTTACAAAGATACATTCATTTGAGACCTTATTAATTACAGGCCCAGGCCTCTGCAAATATCTCAGTTGACAAATACACTATCCAGTGTATAACTGACCCATACAGATAGGAACATCCCAGGCTCAATGTGTGGCCTGTACTGAGTTAATCAATCAATCTAAGTTGGGGAAGGATGTAATTGCACTAGAGAGGGTACAGAGGAAATTTACGAGGATGTTGCCAGGACTGGAGAATTTTAGCTATGAGGAAAGATTGAATAGGCTGGGGTTGTTCTCTTTGGAACAGAGGAGGCTGAGAGGAGATTTAATTGAGGTGTACAAAATTATGAGGGGTCTAGATAGAGTGGATAGGAAGGACCTATTTTACTTAGCAAAGAGGTCAATAACCAGGGGGCATAGATTTAAAGGATTAGGTGGGAGCTGAGGAAAAATATTTTCACCCAGTGGATGGTGAGGGTCTGGAACTCACTGCCTGAAAGGGTGGTAGAAGCAGAAACCGTCAACTCATTTAAAAAGTACCTGAATGTGCACTTGAAGTGCCGTAACCTACAGGGCTACGGACCAAGTGCTGGAAAGTGGGATTAGGCTAGGTGGCTCTTTTTCGGCCGGTGCGGACAAGATGGACTGTAAATTTTCTATGATTCCATGAAATCGCCAGGCAATACAAAACAGAAGAGAGTTTTGTATATTTGCAACTGTCCTGTAGTCTCAGAAAAAGGAACAAAACTTGTAAGACTTTTTCATATTTACTTTCTAAATTCTGAATATAATGTACTGTAATTTTGCCAGAAGGTTTGAAAGGTGTTATTTCACATTGTTGCCTCAGCTCAGCTATCTCTAGCCCAAATGGCAGGGTAGCTGGAGTGATGGATATGTCAGTGAGTCTGCTATATTGGTCACTGTCCCAGGAATAGGGTCACTCCAGGTGTAGAGGAGCAGACCTCTGCAGTCTACTGAGCTCCACCTCATATTTAAATTGGCCACACTGCCAGGCAAGAGGGAGTGCTGCAATCATTATTTTATTTCTAATTTTTTCTTATCAAGGTTAGGAATATAAGTGTGGGGAATGGGAACCTTTTTGTCCCACATTCTGCATGAAGGACTCCAGGGTTAGGTGCAGAATAAAGCTCCCTCTAATGTTGCCCCTATAATGTGCCTCAACCCCAAGTGTCCAAGGCAGAGGGATCCCATCCGGGTGCTGCAGGAGAAATAATGGATGTAATTTTCCAAGTACATGCCAGCAGCTGGGAACTTTACCTGCCGCAAGCACATATTTGGAAAAGTCTCAGGAGCGCTGACCATGATTCTCCCCTCATCAACGGCAAGGTTCCCTGCCGCCAGTGTGTACTCGGGAAATGACCCCACATGTCTTGCAGTATAGGTCCTGGCTTAATAGTTTCAAATGGGTCAGTAGTTAGTATGGTCACATGGTTGATACAACTATCAATCTGTACTCCACATGAGCTCGATTGGCTACAAAGTTGGCTTAACCCTACAGAACTAAGATATATATTTAAAACATAATTTTAAGTTAAAATAAATAAAATGAAACACTTTCATTCTACTTTATCTATTTTTCTTAATTCTTTCTCTTTACCATTCTCCATCTGTCCTATTTCTTTTATTTAATTTTATTATTTTTCATAACATCCTCCCCACCCAAATTCTGTTTTAAATCTTTGTTTCTTTTTTCTCTTGGCTCTGCTAATCTATATCGGAAGTGGGAGCGCATTTAGGAAAAATATGGCAGAAAACCAATTTTGAAGGCTACTTTTGCAACCAATCAAAAGCGACTTAGAAGACGGACAGGGTCACATCATGGATCTGAGTAAATGCAATCTTTAATGAAGTTTTAGACTTCAAACCAGGAAGCGGCTGCCGAACATCCGTATTCATTGGCATCCTCCGGACTCCCATCACCACACAACAAATAAACGTGCCACTGACATTGAGGGAGTTAAACGGCTCACATCCAGTGCAAAAGGCTGCTAATATCCCTTCCATGGTGGTTTGTGTCTGTTACCTGATCAGTGTTACAAAACTGTTCCACTCTGTAGATAAAATGATAAAAACAAATTCGTGTCAGGATGTTGGAAGAGCTTTCTGTCGGCGAAGCCTGAAGCTTTCTTTAATTGTTATGTGTAGATCAGAAATGGAAGTGATTTACAGCAGATATACAGCAATAGATTCCTGTGGATGAGTTCAAATTCAATAGCACAATGGATGGATTCAGATGATATCATAAATCATGCACATGGTTACAATGTTAACTAAATCCCATGACTTGTAGACCTGTCCTGACTGCAGTCTTTGCGACTTGTTATTGCATGTAACACAGCAAGAATTACTAAAGCACTCTCAGGAATAATATACATTCCCCACCGCTTCCTCTCTATTAGAAAATCATATAAATCATCCACATCCACTGAGAACGGGACACCATTGCCATATTCAAGGTAAGCAAACAATCAGAGTAGTCATAGCAACCATTGCAACAGGGCTAAGACCATTTTGCAACAATGGGAATGAATGGAGAAACGGGAGGCTGGGTCACTATAACCAACCTAAATCCATGGGCACTACTGAATAAGGCAACATTGCCCAAGTAGCCAGTTCCCATACTTGGCATCGCCTAATAACCATTTCATGATTTACCTTGTCTTCTCTTCTACTCTTTTCAATTGTAAACAATTTTACAACACCAAGTTATAGTCCAGCAATTTTATTTTAAATTCACAAGCTTTCGGAGATTTTCTCCTTCCTCAGGAAAATGTTTCAAGATCACTCTTTTCAATCACATTGATGCCTCCCACTGTAGCCTTTGGCTCCTCGCAATTTAAAAGAAAATACACGCTTGTATCATTACTTCCATGTAGAATATCAGACCTCTGCGATTAATATGCATTTAATTTGAATTCATTGAATTTGCATGTCTGGATGTCACAGTGAATAAGAAACTACTGTTTCACATCTGGGCATTGGGTTTAAAATCAATCCAGACTCATAGAATAAAATTCTCTCTGATGCAAGGGTCATATGCAAAATGAGTTTAGCTGTTGTTAATTTAGTTCTGTAGCATAAAGCTGACATTAATTGGCAATTTCACTCAGAGGACATGGTTTATTTTATAATCTAGGAGCATTTGGTTTTAACAATAGAATCTTGAAATTGCTCTTTGGGTTAATAGATTATTTTTATTGTTTGTTAATGGGATATAAGAGACACTGACAAGGCCACATTTATTACCCATCCCTAGGATGAAAGTTTGTGTTGTGCACGTTGCCAATGTAATGGGATTGGGGTGTAGCTGGAAGGTGCTGCTCAGATGAATCTTCTCAGCCCATCTGTGTTTTGCAAAAGGGAATTTTCCTGAGAAGGTGGTGACCTTCTTGAACCACTGCAATCCTTGTGGTGATGATCCTCCCACAATGGTGTTGGGTAGAGAATCCCAGGATATTGAACCAACGATGATGACAGAACTGCAATTTATGTTCATGCCTGGATGGTGTGGGACTTGGAGGGAATTTTGGAGGTGATGATGTTCCCATGACATTGCTGCTGTTGTCCTTCCTGATAGATATGGACGCACTTAATGCTTAAACTAAAGCGTTAATGTCTGCACTAAAATAGCAGGAAGAGGAATTTAAGATGAACACATTAAGCATTCATACCCATGTTTATTATTGCTACTGAAGTGTTGGGAAAAGAAGGTTCCTCCTTTCTTGAAGAGAGTGCTGGGTGAATCTGGTCACTCAGACTTTATCACGAAACATCTTTACTCAAACTTGACTCATTACCTGCCACCGTAAAAGGAAGGGAGATGCAGGAAAAACTCTTAGGATGGTCTGCTTATCATCCCATCCTATGAGGCAATATCTGGGTTTTCTCCTGCACCTCTTGCTGGATGAGATCAAGTATTCAAGGTATAGAGAATTGTGGATACAGAAATGCTTGTTACTGTGCACTAATTTGGACAATATTTCAGTTGACTTTTTAATTATTGAGGTAAAAATAAATCCCTTTTGCAAAACACAGATGGGCTGACTCATCTGAGGAGCACCTCCCAGCTGCAACCCAATCCCATTATACTGGCATCATGCATTACACTCATTTTCATGCTTTTTCAATTCAGAAGCCTAGGTGAAAGGCCAAGGCTCATAGTGCAGTGCACCACTGAGGTTGGAAAGAGTAGGATAGAAGATAGGATAAACCAAGAAGTTGTAATTAGGTGATGCCAAGCTTGGGTTTTAAAAGTCTCTAGATTGTGAGAGGAATAAAAAGTTAGGGGAAGGAAAGGACCCACAGCCCCGCTATATACAGAAATCAGCAATAATTTTTTTTGATTGAAAGCAAGTTGTGAAAAAGTATCCCCGGGGATAAGTACTCGTCATAATTTGACTCAGAATGAGAAAAAATAATTAGATAGTTTGAGCAGCTCTTAAAGAGGCATTACACCTGGCAAATCAATTTTGCACAATCCCATCACGGACATTTGGAGACGTGGTCGGGTTACCAGCTAAACATTGTGATTGTCAGTTTTTAAAAAAAATTAATAATAAACAACCAAAAAACCCCACCAAAGGGCCAAACATATGGATTTGCAGCAAAAATATGACCTTCATTAAACTCAACATCTTCTGCAATGCGAAGTTACCACGGGGCCAATATAGCTGACATTGGACATCATTCCCAAGCCAGTTTCTAGGATTTCATCTTGACTGGAGCATCCCTAAGGATCTCTTGTGAAATATTCAATTGCACAAAATATCAAAAATGAGTGGAAATGATACTGAGTTATGAAGTGTCTAAATGAGGCTCTGTAATTACTCTGTAATGTACCAATTATCCAGTGCATTCATCACATTAATGTGAATTGTTGCAGTAATCAGTGAGTGCTGTATTTTGTAATCTGTTGACTTTATAACTGCTGTGCTGTACTTCTCTGATAAATGATTTTGCTATAGTAAAAGCCCACCGCCGTGATATGAAAACAACCCATTGAGTTACTCCGGTCACCTCACACATTATAATGAGTGTTAAAGTGATGCAATCAAGCTTCTTGTTTAATTCTTTATTTCTTTGGTTCTCAATTCAGACCTTACAACACAGATTAAATAAAGTAAAATAACTTACGTCGGGATTCCATGGCTTTGTGCCAAAGTTACAGTGGATGAACAGGACAAACTATCATGGAAATTCACCCTCAGAACTCTTTGTGGAACAGAAAGAGCCATTACGTCCAACAACCCCTGTCCTCTTTTTATAGGTCAACCACCTATCCACCTTCTTACTATATCCCTCAATCTCTTTCCCTTTTTGGAAATGCATCTAATTGCCCCTTGAACTCACTTATAGGGGGCAATTTTAACCTAACCCACACATCAGGATACTGACAGGTTCGGATGCAATGCTGGTTTTACACCCCACCCAAATTTACTCTCCTTTTAAGTCATAGTCATAGAGTCATAGTCATAGAGTTATACAGCACGGATAGAGGCCCTTCGGCCCATCGTGTCCGCGCCGGCCATCAAGCCCTGTCTAATCTAATCCCATATTCCAGCATTTGGTCCGTAGCCTTGTATGCTATGGCATTTCAAGTGCTCATCCAAATGCTTCTTGAATGTTGTGAGGGTTCCTGCCTCCACAACCCTTTCAGGCAGTGAGTTCCAGACTCCAACCACCCTCTGGATGAAAAAGTTCTTTCTCAAATCCCCTCTAAACCTCCCGCCTTTTACCTTGAATCTATGCCCCCTTGTTATAGAACCCTCAACGAAGGGAAAAAGCTCCTTAGTATCCATCCTATCTGTGCCCCTCATAATTTTGTACACCTCAATCATGTCCCCCCTCAGCCTCCTCTGCTCCAAGGAAAACAAACCCAATCTTCCCAGTCTCTCATCATAGCTGAAGCGCTCCAGCCCTGGTAACATCCTGGTGAATCTCCTCTGCACCCTCTCCAAAGCGATTACATCCTTCCTGTAGTGTGGCGACCAGAACTGCACACAGTACTCCAGCTGTGGCCTAACCAGTGTTTTATACAGCTCCATCATAACCTCCTTGCTCTTATATTCTATGCCTCGGCTAATAAAGGCAAGTATCCCATATGCCTTCTTTACCACCTTATCTACCTGTTCCGCCGCCTTCAGGGATCTGTGAACTTGCACACCAAGGTCCCTCTGACCCTCTGTCTTGCCTAGGGTCCTCCCATTCATTGTGTATTCCCTTGCCTTGTTAGTCCCTCCAAAGTGCATCACCTCGCACTTTTCCAGGTTAAATTCCATTTGCCACTGTTCCGCCCATCTGACCAACCCATCTATATCGTCCTGCAGACTGAGGCTATCCTCCTCGCTATTTACCACCCTACCAATTTTTGTATCATCAGCGAACTTACTGATCATACCTTTTACATTCATATCCAAGTCGTTAATGTAGACCACAAACAGCAAGGGACCCAGCACCGATCCCTGTGGTACCCCACTGGCCACAGGCTTCCAGTCACAAAAACAACCTTCGACCATCACCCTCTGCCTTCTGCCACTAAGCCAGTTTTGTATCCAAAGTGCCAAGGCACCCTGGATTCCATGGGCTCGTACCTTCTTGACCAGTCTCCTGTGCGGGACTTTATCGAAGGCCTTACTGAAATCCATGTATACCACATCCACTGCGTTACCCTCATCCACACGCCTAGTCACCCCCTCAAAAAATTCAATCAAATTAGTCAGACATGATCTTCCCTTGACAAAGCCATGTTGACTATCCCTGATTAATCCTTGCTTCTCCAAGTGGAGACTAATTTTGTCCTTCAGAATTTTTTCCAATAATTTTCCTACCACTGATGTTAGGCTCACTGGCCTGTAGTTCCCTGGTTTTTCCCTACTCCCCTTCTTGAATAATGGTACTACATTAGCGGTTCTCCAGTCCAGTCATTGTTTGCTTCAATGCCATGTCTGTTGCTCTTTGGGTAGACCAGTTAAAACTGACTTCCCTGTTTATTCCTCACTGTTAATAGGCCACTATAAAGAAAAAAGCTCACCTTCCTGAACCTTTCATCATAATTTAAATTCTTAATACCTGAAATCATCTTGGTGGCTCCCTCCTGTACCATTTTAAGAACCATGCTCCCATGTTACCAATTCACCAACCGGTGGAACAATATTTCACCATTCAACGTCACAAAATGTTTCGTAATTCATGAAACCCTCTATTAGATTCACTCTTAATGTTATCTGTGTATTATAGAGACTGCACATAGTGCAGGGCAATATACATTGGAGATTGGATTGAGGTACACAATATTCCAGCTTAGTAAACTGGTAAAGTCAACTGGGTCTTTGCTATTATCCAATGACCCTGTTTGAAAGGGTACATGAGAGACTATCAGATGAGATCAGGGCTGGACTCAGCCTATGGTCAAGTAGGCTGGCAGAACTCACTGGTTAGGTTCACACATGTAAAACATCCACTTGAGCAAGATACCAGAGGGCTGCCAGTGTCCTGAGACCTATACCCAGCAGGACAGAGGTGTTATACCATATAACATACAATGCAATTTCTGTTGCTATGGTGAAACTGTGTCCCTTTAAGGCCACAAAGTCAAATTGTAGTTTAATAAAGACCTTAGGCCTAGAAATTCGGCTATGTAGTGCCCGTTGTGCAGGCGTTACATGGCTTCCTGAAGTTCCAAAATGGCGTCCGTAATGCACGCACACGCTTCTAGCATGACGTGCGGCAGTAACGTCAGCTTGATAAAGAGGTTCATGCAGGCGCAGTTAACGAACGCCGGCAGCATGTAAAGTAAGGAGAATACGTGTTAGATCAGTGTGTAACACTGATTTAAAGGGATAGACAACATTTTGGCACTTAACGATGCAGCCAACGCACTGTCTTAATCACCACCAGCTAAAGATGTCCTAGACAGCCTGGACGACCCCCCACCAGCGCTATTTAAAGAGACCATGCAAGATTTACAGGTTAGTTGCTAGATTATTGCTTCTGGCTGCTGATGCATTTGTACCTGTGTTTGGAGTTCTCCTATACTTGAATACTAGGACTAGGGGACATAGCCTAACACTTGGAGCCAGGACTTGCAGGAGTGAAGTTAGGAAATGCTTCTACACGCAAAGGGTGGGAGAAGTTTGGGACGCTCTTCCACAAATGGTAGTTGATGGTAGCTCAGTTGTTAATTTTAAGTCTGAGATTGATAAATTTTTGTTAACCAAGGGTATTAAGGGATACGGGGCTAAGGCAGGTATATGGAGTTAGGTCTCAATGAATGGTGGAACAGGCTCGAGGGCCTAAATGCCACTGCCACTTGCTGCCTCCTGTTATGCGCCACCTTCTCCTGCAAGAGAGCGGGACGTGTGTTGATAAGTGCCCTGCAGGATGTTTGGGTGAGTTCCTGTAATGGTTGAATAGCTGCCACTGTGTGTAACTTGTGAGTTGTGAGTTTGCGGCTTGAAACAGTGGTAATGTGTGAGGGTGAGAGGAAGCATCTGATTGGAAGAGTTGAGTACTGATTGAAAGAATTTGTTGGTAGGGGGGTGTAGTGCATGGTGCAGTTGGTAGGAGATGTCACTTGGCCTCACTCACCTTGACTACTCATGTCAAAGCATTGAACTTCTTCCTGCACCGCACCCATGTTCATGGTGCTATGCGCTTGGCATTGACTTCGTCCCCTGCTGCCTCCCACTGCCACTTGAGCATATGTCTGGAGGGCCTCTTGCCTCCTGCGGATATAGGATGCCCCTCCTTCTGTCTACCGCTTGCACCAAGGTCTCTAGTGCATCAGCACAGAACCATGGTGCACGCACTCTCCCAGGCCTGGTACAAACTCAGGTTGGCAGATTGGTGAGGTCTGGCATGCAGATTGGAGGATGTGGGATTTAGTAGTGCGCAACCTTTATTCAATGGTTTAACATAACTCATCAGTTTGTAAACATAGGAATGGGACCTGCATCTGTGTTTTGCATGTGCGATGTCTGATCTCCGTTCAGACTCTGTGCGGACCCGTATCTTATATTCTGCACTTACATATATATGGTGCAGGCTGCCTTTAAGCAACTCATGCAAGATTTGGGCCCCCTTGCTGATGAGAAGTGCCGCAGCTGGAGAGAACTTCGCAGTTGGACCTCGATGCTGCGCTACTGTCAGGTAAATGAGGAGGAAGCACGAATCTAACGTGCTGTCTGCGTCGGAACCACCGGACGTGGGCTAATCACGCACTGCGATGCCTGGGCCCGGATTCAGGGATTAACCAATTTAACCCCCTTAAGGTCAATCAGAGCTTAATTGTTGTTTGGTGAGGGAACTGTGGAGATTAGAAAACGTTTGTCAGTTGCAGGCTTCAGGTCAGAAGCATCTAACATTAAATGACTGGCTTCCTTTCTCTTTTTTTAAAATTTGTTTTGCTTCTGTAACAAAGTGTGGCATTTGTAGTGTGACATCTGGAGTGTGGCACCTCAACCATGACAAACTAAACATGTGCACATGTACGCTTTTTAGTATAATTTAGATTGACCGATGAAAACAAAGAATATGTCCTTTACATTCCCACTAAGCTTCTGGTGTTGATGAGAGTGCTTTTGCAATTTGAGAAGTACTGTACTTATATAAATGTGAATTAATCATGGTTGTCAGAGGAAGAATGATTCTGGTTAGGAAGATTTTGGTGAGGGGCAGTGGTACATTTTGCCTGTCACTTCAGAAGTAAACACACTATGGAAACAAACGTGTGTATTGATTCGTTATTTGTAGAGGGAGCAGGGTTGTAAAATTTGATGTTTCACTTGTGAGCGGCGATGGGCAAACTTCATTTTGTTGCAGCAGAATTCTGAAGCACTGGAGTTAAATCTTTTAGGACCAAAATCCTTGGCCCTGCACCACTGCACTTACCCTGGAGTATATGAGGTCAGGGCAGGGTTACATCATTGTTTGGAAGGAGCCCGTGCTACTATGGTTGCATTTTGAGTGCATGTCAGATGAGGGAGGATGTGAAATGTGGTGCTGGATGATCGTTTGGGCATACGATGGGTGGCCCCTCCCCCCGAAATACAGGAAGTGAGGCTGATCAGTCCAGGCAGTGATATCACCAATTCCTGCCCCTGGTGTACCTCACTTCTGCCCCTTCATGGACCTGCACACCAGGTTGATCCCAACATCCAAGACGCTGGGCAGTAGGGAGGCCGAGGCAGGGGAAACTCCTTGCGTAGGAAATTCCTCCCCTTGGGCCTACTTCCTCCAGCATTGCGGGGCTATTTGGAATAGATGGAAGTTCTGCTTTCCCCAGGCCTCATTGGGAATTTCAAGCCTAACTCATTTGTGGCAGGGACCCAGATTTTCCCAATCTTGCCAGAATTTGTCCTTCTATTGGGGGGCCCTGTGCCCAACTTGTGTCCAGGATTTGTGGTTGACGCTGAGGATTTACAGCCCCTTTATTTTTATATTGTTTTTAATCTCACTTTCACTTGCCGCTTCCTCACATCATGCCTAACACAACAGCTGATTACCATACATTCAACTCACTCTGCTCACTGGTACTTTAAACAGCTGAGCAGCACATTGAAGAGAAGATACAATCACCTTGCAGTTACAGGTTCATATTTTTTCACTATAAACATCTGCACATGCTCTTGGAGCTGGTCTTCATGGAAAGGAAAAGGAGAGCAATAGAAACTGCAGAAATGGAGAGAGCACCATACAGGGGTAGATTTCCGTCTTCACGCTTGGGTGGTACTCTGGCCGAGGAAATCACCTGTTGTAGAATCTGCCCCATGTTTGTTCCATTGAATTCTACCCCACAGAGTGAATCAGAAAATGTGCGAGAGGCATACAGAGATAGAAAGAGGGTGTGACGGAAAAAGTGAATGACACGCAAGAAAGACGGAAAAGAGAGAGAAAGAATTAGAGAGTGGGAGGCAAGCAGAGAGACAGTTACAGGAAGATACTTTTTAAAAAATTTACACAAATCATAAATGAAATAATGAATTTACGAGAGTGATTACAAGAACGAATCCCATCTCAAGGTTCTGATAATCGATAATTGGCAAAAGAACCAGAGGCGACATGAGGAAAATAATTTTTTTGCAGCGAGTTTCTATGATCTGGAATGCACTGCCTGAAAGGGCAGTGGGAGCAGATTCAATAATAACTTTCAAAAGGGAATTGGATAAATACTTGAAGGGGAAAAATTTGCAGGGCTATGGGGAAAGAGCAGGGGAATGGGACTAATTGGGTAGCTCTTTCAAAGAGCAAGCACAGGCACAATGGGCCGAATGGCCTCCTTCTGTGCTGTATTATTCTATGATTCTATAATATTACACCCTAATAACAGAAACATATCCTATTACATCAAAGGCAGAAATTGTGAGGCTCTGTTGCCAGCACAAGTGCGGGCATGGATTGAGGCCACGATGTTACATTCCTATCCCTAACCCTGTGGTCACATCTATGAACAGTAGTGGAGCTTGTAATGGACTTGAACATCAATTTATATGTAAGAATATTTTGAGGCCTGGATGTCAGTTGTTCAAGTACGCACTCAGTTTCTCTCATGACATTTGCATTCTGTATATTTCCAATGCTGAATGTTGTCCAATTGGAGCAGAGTAATCTCCCACTTCCTCTGCCATTCATCATATCCCACAGCCCAGAGGGTGACAGACCAGCTGCTCCCAGCTACCAGGCTGCAAAACCTTTCTTAATTCACAATAAGAATGTTTTCTAAAGTCCCGAGAGGCATGCTGTTGGCACAGATACTGTACTGATCAATAACTTCTTCATCTCAGTGCTGGAGATTAGCAGGGTTGGGAAGAGAACAGAATGCTTTCTCACTGCAAGCGAAGCTGAATCACACCATGACGGTCACGCACACACACACACGCACGCACGCACGCACGCACGCACACACACACACACACCTCAGTCAAGGTAACAGAGTGGCATCGGCATAGAACTGGGAGCAGCTGGCCTGCTGCTTGCTCATCCCAGGAATCAATTTAGTGAACCTTCACTGCACCGCCTCTAAGGCAAGTATATCCTTCCTTAGGTAAGGAGACCAAAACTGTACACAGTACTCCAAGTGTGGTCTCACCAAAGCCCTATATAATTGCAACAAGATTTCTTTACTCTTATAATCCAACCCTCTTGCAATAAAGGCTAACATACCATTTGCTTTCCTAATTACTTGCTGTACCTGCTTGTTAACTTTGTGATTCGTGTACAAGGGCACCCAAATCCCTCTGAATACCAACATTTCTTCGTCTCTCACCTTCTAAAAAATATTCTGCTTTTCTATTCTTCCTATCAAAGTGGATAATTTCACATTTCCCCACATTATACTCCATCTGCCACCTTCTTGCCTTAACCTGTCTATATCCCTTTGCAGCCTCTTAGTATCCTCCTCACAGCTTACTTTCCCACCTAGCTTTGTATTGTCAGCAAACTTGGATACATTACACTCGGTTCCCTCATCTAGGTCATCGATATAGATTGTAAATAGCTGAGACCAAAACACTGATCCTTACAGCACCCTACTAGTTACAACCTGCCAACCCAAAAATGACCCGTTTATTCCTACTCTCTGTTTTCTGTCCATTAACCAATCCTCAATCCATGCTAAAATATTACCCCCAATCCCATGAGCCCTAATCTTGTGTAACAACCTCTCATGTGGCATCTTATCGAATGCCTTTTGAAAATCCAAATATATTACATCCACTGGTTCCCCACTATCTACTTTGCCAATTGCACCCTCAAAAAACTCTAATAAATTTGTCAAACATGATTTCCCTTTCATAAAACCATGTTGACTCTGCCTAATCATATTATGATTTTCTAAGTGCTCTGTTACCACGTCCCTAATAATAAATTCCAGCATTTTCCCTACTACTGATGTCAGGCTAACTGACCATGAGCTTCCTGTTTTCTCTCTCCCACTTTTCTTGAATAGCAGGGTTACATTTGCTACCTTCCAATACACGGGAACTGTTCTAGAATCCAGGGTATTCTGGAAGATCAAAACCAATGCAACCACTATTTCTGCAGCCACATCTTTTAAAACCCTAAGATCTAGGCCACTAGGTCCAGGGGATTTGTTGGCTTTTAGTCCCATTAATTTCTCCAGTACCTTTTCTTTACTAATATTAATTACTTTAGGTTCTTCACTCTCACTAGACCCTTGGTTCCCCACTATTTCCGATATGTTTTTGCGTCTTCTACTGTGAAGACAGATACAAAATATTTATTTAATGTCTCTGCCATTTCCTTATTCCACATTATAATTTCTCCTGTCCCTGCCTCTAAGGGACCCACGTTTACTTTCACTAACCTCTTCCTTTTTACATACTTGTAGAAGCTCTAACAATCTGAAGAACATCTCCATGGGCACCGAGCACAGGCACCTACCATTCCTCACCTGTGATCATTATTATGAGTGAGCCTGGACAGCAAGTTTTAGTGGATGGTTGTCCTGTGGAGGCATCAGAGCTCAGGCTGATTTTGTTCTCATCTAACATCCACACATGCATACTTTCTTAGGAGGGGGTAACTGGAAAGCCAATTCTTGAAGTTTAACCCGATTGAAAAAAAAGGACTGGAAACAGACAATCTTTTCTAAAATGTCTACCAGCACGAATTTAGCCATTTACTGAGGTGCAGCCAAAGAAATTAACATATAACCATTTTTCTACATGACTACTCGTCATCTACAAGGTGTGGATTTATGATTTAATCTAACCTGTTGATGAACTGCGTAGGCTCCTTGCCGTCTAGAAATTTCAGGAAATGTCTCTCTGAGGAGCAGCGTCAGGTGTGAGTACAGCGGAAGAGGCGATTTAGATTTATAAGCCACAGATGAATTGCACTGGTTTATCTGAAAAACTGAATTTCTACCCATGCTAGGAGTGGTCCCTGCCCCTCTAAAAATCAACTGTCAGAAATTGTCCTTAATGGCTTAAATAATGTTTTTTTTCAAACAAGCAAGGAATCTACTGTTTCCCTTCTGGCATCTCTTCTAATTCTCCCCTGCTACCAGGGATGAGGGGCTTCAGTTACATGGAGCGACTTGAGAAGTTGGGATTGTTCTCCTTAGAGCAGGGAAAGTTAAGGGGAGATTTGATAGAGGTGTTCAAAATGAAGGGTAGATAGGGAGAAACTGTTACCACTGGCAGGAGGGCCAGTAACCAGAGGGCACAGATTTAAGATAATCGGCAAAAAATCCAGAGGGGAAAATAAGGAGAATTTTTTTTACGCAGTGAGTTGTTATGATCTGGAATGCACTTCCTGAAAAGGTGGTGGAAGCAGATTCAATAATAACTTTCAAAAGGGAATTGGATATAGGCTTGAAAAGGAAAAATTTGCAGGTCTATGGGCAAAGAGCAAGGGAGTGGGATTAATTGGATAGCTCTTTCAAAGAGCCGGCACAGACACGATGAGGCGAATGGCCTCCTTCTGTGCTGTGTGATTCTATGCTTCTATGTTCTCTCTCAGCTTCTGGATAAGGCCTGAAGCTTTTACTTTCATTCCCTGCTTGGTGCAACCTCCGATTCTTTTTCTAATGTCTGTCATGTTATACTCTCAGCTTCCAGTTTTCTTTCACTTCTGTCCTTGTCACTTTCTTCTTTCTTTTTCTTTGATTCTCATGGATACAGGTCCATTAACTTCTCTCAAGGGAAAATCTCCATACTGTTACACAAATGTTTCTTTTTTTTAAAATTATAATTCAGTCGGCTCTCTTTAGTTGCCTTTAGGATTTTTGTTTCTTTTTAAAAGGTGTGACTCCATTCATGTTCAACATTTCTTTTTAGGGTTAGTTTCTTTAATTTCTTAGTTAAGTCTAATCCTTTCTCCCCATTTATAATGCTTTGAGTGGAAGATCGACCTCAGGCTTTGTCATTCATTGTTCTCAATCTATCCATTTGACTGTGGCTTTGTGCCAATCTTCAGTAAGCTTCAGTATTATAATGCTGTCTTTCTCCAAGAACAAGGATAAGTCAGAGATTTGCTTCTTTATATCCCTCCAACTTTTATCATCTACACTGCTAGCACCGGGCACATTTACAATGAAGTTGCTCAAGAAGTTGTAGACGTCATGTATTCTGTGATCTAGTATCGTTTCCCAGTATTTTCACAACAGTACAGACCCCTCCCCCACTAGTGCAGCGCGGACCCCTCCCCCACTAGTGCAGCGCGGACCCCTCCCCCACTAGTGCAGCGCGGACCCCTCCCCCACTAGTGCAGCGCGGACCCCTCCCCCACTAGTGCAGCGCGGACCCCTCCCCCACTAGTGCAGCACGGACCCCTCCCCCACTAGTGCAGCGCGGGCCCCTCCCCCACTAGTGCAGCGCGGGCCCCTCCCCCACTAGTGCAGCGCGGGCCCCTCCCCCACTAGTGCAGCGCGGACCCCTCCCCCACTAGTGCAGCATGGACCCCTCCCCCATTAGTGCAGCACAGACCCCTCCCCCAATGATGCAACACAAACCCCTCCCCCAATGATGCAGCACAGACCCCACTCCCACTAGTGCAGCAGACAGTGCAGCACAGACCCCTCCCCCACTAATGGAGCAGAGACTCCTCCCCTGCCAGTGCAGCACAGACCCCTTCCCCACTAGTGCAGCAGACAGTGCAGCACAGACCCCTCCCCCACTAATGTAGCAGCGACTCCTCCCCTGCCAGTGCAGCACAGAACCCACCCCCACTAGTGCAGCAGACAGTGCAGCACAGAACCCTCCTCCCCCGCCAGTGTAGCAGAGACTCCTCCCCTCAACAACAACTTGCATTTATATAGTGCCTTTAACGTAGTAAAACGTCCCAAGGCAATTCACAGGAGCGTTATCAAACAAAATTTGACACTGAGCCACATAAGGAGATATTAGGACAGCTCGGTCATACAGCTAGGTTTTAAGGAGCGTCTTAAAGGAGGAGGGAGACTTACAAAGATGGAGAGATTTAGGGAGAGAATTCCAGAACTTAGGGCCTAGGCAGTTGAAGGCAAGGAGCGATGAAAATCGGGGTTGTCCAAGAGGCCAGAATTGGAGGAACGCAGAGATATCAGAGGGTTATAGGGCTGGAGGAGGTTACAGAGATAGGGAGGGATTTAAAAATAAGGATGAGAATTTTGAAATCGAGACGTTGCTGGACCGGGAGCCAATGTAGGTCAGCGAGCACAGGGATGATGGGTGAATGGGACTTGGTGCGAGTTAGGATATAGGCAGCAGAGTTTTGGATGAGCTCAAGTTTACGGAGGGTGGAAGATGGGAGGCCGGCCAGGAGGCATTGGAATAGTCAAGTCTAGAGGTATCAAAGGCATGGATGAAGGTTTCAGCAGCAGATGAGCTGAGGCGGGACAGAGACGTAGCTTTCAATTTGGAGCAATCTCCTGATACAATGGGAATAAATAGACCTGATCAATATATTTTGATTGACTAAATAAGTGCCTCCAAACTTCTCTCTTTAATCCCATTCCCCTCACAGCCACATTTGGAACAAATATTTTCACTGAATTAATCCCTTAGCACAATATAAATAGGTTTTAATGGAGCATTTTAATAGATACAAATTATCCAGACTGTTAAGTTCCTTCACCAAGTGATCAATGAAATCATTCCCCACCTGGCATGACCCTGTAAACTTGTCTAATTCACAGGATTAAATGAGTCCAATAAATGGTGTCATCTATTGTGCAGGCAGTGTTCCTGGAGAACCAACACGAGAAGGCACCTATTTAAACTTACTAATGGTTCATTGACATTTCGGTTTGATTCATGGTCTGTATTGAATTAGCTTCTCTCTGCTGGGGGTAACAATTAAACGAATGAAAAATCAACCCCACTCCCTGCTTTTGATTGTTGCTCAGTGACAAATGCTGGAAAGTGTCTTTATGTGCACGTCTTTGTGTGTGTGTAGGTTGGGTGAGGGCAGGTTGGCCTTGAATGTGATTCCCCAGATGGTCAAATAACCTGCTTACGCTTACTGTCTAGGCTCATGCATGAAGAAAGGGTGCTTGGTGAGGGAACCAGACAATATCCAGCATCCTTGGAACCACACCCTGGGAAGGAATCAGCTTCAGGAGAAAAGGGGATTAGTGGGAAAAAAAAGAGAAGTTAATGGAGATCTGCAGAGGGTTAACGGCCCAGTTACAGCATAATTCCTGATACACGATAACACTTCCGTTTACACTTGGACTAGAGTGACTGATGTGTTAAGTTCTCACTTGTCACTTCTCCCTGAAGACTAAACGAGGCAGTGACTGGGCTGATTAATGTGGATTAGGAACAGCTGAGGCTTCATCATTCTTCATGTAAACGTGAGGGAGGGTTTAATTTGCAAACTCCTTCATTCAAATATATAAAACCGAAGATAAGTAACCTTTTTTTGAACTACGCAAAGCCTCAGAGAGAACTGAGAGCTCAGTACCATCCATTACTGCCCTTGGCTTTGTGTGTGGGCATCATACTTACTGCACTGGTGACATGCATTTTGGATGATCTACACAAAGTAAGTTTTACAGCTCTTTATTTTTGGTGAATTTTATGCTCATCGACATAAGGGTTGCTATTTCAGGCAATCAGTGACATGCACTCCCAAGTCAGTTAGAGCATGACAAAATCCAGAGTAAGAGTGCATTCACACTACAGGTTTAGCATCAGTGTAAAAGCTTTGCACATAGAAACCCAAAATGGCCCACTTAAGATTCCCAACTCAGTCCTGGCATTCTCATTTCATTGTTGGGTGCATGAATATTATAAATGTCACCATTCTGTCATTTTTCAATGGTCTATTCAAAAACATTACTGGACCAGTTCTTGACTGGGGCAGAGATCGCATCATATAGAAGGTAATGCTTAACAGATCTCTTGGACTGGTTTTGATCGCCTCAGTGGGGTAAGAGAGGAATTTTCCAGAGCTTTTTTAACCTTATTGGCCATAGGGTTTTCTTTATTTTTAGCCTCTCCCAGGAGGTTACATGGCTGTTTGGGGAAGGTAGAAAGTGTCCAGTCATGATGCTCCAGCCATCATGGTGTGCGGGGCAAGTTTGATGGACCAGCAGGTCTTTTCCTGCCCATCATTTGTGTATGTTTGTATGTAAGCAGAGAAATCTCTGCTACTTGTGGTTGGGAGCAAGGTTGAGAATAGGATTCAAAAGATTCCACCCTCTGAAGAACTATGCCCAAACGTTAAACATTTTGTTTAAAATATTTTTGCTTTCCCCATGAGATTTCCATGGCTCCAGTGAGAGGTCTCTGCTTGCAAACCATCTCCTGTAAACAGCCTTCCACAAATGCATTTCAGCTGCTCGCCTTCAAAGTTTAATGCTCAATCATTGATTTCTCAGACACTTACAGTTTGCAACGATTGTCCAACTGTCTCCATGCTGGTTTAATACAGACTTTCTACCTTTAATGAGCCAATGTGTGTTCTGCAACACCAACCACAAATTAGACTTTGGTTATAATGGATAGGCAAAATGAGCTAAAGGCTGAATTGATTGCAGGAAACAATAGTTTATTTTTAGAATCTTTGCAAATTACTTAATACAAGATTAAATTCAAAGCAAAATATCGTAAAACATTTTGAGACAAATAAATCCCATTACGCCCAAATAAGTCCACCTACCCGCCTCATCACCATATCCTTCAAACACCTATCACCTGAAATATGTCTGATTGCCTCTTGAACCTATTTATATTGTATGCTTCAATGACCTTCCCTGGCACCTGGTTGCACAGGTCCATTGCTCCATGGAGTAAACAGATGTAACACATGTTAATATACTGAGCCTGCATTAGCCTCATTCAGTGGTCACATGGTGCTTCCCATAAATGGACCATTGTCCCCACAAACAGGAAAGACTGAACAAGTTTAATGCTGCATCAATGTATTAACGTATTTTACTCTTGTTTACACGGGAGAGGAATTTTAGGATCTGGGTTAAGTGCTTGTTAAGCAGTAAGTAAGATAAAATTTTTAATTTTATTCAGGATTTACTTTATTCACACATTGCATTAATTTCCCACAAATGAAGCTGGAGCTGAATCATCAGAGAGAACAGGCAGAACTCAAGGAGTGAACAGAGCAGCAAATAACTTACAGAATTAATCAAAGAGGAGTATTTTGGTGAACACAGCAGTATGTGTTTAGCATTGCCTCTCTTTGCTAGACATTTTAGAGTAAGAACATCAGGAGATTATGGCCAACGATACTCAGAACCATAGGAAGCGGGTCTTAAGGAATTTACCTAATGCAGCACAACTACCTGACTTCAGTGAGGAAGAGTGTAAGGAGGCTGTGCCTTCACAGGGCGTGGTCTCCAGCTATAACCACACCTGCAGCCAAAGTCCAACATCTCAGTGGAAGTGAAAATGTCCACTACTCTAGCCTCTATGCTACTTCCAGGTACCAGCAGGAGACATTAATTGCATCAGCTAATGTTTATAATTCACAGAGTCCATTGGATCAATATAAACAAAAGCCATGCATGTTTTACCGCTAAGAGATGATAGCTCAGGCATCTTTGTTCAAGTTATGATGTTTTGCTAATCAATTAGAAGCTTGCATAATAGTATCATTATCTTCTCTTTCTTCAAAATTTGGAATTAAATTAGATTTAGTGAAATGAATTCCAGCAGAGTTATGGGCTAAAAGATCTGTACCCTTGCCTACTGGACTCACTGTTGATATGAGTTTCTCTGTCAGTTTAAGAGTTTCAACACTCCATCACAGAGGCAACAGTGCTCTCCTTCACCCTAAGTCTGCACACTTCATGTTCAGCACCAGCAGGAGAGGCAGGCCCAACTCATTCAGGCATGCAGCACCATTGATTGTATTCCCTCAAGCGCCACAATGATGAGCAGAGCCTTGTCTGTGAGACAGGCGTTTTGAAATCTCCTTGCCCTCCTGTTGGGTGCTCCAGTTTACACAGCCACAGCTGGAGTGATGCGCTGAGCTTTATTTATATTGGTTATGTGCTTATTAAAGGGAAGTATGGATGATTCAGGAGCATTATTACTGGTGCACTCTGATTCTCTGCTCAGCTTTGCATTAATTATAACACATTCTAGCTTCAAGAACGGGCTGAGTTCATTCCTACAAGTGCACTAAGATTGGACAGAAATACTTAACTCTCATTTAACACGAGCGCACGGAGAGCAAATGAAACCTCAACTCTTCTGTTTCCTTTGAAAATATCAAGTGCAGAACTAATATCATACAGGTAAAACTAGCTACAGCGATTGTTTACAACGTAAGGGGCACTCACTCGAATGAATATTTGGACGAATCAAAATACAGAGTTCAGATTAGGCAAATACTCTGGGCCCAAGGGAATATTCTCATCCATGTAACATAGAAAGGATGTTTGTCATTGTCATTATATATAGTATGCAAAGCCACTTGTCTGATATTGGAGAGTATGCTTTTCCTCATTCAATAGAATAAACCCTCTGTCAACTCCATCCCATTCCGGTCAGGTATAGCATTTCAAGGGTCTATATCGGATTTAATAGGATGTCACACCTAACAGATTCTATAGTCTAGATTCTCCTTTAATAAAATGCCCAATTTCAGGCGGTGAAAAGACTAAGGGTCTCATCCCATTTTTCCTATGTGGTCTTGGACAGTGCGGAGGTGAGTCACGCTCCCAGCAAGATGTCAGCATTTGAATGGGCACTCGTCTTCACTTATTTTGGCCAGCCTGGTGAGGTCATTAAAACATTTCTGGCACTGACTAGCTGTTTGTGGGTTGGTGGAGGTGGCACCGACACCTGCACTTTCCTTGGTAGGCCTTCGTTTAATATGCAGTGCAGGATTTCAGCGAGAATCCCGCTCCTAATGGGATCCCCTCCTTGGAGAGAGAGGGAAATCAGGTCAGGCTACAGCAGATAAAAGGCTGCTTCAGCTGAAATGGCCGCAAGTAGAACCGATGACTCAGAAGGGGAGAGAAAAGCACATCTCTTTTCTGGGGCATAACTCACTGATGCAAAGAGCCTGTGTGCTCTGGTCTTTATCTCCACCAGCGTTATTTCCACCGCAACTTCTGAGATTCTTGGGGCCTTGGTTATTGCAGACCCCCCATTTGGTGCTCCTTCTTCTGTCATCACTTTTCAGTGTTCAAGTGCCACTCCAGATTTCTGCTTTTCTCTCCCCTTCTGAGTCATCGGTTCTACTTGCGGCCATTTCAGCTGAAGCAGCCTTTTAACTGATGTAGCCTGACCTGATTTCCCTCTCTCTCCAAGGAGGAGATCCCATTAGGAGCAGGATTCTCGCTGAAATCCTGCCCTGCATGTTAAACGAAGGCCTGCCAAGGAAAGTGCAGTCAAGTGCTAGTGGGATCACATGGCCGGGAGGAAGTCCTGCCACACCATTTTACCAACAAGGTCAGGAAAATCTAGGCCTTTTTCTTAGATGATTATTCCCTAAAAACAAATGCTTAAAGAGTTCATTGTTCTCACAGTCCTTCTCCAGCAACAGTGAGGTAAAATATGTTAGAATCAAACAGCCCAAGTTTGGGCAAAATTAAAATGTTCTTCTTCCTCCTGCTGAACTTGCAGGTGACCTCCTCTGACTGACCAGCTTCTCTGAAGATCTATTCCCAACATTCAGAAAGAGCCAGCCTGTAATCTCAAATTCTCTCCACTGCCAGAAAAATAATATTTTGCCATTTACCTTTGCAATTTCACAAAATCTAGAATGCTAGTGAGGAAGATATTTGTGGAGGAAGAATCCTCAAATGTTTACAAGTCTCCATCCATCAGATACAGCCTATCCCTGCACAATATGAAAGCCTTTTAAAATGCAATGAAATGAAACTCTGAATTACCTGAACATTTAAAATACAATGATGCATCAATTACAGAAACCACCTTGCTTACTGAGGGACAATGGTGGAAATTAAATTTGAACCATCAAAATGTTTTAACAATGGTTGAAAAGCCCATTTTATAACTGCAAAACATGACAGCCTTCTCTTAATTAATCCTGCTCTCTTATTATATGAAAATTGGAACCAGAAAATTACACAACTTGTGACACTCCCATATTTGAACACTTACCACAAGTTCTTTGGTTGGAGGAGTGGCACAGTCCTGGCATCTAAACCATTTTTCCTTTGAGACCCTTTTGCAGCTTGTCCTACTGCCTAATGGGTGCAGGTTGTTTATCCAGCTTTTCAACCAAGGCAGACCTGCAGACACCTTGCAAGGAGAAAATAACTCATACACCGTACAAAACTGTAAGCCCTTCACACAGTGTCCTTCCCACATGATATATTCTTACTTAATAACAAAGCGCAATACAAATCACACATTTCACAATAGTTTTTATAAATATGCCACAGATAATACAAACTCAATGAGGTTCCATTAGAACAGGATAGGAGGAGAGAGGGAGTGGGAGATTTACTGAGGTGGGCCATGTTGTTTTTGCTTCATTAATATAATGAAAAATATATCTAGTCTCTGCGTGTGCTCAGAGTTTTCTACGTACTGTCTGTGGAACAACAGTGAACAAGGCTCAATGTCTTCATGTTTTGGTTGTGCTCCGAATAAGCAACTTTTTGGAGAATAATTGTCTGAGAAATAGAATGTGTTGAGTGTGAAATCCTATTAATCTCAATGTGATATCTCTGGGAAAAGCCGAGAGATCCTTCACCTGACCTGAACAAGATGGAATTGACAGAGGGTTTATTCTGTTGAGTGAGGAAGAACATAATGATGAACTTTCTAACTGTCCAATATCAGACAAGTGGCATAAAATACTACTAGATATAATGACAATGACAAACATAATTCTTGTCCATTAGACACAAGCAGTTAAGAAAATTGAGGACTATTTTCCAAGTGTAAATATCTCAATGATATTATGTGGTGCTGGATTTTCTGTCGATTGTATGTAATGGCTGTATTCATGGCCAGACCCCTCTCAACTTCTTAAAAGTTCAGCATAGCACATGATGAGTATGTGTAACACACTTTACCATAGCAACTAAATCCAGATGCTATGGAATATGCCATATGTGAAGCAGTTCACAAAGGTGTTGCATCTGAGAGGTATGTTCTAAAGAAAGAACTTGTATTTATATATCATCTTTCTTATCCTCAGGATGTGTCAAAGCGCTTCACAGCCAATGAAGTACTTTTGAAGCGTAGTCACTGTTGGAATGTAGGCAAATGCAGCAGTCTATTTCTGCATTGCAAGGACCCACAAACAACAATGTGATAAATGACTAGATCATCTATTATTAATGGCATTGTTTGAAGGATAAACGTTGGTCAGGACATCATGAGAAATCCCCTTCTCTTCTTCAAGTAATGCCATGGAATCTTTTGTGTCTACCTGAAAATGCAGACAGTGACCTCACTTAATGTCTCATCTGAAATACAGGACCTCTGACAGTGCAGTACTACACAGACTTGTCAGGATAGATTATATGCTCAAATCTCTTGAATGGGGCTTGAACCCATGACCTCTGACTGCAGTTGGGCATCGGCCTGATCTGAGCACGAAGTGGGATCAGGTGTAGAGATCACAGACACCCAACTGTTTCCCAGGTACACCTGAAGAGCACAGTTTCTACTACGGGTCAATGACCAGTGGTAACATTTTTTACTGTATATAAATGTAATTAAGATCCAATTAATTGCTGGGCAGTGTAGTGGTTCAGTTTATTGAAGCACCAATGTCCTTCATCATGGAGTGATGGGATTTTGATTCATGCTCAGGATTCCCAAACACCACAGAATTCATACTCTCAGCTGCTTTTTTGCTGGGAATTGCCCAGTAAAGACAAGTATCCACGACAAAGAGGGAAATTCAATGAAAGGGTCACCAAAGCCCCACCCTCCAGAGGAGGGGAGCAGTTCATAGTGGTATTGGTGGAGGCACGAGACCAAAATACCCACACAACCTCTTGCCAGTCTAGGCCATATTTGTAAAACACAGCACAAATATGGCATTCCATGGCTAACGATGGGATAGAAAATATATTTTTACCTGGAAAGGAAGCTGATGTTAACTCACTTGTGACTTCCTCACCGATCCAGTCAGCCTCGCTAGTGGAGATATTGATCCCCTCTCTCTTTGCTGGCTAGCAGCTCATTGAGTCTTTTATACACACTTTATAAAATATTGAAAAATCATTTGCTCTCGTTCAATATACTCTCCCTGAGCCACTTCTTTTTCCATTCAGCTCTCATAAATGAACAGCCCCAAGCCCTTCCTTTCCTTGGTGTATTCAGCAACACTCATACGGTTGGTAACTTGCAACTTGTTAAGTGACTGGGTGCAGACCAATTACAAATATCAATGGCGCGTGGGCTAATTGTACTGCAGATTCTGTGTCAACGCAATGAGACCGCTTTGAATTTTGACAAGTTGTGTCAAGGAGTTAGCCTCTTACCAGTTTAAAAAGATCCCTTACATTTTTTACTGTATATAAATGTGCCAACAGCAGAATGGACTCTATACTAAACTTAAAAATTGTACTGGAATACAGGCAGCAGTGAGCAGAGTTGTAAGCTTCTATTTGCTTTTGTGTTTGAAAAATGTAAGAGTTTTTTGAAGAAGAGACTGATCGTCTAGGTAGAGGGAATGCAGTGGATGAAGCGTATAAGGATTTGCAGAAGACATTTAATAAAGTGCCTCACAAAAAGCTCATTAGAAAAATTCAGGCATATGATACAAGAGGAAATGTAGCAGCACGGACAGAAAGGAAACAAAGGGTTGGAGTTAATGGGTGTTCTCGGATTGCCGAAGGATTGGAAGTGATATACCCCAGGTATCCGAACTGGGCCCATTTTTGCTACTGGTGTGTATATATATATAGATGATTTGAACTTTGGCATAGAAAGCATAATATCAAAATAGGAAGTTTGGTAAAGAAAATGAGGAGTATTGCAAAAGGCTTCAGGATGACATAGATGGGTCAGCAGAAAGGACAGATTGGTGGCAGATGCAACTTAATGTGCAGAACGTTGAGGTAAAAGCAATTTGGGAGGAAAGGGAATGAGATTATCTGGAAAGATACAGAAAGTTATGGAGGAACAGAGAGATCTAGAGGTTGAGTACATAATTCCTTAAAAGTGTGAGTGCAGGTAGATAAAGCCATAAGGCCAACAGTATTTGGGTTTATAAATAGGGACATAGAATACAAAAGCAAAGAAGTTATGATAAATCTGTACAAGGAAATAGTTAGGCCACAATTAGAGTACCATGTGCAGTTTTGGATATTCCATTATAGAAAGGTCACGAAAGCCATAGAACGCATACAGTGTAGAGTTTCCAGGAATGAGGAACTATAATTGAGAGGAACTTTAAAGTACTGGGATTTTTTTCACTTTAAGCAGAGGAGGTTAAGTGACTATTTAATAAAGGTTTTGATAGGTTTACATAGAAAATAGGAGCAAGAGTAGGCCATTCAGCCCTTCGGGCCTTCTCCACCATTCAAAATGATCATGGCTGATCGTCAAACTCAGTACCCTGTTCCCGTTATTTCCCCATATCCCTTGATCGCTTTAGCATTAAGAAATATATCTATCACCTTCTTGAATACATCTAATGACTTAGCCTCCACTGCCTTCTGTGGTTGAGAATTCCATAGGTTCACCACCCTCTGAGTGAAGAAATTTCTCCTCATCTCAGTTCTAAATAGCATTCCCCATATCCTGAAACTGTGACCCCTGGTTCTGGTTTAGAAGGGAAAGGTTATTTCCTTTGCTTGGGCGAGGGTCACCTAATACTCATTAAGAGAGTGAGGAAATTGATTAGCAGAAATTTCTTTATGCAGAGTGTTTTTAGAGCATGGAATGCTTTGCCACAGGCAATAGCTGAGGCAGAGACCATTCTGACTTTTAAGAGAAGAGGGGATATAAATTTAAAATAAAGGAAGATATAGGGCTAAGGGGAGAGAGCAGGACTAGTTTTGAATTGCTCTAGACAAATGGCCTCCTCCTCTACGCTGTAAACTTCTATGGTTCTATTTAATTACACATGAGGAGATTCATTTTGCCTGAGTTTACTTCAGCACTTGTGTAAAGTACCAGGTGAAACCATCAGCAGCCATATAAAGGGCTCAGTATCAAGGGGGAACAATGATGCACCAACCCTAACAATATAAATGTTCACTAAGGGATGCCCCTACCAAGAAAAATGTCAAGTTGACTGTTGTTTTGAGCTGTGTTTTATGACTGGTATCAAGACAGTAATTATGCAGTATAATGATGCCTCTTAACCTTTGCATTGCAATCAATTGGGGAAACATTTGGCACAAAACAACCAGTTAAAATATTAAGTGGTTTTCCATTGAATAATGATCAATTTAGGTGTTAAATTTCTCCCTTGTGTGGGGAAAAATAAGCTGTGAAAGTGGGTCTGTGAAAATGTCAGGAAGGGTGTTTTGGACGTGTGAATTAGTGTGGCAAGATATCAACATCTTAAGCTATGATTCATCTGCATATAATTAGAAACACATCATTTATAGAAGAAAAATTAAGCACTGTGCTATTTGGTGTCCAACAATGTTGACGGATTTTTAAAAATTCTATGATTTCAACAGGTGCAGCATCCATCTGGTCTCAGCCTAGAATTTACTGTCGGTGGGATTAGCGGATGCGTGCGTTATCTGTTCGCGTGACATTCTTCTGTCCACCATTTTAGCAGCAATGTTAAACCGCTTACAATAAGGGGTTTATTCCTGTGCTGAAACAGCAAACCGAGGAATGTTCTACGGATGCAATAAGGGGTAGATTTTACCTTTCACCACCGGTAGTGGATTGGTCCCCCTTTATTCAAGCTGCCCGGTGAAGGTTAAAATCTACCCCAAAGTGTTCATCCTTCAACATCGAAAGGAGAAATTTCTAAATGATTATGGCACTTAAAATCCCTCTAGCCTTATTCAGAGTAAAGTGCTGTTATTAATTTATGTAAAATACCATAAGCAGCAGCTGCCTTTATGTTTGAATTGTCTGGTAATGGGTGTACAATGAGTCAGACCCTGACAGACTCCAGCGTCTTTTTTTTAAAAGATACAAAACACACAAAATTGCCCTTTCCTCCTGATCCTGTCATCTCCATCCTGCATGTCACTTCCATTTATGATTTATGAATATATTGCTCAGTTCAGCAGAATAGATTTAACACATCTCAGCCCAATAGCCTAGTGCAGTTTTAAATTTTTAATGTAGGGAAGCTAGTGTTTTGCTAGGTCGCTGGATCCCACCTGCTCTTGCAATAAATTCAATGTTATTTTGATGAGAAGTGTCATTCTTTATGCATTGGTGTTAGCATTCAGATGGGCACTTGCCCTGGAATCACATTAACTATTTAGTAGACTTTTTTTCTGAAAATCAATGAGAAACTATTTTTCAATGAGCCATGTGTTGACCTTCTTATGCGGACATCACCATTTATTAAAGATTTGAAGTGCACTGACAGTCCTGCAGCCAAAACCACCTGAGATGGCCCCATCCCCCCATTCCACATAAATCTTAGAGGTGAGGTGATAATTATAGGTAGCCCAGACTTGGTTCTCTAAGCTCATGATGTCAGTTGAAGCCCTTAATTACATCACAGCCTGTGATTCCCATGATTCTATAGGACAGAAATTGCAAGGCTCTGTCCTTAGTGGCACTTCGCTAGACAGGAGCATAGGGCCAAATCCTGCTGGAGCGGGGCATCTTGCAGCGTATGCCATTAGTTAGACTTTCTCCTGCACCCTTCAGCTGGAATATAATTTACGCCGTAACTTGCTAGAAATGCGAGCTGATAACGGGGAATCTGGGACCCTAGTGAACGAGAGGATCAACAGTGTGCCTCCTTAATCAATGGGATTTAGGGATTGAGAAAGAAACAGAGGAATAATGAAGAAAGAGGGTGAATTAGAGTCAAATCAGGTAGAAAGAGAGGGAAAGAAAGACTGGATCAAGAGAGAGAGGGAAAAAAAGACAGAAAGGAGAAGTAAGAAAAAAATGCTACAATTTAAAATTTGATTTTTTTTTAATCTCTAAGAAGTTACTACATGCAGACCTGAGACTCAAGAGTTTAAATTATTCCATTTCTGGGTCAGAGAGATTGATTGGCATTGCATTAACAATTATCACGCCGTTAAAAGGGTACTTACACTGTTAATTATGAGCCCTTACTTTCTGCGGCGAGTTTAATGAGCAATTAATGTGCAAATTCAGCAAGTTCTTAAAAATAACAGGGAGGCTAAGGGCGAGATCCCGTTTGTATGAAGCAAACAGCGGAGGGTCATAAATCGACCAGCAAGTTCTGGAGAGTCACAACTCACAGGGTATCTCTTCTTCCCCTGAACTTGCTGGCCGATTTGCGCATAAATAACGGAGTGCGTCGTGAACTCGCCATTATTCTTCCAGGAAGATTTGGCCCATTATAGCCCAGATTCCGCCTGCAATTCTCTTGCCTAAGGAGGTTCCATGTTGGCAATTTCTTTCCTTATATTCAAACCATCCAAAAACCTCAATTAGATTCCAGCCTGTAACAAAATTCTAGATATCCATTATTGTACATATAATACTCTAAAGCTCTCCGTTAGATTCCAGCTGGTAATCAACTCCATAGTATCCATATTCTTTATATAATCACTCCCAAGTATCAATCAGATTTTCATTTAGGCAGATCCTTCTGGGCATAGGATGAGGCACCTTGTAAAAGGGAATGAGAGAGCAAATAAGGAAGAAAGCAGGTAAGATATAGGACAGTAACACAGGAATTTAAAGCTTGCATAAAACCTAGTGAAGCCCCTATCTGTAGCCCTGAGCTATGGGCATCACTGTTGTGCAGAGCCTCCAACTCTACCAAAATGTGCGGGAATCACACATGAGGATAGCAATCTCCTGCCTTCCCGTTTGAGGATCTGTCTTCTGCCTTTCCATTTGGGAATCATGCTCTCACACTTTCCCACTTGAGGATGACAATCTCCTACCTTCTCATTTGGGGTTCGTGATCTCACACTAAAAGATTGTGATCACCTGTGTGTGTATGTACAGTACACAATTCCTTGTATCTCTTTTTCCATCCCTCACTGGGGCCTTACTTGTAAAGTTTTTTCATGAACATAATTTGCACTGTGATGGTGCTTTTTTTTTTGGAAAGCAACTTGAAATGCAGTTGCATTGATAAAAATGTTATTGTGGACTCTCTAATGGCTCAGTCAGTTAATGCACTGACCAGTCTAGAATTAAGTCATACAGACCAGGAAGGCTCTAGGTGTGCTTCCTAGGCTATTTTAAGTTAGCTGATTTCAATAGGGTTTCTACAATTAGCCTAAGAGCCCCATGACAAAAATAGGGAAAAAAATCAGTCAGGGTTATCACTCTTGATTGCTATTTAGTGACCACTGTTTGATGGTGCACCTGTGGACATCTGGTGGACAGGATTGGACTTCGATACATTGCCCCTCAGCACGCCTGTGCTCACACTCAAAACATTGCTACTGAGAGGCAACCAGCATTCGTGGAATTGTAGCCCAAAATGAGTCAGTGCTTACAGAGCAGGAGAGAAGTGTATGAGAAGGGAGAAAATAACAGAAAAATACAAAAAGAAAAAAAACAATTGAATCATTTGCCCATGAAGATAATGTAGTTTAATAAAAACAGAAAATGCTGGAAAAGCTCAGCAAGTGAGGCAGCATCTGTGGAGAAACATTTCAGGTCGAAGACATTTCATCAGAACTGGAAGATGTTAAAGAATTAAAGTTTGTAAGCAAGTAAAGAGGCAGAGTAAGTGGGGGGGGAGGGAAGAGAGGGGAGGGGAGGAAAGAACAAAAGGAAAGGTCTGTGATAGAGTGGCGGGCAAGAGTGATTAAATGACAAAAGGGATGATGGTGCAAGGCAAGGAGGGTGGTAATGGGACAAGTTAAGAAACAAAAGATGGGTCTAGAGAAGCTGTAAATGGCAACATTAGAACCATTACCAGCAGTTGCTGTCCGAAAAAATGGGAGCCGTGGTTATGATCTGAAGTTATTGAAATCAATGTTGGGTCCAGAAGGTTGTAAAGTGCCCAATCGAAAGATGAGGTGCTGTTCCTCGAGCTTACATTGAGTTTCATTGGACCAATGTAAGAGGCCGAAGACAGAGAGGTCGGAGTGGGAGTGGGATGGGGAATTAAAATGACAAGCGACCGACAGATCAGGGTCACGCTTGCGGACAGAGCAGAGGTGTTCAGCAAAGCAATCACCCAGTCTGCGTTTGGCCTCCCCGATGTGGAGAAGACCACATTGTGAGCAGCGAATACAGTGTAATAAATTGAAAGAAGTACAAGTAAATCACTGTTTCACCTGGAAGGAGTGTTTGGGGTCCAAGACGGTGGGAAGGGAGGAGGTGAAGGGGCAGGTGTTGAATCTCCTGCGGTCGGGGAGGACAGCGGGTGTTGGGGGTGATGAAAGAGTGGACCAGGGTGTTGCAGAGGGAACGGTCCCTTCGAAATACTGAAAGGGGAGGGGAGGGGAAGATGTGTTTGGTGGTGGGATTGCACTGGAGGTGGCGGAAGTGGCAGAAGATGATACGTTGAATGTGGAGGCTGGTGGGGTGGAAGGTGAGGACAAGGGGGACCCTATCATGGTTTTGGAAAGGAAGGGAAGGGGTGAAGGCAGAAGTATGGGAAATAGGACGGACATGGTCAAGTGCCCTGTCAACTACAGTGGAAGGGAATCCTTGGTTGAGAGACATATCAGAAGCAATGGTGTGGATGGTGGCATTGTCAGAACAGATGCGACTGAGACGGAGAAACTGGGAGAAGGGAATAGAGTCCTGACAGGAAGCGGGGTGGGAGGAAGTGTAATCAAGGTAGCTGTGGGAGTCGGTAGGCTTAGAATAGATATTGGTTGGCAGCCTATCCCCAGAAATGGAGATAGAGAAGTCGAGGAAGGGAAGAGTCGGAGATGGACCATGTGGAGGCGAGGGAAGGGTAGAAATTGGAAGAAATTTTCCAGTTTGGGGCGAGAGCAGGAAACAGCACCGATACAATCATCAACGTACCGGAAAAAAGAGGTGAGGGAGGGGACCCGAGTAGGACCGGAACAACAACTTATCCCACAAAAAGGCAGGCAGAGCTGGGACCCCTATGGGTTCCCGTAGTGACACCTTTTTTATTTGGAGGAAGTGAGTGGAGTCAAAGGATAAGTTGTTCAACGCAAGAACAAGCTCAGCCAGGTGGAGGAGGATGTTGGTGGATGGGAACTGGTTGGGCCTCCTTTCAAGGAAGAAGCGGAGGGCCCGCTGGCCGTCCTGGTGAGGGATGGAGGTGTAGAGGGACTGGACATCCATGGTGAAAAGGAGACAGCTAGGGCTAGGGGAACTGGAAATTGTTAAATTGACGGAGGGCATCAGAAGAGTTGCGGATGTAGGTCGGACTGGACAACGGGAGAAGAAAGAGTCAAGATAGGAGGAAATAAGTTCCGTGGGGCAAGAACAGGCTGAAACAATGAGTCTCCCAGGGCAGTCCTATTTGAGGATCTTGGGAAGAAGGTAAAAGCGGGCTGTGCAGGGTTGGGGGACTACGAGGTTGGAGGCCGTGGGGGGAAGATCTCCAGAGGAGATGAGGTCAGTGATGGTCTGGGAAACTATGGCTTGATGTTCGACGGTGGGGTCATGGTCCAGGGGGAGGTAGGAGGAGATGTCGGTGAGTTGGCGTTCAGCCTCTGCAAGGTAGAGGTCTGTTTGCCACACAACAACAGCGCCAGCAGCGTAGCAAACAGACCTCTACTTGCGGAGGCTGAACGCCAACTCTCCAACACTTCCTATCTCCCCCTGGACCATGACTCCACTGCCGAACATCAATTCCCATTGTTTCCCCCCACAGCCTCCAACCTCATAGTCCCCCAACCCGGCACAGCCCGCTTCTACCTCAAACAGGCCTGCCCTCGGAGACTCATTGTTTCAGCCTGTTCTCACCCCACGGAACTTATTTCCTCCTATCTCGACTCTATTTATTTTTCCTCCCCTTGTTCAGTCTCTTCTGACCTGCATCCGCAACTCTCTGATGCCCTCCGCCACTTTGACAGTTTCCAGTGTCCCCGGCCCTAACCGTCTCCTTTTCACCATGGACGTCCAGCCCCTCTACACCTCCATCCCTCACCAGGACGGCCAGCCGGCCCTTCGCTTCTTCCGTGAACGGAGGCCCAACCAGTCCCCATCCACCAACACCCTTCTCCGCCTGGCTGAGCTTGTTCTTACCTTGAACAACTTCTCCTTTGACTCCACTCACTTCCTCCAAATAAAAGGTGTCACTATGGGAACCCGTATGGGTCCCAGCTCTGCCTGCCTTTTTGTGGGAAACGTGGAACATTCTTTGTTCCAGTCCTACTCGGGTCGCCTCCCTTTTTCCAGTACATTGATGACTGTATCAGTGCTGCTTCCTGCTCTCGCCCCGAACTGGAAAATTTCATCAACTTTGCTTCCAATTTCCACCCTTTCCTCGCCTTCACATGGTCCATCTCCGACTCTTCCCTTCCCTTCCTCGACTTCTCTATCTCCATTTCTGGGGATAGGCTGCCAACCAATATCTATTCTAAGCCCACCGACTCCCACAGCTACCTTGATTACATTTCCTCCCACCCCGCTTCCTGTAAGGACTCTATTCCCTTCTCCCAATTCTCCGTCTCAGTCGCATCTGTTCTGACAATGCCACCTTCTACACCAGAGCTTCCGATATGTCTTCCTTTTTCCTCAACCGAGGATTCCCCTCCACTGTAGTTGACAGGGCCCTCGACCGTGTCCGTTCTATTTCACGCACTTCTGCCCTCAACCCTTCTCTTCCCTCCCAGAACCATGATAGGTTTCCCCTTGTCCTCACCTTCCACCCCACCTGCCTCCATGTTCAATGTATCATCTACGCCATTTCCACCACCTCCAATGCGATCCCGTCACCAAACACATCTTCCCCTCCCCTCCCCTTTCAGCATTCTGAAAGGACCACCCCTTCTGCGACACCCTGGTCCACTCTTTCATCACCCCCAACACCCGCTCTCCTCCCCAAGTGCAGGAGATGCAACACCTGCCCCTTCACCTCCTCCCTTCCCACCGTCCAGGGCCACAAACACTCCTTCCAGGTAAAACAGCGGTTTACTTGTACTTCTTTCAATTTATTACACTGTACTCGCTGCTCACAATGTGGTCTTCTCTACATCGGGGAGACCAAATGCAGATTGGGTGATTGCTTTGCTGAATACCTCTGCTCAGTCCGCAAGCGTGACCCTGAACTGCCAGCCGCTTGTCATTTTAATTCCCGTTCCACTCTGACCTGTCTGTCCTCTGCCTCTTACATTGTTCCAATGAAGCTCAACATAAGCTCGAGGAAAAGCACCTCGTCTTTCGTTTGGCACTTTACAACCTTCCGGACTCAACACTGATTTGATAACCACCGCTCCCATTTTTTCGGACAGCAACTGCTGGTAATGGTTCTGCTGTTGCCATTTACAACTACTCTGGACCCAGCTTTTGTTTCTTAGTTTGTCCCATTCCCACCCTCCTTGCCTTGCACCATCATCCCTTTTGTCATTTAATCACTTTGCCCTCTACCCTATCACAGACCTTCCCTTTTGTTCTTTCCTCCCCTCCCCTCCCTGCAGCCCCCCCCCCCACTTTCCCTGGTTCTGTACTTGCTTAAAAACTTTAACTCTTTAGCATCTTCCAGTTCTGATGAAAGGTCTTCGACCTGAAACGTTAACTCTGTTTCTTTCTCTATAGATGCTGCCTCACTTGCAGAGCTTTTCCAACATTTTCTGTTTATTTCTGATTTCCAGCATCTGTAGTATATTGCTTTTGAAGATAATATAGTAAGCCACTCAGCCAGGCTCTGTTCCCTCTCCAGGATCCCAACAATCTCCCATTCAGTGTTAACACCACTAACATTCTGTGCTTTGCCAGGAAAGGACTTCATTCTGTGAATCTGCAGGCACTTTGTGTTGGGAAGAAGCTGCTCATTCACATGCCTGCAGGGTTTCTGGAGTCAGGGAATTCTCACAATTTATCTCAATTATCTACTATCAGAGTACAGAACCCACGAGGCTGGCTGCTGGGGACATGCCTTGTGCTGTTTTAATATGTAGGCATTGATGCAGATGTTAGTGTGTTCACTCATTGCTTCATTTATTCCAGTGGTTGTGATTGAAATCTGCCAAGTACAGCTAATTATTTTTCCCATCAGGTCCGAAAGCTCCATTTATAATCATTAGCAGTAAATATTTATTTTCTTGTCTCCTTTCTTTTAACCACTCTTCACACTGTTCAACTGTAACATTTTGATGCAAAGATAAAATGATTAAGCAGAAAACAGATTCTTTACTGCGATTCCTTTTTCTGGTGAAGTGCTGGATGCCATCGGGTTAAAAAGAGAAGATGTAAATCGAGAACTTATTAGATGATGCCAAGTTTGGGTTTTAAAGGCCTAAAGATTGTAGGAGGAAGTAACGTTGGAGGGAGATAAGAAGCTCCACAGTTTTGAAATCCTAGGAAAGAACGAATTAGAATAGAATTAGAATGTGCAGCAAATCTTGACTTCAACACAGTGAAGATGTAAAGGAGACAATGAGCATGTTGGACATGCATATTTACAGCCTGGGGAACAAGGGAGAAACGTTTAGAGCAACACTGACCACACTATTTTAATAAAATAGAGATACAGGAAAGATTGAAATGGAAAGGGAGAGAGAGAGATTGGAGGTTAGAGCTGAGAGCAATCATCTATCAGATGACCAGATTTTTCTTGTATTTTGCCTGGGAGTAAAATTGTTGCCATTAATGAGCTAGATCTACTTTTGCAAGGTAGAAATATCAATTAAAGGGACACTGGGGTATAAATACGCCTAGGGCAGTAGTGAAAAACTGGCGATAGCAAATTGCAGACCATTTTGCACTCCGCCCGATTTTCTTTTCCATTGAGTTCAAAGGTGGAGCTCGAGGTTCTTTTGGAGACTCTGTCTAGAGTGAAGTGTAACATCAATGATTCAGTCATCCCTTCAAGCCTGTTCCTTCCACAGACTCTATAGAGTCTACCTTCCCAACCCATTTTAATCTCCTGAGGGAAAGTTCTGCATTAGTACTTTAATTTTCCAAAGTTAAATAAAGCAAAGCTCTGGAATATTCATCCTTCATCAAATTTCTACTATTCAACCTTGACCTGTTGCCCTCCATGTGCAACATCCCCATCAGCACAGGAACCAAGGAACTCCTGCAGAGTTTCTAGTTATTCCTGTCATCTCCAAACCCATTTTGTCCACTTTTTAAAGATGTGGATCATGTCCCTCTCAATCTTCTTTTCTCCAGTGACATTAAGATACACTCAGCAACACTTTCTTCATGATTTAAAGCACTAAGTCCCACAATCATCCTTGTCACTCTTCTTTAAATTCTCCCCAATGTATCAGTGTCCTTTTGAAGGTAGAAAGCCCACAATTAGAGTATTTCAAAAGTGACCCCAGCAATGATCTGTACAAGATTGGAATACCTTATTTTGACTTAAGCCAAATGTCCTTGAGATTTACCAAAGTATTTTTTGATAACAGCTTTACATTCACCAGGTACTTTCAGTAAGTGATAAAAAAAAATCCACGAATCCGATTCCATCTCCACTTTTACTAAAGGTTACCTTTTTATCGTGTACACGAGTTGCCGTTTCCTGTACTAATATGCATCACTTTACATTTATCTGAATTAAAATCCATCTGCCATTTCATAGCCCATCTGCTTAACTGGTGTAGATCTTTTTCAATGCTATTTATCTCCCTTATATTTGTCACCTGGTCACAAAGTTTAGTGTCGTTATCAATTTCATATCAGAGGTCCTCTCTTTCAAGAATAGTCTGAACAGCATGGGTTCAGGAAAAATTCCACTACTAACTGACCCAAACCAGACCTTTCTATTCATCATCACCTTCGACTTGGTATTTCTCTAAAACTTTCTAACTGCAGCAAGTTGCTTTATTTGCAACATTGTCACGTTGACTCATGTAATTTAGCATATGTTCCAGATGATTTCCAAATCCGGCTATTGATCAGCATCTCCAGTATAATACACCCCTCAAAAAGACTGGCAGTATCATTATTCCCCCACATTGCTACTCCCTGTAAGAATTCCAGAGGTCAGCTTAAATCTTTTTATAGGCACCAGACCGCTGAGGTTGATATGTGGGCCATGGTGAATCCAGCTCCTAATGGGACCAGGGACTATCAGGGCCGATCTGATCAAGCTGCACTTATAATAAACTTTATTTTATTTATAGTACTTTCTTTGAGTTGAAAAGAACAAGGTTTTCCACATAACTCATATTTGTAATTGATAAGTTTCCTTACTTAAAGAGGTGTATTCCACTGAATTGCCACATAATCCTGAATGTTACAAAGAGAGATCTCTGTACACTTCCTAATGTCTCTCAGGCTTCTCCCCTCAACAACTCTTGAATACTTTTTCCTATCCGAGGCAGCTCATCTAGCATATCCGTCACATTCTTTCATGCAAAAAGACCAGCTCGTCTATCCATCGAGTCCCATGGATAACTGACCATCATGATCGCCCTCGCCCTCACCATCCTACCCACCAATCTGCAGCCACGTAATCTCCAAAGGAAAAACCCTAGGCCAATACAGGGGGGAAAAGATCTGGGCAGTTCCTCTCTGACCCCGGAAGACAATCAAAACAAGTTCCATAGGACCACAGTGACCATGAGATACATTGGCCAATACCCCACCTACCAGGTGCCTGCCGGAAACAGGTGAGGGTCTCAATACCCCATGTGATTTGGGGTCGTATAGCGTCAAAAGGATCCCGATGCAATTTTGAAGTACTAATTGGTGGTCCACCCATTGGTAGTCAGCCTAAGTGGCCTAAACCAGTGGCCCTTAAAGGGACTGCTGCAGGCTGCTCCAAAACATTTTAAAAACAGGTTTGTAAATCATTTTTGTGGGGTCAGGAGGAGCATTAACTCCTGGCCCCCAAAATTTGACCCCTGAGTTGCCTGTTCCTCCAGGGTCCTCCCTTAAGATTGCTTCCCCCGCCCCGTTAACTTAATTGGACCGGCTGGGCTGCACAGTGAAGCCGCCAGATTTTCGACCCCCTCCGATCGGGGAGCTGCTCCAAATGCACGAGCAGCCCTCCCATGGAGTGGTAATGAGGTCCGACCATGAAAATTGGTCAAGCTTCAGACCACTTCCATTGGGCGGGCTCGTTCCACCTGCTTCCCTCCCACCCATTGAAAACGGTCACACAAACATCCAGCCCTAAATATTTTTATCTATTTATGAGATGTGGATAGTCACTTTAATTTTGCTTAGATTATTTGGTTGGGGAGAGATCTCACGTTACTTATGTGTGTCTGGACATGTCATAAGAGTTCATTCTGCCTTTGTTAGTCCAGGACACTGAGCAATTGCCTGAACTGTCTTACTTTAAAACTTCAGACCTGTTGTAGGATGTCATGCGTCTAAATGCTTCAACAACATATCACCATTCTCCACGCTGGGCTATCAGAGTCAGCTTTGTTCTGGCACAAAAGCCAGCCAGGTATCATTGTGCTTTTTTGATTGATTGTCATTCCTGAAGGGTTGTGTTGAACTCACATAATCCAGTCCTTCTAGCAGTGGAGATCCCACAGGATGTCCCTGGACGTAGGAGTTGATTGACAGCTCCTTGCCCAGGCTGCTTTCTGCCAGGTCTTCAGGTCTTCTCGAATCTTTATGCTGCAGCCCATGTGGAGGTGGTAGGTCGAGACTCAATGGTGGTTAGACCAAACCTTAGATATAAGTTTAATGTTATGGACACTGATCCAGCTTTAGTATTAATAAAAGAATTAATTGGGCCTTTTGATTCTCCATTTTAACCTTCCATTTTTCTTCCTTTTCCCCGTGCTCAGTGTCTCTTTCCTCTTCATCGTAAAATGTTCTGAGACCTCTTCGTGTACATGAGGAATATGATTTAAATGCAAATGATATTTGTTGAGGGCTCTCAGTGGAGAACTGATATTGAGAAGTCATTGCAAGCCCTCAAATTCCACGTCAATTCTGGTTTCATCAAGCTCACGACTGACAGCAAGAGAGCAATCAGAAATACTTTTAACGTTTTTTGACTAAGTGCATTTTGATGCAGATTTTTTTTTTTGCAAATAAATGTTTTCAAGGGTACTTTGTCTATAAATACTAAAATTGTCATCTAATTATTTCTTATACTCGACATGTCATGCATGCTGATTCATAAGTGTGCTCAACCTTCTGTGCATATCTCACTGAACATGAGGAGTAATGGTGCTTTGCAGATTTGAAAGGAATGTGCACAATATAATGTAACACATTTTAAAATGCAGTGGTGTGGCTGGGATTGTGAAGGTTATTTTTTTCCTTTGTCCTGAGTGCTTCATGATTCTTTTTTGGCCATTTTCATTCACACTTGTCTCAAGGTGAAATAGTTTCCACTAACCCACACCTTGCCTTCGATAACTTATAATGTTCACATCGATGTAAACACCACAAATTCACAAGTATGACACCCTGACACCAAGCAACTCCTCTGATTACTTAGTAATCAGTAATCAGAGGAGTTGCTGAGGTAAGATAAAGTTACATTTTAAGGTAAGATAGTTACATTTTTTTTCTCTACAACTGTTAAAAATAGGATATAAATATCACGGAGTAAATGTCTCCACTCATGAGGATGACATAACCGGCTTGTGACATCATTGCTGGTCATTTATCTGCTCTGGCTTACTCATGCAGACAATTAATTAATCCATAATCTGTTCACAATCTTTTTATTTTCAAAATTCTTCCTGCCTCTCCAGGCATTGACTCATACTATGGTACATGCTGTTCCCAAGTCTCTGTCAATGTGGATTTCACATTGCCTAATACCCCTCCCCAACCTTAGAATAGCAACCCCTAACTCATTAGTGTGAATTTTTCATACCTGTCATACTTATGGCCTCTTCGAGAAAGACTACCAATTTCTACACCCTGAAATTGTTTTCATTTGTTTCTGTTTGTGCCAATTTTTCCTTACAGGCACACGAGATTTTGCCCAGTTTTGAACTGTCCTGCTATTTCCTCTGATTTCAAATAGCACCGCCCCTGAACCAGGTGTTTCCATTTAAATAAGATTAAATAAGGCTTTTGACGATGTCACCAGCACCTTTATGACTTTCCTTTAATAATAAGACTGTCCCTAATGTCGGGTTAAGAGAGATGGAAGGCGAGGGAAAGAGGGGTTGCCTTTCTGAGAGCACCCATTGGAAGAATTTCACAAACAGTATGACCGAGGTCAAGTGCTGGATTACTGAAATTGGACTTTTTGCTTCAGATATTGGAGTGCGGATTGAGCATCCCGTTGTATTTGGCTTATGAAGAGGAAGATGGTAAGGATATACACAGAAGGCAGACACCACAGGCAGCTGCTGGCCTATTTGCCACCTCCAAAGAAGTTTGTTGATCCTAGGTCGCCAAAGCATGTTCTTCAAATGGGGTCAGAACAACTGAGGTGCCAGGGTCCCCTCCAGGAGTAATCAGCTGCTTACATTCTTTTCCTGTAAGACAAGGGGAAGACCTGGTGAAAGCAAGTATGCACATGGATTCTGCCTATCCCTTTGAAAGAGCACTCCATGGGGATGGTGAGGGAGAAAGATGAAGCATGCAAGTGGAGGTCAGAGAAGGACTTGTGTGTGGGTTGTCTTGGACTCCTTGTGTAGAAGGATATGAGAATTAGCAATGGAGGTAGGGGCAAATCGGGAGCCAATGTTGGTCAGTGAGCACAGGTCTGATGTGTGAATGGGACTTGGTGCAAGTTAGGATACAGGCAGCAGAGTTTTGGATGAACTGAAATTTACAGAGGGTGGAAGATGGAAGGCTGGCCAGGAGAACATTGGAATAGTCGAGTCTGGAGGTAACAAAATCGTGGATGAGGGTTTCAGCAGCAGATGGACGGAGACCGGCAATATTATGGAGGTGGAAGTAGGCAGTCTTGGTGATGGAGAGGATGTGCGATCGGGAGCTCAGCTCAGGGTCAATCAAATAGGACGCCGAGGTTGCAACAGACGCTTCGGCCGGAGACAGTGGCCAGGGAGGGGGATGGAATCAGTGGCTAGGGAATGGAGTTTGTGGTGGGGACCAAAGACAATGGCTTTGGTCTTCCCAATATTTAATTGAGAAAATTACTGCTCATCCAGTACTGGATGTCAGACAAGCAGTGTGACAAATCAGAGGCAATGGAGGGGTCAAGAGAGCTGGTGGTGAAGCAGAGTTGGGTGTTGTCAGCGTATATGTGGAATCTGACATGTTTTTGGATGATGTTGCCGAGGGGCAGCATGTAGATGAGAAGTAGGAGGAGGCCAAGGACAAGGATCCTTGGGGGACTCCAGAGGTAACGGTCGGGAGTGGGAAGAGAAGCCATTGCAGGAGATTCTCTGGCTACGACTGAATAGATAAGAATGGAACCAAGCGAGGGCAGTCCCACTGAGCTGGACAATGAAGGAGAGGCATGATCAACCAAATCAAAGGCTGCGGACAGATCGAGAAGGCTGAGGAGGGATAGTGCACCACGGTCACACATGATTTTTGGGGATCAAGAGGAGCAGGTGTACATTTGAAATCCCCCCCTCCAAGACTCACCTAAAGTATAAAAATACTTCATTTACTGCAAAATGAAAGAATGACGGATAGAAATAAAGATTAGAGGAAAATTTACTTTGATTAAGTTGTGCAATTCCAGTGGTGAATGTGTTTAATGTGTTTTGGGGGTAGATGAATCTCTTTTTTGTATATCTGTGTGCATCTGAAAGAGAACTCAAAATCAAGAACAGCAGAGAAAGAGTTAATTTGAAGAAGTGAAATCCTGAATGGACTTTTCATCATTCAACTCATGAGGGGAGTTCTAGATAACATGTCGTGAATTCCGACATAGTATATAAGCAGGAAGTCTTTGGCAATATAAGTCCTATTGCAGAAATGTTTGCTGAAGAAGGGATTTAAAGTTTTCATTACAAAAACCCATCTCCAGCTTATTAATTTTCCAGGTGAGGTCTGTTGAATCAGATTTTTCGCTGTTAAACTTTGAAAGACATTATAATTTGAATTAATTTTATGAAGCACATTGTATTTTGTGCCACTAAGTATTCAGGAAGCATGGAAAGAATTATAAGGCAGGTTATTTAATACCTGGAAGTTTGGTTTCATGAAAATGCCCATGTCAGCTCACGCAACCTCTACTGTAATGGCCAACTAAATGTAACCTCTTTCATGACAAATTAAAGTTGTCTTTGAGCACACTTACGCAGAAACACAATAGTAGTATCAATTAGAACTGTCTAGATTTGTAGTGGCAAGTCACAGTGCTCATGACATATGTTGTGCCCTCCTGTTATGTGCCAGTTCTGCCTTTAAACACAAGAGTGGTGGGAATTGAGAAAAATTCCTTTGTGCAGTACATTCTCTTGGCAGGGTTTTGCAAATTTGCACAATCTTGCCGCTTTCAATAATCCCTTATTTGCTACATCCTTCTTAGCATTTTTTTTATCCATAGTATTGTTTACATATATCTTTGATCAGCTGCTGCATTCCTTCATATCCACATACGTCCTCCGCTGCTACTTTACAGCAATATTCATGCCTACCTGTTCTGCACTTCGTTAAGCCTTTGCTGGACTTCCAACCAAGTCCTCCGAGTCCTGGAGATAACATTTACCCTCTCATCACATATTATCAGGCTTTTGGCCTTCTTTGCAGTTTGGGGGAAATGTGCTTCCATCATTCCCTTACTGCATTTACCAGCACACTCAGGACCTTGGCACTAAAATGACTTTATCCCTTTAGTGTCCAGATAATTTCTCCAAAAATTGTTCAGACCACAGCTGAATTAACAAATCTGTCACCACTTGTACCAGTTCAGTGGCTCATTAAGTGCTGAGAAGCATGAGAGGGATCATTGTTGCAGTGTGTCATGACTAGCCTGCCAAGTTTTAGTAACACGTTTGAAAGACTGGTGTTTCTGCAGTTTGTTGCCTACCTGACCTCTTCACAAACTTTGAAATGACAAGCGGTAATAGAAAGGAGAAAGAGCAAGACAGAGAAGAAAGAAAGTGAAATGAAATTCAAACAGCAAAACCAAGAGTGAGGGTATCGATTCATTGTTTGACCTTTGATGAGCACAAACACACTAACCCGGGAGCTAAATATTTTCTAAGTACACTGATCTCTTTTTAAAGCACTCCCTTTGGGATCCATAAAATAATCCTATTTTTAAGAAAGCATAGAATAGTAAATAGTGCTTTAAAATGGAGTTGTAAATATTTAGTTAGCTAACTCATGGCCTCTGTGAGTTATGGAGAATACTGCCCCACTCATGACTCGGAGTTTTAGTATTCCATGAATCATGGAATAAAGTGAAATGGAAGGGTTAACGTGGAACTAGTACAGCAGTTGCCTCAGTTATTGAAGCTCGCTATAGAGCCTCGGATTGAGTTATAGGACAAATGCACCTCCACTTTTAAACTTTGCTTTCCAAGTTCTATACAGCATCCAAAAGCCTAGGTTTTCTAATCATTTTTTATTTTAACGCTGATGTTTATCAGTTTAAAGCAAATGAGTTAACACCGGCATTAAAGTAACGCCAATTAGAATATCTAGACTACATACCCATAAACTCACATTCGCTGCCCATGGTTGCTTCATGCTTTGGGACATCCCAAGGATGTGGAAGGTGCTATATCAATGCAAGTTCCTTCTACATCAAAAATATCAAGCAGCCGAATCACACGTAAGCTATCTGAATGGGAATCAGTGATTACAGAGTGTGCGTATGTGAACACCAGTGAAAATAGGATCAGACGTGGTTATGATGACTCTCACAGTTGAATAGTTTGCCAATATTCATTGTCTAGGCTCACACTTGAACAATGTCCACTTAGGCAAGGTGCTGGAGTGTATCTGTGGCCTGTGGAGCCTTACCCCAACATGAGTCAGTGCCTTCAGGATGGGAGAGAAGGTTAGAAGAGGGAAAAATGAATTTTAAAAAAACAGACAACATTAAAAAAATGCCTCGGTGGGACTGAAAGCCGATAAATCCCCAGGACCTGATAATCTGCATCCCAGAGTCCTAAAAGACGTAGCCATGAAAATAGTGGATGCATTAGTTGTCATCTTCCAAAATTCTATAGATTATGGAACAGTTCCTGCAGATTGGAGGGTGGCAAATGTAACCCCTCTATTTAAAAAAGGAGGGAGAGAGAAAACAGGGAACTACATCACTAGCCTAACATCAGTAGTAGGGAAAATGCTGGAGTCTATTATAAAGGATGTGATAACAGGACACTTAGAAAATATCAACGGGATTAGACAAATTCAATATGGATTTATGAAAGGGAAATCACATTTGACAAACCTACTGGAGTTTTTTGAGAATGTAACTGGTAGAATAGATAAGGGAGAACCTGTGGATGTGGTTTATTTGGATTTTCAGAAAGCCTTTGATAAAGTCCCACATAAGAGGTTGGTGTGTAAAATTAAAGCACATGGGTTTGGTGGTAATATACTGGCATGGATTGAAAATTGGTTATCAGACAGGAAACGGAGAGTAGGAATAAATGGGTCTTTTTCGGGGTGGCAGGCGGTGACTAGTGGGGTACCGCAGGGATCAGTGCTTGGGCCCCAGCTATTCACAATATATATCAATGATTTGGATGAGGGAACCAAAAATAATATTTTCAAGTTTGCTGATGACACAAAACTAGATGGGATCGTGAGATGTGAGGAGGATGCAAAGAGGCTTCAAGGCGATTTGGACAAGTTGAGTGAGTGGGCAAATACATGGCAGATGCAGTATAATGTGGATAAATGTGAAGTTATCCACTTCAGTAGGAAAAACAGAAAGGCAGAGTATTATTTAAATGGTGATAGACTGGGAAATGTTGACGTACAAAGGGACCTGGGTGTCCTTGTACACCAGTCACTGAAAGCAAACGTGCAGATGCAGCAAGCAGTTAGGAAGGCAAATGGTATGTTGTCCTTCATTGCAAGAGGATTTGAGTACAGGAGCAAGGATGTCTTACTGCAGTTATACAGGGCCTTGGTGAGACCACACCTGGAGTATTGTGTGCAGTTTTGGTCTCCTTACCTAAGAAAGGATATACTTGCCATAGAAGGAGTGCAGCAAAGGTTCACCAGACTGATTCCTGGGATGACAGGAGTGTCGTATGAGGAGAGATTGAGTCGACTCGGCCTGTATTCACTCGAGTTTAGAAGAATGAGAGAGGATCTCATTGAAACATATAAAATTCTGACAGGACTGGACAGACTGGATGCAGGGAGGATGTTTCCCTTGCTGGGGGGTCCAGAACAAGGGGTCACAGTCTCAGGATACGGGGTAGGACATTTAGGACCGAGATGAGGAGAAATTTCTTCACTCAGAGGGTGGTGAACCTGTGGAATTCTCTACCACAGAAGGCTGTGGAGGCCAAGTCACTGAATATATTTAAGAAGGAGCTAGATAGATTTCTAGACACAAAAGGCATCAAGGGGTATGGGGAGAGAGCAAGAATATGGTATTGAGATAGAGGATCAGCCATGATCATATTGAATGGTGGAGCAGGCTCGAAGGGCCAAATGGCCTACTCCTTCTCCTATTTTCTATGTTTCTTATGTTTCTGTGTGTTCCGGCCTGCATGGTGCAGTCCTGTGAAGCAGATGTTATTCTGTTTTAAGAAGGCCCATACTTAGTGGAAATTTTTCAAGCAAACCGACTTCCTGAAACAGTTCAAAAACTCTGCCATGCTGACTACCTGGGAGTGTTCGCACCACACAGTGTGCAATATATGAACATGAGAAGAGGCATATAAAGACTAAAGGCCATTCCTATCAAGCACACCTCTTCCCAGAGCACTCTATCATGGGCTCTCTGAAAGCATTTCTTGATCTTAGAAAAGATAATGACCCCGATTTTAAAGTGGGGGTGGGGGGGCAGGTATGTTGCGAATGAGCCCCAAAGCAGACGGCAAACTCAGAGAGTCTGGATACCTGGAGGGCCCTGCCGATCTTAATAGCAGGGCCTCATTTAAATAAAAGTTGCCAGTCACGGATTCACTACCTGGCCACCCGGTGGGAGGGGGAATTTGGCGGCAAGACGCTGCGGCCATTGACCCGTGGGAACGGTTCCCGGCAGTCAGCGGAAGCAAAGGCTGGAGGCGAATGGGGATGGGCAAGGTTCCACCGCGATCAGGGTGGGGGGAGAGGTTGGGGCTGTGGAGGCCCATGAACTCCTTGTGGGGCCTGGGGGGCTTCCTGGCCTACAAGGAGTTCTGAGAAAAGTACTTTTTAAAGACTTACCTTGTCCTCTTCAGGCCAGTTGGTGCCACTTGCTATTGTTCTGCTGCCGGCCTGCAGACAGTGCGTCCAGGACTCCCCCTGGCTTGAAGTAAAGATTACATCGGGCACTGCGACATTTATGTCTAAAGTAGGCCCCTTCCTGCTTTTAGCAGGAGCCTCGTTGACAGCCTAATTTGACATTGTAAAAACCACTGGGGCCGGAAACGTGGCAGATTGGAACGAGGAGCTAGAGTTTTCAAATTTTAACCCCTTCCACGCGCCACTCTCACTGGGCAAAGGGGGGTAAAATCCCGGCCTGTGGGTCAAAAGCCTCTAACTCCGTGAGACCACCCCCTCTCTCCTGCCCGAGCAGGACCCTTGAAATCTTCCTGATTCAGCTGAGCCTCAGGAATACCATCAATTATCCTGACCCGCCAAAGTGTGTAGTTCAACAAATATGATTTACTGTATCAGCAACCTCGCTGTGTCAGTGGAACAGCACTGTAACAAGACTGGACAGAGCAAAATGCAGGTAGGGATTATTTTTCCTTGAATAAAAAAAGTCAAAAGGTCCTGCCAACTTCCTTCCTGCTGCCAAAGATAAATCATATAAAGTTCCAGAACATCTCTTGAACCTTATAACCTACACTATACATCCTTGGGGGTCATTTTCTAAGTTTGTGATAAGAGTCCAGCAGCAGAAACTCAGATAATGACTCCCCTGGAGAAAAGAAAGGTTAATGTTTTGGATGGAGACCCTTTATCAGCAGAACTGCAGAAGTCATTTGTAGGACCGATCAAAACAAAGTGGGAGGGAAAATAGCTAAAGGTCAGGGTTAGATACTACAAAGAGGCAGTTTGATAATCCATAAACAGCTCCAAAATGGAAGAGAACACCATGGAAGTGAAGGGGAGAATGAGGGAGACAGTTAAAGTCTGAAGTTGCGAACGTCAATTTCAGACGAGGTACTGATCTCAAAGTTTGCATCGTGCTTGATTGGAATAGTGTTGGAGGCCAGGGGTGGGAAGGTCAGAGTGAGAATGGAAACAAGAGTTGAAGTGGTGAGCCACAGAAAATCAGGATCAAGCTTGAGCTGTTCAGCAAATCAACCAGCCAATTACAGTTTGGTGTCTCACATATTTACTCTCAAGTTATATTCTGTGGAAAGAGCAATTTTTAGAAGGAGGAGACGACATTGGTGAGGAGCAGGGAGCTTCTTCACTTTGTTCCCAGAGAGAGCAAGGTGTCAAAATTGGATAGCCATGTGGTGAAGGATAGACTACTAGAGCCTGGTCTTTACTTATTTCCAAGCCTTTATTCACAGAGATTCCCCTTACACATACACCACACCCGAGATAAGCTCTCCCATAAAAACAATGCGAGAGTCCCCAATTGATACGCACCACTGAATACAATTAACACTCATTGATATAAATCATACAATTAACACAGGATCGAAAACTCACAAACAACAAATTCACAGAATGTGGATTATAATGATGAGACAGTAGGAGAATTAGTGCACTCATTCCTTTTGGCAATTCTGCTGACTCGACAGCAAAACTATGTGAGCACATATATTAAATTAAGTTTGGCCAGCCAAGCTTGGGTTCCTGAGAGGAGTCATGAGCCAAGTGTGCAGGGAATAGTTCTTGTCCCCAAGCAGCCTTGCTATGCAGGGCCAAAGAGTGAGGGGGGGTTGGAGGATTACCACAATATAAAAGCGCCATGGCAGCTGCCAGGAAAGTGGGCACACACCTCCATTACGTGATTTTTTAAAAATTCATTCATGGGATGTGGGCGTCGCTGGCGAGGTCAGCATTTATTGCCCATCCCTAATTGCCTTTGAGAAGGTGGTGGTGAGCCGCCTTCTTGAACCGCTGCAGTCTGTGTGGTGAAGGTTCTCCCACAGTGCTGTTAGGAAGGGAGTTCCAGGATTTTGACCCAGCGACGATGAAGGAACGGTGATATATTTCCAAGTTGGGATGGCGTGTGACTTGGAGGCGAATGTGCAGGTGGTGTTGTTCCCATGTGCCTGCTGCCCTTGTCCTTCTAGATGGTAGAGGTCGCGGGTTTGGGAGGTGCTGTCGAAGAAGCCTTGGCGAGTTGCTGCAGTGCATCCTGTGGATGGTACACACTGCGCCGGTGGTGAAGGGAGTGAATGTTTAGGGTGGTGGATGGGGTGCCAATCAAGCGGGCTGTTTTGTCCTGAATGGTGTCGAGCTTCTTGAGTGTGGTTGGAGCTGCACTCACCCAGGCAACTGGAGAGTATTCCATCACACTCCTGACTTGTTCCTTGTAGATGGTGGAAAGGCTTTGGGGAGTCAGGAGGTGAGTCACTCGCCGCAGAATACCCAGCCTCCGACCTGCTCTTGTAGCCACAGTATTTATGTGGCTGGTCCAGTTAAGTTTCTGGTCAATGGTGACCCCCAGGAAGTTGATGGTGGAGGATATGACGATGGTAATACCGTTGAATGTCAAGGGCAGGTGGTTATACTCTCTCTTGTTGGAGATGGTCATTGCCTGGAGCAAATGTTATTTGCTGCTTATCAGCCCAAGCCTGGATGTTGTCCAAGTCTTGCTGCATGCAGGCACGGACTGCTTCATTATCTGAGGGGTTGTGAATGGAACTGAACACTGTGCAATCATCAGCGAATATCCCCATTTCTGACCTTATGATCGAGGGAAGGTCATGGATGAAGCAGCTGAAGATGGTTGTGCCAAGGACACTGCCCTGAGGAACTCCTGCAGCAAAGTCGTGGGGCTGAGATGGTTGGCCTCCAACAACTACTACCATCTTCCTTTGTGCTAGGTATGACTCCAGCCACTGGAGAGTTTTCCCCCTGATTCCCATTGACTTCAATTTTACTAGGGCTCCTTGGTGCCACACTCGGTCAAATGCTGCCTTGATGTCAAGGGCAGTCACTCTCACCTCAGCTCCTTTGTCCATGTTTGGACCAAGGCTGTAATGAAGTCTGGAGCCGAGTGGTCCTGGCAGAACCCAAACTGAGCCTCGGTGAGCAAGTTATTGGTGAGTAAGTGCCGCTTGATAGCACTGTCGACGACACCTTCCATCACTTTGCTGATGATTGAGAGTAGACTGATGGGACGGTAATTGGCCGGATTAGATTTGTCCTGCTTTTTGTGGACAGGACATACCTGGGCAATTTTCCACATTGTCGGGTAGATGCCAGTGTTGTAGCTGTACTGGAACAGTTTGGGTAAGAGGTACGGCTAGTTCTGGAGCACAAGCCTTCAGCACTACAGCTGGGATGTTGTCGGGGCCCATAGCCTTTGCTGTATCCAGTGCACTCAGCCGTTTCTTGATATCACGTGGAGTGAATCGAATTGGCTGAAGACTGGCTTCTGTGATGGTGGGGATATCGGGAGGAGGTTGAGATGGATCATCCACTCGGCACTTCTGGCTGTAGATGGTTGCAAACGCTTCAAACTTGTCTTTTGCACTCACGTGCTGGATTGTGCCATCATTGAGGATGGGGATGTTCACAGAGCCTCCTCCTCCCATTAGTTGTTTAATTGTCCACCATCATTCACGACTGGATGTGGCAAGACTGCAGAGCTATGATCTGATCCGTTGGTTGTGGAATCGCTTAGCTCTGTCTATAGCATGTTGCTTCCGCTGTTTAGCACGCATGTAGTCCTGTGTTGTAGCTTCACCTCATTTTTAGGTATGCCTGGTGCTGCTCCTGGCATGCTCTTCTACACTCCTCATTGAACTAGGGTTGATCCCCTGGCTTGTTGGTAATGGTAGAGTGAGGAATATGCCAGGCCATGAGTTTACAGATTGTGCTGGAATACAATTCTGCTGCTGCTGATGGCCCACAGCGCCTCATGGATGCCCAGTTTCGAGCTGCTAGATCTGTTCTGAATCTATCCCATTTAGTACGTTGGATGGTGTCCTCAGTGTGAAGATGGGACTTCATCTCCACAAGGATGTGCGGTGTTCACTCCTACCAATACTGTCATGGACAGATGCATCTGTGACAGGTAGATTGGTGAGGATGAGGTCAAGCAGGTGTTTCCCTCGTGTTGGTTCGCTCACCACCTGCCGCAGGCCCAGTCTGGCAGCTATGTCCTTCAGGACTCGGCCAGCTTGGTCAGTAGTGGTGCTATCGAGCCACTCTTGGTGATGGACATTGAAGTCCCCCACCCAGAGTACATTCTGTGCCCTTGCTACCCTTAATGCTTCCTCCAAGTCGTGCTCAACAAGGAGGAGGACTGATTCATCAGCTGAGGGAGGACGGTAGGTGGTAATAAGCAGGAGGTTTCCTTGCCCATGTTTGACCTGATGCCATGAGATTTCATGGGGTCCGGAATCAATGTTGAGGACTCCCAGGGCCACTCCCTCCTGATTGTATGCCACCGTACCACCACCTCTGGTGGGTCTGTCCTGCCAGTGGGACAGGACATACCCAGGGATGGTGATGGAAGAGTCTGGGACGTTGACTGAAAGGTATGATTCTGTGAGTATGGCTATATCAGGCTGTTGCTTGACTAGTCTGTGGGACAGCTCTCCCAATTTTGGCACAAGTCCACAGATGTTATTGAGGAGGACTTTGCAGGGTCGAATGGGCTCGGTTTGCCTTTGTCGTGTCCGGTACTAGTGGTCCGATGCCGGGTGGTCCATCCAGTTTTATTCTTATTATGACTTTTTGTAGTGAGATTGTACAGATGCAGAGATTGTGCTGCTGTTGATCACACACCAGTTGCACGTTAACGGGGTGGACGCTGTTGCAATTCATAACAGCAGTAAGTTTGACTGAAGGAGCCCCCAGGGTGACATGGGTGCAGTCAATGACACACTGAGGTTGGGAGAAGCCTGCAATCTACATAAACCCCAGAACCCTATCTCGCTGTTTCCAATTCTCAATGGGGAAGTTATGAAAGGATTTGCTTTAACAAACATGGTATCAGTCACCTGCTTAATGCCAGCGTGAATTGCAGACTGACCAATCATACCGATATCCCCTGTTGCAACCTGAAAGGTGCTAAAGGCAAAGAAGTTTCGGGCTGCTGCGACCTAAACTGCAATAGTGCTAGCTGTGGCAGTGGGTGAAGTTTTTGTTGCAGGAGGTGATACAACTCCAACACAGCCTCCATATGTACTGCTCCTCAGACAAGAGCAGGTTTGTTATCCTGATTCCATAATCTTACAAAGGGACTAAGACAGACTAAGTGAGCAGGCAAAACTATGGCAAATGGAGTTTAATGTGGGAAAGTGTGAGGTCATCCACTTTGGACTGGAGAAATACAAAGCGGAATATTTTCAGAATGGTGAGAGACTGAGAGCTGTGGGGGAGCAAAGGGATTTAGGTGTCCATGTACACTAATCACTAAATGCTAGTGTACAGGTACAAAAAGTAATGAAAAAGGCTACTGGAGTGTTGGCCTTTATCTCAACAGGGTTGGAATACAAAAGTGAGCAAGTGATGCCCAGTGTGTCATTGACTGCACCCATGTCACCCTGGGGGCTCCTTCAGTGGAAAAAAGCATATTGCCAGAAACCTTTTAAGATTTCAGTAGGTTCTACAGCCATTAGAAGCATTTTAAAATCAGCTAATTGGTCAAAAACACTATAAACTACCAGCAAAATGTCTCTCAAAACTTTGCAGCATTTTAAATGCGAGCAGGTGAGTGTCTCTTTAAATAGCACTATAATGACTGTCACCCAACCTGTACCACCCTCATTTGTAGGAGGATGAGGACGTTGTGGTGGCAGTGCTGAGTGACACAAAAATGGCATTGGGGGTCCTCACAATGTCAGTTGACCCCTTTCAGCATATTTTAAGTAGGTCCTCTCCTGTTTCTGGCAGGGGTTCCTTTCCCCAGATTGAGGAATGCCTAGAAATTGGAACAGTCGGACCTCCAGTAGTAAGTCAGAGGAGTTTTTTTTTACAGGTGGAAATGGGGTGGTAGCAACAGGAAAATCAGCCTGTCTCTCTGCAGCCTTTTGAAGACCTAACACTTCAGGGCAGTGGGATACCAGAGACACTAAACTATAAAATCAGACACAGGCTCAGTCAGTGTCTGTCAATGAGTGGTCGTCCTGGTGCTAGCTGAAAAAGTGCAATTATGTCCACGACGTTCATGTTTTATGTGTATCCATTCAACAAGTGTGCTTTCAGAATTATGCACTACTATAGTGCGGTGCACATTGAGATTATAGCACTTGAAGCAGTGTTTGTCAATCTGCCATGTTAAGTACCGTGTATAAGTACATCAGGGTTCATGGTTTTCACTATGGTGAGGTGGACAGAAACCCACAAGACTCAATGACATCTAGAAATGGTTGGAAGTCAAGGTCAACCAGATTGTACAACTGGCTTGGGATTGAGGGATATTCAACATTAATGCTGCCGATCACCAGAACATAGCTGAAGAGAGATCACCACGACTACACATGATAATAAAAATGGACTCTCATCCCAATCACTGGAATTAAGCTAAGACTGCACTGAGTGTAACTAACAGTCCAGGTAAATCCATTATATTACCATTCAGGAATTATTGCCTGGCTAAACTGAATTGGATCCAATCTCAATCACTGGCATAATTGGTGTTCTTGAGCCACTGGCATTAAATTTTCACCACCCTGTTAAACTTGTAGGAGAGCACAAGACATTATTACTACCGACAGCACTTTTATGTCGTCAGATATCATTAATGTGGAGTTCAAAGGCCAATAAAATCACCATCGGCAGACTATGTAGCTTTCAAGTTTTTTATACACAGCCCTACAAGAGAAAGAGAAACTGACTTCAAGCACATCGTGGAATGAAATGGACAGAAAGGACATCAGTGCACCATCACGGAGTGATTCCCACTTGTAATACCCTGTTCGATGAGTTGCAGATTAGGGGAGGCAGCAAGTGGAGGGAAGCAAAATCTTAAGGAAAAGGAAACTGAGCAGATTTCATGCACTTCTTTGTGACTGCTTGCAAAGTGACACTGACGGAGGGGCAAGTGTGCTCTCTTTCTGGAGTTTCGTACTCTTGGAAGGTAACAGAATGCCTGAGGAAAAGATCATATGGAAGACCAAAGCTGGGATGATCAGACTCTGCATAGGAAGATCTGAATGAAGGAGTAAGAGGTAGAAAAGAGAGTGGAACAGAGAGAGTCTAGTTCTGATCAGTGACTGGCAGGCACAGGCGCAAGCACCCTGATGGGAAGAGGGAGAAAAATAATTTTAAAAACTAGGGTTAAAGATAGATGGATAAATAGCAGAGTCTTCAAAGCTTAAAAGCCCTCAGCACCTATTGAAAAGCAATTTTTTAAATATATTTTTTAATATGGAATCACAATATATTTCCATTGCAGACACAGCAGTTGGAACAGCTCTGCAGGAGAATGTCTTTTTCAGGTCTCTGTACCTAGCCACATAGCCTCCAGTCCTCCATAAGCTTCTACTTATTTTGACAGTAATAACTCTTGTGACATCTCTTAATCTCCTTAATTGGCTTTGGCCCTGAGTCGTAATATTCTGAACAGATACTAATGGTGAGCAGGTCAATGTACCAGGAGATGGATGCACTCTTCTGTGAGATATGATATACAGTGCAGAGATGTTAGTCAGTGATCAATATATCAACAATAGCTTCACTGAAACATTGATTAGAGATCCACGGATTAAAATTACAGGGTGCAATATTGGTAATGAATGTAACGGGCCAGAATTCGCTCCAAGCGGCAAGGCAATGGTCACTGCTGCTCCTGCGAAGTAAATTAACGAAATTACTTACTGCGGGCACTGTGGCGTCAAATTGCTTGAATTTGAACCTTAAAAAAATTGTGCGCTATCAACCCAGCCTCTGAGCAGTGTGAGTTGCAGCCGCTAGAAAAGTGTGAGAGGAGAAGACACGCCCACAAAAATCTGTCAGGAAAAGAAGTCACGCCCATAGATTTAGCCTGCATTGCTCAAGCAGGCAAACAGACTTCATTCATTTAAAGTTAGTATTCTGTATGAAATTGTAAATAAAAATTTTTAATTTTTTTAATTAAAAACCCAAAGAAATAATTGAATTAAATTGAAGAGACAGAAGGGGAAAGTAAAAATGTTTTTTTTAATTTAATAATTTATTTTTTTAATGAACAAAAACTATTAAAATAAGGAGTAATATGGGATCCACATTTTTAAAAGTTAATTTTTAGTTGTTTGGCAGTCATTAAGACTTACTGCACTGTTAAAATTTAGTTTAAACCCGTATATTTAAGCATACATGTTTGGTGGCGTAATTAGTTACTTTTCAGCTGGGCAGATAAGCAAGTTGGCACTTTTTCAATGATTTCTCTGATTGCAGCATGCAATGGCCCTTTAATTCGAAGCTGTCATATATCCGGCGAATCAGTAGGAGCAGATTCCGTATTTCCGCGTTTTACCACGCGTGTGCCTGAACTTGCTCCTTCAATTTGCCACTAACAACGTATAGCGCTGTTGAGCTCCTCCGTTATTTCAGGAGCGATTTCTGCCCCATTAACCCGTTTGAATGAAATTCTCGACTGTCAAATGAGCATTTGTTTGTCCTAAGTTAACACTTTGTTAAAATAGTAGACAGTGAATTTCATATGAACATATTAATACATCTGTAACTAATTTCACAGTGCGATTTCAACCCCTACTCTTTAACCTTCCAATCTTCCACTGTCAGTATTATAAGATCAGGATGGGGCAATAGGTTTAAACACCGACCTTTCATTCAGCGATCTAGGTTCAAGTCCAGTCCAAATTGAAATCAGTCCAAATTGCTGGTGCGGGAAATGGAAAAATGTCATACTGGTGCAATACAGAATGGTACATTGTTGAGGCGAAGTACAGACAGCTTTACTCTGCATCTAATGCATATTAAGCCTGACCAGCTTAATGCTGAGACTCAGTGCTTGAAGTAGAACATGTTCCAGTCTCAGCACTAATGTCCCTAATTTCAAGGAACAAAAATTACAATAAAAAACAGATATTATGGCTTCACTGGTGACAGGGTGTGATTACAGTGGGACAATTTTACCTCAACAATTTCTATTACAAATTTCAATATCAGAATTTATAATGGGAAAAGATTGATACAAAAAGTATTACAACGAGAAGTAAGGTTCTGCAGACAGGAAGTGTATGCGGGTATAAAATTCTCAATATATTCTAGACATAAATAGGAAGATAGAATAAACGTGTTTTTCTATTCACTATAACTATTCCAGAAAGTGATAAATGCATTTCATTCTTTATTGCTGATTTTTTTTCTCCCTCTCCTTTTCTAAACATGCGAATTCAAGTTGGTGCCTGGTAACACAGGCACCAGTCACTTTCTAATACCTCATCCAAGTGCCAAATCATCATGTGCAAATCCTGGCTGTTTGACTATAGGGGCCATCACAGCTGGAATGGATTCTGCCCTCACCTGACAGTCACACATGCATACTTCCCATCAGGGGTGACTGGATAGTAATTAAGACTAGGAACCCCAAGCTGATTTCTTCCCCTCAGGTTCAGGGATGCTGAGACCAACTGTAGTGTCCGCACTGCCCAACTGTTTCACGCGAGGATTAAACCTGCAACCTTCCTGGTCTGTACGGCTCAGTACAATACCAGATAGTATACTTAACAACTGAGCTACTGGCGGATCTCGAGACTGAATTTCAATATCTGTGTGTATGCGTTGAAGCTCCATTTCTCCCTACAATAATAAATTAAACCAGGTTTCCTATACAAAAATAATTTAAAAACAAAGTCCTTTACTAAGCCAGCAGTTAAGTTTCTTGGGCATTTTCAGGTGGGCTGTACCTTTTTTAAAAAAAGAGTATAAATACTCCCTGGAGGATGGGAATGTGATGGCCATGTCTGGTGCAACATTTAGAACGAATCAATGCTGTTGCAAATTGTAATTCTGACTCTATATGCTTCATAACCTGTTCCACAAACAAGCTTTACCACATCTAGCAGAAGAAGGGCAACAAAATCAGACAGGATATGATGTCCCATTGTGAACAGTTGAGTCTAGAGCCTCAATTTCATTGTATCACAATTGTTTAAACTCCTCCCTGCTAAGTATCAAACACACAGAAGTGCTTTTATTTAAATTCATAGATTCCATTCTTGAACTAATCTTCTCAAACTAACTTCCTCAGAAACACGGAACCCCACAAGCAATGACTCTTGGGTTATTGGTTGTGTGGGGAGACCTTTGACCTCCCAGTCAGCAAGTCCCAGAGTTTCAGCATCAACTGTCACTCAAGCTGACCTCTCTGTGGTTCAGCACTTCGAATCGCCGTCCTAGTAACACTCCTACACTTTTGACCTCATGGTCCACTCCCTTTTTTGCTTTGGTCAGTCCTAGAAAGGGGCTTCCTCAGCCTGAGCATGCTGTTCCTGCTCCAGGATTTAACCTCACTTTATTGGGCTAGTTTAAACAATTCTTGGGCAAAGCAATAGATAGACTGCTTTGAGAGAGAACAGAATCCAATCCTGAGAATGGGGGTGGGGGGGGGGGGGGGAGGTGAAGTATATCCCAGTTCTTTCCATGTAGCTAGCACAAGCCTAAGTAGATGGTCCAGTCTCATTATCCTTGTGTAAAATAAAAATAAAGCTTTTCCAATAAATTGGAAGAAAAGGTCAAATTATCCCTATAAAATCTAAGTTGTTCATTCCTTCTGCATTAGGAAATGTTGGTATCTCAGGGAAACTAAATGTTGTTAATGTGAGCTAACTGCACCAATATGACCCAGCTAGCCATGAAATTCTCATATCTCAAAATTAATGATGGGATACTAAATGTCTATTCCCACCTTTAATAATTGTACTCAATCCTTGTCATTTTTTCCAATTGTTTTCATTTATCTTTTCCATTGGTTGGGGGGTCACTTGCTATTGATGCCTTAATCAGTTATCAATGAGTTCACTTCCTATCCATTAGATTATGGATAACACTTGCAATGTCAAAGAGGTGATGTGAACTGTATGAAGACTCACTGCTATAGTAAACCTAGTATATAGAAAATTTAATTTATTCCACTGGCAAAGTCTGGAGGATATGTGAGACCATAAGGTCGTAAGCAAGTAAAGGCCATTTAGCCATTAAGTCTGCTCCATCCAGAGTGCATGTAGAATTGTTCCACTACCACTTTTTGATCCCTTAGTTTAAGGAACACTAAGGCCCCGATATTTACGGGAAGGTGGGGAGGGAGCGGGGACGGCTTGTAGTGGCCAGGGAACCCGGAAGTACGGGGAATGCAGAGCTCCTGACAAATTTATGGGCAGGACCTCATTTGAATTTTTTTTCTCCGTTTCCCAGCCAGCAACCAGCCAGGTTGAGAGATTGACTGGCTGTCCGGCAGGAAGACCTGCGCTAGAAGGCTGCAGCCAGGGACCGGAGAGGAGGGAGGGAGGGAGGGAGGGAGGGAGGGAGGGAGGGAGGGAGAGAGAAATCACCGGAGGGTGGGGGAATGAGATCGGAGGGGTGGGGGGGGGAAAAGCATCGGGTCGGTCTGGAGATCGCAGGTTGGCCTGGACATCAGGGAGGAGGTCTCGTGATCGCAGGGAGGGGTTGGCAGGTCGCGGGGAGGGAGGCCACTTGCGGCAGGTGTGCTTAAGAGGCTGGGGGGAAGCACTCCTGCTCCTCCTGGTCCACAAGCAGTGCTGGAAAAGCACTTACCTGCTGGATCCGGCAGTTCCCGTCTTCCTTCAGCTGCCGTGTTTCCTGAGCCCTGGGAAACCAGTTAAATTTAAATGTCTGGTAAAATCTGAGGCACGCAGCCACATTGACATATTTAAATTACTGACCCGCCTCTCGAGCGGGTTACTCGCCTGCCCCCCCAACCTGCTCCGGTTAAATCGGAAATAGGCGCATTCGTGGCGGATTGGGGTAGGGTTTCTGATTTTATAAGAATTTAGCCCCCTCCCCCGCCCCCTCCCACCCATCCTGGGGGGTTAAAATTCCCGCCTAAGTTCCTCTCTCTACCACCCCTGAAAAAAAGTCAAGCAGAGTTATTAATACCTTCATAACCCTCAATCCCCCTTTCTCAACAGAAATTGATCCAGGTCCCATTTTAAAAAGGTACAAATTGATCCCAAATTTGATATTTTCACTGGGAGTATAATTCACATCTCCTCCATCCTTGGGTGAAGCGTTTCTAAACTATAACTTTACTTGAATTTTCCATCCGTGTCCTCTAATCTTACATTCATTGTCCAAGTTAAATAGCTTGCTCACTTTAATCTTATCTACTCTGTATCATGTCTTCTTTGCAGCAAGGTAAGTTTAGTCACACGAGCTTTTCTTCACAACTTAATCCCCTAAAGCCTGGAATAATCCTGACCATGTTTTTATGAATCTTCTAGAATGCATTTATATCCTATCAGAGGTAGGGTGATCAGAACTTCATACTATACATCTGTACAATGTCAGTATAACTTGTTCTGATTTGTAACCAATACCCCCCAGATACATCCCAGTACTTAATTTGTCTTATTGACAACTGCTTCACTGATGCTATCAAGTAAGATCAATGATCACCCCTTTACCTTTTTCCTTTCAGCATCTGTCAACGGGGACCCTTTCGTTTTATACGCATTTATTGTTATCTGTTCCTACATGCATTACCCTACATTTATCCATATTAAAATCCATCTGCCATATCTCAGGTGATCTGCATAATTGGTACAATGCTGTCTGAAGATAATTAATCTCCTTTCTGCTTGTTACATGCCTACATAGATTCATATCATCAGCAAAATCTAATACTGCCACTATTATCTTATTTCAGAATATTTGCAAATATTCTGAACAACATCAGATCCTGAAGAGAGTCCCTGTGGAACTCCACTGCTTATTTTTTCACAGTCAGAGTATTTTCCATTTATCACTATCCTCTGTTTTCTGTTGCTAAGATCATTCCTAATCTATCTAGACAATTTGCCATGTATTTCATGAACCTTAAATTTTCCTACTAGTGTCACAGGAAGAAATTTTTCAAACATCTTTTGAAAAAGCCAAGTAAATTACATTTGCTGGATTATCCTCATCCACTAGTGAAGGATTTCGATAGGTTCATAAGGTAAAGCCAACTGACTACTCCTTATGATCCCCGTACTCTTTATATGTCTATAGAATTACATTAAATGCCATCAAGCATTTTCCCATGACTATGCTCATGGGATCAAGGTAATGCTTTGAGAAATTTTCCCCAATATGTGTTTGTCTGTTAT